>NC_052016.1:107093355-108580855 GCF_015832195.1 Motacilla alba alba
TCTTTTATCTTCTTTTCTTTTTCTCTTTTCTTTTCTTTTCTTTTCTCTTCTTTATCTTTTCTTTTCTTTTTTTTTCTTTTCTTTTCTATTTTTTTTCTCTTTTCTTTTTTCTTTTCTTTTTTCTTTTCTTTTCTTTTCTTTTCTTTTCTTTTCTTTTCTTTTCTTTTCTTTTCTTTTCTTTTCTTTTCTTTTCTTTTCTTTTCTCTTTTCTTTTCTTTTCTTTTCTTTTCTTTTCTTTTCTTTTCTGTTCTTTTCTGTTCTTTTCTCTTCTTCTCTTCTCTTCTCTTTTCTTTTCTTTTCTCTTCTTTATCTTTTCTTTTCATTTCTATTTTTTTCTCTTTTCTTATCTTTTCTTTTCTTTTTTCTTTTCTTTTCTTTCTTTTCTTTCTTCTTTTCTTTTTTCTGTTCTTTTTCTCTTTTCTTTTCTTTTCTTTTCTTTTCTTTTCTTTTCTTTTCTTTTCTTTTCTTTTCTTTTCTTTTCTTTTCTTTTCTTTTCTTTTCTTTTCTTTTCTTTTCTTTTCTTTTCTTTTTTTTCTCTTTTCTTATCTTTTCTTTTTTCTTTTCTTATCTTTTCTTTTCTTTTTTCTTTTCTTTTTTCTTTTTCTCTTCTTTTCTTTTCTTTTCTTTTCTTTTCTTTTCTTTTCTTTTCTTTTCTCTTCTTTTCTCTTCTTTTCTCTTCTTTTCTTTTCTTTTTCTCTTTTCTTTTTTTTTTATTTTTTTCTTTTCTTTTCTTTTCTTTTCTTTTCTTTTCTTTTCTTTTCTTTTCTTTTCTTTTCTTTTCTCTTCTTTTCTTTTCTTTTCTCTTCTTTTCTTTTTCTCTTTTCTTTTCTTTTCTTTTCTTTTCTTTTCTCTTCTTTTCTTTTCTCTTCTTTATCTTTTCTTTTCTTTTCTTTTCTTTTCTTTTCTTTTCTATTTTTTTTCTCTTTTCTTATCTTTTCTTTTTTCTTTTCTTTTCTTTTCTTTTCTTTTCTTTTCTTTTCTTTTCTTTTCTTTTCTTTTCTTTTCTGTTCTTTTCTGTTCTTTTCTCTTCTTCTCTTCTCTTCTCTTTTCTTTTCTTTTCTCTTCTTTATCTTTTCTTTTCTTTTCTTTTCATTTCTATTTTTTTCTCTTTTCTTATCTTTTCTTTTCTTTTTTCTTTTCTTTTCTTTCTTTTCTTTCTTCTTTTCTTTTTTCTGTTCTTTTTCTCTTTTCTTTTCTTTTCTTTTCTTTTCTTTTCTTTTCTTTTCTTTTCTTTTCTTTTCTTTTCTTTTCTTTTTCTCTTTTCTTTTCTTTTCTTTTATTTCTTTTCTTTTCACTTTCCTTTCCTTTTCTCATTTCTCTTTTCTTTTCTTTTCTTTTTTCTTTTCTTTTCTTTTCTTTTCTTTTCTTTTCTTTTCTTTTCTTTTCTTTTCTTTTCTTTTCTTTTCTTTTCTTTTTTCTTTTTCTTTTCTTTTCTTTTCTTTTTCTCTTTTCTTTTCTTTTCTTTTCTCTCTTCTTTTCTCTTTTCTTTTCTTTTTTCTTTTCTTTTCTTTTCTTTTCTTCTCTTTTCTCTTCTTTTCTCTTCTTTTCTCTTCTTTTCTTTTCTTTTTCTCTTTTCTTTTTTTTTTTCTTTTTTTCTTTTCTTTTCTTTTCTTTTCCTTCCTTTTCTTTTCTTTTCTTTTCTTTTCTTTTCTTTTCTTTTCTTTTCTTTTCTTTTCTTTTCTTTTCTTTTCTTTTCTTTTCCTTCTTCTTTTCTTTTCTTTTCTTTTCTTTTCTTTTCTTTTTCTTTTCGTTTCTTTTCTTTTCTATTTTTTTTCTCTTTTCTTATCTTTTCTTTTTTCTTTTCTTATCTTTTCTTTTCTTTTTTCTTTTCTTTTTTCTTTTTCTTTTTCTTTTCTTTTCTTTTCTCTTCTTTTCTTTTCTGTTCTTCTCTTCTCTTCTCTTTTCTTCTCTTTTCTTTACTTTTCTTTTCCTTTCCTTTCTTTCCTTTCCTTTCCTTTCCTTTCCTTTCCTTTCCTTTCCTTTCCTTTCCTTTCCTTTCCTTTCCTTTCCTTTCCTTTCCTTTCCTTTCCTTTCCTTTCCTTTCCTTTCCTTTCCTTTTCTCACTTTTCTTTTCTTTTCTTTTCTTTTCTTTTCTTTTCTTTTCTTTTCTTTTCTTTTCTTTTCTTTTCTTTTCTTTTCTTTTCTTTTCTTTTCTCTTTCTCTTCTCTTCTCTTCTTTTCTCTTCCTTTCTTTTCTCTTCTTTTCTCTTCTTTTTTCCCTTTCCTTTCCTTTCCTTTCCTTTCCTTTCCTTTCCTTTCCTTTCCTTTCCTTTCCTTTCCTTTCCTTTCCTTTCCTTTCCTTTCCTTTCCTTTCCTTTCCTTTCCTTTCCTTTCCTTTCCTTTCCTTTCCTTTCCTTTCCTCTCCTCTCTCTTCTCTTCTCTTCTCTTCTCTTCTCTTCTCTTCTCTTCTCTTCTCTTCTCTTCTCTTCTCTTCTCTTCTCTTCTCTTTTCTCTTTTCTCTTTTCTCTTTTCTCTTTTCTCTTTTCTCTTTTCTCTTTTCTCTTTTCTCTTTTCTCTTTTCTTCCTTATTGCCAGAATAACTCAAAATTGCCAGGTGCTTTCAAGTGCAGTAATTCTGACTTAATGAAACTGTTCTATTTTCAGCTAACTCATTTACTGCAGATTAATAAAAGACTTGAGGAGCAGATGAATCGCTGCCTCTGGTTCCAGCAGCTGTCAGTTGTTTTATCACTGCTATCAGTTACTGTTGCTGCCTTCTGCTTCTACCTGGCGTATGCCCAGAGAAGCTAAAAAGAATTGCTGTGCCCTGGATGTGCTGCTGCCTATCATGGCTTGTTGGAGTCAAAAAGATTGCAGTGCTGCTCTTGGATTCTGGAACTGCCAAAATGAGGTTTGTGAGCCTACAGCAATGAGCAAGGAACAGTTTACTGGGAAAAAGAAAAAGATAGAAGAAATGAATGACCAGCAAACAAAAGTACTGAAATTATTGTCTAAGTTGACACTTACAATAGGGCATGATGAAGATGTTAAAGCTAGGACCTGTTTCCACTGTACAACTCAATAAAAACGACTGAACTGGAAGGAGGAAACCAAATACAACATTATTTAAGACTGTTGTGCTTTTTTTTCCTCTATTTGACTACTTTAAATACAATATTTCATTTCTTTTCATCATATTCATTCTTACATTCTGAATCAGTCCCATAGAAGATGTAAGCAGTCAGCTTAGTGTATTCCAAGGTTAATCTGTTCATCCAGGAAAATTTACAGAAATTTATGTAGTACAGGTGGATTTTTTTTTAATAATCAGTGTATGTACTTACACATAAAGGAAGATATTTGTTATTAGTAATTATTTTGATAATTCAGACTCATTGCTGTCATTGGTTGAATTCCTTATTTTTGTGCTTCTTCTAAATGAAAAGTTATTGTAAACATTACTTACCAAGTAACATACGCACAAGTCAAGACACTATTCCTATTCTCTTTTCTTTTTTGCAAAGCAACATGTATTCAAATTACAGAAGGAGTGTGGGAGCTGACTTTTTACTGTGATGGCCTATTATTGGTTCATAAAAAGGCTATTAAATAGTCAGTGTAAAAACTTATTCTGAGCTGTGCAATATGGTTAAATTCCATATGAAATTATGAAAAAAAAGCAAATCAGGAAGATTAAATACACTTGAAGGCAACGTAAAAGTATTGTATCTGCCATTTCACAGAAATTGTTGTGGAAATGGTGCATGAAGCTAGGAAGAACTTTGCTAACAAGGATTCTTTGTACTCATTGCTGTAAATATGTATATTAAAATGATGACAACTTAAAAGAAGACTGATGGTATCTTTCATACTTTTAAAATTTTCACTCTTTAGGAGATTTAAAAGAATTATGTTACTTGAATTAATTTTTTGCTACAGATTGGCTTTGTAACAGATTTCTTGGTTTTGTCTGCTGACTTCAATAGATAAGAAGTGATTGTCAAGGAAAAATAAAGGTCATACTCTGCTTCTGTCTTTTTGCTTACAGTATGTTGGTGATGTAGGATCATTTCTAGAAAATAGAAAAGGGCAGTTTAAAATAATAAACAGATTAACTAATAAAGCCAGCAATATGATTACTAAAAAAATGCCATGTACAAAGCAAGGCTGCATAAATGTTTGGTGCAGAGTCTTCTGTCCTCTCTTAATGTATACAATGGTTTACTGCATCTGCTTTTTCCTAATTTTCACTAATCTCATTTCTGCCTATTTTGTTTCTCAGTATTTTGTATTCCTAATGATTTGACAATTAATATTGTTAACTGCTTATAATGAAGCTGTTACTTGGGTTCTTTTTTATGTGCATGCAACTCAAATGCTTTGCTTACAACGAAATGGGTCGTTGTCTTAGTGAGAAAAGTAATAAAGTAATTTGTAACCTTAAGATAACAATAACCATGCTATTAAAATGCCAATTCCTTAATTTGGGTGGATTGAATAGCACTTTACTGTAAAATTGCCAGAAATATATTCTTAGAGTCTTTGCCAATATGAATATTTTAATGTTTTGGTGCTTTCATATATTTTCAGTATTTTATTACTTATTTTATTATTGGTATTTTCTTTGTATGAATCAGATGAACATCTTTTCTATTTTAATATATTTTAGAAAAATACAGTTAAAAATAAATATGAGGAAATAACATAGTCTTGAATGTTTAGTCTTTTAAAAATAGCTGCATCTCCTGAGGGTTTTGCTTTCTTGCTAGTCTGCAGATACTTCATATGGGAGGGGTGAATATGGTGGTGACCCACAGTCTGTGGTGAAACAGAAGTTGTGGTGGTACCTGCCAGACAAATGTGAAATAGGTGACAATGGCTTCTCAAACAAAATGCCTGACGTAATCCCATGGACACGATACTGGCATGTCAGTGGTACCATGGTACCAAGGGATGCAAGTCCACACAAAGTGACTGTAAGGGTTTTTAGCTTGACATGGACAATAGTCAGTTGGTAGTTCTCCTCTTAGAGAACATCATTCTTTCTATCATCATGGAGTATTTTCCCAATGTTTTCAAAGCTTTCAGTTGTTAGTAGTTTCAGATTTCGTTTGACAGTCCTTGGAAATGGGTCTCCCTGTGCAAAGTTTCATGCTTAACACACGCTGAAGTTACAGAGTAACATGGTTTGATACCCAAAATCAAGAGAAAAAACAAAATAAACTTTTTTTTTTTCACACTATGGAAAACTCAGTTTATAAAACTGGGGCATTTTAGAACCTAGACAATTCACAAAATAGGATTTGATTACATGAACTATCAAGATCTAAGATTTAGTTTTCCTTTCGCTCATCGTAGACTTGCAGTTAATTTCGGCTTTTACAGACAATTAAGAGACAACAAAGATTGTAATCCTAAAAATTAGCAATTTGTGCTCCAAAAGAACCCCTATGCTTTTTCCTAGCACAGAATTTTGGTACCCTCTTCTGAGCTTCATTGTTTACTTTCATATGTAAAAGATCAGACATTTTGTAAAAGAAAAACAACAACAACAGCAACATGGGGATGAGGGGCAGCAGGAGCAGGGATTTTGAATTACCTTTATATTTCATCAGTGATTCCCTGCTGTAACTAATTTGTATCTGTTGTTTGCCTTCAGAATCTCAGTTTGTCCCTGTTTCCAGAGGCTGTTAATTTATATGGGGTTTTTTTTGACCGTATGGAGTTTTATGGGAGAGCATTTTAAATCTGTGCAGTGTCTTGGTGGTCCTGTGTATTGCACTGGCAGCATGAGGATGCAAGTGCTGTTCTGTTGGTAAGCTCAGTGTTAGTTCACTCATGTTCTGTGGCTTTGTTGTGAAAGTGGGCATTCAGAATAGCATTCAGTCAGAATAGCAGCATTCTGCAAAGCCCATCACGTGTGGCTGTAAGAATTCACTGGTTTGGGCCTGGTGTAGCCCCCTAGGGTGTTGTGGCCCAGACATGAGGGGCCACAGACTGTACACAGACTGTATGTGTATTGATTTAGGAAGAGCTAATCACTTCTAATCAGCCAGGAAGAGCGGGTTGTATCCTCATTTCTGAGGCTAAATAAGACATTTCAGTCAGCTTCTGCAGTGCATGTCTTATTTTCCCTGGAAGATGGCTCACTGAGGAATTAGCCTGCTGTTGTGCAGTTGCTACATTCCCGTTACGTTTGTGCTAGCACAGGTATGTGATGGTAAGTGATGATTCCAATTAGGCTTTTCAGTATCCCTGTTTCCTTGGCACAGTTGAGCATCAGCAGCTTCTGGCTCTGTGCCTCCTGCAGCTGATGAGAAACAACCTCCCTCTTTCAGTTTTCTCCATAGTTTCAGTGCCACTTTTCAGTTGGAACCTCACTTTTCTTGCTTTTGACACTTTTATAGTGGTTGCACGCAGTAATACAATATACATGGAACGCAGAGACATAACTCAAAACATAAAGCACAGGAAATCCATCTCTCCAGAGCACGGCAGGGGTGACTTTTCCTTCTTTGTGGAGGAACTGACTGAAGTTCCACGTGCTGGCCTCTTCTGGGCCTGATACAGGCAGCTTCCAGGTAGATCTGAGCAATTACTGCTTTACTACTTCTGGGCAGAAATACTGAAATTCCCAAGTTATATGAGCAAAAAGTAAGCTGCTGGACAGATCTTTTTGCTGGTAGGTATTCTCATCTCCTGGCTTTCTTTATTCCCAAGAGTGCTGCACCAGCCTGTCTGTTTGTCATGTTCTAAGTCACTTCTGTTTTCCTAAACGCTGAAAGAAGCACAATGTGCTCAATTATTGCTGTATGATTGCAGCTGATAGCACGTGTTGGTTTTAGATTGCATTAGGCAGCTCCTTCTGATGTTAATAATGAGTCCTTGTACAGAGCCTTTTAAGGGGAAAAAAACCCCAACTGTTTATCAGTTGCCTGTTGTTGTTGTCTTCACCATAGCCTGAGTGCAGCAGCAGCACACCCAAAGGACTGCTACAGTCTTTCTCATGCCAGTTCAGGGTCTCTTGATCTGTTAGTAATCCTTTATTCAGTTCTAATTCTCTTAACACTAGTTCTGCTATACTGTATTCAAGTTGTTTGAAATGCTGGAAAACCTGGAAATGAAACAAGTGTCTCTAACTTTTGTTTATTTATCTTTCATTTTCTTTAGGCAGCAATAGCATGTACTTATTATTTTACTGTCACTTGGTATTTTTGCACAAAGTGTTTTTGAAGGTTTTCTTTTCTCTTAAAAATACCTTGTTAGAATGGTGATACATGATGTATTTCATTCTTCTTGATTATTCCATGAGGTAAGCCAGCACCTGATGGTGATTCAGCTTGCAAGAAGCAGCGATTTCTTTGAAAGTATTCAAAGATTTAATTTTTTTCATTTTTGCAAAAGCTCTGAACTTCCTTCTGAATCTACAGAAGTTTACTCAATCAAGGAGTTGGCCTGTGGCAACTTCCCAGAAGGAACAGGTAGTTGGATATGTACTTTCTGTTACAGACCCAGCTACAAATAACAGCATTCATCTACTCACATTGTTCCAGTACATGTCTGTAGGATACTGAGAAGGAGCCACACAATCAACTTGCACTGCTGCTCAGTGAGAAAATTGACCCCAAAGGTCAATGTTACCCAGACAGTCAGGAGCACAAAGTGGAAAAATGCTACACAAGGATATGGTCTTCCTCCAACAGGCTATTTAAGGGGTCTCTCTAGAGTATGTGCTCCCCCACTTAGGCCTCAGGAAAGGGATCAAAAACAATCTTGACTGGTTCTGATTCACTCTGTTTTCCTTAAGTTTGCAAAGAAATGCAAGACAATGTCTTGCAAAGTCCAAGTCTCCACTATCAGTCCCAACATAACCGCAATCCCATTTTGTGTTTATGATGAAATCTAAATTAAAACACCCTCTGGGCAACCATGATGAAGTCTAACAAATCCTCTGTGGCATTTAATTTTTCAAAATTGCAACTTTCTTATATTTCCTCAGCCCTGTGTTTGTTAAAGTCACTGCCAGTTTTATTTTTGACAGCCTGGAGCTGTATCTGAACACCTGTTCTTCAAGCCACAGGGAAAATTACAAAAATAAGGAACACCATTTAAATAAACATTGATTACAATAGTAGTGTGAAAAAGGAGCATTAATAGAATATCTTTAACATTATTTTTCTTTTTCTTTTTTTTTTTTTTTTTTTTTTTTTTTTTTTTTTTTTGTCTAGAATGCTACAAGTGATAAATTGTTAAATAGAAAAGTGAGTCTGGTCAAACACCACAGATGCTTCATTAATCTGGTGCAACTAAAACTTACAGATTGATGCTTGACCTCCTGGCATCTGAGTTACTATAATTTCCATGCCCTGCAGTACATTTTCCTGTACCCAAGTAGCATTTATCATATTTTCTTTTTTTCTTACAATTTTGTTTGGAATATAAACTTGCAGCTGATGGTGATGATTCACAGAAAGATTTTTTTTAGTGCATTCTAAAGTAAGTAGCATTTTCTTCTTGAGTTCATGGTTCAACAGGCTTTCTTCTGCAGAGGATGTATAAACATAGCTCCTGAGTGCAGTCTGGGATTAGGTGGGACACCTCAGAACAGCGGGGCTCATTCATGCTAATCTGTGGCAAATTTTAACTACAATCCTGAACAGATACACGTTGGTGAATATATAATCCCAGATACTGCTGGGCAGTTCTAGCAGGCATTGTGATATGATGTGCCCTGCCCCTCACACTGGATGTGTGTTGAAGTTGAGAGTAGGTTTTAAATCATATGTTCCTAGCCCATATTGAAAGTAGACTCCAGTATTCCTGTGCTGGCTGTCCCATACTGGTTTATGGATGTGGAATATGGGGAACTGGTACAGCCACTCTGTTGTCAGAGTCTTCAGGGAGAGCCTTCACTTACTCCAACAAGTTCCCAAATTGAGGAGTAATTGCAAAAGCACCAGAGAAAGAGAAACTACTTCATTTCACTTCCTTGCCTAAGTGCATCTGGTGGAAAACTTGAAGAATTACATGATAAACAAAAGGTGAAATAGCCAAGGAATTGCCCTCCCTAAGCTGCACACTGAAAAGACACAGTAGACAAGTTGATTTTATGCTTTGCCCATTTTCAGTGAGATTTACCTTTCATTAACCATTTCACTTTGGAAAAATACCCAAAGTTCCTTAGTCACAGAGATGCCATCTCACAGCAAAAGTGTAAGTAGAGCATATCACATTATGATCAAATCACAAAGTAACTCTTGTGGAAAGTTGTACAAATGTACTTCAATGTTTTGCTTGACCACTGCTCACTGGGGCAGGGGGGAGCCTGCAGAGAGGGGGTACCACTCTGAGAGTTGCTGTGTGGGCCACAGGGACTCCTGGACTGCAGAAAGGGATAGGGCATGGAGGGACAGAGCAGGAACTGGAGTCTCTGGGGAGAGGAAGCTGAATTTCCTTTGCTTGACGTGATGCAAAGAAAACCATGAAAAAAGTTGCTCCAGTTAGAGACAGACTGGAGGAAATGCCCTGACCTGCAATCCAGTGACACAGGGCAGGGAGTTATTGCTGAAACTTTTGATTCCACCTGTCTCACCTAAAACCTCTTCCTCTCCTGTTTACTTTATAATACACCAATAGAGGCTGAAAATAGTGAAAACAGTGTTCTTGGAAGAGTGGCCATACAGAGGAGACATACACAGATTTACATCAAACTGAGTAATTTGGAATTCAGTCATGACACGCAATATCACAGAGCAGAGGAGACTCCTACTTCCCTTACAGCCTCCAGAACCTTTTCCAAGCACATGTGTGAAGTTTCCAATATACCCAGCACCAGATGTCCTGGTCTGGCACTGCATGTGAAAGTCCCTGCACAGGCAGAGTGTGCCCTGTGTTTGTTGGCCTCATGCAGGACTGAGGCAGAGGCTTTCAAACTTGCCCGGGGGGGGTGCAAGACACACCTCATGTTTGGTGCATGCAAGCATAAAGTAGCTTTGCTGTCCTTGTGGAGCAAATCAAACACTCTCCAGGAAGAAGCAGTCACAAAAGAAAAAAGCAGAAATTGTTTTGCTAGCCAAACTGAAAATTGTTTTGATCCATGCAGGGAAAATGTTGTCTTGACCAGCAAAGTCATCTCTGTGTAATGGTGGGCAGGTGTCCATGTGAACGCCCTTGCAGGTAAATTTGTTGTCTCTCAAAGGAAAAGACATATTAGGGTTTTCAACCACATTCATCAACGCAAGGATCTTTCTTGCCAACCTGTCTGGAGCAGTGGGCAGAACACCTGGCTTAAAATGCTCCCAAAACACAGCCTGGCTTTACCAGGGGAAAGGCTGCTCTTGTGTTCTTTCCCAAACAAATTTCAGCCTGGAAGTGGGATGATGCTTCAAATACAGCTCTCTCACACCCGCAAAAATGGCCTTCATGCATGTGTAATACTGGACAATTCTTAGGCTGAAGAGTGAGTTTATCCTCAAGAGAAGTAAAAGGAAAAATAGGGGACTATTTAGTGACCAAATTGCCGTTGTTTTCAGTATTTCCCTGGTATGAGTGCAGGCAATAACTAGATACAAACCTGTCTGTAGAGGACTACAATTTTAGTTGCAAGAAAAACTAAATCATATAAAAACTATAAGTACTGCAGATTGTATGACACTTCTATCTAACTCAGCTAAAAAGAAAATAGTAGTATTTAGTAGTACCTAACAGAGCTGGGAGTGCTTGTACTGATGTTATTCACATCAAGCCATGATATGAATGGTCAGTTTTCAATTTTACAGTAAGGGAAAATAAACTACAGAAGTGCCTCAATTGCTGGAAAGAGAGATATGCCTGAAACTGATGCTCTTCCTAAGTAAAGAACTTGATACCAAAAAGTAATCTTAACCTCATATGAACTGATAACCAAAAATTTAAGCACATTATATTTCTAGGTTATTTATTCTATATTAAAATATCTTAAATATTTGTACGTAATTTTTTTTAAGTAAAATTTCTAAATTGGTGTATGTCTTCTCTAGGAAATGTATAGTTTTGCATCAGGAAAATTAGTTGCCAACTGTCTATCTAGAGACATACTTTTCTGGAGCAGGGATCTGTGTCTTCTTTGAAGTTAGGGATATATTGTGCTGTTATTTACAATCGGATTTCCTTCCAGAACACATCTGATAACTCATAGCAACTCTGCCAGAAGCTGTGGGAGAAACTGATAGACAATTCCCAATATAGTTTGCAACATAGTGCTGGAGGATAAGGGAATCAAAATATTATGGAGTGAGAGAAAATATTTGATTGCTAAAGGCAGTATGTTGCTAGGATTTAAACCTCGAGGGCCCTGTGTAAAGGTGGTAGGTACTCCAAGAATTCTGGGTGCTGGAAAGCAATTTCAGGTCACTGAATGTAAAGGACAAGTTGTTAGCAGCTGAAATGAAAATAATAAGCACCTCTGCTCCATTGTCTCTCAGCCAAGGGGCACTTGGTGGTGCTGAAGGGAAGGGCAGGCTCCCTGGGAGGATGGGGGCTAATGGCCCTGGGTGCATCTTTGCTGGCCATGCCTGACTCAGGAGGCAGAAGGCTGTGTGGAACAAGGAGCCCAGCAGGCAGGGAGTTGCCTGCAGTCTTTTTTTTTTCTAATAGCTCTGCATCATACTTTTGTAAATTGTACTAGAATTGCTGGGTGATCAAATGTATCAGCTTAAAAATCCATGGCTGACATTACAAGGAAGTGTTTTACCCTGCCTGGAAAGCTGTGCCTGTTGGAGAAGGGAGTTCCTGAGAGCTACGTCACAGTAGTGCTGGAGTGAAAAGCAGCAATTTTCCAAAATCCAGACTGAAATAGATCTGAACTGTCCTATCAGGTCTGTTTTCCAACCTGAATATATAGGAAGAAGAAATAATAAAAGGTCTAAGTCTTAATAAAATCCCAGAGGAGAAGGACTGAGCTCTATTAATGCCATATCTGGAAACACTCTATGTAGATCTTGCGTATAATATATGCATATAATGCCACAAAAGAGAAAAATTTTTTGCAGATGACTAAATTTTCAAGGAGTGAAGAGGAAACCCCCAGTTTTAGTGCTCCCTTTCCCACAAGCCTGGTAAACAACTGGGATTATACATTTGCACGTACACTAGTGACACTAGTTGAGTGGTCTGTCAGCACAAATCAGAGATTTCTTGGCTGTGGATAAGCACTCTTCATAATTTATAACAATCATGATTCTGCTGGATGCAGACTTGTTTATTCTTCAGTGTGAGACTGAAAACTCTGGTATGATGAAGAGCTCTTGGGTCTCCCATTGCTCAGCACTCTGACTGCAGGCTCTGACCTGTGTGAAGAACAGAGCAAATCTCTCAAAGGCATGACAGCCAGTAATGTTCTTTAAGTGGATTGATCTAAATTAGACAGATGGGATTTGCACAGATGGAATACCCAGTGTCATTGGCAAAAATTACTCAGCTGCTTTACTGGAAATGTTTAAACCCAGAGCTGGGGAGTACTCTTGCCACATCCACCAGGAGATTATTTGTGCCAAGCAAGTTTCACGAACGTTTTAAATACTGCTCTCTGTTGTATCAACAAAGTCTGTGCGAAGGCATTTCATTTCAGAGAGATTTGCAAAACTGACAAGCTGGGGAAATGAGTGCTCCTTTGCAATCCTTGTTGGCTGTCAAAGAGAAAAGCTCTTGGAAAGTCTAGCAGCTAAGAGAAGCAGTGCTGAATTTTCTGATGGAGAGTGAATGTGCTGAAGACTGCAGGCTACTTGAAGATGAAGAGCGGATAAGCAAGCTGGCTTTGCTCACAGATATTTGTTTTTTTCTCTTTGTGAGCTCAATATGAATCTCCAGGGGAAAGACTGCCTTTTGCAGTGCTGTGTAAGGTAGTTTCTTCTCTCATGAAAATATGTAGACTTCTACATAGCACTATAAACCACTTTTTTTTTTTTTTTCCCCCAAACTTTAGGAAATGGAATTTCTTCCTCTTAAATTCATTCAAATCCAAGCCTGAAATTCTGAGGCAGAAAAGAACTGTGTCTGTTTACTACATCAGACACGGGTGCTGTCAAATGCAGAAGGCTGGGATGGATGGACCACCTGTCTGACCTGGCATGGCTGGGAGAAATTGGGCTACAACATCAGGAGTGATTATCTGCAGGTTCTACTTCATGGAAACCCAGTAAAGGCACTGGTCTTCAGTCTGTGGAGACTGGACTGGAGTCTGTGCTCCATTCCAGAGGGACTGCAGTTCCTCCAGACACTACATCTTCTTGGAGGAGAGACTCCCACTACATACACAAAAAGAGAGGGAGCTTCTTCACACTGCTGCAGGCTTTGCTGCCATGCCACACAGAGCTTAGTGCTCACTGCATGTCCTGCTGCTTCCAGAGCTGGCAGGAGCTGAAGCTCAGCAGGGCAGGAGTGGGGCTGTAAAACAGGAACTGAGGGAACAGGGTGAAAGGGTGGAAATTCTCAGCTCAAACTCACAGGAGATCCATGTCTCTTCCCGTGTCAGATGTCTTCTGTGCTCTCTGTGGAGACAGGAGGCAAGAGGGAACTCCCATTCTCCCTTTAAACATCACGACCTGTGACCAGCTCTGCTGGTGCTTGTGTCAGGACAGAGCAGTACACGCAGGTCCATGGCCCAGGATGGAGGCTGACAAATCTCTGCATGTTTATTGCTACTGCATCTGGGGATGCTCAGCACCTCTGAGGAGTCCTGCTTGTCCTTTCTTGCATTTGACACCTGAGGAGTCTCCCCTTCCCCAGATCCTGAGCAAACCTTTCTCTTCTCATGTCAACTCAGAGTTTTGCAGAAATCAAGAGTAACATCGGTGCTGCACACATTCTGTTCACTATTGTACAGGTACACATACATACATCTGTTTGTCTGTCTCTATCTGTGCACTTCTATTTGCATAAATACTTTATTTTTACCCATTTCAACTGACTCTGCAGCATAAATGTCAGTGATTTCTGACATAGTCTATCAGCAGAAAAAGAAAAAATGGGAAATATCTGTCTCTCTGAAAATGCTTTTGTCATGACACCACTCTAGTTCTGCTGTTATTATATGAGAAAAGCATTCAAATCCCTTTTCTAGAGACTCATAACTGAGACTCATGATGTCTTGCTGCTGCTCAGGAGGTGCAGAAATATGCAGAGTGCACCAGACACAAAACATGACCTTTTCTTCCCCTTGTCAAATGCAAACCAGCCTCCCCCCAAGCAGCTGGAGAACTTTGTAGGCCAGCTCAGAAATGTGTGTCACCAGCTTGAGCAGGTTTGTGCTGTGGCTGGGCTGTTCCCCCCGGGAGCTCACAGCAAGGCTGGTGGGAACAGGTCCCTTCAGCATTTTAGGTCTACCAGGGTTGCAGTGATGACAGGAATCAAACAATGCCAGGGCCTCTGGAGACACAATTCTCACTCCTTACGTGATTCTGACTGAAGCTGGAGGCCTTCATTTCATGTGCTGCTGCTTCAAGAGGCATCAAGGACAATCTGATTGCTAGGGAGAGAAAACCCTTAGCAGGAGAGCTTTAGCAATGAGACAGGTTCAGAGGCATTGGGGTGAGGCGGTGATGGTGTTAAATGGAGGTGAAAATACTTTATCTTCAAGGGGTGAAAGAGAGGGCAGCGTGGGGAGAGGGAATCACAGCAGCAGCCAGGGAGAGCCCTTTTGGACACAGGGATTCAGGCTGGAACTGACAACTCCTGAGATGGCAAGAAGTTGCAGGAGATACCTGGAGGTCAGAAAGTGAGTTTAGGTCAATGAATCAGTCTGGTATGTAGGGGTGAGCACAAGCATGGGGTTTTCTTTCCACAGGATGACCCAAACCATTTACATAGGATCCAAGGATGGAGATTCCAACCATATGAGGAAAGGCCTGAGCCACAGAGAGTTGCTTCACATTAGTGTGTGCTGCAAACACTGCTGAACATATCTTGATAACTTTGTCTAATTTGAGAGTGGGTTCAAATTTCTTTATTTCAATACCTCAAACATGACACTTATATGGGAGAATTTTCTTCCAGCTGCAGACTCATTTATAATTTAAGGTTTCACCAAATTGAAATATCATTCAAGTTCACCTGAATTTAATGTACAGTGTGGAGGGAAAATGAAAATCCAAACGTTGAGAAAGGGAAATATTACAGTTCTAGGGGTTATGATCTCTCCTCTGACAACTTCACATCGTTATTTGCAAAGTCATGCACATCCTAATAGCTGAATATATTTGGATGCTCTGGTTACTTGACAATCCTAATCAGACACAGGGGTGTCCAAGCAGTAACTGCAAACATATATAAAAAATAAACAACTGCACAAAGAAAACCAACCTGGGTTTCCCATAATTTATAGCTCAGATCTATCTTGCTTCTGTTGCCTAAACAGGGTCATGACTGTTCTGGCTCTGATTGGTACTTTGAGAAGAGTGTATCCAGCTAAAAACAATCCGAATACAGGTTGTGATTTCCTCTGCGTCCTTGTGCAATTTCTCTTAAAGGTTGTGCTCAAACCTTTTCTTAAACAAGAGTGTTTATAACAGCATAATGATTCTATCTAAGCCTGGCAAGTGACAGGAAAATTACGGCAGAGACCTTTGCACTGATACTTGGAGGTTATTTCACATTACTGTTCTAGTGGATTTTTCATCACTTGAAAGTTCAGGAACATAAAGTTTGGTGACTTTGGGAATGGCCTCTGCCATCCTTGTCAGATATGTTCTGTTTCTTGGCAATCTTCAATATTTCCTGGACAGATTTGCTTCTGAGGTTGGCTTCAGAAGCAACTTACTGGTGTTTTAAAAATCTTCAATAAAGGTTTTCCTCTTGCTTGCTGTAATAATAAAAAACTATGTCTTACAGCATTTTTTTGTGAAACCAGTGGCCATTCAATATATTTTTTGCCTTGCTTTTGTTTTCTATTTACAATCCCATTAGTGTTCTCTGGAGAAGGAAGTTGCAGGATTATCACTATAGTTGTTAATTTCACCCCCTAAAGGGAGGATTTACTGGGAAACTCTGAGCATCAAATATTTGAGCTGAACACAGAAAACCTGTCAGTTGAAGAGCTGTTCTCCACAGGGTGCTGGAGCGCAGCCATCTCTCCGCAGGTCGGGCTCGGGGGTGAGCCAGGTGTGGAGCCTGACTGCTCCAAGGAGGATGTTCCACTGCAGACTGGGATGCTGTGGGAAGAGGCGTGAGACAGGGAAGGAGCCACAGCAATCTTCTGGGCCTCCTGGGATGGAACAAGTCTAACTGGAAAACGTGTTTAATGTTAATGTGAACAAAACACAGCAGAGCAGCCAGGACAGCCACAGGAAGGCAGTGGGTAAGGCCAGAGCTGCCTCCTGTATCCCCCACCAGATGGGGAGGGAGATGGAGCACTAGACTCACAGAGCCACCCTCAATAAAATCAGTCCCTTGTGGGTCTGAGTATGACTTTCTCTGGTGCTTCCCTGCATTTAATACTCTATTTTTTATAGTGAAAATGATACTGGGGGCGTTGAACATCTCCTGATTTGGTTCTTATAATAGAAGTGTCAGACTTCAGAGGAGTCATTAAAAGCAGAGCTAAAAGCAGCCACTGGGCTCAGAGTTGATGGGAAAAGAAGAAAAGAAATGTAAAAGGTGTGTGTGAATGTGTGTGTGTGTGTGTATGTGGAGGGGAAGCAGAGAGGCAAAATGACAACAATGTCAAATGTTGTGGGGACAAGGACAGCCCTTCCTTTGGTGATATTCATAATATGGCAGAATTTGATGTTGAGGGAAAGCAAAGTGTATTTGATTTCATGTTCAGAAATATTTGTCACTGACAGACGAATCAAATTCATAAAAAAGACGTAACTCTGCCTTGGATAAGAAGAGTATTCAAAATGTGAATTTTAATGTAAAGGCACAATTGTAGTGCATACATACTTGAGCTTGTTTGAAATTATACTCTTAATCATTGTTTCAATGATTCTTCAGTACGGCTTCGGTATGGCTGTCTAATTGTAGCTTGTAATTACACAACTAAATCTGAAATTGTACTGCCTTTCTTTGGTGTCCACATTTTGTTCAGAGAGAAATCAAAATTAACAGAATCTCTTACAGAGCTAAAATGAGAGAGTAAATGTGGTTAAAATATGGCAAAAAATGTGAAAAAATTATATAAATCATGGTACACACATTTTCTTTTTTTTTCCTTTTTTAGATAAAACTGTGAAGAATTCCATATCCTGATGCAGGATATGGACTTCAAATATCTCACAGCCTTTTAAAAGTGCTGGTTTTGATGCATATTACCAGATAACAGATAGAAAATCAGAGCGGAATAATATGAGAAATAGGAATGCCAGCAAGGGAAAGGGAACCGTAGAAAAAATTTTTGGTATTACATAGGTGTGTATAAACTCATCTGGCCACACAGTGTGGGAGAAAAGAGCAGGCTGGGTACCCTGCAAAACCATGTGTGGAAATACTGAAAATAACTGGGTATTTTATGCATGCAACATTATGTGTATAATTAGAGAAAAAGGAGGCAAGAAATTCAGGGTTTTCCTTTGCCATTGATATAATGTCTGGACTGCCAAAAAGGCCGTGCAATCAACATTATTAGCACTGACAGGACTGTAGGCTGGGGCAGCACTATTGAGACAAATAGATAGGATAGTTTTACACACCATTTTTAAAATAACAGGAAAACTGAAGGAAAACTCATTGGGCATAAGATAACAGCATCCTTGTGAGAAAAGAAAAAAGACCAGGTATCAGTAAGGCTTCGTCCTGTGTTCCTGTCTTAATTTTATTGATTTGTGTAGGATACGATAGTTTTCAATTTTGGAAGAGAAGGAGCTCACAGGACACTTTGAAAATGACATTGGGTCAAGAAAGATGAAGGCAATGTCATCAAGAGATCAGACCAGAAGGCTGCACATCAGAAACCTCTGCATCTATTACTGTGACTTCTTGTGAGACCTCACTGAGCTTATTTCATCTCCGTGCTCTGACTCCCCCTTTTCCCGGATATCACTTTGCCAGTAGATTGTGTTGAAAGGTTTTGAAAAGTGCAGAACTTTAACTGATTGAAACTTGATAAGAACTTCTCTCTTTTAGGACACATATTGCGAGAGATGGTAAAATCTAGTCAGTCAACATGGTCAGAGGCTTTATTTCAAGTTACCAAGATCTACAAAGGAGGGTCCCCAAATTCCTGGGATGCCAAAGAAAGTTCCCTGGTCATATGAAGAGTAACTATATCCAGCTGTGTGTTACAGAAAAGAGGAGAAACATTTCCCACGTTTTTGGCAGCAGCTTGATGGTAAAAGCACTGCTGCAACACCACTAATTTTTCAGGGAAAAAGACTGGGCTTCGGGCTCAGCTCTACAAACTGCTTAAGTATATTAGAGTCATTGGTAACTTCTAGATTCACAAGCCTGAAGTAATTTAATACTTAATTCCATTTTCAGTGACTAATTGAGGTGAATCTCCCAACTTTGTATGAGGCTGCCAGTCTTGTCCACTCAGCGTCCTGCTGGTATGGAGGAGGTACAGATGACTCTGGTAGGGGATAAAGCAGCATTAAGTATTTCTAACCTCAAAACAAGTGAGAATGTTAGCTGTGCAAAACAATTTTATGATTTAATAAAATGCATAAGATGCAAATAAATCCAAAATTTTAAAATGTAAGAACTCTGCAAAATTATATTCTGTGTATTGTGTACAAAATTTTGTACTTATGTATTGTGTACAATAATACAGTTTCAAACCCTGTGTAAAATCTAGGCTTACTGACTAGATGGCACCACAAAAAAAAGCGCATACTAAACACTTGTAACATCAGCGCTGGTCTCCTTCATTAAGTGGGAGGAAAACTGTTGTGAAAGGTGCTGCCAACTGCTTGGTCAAATGCCTAACTCAGATAATTTGGGGAATAGAATAGAATAGAATAGAATAGAATAGAATAGAATAGAATAGAATAACTCAGTTGGAAGGGACCTACAAGGATGATCTAGTCCAACTGTAAGACCTCTTCAGGATGGACCAAAAGAAGCAGGGTTGCTTTTAAGGGTTGTCTAACTGCCTCTAAAGCACTGACAGGTTTGGAGCATTAATCATCTCTCTAGGAAGCCTGTCCCAGTATTTGACCACCCTGTCAGTAAAGAAATGCTTTCTAATATTCAATCTGAACCTCTCCTGGTGCAGTTTTAAACCCTTCCCATGCATCTTGTCACAGGAGCCCAGGAATAAGAGATCAACACCTCCCTCTCTGCTTCCCCTTTTTGGGAAGCTGTAGAGAATACCCAGTTTGCTCCTCAGCATCCTTCTCTCCAAACCAGACAAGCTCAAAGTCTTCAGCCACAACACACAGGACATTTCTCTCAGACTCTTAAACATCTTTGCTGCCCGCCATTTGAATCCCTTCACATCCTTCTTAAATTGTGGGGCCCAGCACTCCACAGAGCACACAGGTGAGGCTGCACCAGCTCTAACCACAGTGGGATGATCACCTCTTTTAACTGTTTATGATGTGTCCAGTGTGCCCCAGGACGTGCTTTGCCCTCTTGGCAATAAAGAAGTGACAACCCCTGTCCCAGATCAAAGGGAGAGGCAGGAACAGTCTTGAGAGATGCATACTTGCAGATTGTCCCCAGACCAGAGTTCTGCTCCCCACATTGCTCTGACACCAGGCTGCCCTGGCCTTTCATGGTTTACACAGACAAGTCATTGGTTCAATGTCTTCTGCAGTGACAGCCCAAAAGGCAAACCCACAACCTGAAAAAGCAGGCACATGCAAGCATCAGCCACTACATTTCCAATAATGTCGTAGAAATGCAAGTTTCAAAGCTCAAAAATTTACCCTCTGTTTACAGCTATAATGTGAAAAAATGTCCTCATTTCTTCTTTGTATTTTTTTACCTTTTGTGACGTGGTGCTTGGGGATATCCACTGACCTACACCTGGAGGAATCTCTACTGAGAGTCACAATAAATCATTGATGGTATTGCAAGCCCAGGAACAATTTATTATCATCCAAGGACATTAACTTTTATAGTATTGAGAGATAACAAAGGAACAGGCTAATCTGTGCTGCTACGGAGTTAGCTGGCTCATGAGCCATGAACAGCATCACGACTGAAAGTCAAAACCTTTGGGACCAGAACCAGTGCACGAGGTGCAGAACAAGGTGGAACCTGTGCTCATTGCAGCCAGACTGCCCCTTTGGGAAAGAATGTGTTTCTTAATGGAAATTGTTTCATAATGGAATTTTTTAGAGAGAGATATTTCCTTGTACAGGTGGTGAGGTGCTTCCACAAATCTTGAGCAATTGTCTTTTTTAATCAAAAAGGCTGGGAGGCACGTTGGATTGCTCAGAGAGTATAGTTCCTTCTCCTTGACAACTGAACATAAACAAAGCAATATAGTTTCATTATTTTATTATATAACTAGCAATAAGAACACCAAATAACCCAGGGTAATATAAACAAAGACTTCGCTACATCCCACATTTTCGCTGTCATGCTGTTTTAACTCTATGTGTGAAAATCTGTTTATTCCCTAAAGAAAAAAAACAGGACTTGACATTAACAATAAAAGCTGAATTTCCTAATGTTTTATACCCAAATGCCTGACCTTAGACTTCTAAGTAACTGTCCCTAGGTTATAATGCCAACATTTGCTGAATTGTCCATCTCAATTTTTTTTTCCTAAGAAGCCTTTTTTCCCCTTATTTGCCAGTTTGTGGCCAACAGTCATCCTTGACATTGATTGTCAGGTTGATTTATATTAACAGGATCAAAGGGAGAGTTTTCTTAGGCTGTTCCCTGTGGGATATGTCACTGATTTCTGTAGCAACACTGCTATCATTTTTAGGAGCTGCATTCACCAGGTCTACAGCAAAGATGATAAATAACAATGACTACTCACTGTAATGTTGTTTTTTCTTGACTACAGGTCCTTGTCATCACAAAACTATGCTTGTGGAAGTCCTTAATGACTTCAGTGAAAACACCTTCAAGTAACTTTGTTGAGCGCTGAGGTTAAAGAAAAGGAGAAAGAGAAGGAGCAAGGAACAACTTTGTGACACTTTGGGCCAGATTAATTAACTTTCCAATTACTCATGTGTAATAACAAAACACTTAATATCTTCTCTAATGTCAAATATTGGAAACCTCATCCACCATTTATCACAGGTCTGTGCATCTAAATGCTAAGCATAAATAATGTGTTTATATACTGATCTATTTTAAAAGATCCATTCAGTAATTACATGAGCTTAATTTGAGAATGGAGAGACAAATGTCTCACTCATTCCTGGCTCCTTAATATTCCTCAGAGGTCCATTAGATGTTGCAGTAAGTTTAAAAAGTATTGTGAGTCCTGTTGGATCAGACAGATCATTAGCAGCATGCAATGGTAGACACATATTCCATGACTAGCAGAAATAGTATCTGATAAGCACAACCAGGGGCAGAAAAATTTTAAGTTTGGATATTTTCCTCAATGTGTAGGCATCAAGCCATGGAAAGGACAATAGAAAATGCATGCCAAATGAACTACTGGGCTTGAGAAGAATGATGGGTAACTTTTACAAAAGGAACTTCACAGGCAAAGATATATTTAAGACTCTGAAATATAAAGTAATAGAATATTATTTTTAGTATCTATGTATTTGTATTGTCATTTCTTTTAATGGAATTGGTCTAAAAATATTTACCTTTACCCTTAGACCATCACAATTCTTAACTGCACTATTGGTAATTGGTTTTGTTTGGGGTTTTCTGTTAACCTATATTATTGTGATGATGCTTTGGTTTTGATTGTGCTCTGAGGTACAACACAGATGTGTGCAGGAAATCTGTTTGAAGTGCTTTTGTGGAATTGGGCAGGGATGACAAAGTGCCCAGACCATGGAGCAGCACTGCAAGATGTCCTGCTGTACCCTGTGCCCTCGGTGGGGAAGCGCAGCTGGCCCTGGGGAGCTGGGGCTGTGGCACAGCTGCCTGGCATGGCAGCAGCATTTGGAAGGCAGTGGGAGGCAAAGCTGTGGAGCCAGGACAGCACAGGCCCTCCAAGGAGTAGCAAAGCTGCCCAGCAGGGCTGGGCTGTGATCCCAGCAGCATCTGCTGCTCATGGCTGTAGCGTCACCAGCCCAGGGACACCAAACCTTGCAAGAGCCCATGGCCTACATGGAGAGGACTGCTGCCCTTGGAGATGAGACAAGGTATCCAGGATTTTGTGGCATAAAATGGGGTCACATGACATGAGACGTGGGATACCCATGTCCTCATGAGGGAAGCATTAAGAGTCAGGCAGGAACCCCCTGAGACCCATGTTTTGGCAACCAAGTTGTGCCTTGTGTATCTGAATATCAATTTCAAGCACTGCTAATCAGAGTAGTGAATTTACACAAGTAGCTGAAGACAGACATGAGAAATTACATCTTTTTACAGGCCAGCTGACCTTCTGGGTGTCTACCTGCACAGGATTTTTTGTGAGGAAGGAGAAAAAGTGGTCTTTTAAAAATACAAAGAAAGCATAGGCAACAAAGTTCTTTTCAAAGTGTAGTAGCATGCCCATACTTGCAGCAGCTGGAGTTCCCCCTGGCAGGTATCTATTGACACACTGTAATAAGTGGGCGCAACAGGATACCATGGTGATCAAGTGGAAGCATTGAAGTTTCCAAGAACTCATGAAACATGAGTACCACTGCTCTTGCCTGCGAGGCTTTATTCACTTACAGGCTTCTGCCTTCTCTAATATTTCTTATATCAGAGGATGTTTGAATATTGTTAGAGCCTTCACTGAGAGAAACAGCACAACCAGGAGAACAACAAATAAATCTTATCAACCAACAGAAGCTTTTCCAGGGGCTGAAGCAGTCAGGGATGTCCCAGGGAGAGCAGGGGACCACACAGGAACTGCTCTCAAGGTCAGCTCTGCAGAGTGCCATGTAGGTCCTTGTTTTCCTTCGTCTTTATTTTTCCCCTGATCTATTTTGCAGAGCTGGTGAGTTGACCTCACATTTACTCATTGCTTACTAACCATTTCTCATCAGTTACCATCAGCCCTCAGCCACGCCAGCATTAGTGTACACACCAATAAACTTCATTTCAAAGCTAGCTAACGCAGTACATGGGAGTAAAAAGTTCTGTGGATGTGATGAAACATCCATGTCTTCACCTAACTATCCATGGAACAGCAAATCCAGAAAAGGTGGGGGGTGAGTAATGCCTGCTTGTGTACAGTAATTGTCTCAATATCTGAAAGCATCCCTTTTATAAACTTGAACTTTGTTCAGCTCTCCTAGTCAGAGAACATGTCGAGAAATAATTTGTCATCTTAAGAAAACTGTGTTTGACAGATCCTCAATGATAATGTCATCTGAGGACTTTTGAAGAATTTAGCATAAAAATTTCAAAACAGTATTTGGCATCTGGACAGTGGATTGGTGCATGACAGCAGAAAATGTCTAAATCATCTTGCAGACAGTTTGTGGCTTCATAACCAAAGGACAGTAGTTAGTATGGTAATAAGCTGCCCTCTGATAATTCTTTACACTGAGTGACAAAACATTCCTAATTTCTCCTCTGTAGCATAACAGTTACGTTACTCCCAGTTAATTACAGTGTTTCTCCCATGAGAGTCAGACTTACATTAATTATATCATGAACTTTTTGGCTTCCCACCATGCAGGAGCTGAGGTGGCGTGCAACAGCTGAAAACCACCAGTAAGAAAAGGCACTACGGTTTGTTCATAAAGCGCTTTTGTCTGAGGAAGCAGAGAGGTGCTGGTGGTGGTGGGTGTTCTGCTGGTGCCTCCCAGTATCCCTGAGGAAGACACACACCTGGTCCATGAACCAGGTGAATTGTGTGCAGCTCATCACTGCAGCACAGCCAGAACAGCAGCCCCCCTCAGCACAGTCTGCTGCAAAGGCCACAGTGGGAGAAGAGGATGTCTTGTCCTCCAGAGAGATTTCCTCTGACTCCTCACAAGCAATATTATTTCCTGTCTGAGATGTGCAGAACAAAATACAGCCTTTGTTTCAAAGTCATAAAGTTAGCGAGTGAAGAGGAAACGCAAAGCATCTCAAGGGAAAGAAAATATCCACCTTCATCTCAAGGGACAGAAAATATCCACCAATCCTGCATATGAACTGGATTAAGAAGAGGTCTCTGTGGTGTGTTACATTTGCTGTGTGCAGTGAGAGTTCCATTTGAAAGACACAGAAAAGGACTCTCTCGTGGTGTCGTACATGTTCTTTCAATACCCCAAGGCTGGCATGCACTCCAGCCATTCATGCACCTGGTCTCCAATTCACAGGGACTCCCTCTGGCCATTCAAAAATTGCATCTCAGGGAGAATACCTAAGTAGCTTTTTCTTGAATATTCTCCACATTAGCTGTGCAGCAGCAATTTGTCCCAAAAATTGGGTGAAAAGATGAAAATTGAAATATTTGTTAAAATATACAGGCCCTAGGCCTTTTTCCCAGCTGCCATTAGGCAATATGAACAATGATCCAACCTCTTATTCACCTGGGAAACAAGCATCCAGGCTAGGAAAGAGCAGCAGCACATCCTTCATTTGCATCCTTGGCCTGGTTCCCCTTCTGTTGAAAGGCAAAGGGCTTTCTTCAGCATTATCTAACTGGGTGCTTACAACAGGATCCACAAATCCGTTCCCGCCCTGCTTTTAAGGGAACAGTTATAGAGAGATCTTTACAATGCAAATTATGTACTGGGAGAAATGGAAGTTTTGGTGTTGGTTATACACACGTAAGGGAGTAAGGATTTTCAGGATGCTGAACACAAAGATGCCAACAGACATTCAAGACTCAACTACTGCCAAAACAGGATGGACAGAAAGTTTTCAGGTGCTCTTTTTGGAAAAGTTGTCTTTTTTTGGAAACCTAACTTAGGTTTTGCACCATTTCTCACCCAAAATCCTCTCATCTTTGACATGAGCTAATGTGTTTTTTTCTCTTTACATGAGCTAATGTGTTTTTTTCTCTTTACATCCTCTGCACTTCCAAAAATATATATTAATTCAAGTACAGCAAAGGCTGTGTTATCAATTGCAGCCATCTAACACTGCCTGGAATAACACATCTGAGCAAGATGAGCAGCAAGGTTTATGTAGTTTCTCTTTAAAAGCTTCTCCCCTTTCCATCCTGGGAGAAAGAATAATATTTTCAAAATTATGTGACCAGCCTTGTTTAAGCACTGCACCATGGAAATGCCCAGCAGCTTCACCTCACAGTTTTGGATATGAGCAAAACACTGAACTGAGCTCAAACATCCTAGTGTTATGGAGCCAGTGGAACTCGCAAGGTTTCTGCTTCTCCTTCACCTTTTTCCTTCCCATCCTGTCCTTCAGTGGGGTGCTGGGACTCCTACACTGTCTGTCCCATTTGCATCCAGGTGGCTACTGAGTTGTCTTCACAGACTGGACTCTGTGTCTGTCCAATATCCAATCTTTTTTTATAAGGCAGAAAGAAAAGATTGTTTCCAAGACAATTAAGCACCAAAATATCACTGGAGATTAACAAGGACCAGGACTTTTCCTGAATGTAATTGATAAGAAAGGTGGAAAGCTCCATGGCTATTTATTATTTTTTGTTGTTGTGTTTTGTTTTGTTACAGCTCTGGTCTACTAGACTCTTGTTCATCTATATTCAGGGTCTGGCCACAATCTGGTTTAGACTGCCTATCCCATACTACCCCTGATGGGGAAGGAGACTAAGGGGGAATAATGAGTGCATATCAAAATCTAGACTTGATATGAAATCCTAATATACCCAGTGCAGCAGACATGAATCTATTGTACATGAGACATGGGTCAGGTTTGAATTTATTTTTAGGGTTTTGTGTAGTATTGATATCAACTACTCCATACAGCTATTTGGTTTAGGAAGTCCTGTAAAGCCAGAGTGAAGCTTGGTGCTGGAGGGGAAGAATGGCTGATGGGCAGCCCTGTAGCAGAAGTGGATCTTGTGACTGAGTCATCTTTGAGATTAGAACTAAAATTAGGAAAATTGAGGTATAAGCTTAACCTTATTTTTAGACTTTGCAGGATGGGAGAGAATAAGCTAAAAGGGCAAGAGAAAACTGGAAGAGTAAATTGAATTGCTGTATCAGCCCAGGCCTGCAGCTCCACTGGACTCAAGTCAGGGTTAGTGTTCAGGAGCTTGCTCTCCAAGATCACCAGGGCAGTACATGACATGATGCCATCAAGGGTTAGTAGCATATCTCAAGTTCTAACAAAACCTAACTACAAAGCCAAGATTATGGTCAATGCTGGGTTACCAAAACACTGTTCATCCTTACAACAACAACAACAACAACAACAACAACAACGGTTGATGCATTCTGTTTAAACAAAACCAATTTTAAACATGAATCTGAAATCTGTCTCACCCTAAAATAAAGTGCCTATTATGAGCTACAGGAAACTAACCCCCTGGCCTGCTCTAATGGATTGAACAGTGTTGAACAATCAGTAATGCTTTCTCAAATGTTCCCCTTAATCACAGCCTTCAGGTACAGACCCTAATCTGGCTCAGCACCTTTGCACTAAGCTCTGTTTCTCCATTCTGAAATTTTGCAATTTTACTGTTTGGTTTGCAACCTCAAGCCCAACACTACTCAATTTGTTATGCTGCCAGAGTTTGAGGAGTCATGAAAGAAATTGTTCTTCAAGTCCTTTTATCCTGAATACTGACCTAAATCCCTCAAAAGTCAAGACATTTTTCCCATGCCTGGCAATAGCAGTACTAGTTTCAAATGTTCTCATAAAAAAGCAGTGCTATAAACCTCCATGGACTGAAATGAGAAACAGAGCCATAAATCATTGAAGGTCCCAGGCTCAGTACCTATGAAACACTATAAAAAAAATGAGAAAAGCTGATATCATTGGTCAGCCAACCTTTCAGAATTCCACCACAAAAAAAGAAAACAAACTGGTCTTGCAGACTTGCTACTCTGAGATCTTTTCAAAATCCTCTCCACTGTAAGGCTTACAATAGGTCTCTGGACACCCTGGACAAAGATCTAATGAGTCTTAGGACTCCAGTCAGGATAGAGGTGGAAGAGGTTGAGCAGGTTAGTCAGCAGGTGGTTAGTCTTAGGGTAGGTTTTATTTGGGGTTATAGTCTTTGTGTAGTGTGAGGGACTCAGCAGACACAAAACCACCTCGCTTTTTAACCTCATTTGTAATAAGCCTATATACAATATATCCCAGTGCTCGAGGAACCCCTAACAACAATAAAATTGAATCCTATCGATTTTTCAAATATTAAAACTTAAAAAATTCATCTATCAGGAATCCAACAGCTTCAAAAGTATTTCTACACCAGTTGATCCTACTGCACCTGGTTCTCATTCTAACCCAGTGGCCTCTAGCAGATTCTGGGTGTTTGTTCATCTCACCATCATCCCCATTTAGTGCCTAACTTTGCATTTCACAATTCCCCTGCTGACAGCAACCTTTCTGGCAAGTCGTCATCCTAAACCAACCGTATCCTTTACATTCCAGTGACTATCTTCAGTGCTAAGATGATGTAATTTTCGCCTGTCAATGTCGGCCTTGCCAGGTGCCAGCAGCAAATCTGGCTCCTTTACCTTTGCTCTCTCAAAACCTAACAACATCCTGCAATGGCCGTGAATCATTCACCCAGAAAGAATCTCACTACAGTTGATCACTTCCCTTGGGAGCAAGCTATAAACCGTATTCTTCAATTTTGCTGGTCTAAACCTTTGCTTTTAAAGCTAAAGCTAACCTTTCCTCTAAGATCAGAGTCTGGAAATCCTTGCCAAAAAAAAAAAAAAAAAGAAAAAAAGAAAAAGAAAAAGAAAAAGAAAAAGAAAAAGAAAAAGAAAAAGAAAAAGAAAAAGAAAAAGAAAAAGAAAAAGAAAAAGAAAATAATACAATAAAATTTTATTGAGCCCAGACACATTAATGGACAATGTAGAGTCCAAATAAAACACTGCATCTTCTGTCTTTGCCATTAAAAATCTCCCTCTAGTCCTAACTTTAGGTGTAAAGATATAAGGCTGACCTTTCATTAAACCAACCTAACACAAAGCTCTTTTCATCTGTCACTAGAAAACCCAGTGACAAATCTGGTGGCTCAACCGTTTTATCACTATATGTGCTCTTAAATGCCTTCTTTGACCTGTTCTTTAACACTCCAGTGACTCTTGTTAAAACCATTTAATTCACTCACACCACACCTCATCCTAGCTTTAGCAACCTTCCATTTTCCATGGCAATCCAGCTCCAAACCTAGTTTTATTTTTTCTCTAGCCTGGAGCCAAATCTAGTCCCAAATAAATCTACCTTTAATATTAGAGACAAGTGACAGGCATCCTCAAAAACCTAAGCTGATCAATCACATTGGCATGGCCTGCCAACAAGCCTCCTTCTCACTTGTACTGCCTGAAAGCAGGGTGGGGATAGTGATGTAACCCCAGCTCCCATCTTAGCCATAGCCCATCTTGGAGCCAAGCAAAAGTTACCTGTATTTGTCATTATCTGACATCACTTTGTCTCTGCAGGCTCTCCAAAATCTATCAAAAAGTTCTCTGGGCCTGTCGCCCCCAAGGCTAAACGAATGTAAACTCAAATGCTGTCTGACTTAAACATTGGGTAGGACTTCACCAGATAGCTAAATGGAAATAATGCCTGGAAATAATCCCTTCCAAACACAGAAAACTGTTGATGGTTGGTAACAAATCTATGTCATCATTTCATGGTAGCTTACACTCTAATTTTGACACGTGTCACTGTGTCACTGCCTTATCTCCAACCCCTTCTAAAGGCTGAACACATCCTTTACACTGCTGGCAGCAGATCTTGTAGTAGGCCTGCAGACCATTTGGGGTCCAGCACCAATGTTACTTTTCCCTGTTTTCTGGCCATCATCCTCATTCTATCCCCAATCTCCACTTTGGGCATTACAATGGTGCAGAGCCCCTGGACTGCTCACAGGCCAGAAGCTATTCAACCCCAACAATGAGCTGGACTCCTCCACCTGTCTGAGCCCCAGCCAGTGCTAGTACTAATAGCACAGGCCTTTGGCTCTTACCAGCTCTGTGGGACAGTAAAAAAAAAATCCACTAGTTGTTCTAAAGCAACTTCAGGTCTCATTGGCTCCTGACTTGACAGCAGCAGCAGGTGGCATATTACCTAGGATTCAGGATCATTGTAGGTGATGCAGACACCTACCATCAGTTAGGAGATCTGTCTCTGGTGACACCAAAGCCCTTCATGCCTAAGGTAAGTATGTACATATGCCCAGGTCCCATCTGTGGCCACCAGATTCTCAGGATCCAGAGCAGGTAAAAGGGGAAAAAGTGACTACCTAAGAGCAAATCCGTATTAGCAATGATCTCTCACATAATACCCTGGTGGAGATACTGCCGGATTTGTGAGGCATGCCATACTATGTCCAAGGTGATCCTTAACCAAAGCAGGCTCAGATCCCTCTCCCAGAAGTTGAGTCTACAGGCTTTGGGCTGCTGGGACAGAGGACACTCTTCATGTGAACTTGGGAAATCAAGCAGCCAGGGCTGTAAGATGGATGACTCTGTGTGAGAGTGCGTGCACCGCGGCACACAGTGGCTAAAGGGGGTTATTTAGGGTGGTTTGGAAAGCTGCCTGTGGCCTAGATGACTAAATTTCTTTGTAAGCCACATCGCAGGGGGAAATTTTGTTAAGCAATATCTTAACCTCTGTGCCTAAACGTATGTCTGTCATCCACAATCAAAAAACAAGTTAATTCACTTTGTTGCAACAGTTTTGATTGCCTCCACCGTAGCTGACATGAATGTTTTCACCTTTCCTTCCTTGGAGATGCAGAAGCTTTGCTGCCATATGCCAGGTGTCGATGTGCGTCACCCACATCCCGAGCAGGATGTGTATTTGAAGTGGCAGTGTAAAGAATTGACACTGGCCACAAGTAATCCCTGTGTCATGGCTTTGGCATGTCACCTGTCAGATGATGTTCCTTAATGGAGCCCATTCACTCTTGCCAGATGGGTCACTGATGCAGACATCAGACCCTTGCACAGAGGCAGCTTGGTGTTCAAGAGGAACAATCACCCAGGAGAAGGGGGATTTTCATTTCCTCAGAACGAAGGAAACAGCTAAGCCCTATTCTTGCTAAGGTCTGTGGCTGTCAGCATTGATGCTGAACTCTGGAGTGAAACCAATGTTATTGCTTTTTCTAAAAAAGAAATTAAAAAAATAGATAAAATGTGCAATTCCAACAGTTTTAGTAAACTTGGAAACTCAAGAAATCAAAATAGTGCCCTGTAAATAAGGAATTTTGGTCTTCATGACAGCAGGTAGCTTCTGTTAAATGATGGATATATTTGCCAGAGTGAAGTGGGTTATTTTTATCACAGCTCTCTTTCCATTACTACATTCCCTTTTGGTTTGGAGGATTATATCTATTTTGGATTGGAGGATTTCACCAATTTGTTTTGCTACAAATTCAATAAAAATAAAATCTAAAATGACAATTAAATCCAAGAAAGCTCAGCTGGAGAGCATGCAAAATTCCTCTTCTCTAATTAAAGTCTGTGCAAACCACAGCTTTACAGAAGCATTGGGGAGGGAGGGAATAAAAGGAGCATGTTCCCATTAACACACTTACTGTAGCTACCTTTCAGGCCAAACAAATTACCACAGAATGTTAACTCAGAGCTTTAACTAGCAGCAAGGTCTGCACAATCTCCCCATTCTGGAAAGAGGAGGAGAAAAGTGAGGCTGAGTATGTGGGGGTGACATGTACATCTCCTGCTGTTGGGTGCGAAGACCTCGCCATGTTCCCTGAAGACCCGTGAAATTTGTAGGAGCTGAATTCAGTGGGCTTTGGGTGATGTCTATGAAGTGATTAGGAAGGTACAGTAAATGCCAGAGAGTCTTCCTCTTCAGTCTGGGCAGCAGCAATTGGCAAATAGAACTGCTGTTTTGGAGCCAACACACATGAATAGTAAATAAACACCGTGGCTTTCTGTGGCAGGCTGCTGCCTTCATCTCCTCATGTTGCTTCCAATGCAGCCACTGAGGAAAGCCACTGGCACTCCTTAAAAGCCAAATAAATAAAGAAACAAAAATTCCAGCAACCCCAGCAAAACCAAAGAACTCTCACAACATAAGAGAGCAAAATACAGATAGGCAAAACTGCGAAATGAAAAGAGGAAAGAAAATGAGATGCATGGGAAAAGTCCAATGAACAGCATGGATAAAACTTTGCACTGCTGTAAATTGAGTGTGACAGGAAAAAAAATCAGAGAAGGATACAGGCTCTATATTCCTGCAGAACAGGTTGCAATAGTGAATCTAGGGACAAAACAGGCCACAGGCTGCTCCTCCATATCAGTACTTTGTGGTAGGTATGGATACACTGGTGAACAATGCTGGATTGTTTTATCTTAAACCCAAATTTACCTCTTTTGGCATCACAGCAGAATGTCTTCACAGCTGGCTGTCATCAGCCTGATGTGGTAAGAAGACACTGTTATTAATGGTAGGCTCTATTGCTAACACATCTGTTTGCCTTTAGTGGACAGGCAGAACAAGATGCAGTTTCATATGGCTAATGCATTTTACATAACCAGTGCCAAACTGGAGCTGCAAGTCATGGAATGATTGCAGAACACCCGTCTGTGGTGCTGCTGCCCTTTGAGCAGTCAGAATTTCCCACCAGTGAAATCAATGGATCCACCCCACATTAGCCCTACAGACTGCAGAGCTTTTCCCATCAGACAGAGAGGTATTTTGCACCAGTAATTTTACAACAGAAATGTTCTAGACAGTGTGCAAGCAACACTTTCCCACTGGAAATGCTTGGTAGCTCCAGGATTTGTGCCTCTAAAAGAAAAACTAAGCACACACACTCATTCTGACAGGGGCTATTACACTGCACACCTGGCCACCCACAGCTGTCTGTGAGGGAGCCAAAGCAAAGCCTGATGGAGGCACACAGCTATGAAGGGCATGGGCTCATCTCTCAGGCTTCTTCTCTCCATATGCAGGCAGCTCTGCTGGGCAATGCAACCCTGGCAGCTACAGGAGAATCCCCTTAAACTGGTAAAGGTAAAGCTGTCTCTCAAAACAAAGATATTTAAGCTGACAGAACTACTTGTCTGCCTGCATAATTCGATATACACTGTGGGTTTTGCTGGCATGCCTGTCATGATGGGGAGAAGGAAGTTTTTTCCCCCTGCTGTTTTCATTGATACTGAGCTGTTGGCTTATTTCAAAGTGAAGACCACATTTAGGATTGCAAAATTATACTATGCTTGAGAGAGCCTCAAAAAGGATGCCTCAGGCATAATATTGGGATTGATGCTGATTAACTAGTCAAGACAAAAATAGTAATGAACCCTGTGAGCTGCAGTGGAGTGCCTTTGCTGCTCGTCCTTCTCTAATGACGTGCTGGCACAAACCACCTCTCCCCAGTCCAATATGCTGGTCTATGCATAACTCCAGTAGTTAACCTTGACTGTCTGAAGAACACGGCTTTAAATTTGATATTGTGTTCATTTCTAACCTTTGCTGTCGAAAAATATTAAATCTTCCCTCAGCCACTTGCTTTGCATGGTGAAAGACAGATGGTTGTGTTGGATCATTCCACAGCAGAGCAGATGTTGTAATCGAGGACACGGAAATTCTGCCAAATTAATTAGACTCTTCCACTGATCTGGATAAAAAGAACAGCTCACTGGCATTTCAAAGAGGTCTGGGTTATAATTTATGCCACCCTGCCAGGTTATCTTGTGAGAAGTTTAAGTATGATGGGTTCTTCTGTGGCATCATATCAGATTATTTTGAAATAGAGTAGAAACTTAATAGAGTAGAAACTTGGTAGAGTAGGAACTTGTCAACTTTTTAATACATTATCCTGAAATGTATATAGGAAAATAATATTGAATTGTCATGGTAGAAATCTGTATGACATATATGCTACCATATTGAATATATTTTAATAATTTGGAGAACTAAATTTCATTGTGTTTAGTGTTTTAGCTTACTTCTTTGTCAGCTGAATTTGCCACACATAAATCCATGAACTCTAAGATACATGCATTTTTTGCAGAATTTCACAATCTTTTCCATTATGTCCATTAGCAGTACTCAGGGTTTGTACACCATTTTTTGCCTTACCAGAGAACTGTTTCAGGACACCTTGACTCCTGGCGTGGGGAAAATGTGTGAGGAACATTGCAAGTTTTTGAAAAGAAGGTTTTTTTATAGAGTAGGTTAGACGTGTACAAGTATGGTATTGCTGAGCTGCACACTATGAAACAGTGTTCCTCCTTGTGGACCACATTTCCCCTTGGTGCAACACCAAAGCAAATTCTCTTGGAAAGGCATCAGTATCCACAGGAAGATACCAAGAGTGTTTCAACAAAACTTGGTTCTAGAAATAAAACTTTCAATAAGAAAATCACTGAGAAAGAGAAAGGGTGCCTATTGTTTCCCCGATTAGCTACTTGCACTGTTAAAAAGGGTCTGTGCACACAGATAAGTTTAAGACTTTTATATTTCTATTATGGCAAACAGAGGGACTTCATTGCATAATTGGACTTGCATGTCATCATTTATGGTGTTTTTTCCTCCATTAAGACTTAAGACACCTGTTTTGATTACTTTAAAAAAAGCAACATTTCCCAGTACTGTCAAATCTGTAATGCCAGAGTACATAAATAACCTTGGTTATTCTAGAAATCATTTTTTCCTTACCATATATTTTTACAATACTAGAAAGAAATAAGTAAAAAGCCCATGTATGACAGTTTTTCATACCAGAGCACCGTTCTTTCTGTTTAAAAACTGAAACTAAATGGTAACACTTTCAAGTTGTGCAAAGCTGAGTAGTCCCATTGGTTTTCATATAACATTGTCAATTAATACAAACTAAAATATGACACCTGAATTCATTGTCAAACTACATAACAGTGTAAGCATGTCTTTTATCATGGCAGACAGTGCTTAAGTAGTGTCAGAAGCTGTGGCATCAAAGACATGTCTAGAAAACACAAAAGGTAATATTATAAATGTTGCTAAAATAGCAACAAGAGCTATGATGCTGTGGCTTATTGGCTTTTGTTGTGCGTCCCATCTGATTCTCTTGGGAAGTTAGGAGGTGTCAGGGATTTCTTGAGGAAGTATCTTATTTTACAAAATCCTATCCTTTCCCATGAGCATGACTGAACCAAGCCAGGACAGTTTCCTTGCTCTTCAAGTCTGAGTCAGCCACTGCAGCCTGCACCTGGAACAGCTCTGTTGGGCCTTGCCCAAAAAAACAAGTTCTTTGCCAATTCTCTCTTGGTGACCACTCTGCTTTCCTGCACATGGCTTCATCCATGCAGCTCCCAAACTTCCACAGCAGGGGCTTGAAGAGATTCCTGTCCTTCTCCTCAAGACACTTTGCGCTCAACCCCTTGTGGCTGCAACACTGTTCTCCAGTCCAGATTCCAGAAGGGAAAAATGTACCTAATTTCTTCTTGATTCAGAAAGAGGGAAAGTTCTTCCATCAGGTTGTCGGAGTCTCCCTCTGGTCAAGCTGACCCCGAAAGGTGGAAAAGTCTCTGCTCCAACCCGTGCCTTCAAAGAATGACTCAGTAGTCTTCTGTTGTCCGGTCTCAAGGTTGTTTATTGTGTGTTATCTTAAGATTTTCTTCTGGGCTGCTGCGGTCTGCTCAGCAGGTCAGCCAGAGGCACACTCTCCACACTCTCTGCACAGTCTTTCTCTCTCTGCCCACCCCCGAGGCTGGTGCTATCTTTTATACTAAAAACTACGTGTACTATATTTACAATTCCGTTCCAATAGCTATCACCTATGTTAGACAGTCAGCTTCTATTCCAAACCAATCTAAAAGTGCCAACATCACCCAAATCATGGAGGCTAGGAAGAAGAAGGAAGAAAGACAAGGCATGCATTGATTCCTCCATCTTAGAGCCTCAGACCCCCATGTACAAAATCCAAACCCCTGTGTACAAGGCTTAAAACCCCCTTGTACAGCACTCAAAAATCCTTCCCTTCACTTTGTGATTATCTCTACTATGCTATCTAAACTTGTGTGGCTTGTAATTCTTCATACAGAGTTGGTAATTTGCTCCATGGGCTAAGATCAAAACCCCTCGTGTCCTTGGCTGCATGCCAGGGTCTCAGAGTCCCCTGCCAGCGGCTCAGGCCATGCAGGACACCCAGAGGGTGTGCTGGGTTCCAACACCAGGTTACATCTAATGCGAGCTGTAGCTCAGGGATCATGGCACATTAGTTGTCTGCCTCTAAAGCTTTCAGCATCACAGTGCTGTCATCCATGGTGGAGCCCATTTCTCTGCCTACACGTCTGCCATCTGTCTAGATGCACTGTGTCACATCTTTTATCCAATAACACAGAAACCTCATCTGGCTGCAAATTTGGAATTTGCCTGAAACCATGAGCATTGGTTACACTGGACTTTGAATCCACAGCTCTTTCATGTTATCCTGACAGTAGCTAAACAGGACTAGTGATGGAATTATTCCCTTCTCCTTCCTCTGGTAAAAGAATCTATGTGCCAAATACTGGCCAGGCTGCTGCTGCACCCACACAGAGTGCCAGCATCTTTTGTTAGCTCTTCCTAAAAGACATTTCTTGTTTCCTCAGGGAAGGTGTGCCTTCAGAATCATCTCCAGCTTGAAGGAAAAGGGCCAGACTTGACTTTTGCACTGCTGCACTTGTATCTTTTTGAGGAAACAGATCTGAGTTTGGTTCCCTTGCTATTCCTCAGGTTATTCCTCAGCAGCATGAGATCAGCATGTAGCCCAATAAAGGACAACGCTTTCCCAGTTATTCATCTTGTCTTGGCCATTCAAACAACACTTTGGGCAGCTGGTCAGTCTCCCCAATAGTTTTACTGTGCTAACTCTCCAGGGGAAAGCCTGCTATGAAAACACATAGCTCAACAAAGTTAGTTGCACTGTCCCACATCCCTTTTTACTATATAAAGACTGATAGGTTGCAGCTTTTAATGCAAATTAACCCAGAAAAAAACCGAGCTGCCAAAGCCTGTCTAGAGATGAAAGACTCTGAAACAAAAAGTCTTCAGTACAGAAAGGGAGCAAGACAGAGGGGAGGTGTGCTGGCCTGGGCAAGAAGCTGGTGGCAGGATAAGGTGATGCTGTTGAAGCCACATCACCTCAGCATTTCAGACAAGTTAAAGGCAGCCATCTCATCCATGAGAGGCAGCCATTCAGTGCAGGCAACCACAAAGACAGTGTTTTCTGTTAAACACACAGTACAGATTCTGAAATGATCATATGTAAATCAATGGATTTTTTTTCGTATACAGTCATGAAATGATAATTTTTTTTTCAAACTCCTTACTCTGCTGCAAAATATATGAACCATGCCAGCTAAGAGCAGTAAGATATTTTCTTCCCTAACTTGGCTCTATTATATTCTTCTTATATCTTCAGGGAAACTGGCAGTTTACAGAGGCTTCCTAGAATAGGAAGTTAAAGATATATCAGAAAATATTAGTGCAGCATGAAGGGCTTTCTTCTCTCATACTTTCAATTGCAACTAGTATATCCTTCCTGGTACCATAGTTCGGAGCAATATATATCACACCTTCATTTTCGTAAAGGAAAATCTGCACTTAATTGCCAGTGTCTTAGAGTACTAATCCATTATCAGAATGCCATGGAGCTGATAATGCTCTGGGGCAGTGGCATAATCCATCATGGAGCATGTGCAGTGTCTAAGTGTTTCTACAAGGTCCCTTAATAAGCAGAGAGGGCTTCTGCCTTCCAAAAGCAAACAAATTTTACATTTTTTCAAGAGAACATGTTTGGGTTATTTTTCCTGAAAACTACAAAGAATTTTCAGGGAGATGCAGAATTTACATTACATCACTATTTATTTTATGAGGTAATTTGAGGCTCATTTTAAAATGAGCTGTTCCAAAATCCAGATCTGGTATTAAACATAAATATTTGAAAACCAGCTAATTAAAAATGTAATGCAAAATGTCAGAGCTTCATATAGTGAAAGATGTGAAAAGCTGTGTTCTCTCCCCATTTCTCTTACTTCATATATTATTATTCTCAGCTGAATGCCTGAGAACAGAGATACTTTCAACTAAATGATGGTCTTGTGCAGTGGGGATTGTTAGCTCTATTTTGTTCTTTTTCACTTTCTAGGTCAGAAGAAACTCTGGCACAGACTTAAAAAAAGATGCCCTAAAGACTGGAATGTGCTTTGTCTTATCATTCATTCTGGATACATAGATAAAACCGAAAAGAAAAAAAAAAAAAGCAGCCAAGTCCTGAATCCCAGAATGGAGAGAAGCTTACTTCACTTCCTCTCACATGTTCCTGTTGTATCACATGCATGGCAGGGGCTGATGCAGAGACCCCCAGCCTGCTCTCACTGGGTACCAGGAGCCTCCCAGCTGCCATGGACAGGGCTCCTTTCTGCTCCATTTTCTCTGCTCCAGGGAAAGCTGCTCCCACCACCCAGACTGGTTTGGGAATCAACTCGTGGCTCTTGATTCCTCACTGGTTTTACACCTGGCACATCTGTCTGCTCCCCCAGCTAGTGAGTCATGCTGCTTTGCATTCTGTGCTTGGCTTTGCTTATGCTGGCTTTCCACAGCTGCAATTCAATTGACTCCAGTGGCATTACTCCTGAGGCTAGTGAGGGATGGAGGTAAAGGCATCTTTACTCCAAGATGAATGCAGATATGGATTCACAGCCTCCTCATAAGGCAGCTGTGGAAATGTCATAAATTAGGCTGACTATTCTCTAAGGATGTTTATAAAAAATGCTGATGTATCCACAAACAATATTTGGTTCCTTGACTTCTTAAGGAGAAAAATGCACCCATAAAGTAGTACTGATTCCCTGGATAACTTCAATTACATGGAGCATCCAGCTGCTCTGGATTCCTGTCACTGACAGATGATTTGGGAGACTGTTTAACTGAGTCTAGTACGGAGCTCCTGGTGTGCCTGGGATAAAGGATGCCTTCTGGTAGAAAGGTTTCTGTGTGCACGTGGGCTTTTTGGGATGGTGGAAGGAGCGTCTGCATTTCTGCTGTGTCCAAATCAGAGAACACTAAGCTCCTTGGGAACAGGAGCACCTGAATCGTCCAGCACTGAAAAGCAGATAAAAATCTGCTATGATAATGTCTTCCTGGACAGGCAGAGAAAAGGAAACAGATCCACCAGCCCAAGTGTTTGCCTGTCAATGAGCTGGGTTTTCCTCTGCAGGTCCCTGGCCCTGAGGCCTGTCAGGTTGGATCCTGCAGCCATGGAGATGTACCTCAGCACTGAGATGTGGTGCTGTGCTTTTGCAACATGAAAAACTGCTCTGGGTCCCTGGGACTGAAAGATCTATTTTGCTGAACACTGAACTGCTGTGTTACAGTTGATTCCTACCCAGAGGAAGTTCCCACTCGAGCTGAATGGAAGAGAGACTGTAAAAGTCAAAGGTCAGGACAAGGTAAGGAGTGATCCTGTGGCAGAGCCTGGGCCAGGACTCAGGTGACAGGAACTCCTGTCCCCATTCACTAGGGCAAATACTCAGTTTACTTCACATGGCTCATTGAGACAGGAGACAACAAAGCACAGACGCCAGTGGTCTGCCACTGTACAGCTTTAGAAATAGTCTTGCTTGCACCGTAACCAGGTGCCAAACTAATTATCTAACAGACTGCCAAAATAATTATCTTCTATTTTAAAGCAAAAATGACTCTTTAATATTGTGTTCTTGTGACAGTCAGTGCTGGGTACTCATACATTGCTACTATGAAAGAAAAACTGAGGAAGTTAGGGCAACATTTGCAAATTTAAAGACTCTAAAAGACTCCTTTCTTCTTTTTTTATTCTCCCTAAAGGTCTGGCAATAATCAAAAGTGCATTTAATAACTTATAATATCTTCTCTCAAAGAAGGATAGAAACCATATATGGTCCATGGGCACATTTTTATGGTAATATTTACCATTGTATATGCACATACTTGAGGGCATAGACACCAGCTGGTGTATTGATTACACAAGAGTGACATGTCTTCTATTGCTGAGCTCACAGCACACTACTGGTCAGCACTGGGAAGTAATTTCCCAGTTATTTCCCTTCTCTGAAATGATTGTTTTTCTCCTCAAGGCCCCACCTAAATGATGATATTAAGGGAAATTTAATGATGAGTGTTTTTAAACCCCATGGTTCATAATTTTTCCTCCAGAACAAGATCTTGCCTTTGATGGGGAACAACTCCAGTAAGGACTTATAAACTCACTGAGCTCTAAAGGATGGAGTTAACCAACCTGTTAACATCATGGAGTTAACATCACAATGCATTAACATCAAAAGCGGAGCATTTTGTGTGAATAACACGTCAGGAAATATCAGCAATCTTTGGGCAATGGCTTGAGACAAGTGTGATACTCTGGGGTGATTTTTGAGGCCAGGTGAGGGACCTGGGATCACCTCCCAAAGGCTGTATATTGCATGTTGGGGAATTCCACACTGTGGAGAGGGAGTGTCAAACACTTCCCCTTTCAACCCAAACAACTAATTTCTATAGATTGCATACACAGTCTTCCACAGACTCCACATACACAGACTCAGAAAAATAGGTTTTGTACCACTTATCCCTTTTTGACAAACTCTAACATGTTTTAAAATATTTTCTTCTATAAATACTTTTTTTCAACTGGGTCTGCATAAATTCAATTTAATTTTATCTAAGTGAAACTTTTCCCTTTGAATGCATCCTTCTTGCATGCTGCACTACAGTGCCCAGAGAGCTCATTTTGTGGCAGCTATGCCCAGTACAGCAATTTAGCCATGGAATAAGCAATGCTGCACAAATTTACTGCACTGAAAGTCTAAGGGAGTGTAGCTACATCACACTGAAGTTTATTTCAGACCCACTTCCACCTGTCATCAGTGCATTTTGGTTTTGCTTTGTCAGATCTTATTAGTTGTTATTACAGAAATCACTTTAATTTATGCTGAAATTCATTCTCTTGTAGAGGCAGAACCTTCCAGAACTAAGCATATAATAACACCAGCTCTACTAAGGAAATGGCCTGCAAGCATAACAGCAAACAAAAACACAAAAACATTATGCTATTTGTTAACTGGGTCCAGATAGATCAGATTAATAGATTCAGAATTTTTAGAAGTCTGTTAGCACTGGTTGAAACCTCTTGTGTGGCAAGTCAATACATAAGCCAGTCAATTTATTTTCACTGGAAAAGTTTTCCTGAACTTATATTACTTAGAAAGTGTTAGTAATGAATGTTCTTAATTTGAAGCTGAAATACCTTTGATCTAACAGCAAATTGAGATCCTTGAAGATGAAAGAGGTCCCTGCTGTTAGACAACTGGCAGAGCCTGTGAAAATAATGAGCACTTGCACTGAGCTACTGAAAAGGGACTCCAAGCTTGGAGTGGGTGAATAAGGATATCATCCATACAGTTCACAAAATTGCCTCTAATGATTTCCCACATTAAGTATCATTTGAGAAGACGGTGACAGGTTGATGCAAAGGATGAGTAGAAAGGACTTTTCCCCCCAAGCTGTTCACTGTCTAACTTGGCAGGCACTCCAGAGTCAATCGGACACAGCCATGGATGGGGCAGTCACTGCCTACATGGGAATTGGGTCAATATTCTTGCAGGTTCCAGCTCCTCACCTATTGACAGCCTAGGAGTGTTTGCTTTGCAGTGATGCTAAGGCAGTCAGTCTTTCAACTTGTAGGTCTGCTAGCAGCACAGTCATCTGGAAAATGTCTCTGCTCTTCTGCTCAGAAAGCCTTTCCTCCTTGCATGCCACCCTGTCTACCCCATTACTGCCCTTTCTTGTTGGGATCCTGTCAGTGAGGTAGGGATGCTGGCTGGAAAATGGGGTGTTACTCGCTTGGGGCTACCCAGTGGAGCTGCCCTGTTCATGGGCTCCAACTCATCCCAGCCACAGGCTGGGCTCACACCACAGATGTCCCCAGTGCCCCAGAAGAAGCCAAGCCACTCTGGTACATCCCAGCCAAGGGAGCATTTCCAGCTTTATCTGCCTCCACCACAGCTGGCCTTGCCTCTGCCATCACACCTGTGTCCCTGCCCTCCCAGGGCAGTGCAGCCCAGCATGTGTGCTCCCTCAGAGCTGCCCCTGCTGCTCAAAGCAGTGCTGTGAACTGGAAACGATTTACAGTGAAGTCGCCTGCTTTCAAGGAAGCATCAGTGTTTTTCTTGCCTTTGGTGTAATTTGAGTAGAAAGTTCTCTCCAGACCAGGGAGAGCTGGGTGCTGTGCAGGTATTTGTGCCCTTTCATCACACCCCAATGTTGCTCACATTTTGCTCGAGAAGTCATGCATTCCTCTTGTTCATTTTCCCCTCAACATTGCAATTCTCAATTTATGGTGGTTTATTTTCCTCTGAGATGCCCAGCATGGAACTTGCAGGTCATGAATACAGGCAAAAAGAGAGGACTTGTAACCAGATTTGTGATCTACCCTGTGAGGACTATAGCCTTTCTTTTGGTGTTATTTTGGCCCCCTGGGTCCTGGGAGCTGTTGCAGCTTTTCTCTAACACGCCAAAGTCTCCAACCTCAGCTTATGCCAGGGTTTGAGAGGAGGTCCTGTGACAGCAGCTTCACTGATAGCTTTTGTAGTTGCTGCTGTAAGAATCTCCTTTGTAATAAATGAGAGGACTTAAAAATACTTTTACTGTCTCCAGCCCATCTACCAGCAAATGAAATATGCATGAGAACCTACCACTATCAACTAAGAAATGTAACAGAAAAATGCAGAAAACTTATAAAGGAAAGGACCTTCTTTTTCTGAAAACACCCTTATTGATCTGTAACAAAGAAAGACAAGCTGAACCCTTCAGAGGAACCAAAAGGATAGGTGATTCCTGGATTTCCATCACACCTACTAGTGTATTCCTGGAAGGACAGAAGTACTGCACCACCTTTTTCTGTTTGTCACGGGGAATTGACTTCTAGTATTACTTCCTTCAAGAGTGGAAGTTTGGAAATGTGTGGATCTACACGCACTGAATATATCCATATAGCCAGTTCCATGTAGCCCAAAGGAGCATATACATTCACACACACCACACGGGGTACATGCTGGTGTGTACAATACTTAGAATACCCCAAATCAGAGACCCCTGGGGACTGGCACAAGGGATTACCTCCGAGGAGATGGACCCTGACACTGATGAACAATCTCAGAGGGGTTCAGGCTGTAAGCTTTCCATACAGGCCCTTCTCTGCCCTGTTCCCTGAAATCAAAAGAGAAAAAAAAACCTAGCAACAGTGTTAGAATAATAAAGTAAAAAGCAGACCTTTATTGGAACCTTCCAGGTGTCCCAGTGGTGATGGGCACAGTCAGCACTGGATTTCTAGAATTTTATAAGGTTAATTAATTAGGACATCTAACAGGTATGTCCAATAGGAGATTCAGTTGCCCCAGTAACCCACCCGTGGGTCGACCCCTTGGAGTTGGACCAAGGGCTTCTTTGGCCCCCTTCTTGTCATGACTTCTGAGATTCTGGTTGGAAAACAAAATGTTCTTCTTGTAGGTCCTCTTCCTGACAATAAGACAAACCAGTATTTCAGGAATGTATTACAGGGTTAGCTTATTGTTCTAAAATCTAGGGGAAAAGGGTAGGAAAACTACTGGAGCTACAGCCGTGCATTAGCAATCTACAAAGCTACAAATACATAAAAAGCTTAGGAATCAGCCCTAGGATTGAAGGCCTAATAGCAATATTTCAAGTTCTATTGATACAAGATGGCTTTGGCATTGACTTCCCTCTCAGCCAACAATACTCTGTTTAGTAGTGACAACCCCCATTTCCATTAATATAGGCACCAGGGCAAATGAATCACCAGTCTCTACACATATAATTGTATTGTTCTAGGTCTTGAATAGTTGAAAAGAGATGGTCTTGTTTTATATTCCAAGGCATGAAGCAGGTGGATGATGACTGAATGCAGCTGGGAATTCATCTCACCTAGTTCAAGCAACATGTATTATTCATGTATAGTCAATGACAAGGATGAGTAGCCAAGCTTGAGAGTCCATTAAAAAAACAAATACAGTTCTGTGCAAGCTAAATTGGTTGGAGCTACTTTGTGTTTTTCCAGACTGGGGCTACAATGAGCAGCTCTGATGAAGTCAAAACTCGTGATCCTTCTGAGGAGCCTTTGGGATTGGAAGGCTCATAACAGTGGGAGACAGAGAGTCTTCACACATAACAAAAACTCTGAAGAGAGTAAGGCATGACTGCCCATGGTTGCCTGAAGCCATTAAATTTAAATGAACTGTAAATAAAGTTAAACCTAAAGGATTAAAGAAGGTCAAGAACTGTCAATTCAATATTGGCAATGCAGCAGACGTGTTCAGGCAGCATCAGGCTCTGAAGCTATCTATGAGGATCAGGAGTCACAGGAAATCCACACCAGCAGCAATGACTGTTTTTCTTCTCTCTGGCTTTCAACTGATATTCCCTCTACACAAGTCAGAGCTTGCTTGGCATCTCTGACAAATGTCCACTGGCACAGAGACACAGACACTTCTCTGACAAATGTCCACTGGCACAGTGACTGCATCCAGTTAACCCAAGTTAACCCAGCACTGCCAAGTCCACCTTGTCCCTAAGTGCCACATCTACATGTCTTTTGAACATCTCCGGGGCAGTGACTCAGCCATTTCCCTGAACAGTCCACTAAAACATTTAACATTTTTACCCTTTTGCTGAAGAGATTTTTCCTAATATGCATCAAAACCTCCCCTAGCACAACCTGAGGCCATTTTTTCTCACCATATCACTTGTTACTTGGGAGAAGAGACTGACGCTACACCTTGCTACAACCTCCTTTCCTGTTGTTATAGAGATTGATAAGGGCACCTCTGAGCTGCCTTATCTCCAGGCTAAACATCCCCAGCTCCTCAGCTGCTCCAAATCAGACTTGTGCTCTGGACCCTTCACCAGCTCCATTGCCTCTCTGGACACGCTCACGCTCCAGCACCTCTATGTCTCCCTCGTAGTGGAGGACCCAGAACTGGACACAAGATTTGAGGCGTGGCTTCCCCATCACTGGCAAGTACACAGAGAAAATCACTGCCCTGACCCTGTTAGTCACAAGATTTCTGGTCCAAGCCAGGATGTCACTGGCCTTTTTGGCCACCTAGGCACACGCTGGCTCAGAGGCTGCTGACCTCCAGCTCCTTTTCCACCAGGCAGCTTCCCAGCCACTCTGACCCAGCCTGTAGCACTGCATGGGGTTGTTGTGACAGAGTGCAGGACCTGGCATTTGGCTTTAATAAACTCATACAGCTGGTCTCAGCCTGCTGATCAAGCCTGTCCAGATCCCTGTGCAAATCTTTCCTACCCTCCAGCAGATCAACACCGCTTGACACGCAAGCAGAACAGCCCTTGACATCTGTGCAACTGCCGTGGTCTGTGAGTTTTGTGTGACACAGAATGAGATTCAGCTGCCTACAACAAGGTGTCCAATGCCACTTGAGATGCTGTATGAGACCACATGACACCTGAGACCACATTTCCAGTCTGCCTGCTGCTCCAAACTATCAAACGGGCCATGAATGTACTGTGCCACATCTGCTGGCTTAGCAGAGATGTCTCAGATACCCTGGAGCTGCCTGAATTACATATCTGGGTTTAGACAGATGATCCATTCCCCTCTACCTATGCCAGCCATTCTGGCACTCTTCCTCTGCACCCTGCAGCAGCAGACATGCTTTACCCAATCTGAAGACAGGATGGATGGGAGCTGTCTCTGAGCTGGGCACCATGTACGGAGACTGGAGTGACCCACACCAGATCACATTCTCCAGATGAAGAGCAGTTATTGTCCACTTCAGTCTCAAAATACTCAAAGGGGGCACATAGGCCAGGAATTGTAGAGAAGCACAGCAAGCCTTTAAAAACAGCCAGAGTTGACTTGTCAGGAAATTTTTAAGTTTTTCTATATTCATTATATACCAAAGGTCAGACATAGATCTTGCTGCAGGTTGATTCCTGTGTTAACTTTGTGGAAAAGGAGTTTATTTTAAGAATAGGTCTAGCAGACAGGTGAATATTGTCATAAGTCTGTTTTAATTCTGAAATTCAGAGGACAAAAAAATCCCTCTCTGGTTTGTAAAACGACCTGAAATATGTTCATAATATTACAGCTCTTGATATGTTCTTCTATCAGCAGTTTATATTTTTTTCCTTAATTCCCCTCCTCAAAGAACTACAAATCCTAAATAAATGCCTGGACCAGAAGTCACCCTCTGTCACAACAACAGGCCCATGTAGGAAACATAATTGGATTCACTTTACAGTCCCTTGAGGAGGTAAGAAATTCAGAATATAATTAAGCTGAATTAATCTGTTTGGTATTATCATCCCCAGATTTAGCTTTAGCTAAAATAGGATGTTGTGTCTCATCAGATAGAATTTAGGCTGTCTCAAATCAGCCACCTGTAGTGCTGAGTAAATGACAGACTGAAATTTGCAGTAGGCTGGATGCTGGCTCAGCACACACTCTGATTAGGGCACCCTTCAGAGACAGGGGATGTGCTTTGCAGAGTCTCTTGTGGCTGCAGAGTGAAGGTGAACTCTGTCGGAACCCAGGACATCCCTCTGGGTGCCCTGGATGGCCAGAGCCACTGGCAGGGGGCTCTGAGACCCTGGCATGCAGCCAAAGACACACTATTCAATATAGATAGTAGGTATTGGGGAAAAAGCATAAACATGTAGTACGTAATATATGATATAAAAGATGGCACCAGCCCCCTGGGAGGGCAGTGAGCCTTTGTCTGAGCTGCTGAACGGGCCACAGCAGTTCAGGGAAAAGAATCTTTTAGATAACCAACAATAAACAACCTTGAGACCGGACAACAGAAGACTACTGAGTCTTTCTTTGAAGGCACGGGTTGGAGCAGAGACTTTTCCATCTTTCGGGGTCACCCCAATCCGGGGCTGGAAACCCGACAAACACCATGGGTGCCACCTGCCAGGGCAGTGCCTCTCACCTCAGCACAGCACCTCACCTCCTGCCCAGGTTCCCTTCGTACACATAGCTGGGCAAAAAACAAGGTGTTATCACAACCATACTGTTGGTCAAAAACAAGTGGGCTTCAATCTCCAGCAGCAGGTACTGCAGGTGCCCTCAGCACAGTGCCTTCCTAGGCAATGTCTGTGTGCCAGCACACTGAGCAGGATGCCACGGCAGACTGGCTGGGAACAGGAGCACATGACGGGTGAGAAGAGGCTGAGGGAAATGGGTTTGTGTAGCTTAAGAAAAGGAGCAGGCTGAGGAAGAGGAATGGTTGGAGTCTTCTACCTCTTGAACAGGACAGATGATGCTGGAGACGTAAAACTCACAGGTTGCAACAAGAGAAAGTTCCATCTGGGTGTAAGGAGAAAAGTGTTTACAACAGCTTAAAACTGAAGCAGCTTATGCAGCAGAGTTGTGTCATCCCCATCCCTGAAGATTTGCATACCTCACTTGGAGAAGGCTGTAAGCAGCCTGACATAACTTTGAAGTTGGCCCTGCTTTAAGCAGGCAGATGGACTTGTTCACCCCAGGAGGTTCCTTCCAAAATTAATCTTTCTGTAATTTTATGATTTATTTATGCACACCCACACATACCCTCAGTGTAATGGTTTTGTGTATTCTAAATTATTTCACTGAGTGCTTGATGATTAATGCATAGTGATGCCTTAAACACCCACTTACCTGTATAAATGCCCATACCCTCATCATGTGTCTGCCATTCCCAGACCTGTACCAGTTTGAAAATTATCCCTGATCTTTTTGATAGCTGGCAAAAATATATACACCTGACTGCAGAGCAGGCTTGATTCATCTGAGTGGTGAGCTTGTTTGTCTCAGCCAGTTGGCACCAGCCCTGCTCCATAACAGGAGCAGGTCTGAGCACTGCCCAGCTGAGCACTGGCAGCAGATGCCCCTCCCTGTTACCCACCACACTTTGCTCTGTGCTCAGCAGGCACCAGGGTAACGTGCTGCTGGCGTTTGTACTGGGGCTGACTGGATGGAAAGGTGATTCCTGAGACCTGGCACACACTTTCAGCTGTGCCCACCAGCCCTGCAATGCTTAAATGGTGAAATACTTGCAAAACCCATGCCCTTCAGCCTTGCCTGTTAGCTGAAATGATAGATTTTGGCATCTCCCTGTCTGAATAGCTACTTGCAAAATATCTTTTACTTTGTACTTTGAGAGGTAGAGGGAGCAGGATAGGATGACAATTTCACACATCCTTTGTATGCTAATAATGAAATAACAAGAATTTCATCTTATCTGAATATCGTCTTATCTGGATATCTTCTATCAGCAGTTAATATTTTCCCCTTCTTCCCCTCCTCAGAAAGCTACAAATCCTAAATAAATGCCTGGACCAGAAATCATCCCATGTCATGACAACTGGCCCATGTAAAAAATATGACTGAATTCACTTTACACTCCCTTGAGGAGGTAAGAAATTCAGATTATAATTAAATGTCTGTGAATATCAGTCTACTGGCAGATACTAACAATTAAAAATCTGGACTAAGACATTATTAAAAAATATGAAGGTAGTGTTTCAAAGAAAATGCCTGTGCCTGCTTCTGAAGCAACTGCATAAATCCAGGTAAAATGCTTCCTCAATAGGAACCAACCATAATTCACCCACCCAAAAATATTTTCAAAAGTCATATAGTAATTTTCCAAACCTTTTTTTTTTCCCCAGAAAAATTGTGAAGTATAAAATACCTGGGTGAAACATAGTAAAATTCCTAAGAAGAAAAGCAACTTGCTGCTTTGCAAAATGGACTAATGTAGGAAGAAGGGTTTAATTTTCTTTGCTTTCCTTGCTTTTTTTTCTGTACTATGAAGTACAGCTACAGAATTCTGGTACTCAGGTGACCACAAAGGGGATGGAAGATCTCTATATACACGGCAACACAAGGAGAAGGGGCAACAGTAGAAGTTGCCCAGGAGAAGGTTTCATCTCAATACGAGAATGAATTTTTTTACTGTGAGAACAGTGATTGACTGGAGCAACTACCCTAGGCGTGTGGTAGAGACCCTGTCACTGGAGGTTTTTTGGGATGCATTTGGACAGGGCAATAGCTAATGCCATCTAGACTTCTTTCCCATGGAAGGCTGGATCAGATGATGCCCAAGATTCCCTCTAGTCTGACCTGTTCTATGATTTTATAGTTCTACTAACTGAGAGGAAAGTAAGCCACAGCAGTGTGCCTACTGAGGCTAAGGATACTAAAATACATTTTTCATTTGAAACAAAGTCTAATAAACAAGGCATAATGTGACTTTCTCCTAGCAAGCAAAATTCTATCAATCAAACATGTTTGATCTTCTCTGCTCACTGAATTTAGGAAAATAAAAAGATGAGGATCAGATGAGCAACTGTTGAGACAGAAATTAGTAACAGCAGGTCATGAGTATAGAACCTCACTTTGATGTAGGTAATACATTTTCATTGAAATAAAAGCTGCTTAAATACATGTGTTTCTATTCTCAGAAGAAAGAACAGTCAACACAGAAAGTTAATTCTGTGTTGCAGAAGATAATTTACAGCAAGATAATTTACTTCCAGGGAATAATGGAATTGATTTCTAGTGAAGAGATATAATTAATTTTTCAAGAACTTTCCCAGGATATAAATCATGTTTTGGAGCTTACTGATAGTCTGATCACTAAACCTCAGCTTTAGACTTGCCTTCACATGCCTAAGAACATCTCCATGTTTGTCCCCTGATCCTTTGGATGTTCAATTATTAGCTCTTGCTCAATGTGGCTAAATCCAGCTTCTGTTCCCTTCCTCCTAAGTCCTCCTCAAAAATTTCTTTCTCAGTTATTATATTACAGCAGGTACTCCTGTTACCTGCTCACTTCTGCAAGCCAAATCTCCCCCGAGGTTCTTACTCCCACCTTCATTTCAGCATCATTGCAAAACACCTGAACTTGACTGCTGGTGCCCACCCTCTGGCTAATGCTGCTCTCCTCTCCCCACATCTGCAGGATGCTCCCCTGGCTCTTACATCCCATCCTTGCTCTGTCTGTGTGCACAGAAATGCAGTTGCAAAAATAACTCCAGATTTTGACCTTGTTGCCCAACCTGCCAAGGTGCAGAGGGCTGGGAAGGCACAGGACACGAGATAAGGCAAGTGGTCAAGGATGCCAGGTTTAGGCAGGACCCAGAACCAAATCACAGCTTCTGTAGAGGGCACCGTGCCCCATTCCCTGCAGCTTTTTCTCAAACACAGAGAAATTTTTACCCAAAATTAAAAGTCCCTTCTGGCCTACTTCACTTCTCTATCATCTCTCACTGTGGATTAAGAAGATGGTTTCCATACCTGAGCCTCTTTAACTCAGTAGTTGTTATTATTATTATTATTATTATTAATAATAATAATAATAATAATAATAATAATAATAATTACTATTTTAAGCAATACTTTTTCCTTTTACCTGCTCAACTTTCCAGCTGTGGGATGCTCTCTTCGTGCCAAGCCACATAGCATTCTCCTAGAAATCCCTTCTTAATTCTTTGTTGTGTCTGGAACTACTCAGAAATGCTTGATGTATTTTAGACAACCAGTGTGCTAGGATTATTGTCTGATATGCTGACCAATAGTGACTTATTTTATCTTAGTCTTCTCCAGACTGTCTACATTTCTATATTATCACTTCCCCCGTGTTACAATGTCCTTGGGCTAGACCTAAGCTCTTACCTATCTTTGTATAGAATTTATCACAGTAGAGTCCTCCTCTGCAAGCAGTGTTTTTAAACATTTGAGCCATAGAAATAATAATGCTTTATTGCAAATGTTAGCAAAGCATCTCTTTGAATGAAAGCCAGGCATGAGATACAGTCAAGTCATTCCAAGTGATCCAGCTCTGAATGTGAACTTTCCCATTTCAAAAAGGCAATGCTCAGGTGTGGGTTGTAGGCTTGTGATTCTTCAAAGCCACCTGACTGTGGAGATTTGTACACTTCTTAGTCCTACTTCTCTTCCCATCTGATGATCATGGAGCAATAGCTGAAAACATTGATAGCACCTGGGGAGCCCAGCTGGGATTGGGTCAAGTGTCAAATAGATACACTGACTGAAATCTTGATATCTGCAAGTCAAAAAAATTATCTTTGAGTACAGCAAAGGCAAGACTTCACAGAGTGAAATTCGAGCCAGCAGTCATGAAACATTGCAGAAGAGAATGGATGAATTGGTAAAAGGTGTGACTGAGAAAAGATTATATCAGCTACCCCTTTTTTTTCATTTATAAAAAAATAAACTTACAAATCTCTTGTGCCAAGGAGTGTACAGGTTTCATTTGGAGATTAGAGATTTGAGTTGGGATGATGGAGGAAAATATTTTTAAATGAACATTTTTTAAAGCTTCGCAAAGTTGACTGAAACCAAAATCTCACTTTCCAAATGTGAAGGGCCTTGGATGCCTAATTTCCATGGGCACCTTGGAGAGTTTGAAGCATAGGCACTCTTGAAAATCTTTTTTGGTCCCTTCGTAAAAACTTAGCCCTTTTCTAGACAGCTCTCATTGAAAATTACTATTACACTATTGCTTTGGAAAAGTTCTCACTAAATTGCTTTATAGCCTGAAAAAGAGGGGAAAAAACCAACACAGAGGATGACTGCCAGGATTATATTTCCCATCCATTTAGAGAGAAGTGTCACTGGTCACAAAAAGATACCTCCAAGAACTGCCAAAGAGTGAGTCCAGCAGCAGCACTGACCAGGACTGGGTGTTTGTTCAGAATGAAATATTAATCTGGAAAACAGATGCTGGTGGGGATGGGACACAGATCTACTTCTGGCCGTGTTAACACATTGTATTAATTTGATGATTATACACTCAGTTCACCTCACAGTTACTTGTGGCATACAATGTAGATGCACATTACAACCCTGGAGTGCAAAAATGAGAGATATTAAAACAAACAAAAAACCAAAAAAAGCACCTAAACTCAATGCCCCCTGTTTCAGATTAGGGCCCTTTAGACAAATCTTCAAGAGAAAAAAATGGTGAAAATGGAAAAAATGGTGTGATGTGGTTTTCAGGGCAGCCAGGACTTGGTGAAGAGACAGAAAAATCTTGACTCCGTGTTTCAGAAGGTTGGTTTATTATATTATGATATATATTATATAAAGAAAGACCACACTAAAGCTATACTACAAGAAAAGAGAGAAAGATGCATCAGAAGGTAGGACAGGAATAGAAAGGAATGAATAACAAAGGCCTGTGACTCCCAGAGAGTTTCAACCAGTTGCCTCCTTGATTGGTCCCTAAGTAGAAACATCGCACATTGACCAGTCAAGGAAGCACCTGTTGCATTCCACAGCAGCAGACAGTAATTTGTTTACATTTGTTCTTGAAACCCTCAGCTTCTCAGGAAAAGAAAATCCTGACACAAGGATTTTCATAAAATATCATAACTACTATGGTGAAAATGGAAAAAATGATGGAAACATTGCTCAAATCTCAAGAGGAAGTGCTCTGGCTCCCAGACTGGTGGTCCCATTGACAGTGCAGGCTTGGGGCTCCTGAGCCTGCAGAGCCCCCAGGCAAGCAGCAGATCCCACAAGCTCCTGGCCATGGGGCAGAGGGCACCAGCTCTGCTGGGTCTAGGCACAGGCTGGGAGCAATGGCTGCTGCCAGACATGGACCGTGGCAGGGCACCCAGGAGGCTGATGGATTTTTGTGATTCTCCCTCAACACTCAAGAGCTCTGAGCACTGATTAACTCATCTGATTTTTAGCATTAAGGGGTTCTCACTGCTATCACTGTTAAAATTGTTGTTTCTCAGTACTGACTGTCAAAGGCATGTTGCAGCTCCTACTTCCAGACATGTCAGAAGGCAAAGCCCTGCTCTACCAGCTCATGGAGAATGGTAAAGATATTCCGAAGGACACAGCTTTCTCTTCATTAAAGGCAGCAACTCCTAGGATAAAAAGAAAAGGAATATAACTACACTTCCTCTGCCTGGCCTTTCTGAGGTGAGCAGGCACTGTTGTAACTGGCAGCCATGCCAACCCCTCCTTTTCCTCTTCCAGCAGCCTCAGATTCTAGGCAGACCTAAGGCACAGCAGAGCCATCATCTGTGTCCACAGATACAAACGTAAACCCAGCCTAAGCACCAAGATGTCATTACTGCATTCTGAACTGCCTTGGCTCCTTGCCCTTGTGTCTGCAGAAGGTCTGACGAGTGTGTGTGTGTGTTTGAACAGCAAAGCTACAGGTATCCCTGGGGTTGCCAGGGCTCTAATAAACCACTCACAGCTAGGCTGTGGAGGTACCTGGCATGGGAGGTTTTCTCCCACTCTGGCAAATCCAAGCCATGCTTCAATTACCCTTCTGCTATATGCTGTACTAGAGGAAATATAATAAGGTGTAAACACATGAGCAGACTTGAGCCTGAAGCATTGACCTGATAGAGACCTCAGCTGGAGCTGGACTATGCCCAATGACAGCTGGATATTTCTTTTTTGTTTATACCTGCTTTTTATCTTGTTTGTTGCTTGGTTTTTGCACGGCTGAATTATTTCCCCTTTTTATCCTCTGGAGAAACATCCATTGACTGCAGTAAGATCTTGCTTAAAGGAAGATGGTGCTGAGCAGGAATTACAGCTGCTGTAGGGACACAGTGTGTTGCTGTGCCCAGCTGCTGGCTGAAGCCAACTTATTTCAGTACAGGTTTCTGTTTTTAGGGCAGCAGAAATCTCTGATTATCAGACACCTGGGAGAGCTGGGTTCATTGTGTCTTCCCAAGAGAAGGGTAAGGGGTGTGGGAAGGTCTTGCTGGTGCCTATAACCCTCTAATGAGAGATTACAGACAAGACAGAGCCAGACTCTGCTTGGTGGTGGGATGAGAAGCAGTGAGCACAAGCTGCAGCAAGAGAAATTCTCATTGGGCAGGAAGAAGCATTTTGCACCACAAGGGTTTCCAGACACTACCCAGACAGTTTGCATGGATCTTCCTCATAGAGACTGTCAAAACATGACAGGACAAGCCTGTCAGAAATCTGATCTAGGTTTTACCATTATGAGCAGAGGGTTGGACTACCCAGCCTTCAAATCCCTCCCAGCATGAACGATCCTGTGAATCCTCAGAATTCTAGATACAAAAGATAAGAAGATCACTTTCCAATGAAGCTGCACAGGCACAGATACACCTGGATGAGCATCCAAAATAGCATTGAGGGAATTTTTATGCAGGCAAATGCTTTTTTTACTTGGCAGGTAGTTTCTCAAGACGCCCTCTCAGTGACATTTTTGTCACCATCACTTCTGACTTGCAAAAGCCTTTTGTTATCAGGTGCTGCTGGGAGCTGGGAGATATTTACCTGGGGATGCATCACTGCCCAGAAAAGAATCTCTAGCTTTTCCAGTTTCCAGGTCTGAAGTTACTAAACTCGCCTTGAACCTCCCATCTCAGGGAAAACAAATAGTAATTGGAGGTTAAACCTTTCACTGGAAGGTAAATTACAACAAGTTTGATTTGGGCATGGAAAGTACACAAGGATTGCTGCACCTCAAATCTGTGTGTGACGTGCATGTGGTTTGTGAGTCTGGGGACAACATTCATACCTTCTTACATCCTCCTGTTCAGAGATGCTTAATGTCTGTGCCTACATTCAGTGGAAAGTAATTAAAAAAAAAGTTATACTTTATATTTTACAACTTGGTAAAAAAATTTACAGCCACAGAATTTTAAAGTAGACTTTTTAGGTGGTTTATTAAAAAGTAATTAACACAACACTGTCAAGCATCTACAGGTTAGGACAGGGGTTGTAGATGTGGCAGGTTATGTAGCTTGAAAAGTCATTCTTGCTCTCACAAAGTTGAACACTTGACTGGGGCCAGAATATGATATAAAGAATTACTGTATTCATCTTGTTTTGAAAACAGATATAAATCTTTTATTGGAAATGCACTTTAATAAGTGAAATCAAATAGAGTTCTGGACATTTTCATACTTAATTCTAATGCTCATCTCAACAATTTCCGTTTGATTCTCCTTATTTGTATGCTTCTCTTTTTTGACAAAATGTCTGAACATCAAACTGTAGGTGACTTGCTGGGATCTGACAGCTCAGAGAAATCCCCAGTCAATGGATTCCTAGGCCAGCTTAACTAAAAATGATGATTTTTAATTTCTTCAGGCTAGAGATAAAAAAAACTGACCACTTGAAAAGTTTATTTAATCATTTCTCTGGGAGGGTAGGGAGGCTCAGTGGCACTTCCCTTCCAGGAGGTGCATCGTGAGGGGAGCAATATGTGTAGGCAATCCCAGAAAGCAGTGCAGAGAGAGGGCACATCTGGAATGGTGGATTTGGAAGGGAGAGCAGGCTGTCTGCCATGGGGTGCCAGATGTCACCTTGCAGCTCCATTTGTGCATGCTGGACATTGTTGAACCTGCATATCTCTGTTTGACTTATCCAGCACCTGAAAAAACTGCAAAGCATGATTTCAGTGGCGCATGATGCCTAACATCTGAATATGGTGCATGTGGTACTGTGGAATTTCATGGGAACACAATTGCCTCATGACCAAACCCGTGAGCTACACCACACCATGAGGCACCAGTGTGAATACTACAGCACTCTGGAGTAAAACACCTCTGCAAACAGCATCACTATTACAAAAAATCAGGTTTGCATGTTTTAACCATTTCTATTTCTGTCAGTGAGCGGAAAAAATATCAGATGAGATTACATCCACCAGATTGTGACTGCAGTCTGCTCTCTTCTCTTCATAAGTCTTGGGAAAAAATAAACACAACACCACAAAACAGAGAATTCAGGCAGAAGGGCTTTCTCATCAACCAAAGTAATTTCTCCTATAATGTGCTTTCCATGTTGTAGATTTTATACTTCAGACATCTTTGCAACAGTAGGAAAACAGGCACCAGATATAATATGCTTCAGGAACTTGGAGAACTGATGAATTAAGAGAACTCCATGATTTTATGTGTTCACGTGTTTTTAATTTTAAGTCAACCTTCTTAAGCAATTTTTGGATTCAGGATTTTGTACTTTATTTTGAACAGATCACGTAAAGTAATCTTGAGATAGCACACTAACCTGGCACTGCAGTAATGGGCTTAAGATGAGGCTGAGTAAGACCATGAAGGATGCCTGTAACAGGAGCTCATAGGGTCTAAGCCTCTAAAGGTTTATTAGATGCAGAAATAACTTTGCAAACCCAGGAGGAGTGTCTGCAGATGAATACATCAGTACTGTGTACCAGACAGTGTACTGGCTAATTTGAAAGTCACAACCACTTTCTGAAATTCTGTGTGTTCAAAATTTACACCTCATTAATATTTATACTGGAGTCTGATAAGACCTGCAAATATTTAGTGTTTAACTAGGAAATATTTTAATTAAGGAAATGTGCTTTTAAGTGCTATTTTGAGTTCACCTGGCAAAGACTGGACAAGGCTTGATGTTTCTAATTATTCAGGCTGACTAAGCACACTGATTCATAAGGAATCACAGAAAAGTGCTGTATGACCCTAGCTGACTGCTCATGGAGACCACAGTAGATGAATGTCACTCAAAAATTGCATCTGAAATCTTTTTCATGCTCAGACTTTGCATTTAGTCATTGTATCAACGTCCCAACGTCAACTATGCCAGAACCTTTTGCATGGCATCAGCTAATCAGGGAAGATCCATTACATTGCTTTGCAAGGTCAAGTGTACCTAAGGAGCTGTTTCTAACAAGCTCAAATCCATCAGTGTTGTTATCATTGACAGGTCACTGACAGCCCTCAATGTCACAGTTATCAAGATAAGGGCCAGCACCCACATTTCCTGTCAAGGGACTCCTCCTAATGCCTAAATAGTCAGCACAGCCCTTTCTGGGCTAGCAAATAAGAGCAGACATAGAAAATGGGCTTGCAGGAGTGACTGAGAATGAGGAATGCTTTGACCTTTGTTGTTGGAGAAATCTGGAAAGAAGAAGACACATGTGAACGGGTTCTTGTGTGTCTAATTGTACACCACAGGACACACATCTTCCCTTCACCTCTACCCACTTCTCACAGAGTGTTGCCCAGGGAATTTGTGGATGCTCCATCCCTGGCAGTGTTAAAGGCAAGGTTGGCTGGGACATGGAGCAGCGTGGGATAGAGGGAAGTGATCCTGCCCACGGCAGAAGGGTTGGAATGATGTGATCCCTTCCAACCCAAATCATTCTCTGGTAATATGAAAATACCCAGGTCTGTAAGTCAGCTCCAGAAAGACACAAAAGCAGTGGATTCCTGTTTAATTTTCCAATCCTTGGTTAAAGCAATAGAGATTACAGCACATATATATTCTGTGGATCTAGTCTGTATCTTCTCAGACATATTGAATGTGTGTTAGAAAGCACACTTGAAAAGACAAGTGTACTTATTTCTTCTAGTTAACTCCCTTAGTAACAATGTACCTAAAACTAAATTTACTGGGCTCTATTAGGAAACTTATCCCTTTTCTTCCTTTCTAGTTACAATAGAAAGCCCATAAAGAATGGTACAATCTGCAGTTTTCCAAAGAGGCTAATCCAGAAGCTCTTAGGGACCTTACAAGATGCCTGCTAACTGCCACCCAGCATATTATTTTAGCATTATATCCTACAGCTCCTACGTGAAATGTGCGAGAACATCCACTCAGCAGAATAAATTGAGGATAGAATATGAATCTCACAGGTTTCTGCATAGCATGGACATTCCTGTTGAAAAAGGAAGGTTAGATGCATGCCATGAAATACAGGACTTCCACAGGTAGGAGTAGCTGCTTCAATGAAGTCCTTGTCACAGGTTAAGAAGTGGTAAAGATTGTTACTGATTCATAGTTAAGGTAAATGCAGATAAGGAGGGTATTTAAATTGGCAATAAGGAATCTGCAATTTTGATATGATGATGATGAAAACAGAAACAACGACAAAATAATAATAATATTAATGTAATTTAACAGATATTATCATGTCCATAAACTGATGGCTGAAATGACACATTGACACATATTTACTTGGAAGATTTCCCAACCACTCTGCTTTTACAAGTCAAATGAAAAAGAACAGTATCCCAAATTATAGTTGAAACAAGGACTGAAGAATGTGCCAGGGTTAGGGGGCATTATGTTATTAACATGAGAATGGCTAATATTATCAGTCAGACAGTGGACATCAGATAGACGCCATGGCAGGAGTGGTGTGTTGGAAACACCATATGTTGGCAATGGTACTGCTGTCTGTCACTTATGTTCTTGCAATGAATTATACTTAAAAACTAGGGTCCTCACTCTGTATTTAAAGATAAAGCAAAAGTTTCCAAAAAAGTGGCTATTGAATGCTCATAGGCTCAGAATGTTCAGCCAAATATTGTCTGAGAAACATTGTCTGCAACACAAGAGCAGCAAGCTTGTGAAATAGAGCTCAAAAGTATTTGGGACCCACAGCACACACTGGAGTGAGAGGTAAAAATTTCCTTCTTTTTCTTGAGGTTGTAATAGGACTCTTGATCTTCAGTTCTCCAGACAGTGAAGGCAATGAACACTTATAGGATGGAGAATACAACCAGTCCTCTTGGTTCTGGCCAGTCAAGGACTGCTTATTCTTTTAAGTACACTGGAAGAGTAGATTTTGAAACTTTTTTCCATTATTGGGTCCTGAATAGAATCCCGTAGAATCCCACATAGGAGGTATGAGCACATTGCATGACCATTTTTTTTTCTTCAGGAAACCCAGACCACAGCAAAACACATAAGGACAAAGAAATTTCTCCCAGACTGCTCCAAATCACAGCCAAGGCAGCACAGCCTGACCTCCTGTTACAGGGGGAAGCAGAGAGAATGCCCCCCTTTCTCCAGAAAAATGCAGGACAAGAGACTTCCTTCCTTAAAAAAAACCAAAAAAAACAGGAGCTCTTCTTCCCACTGAGCAGTGGGGTGGCAGGTTTTATTTGGAAATCCTTCCTCAGCTGTGCAGCAAGTCCCCCACAGCCCTGTGACTTGTCTGTGCTGCAAGTGAGGTGTTACTGCTCATCAGCAAGGCATTGCCTTGCAAATCAAATCCCATTGTAAGCTCTGACACCAAGATGCATATGTAGTAAAAAGCAGACAAATTATTATCCAAGCTCTGTACATCCCACTGGAAAGCTACCTTTGGGAAAAGCTGTTCTAGTAGAGATCTATGCTAAAGATAGGGAACTATAAAGAAGACATACAGTTACTTCTTGTTCTGTAAATCACTGCAATAAAATTTAGAGATTGGCAAATGTGCCATATGCGTATGTGCTAAGAAATGAAGAAACATTTGTTTTTCTGTGTTCTGCACCTTTATATTTTCTGGGTCTGAAACCATTTGAGCACAGTTTGGCTGCGCTAAATCATTAGCATGTAGAGAAAACAAACAGTTTCTCTTGGAGATTTGACTCTAGCTTTTTAGATGTTTTGTGGCTTTCCCTTCATCTGGAATAAGTTGTTTGGGCACAAAGGAGTGCTTTTTTGAGCGTTCAAAACTATATTGACAAGAATGAACATTCTTACTGAAAAGTGAGTTTATTGAGCCAACATGTTAGCCATGACAAGGATGAGAAAGGAATGTGTGACACATACATACAGAACATTAAGAACTCATAAATATAATGCATTAATCACTTGAATCATTGAAGCCATATTCTAGAGGTCATGCCACTATGTTAATGACTTCATTGTGCCTCAAGAGTGGTTCTTAACCAATACATTGCACAAACTGTGACGGTAAATTCTACTAATGCCCACTCTCTTATTCAGGTGACTTAAACTTTCATTCTCAGGTACCTCAAAAATAATTAGTGTTTATATTCAGCAGCCCTATTTAGAACTTGCATATTTAATGCATGGAATTGTCCATGTCCTGTCTCTATTATTAACAAGACATTAAGTAAAAGCAGTCAGAGTGCCCACCTAAGAAAGGTGAGATCTGGGGCTCAGCCCCAGCAGGGATAAATATTTAGTATCCAGGGTAGCGTTTTGCCTGGGGGGTTTTGAGCTGATCTGATGAGCTCTCAACAGCCCAACACTACACCCCAGAATAGCTCAGCTTTCATCAGGAGGCATAAAAGGAGCAGGAGGCTGATGTGACAGCGTCAGGAACAAAAAGGTTTAATAAAGGCAAAATAACAAACTCAAAGCAATCCAGGTGCCACGGGCTTGTGCTCCTGGTAAAGACACCTCACAAAAGCGATTTGGTTTCTTTGTCCTGTGCTTTTCTACTCAATGGCCCAGGCGGGACCTTTTGGCTTATGGCCAATTAGCTGTCCCCAAACTTGAGGTGAAGTCCCCAAGGTCCTATCAGTGACTTTTCTACCTGATCACTGGGAGAAACTTCTGGGCTCTTTCCTTTTTGGGGGACAGAGGAAGGTTCTGTCACTCTGTCCATAGGGGGCACATTCCTACAATCCAGTAGCCACATTTGATATTCATGTCTTACTAATTTAATCTCTAAAGGAGTGAGAAGGTATAAACCTCATCTTCCATGCGAGGCTTCCAGCAGCCAGGCTCTGGGATCTGTACAGTCCTTTTCTCTGACTCAGACTAGAGGTAACCTTTTCCACAGTAGCAGATTAGCATTAGCAGGGTAAACCTTGGACTGGATTTTCCTGAATGCCTGCTCACTTGGACAAGACCTATGTTGACAAACTAGACAGGGACAGGGAATTGGCTTTCCAAGGACCCTATCCATGCACATTCTGGATGTAGCAACCCTGTCTTTGGAAAGGTTGGAGAGCGTAGGTGTGAACTCTGGAGCTGTCCTATGCCAAGCTTTAGATAATTTTATCATTAGTAAAGCTGCAGCCAGGAAACCCTGGTCTCACTTATGGATGAGAGTGAGGTTCAGATCCTGCATGTTATCTTGCAGAGCTCCAGTTGCATTGGTTAATGTTGTAAAATTTTTGTCTCTCAGCTGTGTTTTGTGACCAGGGCTGCATAATGTACAGACTTGTCTTAGGTTGCAAAGTCACAAGGCCCTGTATTAGAGCTGTGAGCCCTGGGAACTACATTTCTCCTTGCCACATTTCTTGTTTCAACCAGTTTATTCCATTTATTCCATTTGCTTCTAAGATAAATCCTTCTTGTGGGATACCAGATAAACCCATGGGTTGGGGTGTTGCATCTTATGAATTTTGGGCACACAGTGCAGGGCTGGGGACCCTCTGGGGTGCTGAAATAGGCAGTGCCAGGCACTGCAGTGCCGGGCTCTGCCACGTGCTGGATCACGTGTAAGAACTTGCAGTGAACACACTGTACTGACATAAAACATTTTGAAATATGTGAAGTCATGATGGAGCTGCTTCCTGGTTTTCTTACGAAGAACCAGACATATGTGAAGCACCACAAAGTCCAGTCTGATTTTGGGGTGTGATACTAACATGCAATTTCTTTCTATTTCTCCTCTTATTGCATAATCTGATGTGTATCATTCCACATGATATCATGATACTGCAGATGCCATTTTGTTACACCATCCCCTTGGAGGGAGGAACTCTGTAGACTTTGAAGAGAGCAGGTTTGGTCTTTCAGCTAGGCAGATTACAAAACAAAGGCCACAAGTAGAAGGGGAAACCCTTATTTAAAATTGAGTTAGAGAAATAATCTCACAGACACATGCCAAAATTTCGCCTGGTGCTTAAAGTTCTGAGTTCACTGATACAATAGAAGCTGGATGGAGTCTCTGACATGTCATTTTCTTTACATTAGGTTGCATTGCACAATCTGTTGTTTTTAAGATTAGACTTCACTGTCTGAGTTGAATTTTTTTCAAATAATGATGCAGCTGCAGATTCTACTGGTATACTAAAAAACCACAGGATCACAAAACCCACTCACACAAATAAACATAATCTAAACACCTATAAAGTCCTCTTAAAGTTGGTACAAAATTATCTGATAATAGCTGTATTTTGGACAACTAACTAGGTAATGCTAAAAAAGCTGTCTGGTTGTGTGTGTCATGAAGATGAAAAGTTAAATTTGTCTAGTTAGCACTGCAGAAGAGAAACAAAAATCAGAACTAGAAGCAGCATTTTTACAGTGAACTAGCAGTCTTCTGGTGTGTACTCAACACTGTGCAAACCCTGACCTAAAGTTTTTGTAAAATTTCCTATTTATAGTGAAAAATCAGGATTTATAGTTTATTTTAAATTATAATTTATGATTCATAACGTCAAATATTAAAGAAATGAGAGTGTTTCTGAACTCTTAATCTTTTTTAACCATCAGATTGGGAAGTTTTTCTAATAGGTGGTATTGACTGATGTTGTTTGCCTATTTGATGATTAACTTCTGAAATCAATTTGGAGCTAACTTACGGCAAACTGGCTTTGAAAGTAGATCAAATAAGGATTTCAGAATTACTTTATTGTATTTTCTGTCATGCTCGTGCAGTAATCTGAATAAAGAGGATTTCAGAAGATGAGGGTGATTTAAAGGGGATCATTGGTAAGATACTACACAGTGTTTACATCTAACAGAAAGAAATAAGTTCATCTCACATCTCATTTGGACACTGGGGAAATGATATATTTTCATCATAGATTCTACAGGTAACAATAAAATAGAGACCACATTTCACAGTAAGAAAGTGAGACATCTAACTTGTCAGATTTTTTTCTGCTTCTGAAGAGTGGGAGCTAAAAAAAAGTTGTTAACTGAAAAAAAAAAGAGCTGCAGTAGGTACCATTAATGATATTACAAAATCTGAGAGGAGTAGGGGTTTCCCAGATAAAAGTGCCCATAGCACAATGCATTTGCTGACTTACACAGATTCTTTTCCTAATGCAGTGCTCTCACTGACATCGTAATTTCATTATGCACTGACACATTTAATGAATGTACCTACTGCACACAGAAATTACCACTTTGATTCTCAGCCCCATGGAGTTGGTTTGAAAACTTCCCTCTGAGTGACTTGAATAATCTTGAAACAAAGGGGGGGTTCATGCCCTGGTGTGCTTAAAAAGAGACCAGCTGTCAATCTAAACTTCAAGGCATGGGCTGTTGCACGCCAGGAGTGTGGTGGAGGGTGATAAACCTGTGTTTGCATTTCAGATGACACTTCTATATAAAAGGAACACCTATAAATAGTTGATGGAGGGTTAATTAGTGCTACCAGCATGTTACAGACATAAATAGATAGATACATGCACCCCGACAGAAGGCAGCAGGTCGGGATGAGATACTGTTTTAGACAGCCTGTTCACCTGATGGTCTTGCTCCAGTTGGCTACAGCAATTTATTAAAATGTCTATTAATAATGTAGATAGATGTAAGCTAAATTTATATACTCCAGCTGACTGCAGCATTCCTTACAGAGGTTTGGATCACTTCAGTGTGAGCTGGGAATAAAAGTCAGGTCATCTGCCGGGGGTGCCAGGGCTGCTGCTGTAGAAGCAGAGAACAAGCCCAAGTGTCCTGCTGGAGAAATGGGCTGCACGAGCCCAGCTCCATGAACACAAGCGTCTCTCGGTGCTCTGATCTGTGACAAGGCTCTGCTGGAGCACTGGTTTCTGGTCTCTGGGCTGGTGCAGCATCATGGCTAATAAAGTTTCATGGGCAGTTCATGGAGCTCTGGCTGCAGGGGCTTCAGCCAGTCCCTGCACCACTACAGGACAGACATATTCTGCCTTTCTCTAACCCAGGTGAGCTGTCGTGGGATACAACAGGAGGGAGGCTGGATGCACTCACCACCAAACAGCCTCAGACCATCAGCTGCTTTGAAGATAAGAGATATGGATGTGAGCTGCCCGAGGGTGAGGATGAGCCTGAATCCAGTTTTTCCAGTGTATGCAAAGACACTTGCAAAAGGCAAGAAGAGCAAAGTTTTACTCAGTTTTCATTTGCTTTGGGTGACATTTCAATTCAGGACTTTATGTCCTCATCTCTGTGCCTCCACACTAGACAAGACTGGGCTTTCAAAGTATTTTCAGACACATCTTAAAGATAAGCAAGATACACCCCTCCCTTAGCACTGGGCTGCTCTCTCTGTACCAGTTCAGCAGTAGTGCTGCTCAGCATGAAATCACCTCCCTAGATTAAATCCAGTTTTCTTGGTTTCTAGGTGTACTTATTTCCTACATATCACAGGGCAGGACTGTTAGCTATAGGGTAGGTGGGGTTGGTGTGTGTGTGTGTGGGGTAGAGAGGGAAGGGAAACACAGGCAGAGGAAAACAGGCTATGGTAGCCTGGATCACTGTCACTCTCCCAGAACACAGCAGCTCCTGATTCTCTGGATTTTCAAACTGAACAGGGAGAAATTGGAAAAAATCTACTTTCAAATGAATATGACAATTTTACTCTTTCACAGCTGGTTTTTTTTTTTTTTTTCTGGCTATTGCTAAAAGTAGTTCTGTGATGTCTACCTACATAATTAACCTCTTGCCCATTTCAGTTTTCCTTTTGCAAGACTGCATCTGCTGCTGATACATATGGCTAGGACTAATCCCATTTAAAATGTTATGTTAATTAGAATTTGCCATTGACCTTTCACTTTCATATAGGCTGTGGCTTGAAGGAATCTTTTTCGCTTATTACATTATAATTCTGCTTTTGTGATGGCTGTGTTGTTCCTTTCAACACACCAGCAGAAAAGTTCTCTCTCCTTTCTGCGGGATATACTTTGGTTCCCTGCTCTAAGGGGACCTCTAATCAATCCTTCAGTATTTTCTGAGGATTACAGAGAGGATAAAGACAAGATTTTTTTGAGTCTGTTTTTTCTGTGCTACCCTGCTAGAGGAAAATTCAGAGTACAAATCCAAATCAAAAACATACCCGGCATCACCGACTCCCTGACTCATCTTTTGTGAGTCTTCCCTTCCTTCTGTCACTGGGGCATCTCTGCAGCTTAGTGAATGGATTTCTTCTTGGGAAAACCTTAAAGCTCCATCTACAGCACATGTTTGGATTTACAACGGAAATTTACAGTGGGAGTTGTAGTAAAGAGCCCAATGACTGTGGAAAAATGCACAGGCTGGGGGAAATAAAGAGAAAATTTTAATTGTTGCTACTTCTTTGCTTCAAAAACAAAAAGGAGATGCCAATATTTCAAAGTGAGAATCAACAGGGAACTTAGCACTCAACACAAAAAAACCCCACATGATGTTAAAACACAACAAATTAAAAGGCAGACGCTATTCAGAGAAGCAAGTAAGTTACTAGGGAATAGTATCTCTGTAAGATATAAATGCAGTTCAAAAAGAAAGAGACTGATGCTTAAATAAAGCAGCAGGAATTTTTGTCTGTCTAATTATAAAATAAAGTGACAATTGTCACAGGGAGAATCTGGTTTTGGGGAGAAACAGTGAAGGAGGGAAATATATTTTGAGTAATCAGCCAACCAAAATTTGAGATACAGTTGCTAGGATCCAGATTGTGATCTCATCATCAGGAATGTGAGTTAGAAATAAGAACAGTGGTTTACCTAAAGAATCCTGGTGACACTGAAGAATTATTGCAGATTTTTAAGCCACCACTACAGTGATCACAAATTGACCACTCATGTTAAAACCTTTGCAAAGAGGAGAGGCTCTCTTCACAATCACAGCAAGTGTCCTGCCCTGCCACTCTGTGCTAATTAAGAAAGAGAGCTCTTGTGATAAAATTTTCAAACAAGTTGTGTTGAGCTGACGACAGGCAACACAGAGCTTTTTCTCTAGCAAAGCAATGCCTATTTAGTTTTGCCAGTGTATGCAACCATCCTGTAAGTACAGCAACTTTTGTGTCTTCAAAGAACAATAAGTAACCTGCATCCATTTGATGGTTAGGCAAACCTTAATTACTTTGTGATTATCAAAACACCAGCTATCCTTAGGAGGCCTAAAGGGTGCTCTGGGCAGACTGACTACTCAGCAGTGGAGCCAGTACAGACAGTCTGGAGGAAATCATGTAGGAAAGCCTCTACTTTAGAGCACATAATTTGTATCTCAAGATTCCCTCTGTACTTCCAATTTTGCTGGGAATTCTTCTTCAGGTAAGGAGCCATTCCACACATGTTCATTTCTATTCTAATTCAATATTTCTAATTTTTAATGGCTAACAAAACAATTTGGATATCTTATCTGTATTACTGCTGTAAGTCTTAAAAAACTCCAGAGTTACTTCAGCTCACATCAACATAAACCTGCAGAACTCAGCCCTCAGCATCTGAAAATTCATGGCAAGTAATTCATTTGGCATGAAATGATACTACTTAAAGAATTCAGCATACCCACATATACAAGAGTTCCACAAATGTTTGCATTGCGAGACCTTACATTTCCATATTTGCTTGTAATAATATTTTGTATCCAATGAATTTGCTTGTTCAGTCTTTTATTTTATGTAAATCAGTGTGTATTATGTAACTGCTTATCAAAAACACAGGTGTGAATTCCATCCTCAAGAGATAAAGCAGTTTAAGGTGTCTTCTGTTTTGATCCCATGAAATTAGAGACTTCATAACATTTGCAAAGGTATCTAGATAGCTTAGGAATTTACACCTTAATTATTTAAGAAAAAAAGATATTTGGACCTTTGGTATGCACCCTGTGACATTCACATAGGCACTTTGAAATTTTACCTTATGCCATTCTGACCCAGATTTTAGTGAAAGATCTGTGTGTTATTTGTAGTCCACTGAAACAGGTGTCTAGGACACAATTAAAATAATGCCAAAAATACTGAAAAACCATGAAGGCTGGAGTATTCAGATAGTGGAAAATCAAAGAAAGGTTTTCCAGGGTGGGATTTTTCTCTCACAAAATGGTCTGTGAGTGGAGTAGCAGGACTTTGACTGTGTCAGCCCAGCAGCACCACCTTGTGTGTGTGTGCTCGTGTTACTCCTGTATTACCTGCAAGGACCTAGTGAGGTTTGCAAGTTCTAGTGCACGTCCTGCTGGAGTAGCATATTGCATCTTGCATAATAAAAAAAAAATCAGACTTATGGCAGTCGTAGAGGAACTAAAATACTTCTTATAGCCAATAATCTTTATGTGCACACAGCATGGATATGTGCGTGTTTCACTCCACCTCCAGGACTGTATTAGGGATATTTTCATGGGGTAGTATGTGCACCTCTGCAGAGTTCTGTTATATTCTTACAATGAAATTTGAAACTATGTGAGTCTGTTCTCATTACAAGGTAAGTTTGATCCATAAATAATTTGTGAACTACTGTATGAAACTTGTTCCAGATTTCAGCACAGACGGAACAATTCTATACTCCATGAGTACAGAACTGGGTGTCCATGAAGGCTGGAAGATGTTTTTAGATCATGACACAAAACTGTACTCCTTCTCCTGTTTTCAGTACTTTCAGACTTATCTAGTCCAGCTTACACTTGGTACCTTTAGAGCTGTATTAAGAATGCCATCTGCAGACTGAGGACGTACTTTAAAGCCCTGTAAAAGCTCTGTTTTCAGAAACAATCAATCTGAAAATAGAAAAGCCTAGTGTGAACAAGACTGAGAACGCAGAATGTGATGAGAACTCACACACATTCATACTGAGAAACATCTTCGTTTCTATTTCTGTAACATAAAATTTGTCTGGTTAATATGTGCTCAGTTTGAGTTTTCCCCCTCAAGAGGATTCCACAGTCAAAATTTTGACTTGACAGGGACATCCCTGAGTCATCTAAAAAAGGCAAGAGAGCTAATATATTCCTGAGCTTGCATCTAGGGTTTATACCTTACCCTGTAAAAGCTCTTACTTGCTTTGAAGGATAGTAAGGTAACAAGGATGCTTAATGTATAAATATATATCTTGTAAATGTTGCACCACTTCACTTTGGCTCCCAGTATTACTAGTCTTGAACGTGCCCTGCATGTCTGCCTTTGTTGCTTGGGGCAGGGAAAAGTCAGCAAGAAAAAACTGCTTAAACTGTGTTATGAATCCCAAAAGTAGAAAAGGCATGAAAGTAAGCCCTGCTCCTTACAAATCTTCTCTGAAAATAATTTTGGGTGCTACAACTAGAAGGGTACATATGCAAAAATGTGGTCTTAAAGCATCAAATAGCCAGTAAGGGTTTGATTTTCTACCATGATCTAGTTCTCTATAAATTTGGGTAACATACTACTGGTTTCATTACACACATCTGGCAAATTTTTGACAGTGCTGCGTGCTGCTAAATCAGTTTTTGCTGTTGGCTAACACTCTTTTTTTCCCTCACATTCAGACTAGAAACAGACAATATCTCCCTGTTTGACAGTATCATTCAGATCTTCTACAGAAACAAAACTGTATTTCTGCAGTGATTTCACAAGGCACGTCCAGAGCTCACGGCTCTCAAAGAATTAAGTTACACAAAAAACTGCTTTGTAGCAGTAAATTCCATTCCTCCCTCACACATGTGGGAACAGAGGTCTTGGAGAGACCATCAGAGCACCCAGACCAGAAGGTAGGTTCTGTGGCTCCCAGCACTGCCTGGCAATATTTCTTGATTGATGTCTGTAAGAAAGTTTTGAAACAAAGGTCTTTACTGTTTTCACAAACATTTACCACTGTATTCAAATGTTTTTATGGAGTGCTAGCGTTCAACCCTTGCTGAGCTGGCTGGCAAATGGCTGTGCCAGGTTGTGCTCTCACCCCTGCTGTGACTGCAAATGATCACATCTGAGCTAGCTCCAGCGTCCTGGAGTGGTGGTAGGCAGGAAGCTGATGTGGGAAATACTGAGCACATCCTGACACACACTTGGGCAGTTAGACCCTGCTGGTGTCTATGCAGCAGCACTGATGGCTTTTGCTGACTCTATCTAGCTAATTATTAGCTCTGGCTGCAATCCTTGGAGTCACAGAGCTGACTGCTGAAGAGACATGTCTCAATCAACAGCTCAGCTTTTACCCAGTGAAAGAGGCAGGGTTACTAAAGACTCTTCTGTCAGCAAATTCAAGCCCATTAGGCCTAGAAACTCTTCCAAGCTGGTCAATTTTGCCTTTCTGTTATTGAATAAACTCTAATAATATTATCATGGCAAGGAAAATACAGCAACTTGCTATTAAAAAGAAAGATGAGATTAAATCTAGATTAGTCACTGGAGTGGTGAACACATTTCTGAAAACAAAAATTAGTTCTTTCTAGTGAGAGGCAGGTGGCTACCAGGAATTAACAGAAGGTATCTTCTTTCACGTCAGTATAACTTCCTTTACTTTTCTAAGCTGCACTGTTGGCTAAAGCTGAAAATGGGCAGTTGTCAGTGACAGATTTAAATTACTATTCTTTCTCTATTGACTCTGAAGACTTTTGACATGATGGATTAAATCTTCAGTGCTGTTCCTCTGTTCAAAAATAAACTCAACAGCAGGAAGCCTGTGTATCCTTGTTCCTGTGTTACCCACACGAGGCCCAGCTCACACTGTTTACTCATGCCCATTTCAACATTGAAAATCACACCCTCCTCAGCTGAAGGCATGTCTGCCTTCCTGCAGTCTGCACCATACTTTATACGAGGAAACTGAGCATTTATATAACTGAAAGTTATTCAGAGTCAGCTACAGAAGACACAAGGGCACTCTGGTGTCCACTCTTCCTGTGCATAGCAAGAAGCCTCCCTAGCAGGCACTGCTGCATTCCATGTCTTTGCTGCCTGTGTTTGCTCCTTGGCTGAGGGAGCACTTACCACTACCTCCCTGCTCGGCTTGGCCTCCACAAGCTGTCAGGTTAAAGGCACTCTGACTGCTGGTATATCCCACCATGCACAAAGAAACTTAGAAGCACCCACCCCTGCGAGGTTTTATAGCTGATTTTCAGGCTCCACTTGACTGTTCTACAGCAGAAAATATATAATGCTGTCACAAGTGCTGAGGATTGGCTTTGCTGAATCAAAGAGTCTGTAAATAGCCCATTCTTGAACCCCCAAAACTCCACAGTAGTTGTGATGCTATTGACCAAAACGGGTTTCTTATTTCACTGATCCCCTTCTTTCAGGCAGCATTGCTAAATACAGAACCACTTCAGTCCACAACAATTGCAATGGAAGGTAAACTCTGAAATTATTTCCAAAAGTGGGAAGGTCCAGAAGGCAGTAGCTAGTTGGCCTTTGTGAACACAAAACCACTCCTGACCAACCTGGTAGACTTCTCTGACAACCTGACTAGTTTGATGGACAAGAGGAGAACAGTGGATGTTTATCTTGATTTTAGAAGGCTTTTAATACTGTTTCCCATACCATTCTTATTGTGGAAATTAATGAGGTAGAGACTAGATACATAGATAAGTGAGGTGAACTGAAAACTATCTGAGCTGCTAAGCTCAGAGGTTTCTGATCAGCAGCACTAAGTGCAAGCAGTGACCAGTCACTGTTGGTGCCTCTCAGGGGTCAACACTGGGAAAATACTGTTTAGTAACTTCATTTATGACCTGAAGGGACAGGGTGCATCTCACAAAGTTTGCAGATGTTGCAAAACTGGGAGGAGTGACCACTGCAGCAGATTCAGCCTTGACAGGCTGGAATGCTGGCCAGCGAGGAATGTCCTGAAGTTCAACAAAGATAAATGGCAAAAACTACCCCAGGCACCAGAACATGCTGAAGGCTGATCGGTGTCAGTGCATCTTTCCAGAGAATTGCTCTGGGGAACTGGTGGAGAGTAGGTTGACCATGAGCCAGCAATGTACACATGCAATAATTTTACTGTAAAGAGTTACACAATCCAGGAATCTTCCTGGTTTCTGCCTAATTTGCCAGAAGAGAGGTAGTCCACTATTCTAAACATGCCATGTCTCATGAAATATTTCTTATGCTCATGATGGTTGATCATTTGCTTGAAGTGTTCTCTAGTAAGACTGTTATAGAGAAGAGTGTATTCTATTTAATAAAAAGTCAGAGAATTCTAAAACCAAAAACAAATGCACAACAACAAATGCAGTTTTGCAGAGGGATTTTCTTCCTTCACTGCTCATATTCTTCTCTGGAATGTTTTGGAAAATCTGCTCTTTTGTGAATAAGGGAAAATCCTAAGTTGCTTCCAAAACATCCCTTTTTATATGAGACACTTCAAGACATATATAGACCATGTCTTAAATTTTTCCAGTTCCCAAATTTCTCTTCCTTCTCCTCCACTGACTTTTCTATGGCAAATTATGAATAAGCTTCCTGTGTCATTTCAGAAAAAAAAAATTCTGCTTCTTGGTGTGCTCTTACAGAAGTGTAATAAATTTAGAAAGACATTCTCCCAGCAACCTCAACAGGTTGCTAAGTCCTGCTAATATGGATGGTTTTAAGAAGCTACACATCCAATTCACATCTGCACCAAGGCAGACCTGAGCTAAATAAGCGCTCACAGTGGGGGAGCACAGTCCTGGAGGCAGAGCTGTGAATTGCTTTGTTTCTGCAGATTGCACAGACAACTGGGTTAGTCATACACATGGTGGATGGAGGAAGGGTAAGCCCAGAGGAAGACTGGAACAGCTATGAGCTGCCATCACAACACTTTATCTGCCCACAGTTCTTCTTTTTTTTCTCTGAATTGAGCTTAGGAACAAAACACAAGTTACCATGTGCTAAATTAATGGTCCTTGTGGCTAATTGCACCCACAAGGCACAGGCCCAGTACTTCTTTGGCAGAGCAAGGCAAAAGGGCAGTCTGAACAGAGGGTCTGTAGATGATCAATCCTTTTTTGGGTGAGTCTCCATTACTCTCATACCCACCCTCCTGTGATACCCTGGAACATCTTTGGAGGCTTTGGATACCTAGATCAGGTAGCTGTGTCGCTTGCTGGATGTGGACCATGAGAGAAGTCAAGAGGCAAACAAGACCTGTTGCCATGTGAAATGTCTGAGACACCTGCATGGGCTGGCAGGTTTGTCACAGGACCTAGGAAGGCTCCCTAGAAGGGCAGGTGTAGCTCACCTGGGGTTCTCTAGCGTTTCTCAAACACATATGTGGACAGCTGGACAGCTGGACATCCTCCTCCCAGTCTTTTTTTCAGACACAAATATTGCTACTGGCAACCATACAGCTGGTTGTAAAATGAAATTTATCTTTCTTTTTTCTCTACTGTAATACCTCTTCAGCTAGTGGTGTCTGTACAGGTAATATTTGCTTGAGCATGTGTCATCTTCCAGAACATCTGCAACATCTTTGCTTTGGCTCCTCTGTCACTAACTGGTAGCTTTTTCTATTCCCCACCAGCTGGCTGGGGACCTTTTGGGAGAGTGAAGAGGAAACAGAGGGCAGAGCAAAGTTGTGTGTTTATGGTATAAATTGCTATGAATTGCTGGATGAAACAACACTTTGTAACTGCAGAAAGGCCTGCTGTTCACTCACAAGTGCTTCATGACTGAGCACATGGATAATGAGTGCCACTGTGCTGCCAGCCACTCACATGGCAATGGGACTTAGCATGGAAAGAAAGGAATGTAAAAAATAATTATAAAAGCTTCCCCCCATAAAAGGAAGTTTTGGGGGGTACAGAGATGCAGAATTTTTCTCTGACAGGCAGAGTGCTCCTCTGCAGCCTCCCCTTCCACACTTTGGTTCAATCAAGCCATTCTTCTCAAAGTGTTAGGGATTTACTTGTTCCTCTTTTTTTTGTCAGTTGCACATATTTGGAGAAGACACAGGCAAGTGAGGTGATGTTTTGTGGAGTTGGCAAAAAGTCCCAAAGAGTAACATTTTAATGTCTGAACTATGACTGTAGAAATCATTGACCTCATGTCTTACTTCTTCCCTTGTAGCCATCTCTGCTTCATCTGTAACATATGATTTGCTACCTCTCCTTTTCATTTTCAGGTACTTTTGTCCTAACCTAAGGTAATGAGAGCACCAAATGCCTTTTAGTCTCCTTACATAGTATCTAAAGCTACATTTAAAGAAAAAGACCCTATATTGAGTCAAAAATGCTATTATGATAATATTTTAATCTAGAAAATTGCCATCTGTGGAAACTTGCTCTGTGCTTTGCATCGCCAAATGCAAAATATCATTAAACACTTTTCCTTATTCTTTGATTTTTTTAAACAAAATCTTCATTTGAATTTGGATTAATTTTCCATTGACATTTCAAAGTGGGAGATGAAGAGCAGTTTTAGTACTACAATTTACTTTGGATGCTTTTACAGATTCTTTGTATCAGAAACTTGGTTGACATAAAATACTTCAGGGCTTTGCATTTGTTGTGTAGTCTTCTTGCTTGTGCAAGAGTTCCTGATACCCATAAGACTCCTCACAGGGCAGAAATGTGCATTCACAGCACAGCTTGGGAAATCAGTGGCAGACACAGGGCTTGCTCTTTGACATAAGAAGAGTGAGATTTTGTTTGTTTCTTCTTTTTTTGAAATTCAGATCATGATTTGTATTGTTTCAAACCCTTCATTTAAGCTGTACTCAAATGCTCAGGACAAAAAACTTTTTCACAAGTTAAATGAAGGGATTTTTCTCTGGGGACTGTGCTCAAGTTATGGTAGAACTGAGGAAGAAAATGTATTGATATTTAACTTCTGGAGCCACTCAATGTTATTGCTGACCTTATCTCTCACAGATTTGTGCTGTGCAAAACCCCACTGACTACTTTTGTTCTTTGCTGGCATAAAAAAAATGCTGCAATGGTTTTTTACTCCCCTGTCATTTGTCATCTCTCACCTCCTTTCCACCCCTTTCCCTATCTGTCCAAACCTGTAACATACCTATTCATCTCCTTTCTCAAGGGCACTAGATTTTCAAATCAGCCTTCTCTTGCCTTCCTCTAGACCTGGATAAAAATGAATAGATGAATAGCTGAATTTAATGGGGAAAAAAAAAATCTCTGCATTCGTTTCATTCCCCATTTGAATGAGTAAGTTATGTGCAGCTGAAAAAAACCCATAGAAATGGCAGGTCAGGCAGGCAAGAGCCCTGTTGCAGCATACCCACCTTCTCAGGAAAAGCTTGGCAGCATTTGATGCTCATCCCATAATAACAGAGTTGCTGATTTCCTGGAAAGTAGATGGAATTTGGGTCTTTGTGTATGACTACCATTCTTTGTCTTCTAATGTGTCAGTCTTTCCAAACTAGATCAAGAAGCCTAAGTTAAATGGATGAATGTAGGCCACACATTTGACAGATGGTTTGGGAAAGAGGCCAGTCTGTTGTGTATTTGAGCAGTGCCTAACAACTTACTTAAGTCCTGTGCAAGAGTGGAGGGAGGTTTGTAAGTGTTGTGTTAGCACAGATGACAGGAATACACACAAGAGCTGACATAAACATACCACACTTAGGTTTTGAGATCTCTTCTGGGGTATACATGGCACAGTGTCTGAAAAGAAATATTCATCTGTGACAATTTCAGAATGTTTTACATGACTGAAATGTGAGATAATCATCCTAACCTCTAATTACATGCTCTTCTTTCCACACCCACGAGCATATTTTACTCCTCACATATGTCTAAATCACACTTCTTTGAACAGATTTACAATTCATGTGTGATGTGATGTATACACACAAACAATGTAACCTTCCCTTTTAATATGAAATTTTAAAACAGGTGGCTTATACTGGAAGTTCAAACATGTTTTTAGTATACTGATCTGCACAAGGAGTTCTGCTTAAAGAAGATGAGCTAGTGATTTAGATTTATTTTCACATTTATCAGGTACATTTTTAAAGGTCTCTTCAGAAATCCTCTGCAAATGCAGCTGCTTTTTCTAAGATAAAGTATAGCAACTAATTGGATGTCTATAAAAAAGTCTTGTAATAAAGATGAAACCACAGTGACATGAACCCTGACTATAAGTAATTAATTGCTAAATAACATGGCAATGGTCCTGTCCAAGACTGCTTTCCAGTAAGTGCTTAAACAAGGGAGATCTGCAACTAATTTTTTCCTCTCCTGTAAATCAGTGGTTCCTTCACTCAAGACCAGAGTACACTTTTATTTCTACACAAAGTTAGAGTTAAAATGCTTTAATAAGGTTGTTGGAAAGAATCCTACTGACTCAAATGGATTTGGGGTCGTCTCTTGACCCTGGACCAACAAAGCATTTCTAGGAGACTTTTTATATGTTCAGATACATATTGCTGTTTTAGGTTTCCAAAGGCTATTCTATAATTCATACTTATTTCTGCTATGGTACTGCCTCAGAGTTCCTGTAAAGATACAGGTTTTGACTGATGAAGACTCTGTATCTACAGAACAAAAAGCCCTCACTGAATGGAAATCAAAGGCCAAGAACATATCCCACTACAGGACCCCACTGACAACTGAATTCCTTACTGTGTCACATCTTATTTTGCCCAAGCACCAAAAGGATCTTGTTTCAGTCTGTATGTAAAAGACTCCCTTGGACTTTGGAATGGCAGACAACATCTGTAAATCTGTGACAATTCTTCTGTATGGCCGTACACCATTGACCAAACTCACTACAGTGGCTGCCTCTCCACCACGTGAAAGTGATGGGTTTCATTAAAAATCAATCAAAGAAAATTTAAAATGTATGTGTTCACGTTAACCATCCACAAATAGGAACAAAACAGAAGAGGTCATAGACCTTAAATCTTCCTGTAGTTTGATTAGATCTAGTTAAGGGTAATTTCAGCTTCGTTTCATTTTTTTGCAGTAGTTCAGTGGCATCAGGCAACTCAGAAAAAGAGGGCAAACCACAAAGACATCTCTGCACAAGTCAAAAAGTAAAATTACTAAGGGAGCAGAGATGTGCCTCACTTGTTTTTGGTGTTAAACTCATACCTGGGAGTCTCAGACTTGTGTTCAGCCATGACCTGGAAAGCTGAAATCTCCCCAAATCCAGAAGTGTAGAAAGATATGTTAGGCAAGATACGCCGTTCAGTGCATTTGTGAGGTGCTTGGTAGTTTATCACATATGATATAGTAGCACAGGTTTACATCCCTCCTGCTGTTGCCGTATTGCCTATGAGGCAGTAGCTTCCTAAAATCACCTCTCACTGAGAGTTTTACACTTCTGTGCTCCCTCCCAGCCAGATTTAGGGCAAAAAAAAAATGGTGAGACTCCATAAAAGGATATTCTTCAGCCCAGAAGTGAAGATGTTTACACTTACATTGATATTTAAGAGTTTCTGACCAACTTCTCTTTCAGGGGTTTGAACATGCACTCTGTCACCTCCCCATTTGACTTTGCTAACCCTGCAGTGAGGCTTTTATCAGCCCATTTTATCCATCATTGCTCCATTCTCATGTTCCAGGGTATTTCCAGAGTTTTACATGAAATTGCTGTTAGATCAGACAATGTAAATTGCCTTCCCATTTCTTTTATTCTTCAGGTGTCCTTTACACCGATCCTGCCCTCCAGCCAATGTAGGTTTTTTGAAGAAGGTTCAGGTCACAGAGAACTTGCTCTAGCAGATGGCCAGACTCCAAGGAGACATGGAAGACTTGACTGTAATGAGGTACCTGCTACTGAGGGATATTGCACTGGGTGTACAGGTGCATATGCCAACAATCAATCCCTGACCAATAAAATAAAATGCAGTAACTTTGGCTGGGGAATTCAGGCATACATCATGCTAAGACCTTGATGTACCACAACGTTTAAGGCATGTGAGAAATTAGTTTAAAACCCCTCTAGCAGAAGAGGAATTCTACCTATGTTACTCAGAAACACTGTATAAAATTTCTGCTGCATTGTGAAACAAATACTAGAGGCAATGTAATTCTATTATTCTGTGTATAAGATTCAGTTGCCTCCACATAAGTTTCTGGTGCTATATCAAATGCCCAGGGTTATCTACATGATTTCCCAGGTGGTATCTAGAAATTTCCAAGTCTAGTCCTAGAGATTATTAATCAAATGTCTTCCCATGCGGACGTCACAAATATCAATGGACATATAAAATGGTGCTGAAATAATTTAAGACTATCTTCTTATCTTTTGAGATTAGACTCTTGCAGTTATCTAACAACAGGACAGTTTTAAGGACATGTGTTCTTCATTGGCATGAGGAAGGAACTGCTCTTGCCCAAACCTGGGGACCAGTTTCAGTAAGTTTCACCAGAACTGGGAGTTTCATGGGGCAAGAGGGTACAAAACCAGAATCATCAGTGCTGCACAGTCTTCTGATGTGTAAATAAAAGCCAGCTAAAACCTGACTCAAAACAATTCCCCAGGAGTGGAAGGTGAGACATGCTCTTATTGAGGACTGTGAATTTTAGGCTGTCTCGTTCATTTAAGGACTAATCATGCCTGGTTATACATACATCACATAACCCCAGAAATGCACAGTCAGGAAGCTGTTACTGATGAGGTTAAATTTAAAGTACAGCCTTATTTCTTTCACTAAAAATACTTTTTTTCAGAGGCTGACTTTTTTTACTTTCTTATATTAACTTTTAAGGACAGAAGACCTAATTCTGAGTAGATTAAAGGAGGTGTGAGTGAGAAATAATTTCACTGAGTTGAATTTTGTTTCACTTACACATCAAAGTCACAATTTTTTTCTGAAGATCTTGCTCTTGGGTTCACATTAAATTGAACACATGTAGACTTTGAAACATAGAGGAGCTTAATAAGCCTTTTAAGCAAATCCAGAAATTATTGAAAGGGTCATTAGACTATATCAGGGCTCAAAAATGTCTTTTTTTTTTTTTTTTTTTTGTACAGAAATTCCAAATTACTAAAATTAATACAAGATGTTCACAGGGTTCTCTAGTCATAACATAGTGAGTCATACACTCCAGCAACTCCAGCTGATGTGTTTAACTTAACTGCCCATCATTACTGTGACACAGCTATTACATAGAATTGTAACAAGACACCCAGACTGGCACCAGTGTTTGCTACAGAGAAGAATTTCAGCTGATCAGTTAGATATGCTTCAAAGAGCATAATTGCTGCCCTAGGGTTACATTAATCTCCACGTTTTGTGTGTATATGAAACATGTCATAACTGTCTTTTCACTTCTACTCTGTGAAACGTGTAAGTCATTTCAGTTTAGAGTACACTTTGCATGTATATGGCACCAGATTTAAATGTTTCTGAAATTCCATAGCATTAAAGGAAACGTTTTCCTCAGTCAATTAGTCCTTGAGCTGGATTCTCAGTACCATCACCACTGTTTGCAAAGTAAGTTAGCCTTTTGAGAAGTGGCAGGAAGGACTCCTGGCAAGTAGCTTTCTACTGCTGATATCTTATATTCCCCTGTGAGGGAAATTACACTGCAATTCTAAATGGTAACCAGATGGGGGGAGGATAATATAAGAGCAACCTGAGTTTGGCAGTTCCTCTAGGGGAGGAGCAACATGGACTAAGATGACTGAAAAGGGGCTGATTCAAATGTTGTCATCAGGAAAACAGAATGTTACTGCTTCAAGGGTGAGGGATAAATATATTGTTTGATTTTGACCCAGTGCCAAAAAGACTCAGACTCAGAGGTTTTTTTGGGTTTCATACAACAAAAGGTTTCCCTTTTTCTCAGCGTTACTGACAAATGCTGTTTGCACACTAAGCAACAACTGCAAAGAGCTACGTGAACAGCCCTGAACGTCATTTCATGCAATAAATATCCCTGTTAATATCACTTTTGGGCACTGGATTTGGATACCAAAGGGCCTGGCTTTCTCCCCTAAAAGAAAATATCATAGAATCTTTTTGTCCCGAAGGTCACAGCCTACTCACCTGGCTTGAATTACAAGGCCCACTGAAAAAAATTGCCACTCTGCCCCTCAATACCAGCAAGCATTGCATGAAAGCACCCCTTAAGGTGACCCTTGGGGATCTGGCATCAGCCTTCACATCCTTGTGGGAACAGCTACAGAGATTAGAAGACCTTTTTGCCCCTCCATATCCTATTGAAGGGTGAACACAAGCTGCCCTTTTCTTCCTGCTGCCTCTTCTGCTGAAGATGTCAAAGGAACCAGAAGGAGGAGAAAGCCCATTCCATCTTTCTTTGTGTCTGCAGCCTACAACATCAATGCAGAACTAAGTACTTTCTGAAAAACATGTTGGAAGACTGTTCTTGTCAGTAGGAGGTTTGCAATCAAGGAATGCAATTATATTTGGATACTAAATCAAAGTTTCTGAGTTTTTAATTTCTGTCCCATTCCTATTCAGTAAGTTCCACTTTGGTTTTTGGAATGCCACCAGCTTAGTGCTATTTGTGTCCTCCTTTCTCTTCTTCCTCTCTTTGTCTACTTGGTTTGTTTCCTGGCGTCTATCTCTACCTGTGGCAGCTCCCAGACAAAAACCCTCCCCAGATTTTTTTTTCCCGATCCAGATCCTAATACACCTGGTTTAACCCTTGGTTAAGTTATGAAGTCTGGTTGTGAAATATCTTTGTAAGATCCTGCTCCACTTGGTTTTCAGCCCCATCAGAGCTTTGCCTGAAAGGGCAGGACCACTTTTCCTTGCTGCAAACTGGAATTCTAGACCACTGCTCTGTGTGCCATGGATCCCAGAGGGGAATCACCGAGGCTCCTGGGTGCTGGTTCTGCCGTGCCTCCCAAGGGAGCTGTGCAGGTGACGGTGACAAGGCCCCGAAGCTGTGTGGGCTCCCAGAGCAGATAGCAAAGGCCTCTTTGCTGGACATTAGCTAGCACATTCCTAGCTGGAAGCAGAGAGGAGAAGAAAAGGGAAGTGAGGAACCGACAGAATGACAAAATGGTGGTGGCTGGAAGGGACCCTGCCCAGGTGTCACCATCCCATTTAGGGAGAGACACCTCTGCCCAAATGAAGGTGCAAATGAGACCATATGAGGACAACACAGGGATTTTATTTAACAGGAAGGGGGATGTAGAGAGATAGAAAGAAATGGAAAAGAAGTCTCAGATTGAAAGAGAAAGACATAAGAAGAGAATCAATTTGAATTGATGATCTTTAAGGCCTTTCCCTTCATCTTTTGATTCTAGAAGATATGTGGCTGTGTATTTTAATTTGACATTATTGTTACTACCACTACTACAATTTAATCTTTTTATTATTATTATTCTTTTTATTATTATTTATTACTGCTACTATTTCTTTTTCTTCATCTTAATCATTCTTATTCTTCTTATTCTTTGGTTTTTCTCATTCCAATTCTTATTTCTAATTGCTAATACTAATATTTCTTCTTCATCTTCTTCTTCTTTTTCTTCTTCTTCTTCTTCTTCTTCATCTTCCTCTTGCGCAGCCCTGAAAGTGAGCTGCAGCTTGCTTGGGACCAATGGCCCACTGACTTCAACACCAACATGCACCTGTCTCACTGAGCTGCCTTGGTGTGCTCCATCCTACACATGCTTGTCTTTCTCCATTGCCCAGTGAAGAAGTGAGGAGCATGCACTGGTTTCAAGACTGGTGCTTTGTTGACAGTATAGCCTTACAGAAAGCTCCACAAATAATTGCAGAGAAATTTACTTTCCCTGTGGGCAATAGGTCACTATGGTAACTTGTTTCTGACTTACTGCAGTAGTCCTCTGCTGGAGGAAAGTCAACAAGCTCCCATTTCTTTGGAGTGAACAATATTAAAAGTATTTTTGAGACTGAGTCTGCCCAACATTAGCAATTTTTTACCAATCCAAAGCCTATTAATTTGTGCCTCTCCAGCTCTTCAGGCACAGGGAATTGCAAAAAACAGGAGTAATTTTTTTTGCTTTATCTATCATACGGGTTTAGCAGGTGTTTTCCTTCATGACTGTGTACCAGTGGGCTGCATTTGGCTACATACAGCAACTATGTGCTGCTGCACTTGTGAAAGTGGATTTCAGAAAAACAGAACAAGCTTTAAGGAACCATTTGAACCATTTTTCCTAGGACAGTTAGTAAGATGAATACATGGAAACAGGCAAACTATAGAAGTGTAGGTGAGTTTGTATCACATATCAAACTGGAAACACAGGTTTGGGACTTTGTTCTGCTGGATGTTTTCTCTGTGGCTGGAGATTTATGCTATATATATTCACATGTGTTAACAGCCTAGATATGCAGGCAGTTTTGTGCCATTCCTCCATGAGGCTTGTGAGGGCTACTCTCAGTATGGCATCATATGCCAGACAAGAGAGAAACTTTTGTTTTCATTTTTGATTGCCTTTTTTTTCAAATATCTAAAATGAAAGCAAGTTGCCTGGAAAGCACAGATCTGCTAATTGCCACCCAATATGTCCTCTGTTTTCTTAGAGCAAAACAAATATGCTTTTTTAAAGTGAGAAATAGGAATATAGTATCATAATGTTTTCAGAAATAGTACCATAATGGTGTCAGAAAGTGTGACATGGGTTTTGGGGCTGTCCCAAACATCTTACAAGCATCATAAATTTCAGGTTGTGGTCAGTCTTCTGTGGTCCACAAAACTATCTTTGAAACTATGAGCAGATGTGATAAAAGAACTGAGAAATTAATTGAGAGTCCTTGAGCATGGGCTCTCTAACTTCTCTGTGACCTCCCTGTCTCAGTTTGAGACAAAGTCCTGGTTTGTGCAGTAAAGAGCTACAGCCAGGATGGTTTACATGGATGCACCTGCACACCCCACATGTGCCACCTCAGCTCCCAGGTGCAGCACAGCAAGAGGACTTCTGTGCCCCCTATGGAGCAGGTTCCTACAGCTTCCAGCTGCAGAGCTGGATCATTTTCTGCTACCTTGGAGAGCCCTCACAGTGGTCTTAGTGTGTCCAGCCTTGTCCATCTGAGTGGGGAACAAAGCCCAGACTCTAGGACCTTCCTCGTAGGAGAGACACCTAATCTCTTTGCATAAGGCAAAGAAGTTTCAGGTCGCAAATATTTCTGGGAAAAAACAAACAAGCTACAGCAACAAGAACAAAACCCAAACCCAACAGTTCTCTGTCAGGTAGCTCAGTATTTGCTCTTATTAGTAAAGAAACTCTCATTGCTCAAGCTGAGGTTTAATTTCCTTTTCATACTTGTTTTTATCTATTCAGTGCCCTCCTTTCCGTGGCTGGCCCAGGATGTCTTTGCAGCATCACTTTCACTTGTTTTTAGGGTCCTTATGTGTATCTGCATAAGTATTTCAAGAGCATTCACTTCCAGCAGAGACTAGTGGAGTCATTTGTCTGCTACATTACGCATCAATAAATGCTGAAAAACCCAATTTAACATTAGTTTGGCTGACCCTTAAAAGCAGACTGTCTCTGATTTAGAAGTGATGAAAAGGGAATTATCTGAAATAAATGACTTGAAGGAAAAGGTTTGGAACAGATCAGACCACTTGTGGCAGTTTTCATCCTGAGGGATGTCTGTCAGTTGTCTTACAGACAATGTACTTTTGGAAAGAAAAAAATGTTTTGCACTAGGACTCAAGCTACAAGCTCTGAGATGAAAAAATCCAATAGTACAAAAAAATCCCCCCGACTATGAAGGAAAAGCTGTGAATTAATTGCAGCAAGAAAAGCAGACAATAGACATAAAAATTGTCTCTTACTAATATATTACAAAATACAGTAATGGAAGACTTTAGACAAAGTTGTGGAAGAGATTGTATTTTTATCATGTGTTCATGCAGAATTGGCACAATAGGGTGTAACCCATGGTATATACCCAGAGGTTGCATCTAGACTCATCTTCTAGGAAGTCCTATAGGATCCTACTCCTCTGATTTTCCAGGTCAAGGAACTGGTAGAAGTCATTTTAACATTCTTCTGCCCTGTTTGCCAGGGCTACTTTTTCCTGGAAATATAGATGCAAGGAGGAGAGGGTTGCAGAACAAAGACAGATAGGGTCTGGATGAGCCCTGGACATGTCTTCACATCATGGATTAATATTAATGTACGCACAAGCTGTACAGAAATACAGACCTCCACTGCATACAGAGTTAGAAAAGCATGAGTTTCCAAGGCCTGTACTGAATAGGCATTAAATAGCCAAAAATGCATTAATACAAAGAAAATCTACTCCAGAATTTCAGGAAATACCAATCCATGGAAGAGGACAGGAGGTCAGGCTTGCACTTTGGCAGGGCTTGCAAACTACATTGAGGTATAGGACACAGATAGGACATGTGTACTGCTACAGCAACATACAAGCATTCTAGTAAATCCTGTGTTCTGTGACTTTGAATATACAGCTCCTGTAGACTGAAGACAAGCATCTCAGGTGGAGATCCTTCTCAGAAGGAGTCTAGAGAGCCATGGCTTGGAAGGAACTTCTGTGGCATAGGTGCAAAACTCTATTTACAGACTAATCATCAGTGGTACAATATCATATACAGGGCAGCAGTGGCCTATCTTGTTTTGGACCTGGTACTTTTTAATATTTTGAATAATGGCCTGAAATATGAAGGATAATATTAAGGATAGAAATGATAATTAAATCTACAGACGGCAATAATTTATGAGGGATAGGACATCTAGGGAAGGGCAGGACAGACACCAATTTTGTTCTTTATCTCAGAGTGCCCATACAAGCAGTCCTGCACCTCACAGTGCTGTCATCGTGTGTGTGTGGAGACCCAGAGGCAGGTTTCATCCAGTCACCAGCAACAGCAGTGGCAGTGGTCAGTGAAGCTGCTGGGTGCTGACATGGTCATGACTGCTACGGCCCCGTGTACCCTGGTAAGCCATGGGGATTTGCAAGGCAGTGGGCACAGAGACAGTGTGTGCGCTTCAGGTCACCACGGAAAAAACCTGGTCATCTAAAGGAGATTTAGCAATGCACAGTGTGGAAGTAAATCACAAACTGAGATGTGCATACAAAGGCTGCTAGCTCAGACATGACCTGCAAAGGCTTCCACAGCACTCCAGTACATCTTTTATTTCCTTTATTGCTTAACTCACTAAGTTGTGCTGTGCTTCACTTCAAGAACAATGGAAAAAAGGCTACCTGCATGAGTTCTCTCTTATTTTTATGTTTCCTGGAAGTGTCTAGAAAGCAATGAAATTGATGCTTTAATATGCATGGAAATTTATGAAAACAACAGGATTTCATTTCCTAATATAATTGCTGAATTGATTTGCGTATGCAGTGAACTGCTCTGATTTTCTTAGTGGCAATAATAAAGCAGTGTCTGCAGTAATTTAGCAGGTGTTCACAGCTATTCCAAGTGTATGTAAAAGGTTACCACTTTGATTTAAAAGGTTCATTCAAACTCTTCCTTCACTTTGCAGAAATCTAATGGAAGATGAAAGGTTCAAGGTAATGAGAACAAAGCACATTTTAATCCAGGATATAATTTTCTCCCAGAAAGTCTGAGGGGTTTTTTCATATCTTCAGGACATTCCGATAAGAGTTGCTTTTTTCTTGCCTTTTTTTTCCCCTAATATCTTATTCTGCCTATCTTGAAAATTAGGTTTACATTTACAGCTCTAATATTTCTTAAGTGTATTCTAGTTAAGTCTTATTTTTGTCCTAATGAGACAAAATACATTCACTTCAGCATGAAGCAGTTGTTATTTCCCATTCTTCCATTGCCCTTTTAAATATTTCTAAATGAAGAGCTATGTCAGATTGATAAATTTGGGTGAATGAAGCCGTTGAGCTCCACATTCCTCGCAAGATTAGGACATAATTTTCTTGCATACTTTATAACGTGAAGCTGAGAGCACCATTTATGATAATACAGAGGGTCATACTGGAGGTGAATGAGAGAAGTTAGTTACTGACACTGCTCCTCAGACTTGTCTGGTGTTTCTCTCTGGGGAACAGTTAAAATCCTTGTGGTGAGAGCTGTGTGAAATGCTTCTGGCAAGCCTCACCTTATGTTAAAGATACTGTGACTTTTTAAAATCTTTGCCTGTGGTTTTCAAAGCAGAGAGGGCTCCTCACACAGGTGATAGCCAGGAAATGTTTCAACAGCCTTCTCACTCATCACAGCACAAACAGAAGCTATTTTATCTCTATTTCCATTCCTGCAGGATAGAAAGTGGGAAATACTGTCAGAGAAATGTATGATATGAGTTAGAAACTATAAAAGGAGAAGAGCAATTACCAAGAAATCCCTGAAGGTATGAGTTTCTCCAGAAAAGGAAAGATTTTGTTTAAGAACACAGGCAGTTCTTAAGATTCCTCAAATTGGTTTCTGGACCTCCTAGAAGCTTATTTTATAACACTGGGAGAGACTCTCAGGCCCAGACCATATTTAGTTTCCTAATTTCTTATTCCTTATGAGCACCTGAATTTCAAAGGAGCCTTTGGAAGGGGCATTTACTCTTTGTGCAGAATTTTTCACATATACCAGATTGGGAGCAGCTAATCCTGCCAGCTTCCACAGGAATGTTATGCAGTTAATGGCTTGCATTTCCATGAAGTGCTTTAATATGACAAAGAGAATTATTACAGGTAGGCAGAGAAAATAAACTGGAGTCACTTCAGTCCATCAGCTTCTAAATATGTCCTAGAGATCTTATTGCTGTGTACATTAAAGCTTTAGCAGTAAAATCTCCCTTTGTTTGCTGAGCACAGTACACATGACAGAGAGGCGAGTTCATGAAGTTCTCTCTTCAAACACAAAATTAGTTCTACTGAGTCTCTAATGATTTGCCTTTTGAAACCTGCTGGGAGTTTCTCATTTTAAGAGTTAAATTGATTCAGTCAAGTCAAAGGGAATCGTGTATTTACTTCTGTTCCAAACGCATTTATTCCTCTTCCATTTTCTTTCCATCAAGGCAATGCACTGCAGTCCTATTTCATCATTTTACAGGGAATCATCCTGTTCTGCCTTCTGTTCTGCCAGCCTTTCAGGAATAAACAGTGGAGAAGAGGGCATACCAGGTGGTCACCATGGAGAGAACCACACAGAGAAACTAATTGGGCACTGTGGTTTTGGTTTGAAAAGGGCACAGATGTGAGATTTCTGGGACAGCACACATGGCAAAATAGCAACATGGGGCAAGAGGTGGTAATTTATGACTGGAATAGGATGCCTAAATCCTTCATATAGCCAGAGATCTTGGGTAAAACTCAGTTGTTACATAAATAATGGACTTTGATGAAATTATTTCTGCTGATGGGTGAAATTACTCCTATCAATAGTAATTGGATCTGGGTATATGGTGTTCATTCACAACACCCTGGAGTTCCAGATACCTTCCCTTGGAGTTACAAGGGAGACCACAGAACTTGTGCAGATTCAGAGGCATTGTTGCTGATGGAAAATTTAGTGAAATGCTTGCTTCACAACTTGCCTAGATTAACTGCAGGAAAAGAGTGCACACCTGAAAAGACTTTACAAAGTTGCATGACTACATTTTTGCATGGACCTTTAGTTCTTAAAATTAACCTGCAATTCTTTTGGTTCACATGGAACTTAGAGATTTTCAGTTCCTCACGTCACATAATACCACATCACATCACTGTTGGCCTCTCTGAGGACAGCAAACACTTCTTCAATAATGAAGAATATAATTGCAGGAAGAAGAGAGATTTCTGAAACTAGTGGGGTTGCTTACTGGTTTTTCTCCTGGCTTCTTTGCTGTGAAAATGCCATTTAACATAATACCACAAGACCAGACACTGCCTTGAAACTGTCCTGCCAGTTTTAGCTTTTAGCAAGGTGAATAGTATGCAGAGTCACAGGCTGATTTTCTTTGTGTCTTTAGCTGAGCAGTAGATATGGTCTGTGTTTCTCAAGTTCAGGCCTGGTACAGGAGTGTGCTGAAACTTTTAATGTGATGTAGTTTTACAGGCATTTTGAGACTAACACTTTCCCTTCACTTTATTAAATCCTGTGATGCTACTAAGTCAGTGATATGCTTTATTCTGGAAAATAATATCTTGCAATTGAAATTTATTTGAACATTTTTAGTCACCTCCACATTCAGTGGAACTTGGTTCTACTGATCTTCAAATTATGTAAATAGCCTTCATGCGAGGTGGTTCATTGTTTTGTAAGCCATTTTTTGCACCACAAACTTTTGTGTCATCAGGCAGCTTTCTGAAGCATTTCTTATCTTGCCAGGAATATCAGTTTTTGCCCATAACAAAACAGACCTATTGTAGAAAGGATGTATCGCTACACTGAAATATAGGGCACAGAGCAAATGATCTTTCTTCTGATATGTCTCTTTATATAACCAGCGTTGTCATGACAACTGCAGAGCAGAGTTGCGTTTTCGGTAGCAGATGCATGACTAAGGGCCTTTGTCTTATTGATGAACGTCTGCAATTCTCAGCCTCTCAGCAACAGAAAACACAAATAACCATCCCACACAATTTGTTCCTGCTCGCAGAACTTTCTGTGTAAATGGCACATTACTTCTAAACAGGGAAAACTTTTGATTCTGCCAGCACTTTGCACTTTGGAGCCAAAGCAGCTTTGCAGACCATACGTGGGTGGTGGGTGCAGGAGCAGGGATTGAGGGAGGAGCAGAGGAGCTGCTCACAACCTTCTCCCTTCTATAATAAAGCAGATACCCCAATGCATGGCACTGATGAAGGAGCCTACCATTCCTTTAGGTTCCTGATGAGTCTACTCCAATTTTCAGGTGATATCTTGCACTAAGAATGTGTATAAAACAATAGGTGTAGTAAGTTAGAGAAATAGAAGCCTGGAAATTTGGGAAATTCCTTCATCTCAAGGAATGAACTTATTCCTAGTGCCCACAAACCTTATGTCTCAGCTGTGTCACTTTAAGGCTGAGGGCAATATAGCTTCCTGACTGTCACAACTACTTTAATCAATGTTTTATTGATGGCTGTGAGATGATTCCCCCATGAAAAGAAGCACAGATGGGAATCAGCATTAGCCAGTTACAGAGAAGGAAACTAAGAGTGAGCTTATGCTGCATTTAACTGAGCTACTGTGATGTCCTGCTTTGGTGGACAGTAGAGTGCTTTGACAAAGGGCTGAGGGAAATGGTGGATTTGTAAGGCCATGAGGTAGTTACAATTCAGATTTATGGTGGACTCGCCACCACTCTAGCTGGGTCTCACAAATTTGCTTGGACACAGATTCATAAAATGGCTTGGGTTGAAAGAGACCTTAAAAATCATCTCATCCCAACCCTCCTGACATCCCAGTCGACATCAGGATAAGCAGCATATACATTGCATACTATTTAAAAAGCTAGACAAAACCTGGGTCAGAGGCAAAGTGGGAAATAGCTGAATATCACTGGACACCACCAAGAAAATAATATTAATTACTTCAAAACAGGACCAGTAATCTTTGGGAGCTTTGTCTAATCTACCACTGATTATGTAAAAAAACACAGAGGCATGAAACCATGGACAATGAAGTTGAGTAACTAGCTTTTTCTTTTATTTTGTAATTATCCAGTGGTGCAGTGCAACATGCAGCTCTGTCCTCACTGCCAAGAATCTGAGCTTGAAATAGAGGAGTAGCCTTCTATAATATGAATTGTGCGGGCAAGGCAACTTAAACAGCCGGAGTGCATTAAGGCCATCTCTTATCACAGGGTTTGTTGACACCAGGTTTCCATCAAACAGGCCTCTATTATTCTGTTGTGCATTGTCTGTTGTAGTTAAATGCAGTTCTCATGTTACACAGGCAAAAATATAAGCTCAGAAATAAATACCAGTCAATTATCCCACAAAGCCATTTTCTGTTTCCTGCTAACATGTACAATATTGCAATCTAACACTAATGATTACTAGCTTAGAATCTTTTTGAGTAGCAGTCTAGGAACTTTTAAAACACCTAGCTACTGCTGACCCTCACCTGTCACCGCCTGTAACTTCACTGGGGCTGTTTCAGTTTGAACATTTTGCTGTTTCCTATTTCCTTGCTGTTGGTTTGTAGGCAGTAACTGGGAAATTGGGACTGCTGCAACATATTTCACATGAGTTGATCAACTCAGCTTTTGATCTTAGCAAGCACAGGTGCATGTTAGTTTCCTTTAACAATCTAGGAGAAAATAGGCATCTCTTGCTCTCCACAGACTGCGAAGGGAGCTAAGCTGTGTGTATCTGCCCCAGTAGGTATAGTGCCATGTATCAGAATGAGTTCTGCTCTTTATGAATGCTTCCTTTGAACATTTCTGGCTGGAAAGCGTTAGCTTAAATAATTACATGAAGCACAGAGCTGGAGTAGGTGTGCTAGGAACCAGAACCTTTCTGGGCTTATATGGCTATGAGGCCAATGCAAGGCTTCACGAAAGCCTCACGAAAACTCATAAGGATGACACCTGAAGCACCAAAATCAGAAGCAGAGACACCTCTATTCTAAGCATCGCTGTAGTTTCCCCCAGTTTACACTGATTTAATGAATCCTGAAATTTATGTGAACCCTGCAGTTACAAGTGCCAAACACAGCTTAGAGGACCCATGGCATCTTAAAATGTTATATCTGGCAGGATAGAATAGCTTTGAGATAATTTATATTGTCATGTTTACTTATTTACCTGACATAAACACTGAAAGAAAATATTTATAAGTTTAGATTTTTCCTAAAAAAATCTCCAGTATCCCTCTTAGAAATGTACACAAATGAAGATGCATATTTCAGATATACTGACTGGGAACACTGCAAAGAAATAAAACATTTGCCCACTCCAGGCAAGCAGCAACAAATTTTTAGGGTTTGAAAAGCTCCAGATTAGGGATAGACATGTCAGATATGTGGTGTTTACAAAAAAAAAAAAGGAATTATCTGACTTTTTTCCACCTTTCTGACTGGCCTGGCAAGGCCTCTAACAGGACACAGAATGCCAAACACTGTCTGGGGAGCCACCAGATAGCTTTTTACTCAGGCAACAATTTCTTAAGAAGTCCTTTGCCTTTTGTGCATTTTTTGAGTTGTTTCCCTTTGTTGATCAACCACCACTGCCTTTGATACTTTACTAATACCCTGCTGGGGGAACCACATATCAGACAGATTCCAAATGTGGATGGATCCAGGTGGCTACAGTCAGACAAAACAGAAGCTTATGGCCACCCTGTGGTGTTGAAATGTAATTAAAAGGGTTCCTCTCCTGCTATCTGTTTTCAGAGTTGCTGTTGGGAGAGCACAGGGCAGGGGACCACACTGTGCCAGGATGCTGTGATCACTCCTTTGGCTCCACACTGCTTGAGATGACAGAAGGCAGCAGATCACAAGTCAGCAGGGCACTGAAAAGCTCCTGCAACTGCTTTCTGTTTGTATTATGTTGTAATAAGGGCAAATGTGGACCCTTTGACCCACCCTGTCGCCATGGGAAGAAAATAAAAAGGGATTTTCCATTCTGGAAATAGTTCTGGTTTGCTTTTACCCCCCCACAAATGATAAAATGGTCACACCCTGCTGCCCAGGGACTGCTTGGGAGAGATATAAAAGTTTCTTCCAAAGAATTGGTTATAATTAGATATTTTCCTTATTTTTTGTAACTCTTGGATGACAAATATCAAAAGCCATGAGCTTGGGATTTCACGCACAATTGGAATTGCAGGGATTGCTTGTGCAGTTTGATTCACAGGGAAAAAGACATTCCAGAGTACCAACAGTGCCAACATGCAATTAACAGGACAAATTATGCATACAGGTTTGAAAGTAGAGCCAGCCATGCCAAAATCTGCTCTTACATGCTTTATTATCTCCTTCCCCTCCCAAGCATCTTCTCTTCCTCAACTTTAAAAAGAACCCCATTGGCATAGAAAACCACTGGTGGAAGCATAACTAGGAACAAGACTGGAATTTTTTGTGGGATTTAATGGAAATCTATGGGTTTACACTAAGGAGTGCTTCAAAAAGGACTCAATTCTACCATCTTTCCTCTGACTGAATTGGCTGGAGTTTCTTTGTAAACTTATGAACAAGAACTCTAAAATGCTCTGACACTTTCTGATAAATGACACTGCTGCTTCTCATCAGATGAGCCTTAGGAGGTCAGTTACACATTGGGAGCTCAGTTGAGGAGTGTTTTCTGCCTTAATGGAAAACAGCTGCAGAGGCAAACCTGCCAAAGCTGAGTGGGATATCAGCAAATCTGCACTATATAGGGTAATTACTCACTTCTGAATGAAGACAACAAATAGAAAACCCCTTCCTTAAATGCCTCCAGGGCCTCAAAGAAAATAATGTAAACTCAAAAGCTGATGACTGGAGACTCCAATACAAACCTCCTCTAGCAAGAGCCCAGTAGGGAAAAGACAAAATGGTTTCTCAGGTGTGAGGCTATGGGATATGTAAGAATATTTATCTCTACCATGGAAATTCATGACAGGTGTGAATCCTCCCAAGGAGCCCCACACTGAGTGCAGCAGCTCTGTTACTGAAGCATTAACCTCAAGCAGGGAAACAGTGGGAAATACATGGTTGTTATGTGATCAAGGCTTAATCAGCTATGGCTATCACTTGGTGCTCATCTGCCCGTGCCTGTGAATGTGTTTGTGCCAGCTGCAGCAGTCCTGGAGGAGCCCAGTAGTGGGAGTCACTCTGGTGGGTTTGGCCAGTGCTTCTGGCCAAAGTGAAAGATGCGGAGCACTGGTAACAGTGGGGAACATCAGCTGGAGCAGCAAACACCTGTGAGCAATTCAGAGGCACCATTTGAGGCCACGGCAGAGTGAAAGAAAATTTGTTGGAACAAGGCCAGAGCAGAGTCACTAAGCTGATCACAGGCCTGAAATACCTCTCCTACAAAGACAGGTTGAGTTGGGGCTTTTCACCCTGGAGAAGAGAAGGCTTTGGGGATATCTTGTAGCACTTTTCCATACCTAAACTGGCTTACAATGAGGCTGGAGAGGGACTTTTCAAAAGGGTCTGTAGTGCTAGGACAGGGGGCATTGGCTGTAAAATGAGGGATAATAGTTTAGATTATATATAAGGAAGAAATTCTTTACTGTGGAGATGGTGAGGCAGGAACAGGTTGCTCAGAGAGATTGTGGAGTCCTCCCTCAGAGCTCTTCAAGACAGGTTGAATAGGGCTCTGAGTAACCTGGTCTACTGAAAGGCTCTCTGCCCACAGCAGGGATGTTGAAACTAGATGATCTTTAATGTCCCTTCCAACCCAAACCATTCTATGATTCAACAATTCTATAAAAAGCCTCTCACCTTCTTTTATTAGAAGAATTCCTTTATTAGAAGAATTTTTAAATTCTCAGTTTGTGAAGCAGACTGTCTTACTCACTAGCTATCCCTTGGCTAAATATACATATCGGGACTTTCTTCAGTTAAAAGTTATGTCCTGACTTGATGAACATGGTCATGCCATGTGTCATATGAGCATGTACACCTGTCCTGAGACTGGCAGCTCTCCTAGTGGTGCCTTGCTTGCTGTGAGCAGCTACACAGGATAAGCATGGGGGAATCTGAGCCCCTCAACACACCCTGCAACAGATGCAGAACTCCCTTTGTTCTCAGCTTTGTGTCTCAGGGCTGCTACACAAGCAACAAAACCCCCTAAACTTAAAAGGACTTTTCTTACTTTATTCTTCTTTAAGCATAGAATAACTGTGTGACTGGAGAAACAGTCAATAATAAATTCTTCTCACTGTCTGCTGAGAGAAATGTCAGGGGGAGCCAATTTTCTTTTCTGTGAAGATTGTTAGTACCGTCCACCCAAACTTGTCACACCAGCAGCAATACCCTAAAAACATTTAGAAATTCTTCTAGTGCTGTTAGAATCACAGTGAACCTACAAGAAAAGTAATTTTTACATAATACCTGCCACTGTGACATGTAAAGATAGCACCATGGAAAATCAATGATTTTTAGTGAAACTATGCTAGTGCCAAACACTAGCACAAACCCTGACTGGGAACAACTGACCTGTAATTTTAAGGGCTAAAGCCAAAATGTTGTTCTGCAGTAATTTCTCAGCATAAAACATGAAGTCAAGTCCAGACAATTATGGCCTCAGGAAAGGCTGTTTTAAAGTATCAGAAACATAAAGCAAAACCACTTACATTTGTTCCAGTGAAAATGATAAAATTTTGCAAATTCGTCTGTAACACCTGGAGTTTTAAATAAGAAAATTCAGATATATCTGTATTTGCAAATTCCTGCTCCATTTACCTCAGACCTCTTACAAATTGTTAATAGCTTTCCTTGTCTGGTAACAATACGTCACAACCTATGTAGTCTATAATAGCCTATAGGCTCCACAGTGCAAAAGAACGGTATTCAGAAAGATACTGTCTGGAAGCCTGCTTATTTTCATACATTATCTTTCAGCTGTTTCAAATTCATAAGGTGTCATCTGAAAAAGAACTCAGTTTGTTTCCTGTTGAACCAATGTTTGTGGACCTATTGCCATGGAATTTGGTCCCATTTCATTTGAAATAGAAGTCTTCTCTGCAACTGGCAGGCATACCTAGGAGTGCATGACTTTTTTACAATGGTTTTATAAAGGAGTTTTGGAAAACAGATTAGATTTGGTTAATGAAAGTTCCTAAACTAATTTTGAGCAAGGGGATGAATATTTTATATTGCTGCATGGATGGGTCAGCTCCTCTTGACAAGTGTGTTTTGCTTTCCCACTACTGTTAGCTTTTAATATTCAGTTGCAGACATTCAGGCCAGCTATGCTGATGCCCCACAGGAAGAAAAATCAACAATGTATTCAAGTATAATCCAAGTGCAATTTTGTTTTATTGCTTACATATGCCAGTCCTGGAATAAAGGATATCCAAGAGATGCTTCCCAAACTCAGCTCTGACTCAAAAATGACCATAGGACAGAGATCAAATTCTCTGAATCCTGATTATCCTAGAACAGCCACAGTCTATATATAAAAAAATGACTTTTAAAAATATCCAGAACCTAAGGTTCCAACACTGTCTAGCACATCTTTCTATTTCTCCCTAGACAAGGAGATTTTTAAAACTATGGTTGCCAGTACTATCTGGTGTTACAGGCTACAATCATGTGCTTAAAACCATGCCTCTGGTCTGTTTTGTAACTGTTTTCAGAGTCACCAAACACAAGTTTGTGGGACTGACATTTGTGCAAAGAAATTTCTGTTCTCTTTTTTAGAAACTGATTTGGGGAGGATTTAGTTTTGCAGAGGTGACAGACTTCTTTCTCCCCTTGTTTCTTCCTCTACAATTTGATGCTGCTAATTGAGGTTTGTCGAAAAAGTCAATGTGCTTATTTATGTAAAGGCTAGGTGACAGGTACCTGTAGTGGGTCTAGTGCTGGCCTAACACCAGTGCACCCACTAGAATTATTTACTCATTTTCTGCTGCAAGATAAGGATTAGGAGGAGAGCAAAGAAGGCTCAAAATGTTAAAGGGTATAAAGAAAACTTTATTGATAGAACTAAAAGAAAAATTATAAAAAATCAGAATAAACCTTCAGAACATTTCTCCTCCCCCCAACTACTCTTTCTTCTCCCACTGTCAAAGTAAAGAGACAAAAATTTGGTATTTTCAGTGGTTTACTTCTTCTAAAAAAATCTTTCTTCAGTTTACCAAGGGAGAGAAGCAACACCATGGAGACTTTTCCACAAGAAACTTTCATGGTTTTTATTTTCACAAACAGCACCTGCCCAGAAAATCTGCAACTGTGAAGTCCCCCCCATGGTTTGGGAGTTTTCCCACAACTACCACCATAGGTCATCTTAACTTATTGGGATATAATTTTAAGGATGAGCTGTCCTAGTATAGAAACAAAAAGTTATCTTCTTTTATCTCTGGGAGCAGAGGTTTCCTTCTATTCCTGGGGCAAGGTTTTTCATCTCTCTCATTTCTCTCTGTTCAAGCTTGTCCCTGGATCACGGCTAGTTCAGCATCTGCTTGCTTCAACCTGGGTGCCTCTGCTCATAGCTGTGGTTAGAATGCTACACCCCTCTAATCCATTCCATGAGTTACAGGGAAAAAAAGTCAGATGTATCAATTATATCTTCACCATAACTTTACAAGAGAATTTCTGCTGAAGACTAAGGCATCTCCTCATTTTCCTCCCATCTGATATTTGACTCCTTCTTCACTGACCTTGGTGTCTCCATGTTGTTTTCTTTTTGTCTTCACCCTTTCCTTTTTTTCTCACTTAAGAGATGACTGATGTCTGTAAGACACTAAGAGAGTTAATATCTCACCCAGGCCTGTGGATGGTTATGTGATCTCTGCCAGGCAGTGGCCGCTCTGGCTGCATGGCTGTTTTCTGGCCGCTGCCACATTTAATTCCAGCCACAGAGCTGCTTTCTGCGTGGGGCTACAGGCTGGCTCTGTTCTCAGCCACGATTTTCCGCAGTGCCGGCAGGATGACTCAGCAGCTCATGGCTGGAGCAGGGCTCGTCTCAGCTCCACCCGAAGCCAAGCAGAGCCGTCCTGGCCCACTGGCCATGGCTGGAACTTGGCTGCGGCACAATCTCAGCTGAGCCGTGCCGCAGGCTGACCTGGCTGGGCTGCATGGCAGAGCAAGCCTGGCCCAGCCAGCATTGCAGCAGAGCAGGGCCCACCAGGCCATGCGGTGGAGCAGAGCCTGGCCCAGCCAGCATTGCAGCAGAGCAGGGCCCACCAGGCCATGCGGTGGAGCAGAGCCTGGCCCAGCCAGCATTGCAGCAGAGCAGGGCCCGCCAGGCCGCGCGGCAGAGCAAGCCTGGCCTGGCCAGCATTGCAGCACAGCAGGGCCCGCCAGGCTGCATGGCGGAGCAGGGCCTGGCCTGGCCAGCATTGCAGCAGAGCAGGGCTTGTCAGACTGCATGGCAGAGCAGGGCCTGGCCTGGCCAGCGTTGCAGCAGAGCAGGGCCCGCCAGGCTGCATGGCGGAGCAGGGCCTGGACCGGCCTGTGTCCAGTTACCTGTTCAAAGGCCGAAAGCAAGAGGGTTTTTCCCAGGATTTGTTCACTTTTAAATGTGATTTCACAGAGGCGTGTTCAGCTTTATTAAGTGGTTTAACAGGGTGTCAATATTCTAAACTAGCCACCTGATTGGTTCTGTCAGGTCCGAAGGAAGTTGCCAAGGTCCTTACAGAGAATCACTTCCGTAGCTCATGGGTTTTTTTCCTTAACTAAAAACCAAACTATGTTAAACCACAACAGTACCAGAAGCACAACATTCTTGTCAGAAATGAGAGATGCCTATTTGTTCTGTGTGCTCTAGGTGCCATTACTCAGCATTAAGATGTGGTGCAGCTGATGCTGAGTATGCAGGAGGACTTTCAGGCACCCCACTCTGCAGACTGACTGTAATCTCCTACTAGAAGCTACTTCACATCTCCTCTGACAAACTGACAGAGAAGTGAATGAGGAAAAAACCCCAATCTTTTGGGATCTTGGATACAGAGCTGAAGGGAGCTCTTGAATAGTTCGCATATTCTCTTTGTGCTTTCAAATGGTATCTGAAACAGAAGAAAGGCCAGATAATGCTGGATGACAATGCTCCAAAGTGCATAAACAAGCTGATACACAGTGGTCAAAGATTTCCTGCTGACTTTGCAGCCCAAAGGAGGATCCAGTGCCCAGGTAAGCATTGGTCTTTCCTCTGAAACTGTAAGACTCTGCTGCCCTCTCTGACACCTTTTTTTTCTTCAGGAATTCAGATAAAGAAGGAAAATTTGCTTTCACTTTGGCTCCATGCAAGGAATCACTCCTTTCCCTTTGTACAAAATGCTTGCTTCAGCCACGATATAAAGAAGTGACCTTTCATGCCTATACAGGAGTGTGCTTTCATGCCTATGTCAAGTGAAGTATCATGGAAACCTTTTCTATATGTTTTGTTTATTTTTGCTAGGACACAAACACACAAAGTCTCCAAATAATTGTATTGTTCTTTGCATCTCTACATCATTAGCAATGGGAACTGATTTGAATGCAAATAAAACTAGAGATAGCAATTTCATAAGGCTAATATACATCAGGGTAAAGAAAAGGTAATTCATCAAGAAATTTTGCTTTTTCTAGAAGCTGAATCTATTTTGTTTCCTTAACCCTTCCCTGAGTCTACAGGATTTTTTTTCCAGTATAGATTAAGTTAGCAAATGGGTCAAGGACCCAAATGCATTGCAGGTCGTGCAGGTTCCAGCCCTGTGTGGAATCCTGGCTTAGAGGGCAATTGCTTCATGACAGAGTTAATGGAACTTCTGCAAATATTAAAAAGAATGTTAAATTTTATGTGCAAAAATAAGCCCTTTAATGGAACTGATAAAATGACCATGTTGAATAAAGATTTTTACTCGGTTGCAACAAAATGACATTGTTGAAGTGAAATGAGAAAATCAATGTATTCATTAAGCTTTTCACAAAACTTGATGTGTTTCCCTGGAAAGTCTTTCTTCCAGCAAAATGGTCCCTTCTAATGAAAAAAAAAAATGCCATGAGGGTTTTGCATCATTTCTCATTTTATGTTTATAGCTTTCAAACAATTTTTGAAAATTTCACTTGTCTTGTTCTATTACAGAATTATTCTTTATTTTGTACTCCAAAAGAGAAAGAGAAAATACTTTCTCCTTTCTTATGAAACAAATGTTTAAAATACATTGGGAGGTTTAATTGAAGAAAGAAATCAGGAGGAGGAGCTCCATTGTTATGCAGGTTGTGTATGTGCGATGCAGTAATTAGCAAAGTGACACATGATGAATGTCTGCTATGAAAAAAGAAAAGTCAAGTGACAAATTCTTGTGAGTTTTATTTGTAGTCCCTTACAGATGAAGGAATTTATTTGGTCTGCACAGCCAAAATATCCAGGTTTGTCAAGAATCATTTAAATCTTCAGTTGCTGAAAACTTCCTAGTGTTGAGTCAATACCAAATTTTCAAGAAAGCAAAACCTGACAGTGACTTAACAAGTCTGTCTGGTAACTCCAGACCCGGAGTGAGTGACTCCAAGCTTAATGGAGAACCTTGTATTTACCAGCTACTCATCCATTGACTCTGGCATTGTTTTGTACAGTCCAATGACTTTTGCTATTTACACTAATCCTGACTTAGTTTGTAGTGGAAGAGTTTTGAGGAAATAAAATTCATTATTTTTATTGAAATATTCTATAATGGCTACTGCAATGCCTTTGGCAGGACATCTGTGGAAGTGGACTTTGGGATGGTGAAGTAGAACCTTAATGACTTCGCTAAAGATGTGAAGCACTGCTCTCATTGCTCCTGAAGAATAGCAAAATTCATGCAATACACCATCCAAGCTTTGAAACTTTTGTGCTGGTAGAGACTGGAAAATAACCTAATTTCCCTGAAGCTAGATCTGGGCCTGTGGCCAAAATAAAACAAGTAGTGAAGTCTTTGAAAACTTGAAAAGGAGCTAAAATCAACAGCTGGATCTTCAGCTGGTGCAAACAAGAATAGAATGATGAAGGCTGACAGGCTTGCTTTGTAGTCTGATGTAATTCCCTTTTTATAGATGCTTTTTATCCTGAAATGATCTGCTTAAAATGGTTAAACAGCAGACCATAAGGGTCAGAAACTCCATCAGCCTTCAACTAATTGTCAATTCTTGCCCGTAAGTTGTGGTACTTGTCTGCGCAGTCATCTGCACAGCTTTTAATGACTAAAGCACAGTGTGACCTGTGTTTGCAACCATTTTCCTCTGCAAAATAGCAAAAATTCTGGTTTTGAGAGCAAGGTAATGAAGTCACTTGTAAACAAGAACAGTGAATGCTAAATATTAGTATCTTAATTACATTACAAATTAAGAATATTTTGAAAGCATAAACTCCAGGCTTTGTGATTATTATGGGGTTTCTCCTATACCTGTACTTATTAAATTTCTGATTCTCTCTCTTTTCTTCAGTGAAGAAATAGCTTTGAGTTTCCTTTTTTCTTTAAGGAAGCATCAGTGCCAATATCTCAGTCCTGAAGAGCTGCAAAATAGTGGACTGGTCAATTCATGCAGCAGGGAGAAAAATGTCTATCTTAACACACATTCTAGTTCTAAGCTTTCTGAAGGATAAGGAAGAAGGGAAAAAATTCTTATTCTCATCTGCTTGGAGAAATATCTGGACACCAAGCAATTAATCAGTTCTGGAATTCTTTTCCTCCAGTTATGGCTCCTGACTGCCTTAGAAAGATTCAGTTATATTTTAATGTAAATAAGAAAGAGTTGACAAACTTTGAATATGCACCCCAGTGTTATACTCCAGTGTTAGTACACTAATTAATTTTAGAAGTGAGTGAGATCTTTTAAAACTGGAGTTGATGCCAACAATACATGTGACTCCTGATTGGCATGACCTGTCATCCCAATAATCTTCCTGGATTCATTTTTTCTTGTAAATTAGAGCAAATATAGGTTATTTGGATTGTCAACTAGAGTTACATATTGCAGAAAATATTTTTCCTCTTCAGAGGCACTTCTACAATTCTTTTTAATCAGTATACATACTATTGTTCATGTTTCAAGGAAAAAAAATTAAACCCCCCACGTTTTCAATCAAATTCCATCAAACCTAAGTCCTCAGCACTCTTCAGTGCATGCAGGACTTCCCATCAGTTTATTAAAGAGGCAGTAAATATTCAGAGCTGTGTCAGGGGTTTGGCTGGTGTCTGTCTGAAAGTGATGGAGGGACTTTGTCTGGATATCATTGAAGCCTCAAATATGTCACCTAATTTTGAAGAAAGAAGTAGCACCTCATTTAATTGCCTTGGTGAGCAGTAGCTGGCTTGACAGTCTGGCCCCGTTCAGAGATGGCATAACTTGATTCTCTTCTACTTGTTCTTCACGTCAACATCTTTGTAACTGCTCTCAAGGCAGGAGTAAGGGAGCAAAGAATTTAAGCAGCCTCCTGCCACACAGCAGGGAATCGCAACTGCTATGGAAACAAGAGCAGCTTAGTAGAAGGAGAATTTACTGGATAGGTTTCTACAATCTCCTTGACATTTTACAGATGCATGGGGAAAAGAAGTTAAAAACCACTGAAGTGTTACCATATCTTCTTCTGCATTTATCTGTTGACAGCCTAGTTAGGAATGGGTTTGCACACAATAAATTGACCTTGACAGTATGTTCTCAGACTTGTTTTGTGGAGCAGCCCTGTTGTGTAAAGCACAGTCCTGCCCTGGGTCCCAGTCCCAGTTATCTTACAAGCCACTTAAATTTTATCTGGCATTTACTAAATTAAAATTAAAGTTATAATTATAATTATTACTTCATCTGTGTCAGTTTTAATAAAGAACTATTTCTGCCTTTTCTCCACAGATAAATTTGAGAAGTACCAGCTATCTGGAAAGAAACTTGGTACTCATGATGTCTTGGGGATGGTTTTTGTCCCACATCCATTTCTGTAGGTGGTGGTTTTTTGTCTTGTGTCTGGAATGGTCATTGCCCTCCGCCCTGCCCTCGCCTGGCTCCAGGAGTATTGGGATGTGTGAGGGCCAGCCTGGGATCCTGTGAGAGCTGGGGCCTGAGGAGTGCCCGGGGCGGATGTGTGCCATATCCGGAACCTGCCATGTCCTGCCATGCCACACCTCTGCACAGCCCGACCTTGGGACCAGCCATGGCCGCTGAGCTATCCAGGGGAGTGATCCCCTGCCCAGCCCTGCTGCTTTATCTGCCACTGCTTGATGTTTTCAGTACATTTCAACTCAACCTCCCTTGTCCACCTGTCCCCTGCGGGTCCTGCTATGCTGTGAAGGTTCTGCTACATTTTGTTTGTCACCCCAGGTGTGCCCGCCTCTGCTGTTACACCCCATTGTTCCTTGCTGCAGTCCATTCAGTTTCCCAAGTGGCTCTGAGACCAGCTGCCCCTATGGTTTGCAAGGAAAGTCCTTTCTCCCTCTCTGTCTCTCTCCCGCCAGGCCGCCCGCCATGTCCTTGTGGAAGGAGGCGGCTGCTCTCACACCACAGCGCCCCCTGCAGCCGCGGGGGAATCATCGCACCCGCCCTGCCCGGCCGGGAGCCAGCAGCGCCCCTGCCGGCTGTGCCCGGAGCTGCACCCAAGGGGAAAGCGCCTGACGGACGAGAGAAGGCGGCACTGGGTGTGTGGCTCTGTCTGTTGTCAATGCTGGTGTGGTTGTTTGTTAGCCTAGTTGTACATACCAGGAAAGAACTGTTAATTCTTTTACCATGTCTTTGCCTGAAAGCCCTGTAATTTCAAAGTTATAATAATTTGGAGTGAAGGAGGTCACATTTTCCATTACAAGGGAGGTTGCCATCTTCCTTGACAGACACCTGTCCTTTAAACCGGGACACATGATTTCCAGAGCAGAGCTGCAGAAGTGTTTGGATAACCTTCAGAGAAACAGTGAATCTCCTGCATGCTGATGTGAGGCACATTTCCAAACTCTGAGATTTGTCACCAGCATTTGTCAGGCTGCATTATTTGTGGGATAACTATTACATTATTCACCTCACTTCAACACTGCTGCCACCATCCCTTTACAATGATGAAAAGTGAAAATCTGCTGTCATGTCTGTCATAATGTAAATAGATTTATAAAGAAAATAATGCCAGCTGTCGGGAAAGACTTAAACACTTATTCTTGCACCCATCATGAGTGATTAGATTTGGTTTCCTGCCCTTCTTATTTATGCACACTGCTAAGAGACCTGAACAATAGTACGAAGTACTTGCCATTTTAAATGCCAAATTCAAAAGACACAGGACACCTTGACTTGATTCCTACGTAGCATTACACACATTCCTTTCTATTAGCATTTATTAGAATCAGAACAAAATATCTTGCAGAAAAATTCATAAAGAAAATTTGCAAACTATTTATGGAATCAATATTCCATAAATAGTACCAAAAATACTAATTTTTCCCTTATGTGAGAAATAAAAGTAAATAGTTCATACTATTATCAGAGAAACCTGTCCTAATCTGGACACAGTGTAAGAGAGATGGATAATCCTATATATCAAATTAAGCTGCTGGGAAGTGTAGGAAGATTTGAAATACATATATGGCACTTCTGACAGCTAGGGCCCAGGTCAGGTGCTTAAAAACAAAAATCTAATACTGTTTAAGTTACCTCATGATAGCCTGGTCATGTTCAGTTAGGCAAGTAGCTTTGAGCTATTAAAGTTATGTAAATGGCTTTCTAGACTTGTAGACACCAGGAATCTGAGGCCATGTGAACTTCTGATAAAATTACAGGTATCTGTAATAGCTTATGGAAAGAGGGGAGGGCTTGTGCCAAAGATCACTAAAACAGATGTATTTTCACGCTGCATAAAATCAGATTCTAAAATAATTGGATGTGTCACCTTATTTTTACTAATTTTTCATATTTCTGTCTAGATGTTTCTACTGAAATTATAGTGCCCTCAAAACCTGTACAGAGAATGGATGGATATTGCTTGGCTATATTCCTTGTATCTGCACAGACAGCTTGAAATTAATTACTTTTAGGCTCCTGCTTCTGAAGAATGAGGTGCACCTTTGGTTCTGAACTTCTAAAGTTTTCTACCCACTGATCAGCCAAACACCAACAAATCAGTGTAGCAGGATGCTGTTCCTGTGTGGCTCAGCTCAAAGTTATAAGTGATGTGTAGAGAGGGGAGTCACATTGCTTGTGGTGTAGAAGAGTGCTGAGACCAGCCTGACCCGACAACCCCCAAAGTTAAGCATTCTGAGGATGTAAAAACCAATGTTTCCTGGCAGAAACTGGCACTGATGAGGATGAGGAAGATAAAGAAATCAACAAATGGCAGTACTGATAATTTATCTAAAGCTGCTGAGCCAGAAGCTCTTGAGCTGGCACAGCAAGCCTATAGAAACATATGACTGGCATTCAACCACTATAAAAGTGCAGTCTCACTTGTTAACAGTATTTATATGAGCTGTACTGCTTTGATTAGCATGCTGCCAAGCCCAGGTCTGTAAGGAATGATGAGAGGCAAAAGACACTGTCAAAGGCCCAGCCCTAAAATGTACTTAAGAAGAGCACTTTTCTTGGACTGTGGACAAAGCTTGCTCATGTTGGGTTGTGCCTTGTGTGTGTCAAGTGCACAAATGCAAATGGATGGATCTTCAAGAAAATGTAGTAAATCTATGTTTGCTCCTTCATTTCCCAATCATCCCAAATACTTGCTTTGAGAAACAAATGACTGCGTTTTTTTCTGCAGTGCTTCACTGTGCTTTGTAGTGTCCAAGTCAAACGGCAGGGCTGTAACTGTCAAGAATTTTTCTCATTTCTGCCATCAAAATTCACTAGAAAACATGCAAATTATGGAAGGCAAATTCGAAAATTTCACAGGAAGTGTGAAAAGCCACGAGTTTCTGTAGGAGATAAGACCAAGAATATTTTTTACCTTTGTTAAATACATTAAAATTGTTAAATTCTGTTCACTGAAAGGCACGCAGGGAAGGGCTCAGCTGCAGATCAGGTGGTTGCTTGAGAGCTGGTTAAGAGCCAGGTGAATGTCAGTTGAGTGTTGGTTGGTAGTGAGAGTGACTGGCTGGGGAGATGTGAAGACCATATGAACAGGAAGGTGATTGGACATAGGGACGTGTGAGCAACGTCACTGCCGCTGCAGCAGCCAATGAGTGCCTTCCTGAGTAAGGTTTCTATTAAGTTCTGCTGAGTTTAAAGTATAAAAAGACCTGGTTTGCTACAATAAAACCATCTTCTTCAGATGTATGAGGAGTGCCATGTATCTTTGTTCCCCATTGCTACAGGTTTCAAGGCCCTGTCCTGCCTTCTTGTTCTTTCACAAACACTTGAAACAAGATGGAAGTACTGGCTTAAGTAAGGATGGTGCTTAAAAATTTGTGAGCTATATTGCAGAAGTAATTCCCTGAGCTGTCTCTGTAACCTGGAAAGAATGAGTCCTGGGCTAAGAGGGTACTGAAAGTAACTACAGTTAAATGTATTCTTATGTTCTCAGGTATAATCACTAGGTGGCTATTGCAGAAGGAAATAAACAAGACCTTCTGGCTGGCTGCAGTCTTTACAAATAATCTCTTGCATTTGCTCAGTCATTTAATGAGGCACATAACCAAGTACTCTTTTATATATTACTTATGGCTTTTAGGGGGGCAGACAGCAATGGCTTTATTAGTGTGGTTTTCAGTCCTTCCCCTGCTTATTAACTTTTCTTAGCTTTTCTACTGCATAGGCAATACTCTCTGCTTGAGTTTTATAGGATCAAGCCCCAAGAACAACTGTGTTTAAATTATTGTTTAAATATTTAAGTCTGAACTGAGTCATTAGAATACAATTGTCACTGAGAAACTGCTACTTAGCAAGCTTGTAAGACATAAGGGCTTTAAATACTAAGGATATAAAGACAGTAGAAACATAACTAGGAATTGCCAACAGATCCTGAAAAATTTGACAATGCCCTCCTTTTCTGCTTGATGAACCAGTGTCCAGTCTCCTTCCCATCAATACAGAATGAATAATTGAGGGCAGCAGGTAATTCTTACAAGAAGTTGCCTGCCATGAATTTCAGATTCATACTTTATAGTACAGAACAAGCTAAAGGAAGCTATTCTGAGATGTGTTGTAGTGGGACCTCTGGATGTAAACCCTGTGCTTAGTCAATCAACTTCTTATGCATCATACACCTGTACTACTGAGGCTAGAACCACCAAGGCTTCTTTGTACAAAGAACCCGTGTGAGATTTAGATCTCTTATCTCTCAATGCACACACTGTAGTAGAGAGTGGCATGGCATGACATGTTCCCTGTCTCTGTGCTCACTTTTCTTGTGTGTCTCTAGAGGATTTCCAAGTGACTATTGTCTTAATGTTAGTTAGATTTTCTTCTATAAATTTATATGCCTCCTGCATAATAAGACATTTTCGGTGGTGTTTTCCTGTGCAAAAGCAGAGTTCTGAAGAGTGGTTGCAGTGCATCCTTGATTGAAATATAGGTTTATAACCTGCTAGCATTTAAGCAAGAACACATGTAAACTAGTAATATTATGCACATGTAATAAATTTGCTGTTCCAGGACTATAATTCTCATTTGTCTTTTTCATGTGATGTATTTCGTATTTAAAATTTAACAGAGCTCTGAATATGAAAGTGCAGGATAAGATTTTCATGCATGGCACAGGATGAAGGAATTCTGAGGTGTTTTGCTCAGTTTGCTGAAGAGCGGGTTTGCCATGAGTCTCAAATAAAGAGAGGCATTCAGTTTTTCTGTTTCGTGAACAAAGCAGAGCCCTGTTTCAGTAAGTGAACTACAAATGTCCTAACTTTAGCCATTTTATTTGAGTTTGAGAGTTAATCAAATTAGGCAAATAGCAAGCACTAAAAGCACCAAGTAGTCAGTCAGGAAATTGCAGTAATCCTTATAGAAATATAGTGACCTATAAAAGCTGATTCATCTCACCTTAACATTAGGAGGGGGAGACTAAAGCACACAGAATGAATCATCCCTTGCAAACTTCTGTTATGAGGAACTCAGAAGTTCAGATTATACACAGCTCATGCAAGGGGAAAAGAAAACACTGTTTTTTTACAAAGCTCGTTCTGGCCCATCGCTCTCTCATGTAAAGTAAAAGTGTCTGTCTCCCTTGCTGGGATCATCACCCTGAGCCCACAGTCAGCAGACTGACCTAAGAGTGTTGGCTAGTGCAAAGGGCAGTGATACCTAGCCCACTCCTAATTCTTGTCCTGGTACTAGGACCTGATCCTAAGACCCTTGGTCATCAGTAGACAGAAGCTTAAAATCATGATGTTACCTATTATTTGTAATAATTCTGTGCAGTTGTGTCATTAAAACAGAAATGAAAAGGAGTCCCATGGCATCGTCACAGCATATTGAAGGGGGTTGAGTTTTTAATCCTCACCCACACAAGCTTATCCATAGCAGACTAATCCCATTTTGTTGTTTTCTGACAAATTTTTTACATTCAAGTTTCCTTTATATTAATGCAGCTGATGCTGTACTCCTCTTATTTGAAGTTAATTTCATTTACTGTTTGCTCTGTTTTGCAATTAGGAAGAAACAAAACACAGATTTGGGATGCTCATATGGCTGCTTGCTTCAGCTTGATGTTTGGTCACATCTGGTTACACTGTATGGACTTTAGGATAGTTCTTCATGAAATGTGGTAAGTCTATTGGAAAATAAGACTTTAAATAAGAGGTTAAAAACCTGCTTAACAAATTAAAATCCAAATCATATAGACTTTATTCTGCATATTCACTCTGTCTTTTGACTAATCATATGTGGCTTTATTCAGTTTGTCATGCTTCATTGTGGAGTCATAAGGTACCAATATGTATTCAAGAACCAGTTAATTCAATTTGCAACTGTTGAAAAATCAATTCTGCTGAGTAAAATTGCTGATCAATTTGATTGCAAGGTTGCAGAGACAATGGCTGTATGTTCTGATGGTTACAGCAGTGGTACACAAAGTCACTCCTGTGCCTAAAGTGACATGAATGCAACGAAGTTATGCACACCTCAGACAGAATAACTCTCACAGAAGTGACAACTGTTAGACTCAGTGTGAATCTTCGATCTTTAGGCCATCTGTGGATGGCACTGCTATGAGTCAAGGACATTTATTTTAATGTGAAAGCTCCTTGTTTGTTTCTGGTGTGGTTAAATATGCTAAGTGACAGGAACTCACCCAGATCAAAAAGGAACAGTTTTCTTCACAGTGATTTATGGGAGTGAAAAATGAACCTTTTCCTGACCAAACCCTCAGATAAGTCTAAACCAAGAAATACAAACTTCAGACCCTTTCTCAGAAAATTTCTCCATCATTGAAATGTAATAATAAAACACCAGCTTTCATGAATTTTTATTGTTGACCCTATGGAAAGGGACTGAGAAGTGACAGAAGCAGAGAAGACAAAGAATGATATTCCCTTCTTAACTGAAAGTCATTGCAGAATTAATGTATACAGCTACCCTAGCACCTGTGGCTGAAGCATGTGGGAGGTATACTGGCAAGAATTTGGGATATGAGCTGTACTGCTTTAATGGAAGGGCTATAGGGTATTTGTCTAGCCATCTTGCCCTTAGAGAGGCTGTGAACATCCATAGTCTGCTATTGTAGAGACAGACCTGCAGAGAGAGAGTCTGGCCTTGACAAGTTAGCTATGGGAATGATGGCTTTATCAGCCATCCCTGCCAGGGAGCCCATAGTAAAAGTTATATTGGCAATAATTTTTACAAGTCAGCATCAGCTGCCAGAAATTTAAATCTGAATTAAAAAACAAAAGGCAGCTAGCAAGACAGAAAACATAGATCATATTTTCAGGACTCTGAAGATGTACAAAGATACATGGCTTGTAGGCGAATGAGCTTTGGAGGATGCCTTTATAAGCAGATATTTATCTTACAAGGAGAACAAGACATTAGGGTAAAAAACTGGTAATAAATATGTGACTATTCCTAGTCCTTGTACCTATGCTAATGGTCAAGCAATGTCCTCGTTGCTGGACGAAGGAAAAAAAACAAAGAAAAGAATAAAGGCAGTTCTTTCCAGTGTGCTGATTTGGGCTGGGGTAGAGTTAATTTTCTTCACAGTGGCTAGAATAGGGCTTGGTTGCTGGCTGAGGTTAAACCACAATAGCCAGCTCTCACACCCAGCTTTAAAACACAAGAAGCCAAAGAAAACAATGTGAAGGAAGCAGTGGACTTGTCTTACACTACCTGGTACCCTTGCAGTCACTGACTGGGAACAGGGCAAAGTCCAAAATCCTCCTCTGAGATGGACAGCCATGGTAAACCTCTGCTCTTCTTTGCTCTTTTTCCCTTGCCCTGCCCTGGACATAGGTTTTGAACAACAGTAAAAGAGGTGAGGACCTCCAGGCTGCAAAGGAAATAGAAGAGGGAAGCAAGCCAGACTCCAGTCCTCCTCTTTCCTAAAACTGCCAGGAAGTCCACACAGCTTCTCCAGCCTTTCTTCATCTGAGAGATGCTCCAGTCCATTAATCACCTCCATGACTTTTCACTGGCCTCTCCCCAGTGGGGACACAGTACTTCAGGTGTGGCTTAACAATTGCAGAGGAGGGGGCAAGGATTCCTTCCTTCAGCCTGCTGGCAACATTCGTCCAAACACAGTGCAGGCTGCCCTCAGCCTTCTTTGCCAGAAGGACATGGTGTTGGCTCTAATTACATTTGCTGTAGACCAAGATCCCCAGGTCCTCTCCAGAAAACTCCTTTGCAGACAGCTGCTCCCAGCATGTGTCCCTGCCTGGAGTTGCTCCTGCCTGGGTGCAGGACTTGGCACTGTGTCTCGCATAACTTTGCCAGATTCCTCTGAGCTCATTTCTCCATCCTGTCCACGTCCATCAGGTTGGCAGTACAGGCCTCTGTTGTGTCAGTCAGGCCTCCAAGTTTTGTGCCACCAGCAAACTCGTTGAAGTCACACTCTGACCCACCACCCAGAAAAGGCAGAACAAGACGAGAAGAGCCAAGGATGGGCAAAAAGGGGGACTTTCTATGGGAGAGCAGGGCAGCAGATGTGTTCAGCAGCCCTCCAAAGACACCAATGTCAGAGGTTTTGTTGGGTTGCATACAACAAAAGGTTTCCCTTCCCTGGATGTTACTGAAGGATGTTGTTTGCACACTAAGCAACAACTGCAAAGAGCTACATGAACTGCCTTGAACGTCATTTCATGCAAGAAATATACCCCTGTTAATGTCACCTGTGAGCGCTGGGCTTTGGCACCAAAGGGCCTGGCTTTCTCCCCTAAAAAAGAAGGATCACAGAATCTTTTTGTCCCGAAGGTAACGGCCTACTCACCTGGCCTATGGCAGAATTACAAAGCCCACTGAAAAAAATTGCCACTCTGCCCCTCAATGCCAAGCAAACATTGCATGAAAGCACCCCTTAAGGTGACCCTTGGGAATCTGGCATCAGCCTTCACATCCTTGTGGGAACAGCTACAGAGATTAGACAACCTTTTTGCCCCTCCATATCCTATTGAAGGGTGAACACAAGCTGCCCTTTTCTTCCTGCTGCCTCTTCTGTTGAGGATGTCAAAGGAACTAGAAGGAGGAGAAAGCCCATTCCATCTTTCTTTGTGTCTGCAGCCTACAACATCAATGCAGAACTAAATGATTTCTGAAAAGCATGTTGGAAGACTCTTCTTGTCAGTAGGAGGCTTGCAATCAAGGAATGAAATTATATTTGGATAGTAAATCAAAGTTTCTGAGTTTTTAATTTCTGTCCCATTCCTATTCAGTAAGCTCCACTTTGGTTTTCGGAATGCCACCAGCTTAGTGCTATTTGTGTCCTCCTTTCTCTTCTTCCTCTCTTTGTCTACTTGGTTTGTTTCCTGGCGTCTATCTCTACCTGTGGCAGCTCCCAGACAAAAACCCTCCCCAGATTTTTTTTTCCCGATCCAGATCCTAATACACCTGGTTTAACCCTTGGTTAAGTTATGAAGTCTGGTTGTGAAATATCTTTGTAAGATCCTGCTCCACTTGGTTTTCAGCCCCATCAGAGCTTTGCCTGAAAGGGCAGGACCATTTTTCCTTGCTGCAAACTGGAATTCTAGACCATTGCTCTGTGTGCCATGGATCCCAGAGGGGAATCACCGAGGCTCCTGGGTGCTGGTTCTGCCGTGCCTCCCAAGGGAGCTGTGCAGGTGACGGTGACAAGGCCCCGAAGCTGTGTGGGCTCCCAGAGCAGATAGCAAAGGCCTCTTTGCTGGACATTTTCTAGCACATTCCTAGCTGGAAGCAGAGGGGAGAAAAAAAGGGAAGTGAGGAACCGACAGAATGACAAAATGGTGGTGGCTGGAAGGGACCCTGCCCAGGTGTCACCATCCCATTTAGGGAGAGCCACCTCTGCCCAAATGAAGGTGCAAATGAGACCATATCAGGACAACACAGGGATTTTATTTAACAAGAAAGGGGACATAGAGAGATAGAAAGAAATGAGACAGGGGTCTCAGAGACAGAAGAAGAAAGAGAAGAAGAGAATCAGTAGGAATTGATAATCTGTAAGGCCTTTCCCTTCGTCCTGTGATTCTAGAATATGTGTGGATGTGTATTTTAATTTGACATTATTATTATTATTATTTTTACTACTACTACAACAATTTAATCTTCATTATTCTTTTTACTATTATTTAGTACTGCTACTATTTAATTTTCTTCATCTTAGTAATTCTTATTCTTCTTATTCTTGTTTTTCTATTCTAATTCTTAGTACTAATTACTACTACTATTATTTCTTCTTCTACTTCCTCTTCTTCTTCTTCGTCTTCTTCTAATTCTTATTCAACTTATTATTTTTTCCTATTAACATTGTTCACTATTCTTCATCAACTTCTTCTTCTTCTACTACTATTTCTTCTACTTCTTTATCTTCTTATTCATATTCCTTTTTTTATTCCAAATTATTATTTTTATTATTATTAATGACTTTGACTATTATTCTTATTCAATAAGAATTATTCTTATTCATCATCCTTATTCTTATTCTCTTATTCCTATTCTTCTTGCTATTCTTTTCTCTGTTTCCAGGCAGCCTGTGTGGCTCCCTCAGGACACTGGGCAGGCTCCGTATGCTAATCCTCGGGCAGTGGTGCCAGGCAAGGCCAAGGGCAGCAGAAGAGGCTGCACATCGCCCACAGGGCCCACCTGACGTGGGACAGACTCTTCTTGCAGGGACCCTTGGCTCGCAGCTGTGGGGCTGAGGGGCTGGAGCAGCTGTGCAGGGCAGGGGGTTTGTGGGGAGGGCAGGCACAGAACAGCACTTGGGGGCACGGCTCAAATGCCTGGCACTCAGCCCAGGCCTCCCGAGGGACAGGCACTGGGAGCCTATCCTCTGCAAAGCCTCTCCCAGTCTTTGCTCCCTGTCTTCTTGTTCAGGCAGCTCGAGGACACTCAGTTCGTCCCAGTCATCCTCCTCCCACAGCAGGGCCTTGACCCCAGTGCTCTGGACCCTCATGAATTCCCAATTGTCCTGAGCCAGCTCCTTGTCACTATCGTCTTCCCAGCTGGACTGGACAGACAGCCTGTTACCATTCCCTTTGGAGAACTCTTGGCTAACAGAGTCTTCCTCTCCAGACAGCTCTTGGCCAATGGATTCTTCCCACTCAGATGGTTCTTTGTAGCCTTCAGTTTCTCTGAAGGAATACAGGTCTACCTCGCTGTATTCTTCAGTCAGAAAGTTGTTGGTCTTCCAGCCAGTGGGACAAGGGCCTAGGTGGCTGGGAGATGGGGTTGGCCATGTCCTCCTCTATCTTGCACATCCTCTGTTGCAGAGGGATCCTGGGAGCTGCTTTGTCCTGAAAGAACTGCTCTCCTGGGACTAGGCAACCCAGGGCTCTGCCCCCCTCATGTACCCCTCTGGCAGGGCAGGTCTCTGCCATGTCACCATGACCTCTGGACATCGCAGTGTCCTGCATCACCATGGGCCCTGACACAACACGCCTGTGTCACCAAGGGCCACCCCCAGCACCCCTCCAACAGCTGAACTTACTGTAAGTGGCTTGGAGCTGCCCCCAGCCTCAGGGACTTGTATCCCCTGATGTGCCCAGGGCCCTATGAGGCTTTGGCCAGGGTCCCACATGGCAGCCCCCTCCCCACACTGCAGAGCCCTGGCTTTGGAGGGTGGGCTGTTGGGGGCACGAGCCATTGGCCAGATGGACACTGTGAATGTGACAGTCTGGTCAGAGAGAGAGAAAGCTAGATTAGCTTGCCCATTAATCAGTCTGGGAAGCTTTATGGAGCTGGAGAGAAAGAATGATAATCAAATATTAAACAATCTGCAGGTGTTTTTTAACAAGTTTTTTTTTCTCATAAAGAGGATGTCTTCTTAATTAGCCAATCATGTGAAATGTGTTGATTAAATGACCAATCAGGTAAAAAAGAAGAGGATTGAATAAAGGTAAAAAAGAAGAGGATTGAATAAATCGGCTGGCTTTTAGCCCTTAGCCTTCTGATCTGCCTCTGTGTCATTCCTGAGTCAATGGTGACAGGCCACCTGGGCCAGGCAGCTGTGGGCCGTGGCTCCCAGTCCAGGGGTAGGCTGGGGACCAGGGGTGTCCCTCAGGGTCTCCCTCATGCTGGGAGCAGAAGGGGGTGTGGGGTGATCAGCTGGGAGCACAACAGTGGGGTTGCACTGCCTGTTAGCAATGATAACACAGCAGCTTCATCCTGCACATGGAGCATCCCTTGGGATAGGGTGGGGGTCTGTTCTGCCTCTGCTGGGGACAGGGGGTCACCTGGGCAGAGAGGAACACTGAGCACCAAGACATCCACAAGTGCCTCCCGTTCTCACTTACCTAATGTCTTTGCCACAGCCAGAGCTGGCTGTGAATGTGGAGGGAAGAAAGAAAATGCCCAGTGAATGAAGCAAAAGATGCTGGTACTGAGTGGGGAAGGCTGGAATTCAATATGGACTGAACTATGGAGGCCAGGAAAGACAGATGGAAGACTTCAATCCTCTCAACTGGTACTGAAAGCTACCCAAAGGAATAAAAGCAGTGTTGGCAAAATGTGAGATGCTGTATTTGATGTGAGACAAAGGAGGGAGAGACAAGAACAAGTGTTTAGGTGCATAATTTGTGATGCTGAAGCCCTGAAAGTGAGCTGCAGCTTGCTTGGGACCAATGGCCCACTGACTTCAACACCGACATGCACTTGTCTCACTGAGCTGCCTTGGTGTGCTCCATCCTACACATGCTTGTCTTTCTCCATTGCCCAGTGAAGAAGTGAGGAGCATGCACTGGTTTCAAGACTGGTGCTTTGTTGACAGTATAGCCTTACAGAAAGCTCCACAAATAATTGCAGAGAAATTTACTTTCCCTGTGGGCAATAGGTCACTATGGTAACTTGTTTCTGACTTACTGCAGTAGTTCTCTGCTGGAGGAAAGTCAACAAGCTCCCATTTCTTTGGAGTGAACAATATTAAAAGTATTTTTGAGACTGAGTCTGAACAAGTTTTTACCAATCCAAAGCCTATTAATTTGTGCCTCTCCAGCTCTTCAGGCACAGGGAATTGCAAAAAAAACAGGAGTAATTTTTTTTGCTTTATCTATCATACAGGTTTAGCAGGTGTTTTCCTTCATGACTGTGTACCAGTGGGCTGCATTTGGCTACATACTGCAGCTATGTGCTGCTGCACTTGTGAAAGTGGATTTCAGAAAAACAGAACAAGTTTAAGGAACCATTTGAACCATTTTTCCTAGGACAGTTAGTATAGTGAATCATGGTAACTGGCAAACTATATAAGTGTAGGTGAGTTTGTGTCAAATATCAAACTGAAAACACAGGTTTGGGGCTTTGTTCTGCTGGATGCTTCAAAAACCAGTTTTGTACAGCTGTACACTTAAAGCTCAGTAACACAGGATATTCAGCAAGGTTTGATGTGTGGAAAAATAGAGTTGTTTCAAGAAGTTTATTAAATCTGTTTTTATTAGAGACAAACAAGCCTGCATTCAATTGCTACTGTCTTTTTGCCTAACAAGATATTCTTTTAAATTGGTATGAATATCACAAGCAACTCTATTTTGATAATGAAAAACAAAGCAGTAATTAGCTTTTTGTAAGGTTATAAGCACATCTAATTATGAAACTACTTGTGAATAGAAGACTCAGCCTTTCCATGTATTAAAAGTTAATTTCTGTGCTGTCAGTTTCCTCCATAGAAAATTATTTTGGAAATGCAACAAAGGTTTTAATTTGTAAATTTTTTCTTCCATTAGCCTTGAACACCCGAACTCCATCTACTAACTGCTTCTCTTTAGCATTCTTCTTTATGTCAACCCTCAGTTGCAGGCAAGATTTAATTTAGAACTCACTTTTTTACAGAACCAGAGATACATAGTGTAGATGAAAATGAACAGGTTCCTTTGTCATTGACAATTTAAATTAGCCTGTTAATCCTAGTGTGACTAAAGCAGAATAGTCAGCATAGGGTAGTAAAACAAAAACAAAAAAAACAGATTACTCCTTTATAAAATCATTAATCATTTTTCTACCATAGATATCCTTATGTAACTGGAAGGGAAGGTCCTGAAGCAGACTTGATTTTTAGTAAAAATCCTCAGTATATACATATTCACTACTACAGTAACGGTTAATATTTGATAACAATATAAAAATTAAAATAAAACTTATTCCCTTCAAGCTCAGTTTGAGCATCCACTTCAGTGTTTTTACAGTTTCAGTATTTGAGAAAGTAATATGACAGCAGATTTATGCTATAGGTTCAGAATCTGACTGTGGAGAATGAGAACAGCCAAATTGAGTCATATTCCCTGATTAAACTGGGAGATGTAAAAATTGCTGTAGAATAGCTCATCTCACCCCAGAGGAGAACTTTCACATATTCAAATATAATTCTGTCCCCATCAAAGGCAAAGGGATCTAGCTCATTTAAGTGGGAGAAGCATTAGGGCCTGTCTGTGTCATCTTTAACTGTGAAATAAGAAGTTCTTGAGCTGAGCTAAATGTTGTTGAAGTTGCTTAGTGTAAGAGCTGCCTTTTACTCAAGGTAAATATAAGAGGGGACATTCAAGTGCTCTGTGCAACCAGGTAGCAGAAATGATAGGAAAGCTGTGACAATCATTGGCTTGCATGTTGCAAAGGCTGAGAACAAGATGAATCATTTGGTAGTGGAGAAGGGCAAGACAAATGCAGGCATGTAAGAACTGATTGCTGAAACTGTGATTGCCTACCATCTGTGACAGAAAGAGGAAAGGGTGCCTGACTATGAGGAAAATGGGAGCAAAAAAGCACTGGATGCATTAACAGCATCATTAGCAGTCTGGTCTGAGAAAGAGATAAAGGATAATTTTTGTGAGAGACTGGGAGCAGAAAGGTTGTCCTCTGATTGCTACTGTGGCCAGAGAAAATGGGTCCAAACATTTTTTTTTTTTTTTTTTTTTTTACAGCTAAATAACTTTGATCACATCAGGAATGCATAAGTCCCTTTCTTCCTTGCAGGCAGAACTCCCCACTGAGCCTTGGCCTATTAACTAAGGTCAGAAAGGACACAGAAAAGTTGACAAGGTGGTTTTTTTTTTGTGAAATTGCACTGTTGTGGGAACCAAGGTAACAGCTCTGATACCCAATGTTTTTAAGATAATTCATTTTCATTTATCAAGCTATCCTTTACCTTATTATCTTTCTATGCAGTGCATTAGTGAGTTTTCCTGGAGGACTTGTTTTAATGTGTTTGCATAGAAATGAATGGGCTTGTTGCATCTCTCTCTGAAACAGCCACAGCATGGGCTGCTTTGGTTTGTTACAGAGCAAAACCCCATGGGTTCATGTCTGACAGAAAAAACCAGTAATTTTCTGAGAGGTACCTACTGCTTTTCCCTGGGAAAAAAGGGAGGGTACTGGCTTCCTCCACTGTCATCCTCAGCTGCTCCTATTTGACATGCCATGCACTGGAAGACATCTCATTTGGCAATGTAATCTAACTGGAGATTCATAAATCCATATCTCTATTTTTAAACTGTATTTAAGTTGGTAGTAGAATGATATCATTTAATTTCAAAAATTGATGTATTTCAGAAATATCCTAGACATCCTGGCAAAGGCAGAGTGCATTATTAGGATGAGAGAACTATAAATAAACAAGATAATGAAATATTCTGACTTCACAGTGTATCAGATTAATTGTGTTAACCTAAGGAACACAAGCCAAAATAAAAGGAGCCCAAAAGAAAGGCAATAAATTTCAAAGTATGTCTGAAAGTCTACTTAAAGTCTGCTTTGGCAAAAGAACTGAAGACATTTTCCAAGCTCAATTGAGAGGAATGTCAAGAAGGTGAGTGAGTGATCTGAGAATGAATAAAGGAACACAGACGAACAATGTAAGGCTAATGCATTAATTCTCATCCTGTTTCTCTGGTTAGATTCATCCTCTGCAGTGGCAGCCATAAATTCAGGTTTGTGACTGACTGAAAAGGGCACCGCTTTTAAATCTAAGGTGCTCATCAAGAGTATTGAATGCATAAAGTTTTTTCACATATAAAGATCAAGCAGGTGTTCAGTTATAGAAAAAATGTCTTTTTTCCTCCTTATGCAATTTAAGGATTGATGCTGTAGGCCTTTCATTTTATGGATCACTGAAAGAAACAATCATTCCTATATTTCACTGTCAAGTTAATTGCAGTAGTGGTCAGCTATATTACTGCTAAATCTCAAACTTGGTGTATCTTAGCATTTCTAGGAGAAGCATCATCCAGACAGAGCCTAGCTTTCCCCTGGGAGTCCACCTGATGAGTTTCCATTCAGCTCCTCTCTGCCTCAGGTGATGAGTATAAAAGCAGTGCTACCCCCAGCTCCTTACCGGTATAAACACATACAGCAAGTTCAAGGATGTGGTTTTTTGGTTTTTTTTTTATGATACTGACTTTTCTACCTAAAAATATCTCTCATCTGCAGAAAGGCCCTGTCTTCCAGGGACAGTTTGCAGTTTGATTTATTTCTGTGGCTAAATAAGAACATCAACATCTGACACTAAACATGAGTAACTTATTAAGCCATCGGTAGCCCTCACACATTATTAAGATCTTCAGTGTCTCTGGAGAATGGTTTTGTTCACACATTTGCTTCATCAAGCCTCTTACAGCACAAGCAGTCTGCATGCCTACAACCAAATAAAGGTATGATGATGAGGTTTGCCATATAATTGCTGATGTTTGCAATGTGGGTACCTACTGCTACGGTGGTCACAACCCGAAGACACCGGTTCCTCACATCCTAAAGCAGACGTCTGTCACATGGATCATCCCCAAAACTGTCTGCTCCTCTCTGCTGACCAAAAAGGAGCCTGATAATGACTAGCCCAGATGTAAATTACTTGTCTGTACCAGCTTGAAGTTTTCTGATATGACCTCCAGCATATCTTTCATACAAAGCGTTGCTGAATGCAAGAGGGGATAGTGGACCTGCACCTCAACAGGAGCAAGATGAAATGCTGTTAACTTCATTTCACTGCACTTTTGAAAGCGTGGTCTAGCATGAGAGTATGAGTCTCCATTCACACGACAGAAATAACTCACCCTTACAACTACTTTGTACAGACAGAGAGTTAAATGTTTAGTTAAATGTTTGCATCAGGAAGCACCAAGACCCTGGCTGCAAATGCCTGTGTTAAACAGAGCTAGAAACATGAGGTGGTGCAGTAAAAAGGTGCCTACCACTGAAGAGTCATGGATGTGAATTTAAGTTAATACTTTACGCAGAAATAATCTGAATGCCTGATCTGGGAAATTAAGAGAAGGAGAGAGAAGTGCATCAGAGAAGGATGGTAATATGCACTGTTGATTATCACCTAAAATAAATCCAAAGAAAAATATCAATCTTTGCTCTTTTGCAGCTTTCATGTATTTTTGATCTGTGAACACCCCCTGGCATTATTCCTAATTACCATAGGAAAGTAAAAGAATTGGAAAAAGTTATTTTTTATCTCAATTAAAGGTATCACATGTGCCTGTCTAACAGGTGATCAATGCTAATGCACATTTAGGGGATACTGCTATCATCAAGCCTATAGTGACTTGTGAAAGGGCACACACATGACTGGAATTCATATTATGCTGTTCTTCAAAGCCTTCTGATATGCCAGGGAACTCTTTTTCATCAACTCTAATCAATACTTCAAATTCTGATAATTAAATCAGTCCTTGGAATGAATAGCATACTGAATGAAAGAATTGTCAGTATGCTAGCACAGAAAAACAGCAGCAGAAACTTGACCTTTATAACACTGTCTCCCTTTTTCTTATAATATTGCTATAAATTACCTCAAGAAAAGCCTGCTGCTATTATCAAATTCAAAGCCACCTCTCAGGATATATTCTGTCTGCTCTCAAAAAAGCACCTATGTACTTCTTCATCCTTGAGCTTCATCTGATATAAAAGCAGTGAAGTGATTAGAGTCAATGTGGCCAAATAGAAACACTACACTCAGCAGCAGAGCCTGTCGCACAGTTATTTTGCATTCCAAGAACCTGTTGCCATGAAAACAAATTCGCATGGAAGCTGTGCCATGCTGCTGTTCAGAAACCTACCCAGCAGCCAGGGGCTCCCACCTGTATGGTGTTTCTCCTTCCGTGTTCCTTGTGGCTCAGTGGTGTCACAGCCTCTCTCTGCTTCTGCTGGAGGGTCTGGGTATTTATACACATTCAGAATGCAAAGCCAGCTCATTGTGACAGTGTGCCTTTATTATTTTTTTCTTTGCAGCAGCAGAAAGCATGACTCCTTCCTCAGCTCTGCAAAGGAGGGCACGGCTAGGGTTGGTGTTAAGGTTAGGATCAGGGCTACATCTGAAACTTTCCATCCCAGACTGCTTTTCCTGTTACAAGCATCTTCCATGTCCAAGCCACCTCATGTGGCTGACTGGCAGTCTGCTGCTAAGAGGGAATCGAGGCAGATTTATTTCCCTCTGAGGATCAACTCTGGGGAGCCTTTGCAAGTGCTCTCAGACATGTTACTCATTTGTTTGCAGTTCTCACCACCACAGAATCATAGAATATGATCAGATAAAGTCTAGAATCATATAAATCTTGGGTAGGAACAGACCTTAAAGATCATCTGGTTCCAACCCCAAATGAGAAAAAAATTTGAGATAATCACTTCAGGAACACTGGGAGGGATTTCAGAATTCATTTCCAAAATCCTAATCATGCAAAGGGTCTTGAAGTGGACATAAAGATCTGGCTGAACTTTTCCATATTTTACACTTGGAATCTGTCTTGTATCTCTCATGTTAAGAAACTTTATTCAGTGTAATGGGAAAGGGAAGCAACATGAGATCTGAGTGTCTAACAAGTGTCTAAGAGCATTGTTGGCAGGGCAGTTTCATCTGAACTGTCATCTTCCCTTACCCAGTGGGACCACATGAAAGTAGCCCTCATTAAATTAGCTCTGGACATCCAAAATTACCTATTTGTCTTTTAAAGAAGTTAATTCTATTTTTTTTTTCTTCTAGTACCAGATACCTGTGAATGCTGTGCCTAGGATAAACACACCATAATAATTTAAAGACAGGCACTGTCATCACCTTCCAAAGACATTTGACTATTCTCACTGTAGAATTGTACCCAGGATGTCAAATCATTATGTTAGAGGGAGAAGGCATTGCATGCCATTACCTTTTACCCAACCTGAATTTCTAATGTCTATCAACACTATTCTTTTTTCTATCAAAACCAGAGATTTACTGGTCATGACAACTTATGAGAGTGGAAAACTATATTATATAAAGCCATAATAATATTAATACTCTTGGCCAGAAAAAAAATAAATATTAAATTTCAATATTTTTCCATACTGAAATGTGACTGACATTTAAAAAATATTTCCAGAGTAAATCACACATCATATTTTGAAGCTGTCAGCACCCTGGTGAAATGTAACATCATACTAACAAATGGTAAAATATCATTTTAGCTTCTTGAAACTAAGAACCTTACTAATAACTGTATTGAGATAAAGTTGCTGTTATTTCTTGAACCCCTATATAATGTAAATGTACAAAAATCAAAATGCAGCATTTAGCAGCCACAGAAAAGCAGATAATGAGCATGAAGTGGACAAGAGATGGGTAACTGGAAGAGTAATGGAGGGAGCACCAACTCACTGCCACTAGCAGCAGTGAACTGGCTTGCTGGCAGCAGGTGCACTGGTTTAATGGCTAAGTGATCTTATTATTAAATTATTACTTAGTAACACTGTCATGAACTGCATCAAAAAAGTACCTCATTTAGAAGAAAATGCATAATTCAAAATTGCTGTTAAAGAGAATGGGATAGTTTTCTGCTATGCCAAATGAAACTTTGTCAAACTTACACCTAAAGCAGATGAGAATAAATGTTTGAGACTTAATTATTATTTCTTATTAAGGAGTAATATCTGCTTCTTAGTTGCTGGGCAGAAATGTTGACATTGAAGTTTTGCAAACTATTAGTCACTCAACATATTTTTGTTCAGGGACATACTTTGAGTCACAGATCATTTCATTTGGAAAAGACTTCTGAGGTCATTGGGTCCAGCTGTTAACCCAGCAGTGCCAAGTCCATCACCTGAACCATGATTCCAAGTGCCACACCTACAAGTCCTTTAAATACCTCCAGGGATGGGGACCCAAACACTTCCCTGGGCAGCCTGTTCCAATGCCTGATAATTATCCAATGCCTGATAATTTTTGCAGTGAATAATTTTTTGTTAATATCCAGTCTAAACCTCCTCCGGCACAACTTGAGTCTGTATTGCCCTGTGTAATCTTATGACATCTTTTTAGTTCTCCTGAGTGGGCAGTAGGCATCAAATTGAAAGCAGACATGGACTGTTGACCTAAGGTCAACCCAGTAGGGAAGTATAAGGACTGCCAAAGACCCACCCACAGCCCTCTGACCCACTTCCAGAAAGGTCTAGAGGAATGATCTGCACATAATAACTAATTTGCATAGAAAGTGAGAAACCTATCTCTAAGTGGGGGGAAACTTATCTATAAAAACATACCCCAGAAAGCCTGGGCACCTGCATCCCAGGATACTGGACACACTGTTAGCTGCATTAATGCTGAAGCCAGGACTGGTGATCCTTCTTTCTCCCTTATTCCTCTCTTTCTCTCTCCCTCTCTCTAATTTTCCTCTCTCTCTTCTTTCACCCTACCCCTCATTAAAGGCCCACTCCCCCGTGCTAGAAAACCCGACCCTGTAGGAATGTGCCCCCTATGGACAGAGTGACAGAACCTTCCTCTGTCCCCCAAAAAGGAAAGAGCCCAGAAGTTTCTCCCGGTGATCAGGTAGAAAAGTCACTGATAGGACCTTGGGCACTTCACCTCAAGTTTGGGGACAGCTAATTGGCCATAAGCCAAAAGGTCCCGCCTAGGCCATTTAGTAGAAAAGCACAGAACAAAGAAGCCAAATGGCTTTAGTGAGGTGTCTTTACCAGGAGCACAAGCCCGTGGCACCTGGATCGGTTTGAGTTTATTATTTTGCCTTTATTAAACCTTTTTTGTTCCTGACGCTGTCACATCAGCCTCCTGCTCCTTTTATGCCTCCTGATGAAAGCTGAGCTATTCTGGGGTGTAGTGTTGGGGTGCTGAGAGCTCATCAGATCAGCTCAAAACCCCCCCGGCAAAACGCTACACGACCCTAATACACCTGTTTGCATACCAAATGCAAAAGTTTCTATAAAACTCAGTAAGTTTCTTTTGTGGACCCTTTGACTTTTGTAATTTCTTTTTAGCCATGAGCGCCTGCCAATCTTGGGCATTCACTTAAGTGTGGGACACCAAGATGGTTAGTGGGATGGAGCACTTCTCCTGTGAGGAAATCCTGAGAGAATTTGGATTCTTCACCCTAGAAAAGAGAAGGCTTTGGCCAAGTGATCTAATTGTGGCTTTCTAGTACCTGAAGGAATTCTATGAAAAAGATGACGAGATACTTTCTACAAGGCATATAGTGGCAGGACAAGGGGGAATGGCTTCAAATTGAAAGAGACTAAGTTTATGCTAGATATTATGAAGAAATTTTTTACTGTGAGGGGGGTGAGGCACTGAAACAGGTTGTCCAGGGAAATTGTGAATGTCCTATCCTTGGAAATGTTGGACGAGGCTATGAGCAATCTGGTCTAATGAAAGGTTCTCTGCCCATGGCAGAAGAGTTGGAACTGGACGATCTTTAAGGTTCCTTCCAACCCAAACCATTCTAGGATTCTGTGATTCTATGAAGGTGCATAATACTCAAGCCACATTTCTTTTATCTTATGAAAACGTAGATTTTACCCACTGCAATTAACAACCACATGGCCCTGTGTTGTCCTTTTTGCATTTTCTTTTCAAGTGATGATGCCAACATAAAAATTAAAAAATGAACAAATATCATGCAGACTTTGCAGTCTCTCTGGAAAAGTGTCAGTTTGGGGGATTCAAATGAGAAATTGGCCTGGGAGTCATTTCAGTATGGATCTTACAGGATATCTGCAGCTGTTTTAATGAGGCTGGTATTTTAAAAAAACATTTGAAAAAAAAATAAACAGTGGATTGTATCATCATTTTTATATAGCTCTCGCTCATGATAAAATTTTTGACATTAAAGCAGTCTTGTCAGAAAGTTGTTATGAGGTCTTAAATGCTCTTGATTCTTTAACATTTCTTCTTCCATTAAAGGAGGGGTTGGTAAAAATGAATTTGTCATGGATTCTTCAGAGACTGTGTAATGAGAGCCATTAAAATTTTTAGGTTCTTGGGAAGGTACCAAACTCCAATTACTCTGTGAGGTTTATTTTTGTTTAATATTAATACTTTATTTTATTTTATTCCTAATATAACCTTTGTATTTTATTTGTTTAAAACATGAGAGTATATATCCCAGTACTAAGCTGGTATGAGCTACTTCTCCTTTTTTCTTAAAACATAAACCTGTGCTTATGTTTTAAAGTCATACCTACCAAACTGGAGTCCCTACTTAGCATTAAGCAATTTTCTGTCTCCTCTATGACTTTGAAATGACAAATTTAAGGGTTGAAAGCTGTTTAATAACTAGTCCATTTTTTTTTTGTGTGTGAGCATGGCCTATAGAGACTCCAGAGAGACTCTAGACAGAGCTGAAATTCACAGGATGCCAGGAAAACAGTGCCCTAAAATGCCACTTGACAGATGAAGACATACCTAGTAGCTGCCCATATTCATGTTCTCAACTTTTCCAGCCCTGATTTAGGATGCAGTTAAAATGACTCCCTGGCACACAGGTTTGGTTTCTTAGCTGATGGACAGGGAGAGAGAGATTCATCGTCAGGTTTGGACACTGAAGTGGAAGTGCTTTACAGGTGTCCCTGGTGCCTCTGAGGAAATGCAGGGGATGAGGCAGATGCCCTCAGCTGCATCAATCAAGGGTCACAGGTAGGTCTGCCCACCCCTGCAGTCTTTGTTTCAGCAGGGCACATATCCTTGTCCTGCTTGCCAGCCCCTGGGGACCTTCCATGGCGCCACAAGCCCCCCTGCACACCTGTGAGTGGGCACCAAGCTGAGCCACAGGTAATGGATCCACAGGAGGATTATTCAGCTGGTTATTCAGGCACAGGGGGGGCATTCAGCTCACCACACATAGGTGTCCAGTGATGTTTGAGGTGCTCTAGAATGATTGAAATGCCCCCAGCTGACTCTCAGGCTTAGCCCAGGGCCAAGAGAATGACCTCACATATCTGGTCCAGCAGCTAAGACAGACAGAATGCCCAGGGACCCTTGCACAGTGCTGGGTACCCACATCTGGGCAGCTGAACTGTCTTGGTATTAGCTGAAGAGTTTGGCAAGCTCCAGCTGACTTCACTGCCTGTAAGATGAGCTGAAACACCAGATTCCCATATGGCGACTAATATTCAGGTGCCAGAATTAATACAATTTGAAGTAATCTGCTGTATCCCACTGCTGGCGGGGTACCTGGAAGGTACCTCTTGGTTCTTCCCTCCCAGGAATAGTTCTGTTGATCTCTTCCTGAATTCAGGTCACAGCAGCTGCTAGAGGGGTTAAATCAAAAGCTGACAGGCAGAAGTTTGTATAAACCAATGCAATTAAGATGGCAGGTTTCTTGATAGAGGTTTGTATTTTGGCAAAATAGATACCTTTTAGTCCAGCCCTGAATGCAACCCGAGCTGTACATTTTCTTCATCTGTCCCCTTCCTGATATATCTGCAGATGGGCCAAGATAATCCTTGTTCTCTCACCAGTATAAATGATAAGCAGCTCCAGGAAAAACTGAAGTTATGCTGTTATAAAATAGTGTAAGCGAGAGGAAAGGAAAAAAGTGTCTGCAGTATGTACTCTTTTATGTCCTTTAATTTGGACTTACAGATATAGCTCAAAAAGCAAGAGGTAGTTTCTTTAAAGACCTGCAGTAATTTAAACTACTGTACCTAGGAGATTTGATTCAGCCTTAAACTCAAAGTGTTCTGCAATTAGGGTGAATTACTGAGGTTTAAACTAAAGGACAATTGAATACAGAAAAAAAAAATGTTTCCTGTTACTTTTAAATTGAAACCAGAGGCAAAAGTACTGCTTTTAAAAGTATGCATAGTTTGATCTATAGCTTTCAGTTGGGCAAACTCCTGGGAAAATTACTACCTTCCTGTGAGGTACAATGAAATTCTTCCAAAGGACAAGATCCCTAAGCTGATACAAATCAGCATAAAGCCTCTGAATATCATCACCTCCACATCTGACCCACAATATCTTAGCTATAAATACTGTTGTGGAGTGGCTTTTAAATAATCTGACTCCTCTGATACATTCACAGTTCATGCTTATTCATTCATTAGGACGACACAAATAAACATCAGACTTCAGAGAAGTAATTTCTTTTTTCCTAGAAGAAATTACTTCTGTCTGCTTTGAATAAGATGTCCATTACCCACTGCTGAAATAAAATTTATATGTGGAACCCAGTGCAACAACTGAAAGCCTCATCCATGAGTTCTGAAGTGCATGTAAATGATCATGGAAGGTCTGGGGGGACAGATCATGAATTACCCAAGCTACAATTAGACCAGGACACAGACAATAGCTGCCCTCTGCTCTGAAACATTGTAAAAATTGAAGTGGCCACAAATCTCAAGAAACTCAGTGATGAGAAAAATGATTCCAACATCATGGCTGACCTATGGGTCTGGATTCACCCAGGGCTCAAAATTTTTCTTACCAGTTTTTCAGTGAGGTGAGTCAGACGTGCACCATTGCAGCTTGGGCTCTTAACATCATCTGTAGTACTTACAGGTGTTTCATGAGGAAACTAGGACACACAAGCAACCAAAAGGTCTTGTTTTCAATCAAAGAGTAACTGAACTTTTAAATTGAGAACACTTTTTTTTATAAAGTCTTTCCTCCTACGTTTTTACAAAAAAATTGTCAAAAGCACAGCCTATAAAAATGCAAAAAATGCATAAAAATTAATTAAATTTCCATTTAAATATCTGGTTTGTAGAATTTCTAGATATAACTAAGTATAGAAAAGGACTGGTTTTTAGGTACCAGTTCATTTTGCATTAATTTCTTTTTCTTTATACCACTTTCAATTAAAATATAACTCTAATTTTCTGTCTATTTTATTATGAAAATTTATTTCTTATAAAAAATCAGGTATACAAAAAGAGCTTGCCTCTACATTTCTATGGGCATCTTTAGAGAGTACTGAATATTTAAAAGATATTATAAATAGAAGCGACATCCATATGGTGAGATAATAAATATTCATAAAATTATGGATAGTCTGATTCTCTGACTCATTTTTGCAATTGCAGTGCTGTAGGAAACAAATATACTTCTCCATTCAACTGCTGGATAGGTCACTGATCTGCCTGCCTGTTCCATCGAGGCACCTTGCATAAGAATATGTTTTTTTTCTCATTGCATCTCATAAACAGCAGTGTCTTTTAGCCTTTTACCTTTTGAATATTAAGCTGCAATGTTTCAGAGTCCTTTGTTGGATGTGACAGTATGCAAAATGTACAACTTGGAAGGAATATTCTTTGCTGATTTCTTGAAGAGTGTACTGCATTAAAATGTATAAATGTTGCACAACTGACAGAAAATAGAAACTCACTGTTGAGCATCAGGTGGGCCATGTGAAATTAATAATTTCTCATTCAGTTCATTTCCCAGTGGAAACATATCTAGTATACACAAACTTCAGCTTTGCATTAATTGCCACCCTAATTTAAAATCTTGGTTCCACAAATAGGTATTTTCTCTAAGTATGCACTCCAGCTCCCATTAAGACAGCTTTGCACTGGGCCAGGGAGGCCCGTGTAGGGTGGTGGGCTGCCTCTGGAAGAGGAGGCTGGTAGTCTAAACCTCCTCACAGGAAAAGCAGCCTCCTTCAGATGGGACCCGGGTAGTGCCCGCTGAGCAGCAGGTGCAGCGCAGGCTCCTCAAGCAGGGCTGGGGCTGCCTGTTCCTCCCCTGGGTGCAGAAGGGTGCTCTGCCTCCTGCACACACCCCGGTGCCTCAGATCACAGAGAAGTAAGTAAGCACTCGCTGGTTTTGCCAGACTTGCTCCTGTAAAGTCCATTCCACAGGTTCAACCTGGCAGAAACTGAGTCATGGGGAAAGGTTCCCCACTCATCTGAGTTTTCACACATACAAGCTCAAATTACAGCAGAGGAGAAAGACAAGTACTGAATGCTGTCCTGCAACAGGGTCCTGGGCCAGTGCTTTGGAATAATCCTCTCCTCAAACATGCCTTCATCTCACATTTTATGTACTTTACTAATTTTCCTTCATTTGGCAAATTCAATAGGCTCTCTAATTCTCGGCTGTTGTTGCTGACCTTTATTTGTGATTACGTCAAATCTATATTCGTTCCAGTTATTTTATTGTCATATTTTTGTCATTATTGCACAAATAATAATGTTGCTTTTGATTATTAGTGAGAAAGCAGAAGCTTTAATTTAGGAGATAATTATGCCTTTGCTTTTCTAATGGAAAACCACAGTGTGAGTGTAATTGCTTCTGTGTAACAACTTGTTATTACATGCATTTCATGCTCGTAATACTTTTGCTGATACCAGGCAAACATTGTCAGCCTAAATTTTCCCTGCATACATTTTGGCAAAAGTTTTGAGCCCTGAGGATGCACAGACCTCTATTATTAACCTTTAAGAACCAGTAAATAAATATAGTTTAGTTTTGTTTCAGTTCAGTTGTTGTTAACTGAGGGCTTCTCAACCAGCCCAAGATATAATGAGTAAGATGGATTTCCAATGGATTATATAATTGATATAGGTTGAAAAATTAATTCAGGAATGCCACCACATTTTGATTATTACATCCACACTAAGAAGCGGCATAGTTAAACTACTTCTCAGTTGAAAGGACATTTTGAAGACAAATAAGCAGCTTGTTTGAAAAGAAATTGTATTCCAGGTATCACATTTCATCGCTCATTTCTGGGAAATTTTGTCACTAGCATCAGCTAATTTTCTATCATTATTCACCCTGTCATAGTCTAGGGGGCTAAAATTAGTTGGAATATGTCATTTGAGTGCACTGACTTACACTTGGTTCCTTTCTCTTTCAAACTGAAGGACAGCTATATGCTTTGATCACGCCACTGGAAGATGATACTCATCTTCTATCCTCCTTTTCTCATAGAAAGTATAATTTCATGAAAATCAAACCTTCTAGTTCCTTTCTGGCAACTTTCCAAATATGGGAAGAGAAAAAAGGTACCCTTTTAAAATCCAGTTTTAAAAATGAAACAGAAAAGAGACAGGTGATTATATATGTGCATTCACATTTATATTCTTAAGTGTGAAGTTTCTACAGAATCCCTGTCATTTTCATTTATGCTTGTTAAGGTCTTTATCTGGCTTCTGTGTGGATGAATATCTCCTTATTTTGTACCAGTCTAATCAAGTGAGTAGAAGGACATTGGCAAGTATCCAGTATGGACCCTTGTCCTTCTCTCTTTGGCTTCCCTGCAGGGGAATGGCTCTAAACAGCAAAGCTAAAGCTATAGATGGTTAGCATGAAAAGGGCAGAAATGTTTTAGAGTCTCTTTTTCCCCTGCTCTTCACCATAAAGTGTGGCTGTAAGAGGATTTCTAACTGAATTAACATCAGCATCGAAAGGCGAGAAGTTAGGTTAGAATATAAAAAGGGAAAGTTTAGGAAAGACAGTGTAGCTGTGGTTTTTTTTCAGCCCATCTGAGCCTGGTGAAAATTCATGTAAGATTTAAAGAATGGGCTGAACTAATTTCACAACAATCAGAGGTCATCTTTGAGAATGCCTGCTGAGGACAGGTGACACTTCAGGAGGTGAAAGACGAATAATTATAGCACCATCATCCAAAAGGAGACACAGGAACTGCTGGGGAGCTGGAAGATGCTGTGCTCAACCTCAGAGCCAGGAAAACTATTGGAATTAGTTACTCAACAAATAACTGCAGATGCTGGAAAAATAAGAAGGATTTGAGACAAGAGCCAAGATGAAATTCTAAATAACATGTCATACCCGACTATTGATTTCCTTCCTGACAGTGCTACAATTCTGAAGAAAAGGGAAGAATCAGTAACAGGACATCACTAGACTCCAGGAAGCCTATTCAAACTCTTTTGCCTGACTTTCTTCCCAGCTAAGTAAGAAACACACTCCACATGCAACTAATATAAAGTGGTTCAAAACTGTTTAAAAATATATTGGGAATAGACAGCAACTGGTCACCACAGTACAAAACAGATGTATTGGGCAGTGCTTGTGAACTAATCATTATTTTCACTTACCATGCAGAAGATTGAAACACAAATGATGAAATAGAAAACTTTCTCCTTTAAGAGTACTCTAAGCTGACCCTATTTTGAAGAACAGGATTAAAATTTAAAATATTGATGATCCGTTGGAGTTACAGTCCCAAAATATTGGGTGAAATCCCACTCTGATTTATGCAGCTGCAAACAGAGGGTGGGAGAAAGGCACTCTGCAGAAAGGAGCTGCTGCTTTTAGTAAATCATAAGCTGAAAATGAGATGACAGTGCTACAGACATCCTGAAATAGGTAAGGTTTCCATGGAAAGCATATCTGAACATATGTGTGTAAAACACACAAGAAGTATTCCTGTGACTCTGGTTAACACCAGTTACACGTCATCCAAAACACTCTGGGGACTCAGGCTTCAGAAAAGACATGAATGAGAGAAAAGCACCAAATAAAAGTTCAGTTCTACAAGTCTTAGGGCAGTTAGAAGAAATAGAGGTTGCAAGTAGGAAGTAGACTGAAGGAAGACACCAAGACAGTTTTTCTGTATGAAAAAGCTGCTGAAGACAGAAATTAATTGAAGTGGTTTCCATGTCCCATATGAATGGAACAAAAGGTCAGGAACCTAACATACAGGGTATGAGATTTTCTTTAGACTACTGAAAAAGCCAATTTAAAGAAAAGAGAATGATCTGGAACGGATTTTCTGGAAAGATGGGGGTTTTCCTCATTGGAAGTTACTGAGATGATGCTAGATATACCTTTGTTAAGACTGACATTCACTTTTAGACCTGTATTTCTAATTTTCTGTGACATCTATTATGAAGAAGAGAAAAAGCCAAAGAGCAATGGTCGAAACTTCTGCTCAGACTTCAACTGTCACCTCCCTTTCACTGGGAGTTGCTTTCTCTCTCTGCTGATCAGAGTGTCTTGGGGACTCAGGACCACAGAAAGAGGTGGGAAGAAGGAAACTCACTGTCCCATGAAACCTAACTGAGTTTCTGGGCAAAAACTCACTAAGATGCTGAGTGGTGTTTTGATATATTCTTGTTCAGTAGAGTGACAAAACATTTTGGTAAAATTTAGAATTTTAAAGAACACATCAGGCCACATGACTATTTGCTTTTGCCCAATGTTATCTAATTTTGTCCTAAATGACATCTATACTGATAATTTGTACTGTATAAACAAAGACCTGAATTCATAATCTGGCTTTCATATCCATGCTACAGAAATTACCCACAAATTAATTTCTGATGAAGTATTATGTCCTAGGGACTAACACATTGCTCCTGAATTACCAGTTCATCAGACTGTAGCTGCCTAGAAAGCCAGGTGCTGAGCAGAAGGGACCTGTTCTTCTTTCTTTCTTATCTAGAAAGCAAGAGATGGTTAAGTCAGCTTGTCCAGTTTAAAAACATACATACCCACATTACTGTAAGAAGAATTATGCAAGTTTTGATTGCAGCTCTGCATGGCCTGCTCTGTGGTTCCTCAATACATTGTTCAAGAAAGATTTAAATAAGAAGGAGTGTGTCTGGGCCACTCTTGCAAACTTGTACCTCAATTCCCTACCAAGAAAATTACTAGAGGTACTGTGAGTCTCAAAATCACTTGGAAACACTGACAGATTCCCATGCAGTGGGATGACAAGGAGATGACTTTGTACAGAGCAATGCATAATCACTCCCACCTTAGTAGAACAAGCTGGCCAGCTCTACAAAGCTTTTGAAATACTAATTAAGTTGAGCTCACATTTCTAAGGACAGAAATATATGCAAAAACTGGAAGAGCTCTTTTCCTTTGCCAGTGATTTCCTCTTGTCCATACATTGTGCTCCAGTTTTCCTGCTTCAATTATGCAGCATCATGCATTATACAGTGCTCTTCAACTCATGGGGTCAGCCTATAAGTGGAGAGCATTAATTTGGTGTGTCACATAATGGGCACTTCCTCCTGCAGAGTGGTGGCTTCAGAAATGGTCTCATCAGAAGCATTGCTGAACGTGTGAAGCATTTGTCATGAGGCAGTAATGATGCTGCACCCATTTTCTGGCTCTTCCCTGAGGATATGTAAAGGTGAAACCTCATTTTCCAGGGAGAGCCTTTATTCCCCTCAGCCCCTTCTATTGAATTTTAAAAATTCAGCTGCCACATCCAGCTCCAAACAGTAAATATCTGGATGTAAGCAGAATGCATTAAATAACAAATAATTCTAACTTACATATCTTACCATACTAGAATGTGTTTATGTTCAATTCAATTCAATGATGAAGGAAAAATGTGCTTGTGTATGTGGATTTGCAGTGGCAGTATGGATTAGAGGGACACAACATAAAATATATTTTTTGTGCAAAGGAAATACCAATGCTTTAAACTGAGCTAAATGCAGCAGCTTTACTTTGACCTTTTCATGCAATCAGCATGTTCTGCTAAGCTCAGCAGTTAGGTAAAAATATGAAAGCTTGGCATTAACCACAAAAACTATCTTAGACATCAAGTATGAAGATTTTTTCCTTTTCTTTTTTTCTGTTATATCAGCGATAGAAATATCTCTGATGTTTCAGCATCTTACCTAGTAGATGAGACTGTCATGTCATTAAACTCTATGTCTACCTGCCAGCCTTAAATCAACAATCTCTATTGAAAAAACTTCCTTGAAATATGGAAATTTTGCATCTATGGAAAAGATGAAATAAGTGACAAAATCTGGAAGCAATGCGAGATGTACTTCTATCAGAAAATTCTCATCTCCTGCACCCATATTTTTTCTTTCAAGCTGTCTCATACAAGACATGCATACACACTACTGAAAGTTATTGCTCAGGGTGTGTGCCATAGTTGTGCACAGATTAATTTGTTTTAGCAGGTTTAAAATCGACTAGACCATGAAAAAAGAACAGCCAAAGCCATCTAATAAATTGGGCAACAATTACTCTTGGTATCTCCATTTAAATTGAGAATAGATGTGCATTACACACTGTCACTGCAGAAAAAATAAGAGGCTTCCTTTAGTAATCAACTATTGAATATACTTGCAGTCATGGTAAGGCAATAAATTAAAAAGTACATCAGCCATTTCTCAATTAGGTTTATATTCTCCACTCACCAGCTTTGTGTATAAAAGGAAAAAGTGAGACAAGTCCACAAGGAGGGCTTTTATACAGCACTCGGTCCAAGGAAACCTGTTGGTTGCTTTGGTCACAGCTGATACCCAAGCTTAGTTCACTGTCTGTATAAAATGTGTGTCTATAAAATACACAAGGACAGCAGGTCTTCTGGTAATCCTTCACATGGGAACTGTTAGTCCAATTCATCCTACATGTAAGTTCATGAAGCCAGCGAGCTTAACACTGGGGATAATTTTCCCCCAGAGCATTAAGGGCAAGGTGTCTCTTAGAGACACTTCTCACAGTCACACTGAGGAGGGGAGGGAAGCTCTTTGCCCTCACAGACACACTGCTGTCCAAAGGATGAGAACAAATGAAGTGTAAAAGCCAGTTTGGGTTCTACCAGACACTGAGTCTCTCTTTTAAAAGCATCGGTCAATCAGCCTGACGTTTCCACTTAACCTTGTGAAACAGAATGGATTTTCTTCTCTTTGACATTTTAGCCAGGGACATCACGTGTGCACTCTTCTGTAGCTGTGGCATGGCTTCATGTAGGCTGCTGAAAGAATGAAATCCTTGTCTTCTTCCATACTATTTCTAGTTTTAGTTTGTAATATTTCTTTCCTGCTGGAGGAAGCCCTCATAGTTTATTCTGGCACATCTATAGCTCTTGATATAGAGTGCAAATAAACAGGCTTATAGCAGGCTTGGAGCCAAAGCTGCTGGCAGGCTCTGGGCCAGCTCTGGACCCCTCATAAAAGCCTTCAGCTTGGAAAGAAGAGAATGTTCCTCATGTACCTCCTGAAGGTCACTTGAAGGTGCTAACATCCACATTGTCAAAGTGGAAAAGCGAGCTATTGACTGGGTTAAAAACGGCAAGGTTAATGTTTTCATTTCAAACTCGACTACATAGAAGGCAATCATGCCAAAGTCAGTAAAAGACAGGAGAGAAGTGTTCAATACAAATAATTTTTCTTAGTGAAAAGAACATTCTATTTTTATGATATTTAAAATTTGGAAGGGATCACCTCTCTTAGTTTCTGTTCTTCCCATGGACGAAGATAATTCATCTACCAATTTGGAATAGAATAGAATAGAATAGAAGTATTTCAGTTGGAAGGGATCTACAAGCATCATCCAGTCCAAGTGCCTGTCTGCTTCAAGGCTGACCAAAAGTTAAAGAATGTTGTTAGTGACCTTATCCAAAAGCTTCTTAAACACTAAATCTTGGGGCATCCACCACCTCTCTAGAAAACCTGTACCAGTGTTTGACCACAATTTCAGTAAAGAAATGCTTCCCAATGTCCAGTCTAAAGAGCCCCTGCTGCAGCTTTGTGCCATTCCTACCCATACTGGATCCCAGGGAGAAGAGATCAGCACCTTCCTCTCTGCTTCTCCCTCTTAGGAAGCTGTAGAGAGCAACAAGGTCATTCCTCAGCATCCTTCTCTCCAAACCAGACAAGCCCAAAGCCCTCAGCCACTCCTCACAGGACAGTCCTGCCAGCCTTTTCCCCAGCTTTGCTGCCCTCCTCTGAACCCATCTGAGTACCTTCACATGCTTCTTGAAATGATCTATCATTTTTACTAAAACTATTGAAGCAACTGGGATTTGTCTGTTTGTTGCAGGTTTTTTTCATTATTTAATTGTATTTTTTGTTTATTGTTGCTTCAGAATCCATGAAAGCAATTTTACTCAGCAATTTTTTTCAATATTGGTATTTGAAAAGAAGGGTTAAAAGCACAGTACTTTGTGCTGAGCAATATTTATTTGCAGTATATTTTCGCTTCTTTTGAATTGCTTTATCTGCAGAAATTTTCTTTAATAAATTTTACTAAAACTGAAACTCATTTAAACTGGAAAAATGGAAACTACTCTTTAAAAATGCCAAAACCAGAGTACTTGGGTATCTATGATTCTTAACTAAGAGCATTTTGTTTTTCATGTGAAAAAGGCTGAGTTTATAGAGAGAATTTATTGAAATATTTTGGACAGCCTTGGTCTGCATTATTTCATAAAACTCAAAAAGCTTTTGTTTTAAAGATGAAGAGCACATGTCATCATCGTATGCCTGGAAGGAGCACTATACACAAGCAGATAATAAACAAGAAAACAATCATCTGTAAGATCACCCAAATAAAAGCATTTGATGACCTTCCACTACTTTAATCCCATGCTATATTGTAAGAAGAGCCCCAAGTTACGTCCTGTATAACATACATATGACAGAATTCCCCAAAAGGATTTTTTGAAGGATTCTGAAAGAATTTTTAGTTTTAGATTAATAACCGTATCCCCTTTGACTATTATGACAATATATTCCTAAGCTATAGCTGACATCCTGGTAGTTGTTTCTATGTTTTAAAAGGACTTTGAAGGGATTGCATCATGCCAGTCTCTGAGCACCATAAGGAAGATGCCTACCAGCTGGGTAGGAAGGCCAGAAAGCCAAATTTGTGTCCTTCCCTCCTTTTCTTCTCAGCCACGGGTAATGCAAGATAATGGAGTCTGCTCAAAGTGTTCACTGCTTGCTCAAACATTACAGGAAGCACAGCTCTGGTAAGTAATGAACCTTCAGTAATTACTTGATGATAATGGCTGAAAAGTTCCTGTCTCTTTTTTTTTCTTAGCAACTTCAAACTTAATTGCTATATTCTCCACAAGCTGAAAAAGGGATCTGTGAAGAACTTTTAACAGAATGATGCCATATTTGAAACACTTACCTGTTCCTGTGACCTGGCTTTGTTACAATTCTTGTTGGATTAATAAAGAATTTCACCAGTGCCATGCAGTTGAAGTTGCTACCAATACCAATCATGGAGCTGGAATGATTTCCAGAGCTCCTGAGCCCCATCCCTCTCTCTGAGGCAGGAAGGAGGTAACCTCAGTTCTCACATGCCATTCCTACCTAAAGCTGGCCTTTGGCAGCACCTCAAAGAGCTGTTCAACCCTGAGAATAAGGCTTTGCAGAGATCCACAGCAACCTTCCAGTACTTAAAGGGGGCTGACAGGAAAGGTGGAGAGGGACACTTTATCAGGGAGTGCAGTGATAGAACGAGAGGTAATTGCTTTAAACTGAAAGAGAGTAGGTTTACACTAGATATGAGGAAAAATTTTTTTACCATTTACAAGGATGATGAAACACTGAAACATGTTGCTCAGAGGGGTGGTGGATGCTCCATCACTGGAAACTTTCAAGGTCAGGCTGGGTGATGTTCTGAGCAACCTGATTTACTTGAAGACGTCTCTGCTTACTGCAGGGGTTATTGAACTAAGTGACCTTTTAAGGTCCCTTGCAGTCCAAATTATTCTATGATTCTATGATTGACTCCTATTGTGTCACCATTCCAAGGAGTTGCAGTCAGGCCTTCAGGGAAGCAGGATCAAGAACCAAAGTGTATTCCACTGTAGGATTTTCTGCATCCTCTCTCACAAAAGTGGATGGCTGGACATTGAATCACTGCTTTTCTCATTTAATGTGTGTTTTCTGGTCTCCAGGAGAAAGCTCAAGACACTACAGTGCCATATGCCAGTACCCAGCCAGACTGAAAGTAGCCTGGATCTTGGAAGAAGTCATGTGGTGTTCTTCCTTGGTGAACTTCTTGGGTTTTGGATCACAAAGACAGTGTGACTGCCCCATTGCTGTCCTGCTCCTTGTACGCAAACCAGTCCATGGTTGAGGTATTTCTGTGGGGGGCTTTAAGACTAACAGGTGTTCACCCCTCACAGCAGCCAGAGCCAGCACCCAGCTGCACTTGCCTGCTCCTGAAATTTTCTCTGCTGCAAGCTCTGTGGCAGCTCCAGCTACAAAGTCACAAGTCTTACAAAATTATGACATCCGATTTTTTTCTTACAGTCCTATTCTTAAATGAGGCACTTCTCTTTGAAAGGGCAAGATTTTCTCCCACGTGACTCAGGGCAAAAGTTTCAAAAAAATACTCAAGAGAAAGCCCATGGCTGAAAACCATCAAAATATCCCAGCTGAGCCTGTGGTTTTTGAACAAAGGAAGTGTCAGCACTGCATGTCTGAAGAATACAGTTCACTTGCTATTTCTTTCAGCCTTTGTGCTGTCACAGCAAAGGAGACAGTCTCCCATTGAGCAGTGTAAGCACCCAACTACATCAATCACAAAATATGTGCTTGTTTGGGTGCCTAAGAAGAAATGCCTGGTCAGAACAAAGTGGCCTATTACAGTTTTACACACACAAGGACTCAGTGGGTTTAAACAACATCCCCTCTTTCCATAATTAGGGTTCAAAATCAATGTTCAAGTCAGACCTAAGTTAGACAATGTTTAAGTCAGAGAAGGTGCTGCTTGAAATCCTGGGCATAGCTGCAGTGTGATCTGTGATGTGTTGCTGGGCATTTCTAGCATTCTGGCCACGCTTCAATCTGCTGTGGTGTTGGGCTGGTCCATCTCCCCAGTTCACAGAGGGCTCCCCACCACTGGGGATCCACTGGCATGATGGGGACTCCCAGACCTTTCTCTCTACCTGATGCCTCAAACCCAAACAACACCAAATTAAAAAAGGGCACAGGCTGCAGACACTAAGAGTTCATCATCCTCTCGGACTGAGTGCCCTCACTCCTCCCAGTTGCAAAGGGGTGAGTTCCCATCCTTATGTCTCTTCCCAGAAGTAGGACAGGCACAGCAAGCCAGCTGGACTATGACTTCCAGCATTTCCTAAAGACTTCTTCCAAAGAATAGATTTAGCACACCTACCTTGCAGTTTGTTGTGGTGCCACATAAAAATAGTTCAGTTCAAATGGTTTCTCCCAGCCTCCCCCCCATAATTATGTGTTGGTTCAGTCCCGGTTTTCCCGCCATATTCCTGCTTGGTCCCCTGCTCCCCAAGTTGAAGCTGTCAGCCAAATTCCTCCACCCCTGTTGCTGTTGTTTTTTGCTTAGTCATTCTGTTGATCCCTCCCTAAGGCCTTGTCCATCACCTACTGACTCCGCCCCTTATTCTAGAATGTTCCTTCAGGCACGTTAGGTGATTGGACCAAAGGAAAATACCCCTCCCCACTTTGTTATTCATTTGCTAGCCAGGCTGTCCATCACACTAGCACCTCCCTTGCAGTCAGTCCTTATTGGCTCGTTTGATGTAACCACCCCTTTCTCCACCCCTATATAAGTTGCTGGTTCTGGTGATCTGGGTCTTTTGCTCAGTTGGTCTCCCTGGTGAATTAACTCTCTGGACTGCACCCTGACTTAAGACCTTCTTTTCACCGCCTTGCCCTTCCTTCTGCTGTCGCCTGACTCCTGCAAGGCACTGCTTGGGGCCTGGGGTTGCCTTGCCCGAAGCTCATCCAGGTAGTGCCCCACCCTGCCCCTTGGGCTGCGTGTTGGCTCCCACCTGGCACAAGCCTCCTCCCAGGACTGGGAGTAGAGCATTCCGCGGACGCAGCATGGCAGCGCTGGCACCCAATGTGGGGCCCTGAAAAGCAACGCAGGGCCCCAGGGCTGGAGTTACTGACCTGAGGGAAGGTTTCGTCCATCTTCTTCGGATTTGGCACTCGCTCCATGTACGCCTCACTACCCTGAGCTGTGAGGAGACCCGTTTTAGGGTGGCGCTCCAGCCGGGGATTGGATCTATACCTCCTCGCACCCTGGAGAGGATCCAGGGCAGGACCATCCCTTGGCTTTTTCTCCTGCCAGTACTGATCGGATTGGTGAGTACCCCCAACTCCCCAACTTCGGGCGGTCCCCCCTCTCTCAACCCCCCAGTTTTGCCCGGTCAGGTCCACTGGTTTTGCCCAGGACTTGGTGGGGTTGGGGCTGGTACCTTAGAGACCTTGGTTTATGTTTTATTTATTTTTAGTCAAGGGGTGGATTGCTGGGTACGATGGGTGCAAAACTTTTGTCCCAGCAGAAAAGAATTTTTGGCAGCAGCTGTCATCAGCACATAAAGGATCTTTCTGGTGCTGAAGGAGGTCTTCCAGGACAAATGTTCTACAGCAAATGCTGAAGTTTCTCTTTAGATGAAATTCATGTGAAGAGAACTTGGACTCACTTCATTTCTTCTTTTCACAGTTAAATCAATGAATTATTTCCCTGACTATCAGTTTTGCATCTGGCTATCTTTGTTAAATCTTATAGAGTCCTAGCTCATTTACAGTAAAAGAGAAAAAGGAAAAATAGCTGAAAAATAAAGATGTCAGTTTCCTTGTATCAGCATTTATATACTACATTGCAAAGCCTTTGAAATTTGAGGGAGTTACAAAAACCTAAATAATGCTAAATAAATTGTTCTCACATATTAACAAGAAATTTCATGCATTTTATTGCACTCATTTTGATTTTCCACTATACTTGGAGCAGGAAAAGTGTTTAGAAAACTGATACACATAAGTAATATAGAAATGTTTTTCAAGTTTCCCATCACATGAACTGAGAATCTAAAGCATCTTCTGAAAGGGCCTCTCCTTGATCTTGTTTATTCTAAGAAAATAAGAAACTGGTCTCTTCCAGCTCAAGCCTCTCTGTATCCACACACAGGAGCACGGTCGCCTCTGGCAGCCCATGCAGCCTGCAGCATCAGAGCAAGGGGCAAAGCACAGCAGAGCCCAGGCACAGAGAATACTGAGCATACCCATCAAAGTGTACTAACAACATAATCTGTGAAAGGCTTTACTAGAGGTGTATGCAGGGGACAGAAAAGGAGCTTAAGATCAGTTGTTCCCATCCCATTTTAATCAGCAGATGCTGCTGTCTCTCTTGGTGGTGTGAGCTCTCAGCTGATTTATTCATTCATTAGTGCTTGCACCAAGTTCCTTTTGTCTTCTGCTGTCTCAGTGCAAGGTACAGTACCCTGTTCACAGGGAAACTTTTTACTTAGCTATGGTGTTTGAAGTAAAATTAAAAGTGATTCTTCACAAATTGCATTAAAGAAAAAGGTTGGGTTTGCCACAAATGAGAATGAAATAACATATGTAGATAGCAATCCTGCAAAAAACCCAAAATACAAATTAATATAAATCTACATGTATCCTTACGTATCTCACAGGCTGAGGCAAAGGAAAGGCTCTGCCTCTTTCTGCCTGCCTCTGCTCTCTCCCAGCCTGTGTCAAACCACTTCTTGCCACTCTGTTCCCTGACGCTGGTGCCCCAGTATAAGCTTATAAAGATGTGATAACAATATTTAGATGCTTACATGACAATCAGAGAACTGCTGATGGCAATGCCAAAAACCTCTCTGTCACAGCAGCTGAAAGGAAATGCACACCAGATCAGGGGGAAGTATCAGTGCTGAATGCAGTAGGGACTAAAGGCTCAGGTAATTAAATATAGCCTCAGGTAAATAATTGTATTAAAAGTGAACAAGAGCTCTCTTGAATCTTAATCATAACAATTTGGTCTAGACAGCCCATCTCATCAGGTGTGTTTGTCGACGTTTCAGTGAGATGGGTACAACATATTAATCTTCCGTGTTCATTTTTAAAGAAAGCCATAGAACTGGAACATCAGTGGCCACTTGGGATGTCCAGCTCTCAGGGACCTGAGACCAGGCAGCCAGGCTTTGAGGAGGTGACAAGCTCTCAGGTTTCAAGCAGATATGCTTTTTGAGCACAGAATCACAGCAGAAGAAACCATCAGGGGGGCTCATACTTATATGCAAACTGGCAAAAATTGGAAGATTTCCCACAGCATTCAAGGATTTTTTTATTTACCTACTTCCTCATGCTGCTTTTATCATTGTTGCTTTGATTTATTTTCCTGTGGAAAAAAAGCAGAAGTTATCAGACTGGGTGGGAAAGAGGAGGTAGGGAATGGAGACACTGGAGTACACCATGTGGGAATTGGGAATAGTTAACTTGTTTTTTTCTGCTTTCAGACATAGTCCTTATATTGCTTGGATGTTTTTCTATTTCATTTCAATTCTATTTCATTCCCTTTCTATTACATAAAAGTCAGCTGGTACAGTATTTTGATGCATCTGTTTACAAATAGATTTTAACTGTGAAAAATGTGATCTATTCCATGTATAATGTGTAAGCCCCACTGCAGCTTAAAAAAGGAAATTAAAAAAGAGGCACCTTTCCCATGTACATTTGATAGGCTTGCACAAAGTGTCCTTCAAATGTAAAACTCTTGTCCTTAAAATCTTATTCTCCAAGAAATGATAATAACTCTGAGATAAGTGAAGCTGAGAATTCGGGAGATTTTTTTTCAAATGCAGGCCTTTAAAAATGTTTGGATAATGGATGAGCAGTTTTAGGTAGTCTGTGTAAAGGCAGACCTTGAATTACTTAGGAATTGGTTGTAGTGATTTTGAAAAGAACATTGAAAAGAACTATGTGCTTGTATGGATATAGACTTCATCTAGCTGTAATGCGTGCAATATTCATCAGTGCATGTAGGAATTTTTATTATATTGTCTTTATTTCTGGCTTTCTTCTGCTGTGAAGGGATCCAGCTGTGTGAGCCAGTGGGGAAAGGGTTGTTAATATTCCCAGCTTCTGTGATCAAGTGACCCATGGCTGCCACAGCATCAGCTAAACCCTGTCTGTTAAAGAGGGCTTATCAAAGGAAGTATGTGTCATTTCAAGGGAGTATTAATTACATTTAAACTAGGTCTTGCGTGGTCTACATAAAGTTCTGTTTAGATGGCTAAATGTATTTGGTGATATAAGCCCCATAAATCACATAATTTCAAGATCAAAGCATCAAAATGTGAAGTTGAAAATGGTGATCTTTTTCTGGGGAAATGAACACGAGGTTGGGGATTGTTGTTTTTTACCCCTCAATTTAAAATAAGTCGTGGTGGGAAAAGCATGCCAGCTTGCTTTTCTTCAGCTGTGTGAACATTGCCTACTTCTCCAAAACCTCTAAGGTTTAAAACATTGTAATCATCAACTTTGTGGGTTAGTGTTAGTCTAGGAGGGCATCAGGACATATACTCAGGGTGAGCTCTGTTCCAGGAAGGGAATGGATCACATCTGATGTCTCAGTCCTGGACTGATGGATTTCCAGGAGGGGTCTCAAGTCAGAGACCAATGTATGGTTATATTCCCCTTCCATCCAGATTGGTGAAGCACCTGGGGGCTGCCTCTAGCCTTGCAGATTCCTCAGCACTCCAGCTCAACTGAGCATTCTGCCAGCTTAGGAGCTGTCAAGCACACAAGGGCGGGCTGCCCACAGGCTCTCACCCCACCACTGAAGGGACTGCCTGTCCACCCCTGCTGTGGAGGGAGACAGTGAGCAGCAGCAGAAGAGACTCCCAAAGCCTCTTGAGAGCAATGCAGCCACTCTGAGAGAGCAATGCTGGCCAGAGGAGGGAGCAAATAAATGTGTGTTGAAGCACTGTGCTTGCATGAGGATGCTGCTTTGGCTCAAGGTCTGTGTATTGAAAGAAGCCCCTCTGATACTGGGACATCTTTGTTGTGATGATCAGCCTGGGTCCCAAGAAAAGAGTGCAGAGGGAAATGTAGATTCTCAGGTGTCCTTAAGGGAAATGGGCACACCTTTCACTTCCTCTTGCCTTTTTGCTGACCAAAACCTATGATTCTTGTCTGAGCAATCTCCAGCTTCTTGAACCCTTCCTACAAGGATGCTCTTCTGCCAAAGTGTGAATTTCTAATTTGGTTAGAATCCCTTTAATTTTTATCTAAAACTTTTGCTCCCCACAAATACTGCATATTATTTCAGACTCAACAACAAAGTATTAAAGACAAGTGAGCTTTAAAACAATTTTTCTTTTAATCTCTGACAATTTTTTTCTTATTTTCTAACAGGCATGACAAATCTTACAAAATCTCAGTTTCAAGCATAATTGATGCAGGGATAAGAGCAAACTACTCCAAAGATTGCATTGTTGTTTTAAAGGCATTGAATTAATTAGAGAGATATTCTTGTTAGTGGTGGTTCATTAAAAGATCCTTCATGCAACTGAAATGTTAATTTTTTCAGAAACAATCTAGGGGACTCAAATTATTAATTGATTGATGTTTAATAGTTTTTTAATTAGACGCTTTAGTAGGAGAAATAACACCAATGGCAGTGACTGCCACTAGATTTTTAAGAGTTTGTCTACATAGGTGTGGATTCCCTGAGTGCATTACTGCTGCCATCTTATTGCCATTCCCAGGCTGCCTTCACTTGTGCCCAAATGGCAGTGACTGCTCTTTAAAGTGCATTTACTTTGCAGCCTGTGATTAGCAGGTGATTAGCACTGGGATTACAGTGCTCTGTAAGAAACACTGGGGCCTGAGTCAGAAAAGGAGATGAGGAAGCCACTAGGTGCAGAGGCAGAGCAGTGGTAGGCAAATTTTATAACAGGTATGTTCGGTTTATAGAGAAAAAGAAGGAGAAGATCAAAAGGGTGGGTCTGCTAAATCTTAAGAAAAAAAGGCCATGCCCAAGCCATGACAGTAACAAAAGAGATGGATTTTAAATTTACTTCCCAAGGAGCAGACTTGGTTACAAACAAGAGAGGTCTCAGCCACAAAGGTCTAGTACAGGCCTTCTTGGGGATCCCACCTTAGAGGATATCCTATTCCCATGCTCAAAGGTATGTGTTTGTTCACCTGTTTTGGTCACTGGGCATCTCTGCTGGTGTTTAAACATCTGATTCTTAAATGTGCAGGCAGTGGATGGACAACTACATCAGCTCACTAAAACATCCTGGGGGAAAAAAAATACAAAACAAACCAGAGAAATGCAGTAATATTTTCTGGGTTCATGAGTTCAGGAGCAATGACACTGCTTCAGTTCCTGTAGCCTTGGAAGAAGTTTTCAAGGTCTGGGAAAGCACTTTTGTAAGGCAGTATTGAATGTGATGTGTGCAGCAATGAGATTCGATTGTATTGCAAACGTATTCTTGGAGGCTTATGTCTCCTCTGATGCTGAATCAGAAAAAAATCAATGACTGTAAGTCAGGACTCCTGTGTCTGTCCTCAAAAATCTTATTTCCAGCTTTCTTCAGAAATTTATATTAAAGCAGAGGTTTATGGAAAGAAAAAAAAAAAGCAGTCAAATGATTAGTCTTGTATTACTCAACGATTGTCCCACATTATTAATTTTCCTGTGTGCTCCTTCTGTGTCAGGAGGCAGGGGAAAAGCAACAGCAGTTGCCTACAAGTGTGTTAAGAGGCAATATTCATCTTTAAGGATAATTTTAGCTGGTTCAGAGGCTAGAGAGAGCAGCTAGCTCTGTTCTAGTACTCAACAGGATACGAGATAGAAATACAGGAAACTGCTCTGGAGGAAAGACTTGTCTCCCAGTGGATAATTCTTTCCCCAGTTGCAAAACTGTGATCTACTTAAGTAACGGATAGAGATGGTTTCATTCAGATTGAGCCCAATATTTGCTTTTAGCAAAAGAGAAATTATGTTAATTTCTAAATTGGCACAAGCATTTGGAGACGGGGCAGTTTATTATGCTTTTTGCATTGTGGGGGTTGCCTCTTCCTACTCTCTGATGGGAAGGCTCTGTCAGACAAGCTGAGTGAGCTGCCTGGAGGGGTGGCCATGGGGGCAGCATGCAGGTCCTGGATGATGACTGGGGGTCTCTCACAAGCTTTTTGCAGTTTTCTGTGCTTTGGCACAAGATGTCGATGGGTTTAGGTGGGAAAAGAGTTTTGGAAAGCACAAAGGCCAGTGCTTGTGGCACATGTATGGGATCTATCCTCTTCACAGAGATCGAGGTGAGGTAACCAGCCCTCCCTTCCCGAGCTGTGACACTGGCCTGCCCTGGGCCAGCAGAACAGGATTGATGTGTGCTGAGACCTAAATTTTCAATACAGATCTGCAGCGCTTGGCCACAAGACAGGAGGGTGTATGATTGCAGAGGCATGTGTGCTGCTGGAATGCTCTGGGCTGGCAGGGATGCTCTGGGCTGGCAAACTGAGTACCTAACTCCTAGGGGAATAAGCAAAGAAAACAAGTATCTTTTTCTCTTACCCTACATGAGCCCACAGCAAGATTCTTGTCCCTATTCCCACCCTCACCTATGGACAGAAGCTCAGCTGCTGTGCTCTGTCCCTCAACTACAGAGACTGTCTTGTCTTCTGCTTTTGCAGACTTACCTGAACGCTGTCCCTGTAATGGCACGATAACAAAACCAACATGGGGACTGGCTGATCAAATCCAAGTAAACTCCAGGTAAGGATGCACACGGAATCAGACAATATAATTTTACTTTTGTTTGTCACACTCTGTGTGTCTTATGTCACAGATCAAGTTCTACATTTTACTTTTATCTGCAAGAACATTTTTGCAGCAGCCAACCTTGGGCATCAGACTGAAACTAGCAGCTGAGGGAATTATTTGCCAATAAATAAAAAAGCCATTCCTACACCACTAGTTAGCAAAGGAATTGATTTGGTCAGTCAGGGAACAGTTTTCATATGCTGGCATCAGAGGGTAAAGCCTCAGACTCATCTGGTATTTTTCCACTAAGACTTCTGAACTCGGAGAATTCCATTTGCTGATCATTTTACCAGAAAATTATCACTTCTGAAGGAAAGTTATTCAGTCCAACTGCTGTATTAGCAGCTGTAGCACAGACCAGCTGTCCACAAGAGCTATGAAACAGTGCCATCTCCTGGGCCTCAGGCTGCTCTGGGAAATCTGCATTTGCCCATCCTGGCACAGGCACACCTCAGACAGCTGTGTAAAAGCCATCGTGCAATTAGTGGATAACGCTGACTCTAGCAGGGGAAGGAGGGCAATTTGTTAATGTCCTCATTTAGTAGTGTGTTCACTGGGCAGATAAGCTCTGGGACTGTCTAATTTAGAAAAAAAAAATAGAAATTAAAAAAACTCCCACTGTGTTAATACTGCATAAGCCTGAAGGATTGCAGCAATTATACTGCTGATGCAGCTGCCGTGTTAGGGAGATAGGTTGAATGGCAGGTGAAGGCATGGCTCTCACAGAGCTATCAGCCCACCAGACTTTGAAGTACCTGCAGCACCAACACCAATCAAGCTGCTGGAAAGTCAGATCCCTGCAGCTTTCTTTGGGGCTTTTGGGCTTGGAGACATTTTTTGGATGCTTTTTTGGGATGTTTTGCTCTCTTCATTTCTATGACTTGGTGATCCCCTCCCTCTTAATATGGCTCAAATGACCTTCCTCAGTAAGTGAAAAAACACACAGATCTGTTTACCCTCCTTTTAAAATTCCCCAGGTGACAGAGAGGAGAGGAGTGCTGAGGAAATCTGAAGGTTTGTGATTTGCAAAGAACAGCTGAGATCTTCTACCTTGAACCCCAGCTTATACTGCTGTACTAGTGCAAAAGGAGCTGTTATCTTAACCCCAGTCTATAAAAAAGGGGAAAAAAAGGAATAAAACCAAAGGAAAATATTATTTAATGAGACCCAGTTGCAGTCAGGGAGTATCTCAGTTTCCAGGGCATTTAAGCTATGCTTTGTCCTGCCAGTAGTTTGCCCACATTAGCTTGAGAGGACAAGCAGTTTTCTGTCCCCATTGTCCCTATGTGATGGTGGACTTCCCTTTACTGGAATTAGTCGTGTCATTATTTGAAATTATAACCACGTGCATAAAATGTATCTGGTGTCCAGTAAGCACCATAACCTATGTTTAATGCTTCAAAATTCTTTCCCATCCTATCTAAACCAGTTATCTCAATAGTTGTTTGCTTATTTTCTTGGATGGCGTGGCTTAACCCTGGTGGGCATCTCAACCACACACAGCTGCTGCCTCCCTCTCAGCCAGTGGTGTGGGGAGGAAGTCAGAAGGGTAAAAATGAGAAAACTTGTGGGTTGAGATAAAGATAGTTTAATACATAAAGCAAAAGCTGCACACAGCAAAGCAGAACAAGGAATTCATTAACCACATCCCGCAGGCAGATGTTCAGCCACCCTCAGGAAAGCTGGGCTTCATCACTTGTAAGGGTGCCTTGGGAAGACAAGCGCTCCATCTCTGAACATCCTCTCCTTCTACCTTCACCCCAGCTCTCCAGGCTGAACACGATGCCATGTGGTGTGGGATATTCCTGTGATCATTTGAGGTCAGCTGTCTTGGCTGTGTCCTCTCCCAGCTCCTTGTGCACCCCCAGCACTCCCTCTGCTGGGTTGGGGAGAGGGAGCAGAAAAGGTCTTGACTTTATGCAAGTGCTGCTTATCAATAACTAAAATATCATTGCCTTATCAACAGTAATTTGGTCACAAATCCACAACATAAGCCCATATCAAATACTATTAAGAAGATTAACTCTAAGCCAGATCAATATATTGAACTAAAGCCAGCTTTCTCTTTATTTTTTATCCAACTTTCAATCAAAGTATTGATGGAGATTGCAGTTTTGCTGTCTTCACTGTGTCTTTCAATTTCCAAGACTTTTCCTTTACAAATGATGAAAGATCTCAAATGTTTTGGGTCCTCTTTTCCTACTGCTATTTGCTTCTTTTTATCAGATTTTTCCTAAGCTTTTAGGATGTGTGAAGTAGAAAAAAACCCAATGGATTGACATATGCAATCCGTTTGATAACAACCAGGGAAGACTATTCTGTTTCTAGAATTAGTCTATCTCTTCATTAAGAAATTCAATCACAGTCCATTTGTCACTGTACTTAACATTCAGGACACAATGAAAAACTTTCCAAAGATTATTCACATCCTGCACTCTCACAGCTGTTGCTCTACCCTGCAGGTCCCAGAAATGACACTGAAACAAATCAGGGAGTGTTTTATTCTTAGAAGATATAAAACAGTGCAGATAAAATAGTACTAAATAACAATCTTTTCTGATACATGGCAATGGTTAATAATAAAAATATAAGCATACATCTATTAATCAGTATATATTGGATATACATTTCTAGAACAGTCTGATTGAAATTTGCCAGGACAGATGTAAAATTTTCTTTGCATTTTCAATACTGAAGGCAGCTTCAAAAAATCTGCATAGTTAGAAGTACATCCTCTTTCTGTCGAACCAGCTGGCAGGATCCTCAGTTTCAACAGGAGGAAATTTAAATTCATTCCTGAACTACACAGAGAAATCAATTGCATTTACTGTTTAGTCCAATGCTTTAAAGTTAGGGTTCAGTTCCTAGAAAAACTACTTGGGCTTGTCAGTCTAAGACCTGTCAGACTCTGTCCAGTCTTGCAGTACTGTGCTACACTCAGGTACTTACATCCTTTTATTCTTCTGAGAATGACATGAGTGCCTTGATTGAGTGAAATAATACAGAAAGTATCACACTAACCAATACCAATGGATTCCATTGGTGTCAAATTTCTAAATACCTGTAAAGACTTGTCCTATGGTGTTTTGTACAGAGCCACCTCTCTTGTACTTTATCTCTAAAATATATTGCTCTGTTGATCAATTAGTTTTATTGGTGATTTTCTAGAGTTTTGTAACAAAAATATTAAGATTGATATGTAGGCAGAGGAGTGGAAAGTTTTGTGTGTAAGCAGGGAAAGAAGCAGCCGAATGCAGGCTTTTAAGAAGGTCTGTAATGACAACAAAGGGCACTGTGCTTAGCACACCATGCCTAGGACCCTGTTTCCTAGCAAAATGGGGACACATGGTTACACCAAGCACAGAAAGTCTGCACTGTGAGAAGACCCCAGCCCAGCTGCTTTTCCAGCAAAGTCTGCATCTCAGCAACAGGAGGGTGACACCAATCACATTATGCCCTTTGCCATCGGGCTAGCAGGAAAACAGGCATTTTCCAAGCAAAGAAGAACAGAGAGCGGGCAGCAACCCTACCTAAGATTTACAGCCAGAACCATCCTGGGGTAGGCACTGCTCCATTAGAGCTCAGAGTTCTGAAGGGGTATAAGAGGTCTGCCCAGACTGTCATTTGCTGTCACCAGGCAAAAGAAAGCCCAGAGACAGCCTCAAGAGGACCTGACAGTCTCAAGAGGAGCTGACAGCCTCAGTCCTTCCCGCTGAGTCCAGGTCACTGGCACACACACACCTTGCTCTTTGCTTGACAGGGGTGTGGCAGCAGAAGCAAATGAACTCTGAGAGTGAAGGAGTAAGATTCATAAAGACAACCAGATTAAGGAGTTTGTAAATAATCTTCTCTTCTGTACCATCTCACACTGAAGTTTTTCCCCCAGCTCTACCTATTTCATGCTGATATTACTGGTTACCAAGAACACCACATCATGAACATTAGGTTCTTGACTGAAGGTACTGATCAGAGCACCTGCACAAACTGTGCTTTTTTTCACTTTTTGAGTGCTGATGGCCTGGGAAGGAGTGCCTGTATGGACTCAGATGGGTACAGGAGCCTTCCACAGCATCATTTGGTGGCAATTCACAGTGGAAGAGCAGTGAGTGAAGTGTCCCCAGGGGTGTCAGAGTTGAGGATCCAGGGATAGAACTGCAAAGGGCACACAACCACTCAAGGGGTAATGTTAATGTGAACACCAAGAAATGTGGAGGAAAAGGGAAGAGAGGGAGTTGCCCATATGTGATAGAGGACACAAAGAATAAGGGCACAGAAAAGTGAAGGAGGTGAGGAATCCGAGGATACAAGCAAATATATCACAGGAAGAAGATTACAAATACAAAGATTATTAGAGGAAAGAGAAAAATCAGCTAGCATCATCTTGGATACAAAGAGCAGCTGATAAGGAGAAAGAGTAAGGAGTGAAAACATAAATAGCAAATAGTAAATGTGCTAAGTAGCTAATAATAAAAGGTGGAGTTTGTGTCCTGTTTATGAAATCTGTGCATTTCACAGGAGACTAGGAAAAGGGAAATAGAAAATAACATCTCACCCTCTGTAGGTCATAGACTCCTTGGAGGATATTTGAGGGTTTATGCATTTATTACTGTTGAATTATGAGGCTGAGTTGATAAATTTTGAAGGAAGAAAAGTAGGAGAAAAATAAAAAGTCTGACTGATTTACTCTCTCAGTCATATGACAGTTCAGTGAGAGAGGAGGAGAATCTTGATCTCGAGGGGATATGGGTTTACAAATTTATGTTTTTCCCTCAGTTGATGCAGTGAGCCAAAGCAAGACTAATCCTCCCTCTAAACAAGACAAATAGCCAGGGTAGGGAGGAGGTCCCTCAGCCCCCACTCAGCTAATTTCAAGCTACAGGTAAATAGGCACTGACAAGAAAACTTCCCCTCAACACAGGATCAATCCCACTCTGCCTCATTTCACTGCACCAGGGAGAGGCAGAAAGCAAAGCAGGTGCAGGCATCAAAAGCAGCTTTTACTCCCATAGGTGATCCCAGGAACCTCAGAAGGGGCCCTATGGCACATGGAATCAGCATCGTCCCACTCTGGATGAGTCACTCTGGAACTTTCCAGAAGTTCATAGTGTGAAGATACATCACCTATGAAAACACCCATGGTACTGGGAGAGAGATGTGTCCTGCCTTCCTGCCAGCTCCCCTGCAAGGTTTATGAAATGTCTGGGCTACTGTGGTCAATCCTGGCTCAGGCAGGCTCTGTGCTATTAATCTGGCACCAGAGGAGATACCTGGTGGGAGGTAGGATGTGCCCAGGGCCAACACATGGTTTGGGAGCACTGAGGTTCCCAGTGGTATCAGCCTTCCACGTTCCTTGCCACGCATCTGCTCACCTGTGTTTTGGCTTTGCTGCTCTAGGATCACGTCTGTTTCAAAAGGCAGCAAGTTCTCAGACTTAACTTCTGTGTCTTTTCAACAGAGTATTTCTTGAAACAAATTAATGTTTTTTTCCAGTTCAGAACCAAGGGGAAACATGCCTTTTAACAAGCTCTGGAGAGAGGTGGGTTGCTTTGGCAGGCTAACCAATGTCCATGTGCTTGCAGTGCCTGACTGAAAAGCTTTGTTAGTGCCATGTTCCAAACCCATTCAAGTAAAGGGGAAACACAAAGTTAGTTCTCATTAATTTTTCATCAGGTAGGTAGACCATAGAGCAGTCTTGTACTCGGTCCACACAGAGTTGTTCTATTCATTCCTTCCTGTGATTCATTCACACTCTGTGTGAAGATCAGTATGATGGAGATATTAGCTACTTTGTCTAATGCAGAGTTGCTCCCTTTGAACACAAATCTCATTTCTTTCATAGTGGACTTGAGGAACACTTGGGAAAGCTGATACAAATTAGGAGTGAGCGTAAAATGAAATTGAAGTTTAAACTGGCTGAATATAATCAGACATTCTCATGGTGGGGTGATGCCCTCATTCCCCACTATGGAGATGAAGCAATTACTGCAAAGAAGCAAATCTTCAGAGTTTGAGGACTGCAGAGGCAAACTTCATTAAACACCAGTTGAGACTCTTTCTCAGAACTAGGGGGGTACATCTCCCTCTGCCCAAAGTGTTGGCACACAGAATTCCTCAGCCAGGCTCATGAGCCAGCAGCAATATTGCTGCACTCCTACAGCAGTTCCCTTGTTCTAATGGATGCTGTTTCTCACTGAAGCTAATCAGCTGGGACAGAGCTCCATGCTGATATCATCACATATATTCCAGCACCCAGGTATGCTTGCATACCCTAATGTATCACTGTATTGCCTATGGTACTGACAGGCCTAAAGTAGAATTAATTTAGTTTAGTATAATACATTTTGGAAGTGACTTAACTAAGTCCACTGGGATGACTTCCACCCTGAAGGAAGAATATTTGCATAGGGATTTACTGAAATTGAACAAAATTTGCATGAACTTTTGAAAGAAGAACTTTCTTCGGTGATCTGTTCTTAACAAAACAAATAAACAATAATAAAATGAAAATGCCCCACCAAAATAAACCAACCACCATAAAAACACCCTAAAAATCAAAAAACAACAAAAAAGACCAATTATCCTTTTCTTTGGAGTGGGTAAAGATGGGAAAATACATTGGAATTGATTTTAAATGTACTGTCTCTGCCAACTTGCTTGTAGAGAAGATGAAAGAAAAAAAAAAGACTGGTGAAATGAAGGAGTGAAATGTTCAGGATTTTCAGATTTTGCAGTTCACATTTTGACAAAAATATACCTTCTGCTGTTCAGCTTATACTCTCTTTATATTGTTTTTCTGTTTCCTTTTAGACAAAGGACTTGGTAAGTGTTGATGGGTCAGGAAGGAAGAAGGCAGGGATTTATAGGCATGCCCAAGAAAACAACTTCTGATCCCTCCAGATTGCAGGAGGTGTTCCTTCCAATCCTCCTCCATTTAGCAATGACCTTGGCTCTGAATTTCTTAGATTTAAACCAAATGGAAAGGCCTCAGACATGTGGAAAGGAGTAAGTGAAGAGAGACATTTTATAAACCTTCACTCACAATTTTTTTCATTTAGCAAGCACTGAACAAACCACAGGTAAGAAATAGTGAATGAGGCAAGATTTCAAGCTTGCACAAAAGCAGCTTCATAAGCAATGAATTATTTTTGTATTAATTTATTAATTTATTTTTATTTATTTACTTTATTTTATTTTTATTTATTTATTTTTATTTATTTTTTTAAATTTTTTAAAATCTTTATTTTTCATCAAAATAGTTGCTATTCAGATTTGGTAAATAAATATTGACTTTTTCTTTAACATTAAACATTCCTGTATTGTTCAGAGAAGAGTGAGAGAGGAGGCAAGGGGAATCACTGTGAAAATAATGGTGAATGTATTGTCTCCCAGTGGGCAGAGAATAAAAACAAATATGTTCTCCTGGAAGGAGCTGGAGGCTGTTTGCTGCCCATCTACAAACTGGGGTGGAGGGCTGGTGCTGCTGAGTACTGACCTGTGGGAAGAAAATTATCCCTCCAGCCACCACAAACTAGCACTTATCCTGCAAGGAGCACACAACAGAAATGCAGTGCTCCAGTCACACCTGAACTGAAGCCAGTTATAATCTTTTTAATGTACTCAGTGGGAAAAATTGCTTGGAATTGGGGTGATAAAACCCTTCAGACTAGACTGAGTTCTTCATGAATGTTTCTAATGCAATTTGCAAATTTGCTGCAAAATGCAAACAGGCTCTTTCCTTTTCCATCACATCTTCCTCCTTTCTCTCAAAGCCTGTCTGTAGGATATACACTGGTGGATGCCTAGAGAGAGTTTGTCTAAGTGTATTTATATCTTTGGCCTTAACTGTGTCCATGGTCTGAGAAGGACCTGAGCAGAAATCCAAAAAGTGCAACAATAACCAATGATTTGTGTATGAGTGATGTAAAATGCAATAAATGCATTAAGTGCAGAGTCAGGTGACATAATTGGTTTGGGCATTGAAGGAGGCAGGGGGATTAAAGGCTTAATACACTGAAAGGTGAAGTTAGGAGATGGAAATATGCATGACCCAATCTTTTCCAGTAAGGTGTTTGATATAGGCTAACAGAAAGAAGCTGGGTTGATTTTGTTTAAAGTGTGTGCCTCCAGAAAATGTTATGTTTAAAACTAAAAATATGTGGTATGCAAACTTGGGGAAGCAGTTTTCTGGAATGGTTTCTTAAAAGAAAATATTTTGGTTGGGCAAATAAGTTAACCTTTTCATAAAAAGAAAAAAAACTAGGAAATGAAAGTAACCTTTCATTGAGAAACTTGTTTGTATCAAGTTTACAGGGGCAAGGTTTACTGTGTCCCACACAGTAGTTTCATGACCAGAGAGAAGACCTGCCAGCTGATATGTGGAAACTGTGTGTAAGACCCCTTACCTTTACTTCTTTCTGGTGAAGAAAAAATCAGTTTCTCTTGTCTGATCTGAACTTCTGAACTTTGTTCAAAATGTACAGAAGTCCACAGGCCCTTTTGAATTGTAAGGAATAGTCTTTATCTGCAGTTCCTTAACAAAAGTTAGGATCATTATCCTAACTCATTAGGATCATTAAAACTTTTGCCCTTATCTTGGATCTTATTAATTGAAGAACCTATTGCATGTAGATTTAAGGTTTTAATCCCTTTTCTCAAGCCTTCACTCAGGATTTTCTCATCTCTTTTTACTGCATCAAGGATAACCCTTGGCTAGTTTCACCTATTCCTTTCCTTTTTCCTTCTAGAGCCTCACCACCATATGTAACTCTATCAGATAGCACTATCAAGAGTTATTTGCAGGGCATCGCAATCCCTTCCTGTATAAACATGTCTGATTCACTCATCCTTTAATTCCATCTTCTGAATCATCCAGCCAAGGGTCATAACATAAATGAGCTCCTTCACCCGTGAAAAGCTCTGCCCGTGTGTATTGCGTGGTGCTGCACTCCACAATCCTCCCTCTGCCTGTCAACCAACATTTTCACAGCCCAATGAAAGTGTGTTTGGTTTGCTTTGCCAGTGTGCTCTGGCCACAGCAACGTGGTGCCAGCCTTGGCATTACCACTGACCGACCAAGGCAAGTATTAGATCAGGAGCCTGGCAGCACTCCTCATGCTTCCTGAACCACAGGAGACACTGTTGGTGATGAGCACAGCCACGGAAACTGGAAGGTTCATTGGGTAGCAAACATGTCCTTTGGCAAACAGGTCTCTCCTGTCCAAGTGTATGAATTTGCTGCTGATTTCTGAACCTGGCTCTAGGAAAATCGCTGAATCCTCAGGTACAGCCAAAGTTTCTATTTGCCAACTTCTACTGGACAAACAGGTGCACCCAACCAAAAAAACCCAAAAAAACCCTCAGTGATGGAAGCATCATGGGGACACCAAGAGACTATGGGTTTCATCTGTAGATAGGTTTCACTGTGTATCTTTGTGTCTCTCTGCTGCCTTGGCTGGAGCCTACAGCCCCCTGAAGGGTGAATTTCTGAGATGCAGGGACTTAAAAGTCTTCATTGTGCATCCCCTAATTTACGACTGTTGATTCATTCTCCTGGTGCTCAGGGAAAACAAAAGTTGCCTTTCTCCTTCAGTCAAACGAGAGGCAATATTTAACATGAGATAATGCTGGAAATTGCTATGAGAACCATTTGTCAATAAATGAGAGCATGAGTGGTTTAAAAGTCTTTCTTTACCTTCCAGAGGAAGCATCCATCAACCTATCTCTACTTACATTAGGTGATGATTACAGGATGAATATATTACAGAGGAGTGAGAGAAAATTATGAGCCATGGTTGTTTATGGGCAATAGATTAAAAGAAACGTCCTGAATACCAAGTGATCAATATTTTACCTTTTTAGACTAGGATGAAATTGCTTGATCACATCCAATTATCTTATGAAAATGCTGATTGAGGTAATGAAAGAGAAGATCAGAACTCATTTTCACTCCTCTGTCCTTGAACCAGTTTTCATTCAGAGGTTTTCATCTGCAGATATCACCACCCATATCAATTGTTGAAGTTAAATAAGAGGTATAAGATTTTTGCCTACATATATTTTTCCTTCTTTTTAATTTCTTAAACAGGCATCCCTGATTTGTATATCTACTTTTCTCTTTTAGGCTTGTTTTCATTTTTGTTCATTATGCACATCATTATTTTCAAACATTTTCTGCATGTTGTTGCAGAACCAGAATTTGTCAAATCATACACGCAAAACTGTTTTTGGACAGAAAAATCCTTGCAGGGTGAAGAAATCACTGTGGGATGAACCTAATTCTCACTAGTATTTGGGAGTCAGCACTGAACAAATATTCTCAAAAAACCTTAAAGTGTATTGGCTGACACAATAATTTCCATTCTAGCAATTATCATTTAATCTCCAGTTTTTTCCTCCACATAAAAAATCTTTGAAGCTCAAGGAAGATACCATTTATCTGAAAAAAAACGGTAGTTCAGCAATGTGCATTCTTCAAGTGGGGCTGACAGTGTTTATCTGGCATTGAATATATTTATTGACCTCTCTTTATATCTTTCAATGATCCCTAACCACTATTTGGAATAATTACTACATGTTATTACTCCAATTCTTATTTTATTTTGTACCTTACATGAGAATACAACCAAGTGGTTTAAAAAATTCCTATCTAAGTTTATGCTTTCTATTTTAACACTTAAGCTCTAGAAATGCTCAGAGCTGATGTAAAACAAGTACAACCAGAGAAGTGAAGAAAAATTTAGAACAGAATCCTCTAAACTGATTTTTAAAACTCTATTAGAAAAGCAGCCCAGGAAAAGCCAGAGGGGCCTCATGTTAGTTGATATTGATAAGAGAAATTGAGTATGTTGAGAGCGAGACATTATACAGTAGAAGTCAGAGAGGCAGCTTGAGGGGTAGGAAATTCATTTATTCTCCAACAAGAATATGCAGCAATTCTAAAATATAAACATATTGATTTTTTCAGTAAGTTCCCTTATTAAGAATATAATGTTTCACATGAATCCCAGATCAATAAATTATCACACCCCTTCACTGGAAAATAGCTCAAATCTTTCTCATTCTCTTCTCATGTGGCTTTAAATCAACATCCATGACAGAGACAAAATAAGCTTTAGGGAAGATGAGAAGCAAATATGACTGATCCCCACATGCACAGGTACTTGGGCACACAGGTGCACAGGTACTTGTGCACACAGGTACACACTAATCACTTTGGCAGGTATGATATACAGCTTTTAATTATGAGTGGAGAGCTCTGGAGACAGTGGGTCCTGTCCTGACAGTCTTATCTGCCCATCACATCCATTTATTGGCCTGATTTTCAGTACACCATATACTGGACATAAGTACCAAGAAGGCAGCTCTTGATTCCTCCTATTGTCTGTACTGAATGGTTGATGAGATACAATATAACCACAATAAAAGGATCATTGTCATCTGTCCAAAGAGTGAAATTACATGACAGAAAATCCATCAAGACCTGGGTCACTGTGGTGGTTTGACCCTGGCTGGATGACAGGGGCCACAAAAGCCACTCTTGTCATTCCCCTCCTCAGCAGGACAGGGGAGAGAAAACACAGTGGAAGTCTCATGGCTTGAGGGAGGAACAGGAGGAGACCACACACCACTTCCTCTCTTGGGCAAAACAGGTCTGACTTGGGGAAATCAATTGTATTTATTACTAATCCAAGCAGAGAAGGGTAATGAGAAATAAATCCAAATCTTAAAAAACCCTTCATCCCACTCCTCCCTTCTCCCCAGGCTCAACCTCACTCCCAAGTTCCCTCCCTCCTTCCCTGCAGCAGTGCAGGGGGACAGGGATGGGGGCTGTGGCCAGTTCCTCACATGTTGTCCCTGCTGCTGCTTCTGCAGAGGGAGGACTCCTCATGCTCTTCCCTGTTCCACCATGGGCTTCCTCTCACAGGAAACTCCATGAACTTCCCCAGTGTGACTCTTTCTCACAGGATGCACTTCACAAATTGCTGCAGCGTGGGCTCCTGGCACAGGGTGCAGCTCCTTCAGGCACAGCCTGCTCCACAGGGCCCCAAGAGCTGCCTGCAAACCTGCTCTAGTGCAGGCTCCTTTCTTCACAGCCCCAGAGGTGCTGCCAGGAGCCCGCCCCGGTGTGGGCTTCTTGTGGGTTCACAGCCTCCTTTGGGCAGGTACCTGCTCTGGCTTGGTGTCCTGCATGGGATCTCTGCTCCTCCTGGATCTCGGCTCCACCATGGAGCTCCACGGGCTGAGGGGCACAGCTGCCTCACCATGGCCTGCACCACGGGCTGCAGGGCAATCTGCTCCAGCGCCTGGACCACCTCCTGCCCCTCCTTTTTCACTGGCTTTGGGGTCTGCAGAGGGTTTTTATGGTCACATATTGTTATTGCTGTAACTTTTTTTCCCTTCTTAAACACATAATCCTAGAGGAGCAGCCACCTTTGCTGATGAGCCAGCAAGAGGTCCATCTTGGAGCCTGCTGGCTTTGGCTACATCAGAAATGGGGGAAGCTCCAGGCAACTTCTTACAGAAGACACTTCTGTAGTCCCCCTGCTACCAAATCTGTGTCATGCAAACCCTATACAGTCACAAAGACCCACCATTGGCTCAGCGACCTTTGAAAATAATCAGCACAGGATGGACTGCAACCCCTGGTAGTATCATTGTCTGAACACAATCATTCTTCAAAAAGCATAAAAGTCAAAGGGATCTGATGAAACTGATTTTCAGCAAGGGCATGTACCTTCCTCCAGACCACTGAATGTGACAAATGAGAGAATCTCAAGTAACAGAAAAAGCAAAGTTGCATAAATGCTTCAGTTTTATTTCACAATTGTAATGGAGCAATCAGCATGTGACGGTAAACAAGTGCTTACCTACTTTGCTGGAGTAGGCTTAGTAATAAAAGTCTTATTGAGATCAAGAATAGGGCTTAAAAATTGTTTAGAGGGAGTTTTCCTTGTGGCCTTTCCCACATCAAACTGCAGTGATCAGTTCAAGAGCAAGGGACATCAAGTGTCAGATCAGGGGAGACAAATTTCCCTCTGCTCTTCACTGTAAGTGGATTTTGAGGAGACAGTTTGTAATTGTGGTGCACATCTGTACTGACACATGCATTGAAACACAATCTATGGGGAAGGCTCAGGACTCAAGAAAAACTCGCTTGAATCTTCCACTGTGACTTGTGGAAATTAAAGTTCCTTAGGAAAGTATCACGTTCTGCCAAAGTTGAGTTTCATAGCAAAACAATGAAGAGGAGAATTGAAGCTAGGAAAATAAGCATCTTAAATGGTTTTAAACATGTTTTTTTTCCTTTCAAAGTTGCTATAGATAAATTATAGTGAAACATATTAACTTTAAATTTAAACTAATTTGACACTACCACAAAGCATTTGTTTATCTAATGGAAATATAATTTTGCTGATTGGGCTAATTTTTTTTAAAGTTGTTATTCCAGTTTTGGATGGAACAGAGCCTTCCCTGGCAGTATCAAGGAATGACAGCAGCAGAATTCTGCCACATTCAATTTTCCAGAGGGAAAATGGCAGACAGTTTGGTTTATTTGAGTGAGAACTGAATTCAAGGCTTCAGTGGATCTCACAGGTAGATCTTGGGATCTCTCGTGAAGAACAACTTCAGTTGCCATTCCATGGCACTCTCAACTCTGTGAACATCATCAGTGACAGACAGAGCAAATGTGCTCTACTCCAGCACTGATGTTGGTCATAGAGGTAAAAATAGACTCACTTGAAGCCTTTCTTCCAGCTGGGAATTCAGCTGTTGCCAAGAGAGCTCTTAGTAATTCTTGACATGTTTTAGCTTTATCAAGACTTTCTAAGCAGTCCTTGTAACAAAAGTAGCATCTTGTAATTAATGGCAGTTTGATGCAGTCATCCACAACTGATGGTGTTAAAACATCTGCAAGTTATTATCAGATCTGAATGAATATCAGACTAAAAATTAGGATGAGACTAGTATTATATTAAAATTATTAAATAACAGATTCAATAACTGGCATTTTCTTCCATTCTAATCTAGAAGCCTATAAAAACTCTATGTTCTTTAGTATGTAATGAATTTCTACTGCATGAAAACACTTTATAATCAACTCAGGCTGGATGATTTATCTGCCTTTTATGCTTTTCAGTGCTTTAATACAGAGCAGTCCTCTAAAATAACCTGAAATATTGCATGCTTCCTACTTATGATTTATTAGGAAATTTATTTCTAGTTTTGCCCTCCCCATTTCTCACTCACAAAAATTTAAAATGTAGAAAAGTTTACTTACTTAAGACCTGAGGGAGTTGAAAAGGCATTTCACTAGATTTACTTGAGACTCTTCTGAAATAATGGTCATACATGCACAGGTGTATTTATAATAATTATATTAATGTTCAGTCCAGAGTACTTTAATGAAAATAATTTTGAAAGGACAATTTGGCTAACCCACTGGTTAAAACTCAACCTGGAAGTACCTTGTTTGATTCATTTCTGCAACATTACAGCATCTTTGGATTAAATTTAAGGCCTGAGGATATGCTGGATGAGAAAGGCCAAGAGATATAAGCATTAGAAATAAACAATTAAAGGTTCTCATAAGGATTCTGGGCTGGGTTTGTTTTGGTTTTTTTGGGGTTGTTTTTTGGTTTTTGTTTTTTTTTTTTTTCTCAGACTAAATGCATATTTCCAACAGAAAAGAGCAATAGATTAATTTGAATAAATGTTTGCCTTCACCTCTCCTTGTTTTCCTTTTGCATAAGTGTGAATAGAGCAACACAGCTGAAGCCAATCCTGCTGCACCAAAGGCATTCTGCTCTGTTCTGTGTACAGACCCTTTTAGAGGGAACCATACTTCTCCTGTGTGTCGTGGTTTGAGAGGAAATGAGTTTTTGGGAGGTGGTACTGGTCAAACCAATAGGTGCCCAGATGTGGATATTGGCACCTGGTTTGGCCATTGAGGATATGGATCTGCCTCTGAGAACACAGGGGTTAAAAGCGAGAGCTCACAGGATTTTGGCTCTCTTGATTCCGGTGGATGGGAGAGTTCAGACCTCCCCTGCCCAGCTTCGGGCTGGGTGGGGGAGGGGAAGGCCACGCGGCCGGGGGAGGTAGGCCGGAGCCATGGGCCGGAGACGGGAGGTGATGGCTTGGATAAGAGTGAGTTCCCCACAGAGACGGAGGGGTGGAGGAACTCAGAGAAGCAGTGGGCAGCCCCCCCCCCCCCCCCCCCCCCCCTCCTCGGGAGAGAGAGAGTGAGAGAGAGGTGCCAGTGCTATCTTGAACTTGATAGCACCGGCCGGGCCGAGGAAGAGAAGTGGGGGGGGCAATGGGAACCGTGCCCAATGAAGAGTGTGTAGCAGTGTGGGAGTTCAAGCTGAGCAGAGACTGTGATTTTAACCCTTCTGCGGAAGGTGGAAACCTGGCAAATGCTGATCCTCCGGGAGTCGAAGGAGAGAGAGACGGATGAGAGGAAATATAAAGGGTGAGAGAGCAGTGCAAGTGAAGAACGACGGAGAGAAGCTGAGGAAATCCTAGGTGGAGGAGATGATAGAGTGGCTTTTGGCTGGACTCTTTCTTGTATAGCCATGAGCAGAATCTTTCCTGTAATACAGAGACTGCATTTTAGGGGGAGGCGGCGCCAAAGAAGTGATGGTGAGACCCCTCGGCCCCAGGGGGTGAAATATTGGGGGGGGACTGGTGTCCCGAACAGGAGGAGGCGGCGCCAAGGAGTGACGTGAGCGGAGACGACAGGTGATGAGTAATGGTGAGACCCCTCGGCCCCAGGGGGTGAAATATTGGGGGGGACTGGTGTCCCAAAACAGTGAGAGACTGTCGTTCTCTTCTGGAACTGGGCATTCTTGAAAGGGAAACCCTAAAAGCAGCTCTGGTCCATGTGCAGTGGTGAGAGCACTGAACATGGAAGGAAGAAGTCACGACGTGCAGTTGTTGAGTGACGGGGATTGGCCTGTGGCACAAGGGGGGGCTCTTCTCTCCTTGATGAAATGAGAGGTGATTGTCGGAAGGGTGGAGATGGACTGTGTTGATTATTTGAAGAGTGTGATGGACTGGATAAAGAACTGAGGTTTTGTGTCATTCTGTGAGAATTGAGTGGGGGGAGGAGGAATGTTTGACAGGTTTCCATTCTGCTCTGTGTGTCCATTTTATAATTGTGTACTAATAAAGTTTTTTTTTCCTTTTGTTTGCAAGTGGAGGCCTGCTTTGCTCTGTCTCTGATCACATCTCACAGCAGACACCAGGGGAGGATGGGTTTTCATGGGGGCACTGGCATTGGGCCAGGGTCAAACCATGACACTGTGACTGAAGCATTTTTTTTTGGAATTGGTGTTCCTCTCCAGGTGGTTCATGTATGAAGCTCCACAGGACTATGTTAGATGTTGTCCCAAATGTCTCTTGTGGACAATCAGTGTGCTGGAAGCACATAGCAAGAAGAGAGTTAGACTTAATGCAGAAGATTTCCTCTGGGATGTGTTCCCAGCAAAACCTGGGAAGTGCAGTAGAGACCAAGTCAGTCTGCAGATGAAATTAGCATTCAGAGAAATGAAGATAGGGTGATGCTTAGCTTTTCTTACATCTATAGTTCTTACTGAGAGTGATTACAGGGAAACTGTTGACCTTCTACACTCATCCTCTTATGCTCTTTTTCCCTGGAAAATAGGCAGCTAATTACTCCAAATGACTTGGGAATAGAGCCACAAAAGGCTTTTAGTACTCAAATCTTGTCTGAATCTGAACTTGCAAGCTTTTAAAACCTGTCTCATCCTGGGCTGAAAGCCTGGAAGTGGATATGGATATCTAGCGCAGCATTCACATGAACTCTAGCTAGATCTAAATATCCCAAGTAGAAATTATATATCCAAGCCTTGAAATCTTCTCTTTCCTTATCTTGGCCCATGCTTGCATCCTCCTGGCACTCACAAGATAGATGCCTCTCTCCGTGTTGGGGGAGGAGCCCAATCTGTCCAGTGTCTTTACCCCACATCAGCCTGAGATTGTCCCAGCATAGTGACAGTCAAGCTGTGTTCTCTTGAGTCATCCTAAGGCTTCCCTTTCCAAAACCAGCAGTCCAGCTACTTGACCCCACATCTGTTAAGGCTTCCCCAACAGGAAGGAGTTTCAACAGGCATATGTCCCCTCATGTCCAAAGCACCTTTCAGATTGCATTTGGCTTTAGTTTTATGATTAGAATGCTCTGGTTGGAGGGTACAACAGACAAACAAAAAAAAAAAAAAAAAAAAAACAGCCCAAATATCCTGAATAGCTTTGAAAACCTTTTAACCATCAACCTGAATGGTTGATGCCTCAGTTGCCTCAACCATTGCCTCAGTTGCCATGCCTCAGCAACCTGATGCCTCAGGTTGATGCCATCAGCCTCAGTTTCATTACCTTGGAGAAAAAGATAAAACTTTAATGATTCAGCTGAGTTCTCATGGCAAATCTTGGCTAAGGATTTACCTGGGGAGAAGGGAATAGTGGAGGGGGGGTTCAGTGCAGAACTGCCAGGTGGGGATTTGTGGCCAAGAGGTAGGTACCCATATCCCACACTAGGTTATTAAATGTTTCATTGTGCTACATACTAATTCCTGACTATCTGGCTCTAAGACCTCTTATTTTTTCTTTCTTTTGTTTTATGGAGTAGTACACCCCATTCTGGTGGTCAGGCATGCAAAAAAATCAGGTAGAAGAGCACACAGCCCTGAGACACTCACACTTTCTCATTGCTTCACAGCTGGTGTATTCACAATATGGAAATTGAGGGGTAGAGATGAGCTGCATTCACCCACGACCTTGGATGCAACTTGATTGAAGGTTATCTAATAAAACATCATCTCTGATGAGCAGAGGCTCACAAAGCATTAGTCTGCTCTGATTGTTTAAATAGGTGAGGAAAAGACAGAAGAGGAATTTTCTGAACTGAAACAAAGTTATCCTTTTAAACAAAAAAACCCACAAGTAGTTTCTCATATTGAACACAAGGCAGCTCTTATCCTGGAGAAAACCCTTGGCAACATCTTTCGGAGCTTAATTTCCATCCAAGCTGGACATCAGAATGTGCTGAAAACAGAACATCAACCAAAAAAAAGATGTGTATATGCTTGCAGAGCAACCCTCAGTGGAGATTTCCGTGGCTATCCTCAACCTGGCAGAAGCAGACAACTCAGGTTAAGCAAGCAAAGGGACATGCAGGAGCTGATTACAAGGTCCTTTACAAGATATTTTCCATTTTCCCCCTGTTTTTCACTATATAACTAGAATATCCTTGGTTTTTTAGACTCATTGTGATAACAAATAATCTACACTGTCCTTTTTTGCAATACAATACCCTTAAATAAATCTCTTCTCTGTGCATTCATAGAGGTCTACAAGAAAACTTATTTTTGAGATCTTCTCCAGATAATAAGCATGCAGGAAACCATAGACTGAATAAATAACATAACACCCAGGAAAAAAAGGATTCAAGACAGAAGTAAGGAACAGAAGGACATCACAAAACAGGTCAAAACCCCCCCCAAAGAAATATGCAGCTGGATTAATTCGCACATATATTCATCCTCTTAATAAATAAAGCAGATAAAGGAAAAGTGCACTTTCACTGGGGATTACAGCAAGTCAGGTTGTTGTTGATAATGACACTGATGTAGCAAGGCAAGAGAGATGCTCAGTGAGTCAGAGTGAAAAATGCCCAGATCTATATGTAAGGGTAACTTTTCTAGTTGCACTGCAGGTCAGTCCCTGGTATATAACTCAAAAGACAGAGCTCCCTGCTGGGAGCTGCATGGCAGAGCTGCTTAGATCTCTTAGACCATAACACACTTTTGTGTTTTAATGCTGGCATGGAAAGCTGTGAGACCAACCTCAAGCTTTCCCTGTGCACAGTGTTTCCACACTACTGTCAGCCACAGGACTGAGCACCCATCCCACCAGCAGTGGGGGAGATGCCCACGGGGCAGAGCCTCCCCACTTACTGCACAAACAGGGAGAGGCAGGAGCACATGTCCCTGCATCCGTGGAAATGTGTGTGCTGCCACAGCCCTGCTACTCTGCAAGCAGGGATCCTTTTGTGCTTTGAATTGAGATATGAAGATATTGCCGCGGGTCTTCTGGGCAGTCAGGACTTGGTGAAGGGAAGGAGAGATCTTGACTCCATTTCAGAAGGCTGGTTTATTATATTATGATATATATTACATTAAAAAAGACCACATTATAACTATACTACAAAGAACAGAGAGAAAGATTCATCAGAAGGCGAGACAGGAATAGAAAGGAATGAATAACAAAGTTCTGTGACTCCCAGAGAGTCCGAGAGCTGCTGCCTCCTCGATTGGCCACCAAGTTGAAACATCCCACACTGACCAATGGAGGAAGCACCTGCTGCATCCCACAGCAGCAGATAACAAATTGTTTACACTTGAAGCTGAGGCCTTCTCAGCTTCTCAGGAGAAGAAAATCCTCGCAAAGGGATTTCATAAAATATCACAACCACATGAAGACATCTTTGGTTTTCCTCAGAAAATAAACTCTCATTTTTACCTGACTGCCAGCTCCACAGGGTAATGTAATCCTGCTAAAACACTCCTATGAATGGACACTAACCTTTGAATTAGCAGTGAATTAAAAAATGTATGATTGAGATAAAAAGCACTGATGTAATTTTATCAAATTCACATTGTACATATGCAATATGATTCCATCTTCCTTGGGATAATCTCTTCCTGGAAGCTTCCCTACTTTCCTGCTGTTTAACCTGAAGGAAGAATGTCCTTTTGGACTGAGTCCTCCCTTTCCTCTTGCTGTTTCCCTGGGAGAGGGGGAGAAGTCTGGCTATCTCTGTAACCCTAAGGTCATGCAGGCAGTGGTTTTTGCCAGCAGAGACTGTTTTTGTATACAAAACTCAGGGGCTTTGCATTTCTAGTGCTGCTCCAGAGGGGACCCAGGACTCCCACACAGCCTGGAGAGACCAGAAGTGCCTCAGGCTGGCCCTGCAGTGCTGGGTCCCACTGGTGGGCACAGCAAGCCCCACTTAGGGTACTCTGGGCTGTGTGCCCCTCTCCATGTCCCTGCAGGGACTCCTTGAAGCTCCCTGAAGGAGCTGCAGGAGGCTCCTTCAGGTGCTGCTTAGCAGGGATGAAGCCCCTCTGAGACACCTGGTTCAATAGATTAGGTTTTGTTTCCTGAACGTAGCACCAGAAAGAGTAACAGAGGAAAATCTTACCTGGCAGAAAAATCAGATGGCAATGACCAGAGGCTTGTTAGCAAATGTTATATGCTTTAGGCAAACTCCACAGAAAACAACAGAAGGGGGAGGGAAGAGGTGTTTTCCTTTGTTTTCCTGTATCTAAATATCTGTCAAAAAAGGTTCTTTCAATCTGACCAAATTGCAGGATTTGAACAGAGTCCTTAATGATCATTGATAAGGGCAAGGCTGTGCAGAGCTGTAAACAGGAAAAAGAAGTCAAAGCTGCAATTTGTAACTTTGCTATTGTATGATCTTTCTGGGAAAGTTTCACAGCTGAGGCTGCCATTTACTGCACCATTCCTGTAGATCATTTTCCTCCCAAAGCACACAGTATTGATTGCTTCTCATCCCCTCTGAATCCCATCATTTTGAAGAAGTCTTTTGAATTGTTTCCTAAAATAAGTAATAGATGATGTCTGGAAAGTATGGGAGAAAAAGGCCTTGGAAAAACACATTCTTCTGGAAGCAGAGGCTAGGCAAATTCAACTTGAAATTGAAGTGTAATTAATCATCAGTGAAGCATTGCAACAGCTCAGACAGAGATGTCTGTAATTTGAAGTTTTTCTTTCTGTGTTTCAAATCTTTCTGGAAGAGACAATTTAGTGAATTCAAGTCAAGATTTTTCACGCAGGGGTTGTTGAGTAAACGCTCAATATGGTTTGTCCTGTTAAATGACCACAGATTTGGTGGATTTAAAAATTATTATTTTTCTAAAAGCAATGCATGAAATCCCACCAAGATTTACTCTGCAAATCACAGGAGCATCAGGGCTGAGAATAATGCATGTGTATGGTCAGGCAGTTCAGAATCACAGTCACAAATGTGTAAAGCATCCCAGACACTCACGAACTCGTGCTTTGATTGTTAACCTGGACTAAACACGTGGTTTGTGACCTTTTTTCACCTGCAAACCCCTACATACTTTCCTGAAAGCCTCTCTGCAGTGTACTGCAGCTTGCTGAGGAACAGTTTGCTCTTCTAATTACCATATCTGTATGCTATAGAAATAGCCATGTGAATGGATTTATGGATCTGAGTGTCCTCAAAACCATTGTACTGAATGACTTTTTTCTGATCCCATGGCTGTTCATGTCCTGTTTCTGTACTGCTACTCTCTTTAGTCTTCAACAGGCATCTATATTTGCCCACATACTACAGATTTAATCCAAATCCTGTTGGATTCTCTGACGTCCTAAAGTTTTATCCATATAACATAGAACATCTTGTGAAGGGAGCAAAAATATCCCAATAAGCCTACAGAAAGCAAAATTAGGTGTTTTTATTCAAATTGGAGGAAAAAAGTCATTCTGCTTAACTCTGCTTGTCACATTTATATGTCTCATTTCCTAGCTCTTTAAAAGCTTCAGTGTGTACTGAAGGTACTTTGTTGTTACATTGTCTGCCAGACTGATATAAACAGATATATATTCATTAATTACTCAATTTTTTGGCTTAGTGTAATGCCTGCCAAGACAGTGATGCACCCTTGCTGTCCTCTGCCTTTTGCCCGATCAGTTACATCTGTGGAGGAAGTTGATATTCAAGGTGGCCAAGATGTGGTAAAAGCAAAAAGCAATTAAAACAAATGTATCCTGTCTCTTTCTTAGGTTTTTTGCCAGGAAGCCAGTATTTAATGAAGCTTAGCATTATCTGACAGCCCTTCAACTTTCCTCTAATTAACTTGCAGCTCTTTGAGTAAAACCTTTCAACACAGTGGGACTGGCCGTGAATGCAGTATTTTGCTGCCACTTCAGAGGACATTGACCTCTTTGGTGTGGTAGGGAGGCCAGCTCTTTAGTTTCTCCATTAATTGTTCTTTCTCTTGACAGCTGTATTGTTGCATAACTCTAAATAGAAATGTATTGTCCTTTCATGAAAATGCTGAGCAGGATTTCGCATATGCTCCATAATTCAAAATATTAATGTGTATCTTACAAAGCCAGATCCCTTGTATTTGCCTGCCACAATTAATGTTCTCCCTTCCAAACAGTGACCAAAATAATGGTGACCATCTTCAAAACCTGGGAGTCTCTGGGATCCTATGTTTCCTTCAAATGTGTGATGCTGTCCTGTCCAGATAGAGCTGAATGACAGCCCTTGGATGATACTTTGAGAGACAAAGATCCTTTATCCCTGCTTTGCTATATCCTATATGTAAAATCCTTCCTCATAGCAAAAGGATCATTTACAGGAAGTATTCCCAGTATGTGTCCCCTGCAGAGCAGTGACTTTTCTGCTCCCTCTTAGTGGGCCCTTCTCTTTGAATTCTGCTTATAATGAAAAGGTTTGAAAAAATCTCAGCAGATGCAGAGTGCTACCTGTGTTCAGCAGTGAAGATCCCTCATCCTAGACAATTACTTTAATTTCAAGGAAGGAACAACTGTGTACATTCCCAAAAATGTGTGGCTGCCTAACACCACCCACCCTCACAGCACATGCCACTTGCTGCAATAGACAGGTGAGGCTGACTGTAAAACTGTTTGCTCAATGGCTTGTGAACTATCTCTAATCAGTCATGTTTCTCTTCTGTGTAGCTTAAAACCCAAAGGCTAGCTTTAAAGAAAAGAAACCATGTTGATAGTTCTTGCATAGTTGCCTGATACCATATTTGCCAACACATTTGCCCTAAAGTGCTTTAGTGTTTTGTCAGTCCATAACCACCAATGTACAGCTCAGCTGTGCAGCTTGTTGTGTTTATACTGGAAAAAAACCCCAAACCTTCATGAAGATTTGAAAATTCTTTTTGTGGTAGTTCCAATGTCTTATTAAGATATTGGTTAATAAGTCATGCTTATGCAGCTCTGTTTTTCTGTGTAAAATTCAACCTACCTTGCCAGATTTTTTGCCACTGAGATGCTCAAATTCTTGAGCATGCAGTTGTTTTTTAAGAATTACAGCCTTCTATACCATCAATATTCAGTGTTGATTTTTGACTCCTCTTTTGGCCTCTCAGACTATTCCCTTCCAGCTAAATATTGCTTTTTTGTCATCCAACAGCTGAAGTCACTATTAAAATTCCCATTCAAAACATTGGCATGCTTCAGGTATTTTTTTGTTTTCTAGAAATTGATTTTGCCACATAGTAAACCCCTTTTTCTTTTCCCCTCTTTTCTTTTTGGGAATGGACATGGTCTCAGAGCTTTGCTGGATCCCTGTTCGATGCAGGTCATATTTTCCCCACTTCCATGGGTGACTGTTCATGTGCAGGGTGAGAAGGCAGAAGAATAGATCCTGTGCTAATGAGGCGAAATGCAGGAAAAGAAAACAGGCCTAATACAAGGAAGTTTTCTGAATACTGAGGTCTATTGACTCACAGAATAGTCTTAAAACAGAAGGATATGACAAATTACACCTTTAAACTATTTAGGAATAGAGTTTACTGAGAGTTTTTCTCAGGAAAGGCAAAATGTGAGCCTTCTGAAGGCAGGATTCCTCACAAAAGTGAGTGGAAAGGACAGAAAAGTAATTTAGTTCTCCTTGTTCTCAGAATTTCAAGGACAATTCTCTCCAAAGCAGTGGGATCTAAGTGCTTATTTGAAGAATATCAACCTGGCCATGCATGTGATGAGCCTGGGAATGAAAAGACAAACCAAGGGATCAAAAAGAGCAAGGATTGCTTGAATGGGCACCTCTGCAACATATTCCAGAGTTATCCTCTTTTCCCATAATTCTTCAGCCTCAGATACTCTGGATTTTGGGCCTTTTGTCTTATTCTCAGATGAGAAACTGGACTGTGGAGGCTCAACATTGAAGCAAATATGTTGGCAGGACATAGGATCCCATTAAATAGTTGTCAAAAGCAGAGGGTGCTTGACCTACTGTAGAGGGGCTCAGTTCAGTCAGAGTAATTATTAATCTGTCATTAATGCCTGGTTGCATTCTGTGTAGAAACCTAATAACAGAAACTGTAAGAAACTGTTACTTGAAGACATTTATATCCAGCAGCCTGTATAACATTTGGTGTGAGTTCATCAGCATCACATCCTACTTCACATTATTTTCACAGTCCACATAAACAGTGCTCTTTTGGGGATGAGCCTACAATCTTTGAATGAAGAACTCAAAATCAAAGCTTCCCAGCAGAGCCACCAAATACATTTGCATTCATATACCAAACCTGAATAACAAAATGGAGAGAAAATGCTGGGGTGGCTGTCCTGGAGGAAACCCTATAATAAAAACTGAGGGCATTATCCATAAGAGAAGCTCTTGCCATTGGTACTAAACCTCTTTTGGCCAGGGAGCATCCTGAGAGTTTGAGAGAAAATGAGCACCAAGAGAAATACACTGTTAAGAAACAATCCTGATTGTAGGTATTTGTTTAACCTATAACTTTTTTTTTTTTTACCTTAGCTTGCCATGAGAAACTTGACCTTGAAGTCTCAATGTATAGTTCTTGGGTTTTCTTTAGCATTAGGCCTCCTCACTGCTATTGCTGCAGAGTGATGGACCAGCACATCATTGTCTGTTTTCCCAAAAGCAGGCAATTCAAAAAGAGTAGTGGGTGCAAGCACTGCAAGGTGTTCTATACCACAAGTATTTCATGTTTCCTGATAAATTGCAAAGGAAACCTTTGAGGACTGCTATTAACTAGTGTAAATTTTGGAAATTTCCTTCTGCCTTTGCCTTAGTAGGCATTATCTAATGTATGTCTCACAGGAAGAGAAAGAAAAAAGTATCCCACCTTTTTGAACAACCCCATGCATCACACTTAGCTAAACAACAAATCAATTTCCAAAAGGAAAGGGATTATCCAAAGGGATATGCTTATGATTCTGAGGTCAGCAGAGGAACCAGTGTGACTCACAATTTGCCTTTGGGGATCCCGCCTTCAAGAGCCTCTTTCATGACTGGACATCTTAGACAATCATAATCCTTTTCCTACAAAGGATGCCTTTCTGATAGATGTTACTCAGCAAGCTCTTCATCCCACAGGATGACTCAGATCTCAAACTGCTCAGGGAGCCCGGACTTCCCAACAGTAATGATGTCACTTGTTGCCAGAGACAAGAAGCAATGGTAGATGAAAAACGTGGATGCAGGGCTACTGAGACAATCAATATGTTTTTAAGTTCTACCTCCTCAACCACTAAAACATCTCCCTGTGCAATTTCATGTAATATCAAGGAAGTAGTTTGGAGGGAGGAGGACACGTCAATGCTTTTGTTGCCCAGATTGCACTTTTCTGCTTTTTGAAGATAGGTGCAGTGTCAGCAATTCTCCAGTTAAATGACCTCTATCTATGCTTTATGAATTCTTAGAAATTTTGATGGTGAGTATTACAGTCTGTTTAGGTAGAGGTGATCTGTCCCCCTGACATGAAGACATTAATGTCTCTGAGTACTGAAATTGCCTTAGCCCAAGTCACTCATGGAGAATAATAAAAGGAAAGCTATGAAAATGTTTGCAGGCTTTTGCACTAAACTCTTTCAAAGCTTACCTGCATGGGAAATTGTAATGTACAACTTACTGGGTTTACAGACCATCTGTCACTCCTTCTGACAGCTCAGCAAAGTGACAGAATGTAAAAGCCCAGTTAATGCTTTTAAAGATTTAGAAAATCACTTAGTCTTTGCAACAATCATCACAACATTATTGTGAGTTATTTAATTGTTAACTGTTAAATTAAATAGCATCTGAAAGATGCCATATGTTTTGATCTATTTCAGAAGCCACAGACTGCATGGAGTGTGCACATCCTTGAGATATCTCAGGTGCCAAAACAACAGAGAAGATGAGACATGAGCCAAGGACACAGAAAGGGAGGGAATGTGGACCATTAAAGAGATGTTTTGAGGTTCTCCTGCCCTTGTCTGTGAGGAGCTGTGGCAAGCACTCAGATCAACCCACCCAGACAGGCAGGCAACGGTACCCAGTCACCCTCAGGGCTGGTCTCCCTCAGGAAAGGACCAAGTTCTAAGAGACATAATTATGATGAGAACTTTGGATGTCAGTGGTGGGAAGTTTACTGGACTTCCCCTGAATACTTCTGTGAAAGCCAGCACCAATACTTCAAGACACTTATTCTTTCAAATCTATTTTTTTAAACACACATGAAGCAAGACAAACAATTTGAAATAATTTATTATTTTTTCTCCTTTTTAGTGAATTTAATACTAACCCAGCTAATTACAATTATAACAGATAAAACTTCATGATGAATCCCTATAAACCTGGGCAGTGCTAGGAATAATGCTGTCCCTTTAGCTTCAGTCAGTATCCTTAGACCCATGAATCCAGCTGTGGTCTCTAACTGTAGGATAGCTGTTCTTGCCCTAGATCCTGCATTGTCACTGCAGAAATGTGGAGCAATGTGGCTCCCTCTCATTGCTCAGTGCGTTGGCACTCTGCCTCATCCATCGTGGGCTGTTCAAGCCATGTCCTGGTGATAAGGTTATTCATTTCACCCAGTGCTTTTCTTTAGGGCTGATCACTGCTGTGACACAAACATTAGTCAATGCATTGTTGTAGCTCCTCAGCAAGGAGCCTCTGCTGTACAATCAAGGAGCAGAGCCACAGCAAGACTCCTAATTTTGGATGCCCATTTGAGGTTTATGGTATAATTTTCTTCCATAACTGATAAAAGTTACATAACGCTGTAGATGCTTAATATGCAGCTAGTTTTCATTTCAGTTATATTTGACTTTCAGTGAGAAAGTTATTGATAATCAAACTGGATGTAGAGAAAATACATCCAGTATGGCTGCTTCTTTTTAAATGCCACATTTATGTATCTTGCCTGTCAGAATGTACAGAGCAGTTGGTAAAGGCAATGCAAGACAGCCTTCTCCAGGACAGCCCACATATTTTCACTTATTTTCTCTGGGATAAGCATGCTATCCAATACTTGATGAAACAAAACTGCCAAATCATTCTGATCCTTTTAACAATACTCTGACATCCCTTTCTTGCTTGCCCACTTATTGGATAAATCAGTTTACAAAAACCTTTGAACCCTTTAGATAGGTAAGGTCTGTGAAAAATATCCTGTGATTCTCAGTGTTGCTGGAATAGCATCTACAATCTGACCATCTAACCACCCTGCTGTTCCAGGTGCACACGAATCATCATTCTGCCTCTTTGGTGGGTGAGATCCAGGTAGATACTATCTCTGCTTTGTAATCCCCTTCCTCTTTATGGAAAATACAACTAGCCCCAGTGGTCTGAAGGAAGAAAAAGTGTTCTCTAGTCTGGTCCCTGATGTTGGCAATGTGTGGAGCCGAAACCGGGTTGTGCGGTGGCATCCAGATGTTTCTCAGCCTCAGTGATGCCAAATCAACCATAGGCTTCTCTTTAGCAATTATGAATCACCTAGAGGGAATCCTATTTCCAGTTTCATTGTGCACTGCCTCTGCATATGGATGAGATGCTGCCATGCAAGGGCAGGTGTGTGACTCCAAACCCTCAAGGTCACTCATGCATTGGAGGAAAGAAGTCCCCTGTAGCCATGGAAGCTGGCTGTGGGGCATCCAAGAACTACCAGGGACATGGAAGGTACACTTCTACACCTTGCACTGTGGAGTAAGAGGAATGTGGGGATTTCTTTGAAACTATTTAAATAGAGGTGCTTGAAAAAGCAGCAGGATTTCATAACGTAGTGTACATGCCACTACACCAAGGAATGGCCACCCATGAGACCATAGAGCCTCTCTCTCACACTCTGGCCCAAATAAAATGTCTGTACTATGGCATCTGAATAGCTTTGAGGATCTGGTTGCCAAGGGAAGTTTTGTGACAGTGTCATTTTGAACATCCAGAATAGCTATCAAAAACTACAGGTGTCTGTTTTGGGTTTTTTTTTTTTTTTTTTTGTCCTGGATGTGGATGTAAAAGTACCTTTGAGCCAATGGATAATTCTCAGCTTGATGAAGGTTTTTTCCTTTTTTTTAGCTTTTTTTTTTTTTTTTAATCTGCCTTTTGCTTTCAAAAGTGTTTTCAAATTCCCTCAACAATGTTCACATTCATGCCTCACAATTGTGTGGCACTTTAAAAATACTAATGCTAGCAGTCACCCTTCATGAGATGAAGGTTACATAAATGCTTCTTAACTACAAAATGCTGCAAACAAAGAGCTCCAAGTTTTTCCCCAATGAATGTTTCTTTGGAGATTCAGAAGCTGATATTTTACTGAACTTTTTCTGCCTGTGGACAATCATAATAGCTCTCAAAAAAGTAAACCACACCAAAGCTTTATAGCTCAAAGCAGAAAGCTGCAGGAAATTAGCTTTATTTTGCTGTTAATGGAAAAAGGCAAAATCCTGCAGTAACTGAACGGTTTTGGGTTTGTTTTTCTTTTTTTTTTTCATTTTTAAATGATTGAAAGAGATTAATAAAATTTAGGGGACAGAATGAACTTGCACTTCCTATGAACATGAATATGAACATGAAAGGGCACTGTATCCTAACAGCAGATTTCTGTGATAACCATAAAGCAGAATTTAATGAAATTGCTTTAGAGAAATGCAGCAATAAATACAAGTAATGAGCCAGCAAAAGAAGCCAGGAGGCAAGGTGCTTCCATAGATATGAGTCAATAAATGCGATAGTGAAAGGAACAATGGTATCTTGGAGAGAAAATTGCTTAAAATTATCAGAAATGAGAAGAGTAGCAATTTGTACAAAATTCCACCAAGAAATCTTCTTTTTTTCTCTCTGGTTATATTTGAGTATCTGCACTTTAACAGAAGTCTGGAAAGGCCAAAATGGTAGTTAAACCACTATGTTTTTACTGTCAGCCAAAATATCTTCGGAGTCTGATGTGTGATATGAAGCGAGGTCGCCACACCTCATGCACTGTTTTACCAAGCAGCACACAAAATACAGCTCTGCTGAAAAAACAGCAGTCTCAGGATGATCAGAGCTGGAGCTTTGCATCAAAATATGCATCAGTTTGAGATGGGAGCAATATGAAATGAACCAGCAGCCCTCCAGTGCTTGCATCATTCCCCTCTCACAGAGGCACTCCGGAGGCACACAGGTGGTGGGGGGCAAAGCAGAGCACAGGTCTCCTTTCTTCGTGTCTTTTGTGGAACCAGAAGAGAAGGGTGAAGGAACTGTGCACCCTATACATTTACACCTCCTAGCTGCAATTTGCTGAACAGAAGTAGCACAAACACATCAAGTTTGTGATGCCACTCCTACCCCCTAATGTTTTACTCACTCCTGTAGAAGATTCAAAGAAATGAGAGCACTGTCAAAGTAGCTGCCTCCATTTGTGCAAAGGCTAATGCACATCTCGGGGCAGTCACTTGGATGTCTTACTAAATTACCTGATCTGCAAGGATGTGTGAAAGTCTGCCACAATAACTCACAGCATGCATTGCACTTGAGAGGCCTGGCCCATGAGCAGGCATTATCTGAAGGCATTTATTTCTATGGCACGGAGCTGAATTAGATTGCCATATGCAATGCATACGTCTCCTGGGCTGTAGACAGTGGGAAATGGGATAAACAAAACATTTGGAGAGGACATGGAAATAAGACATTTCCCTGAAATCGGAGTCACTGCACAGCATGGGGCACAGACATGGCAAGTCCCGTGACACCAAATGGCTTTGTAAAATTCTGTGTTACATGACTTTTAGGAGAAGACTCCAAGGATCACTCACACAAAAAATATATTACGGGAAGGACTTTTGCTCAGAACTGCTGTCTAGAAAGTGATAACAGCCAGCCTGTAAAATAGGAAGCCAGTAACAGTAATTATTTCCCTAGACGAGAGAAGGGGTTTTGAAAGGTATTATATACCAGTAAGCATTTATTCTGAAAACTGAGACAGATTTCTGTTTCTAATTGGTTAATTATATGTAATTTCAGTAGGTACGGATGTTCCATTTTCTGGAACCGATCTTTTTTCTGTCAAGTGCTAATGGAGGTTAGAAGAAAAATATATTAAGCAAGCTGCTATGTAAAAAACTAAGCAGACCCTTCAAAGACTGGGAGTGCTGCAGGGTACCTCTAATTACAGGTCACTGACAACCAGTGACTGAGAGTGCTTATGTTCATGTTTTTCAGGCTTTTCCAGTACAGGATATATAAATGGTAAAAACCATTAGATTTTGGAAAAAAAAAAACCAAAACCAAAAACAAACAAACAAACACAAAAAAGGAAAAAAAAAAAAGATAACAAGTATTAAGTACAGTTAACCTATCTGTTAAGTCTGTTAAGACAAACTCTGAGCATTGTACACATCCTGTCACTTTCAGACAATCGATGTAGAAAGGTTGGTCAGTAAGAAGAACAGTAAAAAAGAAAAGTTGCACAACTCGCAAATGGAAATGGCAATGATGGGAGATTACGTGGTCCTTGTGAGCCTGAGGTTGCAGTCACTCCCAGCACCACGTCTTTTCTAGCTCAATTTTTTTCACCAATTATTCTCTGGCAAAGCTTCTCTGCAGAGCTGTGTGCCAGCAATACCATCTGCTGGCTAAACCTGGCACTGCCCGGGGCAGCCAGCAAAGGCTGGCAGTGCCCAGGGCAGCAGCCCCTTCTCTGCTCACATGCTCACACCTTGTGCTCACCATTATGATTATCTGAGGAGCAGAAATGCACTGGTCACTTATTCTGAACTGATAGGTATCAATGGAGTTATTTCAGAAAGGGATGTCCATAGTACTCATTGAAGAGACTTGAAAAAGCAGAGGTTCTGTCAACCAGCTTGTAGGAAAAATTATATATAAAGAGTTGGAAGGAACAAAGAATTTGTCAGTCTCAGTCAGCATGCTCAGCCAGAGGGTGAAGAAGCTGAATAAAGTGCAGGGTTGATGCTCCTTCAGAGAGGCCTGGGGGGAGCAAAGCAGCTGCTGGGAGCTTTGCCCCATTCAGAAATTCCCAGAAATACCACCTGTTCCTGTTTTGGTATTATTTAATCAGAGGAAAAAAAAAATGCAACTCCCTTTCCTCAAAATAAGGTAATAAAAAGTGCAGTCTCAATGACAGTGAGACAACCCAATACTTGTCCTATTCATAACATCTTTCCGAGGTCTGTACGAGCCTCTGTGATTCAGAGTCAGTGCTTTCATGAGACAAAGAGCTGCTACTGCTGCATTTTACAAACCACAGAAAGAAAAGCTCCAGGGATTTCAAAAGCCGTAGACTCGGCAGAGGCTCCACAGTTTAATTTGTGAAGTGAGACAGCTGACAGCTTACAAACTCAATTTTACTTCACAGTCACTAAAGCCATGAATCTAGTGCTGTGTCACTCGAATCAGTGATGATTAATGAGTTTCAAGACCTTCAAAAGTGCAAAGGGAAGTAGTTCAGAAAGGAAAGGCTTCACCTGGCACAGAAGAGACAAGACCTTGTTGCACGGTGACATGAGCCAGATATTCTCCCTTTTAAAGAAAAGTGGGCTCCCCTAGGTATCCTAGAGAGCAGTTTTGCATCAAATGTTGCCTGGTGCATGAAAGTGAGTATCCCTTGGAGCAGTGAGCTGAGCAATGTGTCAAGAAAGGAAAATAATTGCTCAATATACGTGGAAATAACTCCTGGGAATTTTTATCCAAAGCCAGCAGGATTAAGGCTGGAACTGCAGAGCAAGGCAGGCTCCATTTTGACAAATACAGCTCATGTGTTAAGCAACAAAAAGTGGATTCAGGAGCATCAGGTCTCAGACCCACAATTTTCAAGAACATGAGTCCAATGGGAATTGAGCATATCCCATAATAGGCATAAAAGTACTCTCTTTTTCACCACTAACGTACTATTTTTCAGCCAGTCTGTCCTATTTCGTTAAGCTAGTAAAATTTATTTCCTTCTTAGTCATCTTCAAAAGAATTCATGTCAGTGGACAGGCAAGAGGACATTCTCTGAATATGCTCCAAAGCAGTGTGTTACATTTGCTAGATTTGCATGTCTGTTGTTTCCAGTTAAGAGAAAATATAAAACAACAAGAAACGTACAGGACAGCTGTGGACCCTTGCACAACTGCAGAAAGAAGAGCTGTGTCCTGGGATGTGGCTGATCCCACCGAGCAACTGCAGAGGTTTATTGCACCAGACATATTTCAATAAAACAAAAGATCGTTGTGCTTAAATCCATGGTTTTTTGGGTTTTTTTTTTTGGTTTTTTGTTTTTGTTTTTTTGTTGAGGTGTTTTTACTTCCACAGGTTCCATAAGCAGCTCTCTATCCATCAGAAAAAACATCTTGTAAAGCAATTTGCTGGCACTGTCCTCACTCTTTGAGCCGGTCATTGTGGGCAGGGACTCCCAGAGATGCATCCAATGGAGAGGGAATGACTGTCCTTCCACACCTCCCCAGGCCAACAGCGTACCCAAGGGCACTGACAGACACCTGCTGGGCTTCTGACCACACTGGGACCTCCACACTCACTTCCAGTAAAGGGTTCCTGCTGTGTACAAACACACGACAGCACCAGAACATTGCATGTGCCTTTTGCCTAGCTGTCAGGAGAAATAAATAAATGCAAATCAATTAAAAATTAAAACAAAAAAAAACAAAAACCCCAAAACCAAGCTGAAGACAGTGCCCATCGAAATTTGCATCTTTTCCTCCTTTGTGTAATTTCTATCTCCTTTTCACTAATCCTCAAGTGAGCCAAGAAGGAATTTCAGGAGTCCAGATCTACATTAAAACATCAACAAAAAGCACGATTTGTACAGTATTTGCATTTTAGTCTCATATTTACTATAGTTTTATTTGAAGGAAATATTCTGTTCACTACCTGCCTGCAAGTGGGATTGCAAGATATTAGAATTCAAAACTCCATAGTATCAGTCAATCCACAAAACTAGGGCTATCATTTAAAAACTGAATGAAAACAAATTAACAAGGAAAAGAGGATGAAATATTTATTTCTGAAAAAATATACTACAAAATTGTGTGGCTTAACTACCATTAAACTGTTAGCACAAAAATAGGAGAGAATGTGATTAAATATATTCCTAACAATCATTTAATTCCTGCTTTACATTTTGAATGGTTTCAAATATAGAAAAAATACAAACCTCACCTACAAAGAGCTTATTCAGTTTGCATCTTGTACTTTTACAGTTTATAACTGGATAAGTGTTGATGCATAAAGCTGTGACTCACCAGTGTTGACCACAATTTTTATGAAAATAAATAAGTAAACACACTGAGATGATACAAGCTGAGCATACAGAATTCATCCTAATTCCACTTGGGCAGAGAAATTCAAGTAAACAGAGTCATACCATGAAATTTTCATAAGAAAAGCAAACTAGAAGCAACACCCTCACCTGGTTCTCAGAGCAATTTTCTCCTGGTATTATAATTACTCCTATAAATCCACTGGCTGAAGTTACAAAATAAAGGCAAAAATAAAAATAGCACATACAAAACTGTTTCTTCATCATCTAGAATATAATGAGATGGATCTCCAGCTTTCCACTGTGTCACCAAAGCACACTTTAATGTCCAAAAGTTAAGCACTAGGTTCACTGTCCATTCCTTGCCTGTTCAGTGCAGATACAGCTTAACTAAGACAGCAGTTTTAGAAGCATATACCTTCCCCATCCCAGGTACCTGCTTTTATTTAACCTCTGTGAAGACAGATGTCTACTTTTCTTCCTGGGTATGAGGAAAACCATATTGAAGGCCATCTTAAACCAGCCAGTTGATTTTTACATGGCTCAAATATGTGTGATGAATTGGGTCAGATAAGTGACACATTCCCAAGTGTCTCTATCACCAGAGGAGTTAGGGACCTAACTGTGTTTGTCATTTTGTCTCATTAGGGTACAATTTTGCATCCCACAAACCCAACAGAACTGTGCTGTGTCAGCACAGGAATCAAACCATCACACTGGATACCGATAGCCAGCAGTCATGTTGTACAGACAAGGATTTGAATTGTGATTTATATCAAATACCAGCATCCAGGTAGCATTTGACCTCTCCTCTCTAACCTTCCACTTGCACAAGGCAGGCTGGCACTGCTCACACTGGCACTGCTCACACTGGCACACTGGTGAACACCTAAATCAGCTTCCATATATTTGAAGGCTGCCAGCCTGCCCACTTCTGAACTGAGGACTCTGTATCTCTCATTGCTGGTGTTAGTGATGTCAGCAGCTTTTGCACTCCCAGCCCACTCTTACAGAGTCTCCACAGCAAAGAGAAAAAGGATCTCCAGAAGCACCAAAGTGTGTGGCTGCCCCTTGAGCTCAGGGGTGACATGGAAGCCCCTCAGGGTGCTGGGCATGCTGCTGCTCCCAGGTGACACAGATGCACTTGGGTTTAGAACTCAGAAGGAAACAGGGCAATGGGAAGAAGAGCTGGAGTCTCACATTCTTGCTCCCACATCTATCAGGCAGCTGATATCCCCAGGGGAGCACCCAAGGGAGCAGAGTGGTCACAACTGCACTTCGGTTTGTGCAGAACCCCCACTTCGGTTTTTCTGCACTTCAGGCAGCAGGACCCATTTCTGAAAGGGAAAGAAAAATGCCCAGTGTTAATGTTTAGCTGGAAATAATTGTTCTTATGACCTCAGTGGAATAAGAACTACATATGTCATACACTGAGTCAACCGCCCAGCAACTGAGCAGGGGGCAGTAATTGCCCACTGTTTTTAAATTTGGAATGGACTTTGATTTCATTGTTTTATGACCACACATTAGAGGCATTATTATTACCACTCCCATAGAAAATGCTATGAATGAGGTAGCAACTCTCACAGAAAAAAATATTATCTCATTCTTAATATTTTCTTGGGTGGAGAAGGGGTGTAGAAACTGTTGTTTTTCTGATGCATGCTGAAAAAATGCTTACAAAATACCACCTAATTTTCAGGGCAGAAAAGAGAAGCACTCAGTGTCTGCTGCTGATAGCCTGTTAGCCTCTGTCCTTGAAAATTAACATGCTACAAGGAGAAAATGCATAGTTCTGAAGTGTAGCTCTTCTATGTCTCAAAGTATCAGCAGTAATTTTCTTGAATGGATGATTAAAAACTTTTGCCCCACTACTATTGCACTGTATGGAGCTGCCATCAGCAGTGACCTATTTGCTGTCAGGGCAGAAATGCTTGTTTCAGATCCTGGCCTGAATGCAAATGATAGTTGGTTGGTGTTTATCTGTCTGCAGTGTGATATCCCTAGAAAATAAATAACTTCTGCCAGAGGGCCTTCCTTGCTTGGCAGCTGGGTTCACTTGGGTTCCCTGCCCTTCCTCGTGGTGGCATGGGCACAGCCCTCACAGGCACATGAGCGCTGCCTGCAGAGAAAGCTCTCTGCAGCTCCTGGTGTGCCTAATGTTCACATGAAATGCTGGTACTGCTGGGCTGGGATATGTGCTTTCTTTGTAAGGCGTTGTCAACCACAAGACCTCTGAAATGGTGCCAGAGAATCAGGAGATCTATTTTAAAATGTTATGCTAGTTTTCTGTGCTTTCAAGGGGGCTCTCACATCACATTTCCAAGTTTCACCATGCAACCATGTAGGATTGTTTCTTTCCAAATGGACTTGGTGGGGGTGATGGCATTGAGGACTGAGCCAGTTGGTCAGTCCTGTGTTTTTTTGACCTGGGCTTTACTAGAGACCAAAAATTGCTATAAATTATCATTGCAAAAACTGGCAACACAAGTGACAAAAAAAGTCAACAAACCTTGGTGTGTTATTAAAGGCACTGTTTTGAACATGAAAAGGCTCAAATGTGGAGAAGGAAATGTTTCAGCTCGTCTGGGAGGAGAAGTCCAGTTATTTTTTGATGCTGCTGGTATCCAAAGCACCTCCTGATGCACAGGCGACACAGCTGCATCAAGGACAGTGGCCCTGAGAAAGATCCAGGCAACAGGTTACACACATGGCTTTATAATGCCAAGACTATAAACCTGAAACAGCAGCTGTGCAACCCACCTCCTGCAACCCACCTCTCACCAGGTTTTCACACTCAGCAGTGGAAAGTCAAACCTGCATCCCCCAAAGGACACCTGCCCTCCTGCAATCCAGTCCATGCCTGTCACTGTCATTACTCAGCTGGCATCAGCAGCATCAGCCTTTCCCTTTTAAGCCATGCAAATATTTGTACTGGCTGAGAAGAGATGATTGATGCTACTTTAAAAGCCCTTCCCTCCTCTCACTCCCTCTCACACGGTGAGATCAAAGTTTACAGTCCACTGCTTTCTTGAGGCATATTTTATAACAGTGATGAACACAAAGCAAAAGAAGCACTTTATAATTCTTTATTTAAACCTTCCAGGTGAACCGGTCCCATATTGATGGATGGGAGCCCTGCTGAAGAATCTTTGTCACTTTATAAAAATCTACTTGTTTGGGTCACTTATCCTTTTCAGGAAGAGGAAGTTCCTGTGTGAAGTTCTACCTGCAGCACCCACCAGTGTTCAACCCTGCAGAGCATCATTTGCACAGGGGTGATGAGTGCGTAGGGTGGCAGGGGCTGTGGGAGGGCAGGTAAGAAGATGGGCACCCATGAGGGGGTTGGATGCAGGGAATGGGGAGGACATGAGAAGGGACACTGCAGAAAGCAAGAGGGAGGTGAGTAGCTGGGAAGGGACAGTTTAGGTGCCCTCCCTCCTGCAGAGCAGAGGGAAAGAAGGAAGGCCACAACAAAAATGCAACGAGGTGGCAGCTTCGATCAGCTTTTGAGACTTCCCTCGTGCAGGACACCACATTTCCAGCAGCTCTGCAAGGCTGAAAGCTGCTGTGCTATCACAAGGGCTGCACCCTTCTGCTAGGAGGCAGCATATGAGTTATTACCCTGTTCCTGGGTACAAAACACAGCAAGCTAGTTAAACTATTGCAGCATCACGCTGCGCATGTGCTTGACTCTGATCCCACAGATAAATGCTCTGCCTGCAAACATCTCACTAAAAAAACAAAAGCTTACATTAAAAGAAAAAACAACCAAACCCAAAACATGAAGACTTATCAAAACACAAGCAGTGACACTACACTGGAAAATATTTTGCAAACACAAGCACACAGTGCATTTTTGGAGCACTCGCTAATTCTCCCACCCACGCACAGGACTGTCCCTGAGATGTAAGCAGGTATGATGGTCAGCACAGTGAACTGCTAGGAAGGGAACCACCACATGTACTGCACCTGCCCTGGGCTGGTCCTGGGAGGGTGGCTGGGTCAGCACACTCACCAGCTCATCTCTGGTGGCCAAACACGCTCCCTGCAGCCTGCCGGGCCATGGGCTGCAGGGCTCCAGCAGCTGGGCTCTGGGGGGAGAGGAGCCTTGCATGGCAGCAGGGCAGGAGAGCAGCTCTTGCACCACTCTCCTAGATCACAATTGTTCAGCCAGCCAAAGAAGCCACACATCATCTGTCCACAGGCATGATCCCACTCAGAGAAGGGCACGTTGGAGAACATCAGAAAAACCACTATTCCACAGTAAAATTCCCTTCAGGCATTTATTGTTTCTGATTTTGATTGCTGAACTTCACGTAGAAAAGTTCCTCACTGCCCATGCTGTCAGCTCAGCCTGAGCAGTGTTTCCAGGCCAGCACCACAGGGCGTGCCTGAAATGTTTTTCTATCTCAAATAAACAGGACACATGCAGTGCCACAGGAGTCAGGAGTCGAATGCAGCAGGGACTGGAACTCAAAGAGGTCACTGCTCTGTGTGCCATAGACTGGGTTGGGAAACCAAAAGTCCTCTTCTCATGCATAACATGCACAGCACAGTTGTTTCCATGCTACTTTCACGTTACTTTTTCAAGCAAGGCCTGATTCATCACTTTGTTATTCCAATTTTACCTCTCTATGGCAACAATCTCATCAATGTATAACTGTTTTAAACAAATCACCAATTTGTTTAAAACAATGAAAATCCAGATTATTTAGTAATGTATATAGCTTGCTGACTGAGAAAATCTGAGGATGAACACAAGTATAAAAATGAGTAGACACTTTGGATCTTATTCTAATTTCCCTCAATAACATTTTTCTCCATAATTCATTAAAGATTTCATAATCAATAAAATAAAATAAAATTACATGAAACTATTTAATTTACAAGTATGAAACAGACTCTTCCTAAATTTTAAGCTTATGGTTTGATACTGCTGGTATTATTCAGCACATAAGGTTGGTCTTTAGAGAAAGTCTAGTGTATAAATTAATATAAATATATAATTCCTCATATCATTCCTGTGCAATTTACCTTAATATAAAAAAAAATCATGTAGCCTTTCATTTTAAAGATACTTTTGCATCTATGTAAAAGCTTGGGCCAAGAAAAAGAAGTAAAGGACAAAGAATTAAAAACTAGGTTCAAAATACCCTTTTTTTTAGTATCACATGCATTTTTTTGGGGTTGCAAATCTGCATGTATGCATTTGTGCTGAGACAAATCTGACCATCTACTGTATAACCAGGGATCCCAAACCTCATCCTCACTACCTAGCCTCAATTCCCATCAGAGGTGATTTGCTGCCTGCATTTGTCAGTGCACTCCAGGGAACACTCCTGGGTCTGCTGCTGTCTGACACAAGGGAACACACAGGATCTCACTGAATTCAAAGCTTTAGGTAATGAAAGAAGCTACCATTAATTTCTAAGGTGTCTTTTGCTTGTTTATTCACCCTAAACTCTACTTTGTATTAAATGGCAAGCTCAAGATGATTGCTTCCTGATGCAATAGATTAAAAATCTGGAGGTTTAGGGTGGGTTATTTTTCTTATCATTATCACTGTGAGTTCATCACTATATTCTGGCACTTGAACAATGCCCCTATGTCAGCAAATGGGGCCAAGCTCAGTAATTCCCAGTTTTTTTAGTGCTAGCAGCCTGGAATAGCCTAGCCTTGTGCTATAGTCTGTGTGTGTTTTCCCTAAAACAAGTTCTAAGGGGCACCTTCTCTCTGCAGGAACAGTTGGCCCAGAGGGCAGCCAGGTGGAACCAGCTCCACCGGCCTCTTGTTTTCAGCATTCTTCACCCAAACGTCTGCTCCAAAGTCCATCAGCAGCTTCACCAGCTCCACGCTGCAGTTCCTGGCAGCTGTGTGCAGAGGGGAGTCCAGGCCCTTGCCGCTGTTCACGTTTGCTCCTGAACAACAGGAAGGGCAAAGAACAATGAGAAGAGCCATGACTGCACAGTGGCCTGTTTTCATTCACTGCACTGCTGTTTCTCTGAGTAACACACGAGCTGTAGCCTGCACCCAGAGCTGGACTCCCTTACGCTGGGGCTTGGTGCTACAACTTGCACAAGCACAACCCTCACTGGCTGGGGAGTGGGGCTGTGACTAAGATGATACCAGAGGAATGGTACACAAGGAAGTTCTACACCCACAACCCAGCCCAAGGGTATCTTGAAGCAAGACAAAGGTGTAGCTCCACCTGTGGCCCACCTCTGCTTCCCATCCCTTAAAATAAAGGCAGGATTTCAACATGCCCTATACTGGAGGCTTAAGCTGGTGGGATTTCCAAAAAGTATCTGTTAGAGAAAAAATGTGAGGATGGGAAAGCTCTAGAGGTCCTTGGTAGAAGAGGGCATAAGCACCCCTGATGAGAGTTCCCTCATTCATTACCCTGGATTACTGGCTCCTAAAACACCCTAAGAAAGGTGAGCTGCAGAACTAATTAAAACCTATTATGTTTTTATAATACACATTCCCATAGACAGGAGGCAACAGAAAAAAAAAATAGCAGAAAAAAGAAAATGGTTGCCAACATTTAATTAAGATTAAACTAAAAACATTTAGATTAATTTGTATTTGACTTCTTCCCCAAAAAAAAGATCATTGTACTACACAGCGACCTACTAAAATGTGATATATATGATTTTTTGCTTGTTTTTTCTAAAGTAGCTTTGTTGGTCCATCATTTTTGTACCAGCTATATGGCCACTTTAGGTTATATGGCCCCTTTGGCTAGAAGACCTGTACTACTGTAGATAACAAGAAATGGTTTTGTGTAATTACCCAAGCATTTAGCCTTACAGCTTTGTGTGATGCAAAGGATACAGTGCTGAACCTTCTTCTGTGTTGGAAATGTCTCCAACTTTTTATGAACTCATTGGAAATCAAAACATGTTTGCAGAAATACTATGTAAAAGTGGCTGAGTCAATTGCTTTGGATAAAGATGAGGTAAAAAAAAAATTCTTCCTGTTTACTTTGAATAACTGGAGCATCACAAGCATAGACACTGGAAAGAATAGCTTGTTCCAGGCACAATGTGAAATCCAGGATCATCCATCATTTTGTTGGGAGCTATCAAGCTGAATTCCTGATCACCCTGCTACCACATTTAACCAGGGCTGCTATTAGGAGTGAAACATCTCCTGATCCCAAAGCAGGAGCTCCCCTAAATCTTTGATGCAAACATAATCCAAAGACAGATGTTGCAGGAAACGAAAGTACACATTCTGTATTTTTGTTTTTACCTGACTCAAGCAGCTTCTTGGCACAGCTCAGTTGCTGGTTCTCACATGCTACATAAAGAGGAGTACCCAGGTGCTTGATGTTGTGATCTATATTTACCCCACGGGACACAAGGAGTTCCACACATTGCACATGACCTTAAAAGGGATAAAGGAAGAGTCAACTCACAGAGATCAGGCTTTTTTTTTCAGCAAATTCTCTGTTGCAGCAGTGTAGTTTGGCAAAGATTCAATGTTTTGTCAAGAGGTGGTAGTGTAATACTTTCATCCACTGCAATGGATCCAGCCAGCAAAACAGGAGCTGAAAAGCCACGTTCAGCAAAGCAGGCTGAAGCCCTCACATTTTATCTGACTCATTTCAGATGTCTGCTGAAGATGAGATGAATCACTCCATGTTTCTCTCCACTCCTTCTGAATATAGCCAGATGTCTCCCTCAAATGTCTCCCTCCAAATCAGCTACATTGCAGGTAGCTGATTTGGACAATGCATTCCCTTCCAGGTGTCACAAAGTGAACTCAGATGATCTGACAGCTGAGCTGACCTGCCCTTGAGGAGCAACAGGGGTGGGAAGAACTGCACCCCTCATGGTGAGACCAATTAGCAAGGAATTTTACATGACCCAAACCAAGAAAATTATCTTCTTTATCTCTCTCCTCCGCTTCAACACGCTGCTAGCAGCATGGGAAGGAGGGCTGATGCCTGTGGGGTTACCTCTCTTAGCAGCTTCGTGGATGGGGGATGCCAGGTCACAGGGTGGTTGTAGGTTGGCTCCATGCTCCAGCAGTAAATTCAAGCAAGCCACACTGCCACTGACACAAGTGTTGAACAGTGGTGTGTGCCAGTCCACAGTCACTCCATTCACCTGGGGGAAAATAACACAAAAATCCAGCAAGACTTTTGTCTTAGTATTTCAGAATTGATGACAACTAACCAGTTTCTAAGCAGAAAATAGGGGGTTTGACTTTTTTTTATTTAATTCCATGCCAAAACTGCCCAGTGCTTCTGAAGACTACAACTTTTAATTAAAACAATCATTATAAACATATTTTTTAATTGCCCCCAAGTCTCTCCTACTGAAAAAAAAAAAAAACCACCACAAAAAAACCCCCCACACACAAACAAAACAAAATAAAAAAAAAACCCACACATCAGGGCCACTCCAGAGTCTCTCAGGAGTTTCCAAGCTAAATGTAAGACCATTTCTCAGTTATCCTAGCTGAAACATAGCTACCCACAGTCCTCTCCTGAAACAGTCCATTTTTGGCTGAAAGCGTGCAACCCTTCCTTATTTTTTATTTATTCTTTTAAATTTTTAACTGAAAGGTAATATCTGGTAAGGTAATGTATGTATGAATGAATTTTCTTATTCGCTATAAATTTGAAGCTGGCTTGAAAAGAAGTGGCCATGAGACACCATTCTGCCATTTTACTCACATCTTGTTTCCATTTTCTTCCCATTTTTTGTCAGTTGGTCCTAACATTCCTACGCCTTGACTTAAGACTCTGTGCATTGATACCAATAAGATTAATTTGCCTGCATAAAATAAAACACACCCTTAACTGCTGCAGGATTATAAACATTTTGCAAGATGAACTTCCCCTTGTTCTTGTGAAAGATGAGAACATTTTATCCTCATCTAAAGAACAAAAATAACTGTTGCTTGTATCTGTGCTTTTTGGATTGCTTTATTAGGAAGTGCATTTCAGAAGTACCTCAAGCAGAGCTAAGTACAGAATGTAAATCACAGAGATACTCATGTGACGTGACATCATGTAGCAGTAAGTGTGGTAACACAACATACCAACACTAGAGACAGTGGTCTGTCCATCACCTACTCACCTGAGCACCATGTTTCAACAGGACACTGGCACAGGCAGCATGACCCCCAAGGCAGGCTTCATGGAGAGGAGACACCTGGTCTGCTGTAACAAGATTGACATCATTCCCCTGATAAGATAATGGAAAACATCATTACAACCAACTACTAAAACCCCCATACAAAAATCAACAATAAAAAAAAACCAACCCTTCTTTAAAAGCCTTATGTAACTAGACCTTCCTCAACTGCCTGGAGCTATTCATCTCAGAAAGTAAGCAGATGAAGGGGATGAAGAGGCTGTGATGTTTTGGCTGGAGTGGATACTGGCACAGCATACCTGAGGCCATGACCGGCACACCCTGAAAACCAGCACAGAAAGCTTAGTGGACTGTCCAGTGGGACAATGTGGTGCGGTTGACTGGCTTGAACCCTGAATGCTCTTGGAAGTATTTATGCTCTTCGCCTCGAGGCAGCCACTGAAGGAAAGAAATGCATCAGAAACATCGGTTGGATTCCACAGGATCTCTTGTTTCCAACGATCTTGGTGCTCCAGAAGACTAAGCTGGAAGAATCTCCAATGCTTCTTCCCTTTCCATTACCTCCTTCACAGGTTAAACCCAGGGATTTCGAAGAAACAAAGCGGTGAGGTTCAGAAATCACTTCTACCTACCTATCTCTGACCTTCTGGAGGGACAAGGGCTTTGGGATATGCTCAGGCACTTCAGAAACAAATGTCTGGGTGACTGAATTGAAGCCTCAACCAGACCCATGACTGGGTCCAGAGCTGGCCCCTCAGCTGGGGCACCAAAAACTGCTCACAGGCATGCACAGAGCTGCAGAGGAGCTGCCCTCAGCTCTCCAGAGATCCCAGTGATCCCATTACCTCTGCCACAGTTAACATATCGCCCAGGATAGCTCAGTACATCACCAAATCAGTGCACAAAGCTTGTGCTGGCAAGGAACTGGCTGTAGGAAAGAAAAGTCTGTTGCAAGCAGATTTCACTGTGGCCTGGTTAACATGATTTTCTCACCCCAAAGTTTCACAGTAAAGCACAGACTGCATTCATCCACTGAACAAACCCTGCAGAGACCACAAGAACCCAGGGGAGAGGTACCTGTTCAATGAGCTTCTTCAGGGAAAGCAGACGCCCATGGATAGAGGCCTCATGTAAAGGAGACCAGTCTGAAACAAAGTCTGTACAAAAACAAAGACAGGAAAAGGGCTAAAAACTCTATTTTACTAGCATACTTTACTTCAACTGTGTGACCTCCCTTCTACTTTATTTGAGCTGCCAAGATTTCTTTGGAGCAGATGCTGTGAGGGGGACAGACAAGAAGATGGTTTCCCTCTGGGTGCATTTTTAACTCATTCCATGTTTGCACTGTGCAGCTGTGTTCCCCTTCAGAAGACAGGAGAGGGATTTGCAGAACATCATCTGGCTCTGGCTGAGCTTGTCCCTCTCTCTGATTTATTTATTTCCAGGGCCTTTTTTTTTTCCTTACACAAATGTATTGCATTTTACCAATTATCTCAAAAGGAATATGTTTTGAAGAGGGTTCAGCTGATCAGTCATTTACCCCTGCTCAGAGCTGGACCAGAGTCAACAACACTTGGCAACAGAAGGGACCAAAGTACAGGGAGGCAAATTGTGCTACCTGTTGATTCTGTCTTTCAGTTTTCAGTGTTTGCTATGAGTGGTGCACTATAAGTAATACCTATGTTCTCTGCATTGCTGAAACCACAAAGTGAGGTACAGCATGTATATACTGTGCACATATTAACAGAGGGAGATCTTCAGTATTACAGATTTTATGGCTCAGAGCCAACTGACAGCAATAATCCCTCTGGGAGATATTTACATCCCAGCACTCAAAACCCAGAGTCTGCTCTAAGCCAGTGTCCCAGATTCCCCCTGGGAAGGAAGGGAAGCCTTTACAGAGGGCACTTCACACAGCTTCCTGTGGAAAGACATTTTGCTGTTCTCTGGAGATGTCCCACTCTCCTTGCACTAACTACAGAGAATACTCCAGTGACCAAGTTGCTGGCTGAGTTGCTAAGGTTCTCAAGAACTATATTAGAGCACATGCATGGAATGGAATCCTTAACAGTGGGAAGTCTGCCTTCAGCAAAAAAAAAAAAAAAACAAACGAATAAGCCACTATAATTCTTTAAAAGAATGTTTACACATAAGCTGATGAACATACAGGTTTTAAATGAAAATAAGGTGTATTTAGACCAGACATAAAAATGTGGTGGTGAAATAATGGAACAGGTTGCCTAGAGAGGTGGTGGATGTCCCATTTGTGGAAAGATTCAAGGTCAAGCTGGATGGGGCTCTGAGCAGCCTGGTCTAGTGGAAGGTTCCTGTGCATTGCAGGGGTGTTGGGCTAGACAATCTTTAAAGGTCCCTTCCAATCTAAACCTGGCTATGAGTCTATGAATTAGCTTTTAAAGAAATTAGTATTCTTTGTTATTAGCATTATTTGAGCTCTGCCTGCCTCCTTCTATGTTCCATGGGCTGCATCTCACAGCATTTACACAATTTCATTAGGTTTCCAAAAATCTTTTGGCTTTAGCAAATGGACAGCCAGTTCTGGAAGTTGTGGTTCTGGTTCATAAGGACAGCAAAACTGGGCTACAATTATTAAAGCACAGAATGATTAACTGACTAAACCAGCTAAGTGATGTGTGTCAAACTGATGCTTATCTGACCGTGCTGTTGTTCTTGCTGGTCCTGCCTGTGTTACAGTCAGTTGTGTTTCCAGGGTATGTAAAAAGTTTTTCCCCATTTAGAAACTAATGCCATTGCCTAAACTGCATGAGTTGTAAGGGAAGTTTGTTTATAGATATTCTAAAAATCTAGATTGCAGTACAAGTTTTTTGAGCTGCAACTTGAACTTTTTTTGGCCACACAAATATTGGCAGATGCTTGCGCTGTACCAATCTGCGCATCGTACCAACTTATGATATCATCATGTCACGATGATATAAGAGGGACATACCCAGGTATGGATTTTATCCATTCAGTCCTTGCTTGAGAAAAGACAGGTTTCTGCTGAAACTCTTTTTAAAAAGAGCCAGACCAGCCATCTGTGGACTGGCCACTGGCTTGCAAGTTTCCAGGTTTTAACAATGAATTAAAAGACTGACCATATAAGCATTAAAAACACATGTCAGTGAAAAATAAGAGATATGTGCCAACACATAATCTATCTGGATGTTCTGTAACTGAAAAAAACCTAGGGTTTTATCCTAGGTGGAAGTGGAGCCCTATGGAGCCCATCACACCAGCTTTGGATACCTTGGGAGGAGCAGGATTAAAGGCCTGACTGATGACTAATTGCAATGGCATAATTCCAGATCTGCTGCCACGAGCTGCACAGCCCCAGGCTGATGTCTCTCCTGCCCTACCTCCATATGCAGCAAGCACCTCTAACCTGAAGCAATGCCAGGGAGGCAAACCCCCTGGAAGGGATGGAAAACTTCCCCAGTTTCTTGACCCAAGGCATAACCTTCTGGCAAACAACAATATTTCTATTTTCTGCCTGCTCCAGGCTGGAACTCAAGTTTCTTGCCTGGAAGAGGAGAAAGGCAGTGGATTTCCACGTCTCACTGCCCTCTTTTACACTTCAGAGGAGGCACACGGCCAGAATATAAAAGATCTGTATTGTATTTGATTAAGACCTAAGCACATGTCAATTCCAGCTGACCACAGGCTTTCAAAATCCTGAACCAGTGACTTCCATGAATGTGCCCAGAGCACCCTGCCACCAGAGCTGCACATGGAGTAGCAAGGCCAGTGTATGTGGGGGACACAGCTGTTCATTGTATGTACCACCACTGCAACAAGGATTCCTGACTGTCAAAACCAGGTACAACTGCCCTTTCACAAAGAAACAAGATAATTTGTCCAAATTTGAAATTTACCCACACCTTAGTCCACAGGGAGGCTGAGTCAGATCTCAGCAGTTCAGCATCTAGGCATCCAAATCCCACTGGCTTTCAGTGGCTTTGGGTCACCTAGCTTCCCTTCCACTGCAGAAAACTCCAGCCAGCCCGGAGGTCACATTAAACCTCTGGTCACATTTGATGGCATTGCCATCACTCAGGCACGTGACACTGGCAGGGTGGTGTACACAGAGGGAGTCATAGCAATAACCATGCACACATCCAAATTCTGACTGTTCCCCGTGCACAACAGAGCTCTCACAGGACCTTTCTAGAGCACTGGTCTTTGTGGTGATGGCTGAAGCAACTTTTCCCAGCCTCTGACCATGTGAGGGCATTTCACCCTCCGTGCCTGTCCCCAGGCTGGCTTCCTCCCATGCCTCTCACGCACAGCGCAACCTGAAAGGGGCTCTTAAGTCTTTCCAGTGTTGGTGTGTTCTTGCATGCGTTTTTGCAGATACAAAATCCTTAAAGCATTATATAGAACAGTATTACAAATGCTGTTTTTCATACTCAAAGGCTGTGCCTTAAAGTTTGTGATACACATAGCCTGAGCCAAACACGTTCCCACTGGAAATTGCCAGCAGAGCTTATTGACTCTGCTAAGGAACAGGAAGATACGAAAGGAATGGCCTAAACTTTGATTTTCAAAGGACCAAATGATCTGTGTGCAGCACTGTGCCATGTGGGATTCCCTCCTTCCACCCTCCATTTTGCTGGAGCTCATCTCCAGTGGGGACTGGTTCTATTTCATACTGTTAATAATAATAATAATGCTGTCTGTGCCTTCCTGCTCCCCCCAGCCTCAGGCTGTACATACGTGGCACACACGAGGGCAGGCAGACTACACTGCAGATAGGCTGGTCAGCCTTGCATTTTGGTTTTATGGTCTTAATTTTCAACTTGGTATTAACGGAAACATCCCGAACAGCCCAGAAAAAGAGCAAGGACAGCATAAAGTCACATTTTCTGAATTTCCCTCATTCCATCTGCACTCGCCATTAGATGAAGGAGTAACTTCAGAGAAACAGAGCTACATCGAACACATCCAGCTCAAGATATTAGGTTAAATTACTTGTTTTTTTTTACCATGTCATATTTTCAATGGCTCTGGGCCAGACACAGAGCAATGCCCGGAGTGAGGCCATTTGTCTGAGTAACTGCTCACTATTATGTGCCCACAGCAGCACTGGTCACAGCAATGCCACTGCAGAAGAACCCAGCAGGCTCAGCCTAAAAAAACACTTAGGTCTGTTCATCTGAAAGACAAGGGGAAAGGATAAAAGATCAGGAAGAAAAAAAAAAAAAAAAAAAAGAAGAAAGGGAAGACAAAAATGAAAAGCAAAAAATAAAACAATCAAAAGAAAGAAGAAAAGAAACAAGGAAAGTAAGGAGGAAGGGGAAAAAAAAAGAAAGAAAAAGAAAAAAGAAAAAAAAAGAAAAAGAAAAAAAGAAAAAGAGGAATTGAGCCAGTGCTGAGCTTCCTGCTGGCACTAATTTAAGTCAAACACGCCACATTTAAACTTATTTTTCAGTGTGCTGCAGTCCAAGTGCTGCATTTGTTTCTGCGTGCACAAAATGCACGACAAAACCAACCACTCTTTTCTATGACACGAAAGAAAAACAACCAAAATTTCAGTACCAAACCGAAATAACTTTCTATAATCCCCTCAGGAGTACAAAGGCATGTTGGTGTTATGCGGGACGGACTGAGGACCTGTCCTGAAGCCGGCCACGGGGAGCAGCCCAGCGCAGCCTGTCCCTGTGCCTCGCTGTCCCCGCAGGGCTGAGCCCCGTGCCCGGCAGGAGCGGCACTTACCCCTCATCAGCGGGGACCACGGCGACGCTGCAGATGCCTGGCCTCCCGCTCCTTGCAGTTTGCTGGCATTTTGATTCGTTCTCTCATCATCCATCTCAGCCCTGTCTGCCCAACCGCTGTTTTTTCACTTTGTGGTCGGTTTCCAGAGTTCAAATTCCATCGTTCCCGGCGAGCCCCCGGCGGCCGGAGCGATCTCTGGCACAGACCCTGCCCGCATGAGCCGAGCAGCCCTGGCGGCAGCCGGGACGCGGTGCCGGCAGCTCCCCGTGCAGAAACCCGAGCACCTGGGCTGGGATTTAACTCGGCGGCTCCCGGGCTGCCCCGCTCGGCGACCCAGCCGAGCGAGAGATGTGCCTGATGTCACATCCTCTCCAACGCGACGCCCAATCGGGGCGCCCGCCGCTCGTTTTTATCAGGAAGGAAATTCTCAGTGTGCCAAAAGCACGAGACAGAAAGAGCCAGTTCAACTAGTTGAGCAAACTCTGCCTGCAGGGGATGCGCAGGGACGGCAGGCAGGCTCCCCGGGCCGGGCTCGGCGCAGCTCCGCCGGAGCGGGCGCGACCGGAGCGGCGGGACCGGTGCTGCCCGGTGCCGCCCGGTGCCGGTGCCGCTGCCCGGTGCTGCCGCTGCCCGGTGCTGCCCGGTGCTGCTGCCGCCTCTGCCCGCTGCTGCTGCCGCTGCCCGGTGCTGCCCGGTGCTGCTGCCCGCTGCTGCTGCTGCCTCTGCCCGCTGCTGCTGCCGCTGCCCGGTGCAGCCTCTGCCCGCTGCTGCTGCCGCTGCCCGGTGCTGCCTCTGCCCGGTGCTGCCGCTGCTGCCCGGTGCTGCCGCTGCTGCTGCTGCTGCTGCTGCCCGGTGCTGCCCGGTGTGAGCGCCGCCCGTCCCGCGGCTCTGCGCGGCGTGGGGAGCCGACCGCAGCCGGGCTCGGGTCCCTTTACCCCGTCCGGCTGAGTTCACCGAGTGCCACCAGCAGTTTTGTACCAAAACAGCGTCCTTTTATTTCTAAGCAACTTCTCAGCCTAAACAAACCATCACAAACCAAACAGCAAAAACAAAAAAAAAAAAAAAAAAAAAACAAACAAGAAAAAAAAAAGTCTTTATTATTTTTTTCAGGAGGACCTTTGCCTCATTTCTTTGGGTCTGTTTTGCAAAAGTTCTGTTCTCGCAGATCATCTCTGTTTGAACTATTTTCCCTCCCAATTTATTTTTATTTACAAGCACAAAATCTTTTTTCTGTCACTGAATATTTGCCCGTTTGTGTTTGGTCTGTGTTGCAAAAGTTCTGTTCTCACAGATCATCTCTATTTGAACCATTTTCCTTCCCAATTTAGTTTAATTTACAAGCACAAAATCCTTTTTCTGTCACTGAATATTTGCCTGTTTGTGTTCAAGTCGAAGTAGGCAGAACGTCCATGCAATATGTTTTAACATCAACCTGGATCTCAAACAACACAGAACTTCAAACACAGATTAGAAACAGCTTACACAACACAGAGACACAACAGAGCTTTTAAGCATTACAGTACTATTTTCCATTTAAATAGCAAATACATCCCCAAGTTCTACATAAGCAGGCCTAGCTGCAGAAATTACTTTATCCTTATTCAAGTGCAGCCATCCTCTGTGCATAGAAGTGCACAGTAAAGTGGAATCTACAACACTTAATATTACTTTTTTCTGTTTTATGTCTTACAAAAGGAATTGTATTTTTTTTCCTCCTTCAAAAATCTAAATTTTTTGTAATTCAATGGACTGTTCTACTATCATGGTTCTTTTTTTTCTTCCACTTGGTAATCAGTTTTTTAAATTGTGCAGATAAATTTTATAATGATTTTATTATTATTATTAGCACAAATATTGCTACAAAAATGAAAATGCACTGCTGGTAAATCTTTTCTTGGTGTGAAAATTCAGCCTTGGTTTCTGAGGATGCAAACCACAGAATTACATAAAATGTTCGGAAAATTGGACATAAAACATAAGATTTGTTCAATTTAACTTCAGAATCAGGGTGAGATTCCTAGCTTTTCCTTAGCACTAGTGAAGAAATACAGGCATTCTCAAACCATGCTTTGTCTCACCTACTTTAGATGTCTGCTCTGCGGCTACACATACTGGAATTTTAGAGTCAGTCTTGACCAACTGTAAAAGGGATCCCTAAATCGTGAGCAGAGAATTAGCTGTGTACGTGTAAACAGCTGAAACCCACTTTAAAATGTGGCTGAACTGACAGCCAAGGGTCCCAGCTCTGACACCCTGAGTGCTGTCATGTGCCTTGTCCTGCACAGCCTCTGGGTGCTGCAGCTCAGGGTGAAACATCTTCATCCAGACAAAGGCCAGCATTGCCCAATGCCTGAACCACAGAGCCTCAGCTTTGGAGTGCCTGTATCTCAGAGAGCAGGGTTTTGACAGACAATTCAGACAGATTTATCTGCATTGATCCAAGCTGTTGCTCCCTGCCTGGCTCCCAGCTCTCAGCAGAGATTACCCAATACAAGGGATGGCAGCACTGGCCACAAACTGATGCCACAAGTGTCTCAGTACCTGGCCCATTGTGTCATCTCAAAAAGCTGTAAAAGCAGTTTTCTTCTCCAGCCTGTAAACTCGAGCTCTGAGACCCTAGCACATGCCACATCCTCCTCTAGGGCAGTAATTTCCAGTCAGCAAGCAAGGCAAACATCTGGGACAGCCATGTTTTAAATCACAGCAGTTAAATCTGCCAGAGCTTGCCTGCAGGAGCACTGAAGCACTGGTGTCATTTCCAGACGTACCTGGGTTTTCTTTGGAAAGCTGCTGTGAAATCCTTGAGCTGACACAAAATGGAGAAGTTCTCCCTTGGAGAAATAAATAATAGTGTCCAGTTCCTGTATCCCTAATTTCCATTCTTCAAATCAAGTCTCTCCTCCAGAGGCTTTACTTCTTTTACACTTTTTCTGACATGAAATGTTTTCATTTTCCTTCCTCTCACCCTCACAGAAACTTCCCTTTGCAAACATTCCATTCCTGGCTGGGGACCAGACAGACTTCTGCAAGTAACTGTTCCCTTCTGCAGGATGGCCAATTTACTTAGCAAGAGAGACTCTAAGTCAAAACAAACAAAAAAAACATGAAGAAGGCATCAAAGACATCTTGGTTGCACCCTGGCTACATCAGTAGCACCTGGATCTGTGCTTTAATTCATTGCAGATGTGGAGAAGTGTGGGGTTTCACCCCCAGATTGGGGTGACCCTGAAAGATGGAAAAGTCCCTCCTCCAACCCGTGCCTTCAAAGAAAGACTCAGTAGTCTTCTGTTGTCCGGTCTCAAGGTAGTTTATTGTTGGATATCTAAAAGATTCTTCTCCCTGAACTGCTGTGGCCCGTTCAGCAGGGCAGGCAAAGGCACACTGCCCTCCCAGGGGGATGGTGCCATCTTTTATATCATATATTATGTACTACATGTTTATACCTTTTCCCCAATGCCTACTATCTATATTGAATGGTGACTTTCTACTCTAAACCAATCTGTGAGTGCCAACATCACCAAAGACATGGAGGTTAGGAAGGAGAAAGAAGGAGGACAGGGCACACCCAAATCCCTCCATCTTAGAACTCCTGACCCCCATGTACAAAACTTGGACCCCTGTGTACAAGGCTTAAACCCCCCTGTACAGCACTCAAAAATCCTTCCTTTCACTTCATGACTACTTCTACTACAATACCTAAACTTGTGTGTGTGGCTTGTAATTCTTCATACAGAGTTGGTAATTTGCTCCATGGGCTAAGATCAAAACCCCACGTGTGTCTTTGGCTGCAGGCCAGGGTCTCAGAGCCCCCTGCAAGTGGCTCTGGCCATCCAGGGCACACAGAGGGATGTTCTGGATTCCGACAGAGAAGCACCAAGATTTCCCAAGGAGCAGGACAAACTTTGCATGAGAGCTTGCAAACAAGGTTATTGTATTTTCATTGTGTCAAGAAGGGGCATTTTCCCCACTGAGAGAAAAGCAACAACAATCTGGTTTTCCCCACCTGGTGCCAGTTGTTTCTCAGTGAACATCTGTGTAAGCATCTTCATATGTTGCAAAATATATCTTGACATTGCTTTCTGAACAGGATTTAAAACATATGTATGTACTCCTGTTCAGGCAAAAAGAATCCAAACCCTGAAACTGGTGGCTTAACATTTGGTTTGGGTTTTGGTTTGGTATTTTTTTGTTTGGTTTTTTTGTTTGGTTGTTTTTTCTGTTGGTTGTTGTTGTTGTTTTTTGGGGTTTTTTTGGGGGGGTTTTTTCTGAATCATTGTGATTTCTATCATTCCCAGGATGTTTTTTATCCTCTCTTGTGGGCTGCAATCATGGTTTGCCCACACTGCCAGGTGAGTTGTGTGGTGAAACACCTCATGTGACAAGTACACTCCAGCAAGCAGAGAGTAGGTGTAACAGCAGCAAAAGTGTCAGCCCTGTTCTTGAGAGCTGTGGAGGTTTTTCAGCAGACTGCCAGCATCTGGCAAACTGTAAGGTAGTCTTGTCCAATACCAACTTTTAAGTGAAACCTAAATCCAGGCATAGAGCAGATTTAAATTTCTTTCTTCCCCTTTTCGAACTGTTCATTATTAGTTTTGAAAAACAGTGAGAATTCTTTGGTTTGCTGGCAAATCTTTTTGGTTCCCAGACTTTCCGGTGTAAAATAGTCGTTTCTGAAGAAAGCAAAATTACTTCCTCAAAACTATTAATTTTGTCAGCAACTTTGCATTAAAACAAAAAAACCCACAAAAAACAAAAACAAAAAAAAAAAAAAAGAAAAACCCACCAAAAAAACCCACAAAAACCCCCCAAAACAAAACAAAACAAAACAAAAAAACCCAGTTAGAGTTTTCCACTAATCCCAGTGGTTAGACCAGTGTTGAGAAAACCCAAATGTAGCAAAAAGCAAGCTCAGAGCCACTGAGGCCAGCTGGGTTGGCCCTGCTAAGCAGCACTCACATGGCAGGTCCCACACAGAGCATCTTGCCTGCATGGTGAGTGTCCCCAAACAAAGCAACTTTCCATGCCTTTCCCTGGTTTCTGCCTCTTCCCACTGCTTATCAGTACCAGGAGGCAAGAGCAGTAACAGCTCAGAAGTATTGGAAAGATGGAATGGTAAAAAAGGGTCGTGGGAGGGAGGTATCTAATGGAGAGTCTCTTCTGCAGTGCTTCTCTTCCCCAATTTCACTGGGGTTAGATGTTCACTGCTTATCCAGCCCCTTACATTTCAAGAAGCTCTTCCACCCACACCCACAGGCTGCTTTCCAGACCTTGGAGCTCACCTCTAGAAATTTCCCTCATGTGGCACAGGTTTCCACACTTCTGCATGCGATGGGAGCAGCCAGCACATTCCAGCTGTCCTCACAGCAGGACCTCCCAGCAGCTCCCCTTGGGGAAAGCTGCCAACACCTTACCACTTCTACAAAATGCAATTTGTGGACTTACACAAAAGTTACCCCAGGATCTCCTAAAACCTTGTCTAGAACTGGGACTTCTGTTGGCTTCTAAAAATGGGCTTCAGAAAGCAACACTGCCAGCTCTCCTGCTTGAGCAGTAATGGCAGCCAAAGAAAATGTCCCCAGACCTTGCCTCTGGGTCTGTTCTCCCCAGCATCCCAGGCATGGCAGGTGCTCCCGTTTCCTTTTGGTAAGGATTTTTAGCATATTGCTAAGGTGGGTGAAATTACTCAGCTGCCCTGAGCAGCATACTTGTCTCCCTGCCCTGCTCCTGGAAGATGGCATTTGGTGCAGTGGAGAAGGGGCTGTGTAGAATAGTCAAGCCCATAGGATCTGAACTGTTCCCAACATTATCTTCAGGTCTAAGAAATCCACTCACCTGGTTTTGGACAGATTAGAGGCTTGGACCAGGAGCTATCCACATTTTCTCTGTTGGAAATGCAAAGTTGGGACTGCAGTAAGCAGCCAGCTACAGCACTAGTGTGCCTTGGTAGAAGCTTCCTTTGCTGTCCATGAGCACAGCTTGGCTTTTGTTTTGCAAGAGGCTGGAAATCCTCTGAAACAGCCAAGGGATGCTGATTCACAATGCTGATGTTGTAAAAATAAGGATTTCCCTTCCTAAAGGATTAGGAGCTGAGCACAGTGACAAGATACACGTTTTATCTTAGTACTGTAGCCAGCTTGGCCACTCATCTGAATATCTGACATTGCTGCAGAGGGAAAACCTCCTCTGGAAAATGACGTGCAGAGTGCAGGGCTTACCTGAGGCATAAAGGTGGAAAAGTGTGGCAGGGCTGGCTGACCCTCCCCTTCCTCCAGCTGTGGCACATGCCTGGTGCACGGCAGGCTGCAGGTAACCTCCCCCGAGGCTGCACCTAACCTGGTGTGGGTCATTCTACATCAGCTCCCAGCATCATCCTCCATGTCCCAAACCAGGAGTGACAGAGACTCCCTAGGACCCCACAGCCCTCTGGTGGGTGCTGGGCAGGGAAGGGTCTGCAGCCAGCTCTTGCCCTGCCCAGGCTGCAGGGAGGCACTGAGGGCAAGACCCATGTGCTCCTGCACCGTCAGAGCCCACACATCCCCTCAGACTGCTCAGAGGGGCCAGTTCACCACACCTATCCTCTTCAGAGCAGACCTGGGAGCTGTCTGCACATGCAGATCACAAAACAATTCATTCTTCAGCTTGAAAAGGTGGTTATTATTTTCTTATCACCTGTTCTTGTGACAGCATTAGGGCAGGCATCTGAAGATCTGGAACAAGCCCCTCACTCAACTTACTATTTCATCTGATGACAAAGTTTGCTAGAGATTTGTACCAGTGAAGAGGATTGTCTGTTAAAATGTACCAAGGATGAGCCTTTTTAGTCACATGCTTGAGATGGATTAAAAAAATAGAAAGAAAAGGAAGAAAAAAAAACCCTAATGAGTAATTTAATGGTCAGTGACAAAACCATATTTTTTCCCAAGCTGTTGCAAGCATGGAAAGCCCAGGTATTTCTCAGCCATTTACCATGGATAAATAGCAGACAGGGACATTTTCTGCACAGTAAATCATTTCAACTCAAAGACTTTCATAAATATCAAATGAGGTTCCATCCTGCCAGACACCCAGCAGAGCAGCCGTGGTGCCCTGAAACAGTGGTTGCCCACAGTGAGTGGGAGGGAGCATTTTGGGGGTAAAACTGGAAAGCACTTTGAGGAAAAAAACAGTGTCAGCTCAGGGGGAAATGCCTTGCCCTCTCTACACCAACAGCCTGTAGGAACCTGTCTGTGGAAATAAGCTGGAATTACTTTTAGTTGTTGGCATCGATTTAGAGGAAAGTTTTCATTGAAGTCTTGGAAATTCCCAACCAAAAAAATGTGTTCCTCAGTCACTGCAATTATTTAGGATGCCACGTTTAATATATATGCCTTACTGTAAATCTGTAGTTACCCTGAAAGCACAAGTTGCAAAGAAGAATTACCACATTCATTAACTGGGAGCTACTCTGAGATATTTGAGGATAAGTGGTCTTCAACAGTACTCATTAATGAAAGGCACAAAGCTGCTGGGACAAAGTCAAAGTATTTTTACACACATCAGGCTCCAGGCAGCAGGAACTCACCCTCTGAAACAGTTAAGAGCAAACATCTCCCTGTAGGATAATGAGACACAAATAATATGCAAAGCCAATATCTAAAGATATTTCAGTTTACTTACATTGTGATAGAGACAATGAAAAGGGATGACTAGTTTCTACGTAGCTTGATGAATACAATTTCTTGGTTTTAATGCAGAAAATGTGAAAAAAAATATGCCTTGTTTTGACTGTTAGTAAACTCCATCATCCCTCATAGGGATTGGGAAACCAGCCTTCAAAGAAATTCAGGGCTAGTGTCACTGCCCATAACAATTTGTTCATTGTGACAAGAGTAAAATAGCTATTTAGTTAGCATCTAGTGCAAGAAAAGTGCAGAGAACAATACCCCTTCCATCTCCACATCTAGCAAAATGAGTAAGTCTGTGGAGTCTTTCATTCTTCTTTCCCTAAGACAAAAACTTTCACATTTCACTCACACTCCTAGGACAAAAAAAATAAAAGTTAGAACAAGTTTTCTCTGGAAATCTCTACATCTCCTTCCCTTCCCATTCTCTCTAATTTCTATTTTGTTAGGGCATGTTAGCCTCTATAGCCAGCAGGTAGATCTGGCAAAAAATGAACCATTCACCACAAAAGTATATGGCTAGCAAGGCCCTGGTAACAAACAGCTAAAAGTAGAGCAGGATGCTGCAAAACTCGCAGAATTGTAGCATGGTTTGGGTTGCAAGAGATCTTAAAGATCATCTAGTTCCAAGCTCCCTGCCATAGGTAGGGACATCATTAGATCAGGTTGCTCAAAGCTCCATCCAGCCTGGCCTTCAGCATTTCCAGGTGCCCTAAGGAGCTCCACCATTCCATGATTACTGCAGCCAAGGCTTCCTCCGAGCTTCACATTCCCCACCAGCATTTCCTTGTTGGGGAGAACAAAGCTCAGCACAGCAGCTCTCCTCACTGGCACCTCTGTTACTTGGAGAAGGAAGTTACTATTAATGCATTCCAGGAACTTCCTGGTTTGCCTATGCCCCACTGTCTTGCCCACCCAGCAAACACTGGGATAGCAGAAATTCCCCATGAGGACCAGGGATTGCGAATGGGAGGCTGTCTGTAAGGGCCTCATCCGTTCAGTCTTCCTGGTCATGTAGCAGACGCCACAATAATGTCCCAACCTTCCCTTTAATCCTGACCCCAAAGACCTCAGTCAGCTCCTCATCCATATCCAGGCAAAGATCCATGCATGTCACATTTGTATTTTCTGAAAAATCCCTTCACCCAGGATTTTCCCCTGGGAAGCTGAGAAGCCTCAGAGAAAAAGGAAAACAATAATTATCTGATTTGCTTCTCCTGTGTTTTGCTGCTTTGGAATGTGTTTGGAGATAGTTTACCAACAGGTTGTTGTTTCAATGGTTTCATGTGAATTGTTTTGACTTAATAAACAATCACATTCAAGCTGTGTCAGGGCTCTGAGAAGAGTCACGAGTTTTCATTGTTATCTTTTTAGCCTTCTGTAAGTATCCTTTCTGTATTCTTTAGTATAGTTTAGTATAGCATTCTTTAATATAATATAGTATCTTAAAGTAATAAATTAGCCTTCTGAGAACATGGAGTCAGATTCATCATTCCTTCCTCCTGCCACAGGGCACCCCGCAGTAGAATACACGCACTCCAGCTGGTCATTGACAGAGAGGGAAGCACCTCCTTCCCATCTCCTCTGCCTGTCCTTCACAAAGATCCTGTGTCCTTCCATTCTCACATTCCAGTCACAGGAGCCATCCCACCACATCTCCATGTGATGACAATGGGGTCATAGCCCTGCAGGTATGACATGCTCTGCTGATTCATCTGTCTCCCCCCTTCCAGATGTTGTTCTCAGCTGAATATGCAGATTATGCTTTATTCTGAAACTCCTGATACCCTTTATTGAAGATTTTTCGATTTCAAAGCTGACATAGTTTTTCATTTGCTTGCAATGTACATTGTGAGTTTCTACAAATAGTATAAAATTTAAGACTAAAGAAATTTTCAAGAAATAAAAATCAAATTAGGTAGAAGTTCTGTGTGGAATAATCTGTATTTGACAACAATATATTATACATCTCATGCAGAACATTAAAAAAAACCACAGTGAGGAGCAATTGGCATGTGGGAAATGGAAATTTCTGAAAAAAAAATTACACAAAGGCATCAGGAACCATCACCCCAGGATACAGATCAGACAGATTTTTCAGCTAAGAGTCAGTGAATGTATTTCATTTTTGTTCTTATCAGACTTGCCCTAATGCCATGCTAGGACACACCATCAGTATTTTCAATCCAGTAAAGACTGGAGGAGTGTTAAATGCCAACAGCAGGGTTGTGCTGCAAGAGAAGGTCAGGCTTGGGACAGAAAGGTGCTGGGCAGCCCCTGTGTCTCCTGTCCTGCACAGCTGGCAGCACGTGCAGGGCAGGGAGGGGCACTGAGGGGCTGCAGGGGTCTGCCCAGGGGCAACACGACATTTATTTCTAACATGTGTGGAGGGAAGAAATCAAAATGCCTTGAGGGGGATGTTGGCCAGGCTCAAGTTCCCTGGGCAAAACAGAGTCAGAAGATGATCCTCCCATCCCACTGTCCAAAGCAAGTCCCATCACCAAAGGAGAGTTTGTGGACAGACAGCCTCTGTGGACAGACAGACAGCCTCCCTCACAGCCTGCATCTGCCTGGGAAGGTGGGGTGGTGGCACTTCAAGGCAGATGAGGGGAATTTCAGCTCCTACAGTATAACAACAAGTTTCAACAATTTAGCATTTCCCTACACTTTTTAATTTCACTCTCTGAATGACAAATTCAACTGGACAGACAGAAATTCAGGAACTGGCAGATCTGCTTTTAAAAGGTGAGTCCTAGAAAGGATGGAGGATGGTTAAATGCCAATAGCAGAGTTGTCCTGTAGGAACAGAGGTCACCTTGAACCCAACAGGCTGGTCTGGAGATCAAAACAGAGACCTTTTTGGAGCCAAATCAGAATGAAACTTCTTTTCCTAGCTGCCTTAAGAAATATAGTTTATTAAGCCCTCCCAAAATGTGTCAGCCTATGCATACTCACTGTTGTATGTCCCCCAGGACGTGGCCCATTGGCCAGAAAGCTTGCAGAGAAAACTCTGGGAAAAATTAATCTCAAGCTACAGGGAAACCTGTGGAGCCAGGTTTTGGGCAAGAGACTGAGAGAGCTCTGTATAGCAGATTCCAGCACATAAAAATGGCTGTATCCCCAGGCAAACCATACCTTACCCAAACTACTGATTTCAGCCAATGGTCACAGAATGACAGAGAAGACACCACTTGTTTTAAAGAAAAGAGACCATGTGAAATTAGTTTCCCTTGTACTACCTTCAGAAAAGCAGCTGACAAAGGTTTTCCAAACTCATTTTGAAAAATCACCAAGTCTCAATAGTCTCATAGAAAATTGTCCCACTCTTCCCTTATCCTCACATGAGATGGAATTTTTGAAAAAAAATATTAAATACTTCCTCCAGCTATTTCCATGCATTGTTATGACACAAAGCACAGCCAATGAGAATTAAATGGGTAACTTCATAATTTGAGGTAAGAGCAGGAAAATCTAGGTAAAGTTTCTAATGAAATTTCTTAATCACAGAACTTCTGAACTTCTCTTCTAATTTGTTAAAGCTGTCAGAATCTCTGATATACAGAATTTCAGAGAGAAGTAAGACTCCAGGAAGAAGAAGAGGTAAGGTGATTTTTTGATAGGAAGCTAATATCAGGAAAAAATGTAGGGCACATCCTGCTTCCTGAGATAAAACTTTCTGAGAGACTGAGTAGACTTTGCATTTTCTTAAAGGATATACTTCTCTTTTTTCAATTTAAAATCCTATGCTAGTGAAATACTGCTTTCATTGATGACCACAGAAGGAAATCAATTCAGCATTACACATTTTGAAACAGACCCCATAAATTGCCTTCGTCCCTGATTGCAGTGCAAGTCTGACAACTCACACAGCTGAGGCTCTGCCTGTTCAGAGAGCAGAACTCTCACTGCCACCTGATTAGCAGAGCAGGTGAGTTTGCAGTAAAGATAGAACTGAGAGTGATCTGCTGACATCAGATTAATATAGACATTTCTTTCTTGATAGTATTTGATTTTCAAAGGCTCTTGAGAATTTAGTGTTCAAATCTCTGAGATTCATGATGTATTATACCCTACAAGGTCATTGATGTCACTGACAACTTTATGGGCAGTAGCTCTTGCCATCAGATAACATTCAATATGTGCAAACACAGGCTGAAAACTGCATCCATTTTTGGCTGTAATGTTGAAGATCCAGTCTCATGAGTTGCTGAGAGCTCAATTTATCTTACTTGTGCTGAATTAATCATAAAGAAGTATGGGAAACATTAGACCTTTGTCTCAGAGAGGCTATCATTGTGACATTAAGGGATTATTAGCATTGAACCAGAGACTGCTGCTGCTGGAGCAGGGACAGGAGCCTGAATGCTCTTGGAAGCCAGTCCCATATCCAGACTCCAGGAGGAAAATTCCCTCTGATTTAAGATGTATGGGCAGTGAAAATTGGCGCCAGTATGCCTCACTCATAAAGAAACCAGTACATTTCACAGCCTGAAAATGTGTCAGCAGCCTCTTGGACCTGTGAAGTTGAGCAAAATGGAGATAGAGTCCTTTTAATTCTGCTTCCCATTTTTCTACAACTAGTGAAACACCCTTGCCTGTCTCATGGCAGAAGTTTACCAAAACTTGGCTCTGAGGAAATGTTTTGTCCTCCAGAAGAACCTCCCCAGGAAAAATAAACCAACCTTTACAAAGTCAAACAGGCACTGCAAGTGTCACTGTACACCACATTTTTCAACTCAAAGAGCTCAGCCTTTCAGCCCTGCTGTTTCCAAGCTACTAATCCTCATATTTAAACTAATTTTAACTAATACCACAATGGACAATTATAACACTCTAAAAATCCTTTTTTCGAGGGAGGTAATTAAAACCTCTAGAATTGGGGGTGAGGGAGCAGACAAGCCTGCAAACCACTCCTGGTGAGGAAAATTCAACAAGAACATCATTTGGGTGATGCACAATCATCTTTACTGGCCCTGCTTCTCTCCAGCTCCACAGTCAAGGGACTTACCTTGAGAAATGTCAAAGCATGTAAAGCCAAACAAAAAATTAAAAATAGCAGCATTCTTTCCTTTGCTTTTCTTTAACCCTTGTAAAGGATGGACATTGAAATATCACCTATTATGCCTATAAAAACATTTGCAGTTCTGTCCTGGAATTAAGCTATGAAAAAATGTTCATGTAATAAATACAGCCAGATCTCAGGTGACATAACTTCGGAAGGAATTTTTCTGGAAGAGATGAAAGAGTTTTTTAAGACTTTCACACAGTTTTTTGGGTTTACTCAAAATCCCTGCACTTGCTTTCATAACATTGCTTGTACCTCCAAGGACAAGATGTGTTAGCAATGGGAATAGCTGTGCTCAGGGCTCAGGATGGACAGTGGCTGGACAGCCAGAGACTGCTGGAAGTTGATAGGGCTTCAGTAGACAATAGGAAGGAGATGGAAGGATGCAAAATCAAAGCTGATAAAAAATGTGCAGTATATTGTATACGTCTGATGTTCGTCACTGAAAGCTTTCATTTTCACATAGTAATGGAAGAAAAATATTCACTGCCTTGATTTTGACATTGAGATTGGATAGACAAAGGGAAGAAGCTGCAGAGATACTGCACAAATAAATATAGCCCGAAATGCAGGTGAAATCTCTGTGTCTAAGTGGGTGAGGGGAAGTGTGCAGTTGCACCTACAAACACATGTCAAGTGAGCTGTTTATGTACTAGAACTTCTCAAGCTGGTGTGAGTCCATGTGGCAATAGATTGTGAGGGAACTGTATCCATGATACCATTCACTGCCCATGAAAAGGTGTTTCCAACTTTCACTGTCACGTAGCAGCCAATGTTTGGTAGCCACAGAAGACAGTAAATGATGCCTTTGATTTTTTTTTCTTTTATATAATAATCTTGGAGTAAACAAGCGTTTGTTCCTCTTTGTTTTCCAGTCTAAAGGCAGGCACAGCCTTATCGATGCAGGAGGAAGTTCTCCAGTGGCTCAGGCAGGTGCAGCTTGGGGACTGAGTACAGGCACGAGCGACCCAGATGCCTTCTGATACACAACCGGCACAGCTGGGCGAGGCTGGCAGGACCTGGGGCAGAGATAAAAGGCAAGAATGAGCACCCTCAAATCCACCACCAGTGTGAGTCAAAGCAACAAACACCAGCAAGGTTTGCAACTCAGGCCAAGCACCACATAATGACTCGCTGAGGTCAGGGAGAGTTAGAGACATTAGTGTTTGTAATGAAGTTGTGTTGTCAGAGTTGGTTCAGCAATTTGAAAACTGTGAGCACTAAACACCTTTTTCTGTATGCACAGCTAGGCTGTTTGGCATCTTTTCTTGAGCAAACACCAAAAAAAGTGTCTGCACTGGAGAGAGAGAGCTCTGGAATGCATGGTCCTTTCTCAGGATATAAGACAACCCCCAGCAGTTTTGTGAGGATAAAGATAAAGGGTAAGTACTGTTAATTGTTCATATATACAGAACATGCTTTTTCCAGCTACTCGTGTCTCAGCAGGTATCTGCTATGGTTTTAGCAGGTAAATCAGTCAGTTATTCTGTGCTTTTTTTCCTATCTACTGAAGGAAAATCATACATATTTACCTAGTGGGACTCCTGGTGTTAAAAATTACAAGTGGTATCTGCAGTTTAGCCTTTTTACATGACCACAGTCTCAGAATATTTATGTTTGTCAGTCAGCCCACCAGTGCTCCTCAAAACATTTCTTACTGTGACATCTAATTTTAACGAAATCTGACTGAAGGGAAAACTTTTGAAGGAAGGTCTCAAAGATAGGAAGCCTTCAATTTTTTTTTTCAAAAAGACATTGAGAAGGAAGGAAGTGGCGGAAGGAAGTGGCGGGCGGAAGGAAGGAAGTGGCGGAAGGAAGTGGCGGAAGTGGCGGAAGTGGCGGAAGGAAGGAAGGAAGGAAGGAAGGAAGGAAGGAAGGAAGGAAGGAAGGAAGGAAGGAAGGAAGGAAGGAAGGAAGGAAGGAAGGAAGGAAGGAAGTGGCGGAAGGAAGGAAGTGGCGGAAGGAAGTGTCGGAAGGAAGTGGCGGAAGGAAGGAAGTGGCGGAAGGAAGGAAGGAAGTGGCGGAAGGAAGTGGCAGAAGGAAGGAAGGAAGGAAGTGGCGGAAGGAAGTGGCGGAAGGAAGGAAGGAAGTGGCGGAAGGAAGTGGCGGAAGGAAGGAAGTGGCGGAAGGAAGGAAGTGGCGGAAGGAAGGAAGTGCGGAAGGAAGTGGCGGAAGGAAGTGGCGGAAGGAAGTGGCGGAAGGAAGTGGCGGAAGGAAGTGGCGGAAGGAAGGAAGGAAGGAAGGAAGGAAGGAAGGAAGGAAGGAAGGAAGGAAGGAAGGAAGGAAGGAAGGAAGGAAGGAAGGAAGGAAGGAAGGAAGGAAGGAAGGAAGGAAGGAAGGAAGGAAGGAAGGAAGGAAGGAAGGAAGGAAGGAAGGAAGGAAGTGGTGGAAGGAAGGAAGGAAGGAAGGAAGGGGCGGAAGGAAGGAAGGAAGGAAGTGGCGGAAGGAAGGAAGTGGCGGAAGGAAGTGGCGGAAGGAAGTGGCGGAAGGAAGGAAGGACGTGGCGGAAGGAAGTGGCGGAAGGAAGTGGCGGAAGGAAGTGGCGGAAGGAAGGAAGTGGCGGAAGGAAGGAAGTGGCGGAAGGAAGGAAGTGGCGGAAGGAAGGAAGTGGCGGAAGGAAGTGGCGGAAGGAAGTGGCGGAAGGAAGGAAGGAAGGAAGGAAGGAAGGAAGTGGCGGAAGGAAGGAAGTGGCGGAAGGAAGTGGCGGAAGGAAGTGGCGGAAGGAAGTGGCGGAAGGAAGGAAGTGGCGGAAGGAAGGAAGGAAGTGGCGGAAGGAAGGAAGGAAGTGGCGGAAGGAAGGAAGGAAGTGGCGGAAGGAAGGAAGGAAGTGGCGGAAGGAAGGAAGGAAGTGGCGGAAGGAAGGAAGGAAGGAAGGAAGGAAGGAAGGAAGGAAGGAAGGAAGGAAGGAAGGAAGGAAGGAAGGAAGGAAGGAAGGAAGGAAGGAAGGAAGGAAGGAAGGAAGGAAGGAAGGAAGGAAGGAAGGAAGGAAGGAAGGAAGGAAGGAAGGAAGGAAGGAAGGAAGGAAGGAAGGAAGGAAGGAAGGAAGGAAGGAAGGAAGGAAGGAAGGAAGGAAGGAAGGAAGGAAGGAAGGAAGGAAGGAAGGACAAAAAACCAAGGTGAGAAGATGTGAAGTCTTTTTGCCCTTCCCTTGCTGCATTTGAGATCTCTCATTAAACATCCGAGGGTCAAGTGGTTGGAAAGCTGTCAGGGGACTCATCCTGGGCAGTGGCTGGCACAGTGCTGCCCACAGTGAAGCTGCCCCAGGGTTTTCCCTGCTGGGTGACTGGGAGCTGCTGAGGGGCATGCCAGGAAATGAGGCTCCATTGCTTCTGCAACTGCAAGCTTGCACATGCAAAGGCACCCTGCTAGTGAATGTGTCCCTGCCTCCCCTTCACTTTCCTCTTGCCACAGCTGCTCCAGGTGCAGCCTTTACACCTGCCCAGAGGTGAAGCCCTTCCACTCCAGTTTCTGTCCAAACAGTAGCAATCACTGCAGAGTTTGACAAGTAATAGGTAGAGATGTGGGCTTAAAGACCTGTCCTTATATCTTAGACGTAAGCTTCATAATCTGTGCTTTTACCATGGGAAGATTTAGGAGCTTAAACAGGCTGATAATATCCCCTCTGAGAAGAATTTAATAGAAAAATGTGGGATATTTAAAAAGGAACTTTTCTACTACTGTCACTGAAAGTGAAGAAAGAAACTACCATCTTCTAAAGCACTTAGGAAAACAGACACATTTTATATTTCACATCACTTAGTAGCTAGTGAGAGGAGAAATTAAAGGGGCCCATCTAAGTAACCTCAGTGGAGAAGTTAGAGGTAGAGAAACTCTTCAGCCTCGGGTACTCATTTCAAACAGAAGGACCTCAGAAAACACAGAAGCAGGGGAAAAGAGTAGTTGCATGTTAAGCACAGCAAAATATCTAAGACTGGGACCAAAGGTGAGGAAACTGAGGAAACTTCATGACTGAAAAACAAAGAGTCAGCAAGAACTGAAATGGCTTTAGAGCCTTTCTGACTGTAAGGGAGAAGAGGGTGTCAAGCTGAGAGTGGGAATTAAAAGGAAAGTTCAGGAAGAGAAAATTGTCAATATTACGATATTTCTTTATCTACACCAACTCTGATTCACGCAGGGCAATGGTAGCAGGACACTTGGCAGCACTGCCTTTGCTGCCTCAGTCTGCCACTGAGCTCTGGGCAGCTCAGGCATGGGGACAGAAGTAACACGACGTGAGAAGCATTCCAACAAAACTCCTCCCAGAAGGTTTTAGACATGAAAAATTAAATTTCTGCATGAAAAGTAATGGAGAAAGGGAACAGGACAGAAGGATATTAAGGCAATGTTTTGTTTCTTCCATAAAGCCCACCTGTGTTCAGAGGGTCAGGACAAAGCCTGTGTGCAATGCTGACATTCATTAATTTACCATGCAAGAGCTGTTTGGAAGTGGCTTTTTGTGCACATCATGCTTTGGTCCTTGGTGGGTTGTGAGCAGGCTCAGGAAGGTGGGAGGCCTTGCAGGGGGGGAGCTCTCTGAGTCAGAAGAGCCTCAGGGGACACAGACCAGCTAAGAGGGGACCAGTGAGCTGGGAAATACAGAGATTAGAGGAGAGGAGAACTGATTCAGCAAGCCCACAGCACAGGGATATTGCTCTTGGATGCATCAAGTTCTGGCCAAATGTTGTGCAGGTGAAAACAGCACAAGAGGACCCTGATTCATTTCAGAGGTTTCTTCCAGTAAACTGGAAGGATAATTAATTGCAGGAAGCCTGGAGGTAAACAGCAAAGTGCTGGTCTGTGCTGGAATTGCAGCCTCATAAACCACGTGGAAGAGCTGTGAAGCTGAAGAGTCACCTGGCAAAGAGCTCTGCTTTCTCCTGGCAGCCGAGAACACACTCACTCATTGAGCCACGGTGCAAGGCTGAACACTGGGTGATGGTACTAAAATATTATCTATTAATAAACTCTCATGGTAGTTTTTAACAGCAGGAATCCCACTAGGTAAATATGTATGATTTTCCTTCAGTAGATAGGGAAAAAAGCATAGGATAACTGACTGATTTACCTGCTAAAACTATAGCACCAGGTGGCAGATCTAGCAACAAAACAGATTTCTGTGTCATGTGTTGGAGGTTTGAAGGCAGCGGAGAAGGTAAGAGAATTTATGTAGAGCATTACTTATAAAAGCAGTTAAGAAAATATACTTATGTAAATGTAGCCGCATTTCCCTTCACAGAGAAAAGCAAGGCACAACTTCTCAAGGATATTTCTGGGATTCACATTCTGTGAACCTGAGAGAAGCAGAGAAAATGACCAAAACAATTCTTATCTCTTTTACTGCTCTTGTGTTGTTGACAAATGGAATGCATTGTGGAAGATTGTTCACCTGAAGGGAGCTGGTAATTGGATTCTGGTGTGAGTGTTTGGATTCACTGACCAATTGAATCCAGGGGTGTGTGTCGGGACTGTCGGCTGACAGTCACGAGATGCTGGGCAGTGGAGTTGAGTGCCTGGAAGATGCAGTTTAGATGTAATATCGTATGCAATAATATAGTATAATAAAGTAATTAATTAGCCTTCTGATATCAATGGAGTCCTCCTTGTCATTTCTCCCTGACACAGGGGTCGCCTTGTTTACTATAGGTAAAGGATAAAATACTGCTTTACTTAAAAAAGGAGAAGAAAGGAAACCATTACCTTCCCGAAGCAGAAGTGCCTGCTCCACTTTGCTGTGGGGCGTGGCAAGATCCAGGGCACATTTGAGGTCAGCATTTCTGCATTTTGGGTTAGCACCATAGTCTGTCAGCAAGACAACTATCTCCACACTGGATTTCCTCGCTGCCGCGTGCAGGGGGGTGTCCAGTCGCTTCCCCACGTTCACATTGGCTCCTTGGGTGAACAAGAGCTCGTGGTTAGATCTGGTGGGCAGCAGGGACTGTCTGAACCTGCGTCACACAGGCTGGTTTCCACCAGTAGCCTCAATAGATGAAGGGGATGGATGGCACACAGGATCTCTCAACAGCGGCTGTGCAAAGCTCGGCAGGTCAAACACCTGCTCTGGCAGAGTGCTCTGGGCCACCAAACCCTGTCTGCAATGCTCAGAATTTAGCAGCCTGACCTTCAACCCAAAACATGTTCAAAGCCTACCATATGTTCTTAAAAGTTGTTAATGGCATAAAATCTAATATGGATTATGCTAATTTAATTGCCTGGGAAAAAACAAAAAAAAAACCAAAAAACCAAAAACTGAAACCTTTAGGTATCTCATTGTAATAAGTCTGGGAGCACAGCAAGCAAAATACCTGCCCCAGGCTGGCTGGGCACAGCAGGGCCACACTTTGAGCAGGTGTAAGTCAGCTAATGCACACTGACAGCAAAAATTTATGCTACTTCATAGCCTGTGCCTGGACCTGCAGTGATTATTCTTCCAAGCAGCTTTACTGCTGCTCTCATCATCCACTGAGGAGGAGGTGAAGTTAATGGCTCTGATAAACTGCTATGTTAAGCAAGAGTTGATTTTGGTCAGTAATATTAGTTGTTACCATGCTAGAAAACTAAAATTCTGTTGTCACATTCAGATAGCCTCAGGGAAGTGTCTGTGATTAAGAAGGCTTTTCATTACAAAATCGTAATTTCTTTATCAATACAGGGGAAATTTTTAATGGCCTCAAATGACTCTGAGAGAGTCAGGCTCCCAAACAACTCTTGTGGAAATATCCCATGATGTTTTAAGGAGAGAGGCAGCTCAGAGATACCAACAGCATTGGCTCACACCACCACAGCTCTTCCCCAGCCCCTTTTCCAGGTGTACCTAGCTCCAAAAGCTTCTTGACACATTCTGTTCTCTGGTAGGTGCAGGCCATGTAGAGAGGGGTCCCATGCTGTGGGTCTTCTTGGTCAATGTCAACCTCATGGGCCAGAAGGGTCTCCATGCACTCTCTGTGACCTGTGGAGGGAAGGGCTGTCGCTGAACTGCTGCAGAGCAGAACACACCCAGATACAACTGTGAGGCACAAGAGCTGTGAAAAAGCCAAGCCTGTTTATCTGTACTGATCTGGAAATAATTTTTTTAAATGCTTTGTGAACGACAAAAGGCGCATTTATCGCGCAGTTATTGTTGGCTTTGCTCACAGCCCTCACGCCCAGAAGATCACCTCTCTTGACTGCTTCGTGGATGGGCGAGGGCAGGTGGTTCCCCAGCTGCGCCTTGGCTCCGAATTCCAGCAGCATGCTGACACAGGCTGCACTGCCACTGCAGCAGGCGTTGAACAGAGGAGTGACCCCGTCGATGGTGGCTGCGTTGACCTGCAGAGGAGCACACGCTCAGGATAATCCGGTCTGGGAGGAGCGCCCTTGCAGCGCGCCTCCTGTGCACACCAGAAATACACCTGAGTGAGACTCTGGTCTTGTTTAATTTCAGGAATTAATCTATTTGCAACTTTCTGAGTTATATGTTGTGACATAACATACATAACATTCTCCTTTTATGGCTTCCCTCTTTCCCAGATAGTGCCATAAGGCAGAAACCCTGCCTGCTCTGAATGCTCTTGCTGGAACTGCTAAAAAATGCAATTTTTTATTCTTTCTCTTTTTTTTTTTTAATGTGAAGCAGCTGAGTATCTTCAAGATAGTTTAGTTTGCACCAACCTCAAGGTGGAACACCCTCAAAGGAAAATGGCTTTGCTTTTTAAATGAAAACATTTGCTTTCTCTTTAACACTTTCATCTGAAAACACATTTCCAGCAAAATAAATTTTCATAGAAACATAATCCCAAACCAAAAAGTAGCTTGAAGGAATTGATATGCATGTGTGTGTGTCTATGCAAGACAGAAATTTTCTTCCCCAACTTCTGATGTAAAGACCTGGCAAGAACCACTATTGCCATTCTCCATTGGGACAGCAAAGCTGTAGATCACAGAATCACAGAATATGCTGAGTTGGAAGTGTTCCATTGGATCATGGAGTCCAACTCCTGGCCTTGCACAAGACACCCCAGGAATCACACCATACCCCTGTTTGTGCTGTGTTTAACTATGCAGAAAGCCCTCAGGGCCAATTTATGAAGCAAATCTGCATGTCTTGAATGCTGTGGCACACTGGAGAAGAGCAATGGATTATGCAAGCACATGCCAATTTGTAAAATTTCCACCACCCTCACCTCCTCCCAGTGTCATCAGGCAGGTGTGGCTGAAGCTGCTGGAGGCACTGGAAGTCCCTTGACTGTTTTGGTGCTGCTTGGTTTCTTGCCATATAAATTTTGCTTGAAAACCCAGCTGACATAAAAATATCCCTATATATTTCATCCATTCCTTAATCTCTATTGTGTGCATGTACTCTGCCTTAGGTCCAGCTGTTGGAATTGATATTTTATTAGCAGATAAAATATTTCATTGCTTCAAGCACATCCATTTTTACTTACATGAGACTCCCAAACCTTCCCATAGAAAAGCAGATGTAATTCCAGGGATCACTGCTGAGGGGGGAGGGGGAGGGCAAAGGTGTGAGTTACTTTCTTCAAGGTTATTTCACTTAGCATCTTTCATTCTCTTTCCATCAATCGTGACTATGCTTCACACACAAAGGGAAAACAAAAGAGAATGAAGGGATGACACAAGAGGGAGACAAATCTCTCACCCAGGGAAACAGAACACTGTTATGTATTTCCACATTTCTGTCTGAGATGTCCACCTGCATCTTGGCCCTGCCACCTGGACAGCACATCCAACTCCCCCACTGATGCGGGGAGCATCCATTCCCAGGTGCCCATGTCCCCAGGTCATCCTCAGGACTTACCTGGGCCCCGTTTTCCAGCAGCACCTTGGCACAGGCCACATGGCCACCCAGGCAGGCCTCGTGGAGAGCCGACACTCGGTCCGTGGTCAGCAGGTTCACGTTGAAACCCTGCAACCAGGAGCAGGGTGTGAGGGGAAAGACCTGCCCAAAGCACAGCTCCTGCAGGGCTGCTGGGGTGCCCATGGCAGGGAGAGACCTGTCAGAGCTGTGTGTCCAGGGAAAGGGCTCACGTCGGATTGCTGCTGTTCAGTGATTTCTTGTCCCCGCAAACCACAGCTGGTGGTGGGGTTAAAGAGGGAGCAATCAAGCTATGCCTTCTATTTCTAGCTCTTTACAATGCACTGTCATTCACAGGAAAGGCTTTGCATTTCTTTAACTTACAGGGGTGGCATTTCCTTCCCTATTTAGTCCTGCACCAGGAGCTACAGCTGGAGGGATTCACCTCCCTGAGTGAGGATGCTTCTGGCACAGGTATCTGCAGCTCAGCTGGAGCTGGCAGCTCCTTCAGTGGGGAGATTCCCTAGGATAGGCTTCATCCCCTGCTAAAGCAGCTGTTTCCATTAGGGCAGACAATTTGTATCCTAAAATTCTTTCATTCACTGCATGGGGTACCCAAGTGCGTTTCACTCAGAGGTAATAAGTACATGGTAAACCTGTAAGAGAGATGAGTCAAATCCCACCCACAAATCAGTTCCTCTTATCTGACCATCCAGGAAATGTTTTACACTGGAAGAAAGAACAGCGATTTCCAAATCACTGTTGATTTCCTGTTGATCGCTGTTGAATGCCTTATTTCAGGTGTTTCCCTAATTAACAGTTGCCGTGTCAATTCCTACACAAAGACAAACCAGACATATTCACAAAGGGAAAAGCAGTTATCATACGTGTTTTCCTCTGAATGCAACTAAATCTCCTGGTAATTAGAATTTTACAGCCCTGTGTGAGAACAGGCCTGGAAGCAGCTCCATTTTCTGCTTGATGTCATATTTTGAAGCACAGCTGGTGTCTGCCTGAAGTGCTATAGTCAGGGCAGCTCACGAGATGGCAGCAATGCACTTTTTGGTACACAGTACCCAATTCAATGGGCAGAAAGGAGTACCTGGGAGCAACCTCACACAGCAAAAAAGGCAGCAGTCCTGACACCGTGAGTATTAAAAGCACTGTAAACACTTCAGGCTAAGCATTACATGCTTTTTCAGTCATGTGAAAATATTATTAATGTAAAAGCTGTTGGTAGAATTTCTCGTGCATTACAATGGTGCTAGGGGAATAGACAAAACCTTGAAAAAATAGAGATTATTCCATTTTCTAATTGTATGGTTGTTTCATACTTTGTGATTAGCATATTCCTTCAAGATTAATTTCTTCTAGAGACTCCTAATAAGGAGACCTATTCTCAATCACTATTCATATATACTTGTATATATATATTTTTAACAAATAAAACTCAGTCATATCAAGTAAAAGAATATCTTGGGAAAAACAGCAATTCTTTTCATTATAAAATGAAGAATAATTTGTAGGTCTTCCAATGGCTGTTTGCCAAACATCACTCATGACAAACCTTGTTTTCAATGTACATGAATAATCAAACTCTTTTTTCAGGCATTGAAACAGGCGTTGGTGAGTTCTTGAGCCTTTTGAAAACTCCAGCACTACATCACCTCCCTGTGTCCAGGCATTCCCTGTGCAGCCGGAGCCTCAGCGGCTTCCTTGAAAGCTATAGTGCTGCAGTAGACACTTCTGAGTGCCCCACAGATACTCAACTACAGTTCCATACTTCATTTCAGGCTAGTATACAGAAGCAATGAGCAAAGATTATGCTGCTCTATGAACAATTTCATCCCTGAATTTATCAATCAGCTCCAATTCAGGCTCTACAGACATTGCTGCCTTGATCTCTTTTCATCAGCAAGGACCTCCATCTTTTTCTCCCAAATTAAATGTCTTCAGGAAAAGGAGAAACAGCGGATTAACTAAATTATATAACCACACCAGTGGGTGCTTCCTCAGTGTACAACCATGAACAGTGCATAACCAGGGCATCTGGTGAACAACCATAACACCAGGTACTCCACAAAGCAAGTGGTGTAAGGTCAGCATAAATGGAAATAGAGGGGTCAGGAAAACATCAAATCCCTAAATGAATAAAGCCTCTTCCATTTTATCCGTAACCTCCATCAGTTCCTTTTCCATAAAAATCACTTTATGTCAGCAGGTGAAGGAAAGAGGGATCAGCAAATGGGAGGGCAAACACTGTCTGTAAACATGATTCTGTTTTAGCTGCAGCTGTGCCTCAAGGGAAGTCTGGAGAGGAGGCTTTCCCACAGGCAGCTCCACTCCTTGAGGATGTTGTCAATTAGAGCTGTGGCCTCTGGTAAGAATTGTTTACCTTGACTATAAAAAGTCTGACAGCCAAGTCAAAAACTTTACAGTCAGGGTTTCCCTGCAGTTGCCTTGGGGGCAAGAAGGAGAGAGGGACAGTTACCTATTTGTGCTAGATGGGGACACTGAGTTTAAGCAAAGGTGGTAAGGAAGCTGATGGGCAGAGCACAAAGAACCATAACCTCTTTTCATATCCAGTGTCTTTTCATTCTCATGTATTCTCTCCTCCTCTCTTGCTTTTGCCTGAACTCTTGGTTCCTTTTGGAGCAGAGGGTTTCGGGCTGACTTTATAAAAGGCAAGATACCTTTTATAAGGCATGCCTTTTACTTTTTGGGGTTTTTTTAATAGCCTACATTTATATATTTATTGTCCTTATTCTCAAGCCGAGTTGCATGGTTCATCATTGAGAAAGAGCACAAGGATCATGGTTTATTGTATAGCAAGCTGCAAGCTCTTGTAGTCTTTGTCCCAGGCTTGTCCCTACCTTCTTAACTGAGCAAACTAATACATACCCAGAGGTGTTTGTGCTGATATATCATTCATACAGCCATATTTCTTATGCCCTGTTGCAGTCTATTACCAGCTCAGCAGCCCATAAATTCAATTTATGTGAAACCACCTTGCTTCCCAGCCTTTTCTTTCCCTGTGGGCTTTTACCTGTGCAATCAAGGTTTTCAGAGAGAGAAGGCGTCCCTGGAAGGCAGCATCATGGAGAGGGGATCGGTCTGCCCAGCTGCCTGAAACAGCAAATGCATGGAAGCTAGTTCAGGGATGCAGCAAAAGCAGATCTTGGGAGGACAGGGGAAGCACAGCAGATCAGGGCTGAAATCAGTGTGGGCTTAGCGGTGAAACTGTTTGATGAATTCATTTCAGCAGAGCACCTGAGGGATCAGCAATCCCGAGAAAGCTGGCTGCTCACTAAGGGATCTAAACAAAAGCTTCTTGGCAGAACTTTTAAAAGAGCAGCTAAAAACATGTTTCAGCAAAGATCATGAGTTTAGTGATGCTGGGTCTCACATGGAGACTTCTGAACCCTGCAATTCTCCGACTCAAAACCATATCAGCCTCCACCTTTCCTCAGGAGCTCTTGTCACAAATTGCATCCCAGCTTCTCTGTCACTTTGTTAAGAGCCTCAAAGCAGGGTTGACTTGTCCATCAAATAAATTCTGGCATGTCCTTGGCAGTTTTATTTCCTTAACTGACAATTTCATAAATAACATCCTCCCTCTCAGACTACCATGTAACAGGTTTAACCATTCTCTTCACTGAAAAATTTTAGAAAGTACATAGAAAAACAAATTCTGCCTGAAGGCTTTACTTTTCTTCTTTAATAATTTTGAGATACTGAACTGTTCAGACTCTTTCATGTAGGCTTGCTTGCCCTTTTTTTTATCCTAATCTATTTATGTGCCAAGAAAAATAATTCTTTAGCCTAGCTACTACCTACAGGCATAGACATTCAGCTCAGGTTAAATCCCTGCCACTCAAATAGAGAGCAAATTTACTTGTCCTATATTAAAATTCATAACCATCCTGTGACACAGTGTGTAGTAAGTATTTCTCCAAAGGCCAGCTGCATTTCCAGTGCCACAGGACAGAAGCAATACCAGTGTTTGCATTCATGCTCTGTTGTACAGCAAACCCATGGGCACTGTATGTGAAACCCTTGTCCTGTTTAATTTTTTCAGCTATGCCGCACACCAGAGAGGATGGAAAGGGTGATTTATCTCCATTTCACATGCTACCCGAGGCAGGGAGAAATCAATGAGAGGCATGGACACATCCATGGGCACTTGAGGCCAAGGATACAGCAGAGGTTTTACCCTTGGCCAAAGGAGTCTCCTTTTGTTACCCAAGGGCCAGGATGCACTTCAGCTATTGGAGTTACAGTTTTAACTGTAGTAATTACTTTTGTTTCCATTTATTTACAAAGCACTTCCTGGGCTCCTAAGGCAGGAAACTGGCGTGGAAAGACCAGCTGGCACAATATATGGCAAGGCTCTGAATGACACATCAGCCAAAATGATGGAAAGAGGAACCAAGTAGGGATCAAGAAACACCTTCCTGAAAACCCCCCAAATACCCCACTCCTGTCATCATGCTGGTGACTAAAACAGGCAAGCTCGGTTCAGAAAGTCAGAAGACATTGCAAGTGACAAAGCCCAGAGCCCTTATAGAGCAGGAAGATTCAGGAGTTACTCAGACAGCAGAGCTACAGGGCTTTATTTAACCTTTTATGCAGAGTATAACTGGTGCGAGTGCGTGCTCTCACATGCATTTCCAGGGCATTTCCAATGCATGTGCACACACAGCCTCAGGACAACACACACTCTGCACACTCCCACGCCAGCCACCACAACCTACCTCCCTGAAACGTGTGGCAAATATAGTTCCCATATGGAGCACATCTCCCCTGCTCTGCTGGGAGTGACATGACTGGAAGTGCTCTTTTCAAATGCCTACAGATAAATTATGCAGCCCTGCTGCTGCTGCTGCTGTGCTACTTCACTGCAAAGAGAAAAGGTTGTGAAGCTCTGGCTGTAATATGATACAGTGCCCCAGCAACAACATCACATGAGCTTACATTTTGTAAGATTATCCTTAATGACTTTCTGCAAATGGCAACTTGCAGATAAAAATATGTTATGGCCTGCTGAATTTCAAGGCACCTCAATAAGAACCTGCTTGAAGGAAAAACTGCTATTCACCACGCGTCAGACTGCATATGGTTGTATAAAGGTGCTCGGGAAAAAATGACAGGAACAAATGAGTGGAATTATATTCTAGAGAATAAAAAATAAATTAATAACCAAGACATGCCTGTATATATACCGGCTTCATAAAGGCTTTGTCAAAAATGTTTGGCTGCAGTAATTCTCTTGGCCAGATCTTAATCTCCCTGCTTTGGGTGGCCATCCCACACCATCTGTGTTCTGATGCCATTCCTGTGCCTGTTCATGATGACACAATCACAAAGCAAGTGCCCAATGAATGAGTCACACAGAATTGTGTGATGTCACGATGCTGATCAGAATCTTCAGCTAGGAAAATAAGCCCTCATTAGCAGGAAATTGAAAACACCGTGTCATTTTAATTAGTGGAATTAACAGGAATGCAAAGACATGCCTATTCATTATTATGGCAGTGATCTGAAGGACTGAAATCACTTGAAAAAAACCAAAACCATGACCTGCTAAGTAACCTATGAAATACAATATATTCTTGAGCTGTGTATTTTTCAGAACAATTTTAGCTGCATTCATTTTTGTCATCTGACTTAACAAAACAAGGATTCTTTGCTTGGATTCATAAAGTCATTAGTTATATCCTACTAGCATCTCCTTCCAGAAAATCAATCTGCTAAAACTTTTCCCTAAATATTCTCTGGCAGTAAAACTGGATGTTTAGTAAAACAATCTGTAACCACTGATAAAGAACACCTTGTACTGAGAACAGTATTTTTATTTACCATAGTGCATTGACCAAATGTTGTCCTCGTTCTAGCTGGGTAATTGTTGGAGTCTCATATTTTGCACACCTAAACCATGCCAACACATAGTGACACTGCAAAGACCCCAGAAATGGGAGGCACTTCAGGTTAAAACATTTACCCCTGCATTTAGCAAAACATCCCTCATTTCACGGCGACTCGCTGATTTAAATCCTCAAGTTACAAAAATGTGGCAAATAAACATTTAAATGTTAGAGTCCATATTTTTACTTTACCTGGGACTATTCCATAGATCTCTTCTGCTATCCTGGCAGCTTCTTTTCTGTTGCCTTTAACAATATAGAAATGGGTCAGCAAAGCCAAGGAAATCTTAATTAAAAGCTTGAAGCAAAACAAAGCAAAAATGGCAAAATAAATGTTAGTGAAAGAATGGAGAATAGAACTGCCTTCCATTTTGGTTTGCTCTTTGAATAGTTTCTCAGGTTGGCTAAGTTGCACTGGGCTATTCTTGGTATCATATGTCATCTATTTTAAACCCTTCAGGACCTGCTGTTCCTCAGTTACCAAAAATACATCCCAGTTTTATTTGGTATGAGGTGTTTGATGCTAAATAACAATATCAGGGATAAGATATTTTGAACATCTCTGCATACAGGAAACAAATGAGAAAATCCTTTCCAAATCTACATAAACGAGAATAAATTTTCAGACAGATGCTCTCCATATACATCCACATTAGGTTTATTCCTAGAAGTAGCAGTTCCATCAGAGATGCTGCAAAAAGAACACTTTTCTGTCTTTGCCATCTAGAGAACAGGCCTTGCTGGTACTCAGATACAGAACAAAGGCAAGCATGTCAAAGAAAAGCATTATCATGAAAGAATTTGAAATAAATTCACATGGCCAAAGACAGGGCTAAGAAGTCAAAGTTGTTCTAGGAGGAGAAAAATACATTGAAATTGCACAAAAAGAAACACACATAATTTTTTTTCCATGACTCGGGGCTAAAGAATGGTGTCCATTGATATCTCTTCAAACAGCATTGTCTGTTTTGGAAATATTTTTACATTGTCCTCTATTGATTCAAAGGTGTAATATTTGTGATTGAACAAGAAGCACCCTTTCTTTAACTGTCCTTTTTTTCTTTTTGAAGGCACATGGCTTTCCAATGAGAACAAAGGGTTTTTTCTGCATGTATTTATTTGAATTTCTGTAGAACACTCCATCTCTTTTTATTTTAAACTTTTATTTATTCCTGTTTTCCTATATGTACCATAGGAGGAGGATTTAATTCTTACTTGATTCCATTCTTTGCCCAGGTTCTCTTAGCCTTCAATTCTAACATCTGTCAAGAAAAAGAGCAGGATAATTCCTCTCTTAGAGATCCCAAAGAGATGGTGGATATGCACACAGAAATTATACAGCAAATTATTTCTCTGGGCATTTTAGATGTAATTTCTTTTGGTTTATGGCAATACAGCTGGTTTAGTATCTTGCTGTCGTTGGTGCTCAGCCCTCCCAGGTGCACTAAAATGTTATATAAAATATGTGCAGACATAAAACACTCCAAGCAATTTTCTCAAGTGAAACAATTTTTCTAAAATCCTGAATTAAATCAAGTTTTTACATTCTTGAATAACTTAACCCCTTTCAAAAGTATTACTTCTACCTTTCCTTACACAGTAATATTAAATACCTGTAGAAGCTATAATACTTATGAATCCAAAAGAGGAAAATTTCTTCTTTTTAATCACTTGAATACAGTTTGCCACAGACAGCTGAATATATGGATTACAGGACAAGAGAAGTTCAGTTAAAGAATCACAGAAAACCATGCTGGTGTATTGGCAGTTAATTCTGTCCAGCTGAGAAACAGAGGAAAAATTATCAAACAAACGTGGACCAAAAACCAGAATGGGCAGCCCAGAAAAATCTGAGATAAAGAAAACATTCCTCCTAGAGCCAGAGCAATAGTAAAAGCTGTAAAGAACAAAATGTTGGATGCAGAGAAAAAGAACACATAAAAAAATATTAAGACCATTACAAAGTAAAGTCAGCCTAAATGACAGAGAAACCTTTCTCGTGTAGGATTTACAAAACTGGCTCTCAACAGGAGACAAGCAAGAAGGAAGAGCACCTTTTAAGAGAAAAAAAGCAGAAAACCAGGCTTTTGGTTGCAAAGGAAAAGCATTGATTTCTTTCACAATCAACCTACTAGATGGTATGTAGAATTATACATGTCCATAAAACTCAGAAAAATACAAGAAACTGAAAATCAGGTGATTGCCACTAAAATTCTTTTATCCCTAATGGAATAGTCCCAAAGAGCTCTCCAAGTGCTCTAGAAAAGCACAGAAAAGTTTGACTGCTTGGAAGCAGTCACTGGAACATGACTCTCCCAGAAGGACCAACTCTATTTGTGTAGCAGCAAAAACAACCATCCTGGCTTCAGAACACGACAAATAAAGATTTCCAGTTAAATTATTCAGTGAGTCACTTGAGAAAAACTTGTGTAATCTCCTAATCTGCTCTTCGTGTACAAGAGCACTAGGGAAATTAATGCAGTGGACATAAAAGAAAATTATAATTGGGAAGACAGCTGAACAGCACGGTGGAAAGTATGAATACTGGTGAGGGTGGTAGTCAGGCAGACAACAGCAAGGTTGGGTGTGATCACTCAGAAATCTCTGGTATTTTTGAAACGAGAGAGATGAGCAACATGGTGTAGGCGTGAGAACAGGCAGAACACAAGAGCAATGACAGTGCAGACACAGGATTGTCATCGTTCCCCCTTGCTCTTTTGAGCATCATTGCTGTGAGCTGAGCATCATGCAACTCCATTGATAGACTTGAGTGAACAAGTCAACCCCCTGCAGAAAAAACACACCTCTCTGATTTCTGCAAGATGCCCAAACTACTCCATGAATCACTCTGCCTTAACTCTAGGATAATTACTAAATTGTTAAATAAAATACCCAAAAAATATATTAACCGTTCAAAAAAATTGTCATGAGAAGGTAAATAGAAGTAGTTTAGCTAGATCCTCAAAAAACTTTGAAAAGTAATGTTTATTTATGCTAGTTTATATGCATGCAAGAAATATGCAGGAAAAAAAAAAAAAGGGCAATCCAGCTTAGAAAACAACTCATTTTCAGTAAGGTTCACCTTAACTTTATCCAACTTCTAGGGAGAAATATCAGACGTGACCTGAAGAATTTGGCAAGGAAATAAAGGGATGAAGAATGCTCATCTCAAAGAACTTCTAAGAGGTATTGGTCTATTCTTATGCTACACACACTCCAAATTACAGCAGTGTATTTCCAATGTGTGTAGTTGGGATTAAGAGTAGCCAATGTATTCAATCAAAGTAAGGCAACTGGGGAAAAAAAGGAGTCAGAAACACTCAAACAGAAGAGATGAGAACAAAGGCGTCCATACAGAGCCTGGCTACTTCTTTTCTATCAGTTTGATCTAATACATGACACTACTTCCCACACAAGCCGTGCCTTATTTGCATCCTTAGGTCAGCACACTTTCAACACTCCTTTTAAAAAGAGATGTGGAGAGTGACTCACTGGCTGCTCTCAAGCCAATGCAGGAGTCATCTCACCTATCTGCCACCCATCACGCCGGGCAGGGTCTGGTTATTGAAACTCCTGCTGCTGCCTGGGCAGGAAGACAGCAAATTCCAGCAGCAGCCATGTGGGTTTTCATGCCCCGGATTGGGGTGATCCCGAAAGATGGAAGAGTCCCTCTTCCAACCCGTGCCTTCGAAGAAAGACTCAGTAGTCTTCTGTTGTCTGTTCTCAAGGTTGTTTATTGTTGGTTATCTAAAAGATTCTTCTCCCGAACTGCTGTGGCCCGTTCAGCAGCTCAGACAAAGGCACACTGCCCTCCCAGGGGCTGGTGCCATCTTTTATATCACACATTACGTGTTACATGTTTATACTTTTTCCCCAATGCCTACTATCTATATTGAATGGTGACTTTCTACTCTAAACCAATCTGTGAGTGCCAACATCACCAAAGACATGGAGGCTAGGAAGGAGAAAGAAAGAGGACAGGACACACCCAAGTCCCTCCATCTTAGAACCCCTGACCCCCATGTACAAAACTTGGACCCCTGCGTACAAGGCTTAAAACCCCCCTGTACAGCACTCAAAAATCCTTCCTTTCACTGCATGATTATCTCTACTATACTACCTAAACTTTCGTGTGGCTTGTAATTCTTCATACAGAGTTAGTAATTTGCTCCATGGGCTAAGATCAAAACCCCACGTGTGTCTTTGGCTGCATGCCAGGGTCTCAGAGCCCCCTGCCAGTGGCTCTGGCCATCCAGGGCACCCAGAGGGATGTCCTGGGTTCCCACAGCCAGTGCCTGTGTTCCCAGGGAATGCACCAGTCCCTCCTGCTTAAACAAGCAGCTTGAAGGACCAGCATGTACAGTTAAAGACAACCAGCCATGCACAGTTAGAGTTCAATGAATCCTGCACAAGCAGCATCTCTAGAGTTGTGACAGTGTTGAAGCATGTCAGGACCTGAGAGCAACCTAACCTACCTGCTAGGTTGACAAGAAAAATGTATAATTTTGGTAAAATAATAAATTCAGACACATAGCCAGATCCTGGCATTAGTTTTATTCCCTTAAAAAATATCTACCTTTTATCTCTGTCAATGTTCAAGTCATTAGGGAAAAGTGTGGAAGTCAACATACTACGAATGTCATGATGCACAGCAAAGATCATAAGAGTAGTTTAATGATAGCAATTAAACACTAAAAATATTGAAATACTTTTAATTTTTAAAAAATCAAAATATTACATCATTTTCAAATTGATTATTCTTTTATCTACTTACATAAAGTCTGTATTTTACTGAAGCAGAAAGCACCAGAAAGACTTTTACAAATCATTTTGAAAAGCCTAAGCATATATGAAAAAAAGGGACTAGTAAAGAGAAATAAATATCAAAAAGGGAAAAAATATAAACAGATGCAGAAAAACTGGACCACAAACCAAGTAAATTACAGTAGTTACCTTCTTACAGATACATCCACACCCACTAAAACACAGTCTGAAAGACTAACCTTATATCCATACTTTACTTGATGCTTGTATGGTATATTTTATGGTTTAACCTACAATTTTCAATAACTTAACTCACAGTGTCTGCACATAATGTATTGGAAACAACAACATTTCTTCTTGTGCTTGGGGATGGAATTTCATTGCAGTTTGGGAGGGGGACATTGTGTACAGGTCTTCCTGCTCCTCCTACACACCAGAGGCCCTTGCTCTGTGCAAGACGTTGCTTAATTCGTGTCACTCTCTCTTTCATAACGTTTCCCTGGTATTTCACAACAATCAAATGTTACCTGCAAGCACAACTGAAACATTTTAATTTTTTAAAACAAGTTTTTTTATTAATTTCTAACCACACTCATTATCCCAGTAATATTTTTTTTAGTATTCTGCTTATTTTATTTAACCTTTTCCACGTTACCCACTGATATTTTGTAAAACTGTAAATGTTTCTGTGGCATCATCCTTTACTCCACTGCATGAGGCCAGTGAGCAAATCATTCCCACCAAGTTCTGCATAATACAAGTGGTGTTATTTGAGAAACCAGTTATGGGTTAAGTTTGTATGGCAGCTTGTACAGAATGTTTTTTCATAATCACCTTTCTCATAAGCTCCAACAACCAGTGGTGAAAAGCAGCATTATGGTTTGTAGTTCTGTATTTTCTAATTACATGCTCCCACATATTAATGAAATGTATCCATTCTTTATGGAAAGGTAAATAAACCTCTAGATAAGCCTTACATTGGTCTTGTTTACAAGACTACATCAAGGTTTTATTATGTTATTCGTAAGCACACAGTGTTCCACAAAAGAAAACTTATTTTGAATAGACACACGCAATCCTTTTGATTTGTGTTTGCCAATGTTGCAGGAAACCAAACAGAACTAAAAGAGAGCAAACAAAATATTACTAAAAATGCACACACATATATATACATAACATTTCCCTGGAGAGGCAATCAGTATTTTCAAAAGGTTGTTAGAAATCTGAATGCTTGAGCAATATAAAAAAAAGAATAACTTAGAAAAGTAGAATATTAGCTTAATTCTACTCATTTATCCTTAAACCTTGTGGCACCATTTTAGATGACTTCCATTTTTAATGCAGAGTTTGAAAAACTCAAATTGTAATATTGTAATATTAACTGTAATATTACACACTGTATGTTACATATCAAAGGCTAAAAATTCTAGTAAAAGAAAATAGACTTTATATATGGCAATTATTTACATTATCTTTGTGTTTCATGAAAATATGATGTTCAATGAAATTATAAAATGCTTGTGTAATTACATGTCTACCCAAACAACGTGAATTTGGCAGAAGTAGTGTGTTAAATACTACTCTTCAAGGGTTTGGAAACAGTGTTTTCATATTGCACAGTTTTAATATTAATACAGTGTCCAACAGCACACAATACTCCAGAGTCATGTAACAGGAAGCTTATCATCGTTAGTGATGCTTGAAAAAGAAACTAACCCAGTGCATCAGACAAGGGGCAACTTTAGAGGTGGTTGACACTAATGAAATAAACACCTCTTCTCACACACATTGGCACAATGCTGTGCTGCCTCCGGCCCCACGTCCACATCACTCAGACTCCTCACAGCTGCCCCTTCTCTCTGTCTCTCCACAAAAAGCACAGCCATTGTTAGTTCCACTTAAGGGACGCCTCCCCAAGATTTCACACGCAGCACCTGCCAGCCAGTGTCTCTGATGTGGATGAGGTGAAATCTGTCACCCTGAACGCTGTCCCTCCCAGAGATGGACTGAAATGCCACTTTGGTCATAAGTAAGGGGAAGGAGAAAGAAGGGGGGGAGAAAAGGGATGGGTGGGTGGGAGGTGGGAGAGAGCAGGCAAGCACGAGTGTGCTTGTTAAGCCCTTCTCAGTTTTTGCTCTCTCTCACACGTGTTACTTCACACTTTGGCACAGACTGCTGGAAGTTTTCAGGCCTGAGATGTTTCTAAAGGCTGTATTATCTCTAAATAATACTATTTCTTCCCCTATGTACCGAGAAACAAAAACAAAACCCAAAACCACTATGAGCTTTACATCACTTTCACACATGTAAGAGAACAGGACAAATTTAGCACCTCTGAAAATATCAGAAAATCATTATGGAATGCTGATTTAGCAACAGGATGTGCAACTCTGACTAGGGAAGAACTTCAAAATAATAATGCTACGCAGGCAAAACACTGTCACTGGGACACAACTGCTAGAACTAAGTCCCTAAAATTTACATAGTAATGGACTTTATGACTAATTTCAAGTGCCATTTTCATCTTAGGAGAAAAAAAGGTGTATTTTGTTGAGTTTTTAATTATTTTGAAAGAGGTCTTAAAATAAAAATCACAGGGATTAGCAATAACTACAGTAAGCTAATAATTGTTGTGTTTTGCTTTCCCAAACACCATAAGCCCCTTTCTACAATGTTCAAGCTGTCAAGAAAAATCTTGTATTTTTGTTTCCAAGGCTTCTGACATATATAAAAACACACGTTCTCTTCCCAGCTTTCAGTGCAAAAGAGATGCCCATAAATTTGCATGAATCCAAAACTGAACTAAGAACATCTTCCTAAATTGAGGTAGCACATTGATCTAAGTTTCTTTCCAAGAACTTCAGAAAGAAACTAAAGAGTTTTAAGAGTAATGTCTCTGTCAGCAAGCATTAAAACGTTCAGTGACCGACACATTCTCCCCTCTCCACTTGAGCAATTTAGGAGTTTGGAAGTTCTTCTTTAACTCTTCTTTTTTTTCCAAAAAAATACTTTTTAGTCCATGCACCCTTAGGTCCTGTTGCATCTATTGCAACATCAATAATGGAATCTGGAGTCATCCACCTCAGAAACGCCAAGAGAAGGAAGTTCAGAACAGCAAAAAAAGCAAAAATACACCCAGTCACTGGACCACAGTGAGTCATCAGTCTGTCAAGTCGCTCCTTCATTGGTAAAACCACTTCATCTGCAACTCTGTCATACACCTAAACAGAGAGGAGACAGAAAGTAACATCTTCAAAATGCATTGATTCTACCTCAAAAATCAGGCACTGCTTTGTTATCACTGCACAAAATAAATGATCTATTCTTAGCTACCAAATGGGACAAGTATTACCCCCCAAAAAGCTTTGCAGATCCTAAGTGCTGATTTATGAGTCTTATTCTAGACATTTCATTCACTTATTTAAGAAGAAATATGAAACATTCTCTTTTACAGACTTCAAAAGTATTTAATAAACTAGGAAGGCTGCATAATTTATCTCTCATGTAATATTACACAGAAAGGGTTGGGGGTTTTAATGGATTGAATGGGTTCTAATCTCATATTCTCATCAGTCCCAGGAAGAGCTTGAACATGCAGTTACTAGATTTTAAACACAAAGATGGATGAACTCATAGGTGAGTTTGGCACTATTCCAAATCCCTGTGTTTGAACAATGAACCAAATCCTAACAGGCTCCTGATTTTTGTTTAAAGAAACAGTAGCTCAATTACTGCACAAAGCAAATACATGCTACTAGTGACTTATGATACATGTTAACCACAGCCAACTACAAACCCACTCCAAACCACTCCAAAAAGGCTTGAAGGACACAGTTATTTCCTTAAGAATGTTACAGACTCCATTCTACAGGTAACTTAGTTTGCTGACAAACTGTTTTCTGTACAATTTAAGATCTATGCATACTTCTACCAATTCTATGACCATTTTCCTTCATGAACTACTGGTGGGTTTTTTTAAGAAAAGGCTATATAAAGCAAACTCAAATCTAGGCTAACGCCTGTAAAAACTTTGCAATTCAAACGTTGCCTGCAGTTACAAAATCATAAAATGAATGATACTGATGGCACTTGAAAATAAAAAAATAAACTGGTTGTACATGGCACTTCGAGGAAGCTTGTGAGAGATACACAGTTGAGTGCAGTACAATCTAAGTAAGAGGCATGGGGTTCAGCTACTCTCTCCTTCCTAAACACAGGAGGTGAAGGCAGAAGTGACACAGCTCCACAGGTGTTTGTAGCATTACTGCAGCCAACATTCTTCACTGAAGGCAGACTTTTTCTACTGAAGTGCAGCTCTAGCTCTGAAATATAATTTCGAAACGATGAAAATAAATTTTCATTGCAACCACAGCTTATGTAAACTCAGCTGTGATCAGCCTTCCAGCATTGAACTACCTCTCATAATTTTAAACTACTTGTTAGCACATGGCAAAGCTTTGTCACGAACTGCTCTTACCTTGTCATACACCTTATGCAGCGCATTTTCCAGCTACGCCAGAAAAGTTACTTCATGTCAAGACTTGAGCAAATAAAGAGTAGAAATCTAACTAATGATCTAGGCTTTTCTTTAAAATATTTACCAGCAGTTATGGCACGTTAGAAAATACGAACAGGAAAAAACACCTATCCAGGAATGTATTTGGGGGAAAAAAAATGCATTTTCTGAACCTTTTAAAACCATGCATGTTTTACAGGAAACATGCTGGAAAATTACACTGGAATATTACACAGTGAATGTGCATAGGAATATTTCAAAGCAAGAAATATTTCAGAAATTTACTTTCAGAGAATTTAAAAGAAGTGACTATACATACTTTCTCGGTTCTCTCCGCTACATTCCTCCACGTATAAAATGTCTTCACTTCATTATGAACAGCTTCTGGAGACGGCAGAGCTCCTGATCTGAGCCGGGCAATAGCTTTTTCTAGTCCATCACACAAAGATTTCACAGAGGGCTCACACAAAATGATGAGATTTTCTGGAAGTACCTCTGGAATCCCACCAACTCTTGTACTCACCACCTTTGAAACAAACAAAAGAAACGGCACACACGCAACAGAAAAAATGAACCTGTGTGATGGCAGTGCTGTTACATTGTTTAGATTCAGCTATTTAAAAGAATAGGAAAATATAATGGTTTGGGAACTTGACCTGTATGTGAACTAAAGATGTAAAGCCCCGAGAAGACAAAGCATAGCAGATTACCTTCAACATTGTCCAGAATGATTCTTTGGTGCCATGATAAAACAGAAGACTTGGTCTAATGAGTGGCAGTGAGACACCTTTCCTGAAATGTTTGCCACAGTACACAACTAAATCCGTGTAACCAGATTTTGGACATTTCCTCCATAGTATCTCAAAAACACTGCTACCTCTATTTGCAGAGGATAATTTTACCACATATTTAAAATTTCACATCAGTGACATTTTCACATCAGTTTCCTCGGTTACGGAACGCTTGCAAAAAATGTATTCATATTAACCTGAATTACTATTTTTAAAGGGAAATCAGAAATTACTAAGACTTAAATTGCACAATCATCTCTAAACATGGGGCAATAAGAAACTGCAGAACTTCCTCACCTCTAGAGAAGAGATGGGAAGAGAATAACTACAACTAGGTAGTAACTGCTGTCAGAGGATACTGAAATAAAGAACAAACTGAAGTCGCTCACATTTTCTATACCAACTGTAAATTAGGCACTCTTATCAGTCTGTCTTTTTAAAAAGATTTCTTTATATTTTATTGTAAAACTCTAATTCTTTATGGCTATTGACTCAACTTCTTTTTGAGCTGTTAATCTGAGTTGTAGATTAGTTAGGGGTGTTTACTGTTCTCTCTCTCTCCACCTTATCTTGAATCCCTACATAGTAAGGCAATTTTTCTGCAGCTCCTTTCGAAGTAAACCTTTGACCATCAACTACCCCAAAACTCTGTAAAGGAGTACTGTCGTGGTTTGAGAGGAAGTGAGTTTTTGGGAGGTGGTGGTGGTCAAACCAATAGGTGCTCAGATGTGAATATTGGCACCTGGTTTGGCCATTGAGGATATGGATCCGCCTCTGAGAACACAAAATAGTATTTTGGCTAGTTCAGAGAACTGAGAGCAGATCTACATGTTATTGCCAATTCTACACAAAATTCTTCTCTTGAGTTAACCCTTCTCTCTCAGCTTCCAGGTGATCTGTAAATGGGGATAAGATTTGCTTACCTCTATCAAGACAGAGCCTCAGATGCAATCAAACGTGAAAAGCACATATTATTTCATTGTGACATTTGTTTAAAAGGGATACAAGCTAGATATTGAGATTTATTTTTTTTTTACCTGTAAACCACAGCTTGCTGCCTCCACAATAGCCATACAAAAGGCCTCAGTGAGGGAAGTGTTGAGAAAAATGTGCCCCTGGACCAGGACATTTCTGACATCCTGGTGTTCCAAGCCTCCTAGAAGACGCACCCTGCATACAAGAGGAAAAACAAACAAACAAACAAACAAAAACCCCAGAGATAAATACTAGATTTGGACCATAATAATGCCACATATTCTGAAAAAGGTACCAATGATTCACACTTATATAGTGAGAGAACATAGATGGGCACCTCAGTTTAGTTTTCTCTACATTTTTCCAGCAATTGAGAAATAGAAGATCCTGCTTTTTTATTGTCACACTGAAAGAAACTTCTGAAAATAAAGTTGGTGGGAGAGGTTGCTGTTTTAATGGCATTTGCCTCGAGAGCATTTGCTACTGAGCCTTCTAGTTCTGCAACAAAAAAATGGCTTCATTCAGTTGATAATTAAGATTTGCCAAATGAATTATCTGAATTTTCAATGTGAGGTCTGACCAATCTGAGTCCGACAAGGGAAAAAGTTTTTAAGATACAGTGATCAGGACCTATTATCTTCAAGAGATATTAGAAAACAATAAAGGGTAAAATGAGAATTATTTTAATTTTAATTGGGGAAATCACTGACTAAAGCACAAAACAGGCAACAAAAAACCTAGAAAATAATATGAACAATTGAGAATATGAAACTGTTCTTGAAGAAAACCCAACAGAAATACATAAATGCATCTGTATCGTGGCAACATTCTGGTGACATGGTAGCACCAGGGAAGATGTTTGTAGTACCACAACAACACACACGAGACAAGCACTATGCTGAAGAGTTCCACACTGAAATAATAAATTACTAGCAGTCATCATGACATGCAATGGCACAAATGAGCTGTTAACACCTGATGCCATATGAGATCCAGGCATCATGGTTGCAGAGAGAGGCATGATAGATTTATATCTAAGCCATCTTTCTATGTCCCAATGAAGGTTCATTCAGGGCCTGTTCACAGAAATATGAATTAACTTCCTGGACCATAGTCCAGCTCTCAAAGTCTTCAGTGTCTGGTTTATCTGCCTTGCCTCCAGCCTCAAGCTTTGGGGTTTATCTGGGGGAGGGAGGCAGGCAGGTCCCCACCCCTGAAGTACCTTGAAGGGTCACGGACACCCACAGAACCAACCTGTCATGTAGCTGGTATCTCTCCCGGACTTCCTCCAGTATGATTCGTTTTGGTCCTTCTCCTCCAACTAAGAAATGCAACTCCGGATATTTCTGACACAGCTCAGGAATTATACCACTAAGCAAATCAATACCTAAGAGTAGAAAATTTACGGCAAGCCATTATTGTATTTGATTTCAGAACTTCTCATGATGTAGCCCACATCTACAACTACATTCAGGAGCAGAAGAAGTGAAAAAAAAGTCTCCTGAAGACAAACTGTTGTACACAAAAATAGGAAAAAAACCACAACTTGGGACCTCATAAGAGAAAAAAATGGAAAAAAAAATCACTTAAGCTACTATCACTTGATTAAATAAAAAACAATTAAAACATTTCTAACAGTATATATAGATTAGGCTCTAAATCTTATGCCCAGTACGAGCCAAACATTCCATTTTACAAACTGCAGTTTTTGGTCTCTTCAGTATTACAAAGGAAACACACCTCTGAACCCACCATGTACAAAAACAAACAAACATTTCTTCTTCTTGAGCTCACAAACCCAAAAGCTCGGAACAGCCACCTCACCACTCCCAGTGAAAATTCCATCCATACCACAGACACAGCCTAAGTGCTACCTGACCAAGACCTCTCCAAAGAAACAAAACCAAAACAAGCTTACGTTTGATCCCCCATTACCTTTTCTGTAAACAAGTCTGCTCACAACAACAATTGTTATTGTACTGTCATCCCTCCTCGAGGGGTCTGGGGTGAAGTCGGTGGGATCCACAGCGTTGGGGATGACAGAGACTATCCGAGGGTCCAAGGCTGCCCGCAACACCGTGTTCTCCTTACTGGTGTAGGAGACGCAGATGATGTGGTTGGTGTCACACAGGGACACCGTCAGCAGCTTGTTGGTCAGCACGGAGCTGACATCGGCGAAGCCGAAGAGGGAGTGGTCGGTGAACACGGTCCGCAGCCCCATGGTCTTGGCGTGGAACAGAGCGTCGTGGGCCATGGCCGAGAAGGAGCTGTGGGCGTGCACGATGGTCACCCGCTCCCGCACGAAGATGTACCTGAGCAAGGGCAGGCTGTGGAAGAGCGTCGTGGCCGTGGACTGGTTGTACATCACCTTCAGGGGCAGGTAGTAGACTTTCAGCCCGCTGGTGAGGTAGCGGACGCCCTTGCGGTGACCGTAGGCGTGGGTGACCACCAGGACCTTGTGGCCGCGCTCGATGAGGCACTGTGACAGCTGGTACACGTGGCTCTCCACGCCCCCCATGTTGGGGTAGAAGAAGTCCGACACCATGCACACGCTGTGCGCCGCCGGGCCTCCGCCCTCCATCCCGGGCCCGCTCCTGCCGGGGGAAGGAACCACAAGGCGCCATCACTCGCCGGCGGCAGCCCGCGACGACCCCCGGCCCCCTCAGCGTCGGCGGCGCCGCCGGGCCCGCCGCGCGTCCCGCGCGGGCCGCACGCGGGGAGGGGAGGGGCGGCGCCGCGGCCCCCTGAAGAGTCCGGTGCCCGCGGCGGCCGCCCCGGGGAGCGCGGGCGGCGGAGAGGGCGGGGAGCGAGCACGTACCTGCCGGCGGCCGGCGCTCCCTGCGCGCTGCCCGGCGCCATGGCCCCATCGCCCGGTCACCGCCGCGCCCGCGCGGGGCGGCAGCGCAGCCAATCACCGCCCGGCGCGGCGTCACGCGGGAAAACCAGCGCCAATCGCTGCGCCGGACTGCCCTGCCTCGCGCCCGCCCCGGCATCCCGCCCCGCTCCCGGCCCCGCCCCCTCCTGGCCCCGCCCCGCTCCTGGCCCCGCCCCGCTCCCATCCCGGGATCCAGCCCCGCTCTCGGCCCCGCCCCGCTCCCATCCCGGGATCCCGCCCCAGCTCCCGGCCCCGCCCCGCTCCCATCCCGGGATCCCGCCCCAGCTCCCCCTCCCGGGATCCCGCCCCGCTCCCATCCGGGCCCCGCCCCCGCTCCCGGCCCCGCCCCGCTCCCGGCCCCGCCCCGCTCCCGGCCCCGCCCCGCTTCCATCCCGGGATCCCGCCCCAGCTCCCTATCCCGGGATCCAGCCCCGCTCCCGGCCCCGCCCCGCTCCCATCCCGGGATCCCGCCCCAGCTCCTCCTCCCGGGATCCCGCCCCGCTCCCATCCGGGCCCCGCCCCCGCTCCCGGCCCCGCCCCGCTTCCATCCCGGGATCCCGCCCCAGCTCCCTATCCCGGGATCCAGCCCCAGCTCCCGTCCTGGGATCCAGCCCCGCTCCCCGCCCCGCCCCGCTCCCATCCCGGGATCCAGCCCCGCTCCCGGCCCCGCCCCGCTCCCATCCCTGGGTCCAGCCCCAGCTCCCCTCCCGGGATCCAGCCCCGCTCCCGGTACCGGGCACCGCGGGCGCGGCGCAAGTGCAGCAGCGATGTCCTGCTGCCGTGGGAAGCTCGTCCCGGACGGTTGTTGTCAAAAAAGTGTCGTACGGAGCTACTGAAAAAAGTGACATAAATGCTGTATAGCGATGGGATTGCCTCAAAATTCCAAAGGCTTTGCTGTGCCCCCAGTGGAGAAGATCTTCTGGTGTGTTTGGCTCAGTTACAGCTGGAGTTCCCAAAATGTTCTAGACCCTTCTGCTGCAAGTGCTGAAAGCTTGCTGTCTCTAAATGAAAATAAATTCAAAAAACGTGGGTTTTATAGACGGTCCAGGAGCTTGAACACTGGGAAAGGAGCTGGGTTGGCATCTCTCAGCTATGTCTCTCCTAGTCTTCTCAAGGAGCCTTACCATTAGCCTTTTGCAGCAGCTCCAACACTATCCTGACTGCTCCTGGCTGCCAAGAAGGGCATTCATGCCTTTTCTGTATGTTCCCAAAATTACGTTTGGCAGCTCCTTCTTCTTGCCAAGATTTCTGATAGGAATTTCGTCAGATTTGTCTGTCATGACTCCTGTGCAAATGTGCTTGTCGTGAGTGACAGTACAAGCTGACCTGGGCTGGAGTGCTGGCTGGATTCCTGTTAGATTGAAGCTTGGACAGATGTGGTTTGGAGGCACTGATCCCAGGGAGGACTAAGGAGGAAATCAGGCACTTCATTCTGGGGACTGAAAGATGTGGAAACCTCAGCTGTGTTGAGTAAGAAAAGCATTGCTCATTAAATGAATTTTTCTCATGTGTTCAGAAAGATGGGACCAGCACTGGCAAATGTGATTTCATCATCAGGTGGTTCTCTGGAGTGTCAAGAACCTGAATTTCAGGGTGAGAAGCTGAGTGCGAGACCAGAAGAGGAGAAGCTCCTCACCAGCAGCAGCAGGGTGTGAAAGAAGAAAAGTTTGAGAAGCAGGAGTTCGTGGGGATCCTAGTTCTCAGAAGAAACTGTAGCCTGACTGTAAAGCTGTGGCCTTCAATTATATCTAGGAAAAAGCCACCAAAGTAGCGCCAGGAGAAGGAGGAATGTGCCTGGGGGTTCTCCAGTGCAGCACCCCATGTGAGCTCTGGTAAATGGTAGTGGTGACCTCCCTTGCTGTCACACTGCCCTGAAGAATCAAGCTGTCAAGTCACTCCAATTTTAGGTGTCGGGAAAACAATGCTTATGGTTTGAACTATTTTGAAATGTTTCTTTTAGATTAGCTCTTCATGTATGTCCTCTAGAGAAGTCGTAGTTCTTGGTGTGCAAACTTTAAAAATCTGAAGAGAAATGGTAGCTGGTGCATGACATAGCAGCCCCTTTCTTTACTTTCCTGGCAGTTGGTCATAGGCTCTGGATGTCCTTCTGAAGGAAATCAGGGATTGTGGCCAACCTTCATGCCTTTGGCCTGTCATGTTGGCTTTGGTGGTCTGACATCTGTGTTCTTCATTAGATGTGTCTGGTTGAGCTTAATGTCTTTCCTGTCAGTGGTCCAGTAAATCCCCCTGTACCAGCAGCATTTTCCTGTTGTCATGTTGAAGGGAACTTGAAAAATTTGTCTGCCAAGGAGCCTAGGACAAGCCTTAATGGAAAGGAAAGGAATCTTTGCCACTGCCAAATTGAGAAAGGTGCTGCTAAATTTTGTCTCTACAGCTGGTTCACAAGGATGGGATAGCGTTCAATGTTCACTGGCTGTGGTGTTGTATATTCATAAAATTGTCACAGATCCTGATCATATCCAGAGTCTATCCTGGCCTGATCTGAAGCTGCTACTGAAGAGACCAACAGCTGAAGAAAGAATCACATTTTCTTCCTTTCTAAATCCTGCACTCAGTTTATTCACTCCCTCACTTAGAGCACATACAAGGTCAGATGAGACTGTAGGATAAATAGAGAGTCAAGATGTAAAACCCGTGACAGCAGAGTAATTGCCACTTCCAAGTCTGGTCCTTGGATGCTCTCTAAAACATCTCATAAATTGATTAATGGAGAGAGAAGATGGAGGACACTCCAAGAGACTCCTGTGTCTGTGTTTAGGTACCAGATGCCATCGTGCCTCAAGGAGACCTCTTCAGTGTTCTTGAAAGTACAGGAAAACTTTCTGCCAAGTACTCTGCACTTTCCACTCCCACTCAGCCTCCTCTCAGGCTGCATTTGCCACCCTGTCCCCCAGCCTGTTGGGTGACATTGCTCTTATTCCATGTCTGCATGAAGCAAAGACTATCCCTGTTTGGTGAAGTGGCTTTGCTGTGTGTTATGAGTTGGTGTATTAAATTAATGCATTTATTTACACTCCATAAGCCTAAAGCATGCACATTTATTATTAAAAACAATAGTAATTGACAAAAACAAGTTATCAGTTATTCACAGAGTACTTCACAAAAGAGTTGTGAAGCAGTGCTGCTCTAGAGCCTGGTGCAGTGACAAGGGAGCCACAGTGCTGCTGGAGAAGAAATCTCATGATGTGGAATTGTGATGTGGGACTGCACAACTGCCTTGAAGTGAAGGACATTTCCTTTTCATGATCCAGGAAAGCAGAAACTGTTGGAAGTCACAAATGAAGTACATCAGTGAAAAATAGTACTGCTGAATGGAGAATTGTGGCCCTACAGGTGTATCATAAACAGAGACTGGTTAATGAAACCAAGCAGGACAGCCAGAGACAGCACAACAGCTTGTTTGAAAAATGACAGTGTTTGCAGTTTTTGACCCTGCTGGAATTAAATAGGCTCCAAAACAAAGAGGAAAGCAGTATATGGAATTGTTCCTCTGAAGAAAGAGGACTAATTGTCCTTCCATTTAGTTCACTTTTACAGGGTAAGGTTGAAGAGCCTGTCACTTCTAAGATTCCTGCATAGGGGGAGAGAGTATCCAACTGTCTACCTCAGCAGTTGTTTTTTGCTGCTAGGAAATGGCAGCAGGATCTAATAGACTTGTATAATACTGTAGAAAGGTTTGTCTTGCTTGGTTTCTACTGCATATGGGCAGTCTTATTACCTGGCGGGAATACCTCCCATAAAGTAGCCAGGAAAAATCATGGTTTTCTCATTTGGGCACCTGGGTTTTCCTATTCATGGAATCCCACAGAAACTGGCTGAAATTACATGTTAACGTACTTCTGAAATACAGGTTTCCAGTTGAAGGCTTAACAAACCACAGTGCTGTCTGTGAAGAAAATTACCACTAAATGCAAACTGGAGAAAGGGCTTCTTTCCTTGAAGCCAGATTTCTCTCTTAGATGCCAGAAAATAAGTTGGTTTTCCATTTTACAGACACTTCTCCCTTCCAAGCAGTTTGGAATTCATCTGTGAGACTCGAATTGCTAACAGGAGGGAGAAGTTGATTGGCAAGGCTGAAAGCTGTGCCTTTTTGCTCTCACATGTGTGTGATCTGTGCCTCTCACGCATGCCCCGAGGTCTCAGTCACTTGGTCATCCTCTGCATGTTAGAATGCTCTTCCACCCCAGAGCCCAGAGCATTCCCTTCCCTGTCAAATCAGGTCAGTGAAGGTGAAGAGCATGAGGGCTTGGGAGCAGTTAAAGGATATACACCAGGAGTAGCTTCCAGTCCTCTGGGCCTACAAACAAGTTCCATCTCTTAGCAGGAGACAGGACAGGACAGCTGCTTGCTGTGCATTGGCTGTTACTGAGAACAATCCTCTTTTTCACCACCTGCCAGTGAGTCATTCACCACCACCATGCAGGATCCTTGCCAGTACCTGGACTCTTGGTCTCTGGTCTCCCTGGTCCCTAGCAGGAGCAGTCATGGCAAGGGAAGCCTGGATGGTGCCTGTCTTCTGCCTTCCCCGAAGTTCCAGCTTAGGTACTCATCAAATAGGGCAGGAAAAGATTCCTGAGCACACAATGCAAAGTGGTGTCTGTGCTTATCCTGACATTTTAAGTCTGTCAGAAGTTGGTTTTGTACTGGCAGACCCAGGGGATATCTGTCCTGCAGACAGCATACCACTGCTATCGACTCTCTAACTAGCTATCTGACTAATCTGAGAGAAATACAGCTCTGCCAGTGTCTGATTTGGATTAAATCATTTACAGTAACACACAGGTCTGGTGTCAGTTATGAAGCCACAGCATGTTGACCACACTAGACTTGGTTCTACTTTCTTTTTTTTTTTTACTGTCTATTTAGTTGCAGCTCTGTTTTCTGCTTTTCCAGCCTTGAAGCCACATCAGAGTACTTTAATGCTGATGTATCAGCTGTGCTAGAAGAGAAGGCCTGTCCTAGAGGTCTTTTGTTTGTGTCTTTAAAATTGCACTTGACGAAGTCTTAAAAACTCCTGGAAATTTATGTAGAGTTCTACATTGTATGGTTTTATGAGTTGGCACAAACTGGAGTGGCAGAACTGTCAGGTGGGTTTCAGCTTTAAAATGGGTTTAACTGAAAGTTGAGTGTGTGTGAGGACTCGGTGCTGGAGGAGAAAAACGGCGCAGTGACAACAGTAGATGGAGCTATTGGAAACTTAAAATGTGTTCGTCCTTGTGCTGCTACAAAATATCTCTGTGCAAAGCTGAAGAAGCTTTACCCGGTGTGTTTTATTTCCTACTACTAATGCCCCTAGCCACAAATGCTCCAGAACATTTTTAGCACTGTTCTCTCTAGTCATTATACAAAATAGAGTGGTACGTGCCTGCATTCTACAGTTTGAATTTAAAGGAAACTTTCTTATAAAAAATAAGCATGAACTATCTATAGTCCTATATATTGATACTATAAATAACTCTATGTTGATAGCTTGAATCCAGATTTAAACTGTAAGGCAAGAGTAATTAATTTTAATTATACTTTAAAATCTATTCAATGAGACAAGGGTTTCTTTAAATTGATACTGTTACTGTAGCCTTGAATATCTAGAGATAAAAACAAGGTAAGGTCTATGGAGGAAGAAGTAATTTTTATTTGATTGTTAGAATTGGGAAGACTCAGAGAGGCATGCAAACCATTCTCGAGGTGTGAAACAGAAGCCACAGATTGCAAGCTTTGTGGGGCTGGAAAGTGCTGCTCTGAGATTGGTTTGATTGATGTGCAGCAGGGCAAGGTGAAAGGTGACTGTAATCCAGGGGACAGGTAGAGAAGTGTAGCCATTCTTAGCTCTGAAAGCCTTTAGGAGTGAGCTGTGGGTAGATTTAAAACGGGATGCACAGGGAAATGGAGGAACAGAGAGACTGGATGACCTTCAAGGGATTTTCATGCCATGCCTTCATAAGTCAGCTACAGGAAAATATTGATGCTTATTGCAAAGACAGTATTGATAAGAAGCATTGCATAATTCTTGTGGATGTGTTAAGCTCTTCCTTGTGTTTCATCACTTGTTTTGGGGATTTTATTCAGAGGACGGAATCAAAATAACTACTGTGCAACTGTATTTCAATGTTTAAACAATTCTGAAAAGTTAGTCCATTAACAGGAATCAAGATACACATTCCCAAGAAAAAGATCAAAAGATGCACATGAGTGTGCATAGAAAATGGGATCTGGGGTCAGGGGAGTTTTGGATAAATGCCAATGAGTCACCTAACAGAAACTGATGGGTTAGTCTGTGTATCTTGCATTACCTTTTCAGCTGGACCTGTGATCCTAAGCCACACATCAGAGATAGTCTTCACCAATTAAAAACACCACTTAACATAAAAAAGTGGGACAAAAGGCTAAGTGAAATGCTTCCTACTTTGTTACCTTATTTTTTGGCACTTAATTTGTAATCACACTCCATAACTAGATATTTTTTGTGTAACTACTGTTGTATTTTTAAATCTCTAGCATATACCAATGCAGACTAGAATTGTTGATTATTCAACCATAAACATTTTAAAAGTACCTTTAGATATTTAAGAGAGGAAACAGTTCACACTAAATTATGGATCCCCCACTGACTGCTCTCAGCCTGGAATGACCTTTCACATTGAGTAGTATTGAAAAGTATGATAAAAGTGGAAACAAAGAAGAGTGTTAATGGCCTTGAAGTCAAAATGCAGACCAAGCCCTGACACATCATTTTGTGTACTCATTTTGTTTTATTGGCCTAAGGAGCACTTTCCTTTTATCTTAATTTAAAACAGATTTTTTACCCCTGAGTTAAAAGTTTTTTTTGTGAGGTTTTTAAGTAACTGCTGATGTAGGAGTTTGATAAATAAAATGAATGGCAGTACATCACATGTAACCACTGCTTGTTTGTTGGTTTATTTTTTTTTAGTGTAGACTTTAATAAATGAGAACATAGATTAACTTGGCCTGGTATCTACCTTGTAGTTCCAGAAAGAGCAATTCACTCCAAAAGTCCAGAATTAGAAGACGACAACCTCTTTGGTATTTGAAAGTTGAAATGCATTTACCAGTTATTTAGAAAGTACAAAGGAAACAGGCAGCTGAAGGAGCTTCCTCAGATTCAGTTCTGAGTTCTCAAGATTTTCCTTTCCTTTTTTTTACAGTACTGTAAAGCAAAATAACTTTAATCACATAAATCCTGGCTTGCAGTGGTACAAGAAAACAAAAAATAAACCTAAGCAGATTCACATTTGTTTTCACTGGAATACAGGAAGGGACCTTACAAGTCAGCTGGAGTGGATGCCCAAAGGATTCATACAGATTTATATGTTTTCAGTGTATATGAGTATGACAGGATTTATATGTGCTCTGTCAACCCTCTGATGAATAATTCTTGCCATAAGCAATGTCACAGCATATGACCTGTGATAGCTTCCGAAGTAAGTGAGAGCAGTGCTTCCAGAATTTCTTCCATGTCACCAGCATTTGGTAAGACCTCACGTACCTCTGTCCTTCTGGAAGTCAAGTGCAGTTTTTGCAAGTAGATAAATATTTCCTGACTCTTTCAAGCAGTGTGTGTATTTAGCTGTTTTTCTGATTCATATTCTTCCTTGTCCCCTTCCTGAAGAAAGCACATATAAGTAGAAGCTAGCTACTCATAAAAACTGATGGCTTGAGAAACTTCATGTATGTCTATTTGGAATAAACAATTATTATTTAAATACTGTCATTCCTATTACATACATAACACAAATATTACATTAAAGGCATCCCTTTACTATGTAAAAATTAAGACACACCACAGCAGGAATTTTTAGCACTATTATTCTGCCTATGAAATCTGTAAATCATGTCCATATGCCTAAAAAGCAAGTCATGCTGAACACGGTAATAAAAGGCCTTTCAAACTTCAAAGAGAGCATTCCACTGCTCAATAACCTTCCCTCTCTGAGGGTCATTTAGTCATAGGTTAAGAGTTAATGACATCAGTCAAAAAACAGATCTGCTATGAATTTTACATACCTCATTTAATTCTTGTGAATTGTTATATTAAACATTCTAATTAAAAGCCAGTCTGGTGTATCGATATGAAGAATAACATAAAGCATTTCTATTTTAAAGTCTGTTGAATATTCTTAAATGAAAAACCCAGAACTTCACCAACAAAATAGCATTGAACTTTTATAGATTCTCACCAAAATCTAGTTCTCTGCATGCGTTTGCACCTTCACCCAGACCCTCCTTTTACTCCTGGTCTTCCACATAGAGGATTTGTGGCTATGCCATAGAGTTAGTGACATCCAGATATTCTTGGGGCTGTGGCAGTGAAGGCCATCACACAGCACTGTCATTCACAGCACTGTGCTTAAATTCTTTGCTTTTCCACATGGTGTTTCAGTGAATGTTACAGATATGCACTACATGCTCTAGCTTTGGTAATTTTCTAATGATTAGGAGAGCAGGGTAGCAAAGAGCAGCACCCTACAAGAGACTGGCACAGGGCCTTAGGAGCAGGCGATCTGCTGGGGTAGGAATTTATTGTAAAAGAAATAGGCTGCAAGATGCCTGTAGGTTGCACCAGAGCTGACAATCCTGCTTGAAGCATGCAGAAGTACATTCATAAGGCTTCTAGAAACTGGGGCTGAGAACCTCTAAGGAGAATCCAAGTTACAAGCTGGATAAAAACCTTTGTGTTGGCTGCCTAGGCCATGCTTGCTAGTGAATGCCACCACAAGCAGTTTCCTTTTCCATCTTCACAGTGAGCCTAAGAACCATTCTTAATCCACAAGCTTCCAGGCACATTGCTCCTGCAAAACAAAAATCCCTCACAGGTAGAGCCTGTAGGGGGTTAAATTCAGTGAAAATAACACTGAATTCTACATTGACTTTCAGGTGTGTTTTTGATGGTCACACATTCTCTGTTGCTTGAGCATGTTTGTATCTGTCCTGGTTTGGGCTGGGATAGAGTTAACTTTCTTCTGAGAAGGTGGTACAGTGCTTTGTCTTGTTCTTAGTATGAGAATATTGATAACACTAATATAAACTGATGTTTTGGCTATTGCTAAGTACTGCTTACTCTAAATCAAGGGCTTTTTGATTTCCCATGCTCTGACAAGCAGGAGCCCAGTGCAGCCCAGGGGTGAGCCTGCTGCAGGGGCTCCACCAGGATGCTCACAGGTCAGACTGTGCTGCTCAGTCAGAGGATCCCAGGCCAGCTCACAGAACAGGCAGCACAAACAGCCTGCAGGTATGTTTGCACACTCCTAAGTCCCAGCTAGTTTAGGAAACACTCTCAACACTCAGGATTAAATCCTAAAATGCCTTACTGAGACTAAAGGCATGTTAAATTGTTTGTGCTTTGTCCAGCCATTCAATCAATCTTACAGGATTTGGCTCTAATTTTACTATAAAGCAATCTGATTTTCCTGTATGAATTGAAAATAAATTCTTAGTTGCACATCAGAAATCCATTTCCTGTTCCCTGTGTTGTGCCAAATGTTCCTTGTCTGTGGCATTTGTTTCATATACTCTATTCCCTTTGTTCACAGTGCAGTGTAGAATTGGAGAATTCAGCAACTGGGAAAAAGTCGTACTGATGTCAAGACTATCACTTCCAGTTCAGGATTATTGCTCGTAATATTTTCTCTGGACTAGCTCACAGCAGACTTCAGTGACTCAGAAAATAGTACTGCCCTTTTCTGATCTGTTTAAAGCACTGTTGCTCAGGCCTCACACTGTGGAGAGGAATTTCAGCACAAAGGAGATATTTTCATTGCGTGGTAGACTAAAAGGAAAACCATCTTCTAGTGAACAGTGCTTTTCCCAAAAAATCACTGAAGAGTTAGTACTAGTGTGCTGTTATCCCCTTAGGAAGATAAACGCACTACACCTGGAACAAATAAATAAATCACACATGCTGTCAGGCAGACATGGGAAAAAAATGCTTCTTTTTTACTGAAATTATTGGGTCAAGTGACCTTGTTTCTACCTGGGTTTGGGCAGGAGCCAGTCCCTGTGGAACAAATGTAAGAAAACTGTACTTGAAGTGGCTTTGGGGTTTTTCTTATTTTCTTTTTGTTGGGCAGAGTTTTAAAATAACAGAGAAAAATCAAATCCACTCGAATAACTGATGTATTTATTTTCTTATATACACTTAAATATGGCACATCTGACAGTAGTTGTACAATAAACACAAAATGATAATCAAAGCTGAACAGTAGATCAAATAACTCAGTGCTGAACCTATTAGAAGCCAAATCCTGTACACTGAATTTCTGAAGACAGTTTTACCCAGGAGCTGCATTAGCTAAGGATTCAGAGGGTAAGATTATCAAGTCTCAATTTCTGAACGACTGGCTGGAGACTGTGACTCTATTTCCAATACACAGTTTCATCTTCCATAACGTGACATTGAACTGGTACTTTCCAATCTTTCTTCCATGCAGCCAGAAACTCATCAGCTGTTGTTACCTCTTAGAGAACAATTACCAATGTCCCAGAGGATTCACTTGCAGTCGGTGATTACTCTAATAAATAAATGCAGACTGGATTAATTCTTCGGCTATTAATGTGGAAGATGTTCATGTTTACTATTGTTTGAAAGTCAGTGACAGCTACTTTGCGAAGCAGTGGGTTTTCAAAGAATAGGGGAAGCTCAGTCAAGGAGTTTCTCTGCTTTGGGACCCGTGAGAACCTCTCTTCTCCTTTGGACAACGACAATGCCTGGAACACACCGGTTTGGCAGTTGGGCATGTTCTGGGTTGGGATGGACATCTGTCTTCACAACTGTTTGATTAAGGAGAAAGAACACAAAAGAGGAAAGCATTTTAATATAAAAATTCTTCACTGTCACATTCCTCAAATTTTTCATCATTGAACACTGCAATGCTTCCTACACACTGTTTGGGAAAGTGTTGACGTCCTACAACAGAAGGAGACAAGAATTTGCTGCCTCACAATTTCTGTCTACAGCAAGATGTCTTGCAGTGGTCCATTTGTCCAGATTGACAACTTAAGAGCTGCTTTCCTTTCTTGGGACCAGTGAAGTCCCGAGGGTTAGCTCTGGGAAATGCTGCCCTTGGACTCAGAGAAGTAGCTGATCTCACTTCATGGTTCAGCTTTGCTCCTCCAGAAATACTGCATGGAAATCTGGCATTAAGCTCCTTCATTCAGATTACAGGAATTTCTAGAAGCCAAATTCATGTAAACAAATGATTACATTGCTCCCCTCCCACCTGTCTGAAACATATAAATAACCAATTCTTTCATGATCATTTTTAGCTCTGCTAATTGTTTTAGCTATTTTTATACTTGCCAGCTATTTTGTGTTTGTCCTTGTTTTCAAAGCTGAACCTGAAGATGCAAATGCTAATTCTTCCACAGCATCTTCCCTGTGAATGAACCTATGAAGTCACTGGGAGTGAACCCTGTGGGTGACCACTCAGTGAGCTACAGTTCTGCCAAGGTACCCAGGGAAACTGGATGCTGACTATCCTTATATAAACTTTGAGACTAAGATACTGCATGCTCCTGGGCCTCTACACGGGACCAAAGCTTTCCGAAAAATTTAAAAAATTAACTAATCCATGAAAACAGGTGTTTTAAGAGGGCATTTTCTATCTGAGATTTGACACAGAAACCTCAAAACATACACATTAGGGAAATTCATGGAGTATAGTAGCCCCTGAACAATTTTCCTGCTTCTCAGTGGAGTCAGATCTAGTTGAGTAGATTTATATGTGTACAAAATTGCATCAGGTTTAGAAAATTACTTGCTCTGAGGACAAACTGGATAAGGAATGTGCTGTGTGCTCTGTGTGCAATTTTAGGGAGCCTTTGTCCCTAGCCATCCATGAGATTGCCTTCAGCTGGCGCAGAGAACAGCTGTCTCAGGATGGGTTCTGCCTACCTACAAGACTCAGTGTCTCATTGCAAAAACTAATACCAATTGTAGTATAGTTTTAATCATCATTCCTTGAAGATTAGCCCCCCCCCCCAAAAAAAAAAAAATGCAGCAAATATTGACACTTGAATAAAGGCCTTGTCCAGATTTTTTAAAAATACAAACCTTAGATTCCTTTTCTACAGTAAGTATTGTAAATATAATCTCCATTACTGTTATTATTATTATTATTATTATTATTATTATTATTATTATTATTATTATTATTATTATTATTATTATTATTATTATCTCCCGAACTTCAGCAAGGTATTTTATCCCAAGTGGAACTCCCAGCCAATTAAGCACTTGCATCTCTAATTCATCTCTTGCAGTGTAGACACGGAATGGCAAGGATCACTTACCTGCAGGTTTCAGCATGAAATATCTTGTGTTTTAGAGCACAGCTCTCCTGGCTCTCCCTACACAAATAGCAGCTGCAGTTCTCTTTACTTTGAAAGAAATCTGTGGGACACTTATGTCTGCAGATGCATTCACAATTTTCTTCATCAAATTCCATATGTTGTCCACACATAGCCAGTTCAGCAAGAGGAGGGAGTCCTGCAATAGCACATACATCTTTTAGCAGTAAGCTTTACATGACTAAATCCTGCTTTTGAAGAGACTCCCTATGTTCTATATTCATTAGGACTCACACAGGTACTTTCTGATAGATTCTAGACTTCACAACTTCTGTTGCAGCTTCCTGTGCAGAAAAGGACTCAAGAGGATTGTGCTGATTATTTCACTTTATTTCAATACTGCTATTTCTTGTGGTTAAGCTTGGCACAAAAAAAAAAAAATGGGTGATGTATATTGCAAGAGCCTAGTGTTATGTTTTGGAATGCACAAATGTTTACTGGACAGCAAGTTTTAAAAAGATAATCTCAAAAAGGATTTAGTCTATACCCGTGACAAAAAGGCACATCCATGCAAACTGCCACACCCACCACACGTGTACTTCACTACACAGTCACTGCAGAAATTTTTAAGCTGTAATGCTATGTCTGCTAGGGGGAAGCTGGCCTAGCACTTCAACAAGGAGCACATTCATATTTGTCAAAGATGAAAGAAAATACTTCATTTCAGAAAAAAAGCCAGAACAGCCAAGGGAACTCACTGTCTAATATCTTCCTTGAAAATGCACATCTGGAGTACAATATGAAGCTAATCCTAGCAAAAAGGGAACACATTTTGTGAAAGCTTTATTAAAATGCAAGCTGCACATCCCTGGTTAAAGGTCGTGGCATATAAGGTGTCATTGGGAAGGTAATTTCCTGTAGCTTTACAATTAGCTCTTGGATATAACCTATGGAATGTGAAATGTGACCTGCACCTCTGCCATCTGATCATTGATCTCAGTGGCCAGAAAAGGCTTGCACCTTACTTGAAAGAAACTTTCATTATTATTTACTCAATGATGAAAAACCAATATATCAACAGAATAAAACCTAAGGCCTATTGAAAGCAAGGAGGGAGTCTGCCCAAAATTCTTGGAAGACAAACCCTTTCCTTTGGGTGATAAAACCTGGCATGTGTGAAGTGGTGTTGAGTGTTTCGATCTCACTTTGTTTCAACATCAAAGACAGATTTTAAGTTATTTTGTCCCAGCCACTTGCCAAACACAATGTACTTCAGAGAGTGATATTTTTTCTGAGGAAGTATTGAGTGTGTGTCAGCAAAGGCCATAATTACACAAGCCACAGATTTTAATGCTCCAAGCTGACTGTACTTGGAGACTCTGAGACTCTGAGTTAAGAGGGCTCTGGCTATTCTCAGTCCTTCAGACTCAGTCTAAAATAGAGTACTAATCTTTTCTGGACTGAAAAGTCTAACTTGTGTTTGACTGCTTAACCTGATGGTCAGAGGATCTTATCCAGAGTGAGAAAAAATCCTACAGAAACCACTATGCAAATTATTTCTTGCTTATGAACTTTAGGAGACTGCAATCAGTAGACCAGTTTATGAGGTTATTTAGCTTTATTTTAGTTTGCTAGTCTAGGAATTGCTTGCCAGATTGATTTATTGTCGCCGTGAGTGGTTTATTCTTTCTCTTGCTGAATGTAGCTTAAAGCACAAAGGCAAGGTTTCCTTCTCTGTTTCCTCTAGTGCTGTGATTGTGTTATTTTGAACAATACAATTTCCTGAGAAAAACAATTTTTAAAAACTTTACACAATACTTGGAGAAAAATTTATTTATCTTAATATTAATTGCTAGTAAGTATGTTTAGACTTACAAAATTATAAACCACAATATTTCCTGCAAATTTCTTTGACAAAATAAAATTTTACAGGAGAAGCAGAGGAAGAAAGGCAGTTACAATTCTTCTACAAATTTTATCCTCTTCCATTTCCTTCCACGGAGCTGAAGAAGTGTACATACATATGCTGAGTATGTAGAGTATATCAGTTTGAAAAATTCCTAAATAATTTAAGATTATCATTAAAAGTACTCAAATTTTTGAAAGGTTATATATTTTTTTGCACTGACTACAGCTAGCTCTGGTTTTGTCTATCTTATTACTTATTAATTATTTTCTTAAGAACGAAAAATAAAATTAAAAAAATAGTGCCTACCCCATGAAATGTATTTTTTTCTACAGTTAAGTTTCCCTAATGCTTATCATACAACTTAAGGTGCATGTGAAATAAAAATTTGCACAGGTTGCCTACTTCACAAAAATCTTATAAATACTTTCCCATGTCCTACTCAGATTGCTGATACAGAGAGAATAAAACATCCAAGCAAAAAACATGAGATGGGGGGAAGCACATATGTGTGTTTATTTTCAAGCAAGCTTCCACAGCATAATCCAAGTCTATGTAGGGATGTGGAATAAAAATTTTAACTCTCTCGAAACAATGAAAAAAAAGCAAGAAGACCAGAATGAGAGACAAAGAGCTTGGAGACAGTATGCAAAAGTGTGATTCCATCTTTACCTTCTCGTCTGTTGGAGTGCTGTGTGTCTATAACACATTCACATTTGTCACTATCCCAGATCCATCCATTAGGGCAAAATTTGTTGCTAAAGGGGCATCTAGAAGAAAAAGAAATCGAGGTAGGAATTTTAAAAAGATAATTAGGGGCATCAGAGTAGCCATTTGGCAAAATGAGCTGCTGGTGTCCCTCATGAAGGTCTGGCACCCGTGTGCATTACTGCTGCCATCAGAAGGAAGGGGTCTGTGTGATTCTGATGACAGGGAGAAGTTCTCTGGATCCCAGTGACACAGGAAGGAAGTTTAGCACCTATTTCAGACTACAGCCTTAGGAAAAAGCTACAGTTTTGCAGCTCTGCTGTTCCATAAAACAGCTTTACCCCAGGCAGGGTGGTCTTTGTGCTGCAGTATTCATGTTGTGTAACTTCACTGAATTTTGCCTTGCTGCCAGGAGGTTCAGTTCCAGTTTAATTTGCCCATGCTCATGGAAGCATAGGGGACTATTTCAGTGTCAGAGGAAGATTGACTTTCAGGCCCTTTGCTCTGGGAGGGAAACTCACAAACTGAAAAAAGACTGAGGTTCTTCTGTATTTGTCAGAAAGAGGATTCAGGCTGAGGAGGGCTGGAGTGGCTTTGCTGAAATTACAACTCTCACCACCCCGATGTCCAACTCAAAGGTGGTGATGGGGATAAGCAGAATGCAGGGCTTGACAGATTTTCGAGCTGACTCCCAGTGAGTCACTCAAGCTATTTCAGTCTCTAGAGGCTTTGTTTATTTATGTAGCCTTTTCTCACCAGGAGTACTAGTATTTTGTGCCACATTTTGGAGTGAGATGTGAGGTCGCTTTTCTCCCGTCCATGAGCCCAAGAGATGCAAACCAAGACTGGATCAAAAAGTGAAAAGCCGAGATTCACACTGATTCTGACCTAACGTGCCACAAAGTGTGACAGAGGGCTTTAGCTTGAGCACAGAACTCAGTGTGCCCTGGCTAAAAAATGCACAAGCAGAGTTGCTGTGTCAGGCTGAAAACGTCTATGCACACACTCTCAAATAGCTCCAGTGGAGCATAGTGCCAGTATGAGCACCTTGAGTTCCTGCTCGAGAACCTAAATATCTTAGTGACTCTAGATGCTGCTGAACTAGCCTACAGTTTGTTTGATTCTGATGACCATTCAATTGAAATTCACATTCTTTGGGTGAACTTTCTACCCCTAAGTGATAACCGAGGTGTTCAGAAAAACTGTTGGGATAACAGAAAGAGAATGGGCCATTATAACATGCAGATCAGGACAAAACAATTTCAACGTGTGTAGAAGTTTGCAAATGAGGGAACTTACCCATCTTCCTCTGGGTACTGGACAGATCTTCGTATGATGGTGTACTGCTGGCGCTGGGTGTTTGATGTACACTTACAGGCCGTGTGATTGGCAATTTTGATGGGCACAGGCTCGGGAACACTTGTCAAGGGAACCGAGATCTCAAAGAGCTACATGGCACAAATAAAGTTTATTTTTCAGTTTCTATTCTACAGTTAATAATTAGTTATTAATAGTAATTAATAACAACAATTTAAAAGAAAAATCTTGTATTGTTTTCTGCTATTTTCCCCACCCTTGCTCTTATCTAGAGATAGTTACCATAAATATAAATGAGCAGAAGTGCACTGGGGGTTTTGGAGAGTAAGAAATGCCCACCAAGCTAGGAACTTGCCAAAATGGGCATCCTAGTGCTGTATTACAGCTATTAAACACCCAAGACTAGTCAAAATTATTTGCAAGCAAATACAAAAACCTCTTTTGGATGCTAGGGCCAAATGGGGAAGAGGTAGGTGTTGAGAACTTTGGTTTTGGTTGTACCACCAGTTGAGTCTCTACTTCTTACAGAGACCTATCTAACTGTCCTTGGGAATAATCACAGTATGCATCTTTAGGGACCTAACTTAACCCCCACAGCCTCCTCAGAGAGGGAAGAAACAGGAATAAATAGGGGAAAGTTCTTTCTGCTTCAGCTGGGTTTCTGCAGGGAATCATTCTGGAAATGTCTCTCTGTTGACTGTAGCAGGGGCTGAAGGAGCAAGGCAGCCTGCTTTCAGTGCATCCAGAGTGTTGAGTGACCTCTGAGTAGGCCTGAGGAGGCTCTGGTTCCTTGGGCAGCTCTGTGTAGGAGCTGTTGAAGGGATCCACACTCCCTCTGCCCCTCAAACCAGCTTCCTTCCCATGGAAACCAAAGCATGGAGCATGTCTTGGTGTGCCAGTGTGTCTTGGCTTAAAGCTGCATCCACCTGCAGGGACTGAGTATTCCTAAGCAGACTTCTTAGACATTAAAACTGACGTGTTGCAGTGTCTAACTTTAGGTGGCTTCAATAGCCTCCAGTCGATATTTTATACCAAGGGAAAAATCCTCTCACTAATATGGGAATATGGAAATAATTCCATTAGATGAATATATCCGGACTGATGGTGGTGTATCCAGAAATGGAACTTAGCTGGGGACTTCTGAGGGAATGCTTATTTTGAAGGATGCTAAAGGAATGTTACACTCTGCAAAACTGCAGTTTTTCAACAAACTCATGAACGGCTGCTCAAAAAACACATAAATAAATAAATACTTCCTAGCCTGACCTAGCTCCCTGAGCTGATCAGATGTCTTTTGTGTGTGGCCAGCAGCTCATAACAGCTTTCTCCTTCTGGTGTGGAATGAAAGCAACTAATGAGCATTGACGCAAGAACGACAGGCCCTGATTTATTTTACTCCAGCTATATACCAGTACAACCAGACACAGTGGAATCACGTTCCATCAAACACAAAATAAATACAGAAGCGAATTGGACCTGTTCCCCATAAGGGCTTCAATTTTCTTTTTAAAACAATTGCCCTTGATCTTTATTATGATTTAAAGAGAAGGCTTTTTCATAAGTAAAATTTCATTTATTACACCAAGTGAAATAGGAATGCACAAGATGATGGTTTATCAAAGAGGACCAGTGCTGTCCTGTGCTTCACCTGTGGGTATGAATCATAGAATCATAGAAAGGCTTGGTTGGAAGGGATATTAAAGATCAGTTCCAACCTCTTACCCCCTCCCGTGGTCAGGGGTGCCACCCACCAGACCAGATTGCTGATGAACGATGGATGGTTTCAGCCACAGAGTGGATTGTAGGTACTAAACTTGGAGCTCTGCTCTGTCACCCACTGGAGCAAGATATCTCTGTACATAGCCTCTAGTGGGAGTCTACAGAAAGAAGCTGTCTGGCTACTCTATGCTCAGTTTTTGGGACTGGTCACTAAAACTTGGGTATTGCCTGTTGCACCTATTTAGTAATTGACTACTGGTTTATGCCTCTCTTTCCCTAAGAGGTGTGTGAATTGGGACATTCAGATCCTGAGGCATGCTAATTAAGAGCATCTGGTCTCTCCTGATGAATGTCTCCTTTTTTTGGCTTGCAAAATTGCACATCCAAAATTATTAGCCAGCCTTCTTGGTACAGATGATAATGTTGAAATGCAGCAGCCCAACACAACAAAATTTCCTGGGATTAAACCTTGGATACAGAGGATTCCCAGGAGACAATGATCTCAAGGGGTCCCCAGTCCAAGTGAAAATATACTAAAGAAGGATCTAACTTCTGATCATCATGAGCCTACAGTCACTTTCTCAGGACCTGATTTTCCATCTCTACACATATATAAACAATTTTTAATAATGCAACTTGAATTTCAAATGCTATTGCACACTCCTGCATTCACTCCACATGGATAAAAAATTAATTCTTCTGTTTGTTATGATAGTGCAGACAGATCTTTCATAACAGGATCTCAGAAACCAAACATCCTCCTTCCCCTCCCTTTTTGGTGAGCCAGGGTAAAAAGAAAACAGATGAATAGCCTCATTTACCGTTTTTGACACGTAAGTTGTACTTGTATTCATGCAGCTGAGACTCTCCTCGTTGCAGCAGCCTCCACATCTGAACACATTCACACAGGGAGGCTTGAAAAATTTGTTGGTTGTTGTACCCAGTTCTTTGGCAACTTCCACACAGGTTTCCCTTGGCACACACTGAGTCTTTTGCCATTCTTCATCTATGACTGAGAAAACAGCATTTTTATGAACAATCATGGCAACGCTAAATCTCTTGATTAGTGAAGCAGAAGCATTATATAAATAAAAATGAAGTGCTGGCAGGCCATTTGCACTTATTTGGATCAATCTAAGGACCAGAGGGAGTCTGAGTGCAAAATTATCCCAGTAACTTACACCAGCTGCACTGGCAGAGAGGTTGTTGCATTTATCTGCCTTTAGCTTTCAATGCAAATGAGCAAAATCTCTGTTAATTCCAGCAGATTGGGCAGGGCTGCATTGATTTCCCTTTGCTGAGAGTCCCCAGCTCCACAGTGTCTGTCTGACCAAGCTGCCCCACACCCTGTTCCCCTTTGCTCCAGGATAGCCTTCCTTATTGTCACTTTATCCCCTCTCTGAGTGTACCCCACCACGGACTCAGCAGGGCCTGGGCCATAGTGCAAAAGCACATTAATGATTACCAGATTCTGGTCAGAGGGTTTGAGTGCTCCTGGTGGATGTCAGCCAGAGAGCATGGTTTCCAAAATGCCCAGTGAAATCCAAGACAAACAGTCTCACACCTCAATACCACCAGGGGGTTCGAGCTGAATAACAGGAATATGAACTCAAGCGTGAGTCGTCTTTTCAGAACACCGTGGCATCCTTCAGATTCTGAATTGCTGTAGACTAATAGACTAGAGTTGACTGATTTGTCAAATTCTGACTGTGAGAAGGAATAATGCATTAACTGCCTGAGCCAGACAGAGAAAAAAAGTGACATTTACCTAATAAACATAATAGAATCTTGAGTTTTGTCAAGAGGTGGCTCTCCTTTTTTTGCCTTTTGCTTACTTGATTCAAGTTATGGAATTGCTCATGAGTCGTCAATGCTTATGCTTTAAGTTCTTCTTAAAATGATGAAAAACAATTTTCTTCATTAACCCTTACATTAGGCTTGTGAAAGATGAAAAGCAACTTTTATACTATTAAAAAATTCTCTCTCTTCCAGCGCAGTCCACCTCCCGACTATTGTAAAAGCAGTTCCTACATTTACAGTGAAGTTCTGAGAAAAAAAAAAATCCTGGAATACTTTTAACCTACAAGCTATACCTTGCCTTCAGGTGAAGATCTATTTTTCTCATTCCTGACTTTGCTTTTGTTATTTTTAAATTTTTCTTCAACTGACTTTGTATATTTAAATAATTGTGTTTATTCCTGCAAAGTCCTGCAACATGGTCGATTTGCTCCATTTTTCTAGCATTGTACAGGAAATAAGAGTTTGATGTCAGAATTGTGAAGAAGAGGCATAAATTAGGAGAAGAGCAATCATTAGAATTAATAGAATTTTCTAGAGTAGTGGTAGTTCTATCAAAACACCAATCTCACCCTAACATTAAAATAGAAAATAAAGTGTTTGCCAAACTCATTAATTTAGGTGCATGTAATCACTTCAGATGTCACTTCAATGAGCACAAGCAGCGATGACCTTTCCAGCTACACACATCCTCCCTTTATTAACCACTTCTTTAGCAGAAGGGCTGCTACAGGAACTGGCTGCCAAGCAGCTGAGTGTCACATCTTGTTCAGAAGCCCCATTGTCACCCTGGTAATTTCTGAGACCAAGCACAGAGCAGTTTCTGAGAAATTTGTCTGTGATACAGTCTCCAGCTTGAAAGTGCTGCAGTCCTTAATGACTGAGCAGCTCAGGGGAGACTGTGGTTAGATGAAGTGACACAAACTTTCAGTGAATTCATTGTTAAAGCTTTAGAAAGGAGGATAAAAGTCCTGAATTTTCCCTGATGGAATTTGGAGTGCTGTGGAAGATACTCTAGTGAAACAATGATAAGTCTTTACCCAGCCTTCTCATCAAAACATTTTATTAAAACAAAACAGATGCACTTGGCAGAAAGGTCACTGTTTAATGACTGGAAAGGGTGTGGGAAAGAAATACATGTTTTTGGGCTTGTGTTTTTTTAAAAGGATCTTTAGTACATTGAACATACTAATATAATAATCTCTAGAACAAAAGTACTTTCTGCCCTGGGATAACTTTGAATGGAAGAATGGCCAGCCCCAATGGGCTTTTTCTAACTTGAATTTCAGCACCTTGACTTTTAATGAGAAAACTGACATCTCTGTGTCTAAATTTAGACTTTCAAAGGGAAAATAGGAAGCAACCTAATAGCTGTTCCAAGCAGAAAACTTACATTATGACCATAGTCAAACAGAACCACAGAACAGTTTGGCTGGGAAGGGACCTTAAAGATCATCTAATTCCAACCCCTCTGCTGTGGGCAGGAACACCTTCCTCTAGACAAGGATGCTTAATATTCTATCCAGCCAGGCCCTGAACACTCCTAGGGTTGTGTCATCCACAGCTTCTCTGGGCAACCTGTTCCAGTGTCTCCCTAATATCTAATCAAACTTACCCTCTTTTAGCTTCTTTACATGCCCTTGGGAAAAGGCATGTCCCTCTCCAGCTGTCTTGCAGCTCCCTCTTAGATACTGGAAGGCTGCAATTAGATCTCCATGGAGCCTTCTCTTCTCCAGGCTGAACAGCCCCAACTCCCTTGGCCTGACTTCATAGGAGAGGTGCTGAGCCCTGTGGCCATCTCAAATAATTCACAGCACACTAAATGTCATTGTGACCTTATTATCAGAACATTATTTACATTATAAATATTGAGTTACATTATTCTGCCATTGAAAAATGCCTATTTCAATGTTCTCTGCCTCAGTAACATTTAATAACATCTCCTTTTGTCGGGCTGTTTTGACAAAAGGGATGTTTTAGTTTTGCAGAAATGTTGGTGTTCACTAAATGAGCAACAGTGAGTAGAGGATTACACCACTTGACTCTGGGTACTCCTAATAACTCTATGGATTTTTAATGATTTTGAGTAGAAATACAAGGGTTTGTAAGCAAAATGTTTGTCACTGTTAAAAGCTGTCTTAATTGTTCTTCATGTGTGTGTTTGTTTTAACTTTTTCTCTCTACAAAATTTCTGTGAAAGTGTAAAGCCACGCCTGTGATATATGGGCACTTGTATACACATTTCTGTGTTGTGGCTCAGAGAAGCAATTTAAGGCCTTTGTTCAGACATAATTTAGCTGAGTAATGGTGTGTGAATGTGGCTGGGGTTGTTGTAAAAGTGGTATTGGAACGGGATCAGTAACATCTGATTTCCCAAAAGGAAAGTGATATGATAATATCACAGCAGGATAAAGACAACAAAGATTATCTCAGCCTGTCCATTATTAGGCTACAGTTTAGCTTTGCTGTAGGATGTCCATTTGCTGGACCAAAATATGGCAACTGATCCTTTGTTTTTTTCATCCATGAATATGTAATGCCTCTTGAGCATCACAGCTACAGGGAGCAATATTCATTCTTGCTCCAGATGGAAGGAGTAGGTTGTGATTCTCCACTTTTAGTTGCTGGTTGGTTGCCTCGAGGTCTTCTTTTCTCTGGAGAAACTTCCTCAAACAGATCAAGGTTAGGGCAACACCTTCTTTCTCTCAATTCCCACACAGACACTGCTGCTGGTGCAGTTCCTTGTATCAGAGCACACCTAATAAAAAAGGGATTTCTATGCCTGCAGTAAAGTTTATTCATTTCTGCCTGCAAGCAAGTTCTGAGATGTAGCACGATGCTGCTCTCCAGCCCCTCATCCAGTCATTCTGACCTGTTTTTTGTACATTGACTTCTCTTTCTTTTGTGCACTGACAAATCCCTGAACAGAACAGCTTCCCTTTGGAGAGTATGCAGAGAAAATAAACCTGATTCGGCCACAAAGCAGGGAGGTGTACTCAGGCTGTGGTCTGACACTGTTTCATACAAAGTCATTTTCCAGAAATGTCCTGTTGCTTCTAGTATGGGTATATTCTAGGAAATCCCTTACCTCCTTCACAGTTTACTGCTCAAGAATCAGGGAGGGGCCTTGAAGCTGAGATCAGACTTGGCCACAGACCTGCACCTACCTTTCAGTGTGTCGATATCATAGAAAGCAGCAGCAAATCTGGTAGAGCGATGCGAAGCAGAGCGGGAGTCTAGGTTGGCCAGGCTCTTCAGTTTTAGCCTGCATTTCCACAGCTTCCAGTCCTCAGAGTGAGTGATGTGAAGCAGCTCTTCCAGGCTGGATGCTCTCCTGATCTGCTGTTCTGACCGCTCCAGTGCTGACAGAGATGTCCTCTGGAAGGAAAGGGGGAAGTCAGAGAGGCAGTACTTTACAGCCTGTCCCCAGTGCAGCACGTGCAGCATTTGTACCAAAGGGCAGCACATTACTGAGGACATCTGAGTGTGCCTAGGAAAACAGCAGCTGTCCCAGGCTTTGAGAGTGCCCAGCACCAGACTTACCTGCAGGATTTGTGCCCACATGGATTGGAAGGAGAGATGCCTACTTCTTCACCCTCTTCTTCACAGCCCTCAGAACTACCTGACAAATGCAGCCTTTACTGTGTCCCTGATCTCCAGGGAACCTGGTAGACACTGGTCACATCACTGCAGTGGTCACATCACTGGCCTGAGCTGGCCAGTTGTGCCAGAGGGAATCCAGGTCACCCTACAGGTAATCTGGATCAGTTCAGCTGGTGAGCCCAGCCCATGTGCCTCTGCAATGAGCCACCTTGGGTGCCAAAACTCTGGTTCCAGCCAAGACACACCACTGCAGGGTCAGGTGATACAGCTGGAAGCTGCACGAAGTACAAGGGCCCATCCCTATGGCAGACAAGCACATCATCCAACATGCTGCAAGGTGCAGGATGCATCTGCCATCTCCCATTCTGACTACACTTGGGTCCTGCCCGTGTCCAGCCTCAGAGCTGTGGCTGTGCAGCAGCATTAACACAGCCATTGCATTTTCTGCCTGTGTGATGTTCGTGACCACTCTGCTTCCATTGGAGAAACCTCCTTACAAAGACCTGTACCATCAGTTTGAAGTTAATAGTCACTTTAAAAATAGCTGTTTAACGCTTCATATTGCTCGGTATCCTGTAACAATACTGCTTTCTTTGGCTGCTGCTTTCTGACATCTGTGTTTGTGCCTTTATCAAGGCACTGAGTATTTATTTCCACTGACTCACCAGATCTGCTGAAAGCAGTCTCCAACACAAGTAAGAGGTTATCTTTGTAAATGTCTGTGTTGTACTGGGCTGGTGCTCTCTCAGCTGTACTCTCTGGTCATACAGTGAACTGTATTTTTTGACTTGCAAACAAAGGCCTGCGGTGCCAGCTGTCATAAATAAAATTCCATCTCTTTAAAGCAAAGCTGTAGTACAAGAGACTGTCAATGAGGTGTGTAGCAGACAGCAGTCTGAACCAGTAGCAAGTGCTCTGTGAACGGCTGGGGAAAGGGAGTGGGAGTGAGGGAAAGGGCTACCTATAATAGGAAGATTTTTAGATGAGATCTGAAATCCAAGCACTGAGTGCATCTGTTACTTGTTATAAAGACATCTGTGGCATTTAGTTTGCAACAATACAGATGTTAGCCTGTACGTATGGGCCAAGTTAATTTTTGGGCAATTACCTTTCACTGACCTAAAATTCCTTAAGCAGTTAACTCAGAAAAAGTTGTTTGCTGTCCTTTGATGCCCGTACAGAACATTATATTGTGCTTTAGCAAGTTGCCATATTTCATTATAGAGATGGCTGCTTCATAGGTGAATGATTTCTCACGCATTTCATATGCGGTAAAAACTGGAAACCCCATCTCAATACCTATGGACAAATAGCTCAGAAGGAATGTGAATACTTAGCAGCAGTAACTGAATTTCTAGACAGTTTTGCAAACAAGATACCCAGAATTTTGCTGATCCAGGAAAGCTGAAATTCAGCTTGAGGTCAATGCGTCAAGACTTATTTGTTCTAAGAACCACAGCTTATGTTCACTCCCATTCACAAAATGTCTCCTTGGTCTTGCAAAACATGCAAGTGTAGGGCCAGAACTGGCATGGTAATGGGACCAAAGACATCAAAACTGAACTCTATTAAGCATTAACTTTTTTCCTCTCTCTTTGTGGTACAAAAGAATGTTCTAGCTGAATCAGCATCCAATACTTCTAAACTAGACTTAATTTACAGAGAACCTGTAAAATGAGATGATAGCATTCTGTAACTTGGAAGATATATCCCTACACTTCTTGTAAGAGTCAGCAGTGTGGGATGACTAGCTTCTCAATTTCTCTTACTCCTATATCAAGAGGTTTTATTAATCATAGAATTGTTAAGGTTGAAAAAGACCTCTAAGATCATCAAGTCCAACCATCAAGCCAAAACCACCACTGTGTTCACCACTAAACCAAGCCCTGATTATTAGATGAGCAAAATATGAGCTTGCCTAAGCTATTCAGCCCTGAAGTCAATCTGTTGCCCCTTCTCTCATCATGTTTCCTAACACCTATCCAAGCTCTGCAGACGGGATTGGATCGCCTGTTGCCTGCCACGATAACACAAGAACAATTGTATTCCTGTTTCTTATATTTGACTTCTTCCCAGAGGGAACACATTTCACAGCTGACTTTTTAACTTCTTCACAGGATTCAGTACAGAATTTCCTGGTGCCCTTTCCCATAACAACAGCTCTCAGATAAAGAATGGTCTTTGCCTCTCAGCATTGCTGGCACTAGACAAGATGGTGAGCTGAAGGCACTGCTGGTGTCTAAGGGAGGTCTGAATCTCAAGTAGTTATAGGATTTTACAGCAAGGCATCTATTTTGTTTGTGAGCTGGTTGCCCTGAGCTCCCTCTGTAGCAAAGACAGAGAAATAGAGATACTTTTAGAGCATGATTCATTTGAAATCACACTGAAAGTCTTTTTTCTGGGTGACCAGGAGGACCAGGCTCACCAGATCACAAGAGGTATCAGTATGGTAGATGTTTGGTCAAACCCATCTCAACACAGCTATCTGAAGCATAAAACATCTGAAGAGAAGCACCGAATTTAGTTCCAATCTTGCTAAATGTCAAAACAGGAACAGTGAAAAGCCCCTTATGTGTTTCGTTTGATTTATTTGAGACTACTACAATGCTCTTATCTAAAACCTTTTTCTAAATGCTTGCTAGAGCACAGAGCAGACAGTTAAGCCCCCAGAAGGACATCCTCATCTTAATACACTTTGACCACAGACGTGGCTGCCCACAATTTAAAAGCATTGAAAAGTAAAAGCTTAAGAAGTGAAAAGTGTAGAAGGTGCATCAGCTCCATCAGCAGGACAAAGCTCTACAGCCTGAACTGCTTCTGCTGGCCACTCTCTTCCTACAGCACAGCTGCAACAAATAGGTTATTGTCATGAAATCTTTCCAAAGTATTCAATTCTGGTCATATTATTTTGAAAAGGACAGCACCAAATAAAAACACAGAACCTCTTACAGTCTCAGATAATACCATGGATGAAGTGCCATAGGGCACCACGCAGGTCTGGAGACTTCTTTCATATACTGCTGTTTAAATTCCAACTCTGTTTAGATACAGACATACTCTGGCTGACTGAAAAGGCCTACTTAGAAGAGTGCAGCTTTGGACAGAAATGTGAATAAATCTTTCAAAATGTGAAACTGGAGGAGGGTGTTAGATTCAATAGTCCCAAACTTTCCTGTCATTTGATTTAGGACTTTATGCCATCTCACCTTGATAGCAAGTGGAAAGCAGTTAAAACTAGCATTAGAACAGGAGGGGAGCTCTTCACTCAGCCACAGAGCAGAGGAAAGATACATAGATGTCAGACTGACATTTCACTGACATTTCTGGGAGACCCAGCTCCAAAAAGCAAAAGAGGAACAGAATTGACTGCTTCCCCTGACTGTAGCCATCTGCACATGCTGTTTCCCACTTTGCAGATATCCCTACCTCCCTTTTTCAGTCTTTCTCTGATGACTACATTCCTTCCTTCCAAGTTCCCTTCCTGTTCTCCACTCTTCTTGTCAACATCTTGAGCCGCTTGGATCCCACTGTGCTTTTATGTTATTTATTTTCACTGCTTTCCCCATATTCTGCTAGGTGGGACTCTAGTGAAACCTATCTCAGGCTGAGCTGCTCAGCCTCCTAGTCTAGAAGAACATCCATTTTTTTTCCAATCCATGCTTTCATCCAAATTTCCTTTACTTTGACACAGATTTTAGTAGTCAGCTGAGGTGAGCTGTCACCATCGTGGAAGTTGTTGGTTGTAATGGATGCAACCAAGATGCGGAGCAGAACTTCACTGCACTTGGCATGGTACACATAGGGAGCAAAATCATGAACTCTGGCCCCAGAAACCTTAAAATATAAGAGTTGAGATAAAAACAAATTAGACAAGGAGTCTTAGGGAAAGGACAATGTCACTTCCACGCTCCCAAAATGGAAAAATTACCACAAAAATTTCACTGGAAAGCTCCAAATGTTCTAAACTTTCAGTATCCATCAATGTAAACCCCTATAGTCCACCAAAGACAATGCTATTCCATGTGAGAAATGTTTGAGTAGAATTTATCAATAACAAATATCAAAGTAGCAGGTTTAAGTAGCTCATTCTTATCTCCTCAGCTTTCTGCAGCTATTAGTGTAATTTTTCTAAGTACCTTATAAAAAAATGGATCCCATACCCCAAAATAAAAACCAGATTCCTAATTTACTGAAGTCACATGTTTTTCAAAACACTGACCTCTCGTATGTTCCAAAATTATTCTTCAATTCAAAGAGGAATATCTGTTTTCCTCTATTTTGGCTATGAACAATCATCAGGAAACGATAACGCGAGCTCGCATTGTGATTTTTGGATAATTACAACTCTTGTCCCTCCAAAAGAAACCATAATGGGCTATCTATCTTCTTCCCAGTAATCTCAGATGCCAGAAAAACCCTAAAAGTAGTCAGCGCTGGAAAGGAACAAGAGAAAAAGCAGTGATACATTCAGTGGCCTTTCCCACCTTGGACACTGACTAAAATCAGCCACTGAGTTCATTTCCCCACTGATTTATGCTAGTCCAAAGTTTGGCTTATGCATCATGTCATACAAATGCACAATCCCACAGACAGCCTGCCCTGTTCAAACTGGGCTGTTTCTTGAGTATTAGTATTGACCATTCCCTAGCAGAGGCTGCAGCTCTGCACTCTTCTCCACCCTTGACAAGCTCCTAGATTTCCTAGATTTCCTGCTTAGGAAAAAATAAATCAAAATTATGTCTAAGACAGGCAGCAGAACCCACCTTTGCAGAACTCCATTTTTTTTCCTTGACATGTGCTGCTCTTTTCAGTAGCATTAATGATGTGTTTCAAAACCTCCTGGAGGTATTTTGAACGACGGAGGAAAGATGTGGAGTACAACAGTAAAAAAAAAGGCCTGCTAAGGTTCTAAATTTACTTGAGGATGTATAGCATAACAACATATGAGGTTGTATTTAAGAAAACAGATGCATTAATGATTCACATTGATGCAGATGAATAATACTTTGTGTGCATGGGAAGGCAAAAATAAAAATTGATAGAAATTTATATTTTGCTCAATCTGCCTGCATTTCACTCTGTACTCAAACATGCTCACAGACCCGGGAAATACATCCTGAAATCTTTACACATGATTACTTTCCTCAAACCCCAGCCTCATAGTCTTTCTCTGCAATAGGACATAAACCTCTGCTTAAAGCTAAACACGTGTAAGAATTCTTCTGATAAGGAATGTTTTTCTGAGTTAGGGTCACAGACACTGTCATGGCAAGTGCTGCATAAATACCAATGGAAATTTTCAACATTACCACTGTGTCTGGGGCCAGGACAAATGATTAAGGAACCTCTCGATAACCTTGCACAGTTTTATGATCCATCCTCTCAGCAGCTAAGCAATAGAAAGAAGGTAACAGCTTTATCTTGCCAGCTGCAAGCAGATTGTAGCTGCATAGCACAGTGATGATTCTCTTAAAGCCATTGAATCACAAACTTGGCCAAACAGGCTTTAGATAAGGTCAGACTAAAGCTTTCCAAATTAACCAGTCTGGGGGGTGGAAGTTTTGTCTCAAAATGAGGGCACCTGAACACAAAGAGTACTGTGAGGATATTTTGAACCTCTATGCCAGCATTGTGTGTTTTATGCAGCTATAGCACCTGCATTCAGGTCAAGAGAAGTTATGTAGAAGACTTGATGCAACCAGAAGGTGAATTCTCCCTGTTCCAGTGCTGCCTGGAGGCTAATCTCAGAACTAGATTCAAACCAGTTTAAATACTAGGTAGATGGTTCATCACCACAAAAAAATACCAAGGAATTTTGCTTCTATGTATGCTACACCTGAAAACAACCTCTTTTTCTCTTCCATGATGCATTCCCCATGGTGATTTTACCACAGTGATTATAGTTGATTACCAACTGATTATAGTTGCAGGCTCATCCTGTGGACATAGAGTGCCTACAGTTCCCTGCCACCCCACAATTATCAAAAATGAAAAATAATCTGATTCCATGATTCTATTCCCCTGAATGAATATGAACTATTTATCTGAGACTCCTCTAATAGATAATGAAGAAAAATTGGGCTGCTGGGTGAACATTCATCCCATTCTGAAGCCTGTTGAATTAACTGTGCCTCCAAAATGCCTCTTCCTCTCCACTCATGCTGAAGGATGAATTGGCAGACCAGCTTAGCTGTAGTGAGGAGACCTGAGTCCCACTCAGCTGAGAGTTGTCAAATGAGATTAAATACCCTCTCCTAATCTAAAGCACAAGCAATTTATGAGGTAAACAAACATAACCATCCAGGAAGATGGTCAGGGTCAGAAGGACCTGGGACTGGCTGAAGGCCAGCACTGGCAGAAGAAAGTGCTCCATTCCCTGCCTCGAAGCCACGGTGCAGTTGCCCAGCCCTGCTGTGGCTCCCAGCACACAGACTGTGAGCTGATGTGACAAAGGAACTGCAAGGGAGTTCCCATGGAAAAGTTTGGTTCTCTCTTGGCAGGAGAATGCCAAGCAGCTCCTGCCATTATGATGCCAACACAAAGTTTTCCTGGTAGGAACGACAAGCTTGTGTGGAGTTTTTGCAGGTAGAAGAACTCTTCTGAGCGTTTTCATCATTATTAGTAGTATTTTTAGCATTGCATTGAGGAGTATTGTGTCTCCTATCAGTTTGGAGTCAGGTAAAAACATGAAATGAAGAGAAGATAGCTAACCTGGTGTCTATAGCCAAAGCAAAATGTACAAGAAAAGAGAGGAAGGCATTCATCCAAAGGGAGTACCAAGGAAACACAGAAGATATCACTCAGAGTGACGAGCCATGATTTTTAGGTAGCAGGGGCTCAACCATTGCCAAATTTTATCATAACAAATATTGTCTATAATACACCATCTTGTATCCTTGGGGTATTGTACAACAGGTAAGAAAATAGTGAGAGAATCTTCTGCAGTTTGAAAACATGAAGCTTGGAGGAGTGACTTACTGCCCTATCAACAAGCAACTGCAGCACCCCATAAATATCTATCATGAGGCACCTAACTCTGCCACATGTCTGACACATATTAGCATGCATTCATTTTATCATCACTTTGTATTTCATTTCCGAGGAGACAAGGAGTATTTCTTTTTCAACAGCTCCAGTAAAATCATACTTTCGATTCTCTGTTAGCTATGAACTTCTGATATATGAAGTTGCATCTCTGGCTATATTCCCTCTGGAAGTATCATTGTACATTATTAGCACACAAATAAGCTATTTTTAATTACAGTGAACATGACCATAGGGAGACAAAACAATTAGATATTTTGACTTCCTACTAAAATTGTTCTCTGAAACATGATGGGCTTGTCATGGGATTTTTAAGCGGCTATTACAGTCTTTGTTATCTCAAAAGCATGGATGAAATTTCAGGAGCATGCAGTACTTCACCTTCAAAATATTGTAAACAAATACTTAAATCTCTTCTAAAAATGTTCCATCTCTCTCAGTGCACTGCCTTGTCCAGACTGAACATTCATTTGATCATCAGAGTTACAACATTAATAACCTGAAGGGGCATTCTGTTTATAGTGGGGACAAGTTTGGGCCCTGTGAGACAAATTTCCAGCTGTCACTTTTTTAAAAGGGTTTCTTTTTTTCTCCAGTGAGAGCTGTATTGAAAGCATACAGCTGTATTGTCCAAGTATATAGCAAAACAAAAAAATAAAATACACAAAGGGATGGAACTACTTCCCTGAAAATGCTCAAGGACTGAAAAACAGGCACAGGAAAATTTTGCCTCCCTCACTCACAATCTTGCAAAACCTCTCTGCAGTCTGCCTTGAGTTAGAGAGTGTTGGCCTTGGCTGTGCATCCTCTCAGGAAAGGGTGACTGACCACAGCTCTCCATCCTGAAGTCCTGTGTGCCATGGCTGCTGGAAGAGAAACTGCATTGAGCCCTGGCTGTAAGAAGAGCAGTGTGGAGTTCTACACGGTGCCAGAGCACACAAAGAAGGACTGACAGATATGTTTTGGATTTGGGAGTAACAAAAAATGGTCAAACTTATAGTCTGGCCAGGTGTTGTATGAGGTGGCAGAGGGCTGACGGGGGACATTGACCTGAGACTGTCACATTTCTCACTGACACGTTTGTGATGTTTGAGGGCCTCTTCTGCTAAACCTTGCCAGTACATCATCTGACTGAGACACAAAACCACAGGAGGAGGAAGCTCTGGACTGCTCCACCTCATGTTCAATGTGGTAAAAAATTTACTCCAGACACTCCTTCTTGAGAGTCTGTATTCTTGGTCTCCAGTTTAACTTCCATTGAAAAAGGAGCCCTAATTACCCATTTTCTAAACTTGGTGGTCAAGGTGATGATAAAACAGCTTCTACTTTAGCTGAAGATGATATGTTTTCAAAAGTAAACCATATTAACTTCTCTGGGGCATCAAGACAACAGCTGTTTTATATTTTGAATGGCCTTTAGAACTAGAATAGATCTTTTTGTGGTGTTACAGCAAACAAATCAGACTTCTTGCTCTTTAGTAGCATGCTTACATTATAAAAATCCTTGGAGATGAGATATTTTGGTTGCTGTATTCTCTCTTGAATAAACAAAAATATTGAAAGCAAATAACTGCAAACATCAGAACTGGACATGGTTTTGTGGAAGCATGAATCTCAGAATATTTCATATCATTTTTATGTCCAAAGCAGAGACTGATAGTATTTTATCAAAATACCTCTCAGAGCTATATACTTTTCTCCAGTTAGGTCTTTACACCAAAAATGAGGCACTTATTTTTTTCAGCCAGCAAACATTTTGAGTATCAGCTTTGTCGCTGTCATTAAACAGATGCTTCTTCCCACAGCCAGGTCTTTTGGCTCTCATAGGAAACCTCTCATCCTTCAGTTGTGATTTTGAAGGTAACAACATCCACTGTGCATCAGTTTGCTGGCAGTAATGGAAAAGCTGGGGTGGTATATTGTGGCTGCATTCCTCTTCACAGAGAAAAGCAAGGCACAACTTCCCAAGGATATTTCTGGGATTCACATTCTATGAACCTCAGAGAAAGAAAAAAACAATTCTTATCTCAATTGCTGGTCCTCTTGTTGTTCACCAGTGGAATGCATTGTGGAAGATTGTTCACCTGAAGGGAGCTGGTAATTGAATTCTGGTGTGAGTGTTTGGATTCTCTGACCAGTTGAATCCAGGTGGGTGTGTTGGGACTGTCGGCTGAAAGTCACAAGATGCTGGGCAGTGGAGTTGAGTTGGGTGCTTGTGCAGATTCAGCTTAGATTCAGTGTAATATATTGTAATATAGTATGCAATAATACAGTATAATAAAGTAATTAATTAGCCTTCTGATATCAATGGAATCAGATGCATTGTTTCTCCCTGCCACGGGGGTCGCCATGTTTGTGATAGTACACGAAAGAAGAGTTGGTCTGCTAAGGTATGGCTTCTTCCTGGTCAAGCCTAGTCAAACTACATTGAGAGTTTACCTTTAGGTCCCTCCTACAGTGATCACACAAAGTACATTCATCCGGTAGGTGAAAAAAAACAGATGATTTGTCATAAATGTCCAGTGTTGTAACTCACTGATATATCCTAAATTCTGCTGACAGCTTTGGGATTCTTACGGTACATTTTCTGAGCTTCTGCTTATACACTTGCTCATATGGTCTTGCATTGCTGCAATGTGTTGAGGCAAATGTGCTGCTCAAGACAGAGCTCAGTTAGAACATTCGCTGTACACTGTTATCACTTGACTGTACACCAGGTTAGGTGCTGGCCCAACACTATGACAGGATGCACACATCAAAAATAGCATATTAAATGTGTTTACAAAGAGTGTGTCCAGGCTGTAGTCACTGTCTCTTGATATTTGTCCATTCTCTGGAAGTCATTGGGGTTTGTAGAGTGAGTTTGGAGTGGCTCAGTAACAGAGACCTGCATGAAATAGTCATGTCATAGTCATAGTCATCTATGTGCTCTTTTAATATTTGAAAATATTATTTAATGCGATGAAGGGTCCTTCAGTTAGTGCTTTTATTGGTTTTTGGGTTTTCCCCAAGACACTTTAATAAATGTTTTGAAGGTATGACTAGCCAATTGGACAGCTGGGTTTCAAAATGTCACTCACAAAGCAAAGCCATTGCCAACACTGAATGAACTTATGTTACCCCAATCACACGCACACATTTTCCTGGAATTGTAGTCTTTCTTGAGTAATATTTCCCTAGCAATTCAGAAAAGTATCCTAACATGGTTTCTGAGTCATGCTGCTAATTAAAGTGAAACGTTTTGCCTGTCTTTGTGGCACATTCTCTGTGTGCAGAGTGACATATGATATAGTAACATGATGCAACTTTTTTGCGATTCATCGTGACTCAAATAGAATTCCCTCCCCGGCTGCGCTCGAACAGTGACCACACTGCAGTCAGTGACCGTGAGTTGTCAAACCCAACACAGCCTGCTTCCCATGAAGGCATGGCTCAGGCAATCCCATCCTGACGGTGAGGAAGGTGGACACCCCTTTCCAAACCCATTCACGTGGTGCCCACACTGGATTGCCAAATCATAGGAGTCCAACTCCTTGTTGTTTGTGTTCAGTAGGACTTTGTGGAAGCAGAAGGACCCTAGATGGCGTTCTACTACCAGCTGAGTGAGCACACCTTAAATCACATTTGGGCAAAAAACATTAAAAAATACTCAGCTGTCCTTTTCAAAGGAAGGAAGCTGAATTTTTCTTAATGCAAGAAAGCTAAAATAGCCTGTGCAGTTGTTCTGTTGTTCATTGGTACAGAAGCCCATATATCACTCTTTTGCCAGGATGTTAAAAAAAATTCTGTTTGGTCTTTGCACAGGCAAAGAGGATCTGTGCAGCTGTCGTGGGGGCACTCAGCATTTTGTTTGCATTCCTCAAATCCCATCAAGATGTATGACAATTTGCAAAGCATGCTGGGGAGGTAGGAAGCAGGTGGAGAAGTAGATAAGGGAATGACACATAGTGAGAGGAATAAGAAATTTCTCAGGAATAAGTGTTTCTGTAGGAAAGTTACCATATCAGATTTACTTCTCTGTAGCAGCATAGCTCAGGTCATTTTCCCCCCTCAGCAGTATGGTCTCAAAACCAAGTCCAAGAAAGGGCAAAGGCCAGTTTTGTAACTGGACTTACTTGCCCTGAGAGAAAGACCTAAAAGAATCACAGATCCCACTATGTGATAACTATAAAAAGTATTGTACAAGGTTTTTAGTGGGAATAAGAATAAATGAGTTATCACCTACAAAACCAGTTTATTTTTCATATTTATTTATTTTTCCCAAATGCCAGTATGGTGTCCCCAGGAGATAAGACATAAGTAAACCTTGTTTGGAATAGTGGCAGTGTTGATCAGAACAAAAACTGCAGACACCATGGCAGAGGTCTCACAAGCCAGAGTTTGCGCCAGTTTTTTCCTGTTTTCAGGCATATATTTTCTCTGTTTGCCTCCCATGGGAGCCTACATTGATACCACCACACCATTGGTTATAAACAACACAAATGCCTGGGGTGGGGAGGGAAGCACCAGTAGGCTGCAGAAAACAGAAGCAAGCAACACTTGCTGAGCCTGAGCTGATGGCTTGTTTTGGTTGCATTCAGACCACTAATTACCAAAAAGATGGCCCACTGCCCTCTGAACCTGCCTTCTTGCCTCCTCTTGGTTTCACAGACTTGCAGATGTGAGCTACAACTGATGGCAAAGTTTAATTAGTGCTTAATTTCAAACCGCTGATAATTTGGTTTCTCAAAGGCTGCATCAGAATAATCTACACTGCTCTGCTCTATCCTCAGACATTAAAATCCTAGCTGAGATGGAGTGGATTGGATCAGCGGCTGGGAGGAATTTTTTTGCTCTTTCTCATGAGCGAGAACTGTTCTTGATAAAGTAGCAGCGTGTTAGTAGTTGCCTTTCCAAATTGATAAGAGCCAAGGACGGGTGCTCTGTGGCATGATAACAATACAGGATTGTTCTGTTTGCCTTCAGTGCACCTTGTCAAGACAGTAGCAGATAAGTCAGAACAAATTGGCTTTCCTCACAACTTCCCTGATAGCTTCTCCCTTCTGAAGGAAAAACACAAACAATCATTTCTGCAGGAATGCTGTAAGTATATTTTCACGCATTTTTGGCTCATTGTGCCTATCAGAGATGACAATCACAGAGAATGAAAAGCAGCAGACAAAACTGGGAGAATGAAATACTTCTGAAAACCACAATCTCATAATATTCGTTTAGAAGTGCTTCCTAACTTTGAAAGGAAGCTGGATTTGAGGATGAAAAGCCCAGATAAAACTGAGGAATTTTTCTCAATGACATTTCAAGTTGCTTTTTCTAGCAGTTGAGCACTTTGCTGGAATTTCAGGAGTTGCCTTTGAGGAAGAGATCCCATGACACAGAAGATTGTTAGAATCTAACTGTTCTAGAAACTGAGCAACATTTGCAAGCAGATTGTGGAAAGCTGTGACGATCTATCTGAAAACCACTGTCAGTTATAATTACAGAGACAAAAGCTTACAGCCAGCTCTGCTGCTCAGGTTTCCTCACAGGGCTCTGTTTCAGTTGTACAGACAGACAGACTGCAGCCGGCTCTCAGAGAGGAGATGTAAAGAGCTTCCTGATTTCTTCCGCCCATGGTGTGATGGCTCTCCAGTATTTCCATGCCTTCCCAAGGGCAAGGCATTCTCCACTTAGGTGGTCCAGGGCCCCAGGAGGGTGGGGAAGGGCTGCTTCCCTCTCACCAGTGGACAAGGACTATGTACCAGCTGTGTTTGGAAAGTGGCTTCCTGCTCTGTGCAGTTCACAGGGACAGTAGGAGATGAAGAAGATCTGTTTGAGCAAGAGTGACCACTGGAGGCTTGAACAATGTTTAGTGCAGAAGTAGAAAAGATTTAGCTGTGGAAAAGGAGTGCATGAAACAGAGAGCAGCCATGTTTACCTCCCAGCTAAGCCCACCTGGTCTTTTGATCAGAAAGCAGCTTTATAGTTCAGGGACAGTCCTCGGGCCTATCCACTGTGGGTTTCTCTCCGACAAAACCAAAGGAGGGTTCAACATGGGGAGAACACCTCTGCAAAAGGAAAAGGCTCTGAGTCTGTTTAACTTGGAAGTGACCAGTTGTTCCTTTCTCTTGCCTGTCCCCCAACACTCTATCAATAATGTGAAGCAGCAGAATTTAGGAGGAAAGCCATGATATTTTAATTCTCCAAGATCAAAACTTGTTGCCTCATTAGAGAGGGAGTTTCAGTGCTGGAAGTCAGAAGCAGCTCTGATGGATCGTTGGCTTTTCTTGGCAAAAAATTTGCCTCAGCTCTGATGAATATAGGACACAGCTCTTCACATCTAATTTTAAAATTCTGGAAAAAGTATTTTATGGCTGTTTCTGCTCTAGGAGAGGAAAAATTTGAGGGGGAGAGACAGAAAGAGAGACAGTGAAATTTGCGGTTCTCTAGCTGAGAGGTTCCAAAATGTAAGAGACTGTCAGGACAAGAACTTCAATAAGGAATATTTAAAACATTTCCTGCTGAAAAAAAAAAACCAAAAAAAACTTAATAATTCTCATTCTTCAGAAAACCCACGTGGAAATCTAATTCTTCCATGAGGACTTTATATGTTAAGTTGGCATCCTGAACCAAGCCACTGGAAGGCAAGGGCCACCCTTGACATCAGTTCAGCTCTGGAGCCAAGTGCTGTTGGGCACCTGTATGGCTGTGCTGCCCCTGTCTGAGGCTGCCCACTGCTTCCCACCATGAGCCTGTGCTCCAGTTGTGCTTCTGACTGGCAGACATTTGATGTTCAGGCTGAAACTTTCCATACCAGATGTCTGCTTCAAAATTATTTTAATAATTTTTTTCTTTCTCTGTCAAAATGGTTTGACCGCAGTGGAGGATGAAGCTCCTCCTTTATCTGTGAAAAAAATTTTTCTGTTTCCCTACTGTGAATCACAGATACAAATTTTTGATACCTGAGGAATCTTTTTTTTGCCTCAGATGTGTACATTGCTATTTTTGAAAAAAGTCCACACAGCCCTGCCAGAGCTTTGCAGCTGTCAGGTCCTGCTGTGCTGGTTCCATTCAGGAGCAGAGCAGGACAGGGGTCAGGCCACCCATGGGTGCAGGTCCAGCCTATGGGGCTGAGAGCACAGGACCTGCCCTTCTTCCCCCTCAGGCCACGGGGGTCTGGCATCCAGGACAGGAAGCTGCTGGATTTGCCTGTGGGAGGGGAAGGAAATGAGCACTCATGGAGGAGGGCAAGATCTCACCAAGGAGGCTGAGATCATCTTTGGAGATCAGGACAAGAAATGGGTCAGGAAAAGGAAAGTTGGGGCAGTTAAAACCACAGGGACAAAGAAGGAAGCTATGGATGGAGAAGGGAAGGGGGAACCTTGGTCAGATATGACTGGAAAACAATTAGGGCTGTCCATTAGGGCTGTCTCTGAGGAACTTGGACAAAAATCCTGAGGGTCTGTGACAGAAGAATGATGTCCCCATCCAGGAGGAAACACTTGGGACGGAGGGTGACACTTGGAGAGCACAAAAAAGAGACCAGTCAGAAAACAGAGTCTCTGAGTCCTGGAGGTGAGGGAACACAGACCAAGGGCTGGGAGTAGAACAGGTTGGAAATGGAGAGAGGAAGGAAGAGCTCCAACAGGCCGGGAATACATGCACATGGTGGAGAAAAGGGATTCATGTGCTCAGAAGAGAATGGAGTTTCTGAAGTGTTAGGAAAAGCCAACAGCCAACAGCTGCTGGATCACAGCAGCTTGTACCTAAGCTTTTTAACATTCATACCTTTAATCAGGATATTTGAAGGAGGAAAAGAGATAATTTAAACCCTTAGGCCCCTGAAACTCTTGCATGATGCCACACTGATGCCACCTGATGGTGTGAAGCATAAATAGTTTTAAAATGTCAGGTGTCCTGGGCAAAGCTCACCTAACTTGGATTCATGAAACAGAGGGCAGAGCAGGTTGCTGGTACTTAACCCTTCCTAGGTCTCCTCAGTTGTGTATTAGCTGCATCCTGACTTTGTGAGTTTTATCCAGGCAATGCTGCTGTTGATCTTAAATAACTTTGAAAAAAACTAGCTAGGCTAAGTTAGTGAATGCAATACATCATTTCTGTATACTGCAAAGTCAATTTGAGGTGTAAATGGTGTAAATGGTGAAAATAATCATAACTTTGTGTGCCATCCAACGCTGCAAAGTGAAGCACGTTTTGAGATGTATTTCCACATGTGTACACACACAGAAGCCCACAGGTCATACAGGAGAAAACAACCCAGAAAGCTAACACTCTATGTAGAACATTAAAAGAAAAACAAATGGTTTAGCCAAAAACCTCTGTCTATACCAAAGGAGCCAGAACAAGCAGTCTTTTCTTTTTGACAATCAGCAGCTAATGCCAGTGAAATACAGCATTTGAGTGTGATACCTTTTTGAGTGTGACACCTTTTTGAGTGTGACCTGTAAGATTCCTTTGAGATAGTCTTGGAAACTCTCTGTGAGTTGTTTCAAGAACAGTAGCCTGTGGCTAAGCTGGCTACTTGACAGTGGTAGCCAACTTTCAGTGAAAATAATCACAATTGTACCTATGTTGGACGGGCAGTCCTGTCACAGTGAATGAACTGTAAGCCAGTATAAGCTAGCAAGAAGAGCTCTTGCATTTTCTCTAGGCAAAGTGGATATGGATTCACAGTTTACAATGAAAGGGCTTTCCAGTGGTTTTACTGTTGTGCTGAATAAACTTGCGTCCCACATGTGGCCAGAATTATCACCCCTGCCAATTATGAAATGGTTGCTGCTCTGTGTTAGAAAGCACGTTCTGGTTTGAATGAAGTGGTTCCTACAGGTACAAAACCGGTGATTTGTCATGCAGTGCACAAAGTGAATGTATTAAACAATACTCTGCTCCTAATGCCTTCAGAGAATTGATTGCTGAGGTTGTAAATTAAAAGCTTGTGAGTGGCCAGCAGGCATCAGTCATCCTGAGGCACGCACTGCTCACCACTGCTGACTTACTGGGCTGGCAACAGCAGTCTGCAATTAGGCACACAACTTAGCATTTCTTTCCTAAAGCACAGGTCAGCATGCAGCAGGCTCAAGGCTCACAGACTAGTGTGTGGTCATTGCTTGCAAGCAGGAGGTTTTCTGAAGTGGGAAAAAAAAAAATATTAACTTGTTTTGCTCTGCTAGTGAAAAACAAATAATTTGTTCTGGACCACACAGTGAATTAATCATTTTTGGACAGACTGCACGAGTAGAAACTTGTTCCAGTTTTTGTTCTGATTTTTCTAAATGATTGCCCTGGATGTTCTCACATTGTCTCAAAGCCAGATCTGAAAGATCCTACTCTCCTGGTGAGGCTTCAGCTTAAATTCTTTTTCATGTACCATATTCAGAAGAAAAGTTAATTTCCAGGCAATGTGCTCTATTATTGCTAGCTGCTGTTTGTTTTAAAATCCTATATAACTTTTTCTAATGAAGGTAAAGGAAAAATGTTTCTCTGATATCTGCCAAACAAGTGAACAACTGATGAACACGTGTTCTTACAGGGAAAATTTCAATGCCAGCATACTAATCCCTGCAATTATAAATACCTGAAATAAAAAAGTGTATTTACCAAATATTCTAAATACACTGACTCATGCTTCTTTTTCTGAATTTTATTTTATTTTCCATGACTGAAACTAAAATTTTAACTCAAGAGCAAAGTATAAACCAAGTACTTAATAACTAGTAAAAAAGTAATAAAATAATAAACAGAGAATATGGATTTAAATTCCTTGTAGATTCATTTTCCTCTATGGCTGCTGAACATCTCTGCAACTAAACCATCACCAAAGGAAAAAAAAAATCCATTACCAAAACAGCAAGAAACTTACTACCTTGCACATTAAACACAGCTAATTCTGGAAATTTGTATTATTAAGAATCACAGTAAATAAAGTTCTCTTACCTTCACAGAACCATTCTCATAGTCAGATCCTTGCAGCAGATGTAGAAGAGAAATGATGAAAATATTCACAGTTGCCCACGGTTTGTACATTCTGATGTTTAAAATCCACAGGTTACTACGCAGTCGTTGTTGTACAGCTGGAAGTGTCTGTTTCAAAAGGCATTTCTCTACCACCAACACAGAAAAGCTTCCAGAATTTCTCTCATAAACTCACAAAGGATTCCAACATCTGAGAGTAAATATCTGTCTCTTTGCTGCTCCAAACAATTGTAAGTTCCTCTAGAGAATGTAATTTCTTAGAGCAGATCTTAGATACACTTGAAATAAAATCATGATAAGGTTTTAAATAGATATATATCTGTATGTGTACATATACACACTCACAAGCGATCAGGTATGGATTCCAGTTAATGAAGTTAATATATCTTCCATCAGGACTCAAGGAGACATTCAAAATCCATCTGTGGTCCAGAAAATGTAAGAAATCTGCTGGATTCTGTGCTCGGTGTTACAGCAGGCTTTTAAGATGGTAGTGCAATGGCCAGTGTTTTGAGCCGAGAGCTGTAATCCAACTCTGTATGAAAACTTTTTTCACAACCTTCATGGAAGCTTGCAGAAGCATGTGTCTTAAATCTGATACAGACTTTGGCAGCAACACAGGCAAATTTTGGCTCAAATCCCATTTTCTTCCTACCAATAGCATAGCAGTTTTTAAACTAACTGATGCAATCTAGACTCCCATTATTTTAAAGGAGATTACCTGAAACATGAAACTTTAGCACACGTTCTTACACCCCACACATATTTTATGTTACTTCTCTGAAAGAAAAAAAAAAAAAAAAGAGGGCGGGAAAAGAAAAGAGAAAGACTTTCTTTCATGTGTTCTATCTTATGTGTCAGAGGGGTTTCTGAATAAACTTTAAAAAGCAATGTTGAGAACTATCTCTGACAACAAACAATATTTTGATTTTTTAAAAGGAAGCTCATGAAGCTGTAGTATAAAAGGACAAAATTTGTTTTTATTGCAACGAAACACAACCAGCATTTCTGCTCCAAGATAAGTATGCATTTTCTCTGTATATTCCTGCAGTTTAAAAGAGAAATTTAAAAACTGAGATCAATCATTTAAAATTATAGCGGGGACAAAGACTCCAATAATTATATATATTAAATCTATATTGTTGTACTCACATATATTGTGTTCAGGAGAATATTTCCACTCTCACAGGTTTTAGTGCTTGCAGAATCAGACTCCACAGTTGTTAACATAAAACAGTCAAGTAGAAAATACTTCAGAGTCCTGGTTTCCTACCTCTGATGTCCAAACAAATGCTGTCTTAAATACAAGTTAGACTTCTCTACTTACCATTAGGTTGAATAATTTCTTCTTCAGTATTGACCACAAATAGACCTTAGCAAGAAAATTATTTTAATCTAGTCTTTCCAGTTGTTGTCTGTTAACTGTCATTAGGTTTTAGAAAAATATATGTAACTCTATTATTTTTAGCTTTGACTTTTCCCACTTGATTTGTGCAAGCAATCTATTTCTCTTTTTTTCCTTCCTCCCCCACCCACCTCACACTGGTTAGTACAAGGACAGCAGGAATTTCACCTCTTTGAAATGAGAGTGAAAAAGCTGCTTTGTCAGTGTACCTGCTGCACCCCCCATGCCTCTCCTGCCCCCAGCTGCCAGAGGTATTCCCACAGTTTTGCTCAGCCCACGCTACGAGGGTCATCCCGTGTCTGTACTGCAGGTTATAATTAACATTCTTTAAACTATTTCATTCATCATTTTAAATTATTGTGCTATCTAACGCTTATGTACGGTCACCTCGACCTCATTTAATGCCTCTGGTTTGCTTCTGATACTCAAGTCCATCCCCTTGCAGGAGCTGAAAGCCTGCTAAAAGGAATGGATATGCCTCAGCCTCGGATGCACGGCTTCCGAGTAAGGGATCAAACCAAAAATAACCTCTGTGGGCTCAGGACTACATGAAAATAACTTCATATCAACCTGCAGTTAACTGGAGGGAGTGTCTGGCCATTCTGATCTCTCATTTATGGGATCATTTGGAGCACAGACCCAGAATCACAGGAGAGCCAAGAAGCAATATGTGCCTCCCCAGCTTCAAGCCTGGTGACTGGGATCCTTACACAGCCTGTCTCCAGCACAGTTCAGGGATGAGCTGCACTGTTCCCTGGTAGGGCTGGTGCCAAATGCCCACAAACTGCCCTCAAGGGACTCGAAGCAATCTAGCCTTAGAAAATTACACCTGTTTGGTTTGGAAATATTGGAGAGAAACACCTCTGTAGCATTTTCTGTATGTTGTAGTTCGTCACTGTTACTTACCAAATTCAGCTCTGAATTACAGATTACAATGTTTGGAAAGATCAGGCCTGTATCTTTCTCAAAGCAAACCATTCATCAGAAAAGGTCACCCACCTCTGGCTTCAGGGGGCTTTTTGGCAGGAAGACTGAACTGACCCTCAGGCACTGAATCAAACTCGTTTATACAAGAGCAAGTTAGATGCTGCAGGCGGAGCACAAAAAGTACCTAGTCTCTCCCTTAGGACTCAGACACAAAGACTGGCAAATAAAGGAAAAAACTCTCTTGTTAGCTGCAGAGGATTCTAAGGCTGGCTCAAAGCTGCTGATGAAAGCAAAGGCAAAGCAAGAGAAAACAGCTGATAGGACAGGAGAGCAACTCAGATAATGAATTTCTGGGAAACTTTTTTCACCATCTGTATCACTGTATGTGCTCATCCCATTCCCTATGGTTCTTGTCTCTCTCCTCAATTCCAGATCAGAATCAGTTCTCCCTTCAGCACCACCCCAGCTCTGCTCCTTACACAGCTTTCTTATGATTTTTCCTGCCTAGTGTTTGAGAACAATTTAAATACCTTTGTGTTGGAGCTTGAATCTCAGAAGTATGGTGAGATTATATAGCAGACTGCCTGCAACAGCAGTGAACAGACTTGCTGTCTGGCCAGACACCTCTGTTTTCATTTAATTTATGAACATAAGTTAACAATACACACACTCTAATTTCTTCTTTTATCTCAGTTAGCTGTCGTGGAACCACCTGCTCAGTTCTGTGCAGGGTTTGGGGTTTGTGCTTCTTTTGAAATTTAGCACTGTCTAAAAAGAGGCTTAAATAAAATTCATATGACTATTTAAATTACTTTTGTAACTGAATAATCAGCTCCACAGACATCAGCAATGCTAAATACTGCACAGTGAACTGAAATTTCAAACATTTATTCCTCCTTTGGGTAGGCAGCTAATACATTAATATTGTGGCAATGAGTCAGCTCTTCACAAGACGAGCTTAAAATTTTGTTTAGTTAAATCTGTTTCTAAAGTTGATCAACACTGATGTCTGAAATGGATGAACAATACAGATTAAAACTTCATTTATCTACAGGCATTATGTATGATTTCTTCAATAACATTTGAAGTATCAGTCTTTCTTCCAAAGTAATAGTCTCACATTATTGCACAGAAACCTGGAATCGCTGATTCCTATTGTCTGGTTTTGTGATGGAAGAGAACACAAAAATGACCCAGAACTTGGTAAATGAATGGATTAATCATCATTTCTTGGTAGTTTTTTGATAGGATGGGCAGACCAAGTGCAGTATTATTACCAGAACTCCTCACCACGATGCATTGGAGGTTCTATATTTGGACTTTGCTGCTCATAATGAGAAATCAGGCCAGGACAGATGACTAAAACTAAAAAAAACAGCACCATATTTAACTCATGCATTTCTTACATGCATGCACACCCAAGGAACAGAAGAATTTTCTGACAGTGCTGAACAACTCATGTTTTTCAAGCTGAAATTTTTTCAGGTGAGACAGTAAATTCCTTCAGTAATCTGAGAAGAACTTAGACCTGCAGAAAGGCCTGTACTAGTGTTATTATTAGCAAAAAAAAAAATTAAAAGCAAACTTCTCAAACAAACAAAAAAAAAATCTTCATTTGGAAAAATGTAACAAAATGCCAAAGGGAGATATTTCAGGCTTTTAACACAAGAATAAGCCATAAATCAATAGCACTGCTTAGATCAGGGAAGGTTTGTGAGGATATGCCCTAAATAAACCCCAATTAAATTGATCAGTTTGCAAAGTTGAAATTGGAGATAAATAAAGGAAGTTCATAGCCTTTACTTCAAACAAAGCATTGTTTCACCAGCTACTTCAAACTTGAAAACTCCACACCATTAGAAGTTTCAGTATGGCAAAATGTTCAGAATAACATCATTCCCAATGAAGGTCATTAAGTATTTTCAAGTTGATTCTATAAGTAGATGTGTACATTCCCTCTAACTAATCCATACACAGAGGAACTTGTTTTCTTGAAAACTACATAGAAAAAAGAAAAACTGGAAGAGTTTATAAAATATTGCAAACAAGGATCTAACTTAGATTTAAGCAGATTTAACAAACACTCGTGACATAGCAGTTATATGGCAATCTGGTCACTTAACACACATTATTAAACTGATTATCAAGTAATTAATAAATTAAAAACATTTTTTAAAATAAAGAAACATTTATTCAAATTCAACAAAAATTCAAAATTTATTCAACATTTGTTCAAATGGCTACTGGTATCAGAAGTTTCTGTGAAATAGCAGAATTCTTGAAACATCACACTAATGCTAAGCTGGATTGATAGAATTTAGGGCAAAAAAAAGAGAAGCCCCATGCACAGAATCTCAGATTCAGAGCAGGAGGAGACTCTGCCCAAGCTGGGCTAGTGGAGTGATGGGGACAGCACCACAGAGCCAGATCCAGAGCCATCCCTCTCACCAGCCCCAACACTGCTTCATCTCCTCAGGTTATTCTTTAGTTGCCCTTAAAGGAGATCATTCAATTGTCATTCAATTGTCTGCTTGCTGCAGCAAACTGCAGCTCACAGCAGGATGCAAAACCGGCCGGGGAAGAGGGGAAATCCCACTGGGTGCCTCTGCTGCGCTCCAGGCTGCAGTGGCTAAACTGCTATCCACACCTTCATCTAGCTGGCTGAAAGTTCACCTGGGAATGTCTGCACAGGCTACAAACACACCCTTGGCTGAAGGGCAGGCATACTCCCAGCTCTCCACAGCATCCCCTGGCTCAGTCCTCCCCTGCTCCAGGGAGGGACACCCTTGTTAATGGAAGAGTGCTGTCAGCAAAAGGCAGATACAAATCACAAACTAACACTGTTTGTTGAGCTTTTGAGAGATGTAAACATCGTGTAGCTGCTCTGTTTTTGAACAGGCTCTGCCTCAATATCATCAAGAGCACAGCTGCCTTGTTACCCTTCACTATTCACATTTGTGATGTCTAATGCATGGAAAGACAGAAAAACTCTCTGGGGCATGGCTGCTGTGCTGAGCAACATCTTTATATCAAGTATGAAGAAACTTGTGCTTCTTTTGTTTCAGTGCTTCCTTTGTGTCTGTTTGGGTAACTCCAACTTCTAAGAAGTCTAACCTACACTGAGATACCTGATCCAAAGACCAAGAGCTCTCTCTGGATTCCTGTTATTCCTATTTACCTTCAATAATGGGAGCTCTGTGTCTGCTCGTCTTCACATCCATCTGTGTTTACATACCTGTTAATGAGGGCACAACTGAAACAATAATCAAACTTTAATTACAAAGGTGTGTAGCAGCTTTCATGAGCCTTTATTTCACTTGTTATTTTGTAAGTTCTCATTTCTTTCTATAGAGAAGTGGGAGAAGCTGAACATAAAGATAACAGTTCTTGCAGTTAAGAAGAAAGGGAAAGGTGGGGGGTAGGGGATAGGTGAGACAGAAGAGAGGGGAGGAAGGAGAGGAGGAACTCTGACTGGATGATATCCTTCACATCTTCCATTGACTGTAGCCAGGCCCTTGCCTCCAGACTGACTGTGAAGCACTGGCTGGTGTTCAGGTACATCTGAGGATCACTACTTCTCAAGTCAGGTCTGAAACAGTTCACAAAGCCAAGGCAGGAAGCAGTTACCAAAAGGATGGATTCAACATCCAGAGTTCGATGGCTACATTCAGTCTGGGGCTTCATCCTCAGCTACTGCACAGCAAGAACGGGAAGTGTAACTGCAAAGCACAGTGAGTATCCAGACTACTGAATCCTGAAGATGTTGCAAGCAAAGCAGATGAACTCACGGGTTCCCGTAAGGAAGACAGTAATAATACGTTCTCATTTTCTCCAGCACACGTGGCACTGTTGCTAAATTACCCTGGGATTGAGGTATGCACAGCTTGCACCAACTTGTGGAACTGAACAGACATTTGTTGCACTGTGCACATCAAGCCCAGAATTTCTCAAGAGAAAGATGTGACTGCAGGTGATATCAACATCCTTAACCTTGCAGTCTCTGGTGATGTCTTGAGCAAGGCCACATGGCAGAGCAACATTACAGCTGGTACTTCAAACATTTACTTTCTTCTCATCCAGTAGAGTCTCACAGCAATATAATTCAAGTGACTGTAGAGTGGATGGTGCCAGAAGAGCAGCTACAAGACATCAAGGAAACATCTTTTACATGAGAAAATCCTCATTTATTCTAGTGACTGATGCATTCTCAGAGGTCAAGAGGCAACTATATGTTATGGGACTAGAGAGTTAAAGCAAATTTGGGCAAGAACATTTTTCTGAAGCAGTTGTTATCACACAGTCACCTTCAAGTGCTCCTGGAGAGCTTCACCCATCTCACCACAACCCTCCTTGAGGTAAGGCAGACTTTGTGACAGGAGTGGAAAACGTAAGATTAGTTTCATCTTTGCATTTCAGACACCAGGCTAGAATTTGCCACAGGCTCCCATGAGCAGCTGGTGGAACTGTAGGCATAACTTTGTCTATCAGAACAGAATATAAATAGTCTCACAGTTGCATCTACTCACAATTAGCTTTTGGCCTTTTTCTGGACTTTCTAATCTTTCCAGTCTGCTTTAAAAAAGTTCTTGGTTAAATGCAATATGGAATACTTCAAGTTCAAGTGCCTGGCCAAGTTCCAGGGCTCAGATTTTTCTTGCTTCCTAGTGCTGATGTCTTTTCAAGGAGATGTGGCCATGAAATAAGAAGAAACAACGCCCTGGGAACAGTTTCTGTGCCAAAGCCCCAGACTCTTTACTCAGCAGGTACAGCCAGAAGATTCTGTGAAAACATCCTGCCCCTCAAGGCCAGCAAGGAACTCCAAGGCTAAGCCCTACACAAGCCTAAAGATACCTGCAGTCACCCTCCCTGCCTCCTTCTCTCTTCATTGAACATAAAGAAGCTTTTTGTAGGAACTCTCAGCATTAAAAAGTCTTAGGAACAACTGCCATTGCCCAGAATTCTCCCAAACAGTCTTCTGCTCCTCATATAGCTATTTTCACAAATAAAGGCTACTAAGTGATCAGAGAAATCAGGCAGAGAAGTAGAAGTTAAAACATTCAGAGGCAGAAAATTTTGTTACAAGTCCAAGGATAACTGAAACAACATTGTGGGAAGTAGGACAGCAAGGAGGTGTTAAGGAAGGGATTTATTCCTTTATTTACTATAGGTGATTTCCCTACTTACTTCTGTAGCACCTTGAAGTGACATCCTTGGAGCAATATGTACATACATAGCGGATGGTCAGAGAACCAGTACAGGGTTTAGCATAATCCTCCTTGCAGGGAACATCCCAAAAGTGGGCACACAGCTATTGGAAAACACTGAAAGTTAATTTCAGGACTTATACATATCTGAGGACACTATAGGGTAACAACGGTTCAGTAATATGAAAATAAAACCCTTTTGATGCAACTTAGAGTTTGAGGATGAAATGGGTATTATTTACATTTTGTTTTGCTGCTTTGACACTCTCAGACACTGGGCCAATAAAAGGACAAATCAGCTCCCTGACATCAGCAGGGGAGAATAGATGAGATCTCTGTTGAATGTTTAAAAAAGAAAATGTATGCTTCAAAGTGTGCATATTGCAAAGTTAATCTCTAGTTCTAAGAAGAGGATTTTTTGACACTTAAAACACAAAAGCAGTTCTGTGTTTTTACAAGAAACCCACCATTTCCTGTTTTTATTGCATCCTATTGCTATCAATAATGTGTAAGCATAAACACAGTTTGTCAGTCTCACCCTATATATTTCCCATTGAAGACAAAATAAAAGATGGCTTGGCTAACTGACCTTTCTGCAGAGTTTTCATCCCCACCTTGTTTGTGCTGCTCCAGCTCTGCCTGCATACAAGATCCAATGAACATTTCAGATCCATCATCATCTGGCCAGTCACCTGTGTGAAACAAACTCCTTATCTCTTACTTATCTCTCATGCCCATCCACTGCAGACACCAGGGTTCAGGGTTCAGGTGCCCTCAAGGCTTCTCAAAGGACAGGAGGTGCCCTGAAGTCGCTCAGAGAGTGCCCTGACATTCATTCATCTTGGAGCCTGCTGGTCTCACACCCGATGCAAACTTGTTTTTCTATGGGTGAGACTGCTGCCCCCACATCTGCTCACAAGTGTAGGAGTCTGCACTTCTGCTCAGGTAACACGGAAAGCTGGATGGATCCCCCACCAGGAGCAGTGGTGTAGAGGAGAAGAGTTCACTTGGCCATACAAACTGTAAGGTTTAAACCAGCATGTTTTATAATGTCACGAGAGCTCTGACAGACCTCCTTATCTGTGGGAACCCAGGACATCCCTCTGGGTGCCCTGGATGGCCAGAGCCGCTGGCAGGGGGCTCTGAGACCCTGGCCTGCAGCCAAAGACACACGTGGGGTTTTGATCTTAGCTTGTGGAGCAAATTACTAACTCTGTATGAAGAATTACAAGCCACACACACAAGTTTAGGTATTGCAGTAGAAGCAGTCACGAAGTGAAAGGAAGGATTTTTGAGTGCTGTACAGGGGGGTTTTAAGCCTTGTACACAGGGGTCCAAGTTTTGTACATGGGGGTCAGGAGATCTAAGATGGAGGGATTTGGGTGTGCCCTGTCCTCCTTCTTTCTCCTTCCCAGCCTCCATGTCTTTGGTGATGTTGGCACTCACAGATTGGTTTAGAGTAGAAAGTCACCATTCAATATAGATAGTAGGCATTGGGGGAAAAGTATAAACATGCAGTACGTAATATATGATATAAAAGATGGCACCAGCCCCCTGGGAGGGCAGTGTGCCTTTGTCTGAGCTGCTGAACGGGCCACAGCAGCTCAGGAGAAGAATCTTTTAGATAACCAACAATAAACTACCTTGAGAACAGACAACAGAGGACAGCTGAGTCTTTCTTTGAAGGCACGGGTTGGAGCAGAGACTTTTCCATCTTTCGGGGTCACCCCAATCCGGGGGTGAGACCCCACACTTATCCATCTGGGAATTACCCTCTTGCTGGTATTTGATGAATATACCATGAACTTAAGCCTCCAGCACTGCCTTTTGGCCAGGGTATTCATAACAAAATCCTCCAAGTTCAGGAGGGCAGACAGAGAATACAAAGCAAACCTACGCTGCTTAAAAGAGAAGGGGAAAGACAAGAACAAAGTGAAATAATGAGATATTTATTCTTAAGTCCACATCAACTGCTGTATTAGTCTTTAAACACTGTGGAGAAATTTTATATAAAAAATCCAATTAAAAAAATGGAACACTATTTAGATACTGAAACAGGAGTTACTTATTTAAAGAAAAAAAATTAAGATAAATAAATAAATAAAAAGCAAATAAAGCAGACAGACATGAGTCCAAAGGAAATTAAACCTTAATTACTCAAAAGCTCTCTGAGAATAGATCACTGCTGTAACATGTTGAAAAACAGTAATAAACTTAATATCAAACTTTGCACAGGTTTTAAAACACTGAAATAAAGCCCCATAATGTGCTGTACATAAATGTACCTACATCTTCAATTCCAGCTGTTCTGATCTCTTCAGTTCGACAGAAAATCTTCAGTAACAGTCTTCAATCAGACAAGGTTTTAAAGAGCTGAAGATGTTGCAAAATCTTTTCAGGCTCCATAAAAGACACTAAAAAGCAGATTTTAATCCAATAAACAGGTTTTAATCAATTTATTTTTTTCTGGGAACTATGAATATCTGTAGACTGTTAAAGAGGCAGTGACAGAGGGTTGAGTATTGGATCTCTGCTCCTCTGCCATAAGCCACAGTTACCTTGCTCCATGGACCACTGAAGTTAGCTCACTCCAAAGCAACACCCAAGTAATGGTTCTGGCAATAGATCATTCCAGAAATCTCTTTCCAAGACTGAAGCAAGGGGATTCCCTGATTCCCCTCACACAGATCTTTACAAGCAGGCTCTGCTCCTTCAAACATGCACAAGTGTCTTCCTGCCATGCCCCAAGGCATGGTACATGCATAATTATGATCTAATAATTAAGTCATTAAGGATAATACTGTTTAAAAAGTCTTTTAAAAGGGATAATTATTTCTTAAAGCCACAGGAACATCACATGGAGCTTAGAGGAGATGTCTGGCCAAATGCTCCATAGCCCAGATTCAGAAAAGTTGCTGTCAATCCTGATGGGGTGGCCTGAAGCACTCTGCACAAGTGTCTTGTCCTCAGGGAGAGATCCTGTCCTTCTTTTACACAAAATCCTACAAATAGTCCAAGGGACTACCTGAGGCTTATAAAATATGTGCTTTTAGGAATATTCTGGGCAGATTTGAATCTTCACTGGCCTTTGATACAAGCAATGTTACTTGATGATACTTCCCTGATTTTAATTTTCTCCTGCCATTGAGGGACAAAAGCAAATACAATAAAGACATTTCAATAGATAATTATTTAGGAATCTTTCTGCCAAGCTAGACTTCACAGTCAGAATATTTCTCTGGCACGCATAACACCCCACCCACCATTTTTCTTCCTGCAATAAAGAGCACTCAGCATAAAAGGAAGAGGAGCACAGCAAAAGATCAGATGAGACAGAGGGTGAGAGGGTCCCATCCTGATGTAGATTCATGAAGAATCATAACGACTACTTTGCTTCCCCAAAGAGACACTATTTCCCTGTTACAGTCTTACAGAAGGTCCCCAAGGCTGGAAAAGTAGGCCAAACACAAAAGAAACTCATCTGGAGAATACTTAGCATGCTAAGTGTAACTACAAACCTATTATTGTTGTCCTTTTGTCCTGTTTTTGGGAAAAGGGACTTTGTTCTGGGATAGCTAAATTTTTATAATGGCAAAAAACATTTAAAAGAAATGATCAGTCCAGGTGAAACTAATCCTGGTGATGTCAAAGAAAAAGGTCCCCTTTACAATTCCAACCACAAAATTAATGCAGAGGCTGAAGGATTGATGTGTTATCATAAAAATGAAGAAAAATGTGACCAATTAATGAAAGACACAACCATTATGAAATATTTAGGAGCTTTCTGATCTAAAATACTGAGAGTAGGTTATAAATTTGTAAATTTATACTTCAAAGGGTGCAAGGAGGTGTCAGGAAGGTGATGCACCAACAGTTATGGCTTATGGCAGTAATGTCAGCAACTCTCCTCTTAAATCTTATTCAGACCACAATCATCAGGGCAGAAATACCTTGTCCTCAAACTGACCAGTCATTGTCAGTCAATACACTACGGTGAAGTTCAAGTTTTTGTTTAGCATCACCAGGATCTTTTAATAAAAAAGACATTTAAATAAGAAATTAAATGCAAGAATCCTGTTCTTTCTAAACATTTCTGATTTTTTTTTTCTCAGAAGTATTTATGTTACTCTTACAATCCATTAAAAACCCTTAAAAGAAGGCTTTTTTCCTTTGAATCCATCCAGATTGACTCTTTCTTAGTGTTGACTGGAAGAAAGCTATTTTCTCTCTACTTTTAAGACAGATATGAGCAACCAGCCTTTTCTCAAACACCAGATATAAAGGATGGCCCCAAATCTTTTGTTGTTTCATGGACTATTGGTCTTCACTGTCTCTCCATAGCCATTTAACCATGAAATACCATTTTTCAAAGCCACATAGAGGATTTTTTACGTAGTGATCTGAAATTTGAATATATCAAAACTGCCTTTTTCATAAAGGGCATATACACTCCTTGGAGAATTTATTTTCTCCTGTCCTTTCTGAGAATTCTAAGTTGCACATTATTAGTACAACTTTGCCAAAATATTGAACTTCTGACTTTATCTGAGATCATTTTTCCTTTCCTCATGTTTCAAAGGGATGGCTGGAAACAGCAATGTTGTGATATGAAAGATCATTTCTGATTACACATAAATGTAGTTTCTGTGGCCTGTTGCTGGACTGTCAATTGCTGTCTTCATGGTTCAATGACAGAGCTTTGTCTGTAGTCCCAGACACTGAAGTCAGTTTACAAAAATGGAGAAAGCTAGCTATATGAAGATAGATTACATATGTAAAATATGTTGCTATTTATATAAATTGCTTACAAAAGATTTGCAGAGTAGCATCAAAGACAATTACATAAACGTTCACAGGCAATTTTTTGATATATTATGAATACTGTTATTTTTTGTAAATCAAAATGTTTCAAAAGACAAAATACATATTACATGTCTTTCACTTATAAATACAGCCAAATCAGATAAGAAATATTTTCCATTGCTAACCTGGGCCAAGAATGCTAACTAACAGCACAGTTCACAAGGGTCTCTCTGAAAATAGCTGTTCTAAATATGTGGTTAGATTAGGCTGTCTAAACATTTGTAAGAGCTCAAGGAAAGCTATCTGGAAAGGCTATCTTTCATTTCTAATTGTAATATTTTCATAGGGTATGACTTTTATTGGCTACCACATTTAATCCCCATTGACTCTGCTTCCCTTCTTCTAGTACTGAGGATTAAGCAATAATTCCCACCATCTTGAGACACACAGACCAGACCAATTAAACTGTAGCACACATATTGAAATTCTGATTACTGCTTCATGTTGTGGTTGGAAGTATTGAGCAGACTTACAGATGGCCCTAAATCTCATAGCAAGGGAATAAGAACTGCAGACATGAACATGGAAAAACTGTCCCTGTGCTCTGATAATCCTATTCATCCATTTATGAAGAGAGCACAGGAGAGCTGAGCAGTCAGATGCTGCAACACAACATCTAGGTCACTCGGCAGGGTCGGGCACTGCCAGGGGCACTTTTTCCCTCTGGCTTGCTCTCTGTGGGTGGCCCCTGCCTTCCCCAACAATGTGCAGGCACGCAGCCCCACAGAGATAAAAGGGTGGAGAGCACTGGGTCCTAAATCAGTTCCAGCAGGTAGGAGAACAGATCTGATAGATAACATTGAGCATGTAAATAATAATCTCATAATACAAACCTCTTCTGTGGGCATTTTTCTTTAAAGCGTGATGGTGTCAACAGTGCTCAGACACTGAAGAGGAAATGAAAGCAGTAAGCTGTCAAAACACCAGCACGTTGTTCTGCTCAGCCACAGACTTTTGTTGTTTTTATTAAGTGCAGCATCTCACATACTTGCAAATCTTGTCATCTTGCCTTTTGCCACAAATCTTGTCATCTTGGCGTGCGCCAGAGTGCTGCTTCTGGAGAGTTGAACAGAGGCTTCAAGGAGAGTTGAATACAGATTTACCAACCATACACAGTGCCAGGCATGGTATGAATAAAGGTTATCAACCCCAGAGTACAATGAGACACAAAACCTATGTTTAATATACAGAGCTTTAGGAAACAGATAGAAAGGACATCACTGAACTGAACTGAACTGAACTGAGGGGTTTCATAGACTTGGTCAGTGAGCTGTTTATGCACAAATGGGTCTGTGGTTAAAGTCTGTAAGCCTTAGGTACTATTGTCACAAGAACAGATTTAGAAAAGGGTCTTTTCTCCTTGTTTCCAACCTGACAGACAAGGGTAATGGACTGGGAGTATTCTTAATGTTGCCTTGCGGCTCACTTGCAGTCAGCGAGGAAATTTTGGACAATGACTGACTTCCATAGGAGAGTTTAGCAGCTCCTTCAAAGGCTAAGTGTGCATTTGTGCACGTGTGTCAGCCCTACCACACAACTGCACCTCCGTGCTGCTCCTGGGTTTTGTGCATATAGAACCTTGCACAAATGTGCTCTGAACAAGCACCGGAGCAAATATCAACGCAGTCTTTCCAGCTTTGGCCATGGGAGCCTAACAGTCCTGTGGATTGAAAATCTGAAGCCTAACTTAGCTTCTGAAACTGCTTGCACTGAGCCAAATCACCGTCTATTTAAGGAACTTATTGGTACCTATAACTGCATTCCTTTCCTCTAACTCTGGATTTTTACAATCAAGTGTGTGGGTTTATCAGACCAAGCACATGCATGTGCTTTGAAATGAGGATGGTGCTCCAGTGAGTCTGTTTGCCTCCACTGTAGTGGAGTCTGGGGTGACTGGCTCAGGTGCAGGTGGATTCAGTCTTCACAGACACAAGCAACTCCTTCAGCTGTTGTTCCGTCATGAAATAAAATCACAGTGTTTTCCAGATGCACTTTTCTTCTGCCTCTCATATACTGCCTGGAAAATGTCAATTTCCTAGAAACATTTTAAATTATTACACCTCAAGCCAATTACTTACTGCTTGTAGAATTCACAACGTATCCCATCTGGGGTTGTTGCTCCGTGCAAATTGAAATATTTGTGTCCTTCTTTTCTCAAGGTGAAATGAGGTCTTCCAAAGTTTTCTGAAGGTCCCTTAGGCTTGCAGACATTCTGTCAATTTCTTAAATAAATTCATACTATTAACTAATAACTCTTTATGCCTTAGTTGCTATCTTGTAGCATTTACCTCTAGCAAAAGATTTCCCTTTAGATCAGTTTACTCCCTATTTCAGGCTTCAACCAAGATTCCTTAAAAGTAAGGAATCAGCTTTTGTTCTTTGTTGAACAATGCTGCACTACAGCTGTAAGAAATGATTGCATTCAGTAGAAAACATGGTTTACTATCTGAGATGTAGAGTAGTCTTACTGGAGATGCTATTCCAAATATTGCATACACATCGGTTCAATTCCAACACTCCTCAACTGGAGTATTTTTTTCTCTAGTATCAGAATACTCTAAAAGTAGCTTATTTTCAAATATTAATCAAATTCTTGAGCCAAGTGTCCTTTGCACATTTTTTTCATGCTTTGATCACCAATGCAGATGAGTTTATATGGCAATCAAATTATAACTTAGCCCTAAAAGGATTTTTGGTGTGTCAAAATTTTATTTAGTACCAAAGTGAGAAACATTCATACATAAATAATGCATACATATTCATTAACTGCTTAAGAAGCCAATAAATAACCCAGTTCTGTTTTGGAATACATTTGGTATCAGGAATATATCTGCAGTAAATCAGCTGATGGGAATCCCACTATATTACACTGACTACATTTTCTACATTCCATTCACCTGCCATGTGCAAGGAATCATTTTTGTTGGTGATCACCTCTGACAGCAGGGAGAGAGGTGTAATCCTTAAGTACTGAAATTCTCAAAAATGTCATCTCATGCCTTTCACACCCCTATTTTTTCCCCAATAAATCCATTTTTTATGATTAGAGTTCATCAGTATAAAAATTAAGGGTATACCTCAGAAATTTTTTTCCCCAGCTCATATACATTTAAGGCTAGAAATGCATAAACTCCATGACCATATAAAACCTGCTTATCTCCATCTGCAGTTAATTCCCAAATCAAGGCGTGATTCCCAAATAGCACTACAGACTCTAAATCCCTCATTTGTGAACATTGTTGACACCAGGTCTAATGTGCTTGCCTTACTCTCTGACTGGGTGCCACTCCACCTGCGCCTGAAGCCTGACTGGAGGCTTGGCTCAATACATTTGGCTGATACCATTCTCCAGAGTCACTGGAGAAAGTTACAGCAACTCAGATCTCCAAGGATAATTATAACCCTACAGCAGACCACTGCATCCTCCCAAATGATTTATTATTAGAAAACTACTTTGGGATAAAGAAATATCTTCCAGCTTCTCTATCAGATGAACTGTTGATTGGGAAAACTGAAAGGACTTGACCTATTTGTTCTGCTTGGTATTGTTTAATTTTGCTTTTCTCTCACCTAGAGCAATGACAATATATCAGCCTTATCTGTTTTGGCTTCTATTTGTATTCTTATCTGCAATTCTTACCATAAGTTAACTGCAAACTATTATATTTTGGCTGCAAAGAGGTAGAGGCTACCATAATATATAAAATTTATGGGATCATGTTCTGTACTTTTAAATGGTTAAAGAAATTATTTTTAAAATCACTCAAATCCTGGAACTAAATTTTATATTACATTGTTCACTGAAGAGTGCTTGTGGCAAATGGAATGCAAAATGCTTCCCTTCAATATATCATGTCCACCATCAAACAAACAAATCTGCCAGAAGTAGTGATAAAACATCTGGTGAAAAATTAGACCAAAAAACAGTAACCTTGCTGTGAAGCTGCAATATAAAGAACATTGGGATGTCACTTCTATTTGAGATACATCGGCTAAAATAACTATATTGTTAGCTAGAATATACAAAAGAGTCTCATAAAACTTATCAACCAAATCAAACCTTTTCCTATTTTGAGTTTCAAAGGTTAAACACTATACCAATTCTTACTCAGCGTTTTGAAAGCAATGATCTCTTGCAGATATGGTAAATATGCAGAGATAGAAGAAACACAGGATGACTCTTTTTAAAAGGATGAGGTGTACCTATGTGTCATTAAATCCGGAATTCCCATGATACTGAACTTACCTCAAGAACAACAGGTCAAAAGTGACTTGTTTTATGGTAACTAGAATACTACTGAGCCATCTCCACTTACTGCATTCATGCATTCACTGAGGGCTGGGTTAGAAACTCTCTAAAATATGCATGGAGCTGTCATCATGCAAGAAGAGATAAGTGTATTGTGATTAAAGTGATCTGCTAAATCAGAGCCACCATCTCCTAACTCATTCACTGCTTGAGATCATTCATAGATCACCTTGTTACCCCGGCTCTTTGCTAATATGAAATATTTGCTCACTAGATTCCTGTTATTCACATGCCATGACCATCTCCAGTCATTCTTCCAGCAATCCAGGGCCAAGATCCAGCACACTGATTACAGCAATGGAATACAATCCTGACCACTCATCTACAGGCCTATTCATACACACCTGTATGATGCATTTAATGTGTAATTTGGGGTGATTCACTACACTCAGCTTCCCATATTTATTGCTCTTCTAATATGTAAGTAATTTGTAACCTATGACCATAAAGACAAAAGAGTTCTTTGGATGTGCTACATGCTCATAATTATTAACATTATTCCTCACCTGACCTTTTTATTTGAAAGCAGCTAAAAACTGTCTTTTGTACTGCAAATGAAATTGATTTCTGGTGCAAACCAAATCCACTGCCCTAGATAGTAAGGAATTCCCTTTTATACAGCTAGCAGGAAGAAATGGGTTACAGATGTGAAGGACTTATGCAATGCTGAGATTCCGCTAATCCTGAGGGCAACCACTGACTGCCAAGACTGGCACATGCTGTGTGGGGAGCTGCTCCCAAGGGGAAGGCTTATCAGATGGGTGCAGGCTGCAGGATGTGGCCTTGGGTTCTCTCCAAGCCACGCAGAATGTGCTGCTTTCAAAGCCTCAGCCTGCCTTCTGCTGCTCTCGCGCTGTGCTGAAACATCTGTTTTCTATGAGCCCAAAATCACTGACCAACTGTTTAACTCTTAGATGTGCTAGTCTAAAGGAATCATCCAGGCAATTAAAACAACTAGTTCCCTAAAAATTCATCTCTAATGGATGTGTGTCAACTTTTTTTTTCTTTTTTTTCCTTTCATTCCTATGAGAATTCTCAGATGTTGATAAAGTGCAGATTACGAGTGACGTTTTCCCTGTGGTTCTGGGGCACCTGCAACACCCTGTCTCATTGGGGTGGAAAGAGTGGAGCCCAACTGCTGCCTTCCTCAGTACAGGGCTCTTAATGGAGCCTCCATCCCTCCCATTTGCAGTAAGTTTGCATTATCACTTGCATAATCGTTCATGAGCAATCTCCTCTTCTGAACTGACTGACTGAAAGGCACATTCACATAGTAAGGTCTTCCCTTGCTACCTAAAAAAAAAATTAAAGGTACTGCCTGCCACACTGTTTGTATATATTCTTAGTACTCCAGCCTGAAGTAAATAGGCATTGCAATCCCACTCTGTTTTTCTTTCAAAGTCTGTCTGTAGTAGATTAATACACGAAAACATCTGATTACCATTAGCATCTGTAGTTAATCTTCCAGTTGCAGTCTGACAATTAAGAAATCTACAGAAGCCAAAAAGTGAAGGAACAATGAAACAACACACTTGATATACCACATGAAAAATGTTACTGTTTGAGCTGTCTGTGTTCAAATCTTTCAAATGCCTACTCTTCATCTGTTCTCACATTCATACAGCTGGTGTGTATGAAGGCATTTGGAATGCCTCCTCACAAGTTCATGAAGCTGATAACTACACCTTTGCTTCTTCTCTTTTTTTTCCTTTTTTTTTTAATTCACACCAAGTGAAACTATTAAAGTGATTAATCAGCATGAATTAAGCAGTTTTCATTCACTAAAGGCATCGCAAGCTCACACTCTCACTTGAGGGTGTTTGGAACCATCAAGGGCAGGCTTTTCTATGCAGAAGACAAAGTTTCTTCTCTCATCCAGTCCATCATCAGCTGAGACTGAAGAAGAAAGAAAAAGAAATTCAGAAATTGCTGGTGAGCTTTGACCTTTTGTTATCCAGAAAGCAATCAAGACCTGACAAAATCAGCTCTGGCAATAATCCATAATTACCCATCCAAGGAAACAAGCTCTTTTCAAACAAGCTGCCTCTGGATTATAAAAAGTGTGTTCCTATGCTCCAGTTCAACACCTCAAAGTCAAACTTAGCAGGGAAGGCTTACATCTTTCAATTCCTGTTGATTTTCTGTCAGTGGAATTTGAGCTGCTCTTGAGTGCAGTTTTAGATCAATAGAGATATTCTACCCCCATACAGAGGAGCAGCCCCCATCCAACACTGTGCTGCCCTGTCCTGAAAGCAGAATTTGGGAACAAGTAACTGCCTTTTTCAATATGTTACCAAACACTCAGAATGCAGAACACTGCAAACTTGACATGCTTTTCACCCTGTAAAAATGGAATATTTTATCTCATGATGGATCACACCCAATTCATTATATTCTTCTTCTCCCACTTTCCTCCTTCCACAAAACCAATAGGGTTCATACCTGTAAGAAAGTGGCGTGTGCCTGATTTCTTTGTCCAGCTTGAAGCCCAGGTACTTGCATGTGGCTAAGGACAAAGCAAACAGAGAAGAAAAATGTTGGGGTTTGGTTTACATACTTGTATACTTGCAAAGCTAGATTGTAATTTGTAAGATATCTAGGGCCACTATCGAAAATCAGTTTCCTTTTTCTTTGGAAGTCAGCTGTAATATCCTAGGTAAATGGAGTAGGAATTGAGGAAGATTTCTCCATTTTTAGCACTATGGCTGTAGTAATAGAAGCTGTAATGGCAGCTGTATAAACATAATGTGGAAACAGAGGAAAAATAATTGTAAAAGACAAAGCCAAAGTAGCAAATGGGGAAAAAAAAGGGGAAATCTGGCTGAGGCCAGATTCAATACACTTCCTCAGGTACACTAAACTGAAGTATATAATGTCCATTATGAAGGAATGAGCTCACACACAGTAGTTTTATCTTCTTTCAAACTGACAGCTCCTGCACTACATAATTTTTCTTTGTATTCTTGAAGTATTTATATAACTATGAACTCTTCAGAAGAAAACAGGGAATTTGAAACGAGTGAAATTAATAGTATGTATGAAGAAATGATTTGTTGCTATCACCAATGAGATAGTGAAGCAAATTAAGGGAACCTTAGAAAAATTAAAAATCTAACCAATATTATACTTCACTGAAAATGTCATGCTTGTCTTTAGAGATTACTGGCAAACCAGAAGAATCACCACCCTTGGATTGATATTCACTGGCAAAAATATTTCAGAGTGTTACATCACACAGTTTTATAACAAAAATAATTCTTTATACAAATCAATAGCAATTGTGAAATCTCATCCATGCAAGTGATATGACTAGAACTTGAATACATAAATCAATTAAAATATCCATTAGGAAAAGCAATGAAGTAATTTTTTTCCAGGGCATGTTTAATTGGCTTACCACTATTTCCAAATGGAAATATTTCTAGTTAAGGGGCAAATCCAGATGCACATTAAAAAAAGCCTTCTCTTTCTCTCCCTCCGCCAAATAAAAAGACAGTGCAAGCACATTGCAGTTAGACATTGATGTTTTCCAAAATATACATCAGCCCTCCCCAAAAGAAAAGCAGTGAGAATTCTTTGGAACTTCCTGCAGTGTTGTATAACAGCCCCAAGGCAGTCCTGCCCTCTCCTCTGCAGCTGAATGAAAGAAGCCCAGGTAGCTGTTGGGAGGGACTGAGGCAGTATTGGTCCACTCAGCTGCGATGAACAGCGTCAGGAGGACAGCAGAAGCCTGCCCAGGTGTAAATGCTGACAGACATTTCTCTGTCGCCTTTTCCTCAGCGGAATGCTGCTGCATTTGATCACCTTCTAATTCTTGTAGAGCTTTCTTCTTTTCAAAGTTAACAATTTAGGGATTGTTCCTGGAAAGGCTGCTGAGATCATGTCCTTTCCTGAACACCTATTAAATCTAAAGTGCAAAGCAAAACCAAGAGCAAATCCCTGAGAAAAGCTGAAGTATCTTAATGGAGAATTAAATTTCTTCTAAAGATTTCTATAAAAAAAGCTGAAAGCTACTCAAAGCTCAAGAAGCTTTCCAGGGAGCCCCCAAGGCATTGTTTCATCCCCATGCTATCCCACCCTAAATTTTCCTCATAACTCCACATGGACTGCAGAAGGCTTCACATGACAGTGTTCTGTCCATCCACAGCCACAATGAAAAGCAGATATTGAACAGACCAGAAATGCCCGGACAGCAGCAAAGCAGGAGCACAGACTTCCTCTGTGCTCACAGAGATTATTCAAACACATACTGCATGGTCCTGGTCTCTGATGACTGATCTCAGCTGATGATATGTCTGTTTGACAAGAAAGTCAGCTGCCAACAAGCGAACAAACAAACTGGACCTGTGTGGGTGCCAGGCTGCACAGCAGTTACAGAAAATCTGTAAGAAATCATCTTTCAGCATCTTTGTTCTGCCAAGACAAGACAGATTAGACAGTCTAACCAAACAGTGGCAAATTCCTGAGCTAAGTTATATGCTTATTGGTCATATCACAGTTGCTTTGAATTGCCTTTTCATCAACTATTTCATCAAAATATTGAGTTGATAATTTCAGTGAAATCACAAAACCAAACTAATATAGTATTTACTGTAGATAACTTCTTTCAGACCTAGCCTGCAGCATTGTTTATTTACATGTATTGGATAAAAATGCAGTAAATTGCATTCAGAATTCACAGTGGCAATGCTCTGTGAAACTTAGACTTAATCTAGAGCTGCAACCATAAATAAATGCATGCAATGAGTGTGGAGTGCATGCAATGCACTGGAGTGCTCTTAGGTAGGGTTTCTTATATTTTAAAATATGTAAACAAATCCTTAATGTCTGTCTACTTTTTCCATTTAAAAAAAAAAGGTGCCCACAAAACCCAGAGATTTCAGAAGGATTCTGGGTGTCAAAGCCGCAGAAGATGAGTTATTACTAAAAAATAACGCGGTGTTTGTACATCATTGAAATAACCAAACGGTATGTTACACTCACCTGGCTCATTCAGCACACGAAGTTTGGATACTAAAGGCAAAGAGAAATCATAGTTGGACCTTTTGAAAAAGTCACTGGGAAAAAAAAACCTCAATGAATCAATGCAAAATGTAATAGCTTGAATTGTCTGAGGTAGTCACCTTTGGCTACCTTTCAGGATGATGGAGAGAAACAGAGATTTCAAAGGGTTATTCATCTTCTCTTAAATAACAAAAAAAAACCAAAAAAAACTCCTGTGAACATAATCCAAAAAATCTCTCACATATTTTAAGGAACATCTATGGCAACCAACTCTGAAGTACATGTTCCGCTACAGACTTCTTAAATTTGGGAAGATAAATACCATCCTAGTTTTACTGGATATGGTACATTTGAGCATAGTCTCCATGCGTTTAAAGGGAAGTTTGACAATGGAAATCATCAAAGAAAATGGCAAAAATAACTGAAGAGAAATGAGATTGAGAATCTGCTTTACAGCACAGGCTAGATCACAGAGTTTTTGAGGTGGGAAGGCACCTTTGAAGACTGCCCAAGTGGGGGCAGCTACAGCAGCACTTTAGCCACATCCAGTCAGATTTTGAGTATCTCCAAGGATGCAGATTCCAGCACATCTTCAGGTAGCCTGTGCAGTTCATCAAATGTCCACGTCTCCAACAAAGATGCTGAAGAGTGCTGGTCCCAGTACTGACCCCTGAGGAACACAAATCATCACTGCTTTCCACTTTGACATCAAGACATTGGCCACAACTCTCATTGGATATGACCACCCAGCAGATTCCTTCTCCACTGAGTGGTCCACCTATCCAATGCCTGTCTCCTGCTCTGAGACAAGGATATCATGCAAGAGAGTCCCAAATACTCCAGGTAGGTCATGCCATTCATTTTTCCCTCTAACCACCTCATCAGACAAGGCCACAAAAATTGTCAGTCACAATTTGCTCTTGGTGACGCCGTGCTGGCTGTCACCAATCACCTCATTCCCCATGTGCCTTAGCATGGCTTCCAGGAGAATCTGCTTTATGATCCTGCCAGGCACCAAGGCAAGATTGACCTGCCTGTATTTCCCACATGTTATTACACACCCTAAGACTTAGCTATATGTGCAAACCAAGGAAAGACAGACTTATATTTTTTAAGAGTGAAAACACCAGAAGATTAGGCTGTAGTCTTACAGATCTCCTTTCAGGCAAAGAGGTTTGTTCCTTCTCCTGTGATTCATAGACTGCCCAGAACATTTATTGTGCGGGATGAGGATGATAGATGGACTTTCCATTGCTGACAAATTCTCCAGTCTGTCTTGGGTCACCATTCAAAACTTCAGAATCTGCTGAGGAACAGAAAAGGCCACAGAATACCCTGGGTCCAGGCAGATGGTGAGCTCCCTACCTCCTAAAAAAGTGTCAAATTATGTAAAAATTGAAGCTCTTTGATGTTCTTTTCCTTCCTGCAATTTTGCCAATACAATCTCTGTCACCACCACTGCATAGTTCCCTAATTAAGGACTGAACCAGTCAAGGAACTTTAGCAAGTAGTCTCACATTGTAACCAAATGCACTGACTTGGTGCAGAAAACATGCAAATCAGGAGTAAACTGAATTTATAAATACCCTTTCTGAAATGAAGAATTTCCTATATTGTGTGCCCTTCAAAGAGTTTCCATTCAGAAGTCTTTAATTTTATCACCCCTAACATTCTTTCCTTGCTTTCCTGGGTTTTATTTGTAAATGTGTTCTTAATTATAAGAAAAAAACATTGCCACACGTACGCTATGCAGCCTATTGAAATCACAGCTGCTCCAACAGGAAGGCACTGGAGTTTCTAGCACAAGTACAAGAGGCAGGAGTATGTATGCCCACACCAAATTCCCCTCCTGCAAATTAGAAATGATTGATGAACCTTTTTTAATATGTCCATTTTACTGCCAAAGTGAACCAAAATATAAAACATGAAATCAATGAGAGGTTGAAAGAGTCTGCATACCAGAGCAGCCATAAATTTTTCAACATGTGGCTTCAAATGTATCCATAACTATTTTACAGTTATATTTTAAAGGTATTTTTATTTAATATTTTCTTCAAGCTTGATCAATTTTTTAGAATTCTACAGAGTATTGTATTTAATTTCCTGCCCCAAGTATAGTTTGCAACAGAGGTATGAAACACCATGTCTTAAGACACTATAAAAAATAAATTAGTCTTCCTCCCTGGATTTTTTCCTTTTATTCTAGTAATACTTTCCTAACAGAACAAAGAAACCAAATCGTTTGAATACAGAATCTGTATTACAATCATAGATTCCTATAATGGTTTGGGTTGGAAGAATCAGTTATTCATAATTCCAGGAACACTATAAGCTGTGCTTTGCATGGAAACCAGCCAAGATTTTGTCCAGTTTTTGCTTCTTAAAATGCTGTGTATTGGACATATCTGTGAACAGCTGTTCTGTGGGACTCAGATCACTGCACCTTCTAGAACAATTGCTGCTTGTTAGTGAACTATATGTTGATAACAGTCTGTGGGTTTTTTTTTATTCATATATTGCAGCATTAACTTCTTTTTACCCGACACCTTGCTTCACCTACCTTTGTTTTTCTCTTGTACATCTCATCCATTTAGCCCTTTCCTTTCTTCTCTTCTCCTTCCTTCATCATCAGTGAGTCATGACCCAAAGGTGCCATTCCACAACCATCCTCTCTTTTTAATTCCTCTCTGCTCTCTCCCTAAATCCTTTAAGTCTTGAGTCCAACTTCACTCAAGCAGCTTTGCGGTAGTTTACCATCGATGTCCCTCCGGCATCCCACATGCCACTCTGCCGTGACCTGTCCAAACACAAACCAAAAGACTTCAAGTCCTAGAGAACTTGAGGATGGTCTTCACAACAGAAATCATCACAGAAAAATGGGAGAGAGAGAGAGAACCAGTGAGGCAACCTGTTGATGATAGGGAGTGGGCTCAGCACAAACTCAAGTTATTTTCAAGCTTCCTACAGAGAGCATGGTCAAGGGAGAGCTTTAGAAATGTAGGTTTCACTGAATGACTGCTATACTTAACAAATATAAATTTTTAAATGGTACAAGAAGTTGTATCTATATATATAGTAAAGAAGTTGTATCTATATATATAGCAAACAAAAAAAGTATTGTGGGGTCATGGCAAAGATGGAGGAGGCAAGTCTTACTTTTAGCCATGTTAATTTTTGCTTTCCTTAAGATAGATCTTTGTAACCATTTTGTTCCTATCATTCTCCTGTTGCTTCCTGTTTTTTTCTCTTCCAACAGATATCTTTTCTGCCCAAATCTATCTAGGTATCTATCAGGTAGATATCAGCTTCATCTGAAAGATCAAAACCTCTTTTTGCACATAAAACTCCCTTCAGCTAAACATGATTTCACACCAGTTCAAGATTCTTCCTAAGTAGATAAAAATGCAAGATAGTAGCCCCACGTTAGAGACTGTTTCAGGCAGAGAACATATTTGTGAGATCCTATGAAGAAAACACTTTGGACAGCTTAAAAATGTCTGCAATCAAGAAAAGAACTGCCACTGAAGACAGTAATTAAGGACTGCAAGCAGGACGTAGGGAGAGTGAGAAGGAAAAAAATTATTTCATTTTTAAGAGCAACAGCAACCTCCAAGTCAATAATTTCCTGGCAGTTAATGACCAGACAGATCAAGATCTCCTCCAGATGGCCATTAACTGCCAGGAAATAGTCAACTTGTTGGCCATTAGTGCTTAAAACACCATTAGGGTACTACTCTTCATTAGTTATATTCGTGTGATGTTACTATTCACTAAGGAATTCAGCAGAAACCCTTAATTTTAATGGAAAACAGACCAAAAAGAGGGCTGAAATAGAGGGATAGTTTCACTTAGGCAGGGCTGCATTGCTGCTGGAACTATGAGAATGTGGTGCTCGTAGAAATCACTGTCAGCAGCGTATGCTCCACACACTAATCCACTTATGTGCCCTCTCTTATGTCCTGAAGGGACCACCCCAAGGGGTGAAAGGTTAGTCTCCATGTCAAATCAACGAATGGTTTCCCTGCTAAGATGTCCAAAAAGTATGTGACTGTTGAGATTAGGTTACTTTACCCGTAATAAGAGCACTAAGAGAAAAATTCCAAGTGTGGAAAGTACAACCCTTTTGTTTTATGGTGTAGACACATACGTGTGTTTCTTCCAAGTAATCTCCAAACACTGTAGTTTGCTGTAGTTTATATATAGTTTACTATATAGACCATACTATATTATGGTTTATGGATACTATGTTATATGTAATTTACTGTTATTCGTGTACAGTTTCCTATAGAACCATAGTTCACAGAATCATGTGCTGTATATACATATAAAGACTCTGGCTATTTACAGAGCTGTGTAGTAAGTTTAACTGATGAACCCAAAAATAAATTGAGCTTTCTTTGTGGTAAAATCTCTAAAGTTACAGCTAGATTAACCTCTCTTGAAAACACTTTTTATGAGTATTTATATGTATGTGAACAAACGTATGAACATCTACGTTCACACAGGAGTCATTCTAAAAGTGCCTGAAAACAGATGGTTTATGAAAAAGGAGTGAAGGGCTCTGTAGTAATGCAAACATGTAAATTAATAATCCTGGATACAACTATGGTTAAGTCTTAAACTAATCCATCAATTTAAGAGGAATTGAAAGTGTGCACAAACAACTGGGGTTGGCAAGCAGGCTGGGTAGTCACTAAGTGTAATCTTAGCACTTTAACTTCTGTCAAGATGCCTCTCTGAAAAAAACAGTGTGGCCACAGTGCATTCTTGTAGCCCAGTGGTGTATGAACATAGCTTTTGGCTGAACTCACCAGTCCAGGCTGAACAGTGGAATCCAGGTTGCCTCTTTCATAGGGAGCTGCCCCTCAGCACAAGAGAGAAAGTCATGGAAAACCATCTGGGAGCAAAATTAGTCAGCTGGAGAGGAAAGGCTTTCTTTTATTCCAGGCACTCTACATTGGTGTGCTAATATCAAAATAATTTCTAACAAGCTCAGAACAGGCTCCTTAATGTCCTATATACCAATGACTTATCATGCCCAGATGTACAACACAAGCTTTCATTTAGGTCCCTTTTCTAGTGATTGGTATACTTTTCTCCTGTTTGTGCCCTGCCAGGCGTGTTCTGGTGAGCAATCAGATGGTTTTCCCATTACTTGATTACCTCACCCCATTTTTAGCAAACAGTGATGCCTGCCAGTTACAGGCTACAGATGCCTTACAGAGTTCACTGCAAAGAATTAGAACATGCTCCTGCATGCACAGGCAACAGCAATGCCAGAAACTTAATTTTTTTAATGAGGAATCATGACTTAGCTTCCAACTTTTAGCAAGTTAGACACAATACAGTCATGTTTTATGTGAATGTCACCTGCCTGAGGCAGGCAGTACACACAGAACATTCTCTCCATCTGTTGATGGCAAGATATCTACTAACATTAGAAAGGTCAGAACTTCACCCCCAAATTTTTCTAATAATTTGTGTCATTAGAAATCATAATACGAAAAAAAAAAACCAAAACCCTAACAACAATACCCCATCAATTGATTATATTGACTATAATGTAAAATATTGATTTGTGTGTAGGGTTGTTGTGTAACTGAGTATCCCTTTAAGAAAGCCTAGGTGAGGATATTTCACAAAATAGCAATATGCAATGACAGTGCAGTAAAAAGGTTGTTCTGAAGACAAAACTGGAGACAGCAAATCAGAACATCAGTTTCTATACCCAGCTTTTCTACCAATTATCTGTTTGGGTAGACACTGCCTTACCCATTAACAGAACTAATAATTGGTTTAGCGTCCCTCATTTACCCCCTTTTTTTTGTGATTTTTCCAATATTTTTTTCCCATTACTGGCTGAAGATATGGGAAAGACAAGCAAATGGTAAAAAAAAAAAAAAAAAAAAAAAAAAAGCAGAAGGTTTCCTCCTTTTTTTGCTAAGGAGGAGAGAAAACCCAGGAAAAACATCCCAACCCTACCACATGGACCTACTACGTTTTTGCCAGAGGGCAGTAAATGTCAACACTGTAGTATATTTCCTGTTTTGAAAATGAACCAGTTTACTTCAGAACTATTAAATGTCCCAGCAGTGGTAACCCCTTCCTGCCTGTTGTCATTCTGTTGGGCAGATCTCTTAAATCATTCAAGGCTGCTGCCTGCTAGAGACTGAGTCCTGAGCAAACGAAACTGCCCCTGCAGTCAGATTTCTGCAATAAGGCTACGCTTTGATCAGAGCCTTCCTTCTTTCCCCAAGGATGAGTTAACCTCATAAAAATGCATATCCTGCCCAAATGTTTGTTTGCTCTCATTTATTCCTTTCTTAATTCTACCAGCGAGATTGCTGAACAAACAAACTGCCGAGCCTGGGTATAAACACCCACCCTCCAGTGGCCATTTGTCAGAGGTGGTCAGGGCCATCCCACAGTTCATGCTCTAATTGTAGGCTGGGCGGCTGCTGTTTTTCTTGCACTGGTTCAAAGACACCCTTTGAGAACAAGCATCTGGCCTTGGAAAGGAAGCAGGGACAAGAAATCTTAACAGCGTAAGCAGACGCAAGTCTGAGGGTTTTTTAAAAATGTATCTACAAATTCTTCTGTGCTCTGCCCCAGTATATATATAATATAATTCTTACTGGGAGTGAAGTTATGGATGTAACCAGAACTGCCTACTGCTACTACAGGTTTTGTTAAACACCAGCTGAATTCAGATCTGATTGTGCAGACTCCTGCCCTTATCTGTACCCCACTCCTCAGCAGCGATGGGACTGCGGAGCAAGACATGGCAGGATCATGGTGAAACATCAAAGCCTTATTAGATGCAATAGATGAAGTTGCATGGACCGTGACCATCTGAGAGGTAGGCAGCCAAAGAGATTTTCCTCCAAGTCAAAACAAATTATAGACCGTACAGGAGGCAGCCCCTAAATGTTCAACACACTGAACACACTGTAACTGCTCACAGACACTGTCTCCTGATGAAAGACTGAGGAGTAACACACCTTATCACTACCCTGGGGGAAAAAAAAAGGACAATAAAAGAAAAGATACGAGGTGAATATAATGCAGCCAAGTTAATGTTATCTTTGCAGCCTTGCCCACAGTTATTTCTTCACTGTTTTTACCCCAGAGGATCCCTATCACAGAACTTGTGCTTTCTCTGGTATTTAGGGGTTTAGATTTTCACTGGCTCTATCAACAATTCTGGCTTTTTGTGGGTTTTTTGGGGGGTGAGTAAATAAAAGCAGGAAAAACCAACATCCTCAGACCACTGTCAACTGGAAATGTGCTGCCAGCTTGATCACAGAGATCCAGAGGGCTGAGCTGTTTCTACCAACAGCTTCTATCCAACAGTTTCTATCCAACTCTTCCCATAGTCCTTTCCCGTAGATAAGGGAAAACATCACAGCTGCAGAACAATGAGAAGTGTGTGCTTAATCCTCATACCTAAGAGAACTGATGAAAAAAATAAAAGGCATCCAATTACAAAGTTAGTAGTACTTATAGAAGTGTTACTGCAATATGCATTCAGCTTCTCTTTCCCCCATAAAGGTTAATCTTAATAAAGATAGTAGAACCACAGAGCCATGTATCTCTACAAAACAAATAATAATGGAGGAGCTACATAAGACTGCCTCACATCATGCAGCAAGAGTGCCTGAAGTGCAGTTACATCAGAGGTAATGGGATGTTCACTTTTAGGGAGTTATTAACTGGGGCTGGTTAGTTAATGAGCATTAATTCAGTCCTTTGACTGACACAACAGCCTAAATTGCAGTGGCCTTTTCACCTATGAAAAATGCAAAATGCCACAAGCACTTGAGTCAAAGCAACAATTATCTTCTGGCAATGAAAGACTCCCATGGCACTTGTGCTGAAAATCTGGCTTCATTCTGTTGGTAACAAATAGTTGACTCTTATCTTGATTTGCTGAATTCTTTATAAGCTTCAGTCTCTGTGGCCCCCAAAATATTGGCAGAACAGTCAGAAAGCAGTTAAGATTTTGTTTTGGATGGACAAAACAGCATCAGAAGTTTGGCATTAAATGAAAAGTCAAGCTGACTACACTCTCAGGGTAAGGCTACCCAACCTGGAAATACTGTCTGCAGAAGAGAAGGAGCTAGAGAAGGCAGAGGTTTTTTTTAAACTAATTATTAGTGCTGTCCTACAAATCCATGAAGAACGTGAGTTCCCAAGCTTTACATCTTGATTCATCCACTGTCATGAGAAATGCTTTAAAATATGTTCATAGTGGTGGCAGCTTCATCTCCAGTTCTGTTTCCAGGACCTGTGAGAGTGTAGGGAAACAGGTTTCTAGCCCTATCTTACACTTTCATGTTAAAAAGGAGGTGACAGCCAGGCCATGAGCCATTCCCTAGCACAGCAAGAAACATTTGGGGAGCACTTTGAAGTGACATCTGTAATACTGCCAACAGCTGTTCTTAATGTGGAAAGCGACCTGTAGAATGGTACGTATAAAAATGAGAGCCTGCCTTTCCTCCCTGTTTTGGTATAGCACAGGATAACACAGCTCCCCCTCCCTAGTAACATCAGGAAGCAGTTTCTTTTGATCAAAAGCAGTCATATGAAATGCAGACATTTGCATCTAAACTAATTCCTGAGGTCAACAGGCCTGATTCAGATTGAGCTAAAATGGAAATCGAAATTTAAAAGACAATCCTTATCTTCTCCAGTGACAGCTGAGACCTTCAAAAGCAGGCAAAATAATTCCACTTCCTATGTTCCTAAAAAAGTCATACAGCATCAAGGCCAGAGTCCTCCTATTCAACATCCATCTGTGGTCTTTGAAACTTCAGTTACACCCTTTTCTTTCCCTTTCTGTAAACATGTACTTGCTCCATCTGGCAAGGAGAGCCACAAATCTCCCTCAATAATAACCCTACTGGCTATTCTGGCATCTGTGCAGTAGTTCACACAGATGGGGTGTATCTACAAATGGCAGAAGGAAAACACTTCTGCAAATATATGTGGAAGTCTTGTCTACAAACAGTATTTCTTCTGTATTAGTCTGTAAATTCAAGATGCTGCACATCTTGAACTCAGCTGCACCTTCTGCCTCTCAGCACTGCTTTTACTGTCTCTTTATGACAGATTTCAGCCAGAAATACAAGATCAGTGGAGGAAAAGAATGCAGCAAATACCAAAATTACACCAATCTGCCTTACAAAACCTCACTTGCAAAATTTATTTGAGCCAGCTAGCACAAAACAGTCACATGGACTGAAAACCTCCATGCATGTAAGCAGAGGGTAATGATAAATATCAAAGTATATAGGTCAGGGGAGACAGCTAATAGAAGACTTAGGCATCAATGTAAATCTGTTTTTATTTAAAGTGCATTTACGATCAGGAAAACCAAGGGGATACCACATAAATGTCATTTTTAGATGTAATGTAACCAGGAGGAATGTCAGCTACCATTAAGAAGGGAGAAATCCTGCAAAGAGTCTTTCCTCAAAAGCAGAGGTGAGAGGTTTGTGAAACCATGTCTGGGAGAAATGTATGTCTTGGGGAAAGGAAGGAATCCAAAAAAACTGATGCATACAATGAGAAGAGGGAGACACAGTGACAGGGGTGCTGAATGGCACAAATGGGTAATAGGAACGGCAAAGTAGAGAGCTCTTCCTATTACATTGTGATACCCAGAATGACACAAGATGCAATTTGGAGTCCCATGTGCAGAGAGGTCTCCACACACCCCCTCAGTGTGCTCGCTGGGACACTGCTGGGCACCAAGGGGCTGGGAGAAGGAGGGAAGACAAGGAAATGTTGGTTTCTCCAGCTTCCTCTGGAAAATGATCTGTGTTTGCTACTCCATGGACACAGCTGAAGCAAAAGCAGAGACAGGTTGTGAGAGCCCACAGAAGCAGAGCCTCTTTCAGCTTCATGGGCTTCGGGACTGTAATTCACAGGATTTTCAAAGTCATAAAAATGCACAGAACCATCTGAGAAGTGAACCTACATCTGAGGCTTCCGTTATCATCGGTGTTAGAGTTAAAATCAATCATTAAAGCCTTTTACACTTCCCATTAAATTGTTCTCATCACTATTTTCATTAGTGAGAAACTGCTTCTTATAGCATTTGGGGATCTGTGAAATAGCTGGATGCATACAATCAATAATTTCTCAGGAATTTGCTGGAAGTGGAGAGAGACAGAAGAAATGAGAGCCTGAAATCAGACAGACATCTGGATTTTGCACTGCTCTAATCTTTGCATACAAGAGGAGCTCTGCTTTTTGATTTACTGTGCCAGTGGCCTGGCAAAGAACAGGATGCTAACAGGAACATCACAGGAGCATTACATGCTCATATGTAAATGCCCAGAGAAGAAAAAAAGACTCAAATCTTCTGCCTTGAACTCTTTCAGGGATCTTTTTAAATAAATGTGTGTGTAGAGCATTAGGAAAGGGAATTACTAAATGAATCAGTCCAGCATCTATCCAATTGCTCAGAATCATTTTTTCAAGTAGCAACAATCATTAGGCACTCCAGAGGAAATGTAATAAACCTCACATCAGACAGATTAAGTGTGTTTCTGTTTTCTATCAGAGACTGTCTAAATCTCAGAAGGATGTGGTTTAATAGCACGCTGATTTTTTTTTAAATAAATAATCACCACAATCCTGAAAATTTATTAACCCTGTAATGCTGTCAAATGGTTTATGAATCTTGTTAAATTCTCAACATCGACAACCTCCTACAGCCTGAGTTCCAAAGCCTAAATTAATTTTTGGTCCAAAAAAAGCACATTAGCTTATATCTGTCTTCAATCTGCAAATTTCAGATATGCACTGAATGGCTCCTTCTTGTCTCTTAACATCATCAAACCAAGTGCTCCTGGATCTAGTGAAGTGCCATACTCTATTTAAAAAACAAATAAGTTCCCACTATTTGATCCCTTCTAGTACCTCTGTATATAATTTTTTAATCTTCTATACATAAAAAATCCTTGATTACTTTTCATTTTTCTCTAACTCCCTTCTGTTCAAAAGGAATGGCACATTCAGCAGGACATGTGGAACTTATCTGTGGTACTAAAAACCAAACAAAAATTCTACTTGCAAAATCCCTTTATAAAAATTATGTAACAATATAGATAAAAATCATCATCAATTAATCTCCATTTTAAACACAAAGGGGTTTTGTGTCCCAAGCTACTGCCCTAAACATAGACCATTCAGGGACATGACCAGCAGTTAGAATTCAGTTAGAATTTCTCTTCTTTTCTCTCAGAAGAGGTTATGGCAAGCAAGCAGTCATCTGTCCAGCCTTCTGGATGTAGCAATAGACCCTGATCCTGCAATTTGTCCTTTTAGCTGCCATTTGTCTATTCCCACAATGAAGTGATCATTATACACTCATTACATCTTTACCAGAAGACATTCAGTTGTCTACCATTTTAAGTCTGGTTAGATGTTTTTTCTCCTTAAAAGAGAGAAGTCATTAAAAAACTTTTTTTTTTCATGCAAAAACTTTTTGTTTGTTTGTTTGTTTGTTTTTGCAGAAGCACAGACATGGATTGGAAGTGCTTCTTGAGGGACATTCAGTCTATTCCTGAGATCCTGGTCCTTTCTCAATTTCTCTTTTGGTGGAGTCGTCTGCGGTTAAAGGAGTCCTCCCTATTCATCTACCAATAACACAGATGAAATAAAATACTTTCTTAAACAGCTTGCTTATTTCTAAAGGCAGGAGTAATGCAAGAAATTCAGTCACAGCATTTTATATGAGCTGCATATCTGCAAGCCTGACTCATTATATACCCAGCTGAGGTTTTTAAGTTAAGAGCCTTGCAACTCCAGCCACCCTACTCAGACAATAAAGAATGAGGTACTTCTTGGTGTTATCAAGGCTGCACAGCAGTTGGGAGGTGCCTCTTTATCTTAATTGAGAAAGGCTATAATGACTACAGACATTGCTAAATAGAGGTAGTAAGGAGCTAAAATCAGAATAAAAGCAGGCCTGTCCTTTATTTTACTCCATGTTCAGAAAACCTCTCAAGATCTTTGCCTTAGAAGTAATCTAGCATCTCCTACCATATTGCATCTCTTAAAAGCAGTTCTGGTTTCTGCTGGTTTTGTGGCATAACCTTACTGCAAATTCATATTTGTTGTAGCATCAGATTTGCAGCAGAGAGAGGTCTATTTTCATTAACTCTAATATATCATCCCTAATGCTCTTGATGTCAAGTGAGAAAAAGCTTGTGCATTTTTTCTCTGTATACACTCTTATCATCTGTCTTGAAGAGGAAGGAATATCCTGTCCAAGCTACAGTGTGCAGCAAAAAAAAATTGATTCCTTTCGATCCACGGTCTACAGTAACTTGTTCATATCAGCCTATCAGAAACAAATTAGAACAGCCAAAAAAAGCTAGACATTCCTGAAATGATTGATGCTTTTTCTGCTCTTCATTTATCTGCCTGCAATTACAGTTGGAATGCATTACCACCCAGTTCCTCAGTTAGGAAATGGTCCCTCCGGACACTTTGTACTGCTCCTCTGATGGCCTGGGTGCATTTATCCAGAGAGTTATCAGTGGATTCTGTCCCTGCTGCAGGCAAGTCAAATGTAAGCCAGCTATGGAGCAGATGTCTTATGGATAAAGCCGTGGATACCCAGTGAAAAATACCTACGCCTGACCACTGCACAGCACAGCTCCCCTGCTGCACACCTGAACCAGCTCATGCATCCTGTGGATAGGGAATCCCACATCAGGCTGAAAACACTGGACAGATGTGTTGCTTTATATCTTTTTTTTTTTTTTTTTTTTTGTGAACAGAGACTTGCTAGATAATATGGTGCCCAGTTACTGACATGTATATGGTTTATTTCTTCCTATACATTTTATTTTCTTTCAACACTGCATTATTTATCCCCAGCCTAATGTCAGCCTCCAGAAAAAACACAACAGGCCTATGGGTTTTACATAAAAGGTTTTGCTGCTTACTTTCTCTAAGGATAGTGAAGAAAGAGAAGCACCTGGACAGACAGTTTATCTGGTTTGAGGAACTTGTAAAATAGAGAGAGAATCTTCTTTTCCTATCAATTACTCAGTGATCTCCGGATGCTCAGCTAATTTCTGTAGAACTGCACCAGCTTTACAGGAAACGTACAGAACCAACAAGCTTTCTGACTGGATAAAATTACAGCCTGGAGATCCCATTTGTCTGAAGCATATCTCCTATCCATCCTCACTAAAGCAGAGGCAGAACAGTAAGACACAGGCAGTTATTTAGAGCACTCAAAGCTGTCAAAGACAGCTTCACCTACATGCAGCGGGAAGGAGGAAAGCAAAGGGATTTATGAGAAGGTATAATGTGATAAGCACATTTCCTTACACACGTTGTTTATTTTGCACAGACCCTCTTTCTAATTCTGCAGGCTGTCTCCTCTAAAGGCATTCCTGGAGGGGCACCTGGGCCGAGCCCCCCGAGGGCTGGCACCGCAGAGGTGCACGCCGGGCAGAGACGCGCGCACGCCCCTGACGCGCTGCAGAGCCCCCGGGAACACAGGAGGGGATGGATGCAGGGGCCAAGGTCAGGGCTGCAGATGGGAGTAGGAGGGTGGAGCAGCAGCATGGGCACTGGCAAGCTGTCCTGAAGTATTTGTTTTTCCTTCCCAACTTTTTCTGATAAAAATATCCTTCTGGGTCACAGCGAAGACAAAACCTCGTTTTTCTTTGGCGAGACACATTTCTGTAGATCACAAGGGCATTCTTTCATATCTAAACCTTGTACTGAAGAAAGGGACTTTTCTGTCTTGATCTGTGCAATCAATCCCTAATAACACATTGAATTCTAATCCCAAACTTATGAGTGAAAATTAGCATCTTGACTGATTCACATTCAAAACCTCGTACCAAAAAGATGGACAAGATCGAGTTCTTTGTTTTAATTGCTCAGAAACAGCAAGTCAAACATGAAAAAAAAAACATTTTTTATCATGCCTCCTTTCTTTTGACAAAAGGCACACTTTGCTGCAAGAAAGCTACAAGGATAGGAAATTACATAAGCAGATTAACTTAAAAGGTTTTTTCTCTTTGCTATTATTTAAATTTTTCCATTTCATACTACCCTACTACACCTCTAATTTTTTTTCCAAGACAAGTTCCTATTTGACCAGACATTTGGAAAAAATGTGTGGGTTTTTTTTTTTTTTTACTTCTAACAAGAAGCATATAAGGTTGCTGTCTTTTTGAAATCCATAACTTTCATTACTATGAGTCACAAGTATGTATTAGGAAAGAAAATTTATCCTAAGGCTCAGTGGAAGGGAATTTATACTTCTGAAATATATTTACTGTATACATCCTAAATACACTGCAGATCTTCTATTCTGGCTGCTAATACAAGTCTTTATATTGTCTGTAAACAGCCTTTATTCTTCTTAAGGAAAGAAAAACATGCAAAGAAACATGAGGTGGTTTTGTCACCTTCCAGAGGGGCTTTGACAGATGGCAGAAAAGGGCCAACAGGCACTCCATGAAGCTCAACCAGGGAAACTGCAAATCCTGCACGCAGAAAGGATCAACCCTGAGGCACAAGTGTGTGGACATGACACAGCAATGGGTGCTTGCAGCCTGGAGAGCCACACACAGCCTGGGCTGCAGCAAAGGCAGCATAGCCAGCAGCTCAAGAGAGGGGATTCTCCCCCTCTACACCACTCTTGTGAGACCTCGCCTGGAGCACTGCATCCACCTCTGATGCCATCAGTCAGTCACTGAATTTTAGAAGACAGAAGTGGAGAAATGCCATAAAACATTTTGCAATGTAACTCACAACAAAATACTAAAAGACAAAGTATGGTGTGGTGACACAGGTAGAAAACTCACAGTTAAAGGCATCATAAACATTCTATTCTCCTTCAACTGTAGAGAGCATGTTAAAGGAAGCAGGTGGAGAAAAATAAATACTAGAATTGCATTTGATGTGAGAAATACAGGTGAGGCTTTCACCTGATTTCAAGGCAAATCAGGTATGCAATCACGTCCTATCTATTATTTGCTGATTTTTCTGTGTTGGAATGGTGCATGGAAAAACACCACTGAAATGTTAATGAGCTTTAGCAGATCAAGAAATCATGACAATGCACTGCTGGTGGACATTTAAGCAGCTCAAATAGAAAGATTTTCAGTAAAGCAAGGCATGTTGGGAATTCATCTGGAATGTAAAAGTGCTACATTTGTGAGGGCAGAATGCAATACTTTGGCTGACTTCAACAGCTGGTTGCAACACACCAGGGAGCTATGGCAACAAAGACCTGCAATATTTTTAGGCTGCAATTTCTTCATCAATTCACACGAGGCAGATGGAACCTCTTAAATATCAAGTGCTCCTTTTTGTCAAGATTCCCTTGCCTGTAAAAAGCTCAGCTTCAGTTTAGTTACATGTCCACCAAAATTTTCATAAGCCATAAAATCTATAATGGTTAAGTAATCTTGAAGAACAAGGGATACAGATGAACTCAATTAGTGCTACGTACATTTAGAATTATCACAAACTCAAATACTTTACACTAAGAATAAAAATACATGTTCTAATAGAAAAGGCAGGGTATAAAAGAAATAGTCTAGTTCTTTGCAGCAAACAGCTGAAATCAATTTGTATGGTTTTCTACATGTAATGTGAAGAGTTACACTTTTGGGGTTTGCTTTCTTTATTCTTCTAATTTCCTCATTTCTTTTTATTAAGCCTTTCTACCTTTTGTGCTTTCTTATTCTCACATCTCTACACTTTCCTCTTTTTGTTCTGTATTTGTTTTGTTTCTAGGACAGAAGAAAGAGGAGAAGAAATTAGCAAGGACCTTAAAAACCACAGTTTTACAGTTTTTGTTAAAATGTTAGTGCAAAACCTGCACATTTTCCTAAGACTGTCCTCAATGAGGAAAGCAGAAGGAGAAGTACGACAGCACAAGCCATGGTCAATTTTTCCTGCAGCAGCATATTGAAGAGAGCACTGCCAAGACATCTGCAGAGGAGTGTGCAGATCTGGCTGTTCCTACAAGCACATAATACTCATTTTGAGGTTTTCAAAGAACTGCAAATTAAATCTGAGTGAACCAGCTGCTGAACTCTCTGGTTAGCTGGACTGTAACTGCTGAGGCAAGAAATACCTTCCACTGGCCCAGCATCTCTGGGCCCCAGTTTGTTTCAGCTGCCAGCCGGGCATAGGCTCACACACCTCTCCACCTGCTTTTGCTCGCCTCAGATGAGCCTCAATATCCAAAGATAAAAAATGGTGCTGTGCTATCTGCTGTCTGGCTCAGCTTCAAGAAAAAAAAAAAAAAAGATGTTGTAGTTTGAGCAAAACTTAGGTTGACTGATATGGGACAATGAAGCCAAGAACTGAGAAAATCCCTGAGTATAATTAAATGGGAGTGGAGGTCAGAAGTCAAATATAAAGGAGCAAATATGGGCACCTAGAAGCACCCAGAATGAAGAGCCAGTTAATCCAAATATAATCTCCCATGCAGAAACTGACACAATGGTTAACAAAAAGCCTCTGTCCACTCCATGTGAAAGCCTCAGTACAGCCCGTCCAAAACACCTATAAACCACAATTCAGGTCTCCAGAATTCGTGCTGCTCTAGTAAATATTTGTGCATTTTTAGACATTGCACACTGTGTCTGATTATTTTTCCAGGAAGTTCCTAGCTTCAGCGTGCAAGTGAACACTTCAATTGTCAGTACAAAAGGGAAGCAGCAAACAACAGTCCCTACTCTCCATATGAGGAAAGCTCCAGCTATCACACCTAAATTCCCCACGCCAGGCAGGTGGGTATTTTAGGCAACCTCTCCTGTCTCCTCTAATCTCATCTGCTCTATCTCATGCACCTTCTCATGCTCCCTTCTCCATCTCCTCAGTCTGTCCACACACTTGTATTACACCATCCCTCTCACACTACATCCCACTCATCGCACCTCCAGAATGAGGTTTTCCTTTTTGTTTTCTTTGTTTGGTTGTTTTGTTTCATTTTTTTTAATAAGTTGCAAGTGACTTTAAGTGAGTAAAATAAATAACAGCCATCCTGCCATTCTGCCTCCATTCTGACATCACTGAAAGGGAAATATGCAGTTATTTTGAATGAAGAAATAAGAACTGAGATGGAGGTCAGGAGTAAGGAAATTACATGTAAATAAGGGACAAGCCTCAGTATCACTGAACTAAATTCAGATACATGTTAGAAGAAGAAAAATTATACGCTCACTGCTCACTTATGACATGAGTGAATTTGGTCCAGAATGATTTTTTTTAATTTATGAAGATGAAGAAAAGTTATTTCAAAATATTAAAAAGCATTTTCTGCAAGATGTCTGCAAAATGATCACAACCTCAACAAAAACATCTGTATTCTTTTACAGACATGCATTTGTTTAAGTGCCACAATGCAGCAGTATTTTGTACAGCTATGACTTCATTTCAGCATTTGCATAAAAAGGTTGCTGAAAGTCAAATTTTGAGGACAGTTAATCCATCTCCAGAAATACATATACATTAATATTCTTACTCAACTCATGTATAAGGTTATAATAAAACCCTCTTTCTTTTTTATCAAAGAGCTTCAACTTGAATTACTTCTAACATTTATCCTGGACATATAAGAAGTTTAAAGTATAACTCAATTGCAGGGGTGGTGCTTACATTTTTAACTCTCTAAAGTTAGAATTTTGTGGTTTATGGTGTTTGTACTACAAAATTCACCAAGTGAAATGTAATTTTTTATGATATGTATTATTTTACATAGAACTTGGTAATTTCTATGTAATCCTTCTCCTGTTTTCAGTACACACTACTACTTTAACTTGGATTATGTAGTCAGACCAAAAAGCACTGTTTCAACACAAAAAATCTGTGTTTATCATCTCCCAGTTAAAACAATGCTTTTCATTAAGAATTGAAATCTGTGATATTGCATCTTTACTCAATGCCACCCTAGTAGCTAAAAGCAGCATTTCTCCAATTATTTTCCACTTCTTTTCTCTGAATTTTGGATGACATGTCTTGTCCACTTTGTATAAAAATTTACTAGCCCTTAAATTTACTGAGACACAGTTAATATGTGCTTCCTTTGATGTTTGAATGATTTAATCATCAGCTGTCAACTAAAACCAGCATTTTATTATTTCTCCCAAGGCACAAGGAGAGCTATTCTTTTACTTATGCATGAAACTTTGCAGTGGAAAAAGTCAGCAGTGTTACATCACTACAAAACTGATGCTGTATCAGGCACTTGAACGATGCACACGAGAGAAAAGTTCCATGGATCAATCTGTGATGAGTACTTCTATACAGATTTTGTTCCACCCTTTCAATCTGTTATATGAAAAGGTTCAATTAAAGCTGCTTTAGGATTTATTGCAACACCTTCACACAGATTTTTCTCTAAGAGATCTAGCTTGATTTTTAACTAAAGATAACTATTAGTCTAGAGATGTGCATAAATTCAAAAGCAAGAGCTGCCAGGTGTCGGAACTACGGCAATGCAGATACCTTTGGGTCACCTCCTTAAGGTGAGTTTCAGAGAGCTGCCACTGGCAGAGAGGCTGCTCATCCAAGTCAGAATGACACAGAAGCCCAGAAAAAGGCAGCTCTCTGAGCAGGTGACCCTGGATCTCTTGCTGAAATGAGATTCTACTGAGATAAGACAGCAGAGAAAAGATCCAACAGTAGGAGACAAATTTTACCTCTCTTTTGCAAAGGCATTCAAAACTTTCTCAGGGTGATATCAAGCACCCATTTCTCCTCCACAAGCATTTAGCTCTGCAGAAGAGTTACTCCTGGCTGTGCTTAGGCCTTTTAAAATGCAATGCATAACTAGTACACTTGGCAGATGCATTAGTCACCACTTACTCTTGTCGGCAAAGCCTGTGCCAAGTTTAAAGCAAGTGCCATGTGAAGATCATCAGATAGAGCCACTTCTTCACCCTGAAACGGTGCTTGGTTTTAACCATAGCATTTACTGCAATGAATGAGCTGAACCTCCAAAGGAGACTGCTATTCATTTAATAGTTGAATAAAGTTTCACACAAATTCTGTTACATAATAGCCAAATCAGATACAGACATCAGAAAACAGCATCCCAGCAACTCAGAACGCTCTGCCCGCAGCAAGATTTATGGATCTAACCAGACCTTCATTTTCTGCCTTGGAGATGCTGCCATATTAAAAAAGGTGGAGAAGGAGGAATAAAAACCACTTCAATAGTAAGTAAAAAATTAAGGGGTTTTGCCAATGGAAAATATTTGTTTGGGGCAGTGTCAAGGGAAGAAAAAAAGAAACCTTAAGTCTTTTAACATAATTTGAAACCAGATCCTCCTCAGAGGAATGGAAAAGAAAAAAAAAAGAAGAAGAAGAAAAGAAAGCTGTTGTCCTGAGGCAAGGGATGAAGGCACACTGCAATATTTCCAGCTAAAGGTCACTGCTCCCATGACCATCCTCCTACAAACACATACTGCTGCTCTGAAACAACACAAGGCTCTGGGCACAAATGAAGCGAGACTAATTCCATGAGATTTATTTTCCTGCAGAAGAATCCAATCAATGTGCCTCACACTAATACTGCTCTGACTGTATTTGCTTTTAGAAAGCGTGGCTGGGACGTGGAGGCACAGAGCAGGAGCCAGCAGGATTAGAGAGTCTCCTCTGACGGGTAACAGCAGGAAGGCCTCGCCACCTCGGGATGGGTTTTGAGCAGGAGAGAGGAAACCATCTCCTCCCTTCTCAGATTCTTATGTCTAACACTGCATCAAAAATCCCCAGCCCTTATCAAGGAAATGAAGCTTCTTTTTAGCACATTGCAATGAGCTGATGGCAAAGACCACAGTTATGTTAGTACAACTGCGAGGGTTGCAGGAACATGAGAGAGCAGCCAAGAGCTGAGAAAGGGCAAAAGCTTCTTGTCTCCAAAGAAAACACACTGCAGAGCACCCTCCTGAGAGCTCAGCTGGCTTCAGCCAGGCTCCTGGCTCTCCAGAACTACTTCCCAGGCCTTGGCCCAGTACATCTGCTCCCTCTCAGCATCAGCTGCATTTGCCATAGAAATGGGAATTTCACAATTCTGTTTTCTGATAGCCCTTCTGCTCTGGTATAAAGAAAAATACTCGTACATTAAAAAACAAACAAAAAAAAAGTGTGCTATGAAAGACAAGTTTGATAATGTGAACCCTGATGACTTGACACATTGAGAACCAAAAATGCTGCCTGAAATCAATCATTTGTTAATGGGCTGATTTCACATCTTTGTGGACTGACACAATAGCACAAAGTTCTACACCAGCAATGCTCCTGTGTAAATTTGACTAGCTAGGACACTGGGTTGCTTTTCCCCAATTTGTCCACGGTTTCACCCAAAGATAATCAACTTGCTCCTGTCAATATAATGTGAAAGAACTCAAAATAGAGGTGGTTTTCTCTCTATACACACACGTGCCCACAACAAAGCAAAATATTATGGAATTAAAAGGGAGGCCATTGGCTTCATCTACTCCCGAAGAGAATAAACAATTAGTGAAGGGTGAGAACACCTGCTCTCCTCTGCCATGCCCTGCCACCAGCACTGTGTAGGAAGCAGTGTCATGACATGTGGTGAGCTACCACAAGGGCTTGCTCTTGCCAGCTGCACACTCCCTGCTGTCTTGTTTGTGCCAGCTTTTATGTTGCTCCTCAGAGTTCTCTGTGAGCCAGCGTACCTTGCGCAACGCACAGAAACAGCCTGGCAATAACTGGTGACACTTCTGGTGTTCTAGTGAGTCAAAACAGCACAGCAGAAGGTGAGCCACTAACCAGCAGCCTCTGCCAAGGAGAAAGCAATCTAAGTGACCCTGCATAGATCATTTTGTCCTTTGCCTCAGCTTCCTTTTTCAGAAATGAGAGTCATTTAGAAAAAGGCCTGCTATTAGAAATGATGTTTTTGTTCCTAATGTTCACCAGTTGTTTTGGCCAGACTTGTTTTTGTTTTCCCATGTTTTCAGTTTCCTGTAGGTCACCAGAAGCCAGCTACTTATTTATTGGAGGCTAAGCAGGAAAAGGTAAGCAGCCTTTTCCTAGCAGTGTGGCCGCTGTCTGTGACCAGCAGCGAGCTGCTCCAGCACCCAAGGCTCTGGCCAGTGCTGCACAGCATCTGCTCTGGGGCTGCATCAGCCTCTGCACAGCTGGCTGAACTTCCAGCACAGAGCTACTTCTCTCAGAGCTACTTGTAAACCTGCACAAGCTTTGGGTGCAACATTTCTACAGGAGATGGGAGTCTGAGGATCAGCTCAGCATTCCCAGACAGCTGAAATTCAATGCCTTGGTCTGGATTTTGAACACAAGTAAATCCTATTTACATGCTGCTCAGGTTTCAGACAGATGTTCCCTCTAGAACCAGCACTTTTACAAAGACAAATTTAAACCAATTTGGATCTTTGGAAGTGGGATAGGTATGTGAAAAGAGTGGGAATCCAGCTCCTGGCCTTGCACTTGGCCCTTTTCTCAAGGTTCCCTGGTTTAAATTTGATGCCTGATATGCTAAGAAACTCCTCCTTTGAAACCACCCTTTCCTGCAGAATATGAAACCTTTCAGATTATAAGAAGTATTATCAAAGTGTTTAGCAGCTGCAACCAAGGCTCTCTCCAGCAATGGTCTGTGTGTTTTCAGGGAACATGCACCAGGAAGTGTTGAGATCAGTCAACAGCAAAGGCTGCTCTCTCCACAGAATCTGTTTTCATCTCCTAAGTGAAATCATTCCTTTTAAGTGAAATCTGTGAATTTCAGATGCAGAGGTATCAGACAGTTAGTATTTTTGTTAAATAAGAACTGCAATTTGGCCAATCATTAATAAGTTATTCATATGATAAGAGATCACATAATTCCACTATAGTTAAAAATAAAATCAAGGAACCCTTTCTAGATATTTTTTCTTGCTATTACCTCTGAATCTTGTGATTTAACATTTAGCCTTACTGCAGCCCTTCACATAAAGCAGACATACCTGAAGAACTAAGGTTATCTTGGATACAAAGAATGCATGGCCTGATGCATTAGTGACTGGCCCCTTGCTCCAAATATCTTTCACAGTTTCAGTGCTCTGAATCATAAGGCTCATACTTGACTCAGAATAGGTCATAAAAATTGCTTTCATTTTGAGTACTAATTCCATGTATTTCAGCATTTTGGTTGGAACATGTGCAATGCAGAATATGGCAGGAATTCTTCCAAAGAACAAATTTAAAAGTGCAAACATTTTGTTTTGACAAAGCCCTTATGCGACCTAGGCTACACTCTCAAACACAATTCAAGTTCAAATAAACCAGCTAGTGGGATGTTGCACTTTCTTTCAAACCTTATCAACAACAATTGTGCTGCACTGCATAGCTCTCATTTGTGTGAGATTCAGCACATTTTCTTCTCTCAACTTCATACGGGTTTGTACCTGCTGAACCTCATTTAGAATTATTGCAGAATTGCTTCCTAAATGTGCTGCACACATCATGAAAGCTGACCCTCTTATATTACACAAATACATAGGGAGGGCCTGGCTATGAGGAAGACTCATGAAACCATCAACACCAACAAATTACTACAAATAAACAAGCAGGGAGAATTAAATCTGGTTCTTTTAAAACATTTATAATCCTCTTTGAAATATTTGGCTGCCTTTTTGAGAAAGGACATTGATGTAGTCCAGAAAAAGTCAATAAGAACGATAAAATTTGATTGCTAACATGCACATGGAAAAACATGAATGCCATAAATTGAAATCCAAGCTTTTAACCTCTTCAACTGGTGTTTCATAAAGGAATGAATCTAAACCAGCAGTATCACTCCAGGGATAAGATCCTGCCTGTTTTGCAGAGCAATAACTGAGCAATAATGCAGTTCCTTGCTGTGGTTTCAGGAATAAGAGTTCTGTTGGCCTATTCTATGGTTATATATTACCTCAGCTAGCCCTGAGCAACCCTGAGCCCACCCCCGAGCTCTTTGAGCATTTTAGATGTCAGCATTCCCTCATTTACACAGTTACATCAGTGTGTCCTGCCTGCACTAAGTTCACATCCAAAGATTCAATTCAGCAAAGAGGGAGCAAGCCCTATCAATTACTTTTTCATTTCACACCGTTTAAAGATGAGGAAAACACAGATAAGTTAAAGGACAGACTAAGATTTTTTTCTTCCTCTGGGTAGGGGTGCTGTTGTGCACCTTTACTGCCATCCTTACACGAGGGTACACACGCCCCAGGAAGTGTATGTGTGTGTGTATCCACAGTGAGTGTGTCTGTTTCCTGTACCCTGAACCACCTCTGAGGATGCACCCATTTCTCCTCCTCCCCCTTTTCCGTCCTAACTCTGAGCCTTATTTGATGGCATTCATTTTACTTCGAAGGGAATTTAGACTGAAAGTAACCCTTTGTTACTCAGCACGACCCTTTGCTGTGGCTGGGTCCTGGTGTTGGAGCTCTGACATTATCAGGCTGACGACAAACAAACCTTCTGAAATTCCAGCACCCCCAGGGCAAAGAGCTCCCTACTTCAGCACACAGTTAAGTGACCCAACAGACTCTACAGGCTGTCTTCTGGTGAAGATAAAATGAAATGTTCTGTTCTTCTCCATTTCGCCTTCATTTCTGGCCACCAGACAGCCTCTGCTGCTGCACATTTCCACCAATTCCTTTCATTGACTGAATTTTAAAGCTCCACCTTGTCTGCTAAACTCAGTAAGCACTAAACATTAGGAGGAAAGGGAGCAGTCATATTTTTTCAGAGTGAAAGTGTGAAAAAGACATAAGGAAGACATTAAGATGACTGAGGGCACCTTTACCCTGAGCAGTGGAGTATGGCACAAAGATCTTCAAACTGTCACACAATAAATGAGCTCCAGAACAGGCAGCAGTGTAACTACATCAGAACCTCATTATTTGTGGGCTAATTACCCTTGCCAAGAAGCACCATATTAATGCACTTATGGTATTTCCAAGATGCAAGATCCCTGGGTTTGTAGCTAAATCAAATAAAAAATTCATTTCTGTTAATACAAAATTTTTAAGTAGTGATTTTGGCAAAAGACAATATTTAAAAACCCAGACACGATCCCTATAAGTTTGTCATTTTTGGTATTTTCTGTAATACACAAGGCTAAACTCATTAGGATGCAGAAACAAACCTGAAATCTCACTAATGTCCTGCATAGCAGTCTTGGCAGCTTTGCAGAAGAGTGCAGTTCACTCTTTTTCTCTGTTTCACTGTGAGTAAAAGTTTGAACTAAAGCTTTGTTTCCTGCTCTGAGCAAAGGAGGAGAACCATTACATTCATCCTTTCCCACCAGCTCCAGTACCCAGACAACTACAGGCCACAGAGATAGAGACTGACATTGTGCTGGTGATTAACAAATTCTTTGGGGAGGTTTTGGTTTCATCTCTTAATCCAGTACATATTTCACAGAAGCAGTTTCAAAGACCAGAAGAAACCACCCTGAATTCCCTGCAGCCTACAGCAAAACAAGCTCCACAGGACAACGTTTCAAATTCTCTCCCAAACCTTGCAAAGAAATAAGGAAAGGGGCTCCTTTTCCTCCCACTCCTCGAAACAAATACTCTGACCATTTTGTTACAAGAGTGAGCTTCCAGGGCTAACATTAAGTCATTTAAAATTTGTTTCTGAATTAACTTTAGACAAGTTTCATCAAATTGACCCCACTACCACCATTAATCTATCAAATACCACTTCCATCAGATCACGTTGTTCTCCTCAAACATTCATAGAAATATAATCTATGTCATCATATTAAACATCTTCAAACTGCTTGGTTTGGACCTGCCTCTTTGTCCTGTAATTAGGAGCAATGGCATTTCAATACTATAAATCCATCATTAAAAAGATAAATCAGCTTTTACTTCAAGCACTCAGCTAATTTTTTTTTAAACTGACAGTATCCCAAAGCCCTCAGGTGTGAGTAGTCATCAGCTTATAAAAAACATTTACATTACATTTCCGTGAGTTCCTCCTGAGATTAAGGTAATGTATCCATGCAAGCTGAAAAGAGCTTGGGAAAACCTCTCAGCTCCAATATTCACTTGAGTTGGATGTATCTGAACATGGTACATTGTGATCATTCACTCACTTCATCCATCATCCATCCATTTACCAAGGCAAATATTGCTCAACCAGAACTCTTTTGCATCAACAGAAAAAGTCTGACTTTTTACATTGGTTGTGATATATTCATGGCTTCTATCAGTAACACCAACAGCAGAACAAATCAACAACAAAATTAGGTGGAGCCTAATCATCTCTAGCAAGTGTTTCTGTTCACTTGAAGATAATCTTACACTGAGTGCAGCCTGCTTGCTGCCTCTGTGTTTACCAAAGACTTCTCAGACACACATCAGGAACGAGATATGGGCTAAACAGGTAAGCAGCAAGGTCTCCAATGCCTTCTTTCCTCAGAGTTCCAAGTTCTAGTCCCGTTGGTGACTGGTGATGCACATTTCTGAGGCTCAGCGTGTAATGCCCTGCTCTGTTGGAGGACGATGCCTCGCATTCACTCGACACGTGTAACATGAGGCTGAAACAGCCTGCCCATAAAGCACCTATAGGTGCTGTTTAGGTGTTCCTTAGCCTGTCAAATGGCCTTCCTGTCAGGATAGGAGAGCCAAGGAAGGTCACCATTAAGCTGCAGGGTAACCCTATGCCGGGAAGGGCTACCAGAACAGAGCAGTGTTACCTGGCTTGGGCACGCAGGCACAGAACGCGCCTTTAATACAAAATTGTCCAAAAAGTAAACTTTTCTCTTAAACTATGCTTATTTGCCCTCTCCGAAGTAGAACTGGTTCTCGTTGAGCCCCTTTTCTCTTTATCAACATGGGTTTTTCAGCACTCATTCCGGTGTGAAGCAGCCCCTAGAGCCCCTGCAGACTGTTACTGCTGTTGAGCCGTGCCATCTTCTGGCTCTCCCGAGAAACACAGCCTGGCTGGGAGCCACCTCCGGAGTCCCAAACTCCTGCCGGAAAGGATGGCCCTGCACATGTCTCGGCTGTTTCCACCCGACTCTGGACAATTTCAATAATAACTCTTCTCACAGCGAGATATTTTTTCCTTATATACAGATAGAATTTCCCGAGGCAACTTGTCTGCTGCCTCTTGCCCTGTCCTTGTGCATCTTTGCGAAGAGTGCTCTCCAGAAATACCTTTTAGTATTTAATATTTAATTAATTTAATATTTGAAGAATGGAACTAGTTCTGCCCAAAACTTCTTCTCTTCTCTTCTCTTCTCTTCTCTTCTCTTCTCTTCTCTTCTCTTCTCTTCTCTTCTCTTCTCTTCTCTTCTTTTCTCTTCTCTTCCCTGAACTTCCCTTCCCTTCTCTTTGACAACCCTCTGGTTTCTGTGACTTTTCAAAAAGGATAACATATCTCTGCAGTGATATTAGCAAGTTCTCAGCACTCTGATATAAACCCAAGCAGGGCCCACTGATCTTTCTCTTCTACATTTATCTCTATTTTTCACAGGCAGTCCACAATCAACCTGATACCACTATTGGTGCTGTGCTGTTCCAGCCCTGCTCCTCAGCACAGAGCCAACACTGGTGGCTACACCCATGCATGGGTCTGTCAGAAATACCTTATTTAAAACCTTGACAGAGCAATTCCGAGGCATTTTGTGGTTTGCTTTATCTCCTGCTACTGAAACCAGGCGAGTATGTAAAAATAATCTGTTCTCATTAATGTTGAAACCAGCTTTCAAGTTTGTGTAAAAAAATTTAAGTGTTCTGAAAAAAAAAAAGTCTTACAATGACTTTTGATTTAAATCTTACAGTCGTTTGACATCTGTTACTTTGATTGCTTAGTAATAATATGAAGATATTATTTCACACGTGATATGTGCAAATGTATATCATTTACATTGTTAGCTTTACTTGTCTAGGTGACTGCTTGAGAAATTCTGCAAAACCTCAGTGATTTAAAGGCAGGTTAACAGGATTTGTTAAGTCCATCCTGCCTTCAGAGGGAGTTTGGGTCACAAAACCAGTAGAAGAGTGTTCATATGAGAGTAGCAGAGTATTCCTGCTTCCTAAATGTCTGTGAGGCAAGTCTGGCCCTCAGCTGCAGCCTTGTGCCACCAAGTCCAGGACTGATGAGACCTCAAACAAGACAACAGGTTCTCACCTATTCCTGCAAGATGTAATGTTTGCACAGTGGTAGCAGCCATCAAAAGCAGCCACAGAACAGTCCAGTTTGACAGAGACTTTCAGAGATCATTGAATTCAACCTCCTTCCCTACCAGAGCACAGGTCCAGCTCTGGGCAGCTGCATCATGACACAAACAAGAAGGATTGCAGTTGGTCACCCTCTGGAGCAATATCCCATTTCACATAGAACTCATCTGGCACCTTGTAAACAAATGGCTGATCCTAAACCAGAGTAAATTAAATGCATGTTTAAACACACTTCAGTGATCATATTTTAAGGGATTTGAGGCTAGATCCCTAATACCCCTTCATAAATAATTATTGTGGCGGGTCCCCACAAAGTTCTTTTGGTTTTATACCCCATATACGTAAGTTCTGTCCCTCAGCAATTTTTTAATTGCACAGAAGACTGATGGAACAGGAGAGTCTCAGGGGCAGGGAGGCAGATGAGTTTGCTGCATGGAGTGAAATTAGACTGCCACTTCACATACAAACCAGTAAGTATAAGATTGCAAAGACTTTGCATGTCTTGTCATGTGAAGAAAAACACATTATCCCCTTTTTACTGAAAAGTGAGGGCTGAAATACAGGATAATTTAAAACACCATTTAAAATTATGTTCTAAAATTAGAAGGCAGAAAATATTAAGATTACTAGGACTATTTTCCATGTATACTTGATTTGTCTCTTTCACTGGTTTCCACTACACCAGGATCAGAAACTGTTCCATCCCTAAGCCTAAATATGACTTGCTAAAACAAATACCAAGAAGATGCTTTTTTTTTATGTTTACATTTTTATCATACTAAAATAAAGTACCTGCCTCATTTCAGATCACTTTTCATGCACTCTTTGTGTTAGAATCACCTTAATAATGAATGATAAACACCAAGATTGTGTTTTGCAACTGGTTTAATTACCTGAAATGTACTTCAAGTGTGGTGGATTGAAAAAGGTTGGTTTATCAAAACATTCAAACTTAAAAATGTTCAGGAAGGTGAATAGAATTTGTAAATAATGTGAGATGACTGGTTTTGTAGGTCTATCCACAACTTGGAAGTCATAGAATTGGTAGCTCTTGCCCTCTACATCTACTTTATTTGGAATTCAAAAGAAAATTTGTAACATTCCAAATGCTGTGTTGTTTTAGAGTTCTGAACAAACAGCTCAGTTAGATCAAATAGTTCACCTGAAATGAAGGAAACAGCTCTCTCTCAACCTGACTTAAAGAACACCTTTAAAAGGCATTAATAATAAAATATATAATAAAAGTAAAAGGTATTTCTATGAAACAAAGGGTGCCTTTGGCCTTCTTTAGCACAGAGAATGCCAGCAGAGCTTGCTGCAGTGTCCTTACAGCAGCAGGCCTGCTCCTGGGGGCAGGGGGGGAGATAAGGGAGTCTTTCCTCAGAGATACCCGAGCAGCAGAATGGGAGCACTCTGGTTTTCCAACAGCTTCCCCTGACTGGCACACGCCCACCACCTTTGCCTGGCACTTCTGGAGCCCACCTTGTGCCCTGCCCATTGTCCCTGCCCTGTTTCCTCCCCACAGCTGCCCAAGGCCCTGCCTTTGCCCTGCCCAGCCCTGCCTGCTGCAGGCTGAGCTCCCGTCCCTGGCTGCTCCTCTGTCCCATCCCCACATCCTGCTCTGCTCCCTGCTGCCCTGCCTGCCCCACCAGCTCTGCCACTGTCCCTGCCCTGTCCCACCCTGCCCCACCAGCTGTGCCACTGTCCCTGCCCTATCCCACCCTGCCCCACCAGCTCTTCCACTGTCCCTGCTCTGTCCCACCCTGCCCCACCAGCTCTTCCACTGTCCCTGCCCTGTCCCACCCTGCCCCACCTGCTCTGCCACTGTCCCTGCCCTGTCCCACCATCCTGTCCTGGTTCCTCGACATCCCCACACATCCCCTCCCCAGCCCACCCCTGCTGGCTGGGGCTGTTGGGGATCTAGAGCCAAGCCACAAGGACAGGCACTTCCCAAGCAGTTTGTTCCCTTCATTTGTGTGGAGGAGTTGTTTCCAGGTGTTTGGGAGTCAGGAGCTTCACCCTGAGCTCACCATTTCTGAGCTTGTGGCATGGCAATTTCTCCAGCCACCCCAGATTAGTCAGATTCCTCTCCAAGTTTCCCCTGTTATGAGGGCTGTCCCTTTCCATCTTCGTTTCCCAGCTGCCCAACCTCCTGAAGCAGGAGGTTACCAGGAGGGAAGGAGCAGAGTGCCCTGCCCTGCCAGCAGAAAATGCTTGTAGGTGGCCACCATATCCAAGGCACTGGGCCAGAGAAGGAAACAGAAGCAGCAGCTAGAGAATGCTAAGGGAAGTATCTCCAACGTCCAGGATGTCCTAGGCCCTTCTGCCAGTTTCCAGGAGCTGCCTGAGTGATTCTTGTGTGTTCCTTCCAACTCAGGATCTTCTATGATTCTATGACTCCATGAAATTGTCTCACAACAACCATCTTTCTGAAGGACAGGAAAAGTTTCCAAGCCCAGTTTTTGAAATCTGTTGGAGGAACAAACCTTTTATGTTTGTCCCTGTGTTACAGAAGGCAAAGAAAATGCAACTCTCCTGAGTGCAAGTACAATTTCAAGTTTGGAAAAATAGCCAGAGATCCTTAGATCTTTCATATTTCTTCAAATCATAGAGAACATACGTTCACAGCTGATTCCACGTGGCTTTTTATTTTCTTCCAGGGAGAAATTAGGTTTCACAATTGAAGGAATTGAGCTACATTCAAAAAAAAAAAGATTCCTCTGCACTGAGTGACATGTTAACAGACATCGACAGTGCGAGACAAGCAACACTTCAGAATAGGGCAGCAATTGATTATTTGCTGCTGTCACATGGGCATGGGTGTGAAGAGTTTGAGGGCATGTGCTGCATGAACTTGTCTGATCACTCAAAGTCTATCCATGAAAATATAAAACAAATGCAAAATAGCATCAGCAAATTGCAGAAAGTTACAGGATCCTGGTGGGATGATTTCATTAACCTTTTTAGTCTTTCACCATTGTGGAGGGAGCTTGTAAAAATAGCCATTTATATTCTTGTAGGACTTTTAGTTCTTCTGCTTGTTCTGCCATGCATCTTTCTTTGTATTCGGCGGGTCATGAACAAAATGGCAAGAGAGGTTTTTTTTTGGTGCAAACAGGAGGGGGAGATGTCGGAACTCAGAATGTCCCACAGACATTCTCGGGCGTTCCAGACCCAGGTCAAAAGCATCTGAGACCCTGGCATGCAGCCAGAAACCCCTGTGGCTTTGAATCTGACCCATGGAACAGTTTACCAACTTTGCAGGAAGAACAAGAAGTCACAAAAGTTTAGATATTGTAGTAGAAGTAGTCACGAAGTAAAGGGTAGGATTTCTGAGTGCTGTCCAGGGGGGTTTAAGCCTTGTACGCAGGGGTCCAAGTTTTGTACATGGGGGTCAGGAGTTCTAAGATGGAGGGACTTGGGTGTGCCCTGTCCTCTTTCTTTCTCCTTCCTAGCCTCCATGTCTTTGGTGATGTTGGCACTTACAGATTGGTTTAGAGTAGAAAGTCACCATTCAATATAGATGATTGGCATTGGGGAAAAGGTATAAACATGTAGTACGTAATATATGATATAAAAGATGGCACCAGCCCCTGGGAGGGCAGAGAGTGCCTTTGTCTGAGCTGCTGAACGGGCCACAGCAGTTCAGGGAGAAGAATCTTGTAGATAACCAACAATAAACAACCTTGAGAACAGACAACAGAAGATTACTGAGTCTTTCTTTGAAGGCACGGGTTGGAGGAGAGACTTTTCCATCTTTCGGGGTCATCCCAATCCGGGGGTGAAACCCCACAGGGAGGTTATCATACCTTGCAGAAATGTGTACACAGCACAAGCCACTCTTTGCACTTCTGTCCTGAAGAATCATCCCCTTCAGCACAGCCATGCAAGCATGACCTGACGCAGCACAAGAGGCTCTGCTCACAGAGGAAGGGGCAGCCTGAGCAGGAAAAAAGGCAGTGCAACACAGACATATTTTATTCCTGGACCTGTAACCTCGTTAAAAAAAAAAAAAAAAAAGAGAGAGAGAGGAAGAAAAGTTGAACATTTCATCTGGCATAATTTCTGCTGTTGTGGTTTCTTTTCCAGAAGTGAAAAAAGCAGACCATTGTGCTGCGGATCTGGACAGGAAATAATTTAGTTTCTCTGTCAAGATTTTTTTTTTAGAGGTTGAAACAGTTTTCTTTCTTGAATTGCAATGAGAAGTCAAAATCTAGGTAACTTTTTTTTTTTAAACTTCAGCCAGAGCACTGCAGTAATGAAGTGGCTTATACATGCTGCAATGTAAGCAGCTACTCCTTCAAAGGCTGAATACTCTTTATTCTGTTTCAGAAAAACAAGGGATGTATAGGCTTTTTTGAGTCTTTTAGGGGTTTCTTTTAACCTGTACATTTAAAATTCTATTGCACCCTTAGAACCAGGTCGTGAGCTTGCTGCAGGCTCACAGACAAAAAGGCACAAGGCATGCTTTTGGATCACGGGGTGATCAGTATGTCATTTACTGTGCAAGGGCATATCCACACACACCACGTACCTAAATGGAACAGATTCTTTTTTCAGCTAATTACCTTAGAATGAAGAGCAGTGCATTTTATCAAGAAACACAGTTTTAATGATTATATTTAACCGCACTTATAATTTTATTCTATAAATATATTTACTGAATCTTGTAGGATTTTACTATTTCATAACTTGTATTTGATATATTTAACACATCTCCCAGCATTTTAATACTATTTATTAATAAATGAGTGTGCAAGGTACAGTGTAAAGAACATAAGGTTCTAATATTTAAATGAAATTACATATTATGATAAATCCTTTTGTCTCTACTCATTTCTTGGCACAGCTTTGTCACACCCAGGGATTTTGCTAGTGTTTCCACAGGTCGTAGTGGAAATGGCCTATTTCCTAAGCCTCACAAAGTGTAGGTTATAGACATTCCATGTGGCTTCAGCTGATTCTGTCTCAGTGGTCACGGGGTTGGAGCTGATGTGGATTAGGCACCTGGTCTCACATGCTCAATGTTATCAGCCCAGGCAGTTCAAGCAATTGATCTGATTAATCCAAGCACCAGTTGGTTAAGAAGTTTTCTAAAGATCGCAGGAACCCCAGGAAAAGGACCTGCAAGTAGTGCTTTAAAATAAAGTAGCTGAAGCTCCATCCGCCCCATCCTTATTCCTGGCCTCCTGCACCCCTGTGAGCCCCATGAACTTCAGTGGGAATGACAAGGTTTTTTTTACATTTTCTATCAAACTTGATATTTTAACTGCAATGACAGCTTCTCTAAGCTATGATGAACTAACTTCTAACTTGATACCATTTACTGCTGCAGCCAGTCAGGGCAAGAACCTGCCTTGTAAAGCCTGAGAAATTTCCTGAAGTGGGGTGGCTGTTCCTCCTTTGCCCACATAAAAAAACGTATAGAAGAAAATTATTATTTGTTCATTATTACAGTTACTATAGTTGTTGTTTTTATGTTAATACTGGTAATAAACTAGTAGTAATAAATAGTGTTAGTTAATAACGACAAGGAAAGTAATCGTGATGTTATTTTAGGGAAATATAATTGAGAAGAAAACAATTGTGGAAGATCTTTTAAAGAAATCACAACAGAAGTAAAATATCCCTAATCAATTACAAGAAAAGGTCCTTTGTTCAGACAAAATCAAGTACTTCTGATTATGAATATGGCAAAGGCATATGAAATATATTTTTTAAAGAAGCTATTTTAAGATTTTCCAGTGCCGCTCTTATTTTCTTCTTTGAAACTTGATTAGATATTATGCGTTAGAACAACAGGTGTACTTTGTTTTGAGTTGAATTATAAGGTATCAAATCCCAGTTTCATTTCAGGAAAACACCTATTCCCAGGCTAAAGAATGTTTATACTCCAAACACCCCCTACAGTTGTGCTTACCATTGAGCATCTGTTTGTGTCCTTCCAAGGAGGACTTAAGCAAGTAATTAACATTGGCATATGTTTACACACTGCCTTGGATAGGGATGTTTTCCTTGTTGAGGCTTTGCTCTCAACTGATGTAAATAACTGGCTTCAGAATTTACCTGTATGAGGTGCAATTAGTGCAGAATCTCATCACTCAGCTGCACAAAGCAGATGGTTAAACTATCCTTGTTTCCTAAGGAATGGCTGTATATCACAGAAAGGTGGCTTTTCACTCAAAAGATCTCTCATTGGGAATATATGTTCCAGACAACTTATTTTTTTTTTGCTCCTTTTCATACATTTGAGCTCCTGCTGTGAGTTACATCCCATTACACACCTGCAGGGAAAGCTCAGTGAGCATAAACTCCGTTTCCTTGCCAAAATTATGAATGCCACAGGTAGGCTTCTGGCTTGCACTTAAGGTGTTTCCCCCTTAATTCCTCCTTGTTTTCCTCCAATTCCCCCCTTCTGCCCTGCCCTCCTGCAGCTACAGCAGATGCTTTCTCAGGTGAAGGGCTGAGTCTTGTAACTGACTTAGAGAGGAATTTGATCCACATATTAGATGTGGGCAGGGCATCAAGGAGATTTCTTTCTACCTTTCTCCTTAAATTTGACAAACCTGAAGCTACGGCTTATACATCTTGAAGCACAAACTTATACAAAATCTTCCAACTGTAATACTTCATATTGTGTTAACATTAGCTCACAATCTGCTGTGGTTGTCTCCCTTAGGAAGAAGAAATGCAGGGGGGTCAATTAGGATAGAGAAAATCCAATTTGTTAAGATAGTGAATACTGAGGAAACAATGCCTCCTGCAAGACAATTTTTTTTTTTTTAGGTTAGCCATGAAATTTGTTTTAGGTTAGCCATAAAATATGCCAGTTATCCTAAGGTTACCCTTTGTGTCCCTGTCCTAACCTGATATTGCTGCATGCTGCTGATACTGATACTTTATGGTTGGACACAATGGGTTTAAAGCTCATTTCCAAGCTAAACTATTCTGTTATTCTAAGATATTTACAGCAAAGAAAGGACCAGTCCCTATTAGTGAAGCTGCAACTTTTCTGAAACATTTTAATTGACTGTAGTGGAATTTAAATCAAGTCTTGTTTCTTTCATGTTCACAAATCTATCAGATACTTGCTTTGATTTTATCTGGAATATATCTGTGTGATTATCATTTATTTTAAAGCAGAATTGACCACATAAAAATTCTTATTTTAATTCTCTCTGTCTAATTCCACTCCTCTTTTTTGGCCTCCATGCCAAGAGCAGGATCTGCCCCCGACTTCCTGATTACCATGCATATGTGCCACATTCAGGAAATCCAAGGCTGTGCCTTGTATCAGGAGATGCAGCTGCACAAAGCATATTTGTTCAAAAACTCAATGTCACGAGAAAAGCATAACTTCAAATTTGCTGCCTTCCAGCAGTTTCAGATGCCTGACTCAAGTTCCTCCTGGAGCCTCCCTCAGTCCCAATTCTATGGGCAGAGGGGCAAGCAGATGTGGAGGTGGTCACAGATTCCTTGCTGGAGTGCCAGTGCCAGATGCCCCACCACAAGCAGCAGGCTGCCTCAGTTCCTGAATAGTGCATTCATTCTTGACCCTGCAAGAGCAAGCCCATGACAGATATGTAACATTTAACTGCACGGTTGATCCTAGGTGTCATTCCAACCTTTCTTTTTCCTTCTCCCTCCCGCAGTGTTCTGACACCAAATGACACATTTATGTTAAATTAGTGTGTTTATCTCAGGAGAGCATTATTTAGTAAAATAGGGGAAAGTGCATGCTATAGTTTCTGGATGGGGGACAGTGTTCCTAAAAAGGACTTTGGGATCCTGAGAGCTGAACATAAATTCCTACTGTGATGCCAAAACTGTGGCCAAAGCATCTAATGGCCTCCTCCCTGGACATGGAAGCAGGCACACACACTGAGTAAAAGCACTCGACCTGTTTTGACACTGCTGTGATCACCAAGAGAATATTGTGTCTAGTTCTGGTGACTGTAATTGCAGAAAGATGTTGAGAGCTGAGCAGATGTCAAAGGAGAGGCTTGACGATGACCAATGGATTGGATGGATAACACGTCAAGGAGAAAAGCTCACAGGGCTCCACCGTCCCAGGAGGCACATGGATCAATGGGTGTGTGCTCACCAGGGGGAGTAAACATTTCCCAAGAGCTCTTTGGGCTAACACACAAAAGCAGTGAAGTGGCATTTGAAATGCTGTGCAGATGACTGAAAAGCAATGTACACAAGGGAAATGAAACCCTGACCTAACGCAGGCACACTCAGAGACAGGCCAGGACTAAACATGATCTAAAAAGCAAAGCAGATATTAGTAATTATCAGATAGGTATTGAAGGAAGATAGGCTGAAAAGATGCCAAAAAAGCTGATTGTTCATATTGTTAGCAGTAGTTAAGCTGTAGGAATACTTACTGAAGGATGTTATAGATTCTAGTTATTTGCTTAAAAAGGTAACAGTGAATTCAGAGTAGAAATCTACCCCTCAAGGGGTATCAGGTATAACTGCACCATCTTTGGATCAGGGTTTTCTGATTCTGCACGGATGCCTGGAGCAGCAAATTTTCCTCAGTATTTGTTACTGGATCACAGGTTCCTGGACTTAATGAGTGTTTGATCTGGCCTAGTGTAACACGAGCCAGAAGCTGGAGGATGAATATGGCAAAACTGAAGGGAAAGAAAGAATTTCCATGTAGACTGTAAGGTGTTTTGTACACAGATAATGGGAATATCCAGAAATATTTGATGCCATTCTTTTTTCTGCAGCTGTTCTTTAGGACCCTGGCTAAGAGAGTACACATTTATCGTATTTAAATTTATATCTTTTCATGTGTGTGCTAAGCTTTTTTCAACATCACAGCTGCTATAAAATGTAGCTTTTAGTATAACAAGGGGGAACAAAGCACTAAATTATATCTGCCATTTTTGATCAAAAAGTTAGTGACATTTCTACCTATGAAATAAACCAGATGGAATTATTTTTGTCTTTATTCTTAATATCTCGAGTTAAATTCTAGTCTTTGGCTGTAAGACCCTTCTAGTCATGATGTCCCATGAGCTGGACAGGTAGGAGCAATAGGAATTGAGAAAAAGAGAGTGTATGGGTGAGTGTAAAACAATAAGGTTTTAGAAGCTAAACTCTTATACTAATATATTTTTTTCTAAAAAATGTGATTTCATTTGCAAAATTTTTTAACATGCTTTTCTGACATATTTTCTGTACAATTAGTTACAGTTATTCTAGGATTTTATCTGTATAGACCTAGAGAGGAACATTTATACCACAGTACCCCCATAGGTGCCACATTTTCAGAAGGCAATTCTCTCATGTCTGTGTTCATGCTTAACAGTGAAAGACCATGTTTGGTAGAGGGAACAGCAGTTAATGGATATTTGGGCTTCAACCTTCTAAAGTCTGATTATTTCAAATTGTAGGACACTGGTAGATTGATTGGCCTTAAGCATTTACAGTCAAAAGTAAAAAAGGATGAACCCAAAATTAAAAGTCAATCCAAAAATGCAGATATGAGCAGTTGGGAACTTGGTTTATGATTGTGAGACTGCCTGTATCAATTTCGAAAATTGAAATTAATGATACTGGCTTATTTACTATTACCACGGGTTTCATCATTATAGAATACTTAATAATGCACAGAGCTGTCAATTGATTTGTAATAGTTTAAAGAGCTTCGTGTGGCTTCAAAATCACTTCTTGCAACAGCAAATAAGGCCATGAAACCCCCAGTCAGCTGCAAGGGTAAGAAAATCCCCCATTATGAGTCACGGATGGGTTACCCAAGAGAAGAACTAAAAAGAGAATTTTTGCTTATTAAACACTTCAGTTATGTCAGATAATAATCCATGCATGATAATATGCTGTGTCTACCCTAAATTTGTTCCTAAATAAGTTCCTGGTGTTGCTAAGCTAAGAGAGATATGTGGAGCACAGGGAGACAGTCTCTGAAGGGATGGCTCCAAACAGCCTTGAGCTTGTGACCAGTGGATAATTGAAAGCAGTATTTCTTAATCACTGATTCGTAGACTAAAAGGGTCAATGAAAAAAAACTTCAACAAAATGGAAGCCAGCTGAACATGAGCCATTGTGTGCCCAGCTGGATGAGAAGGCCAGTGCTGGTAGCAATCCCGGCTACAGCCAAAATGTGTATCAAGTCAAAGGCTTATTTCCAGAGGGATCAGGGAATACCATCAGAATTAGCTCTCTAGTGTGTAGGAATTCCCCATTCCTAGAGATCCCAAAGCCTCCTCTCCACCGCCCTGCTCAGTGAAAGCAGTGCAGGGTGAGCATTGTGCCCGGCCTGTGAGCAGCTCTGTCTGCCCTGCAGGGGGACAGGTGGTGGCAATCTGCATTTCCCTCAGGCCAGTCCCAAGCTGTGCTCTTCTGGGCTTGGGTCAGGAGCACAGATGCCTTCTCAGGAATGTCTGTTCAGCCCAACAGAGGCTGTTACAGAGGCAGCCTCTAAGTCAATGAACTGGGAGGTGCATCTGAGCCCTTTACGTGCTCTTGCCTTTATCCAGACTTTTTATCAGTCAGAAACTCAAGAGTGTGCTGTCCCAGCAGCACCTGCTGGGCTGTGCTGTCCATCTGAGAAAGGCAGGATTTCACAGAGCCAGAGACAAAGAGGACACCAGGATGCCAAAAGGTACTGCTCACTCTCAATTCCACCTGAGCCCTCCAGCATAGCAGACCAAGAAGGTCAAGAGCTGACAGAGTTAAGAACAGAAGTAAATTTGAAGATTTTCTTCTCTGTTTATTTCCTCATCTATCTCCTCCTCTGGACAAATGCTACAGCAATAGTAATATCTTTGACCTTAGTTTAACTGCCCAACTTAATTATTGACATTTGTAGGTGGGAAGGAGGTAACAATAACAAGAGAAGAGACCAAAGTGTCTCAAGTTATGATGTTTTTATCTCCTAAACAAAAGGAGTAACAGTAGGGCCTGACTGTGTGTTCATATATCACTACAAAGCCTCCAACAAATTTAAACAGGTTGTGTTTCAAGTCATGGGATTTTCAAATCTGTATTTCCTGCACTTTTTAAATTTGTCATCTTTTCTGTATATTTGAATTTGGGTCTATTTCCCAGATTCTCTCTGTTAATCAAAAAGAAATGTAAAGAAAAAAGAGAGCTGGAATTTTTATTTATGCAGTTGATATGAACAGCCAGGGCTTTAAGAGACACGCAGATTGTCAAGAAACAGAAGATAAAAGTCACAAGAGATGTAAAATAGAGCTTTGAGAAGAAATAACAATAAAGCCTTAGAGAGAAGCTATGAACAAAGAAGCTTTTGACACTTTTTTCTAATAGATTTGAAAGCAATAGCATTGTGAACATGTAGCAGCATAACTTGTTTTGCATATCGTGGTCTGTTATGCCTGGGTTCCATCAGGAGATGCTTTGTCTATCTGGAGAGATCATCAGCCATGCAAATCTGCTGCTGAACATTCTGGATTCTGCTAAGCCTTTATAATTCATTTCTACTATCTGCTTGAGTTCAGAGAAGATATTTTGAAAGCAAAATTTAAAAAGCAGGGACATGACATTTTTCTGATGGGTACTTCTAAAACAGGTTCAGTAAATGCAGCTTTAATGATTACCACATCTGGGTAGGACAAATTGACTACATTTTCCAAAGCCATATGATATAATCAGGTTAAGAAGGCTAACACTGACTTTCCATTGTGAGGAACAGTCTATATTTAGACACAGAGCTACTTCCATAAGCTCTCAGCACATTTTTACTTTTTTCCTTTCATCTCTTCAGTTTGATCATCAGAGGTGTCACCATCCCCCAGCCTTCTTTCTGCCTGCCTCTCAGTTCATGCCCCTCACCTCTCCAGCCTTTCTCCCTCGCTTTCTCCCCAGCTGACCTGAGGTGTTACTTTTGTACAAGGCATTACTTTTGCACGCTCACATCCTGCACATTCGATGCCTCCATTTCTTTCCTCAGTTCAGCATTATACCTCTCCTCTCCCACAGAGGAGCTGTGCCTTAAGAGTGATGCCACTGCAGAGAAAGTTGGGAACAAAAGGTCCCTTCATGGGAGCCAGAGGGCACTTCCTCTGTGCTTTGATAACCACAGGAAGCAGGAGCTACCTGCCTGAGAAGCACTTTCACCTCTGCTGCTGCCTGACATCCACTGTCTCTTCCATGGCCAGGGGTTCACGTGGGTCAGAGCGATGCTGCAGTAGAGCACAGGGAAGCTCACTGAGTGAACACGCACATCTCCTCTTTGTTATGTATGGGACAAGCCTTATGGAAGCTGAAACGATCCAGCACACGCTTCCAGGTGTATAATAGGAATGCAGTTCTGCAGAGAATAATCATTCCTCATATGCACATCAGAGCTGAATCTCAGGCTGTCACCTGTGGCTCTCTGTGGATGGCAGTGGCACAGTCATCATTATGAAAACCACAATAGTGCCACTGCAAGCATAAAGGAAATTATAAGATCCACTCAGTTACTCAGGAAATGCTGTGGGGCTTTCAGCCAGTTTTGGACATGGAAATTGTATATAAGGACACAAATCAGGACATTAATCTCTACCAGATTACAGATGGAGTCTGTCCAGAATATTGCAACAGTCAAATATACATCCAGCAGTGAAACACAGATGTGCTCATCTTGGACTGGTTCTTTTCCCTGGCAGGCTGGACAAAGAAAAATTAATTTCCATTATAATAATTCTATACACCATTTACATTTCCCAATGCTTTCTAGTTTTTTTTTTTTTTGCTCAAAAAAAAAGATGAAAGTTCCATCATATGATGACACTCTGATCAGGTCCAAAAAAACCCCAAAAAAAACCCACAGGAAATTGAAGGAGCAATTTAATCTTCAAAACTCTTCAAAAATTACAAAGACCTAATATCAGAGGTGCACATCAGTTCATGAATATGATTACTGAATATCAATTTGCTCTAACGCCACTAGGTGCTCTAAAGATACAACAGTTTAATCCCTGTACTATATTTTTCCCATCTTTCTGACAACTGCAGTCAACTCAGTCATCATTCCATGAAGCCACAAAGGCAGTCTAGGATTTGAGTCCTGCCTAACTCAGGCCCTCAGCTATAAGTTCCTCTCCACCAAAGTCAGATATGACCAACAGGAACCACCAAGTAGCATTACTCACTGAGTTACAGATCTACTTCTAGTCAAGAGAAGAGGATCTTCTCTGAGTGATACCTCTGTAAAGAATGAGTATCTCATTGGAGCTGGGTGAGATGAGATTGAGATCTGTTGTTTGCAGAAGAGATTTTGTATGTCTTCTGGCTCAGTGGATTCAACCCAGCTGTGTTTTCTTCTTGTTTAAATTAAGGAATGTCAATAAATAGAAAACAAGCATACATACAATGCCACGGTCACTTGGACTCGATTTAAAGAAATCACAGCCTGCTGAAGGACACTTGGCATTATTTCCTGACAATGCATTACAGTGATTTTTTAGTGATAAATAAATAAATAGGTGGCATTTGCAGCCTCTTCTCCTACATCATTCTTATTTTCTCTCATCCTCAGCTGTCAGTATTTCAAGTGTAGTTTTCCCTGCTCTTAATTAAAGAATTGTGATGTCTGACATTTCCCTGATTTCTAAATGCATTTAAGTGTCTTCATTTTAGATAGGCTTTTGCCCATGACTTGATTGATGTCACCTAACTTTAATGCCAGGCTTCTCATCCAAGTCATTTGTGCAGACATCCTCAACAATCCCTGATGAGAAGTAGACACTTCCGTAGGATGACATATTTCATGTGAAGACGTAGGTCAAAATCTTATAAGATGAATCCCATAGTCACATACCAATTACATTCAGCTCTGCCCAGGCAAAGTTAGGCACCAAGGAGTGATATTCCTTATATCCAACATGCTTGGCAGAGAAACATCAAAAAAGCATCTAAAGGAAGTGATTTATAATCCGCATGGCTTGTTGCTTTCAGTGATTAGTAATAAACAGTTGATTAATGCTTGTTGTGCTTGATGATAACGTTGCTATTGATCAAAAGCCATTAAAAAAAAGAAGAAACCCAAAGTTACTTTTAAAATACTCTGATGTTATCTTTTGATACAGCAGTGCCCCATCACAGTTACAGTACAGCAAAACTTGGTCAAGTGGTGTCCGGAGTGCAGGAAGTGCAACAGTTCAGAGAGGTGGCAGGACTGTGACACAAGTCAGGTCTATCCCATAATTCTGGTAATAAGGGCTTCCTATTACAGCAGTGTCAATCTCCAGTCAGAGTTAATTGTTTCTGCTGTCATTATCATGTCCTTGCCTGTCTCTCACATGTGGACAACAGTGGCTGGGCTGTTTTCCTCATGCATTCTAACTGGATAAAGGAAAAGAACTGCAGGTCTGTGCCTGTCTTCTGAGCTTTGATTAATTTGATTAATCATTATATATGTTGAAGATATAAATGATCATGTACATGTCATGTGTTAATTCTTATTGCCACCTGTGCTGCATCACCTTATCATTTCTTTCCTCTGTCTTCGAAATCAGAAGTGGCAGAAGCCTGTCGTGCCCCAGGGGCTGCCACCAGACAAGCCATCCCTGAATATGGCTGTGACTCAATGCAGCCACGAACACAGAGGAAATTCAGCTATCCAGCTTGTCAGAAGCAATAAATACTGTGTGTCACAAGAAAATGATTCTGACTGGTGGAAAGTAAGGGATTTGGAAGGGTAGATATGCCCTGCAGAATGCTTTTGTTCCATGACCAAAGTCTTCCACATATCTCATCTTCAAAGACAGCACTACAGACAGTCCTGGCACCTTTCAGGATCTATGTTAGAATTTCCTCAGTAGATTTAAACATTGCTCTACGAGTCTTGTTGTCTTCTGTACAACTCCATTTCCATTACCCTCCTTGGCTGGCAGGTTGAATAAAATTTACAGCAGTCACTGCCTGGTGCAATAGCTAAGATATCCAGTGGCCTTATTCTTCATATGTGCCTGAAGAAGGACTTGTTTATGCAGAACATACACACTTTTTCCAATTATTTAGTTCATGGGAATAAAAATATAAAATCTCTCCTAACAAATGTTGCCTCGTGCGTGTGTGTGCAAACCATAGATCAGCACCATGACAATTGCAGCAGCACAGACAGCATGGGAGACCACTGAGAACTGCTGAGGCATGAATCCTGTGTCACTTCAGTCTCAAATCAACTTTAGCAATACTATTTCCCAAAGGCAGGGCATCCCTATCCTGCACAGGATTTATTATTCTTTTAGGGGTTCACAAATGGACAAATTCCCTTCAGCAAATTAAAATAATATATTTTTCATTAATACCCATCAGGGGCAGAAAAGAGCACATTTTCTAAGTTGTTAAATGAGAAACAGCTTCAGAAGTTCACTGGAAACCAAGGCAGTACAACAAACAGGAGTTGCCTAGAAGAGATGAGGTTCCTGGTGTGTCTCATGATGGATACTAGCTGAGTTTAATTTTGTGTGCTTGATAGAAATGTGGAAGAGAAGAATTTTTGAGCTCGGGGATGCTCAAATTGCTTTGGAACAGACTGAAATTACTTGATCTACTTATAATCCCCTGATTAGGTTTACAATTACAAGAAAACCAATAAAAAAGTCACTTAGGTTGAGGTAGCTCCCAAGATTGCATACAGTTGTGGATGAAGAAAGCAGCACATGACCCCACCAACTCAAAGAAAATGATAAATTGATAAGCTGACATAAGGTCCTAAACACCTTCATTTATGGTTATGTAAAATTATATTATACAGGCAGCTTTGCTTATGGAGCCTGATTAGAGGGCTCTAAGATGGATGAAGGAGCAGACAGACATCTGGTGAAAGGCAGGAAATTTACAGGTTTTTTCCTTTGGGTTGAGAAATTGAGACTTTTGCAGTCTTGATTGTGTAAGGAAAAGTCACATATACACCATAAAAAAAAACAACTTTAAATTCTGCTTGAAAAAAGGAATGCAGGTCTGGATTTCTTGAATGCAGTCAGAGCAAACATCAGGAGTTACCTGTTTCACCTGTTTTTATGAGCTATCAGTTTTCTTGTGCTACTGAGATCTGTGATAAAGGAAGTCATCCCTCCATGCCCACCCATATTCAAAGACACAACTTATTTTTCTGATGGGCAGGACATCCAGCCCACCACTTTAAATCTATGGATGCCTGTCAGCCCCTATGACAAAGAGCTGTCATGCCAGCTGCTCTGAGCACAGCTCAGCTGTCCATATTCACTTAGCTTCTCAATTTCATCTGGCATTGTGCAGGGAAGAGAGCTGAGCCTGCCTACTGACTCTGTGCTCAACCTTGGGTAGTTTGCAGGCAGCATTAGTCACTGGTGTCCATCACAGCACCTGAGATGGCACACGAGGATATCCCTGAGCAGCTGCTCCAGCCCCCCACTCGATGAAACCAACCATGAAACCATTTCAGCGACTAGCAAAAAGAGTTCTTCATTGAAGTGCAGTTTTCTAAAACAAATTGCTTCTGTATTTTTATGCATGCTAAGTAAAAGCATAAATGTTTTAAGCATGAGCATTTCTGTTAGTGGCGTTCTAAAAAGTGGCTCTCTGATTAATCTCTTTTCCTGTGTTAAGTGACCAATTTAAGATGCAGTCGTGTACGGTATCTAAACCAGGAACTGCTTTTCTTGTGGGAATGAAGGATTTGTACCAAGTGCTTACTTGAGAAAGCTGCCTTGGAATGATGATAAGCCAAGGGTAATCAATATGCAGCCATCTACTGCTAAAATGTTTTCCACACCAGTCTAGTAAAGATTAAGCAACATTTCTGGAATATTTTTCTTTTTAAATAACCTTCTGAGTATTATGCATAAAGTTGCCTGAAATCCTTAGAATCAGATAAAGTTTATCTTCTTGACTCAAACATTAATAAAAACCATCCTGGTTTCATTTAAATCAGTAGGGTTTTGTCACTGACTTGAATGATGCTGGGATTTCAATCTTTGTACTCTTATTCCAACCTTAAATCTGCCTTGCTAGCACTCCTGTGCTTTTGTAAGTATGTATGTGAGTAATCCAGTGCAGGATAAAGGGAGTCCAGATCAGATCCATCTTTCCCTTTTTAGTAAGATGATATGACATTTTAAGCATTAGATGTATGCCAAACTATTTGAATGAAACAGAACAAGTTTTCTTATAATAAACCATACTGGATAGAATTTCAGAGATTGAAAAATCTCTACTCTTCTATTATGATGTGAAAGGAATCATAAATAACAATCTTTATTATTTCTGTAGAAGAGGTTATTTTAGAGGCCTCTTTCTCTGCCACATGAACTCCTGTCATCCGTCATGCTAAGGACATTTGTTTGGAAAGTCTAGGGTTGTGCAATTTTGGAAAGCTTCCCCATAATGTTTGAAAAAGTAGATGCAATCTCCTCCTAAGGTCACTCCAAGGATATGTAGTGTCATTACCTGTTAGGGCTTGAGGATATTTGGCTGAGGATATTTGACTTTCTAACATACTGCACAGTGGAGCAGTAAGGCTGTTTCAGTGTTCAAGTGGTAAAACATCCAGACAATTACATATGTGTCAACTTTTTCAAGCATTCACCTTAGACCATGGCATAACTACTCAAAAAATGTATATGTAGCATATATGTAGCATGTAATTTTTAACCCAAGAAAGGAATTTTTTCACAGAGTCATCGAATCTTATAATGGTTTGTATTTTAGGGACAAGGGAAGGGACCTTTAAAGATCATCTAGTCCCTGCCATGAAAAGGGATGTTTTTCACTAGATCAGGTTGCTCAAAGCCTCACCTAACATGACTTCAAACACCTCCAGGGATGGGGCATTCACAACTTCTCTGGGCAAACAGTTCCAGCATTTCAACACCCTCATGAAAAATACCTTCCTTACATCCAGTGTAAATTTACCCTGATTCCATTTAACACCAATATTCCTTGCCTCATTCCTATGGCCTTAGTACTGTCTCCATCTTTCTGATAAGTCATTCTAAGTATTGAAAGGCCACAAGTTTTTCACAATTTTAATATATTGTTTTTTCATTGCAGGGAAAACTCCAATGTCAGCAAACTGACATTGGCAGAAAAGCAGAGCATTGCTAAGCATGAGTGAATTTACAGAACCCATCTTCGTAGGAACCAGAAGATTCTTTGGGCAGAGATTGCATTTCCACTTTACATGTCCACTGCACCTCCAGCAGTGGTATCCTATGTATGGCTGTCATAATAATGACAATAAATATAGATATGGTCATTGGGAACATCACTGCCCACAGATTTCTGAAGGCCTGAAGGTCTTTATTTTCAGGGAAAGAAAAAGTCATTTAGACAAATGAGTCTTGTAGACTGAAGTGATGCTTCATGAAAGGGAGCTTCTTTTAAAAAGACTTTCAGTGACGCTCCCTGAACTGATCTGACAGAGTGTGTTTGGATTGTTTCACCCTTTGGCAACTCTGGGTTTATTTTGTTTACTTAAACATTATGTAACCAGAGGGTTACATAATAATAATAATAATAAGGTTAGAGGAGAACTGTGTACCTCCCAGGTTTAAGGCAGACAGCTGTGTCATGGTCTGCAGGAGACAGAGCAAACTACTTCTGATAGAGCTCTGGGCAGAAATTTAGGGCAGCAGGATCCTCCTCTAAGGAGTTACCCCAACAAGTCAATGTCACAGAATGAACCCAGATAGTTAGGGCAAGGAGAGCTGCTGATGAGGGGAAGCAGATGGGAACCAGCGGTTTCCCTGTAACCTCATGGCAAATAATCACATATGCAGAAGTCCCAGATCTACCCTCTGACTTTTAAAAGCAGTTTTTAAAATACTTGAAATGTCTGGCATTTTTTGTGTGTCTGCTGTGCTTTATTAAGAAACCAGCTGGTGAACAAAAAAACAAATATTTCTCTTTGTAGTTGGTATGCAGGTGATGTCTCCCATGGCCAGTCTGAGCAGCTGCTCTGTCAGAAGGTCCTATACATCCTTTATTGCTTCTATATGAGCAACCATGGAACAGCTTCTGTGTCGTCTTTGCTCTACTGTGTAGCTAGAGGATGCTGATGCTCTTCAAATAGCTGTAGTATTATGAAGTGCTAGAAATTCTTGTGCTGACTTGGTATTAATAGTCATATTTCAAAAAAAAAAAAGCCTCTTCTACAGAAATGAACAAATTTTGCACCTCTAAAATGGGCTTGGAACAAAGCCACGCTGAGTGCATTTGTGCATTTCCCCTCAGGCTCTGGTGGTTTTTTTTATTTCACCTCTAGTCCTGTGTTGTTTGCTCCTAGTGTGGCTTTTTCTGCAGGTCAGTCTAGCGGGGTGCTCTGAGACAGTTTTACAACATAAAAATGTGGAGTAAAAGCAGCTCACCCAGACAAGAACATGACCCTGAGCAAACTCAGCCCTGTGCTCACTGGATGCTGACTGGATGCAGCTGACTAGGAGCAAGGATGGGCAGCACCACAGGACTAGTCAGGTGCACAAGGAGATGACTGCAGAAATACTTGTCCATGGACCTTTCTGGAAGAGACACAGCCTTATCCATGCTTTCCTCTAGGATATGCTGTGTAAACGTGTTTTCCTCTTGTGGCTTGCTACTTGTTCTCACTCAGTCTTGATGGTACTCAGCCACTGAGAACTGTGATGGAACACAATCCTCTGGGAGCCTTGGCTCACTGTCCTTTTCCTTAAACCTGCACAAGAGGCTCAGAATGAAGTTCAGGTGTAGGCAAAAGGCTGGGAAAGGCAGTTGTGTCTCAGTCCCCCAAGAGGCTGGATGCCACTGGCTCTATTTAACTTTAGGGACAGGAAATTTCCTTCAAACTTCACAGCAATGAACTTCTGTGTTTCTTCTTTCCTCCCTGCAATGTAGAGGTGTAGCTGTTAAATGAACTCTGAAAACCAGAATTTCCAGCTCAGTATGGCAGGCAAACCATTGACAGAAGTAAAGCTGGATAGCAGAAGTTAGGATTGGAGTGCCACATGAAGACTAAAAGTAGTGCAAATACACAGTGCAGCAAGAATCTTTTTACTTATTCAGTATTTCAGAAATACTTGGACAATAGAAAATATATGAATCTAATTCTTAATGTAAAGAAACTAAGTGTGGTGGATAGGGCTCGTGGCAGTGTTTGGGTTTTATAATCTCGACAGCCTCTGGAGGAGATATGAGGTTAATAACTCTTCATCTCCCCACTTATAAATCTGTATCTGTGCAACAAAACAAAATTGCAGACAACTTGCTTCGTGTCTGGGCTGGGGTAGAACCCATCTAATTTTAAATATTTATAGTGGGATACCACAACCACTTTCCTAGACCGTCTCTTTAGTGGAAAGAAATGTTTCTCAGGCATAATTCATCATGTCCTAATGTAGTCCTTTAAGGAGATCAGATGATTCATGTCTCATTCTTTCTGGACATAATGCTGTAAAAGCCTAAAGCTGACTGAAATTAATCTCAACCTCCTTGCTTCTTTGTTTCTTGCAAGTTATTAATTTTTTTTTTTTTAATTAGGGAAAAGAAGGCGCTTTCTGGTTCAGTCTAGCTAAGCAGGAATGTGCACAGTGGCACAGTGTCTGTACTCAACAAGGTTCCTTATAAGTATCCAGTCAATGTGCAGCATTCCTGTGAGTGCGCCCTGGACACGCTGCTTGGGTGACTGGTCAACAACAAAATCCCTAAATTGTGTTAAAAATTAACCTGGAGCACATTCAGGTCATTCTCATTCATTGAATTTGAATATGACAGCAGCTCCCTGAATGGGAAAACAGAACTGTCCAGAACTGTCTCATCTAAACAATGGCATGCAGCAGGCACCTAATGTTCCAGGCTTGCTTCATTTTTCAATAGGGGTGCAATTGCCTCAGGTAACATTTTAGTTGTATTGTTGATGCTTTCAAAGAATTGTCTATGTGTACAGAGTTGTTAAATCCATACTTCACCAAACTGGTTCAGAAATCAGGAATATCAGACAACTTAAGTAGCAGAATTCAAGCTGTAAATGTAAAGTCAGTTCCCTGAAAACTGGCTGTGCACCATGGGAAAGCAGAAGTAAAACTTGAGCTTGATTTCAGGTTGAAAACTGTAGATGCAAACAGTATCACAGAAGTTAATGAGCATGCACACAGAGAATACAGCCCTAGACAAATGTTCTCAATGATCACTTACAGAAATAGGCTTCTTTGGAACTTTTCATAAATCAAGCTGTTTTAATTGCCTTTCACTCTGTTTGTAGTGTGATGCAAAAAATCCAATCAATGCTTTTCACTTTTTGATGCCTTGGTAAATTCTGAGATTTCTGAAAAGGGCCTGGAGTAGGAAGCCTTTTAAAAGACAGGTTTAGTTTCCTTCTCTGTTGCTGTTTTTCTAGATGAATGTGGGTTTCTCACCTCTGTTTCTTATCCTTCAATTTTGGTTTTTTTTTAAAGCTGGGATAATGCTACAGAATGTTTCAATAGTCAAAAAAGTGAATCGAGAGCAACTTACTATTCCCTTACAGTTTCAAACTTAATTGCATCAATCAAAGATGTCATTATTCACTGGAATGCTAGAGGACAGTAGTTATTAGCAAACTCCTGATGTTATTCAGTCCTCTTTGTGTTCTTTCAACTCATCTCTTTTCATTTCTCCACCAAAGGCTGCTAGGAACTGCTTGATTGACAGCAAAGTTACTTTGAAAGTATCTGACCTTGGGATGACAGGGTAGGTGAAAGAATTGGGAGCCTGACAATTAGAAGCTCTGATGTTGGTGGATATGCAGTTCACTGGCATTGATCAGCTGCAGCTGGCTGCCAGGGGTGTGATACAGCACTTTGTGTTTTCTTCCCATTAATGACCAGAAGTCATTATGGAATAAGAATAAAAAATAGAAAATAGAATCACACAGCTGTCTCAAAAAGTCAAGGCTTAAAGGCAAATCTCAGCTGAGAGATTTCACAAACTTTTCGTGTTTGTAAGAAATCTCAATGTTTACTTTGAGTACAAGGTTTGCACGTAATTTGGGACCAAGCATCTTAATCAGTGGCTCAATGAAGAGAAGCTGGAGAGGATGAGCAGCCTATGGGTCCTGTCCTCTGAGAAGAGGCTGAGGGAGAGAGCTGCTCTGCCTGGACGAGAGGGAGATAAGTGGGGATCTAAAAGCTGCCTACAGCCACTTACAGTTACAAAGCTAATGGAGCCAAGGAAGTCATATCTGTGCCAGGTCATGTAACAGCAGGCATTGGCCACAGGCTGCACCTCGGGAAGTTCAAGCTGGATAGTAGGAGAAGTTGTTTCTCCAGGAGGGTGGTGGAACAGTGAAACATGCTGTCCAGGGAGATGGCAGTCTTTAGGGGCTTTTAAGACTTAGCAGGAGCCGTGGCTGACCTGCTCTGATGTTGGGAGTAACCCTACTGGAGCAGAAAGCTGAGCTAGACTGGCCTGACAACAGGTGTTCCTGTGATTTTGTATTTTCCTAGTAAGTTGATAGCGATGATCTGTTCTAGATTGTAGGTAGTATCAGGTATCTTTGGAAACCTGAGATTCTGCCTAGGCTTTCTTTAGCAACCTTATGATCAAGAAATAGAATTTCACTGTAACTTGGTCACAACCAAGTTTGGTTTGTGCTTTTTACGTATGTTCAGGACAAGCTGTGGATAAGTTCTCTAGGAAACAAGTTTCCACAGAAGTGCTCAGTAGCAGACGTTTTTCATCACACCAAATTTAGCAGCAAGTCAGATGCATGGGCCTTTGGTACGTATGGAATTTCACATGTGAGTTTGTATGTGAATATGCCATTACATTTGGATTTCATCAACTTGTTAAGCAGAAATTTTAGACATCTAACACAGTGAAGGGCTATAAAAAGCAGTTAGTGTTCTCGTTCAATATTTTTATGCAAACAAGCCCTATCATAGTTGGATTTTTAGCCCTAGGATTCTTCTTTTAGGCAAACAGAAACTGCCTACTCCTCATTTGCTTCATATGTCTTTAATATTGTAAACTTTGGCAGTGGAGATAAGTCAAATCTTTAGTCTGTCTAAACCATAAATCAGTGTTGCCCAGCTGTGGAAGAGACTCTCTGGGAGCTGGGACTTTGAATCTCAGAAAAAAGTATATCTGTTTGCAGATCACTTCCCACCAGGAGTTTCCAACATTTGAACTTCTACTTCAGTGGTTTCAAGCTGTGATTTCCAGATCCCCAGAGTCTGTTCAGTGTTTCTAAAAGTCTGCAAAAGGTGTCAAAGGAAAGGGAACCTTTTGTGAACAGGCTTGAAATCCACTTATCTGGGTCTGCTTCTCCAGAAGGAAAATTTTGGCAGCTGTCAAATTGATGAAAGATTGGCAACCCACTGTTCTTGGCATGGAACCAGAGTGAAAAAAGCAGATAAAAGTCTTTCTGAATGTTGGGTTGCTTCTTATCTTTAACCTCAGCTAGCCTCCCAGTGTTAACCACTCTGGCAGAGAAACAACTCATTCATGTCCTTAACAAACTGTTTACAATATATCCAATTAAATCAGAAGCTGGATTTTGTGGTGATACTTTTCTTTTTGCTCCTATTGATGAAATCCTGGCCCCAGGCTTTACTTTCATTAACGTCAATATTGGCAATAACTTCAATGAGAAATTTTATTTTTCTTTAGAAGATCTTTTTCTCATTTTAACACTATCCATTGATGCAGTGGAAGCAAGGGGAGAGTGGGATCAGTCAGTTCTTGTTTGATTGTTTTTAACTAATGAGCCTTTAAAGGGCTAAAGAACAGAACTGATGTATTCATATCCCAAAAGCAGATGTCAGAGAACAAAGAATCCTGTTTTTTTATGTTCTCATCAAGGAAGGCTGGGATTTGGATGCTATTTTAGTGTCACTGTGATACTACCATGCTCCAGTCTTCAAGCTGGAGTGAAATCAAAGATCCCATACATTGCTTAAAAAGAAAACTACAGCCAATATTATATATCATTTTGAAATAAATATTTCATGGGTTTTTTTACTTTAGGGTAGGTATATTTATCACATATACTCAGTTACAAGCAAAATTGTTGCTTGCAAATCCACAATAATGAATTAGTAATTATGATATTATTCAGTGTTTCTATTGCTCCTGTGTATTCCAAGAGCAATGTATTCCAGTGTCAGCTTTTAAAGCTGGCACTGTAAAATATTTAGAAATCTTTCTCATGCCAAAGAAATGCATGTCCCACTCAGAAAAATCAGTATTTTTTATTATTATTTTATAAAGACACAGACACCTATAGTTGTAATTTTGTTTTTCCTTCCCTCTGTGTACACACATACTTAAGAGGGTGTTTGTATGTGTTCTGCACAAAATTCAGCCCAATATATTTAATTGTCTCCATTAAATATATTTTGTAACTAACTTTATCACCTAAATTAATCTTCTTCTGCAGTAGGAGTTGTTTTACATTCATATACAGAATCACACTTGTCAGTCATTTTTTTGGACAATATCCTGAGAGTCTGATCATTTTTATGTTGTATGTGAATCTTGTTCTGTGAAAAATTACTTATCTAGTAATTTATTGACATTCATTTCATGTCTTGATGTGGGAGGTGTTCCCTTGGGGAAAGCAGCCCTATGAGCTTGATGATGATTGCAGAAGGTTTCTCAAGGATACAGACTTTACAGAGCACAGCAGGTTTCAAACACCACCTACCAGATAACAGACAGCTGCTGGTATGAGGCATCTATGTACATCTGCACACACAAACTGGAGAAAACAAAATAATAGGAGCCACTAGGAATCCCTGCTGATAGCTGAACTGATGCTCAGCATGAAAATATCCTTCAGTAAAAGCCATTGCTTGTAAGTAATACATTCTGTATTATCTAGTTCAGAACAGGGTTAATACAGGAAACGAGGCACAAAGGCAGCTTGGCTCCCTTCTTTCCAAAAGCACCTATTTAAGCATAACACCTTTCAACATCAACAAATACAGGATGAGATTCCTCTCACCTAATTTTAACAGCTTAAAAATCGTGTGCTGAGCTAAACTAACTGTCTAAATTTCTTCCACAACTGCAGCACCATTATTGGTACCTCCCTGTGGTAATTTGCCCTTTCTCTCTTAGCAGCCACAGAATAAAAGATATTTGCCTTCCTGTACAGAGATTTTAAACAGCACACTTAGAAGAGACCTCCAGTTTTATAGACAGCTAAATCTGTGTGAAATATCCCTGCCCTTACAACAGAAGGATGTGTTACCCCATCCATGAGTCTTCTAGAGGCTGTAAGTCAAATGCTGATCATGATGGTTTTATTTTGAGATCTGCATCTCCTGTGCCAAAAATTAGCCTGATTTATTGTTCCTCTTCACCTAAATTTTGATCAGCTGTCTGTAGACCAGGACTTGTTTCTCACCAGCAACAAAGAACTGTTTTGCACATTATTGATGACACCATGAAATGACTGTGATGTTCTCTTGGGCTTTTTAATATAATTGCCAGAAAAATGAGCAAAGTGACTTATATTAAAGGATATGTTAATGCAAAGAAAGAAGATTAAACTATCACAATGCATGATAGACATAAAAAGCAAGTTACATTTTATTTACCTTCTGCAACTTTATTTTAGCATGCAGAAATTCGTAGTGACATCACTGTCTATGAATTTCCACATGTTAAAACAAAAAAAAAAAAGAATGCAAATTACAATTTCTGAATTATTTTAAAATTAAATAACTCTACCTATCATCTTTGCTTCATTTAGGTACCAGAACAGCACCCTGTCTTTTATCAGCTGTTATCATTCTTTTGAGGCATTGAGAGAAGGCAACAGACCTTGAAAAATAAGACTCACAAACAGATGACTGTGCATTCTGGCTCCACATCACCGGTCTGCCATACAAGAGATGAACCTGAAATCTTCCTGGCACTAGCCACCCTTATTATTCTATATTTTAGTGTTCTTCTCATTTAATCAGGGGGTTGACCAAGAAGCATATGGAGTGTGGGAACCCAGGACATCCCTCTGGGTGTCCTGGATGGCCAGAGCCGCTGGCAGGGGGCTCTGAGACCCTGGCATGCAGCCAAAGACACACGTGGGGTTTTGATCTTAGCCCGTGGAGCAAATTACCAACTCTGTATGAAGAATTACAAGCCACACACACAAGTTTAGGTATTGCAGTAGAAGTAGTCATGAAGTGAAAGGAAGGATTTTTGAGTGCTGTACAGGGGGGTTTTAAGCCTTGTACGCAGGGGTCAAAGTTTTGTACATGGGGGTCAGGGGTTCTAAGATGGAGGGATTTGGGTGTGCCCTGTCCTCTTTCTTTCTCCTTCCCAGCCTCCATGTCTTTGGTGATGTTGGCACTCACAGATTGGTTTAGAGTAGAAAGTCACCATTCAATATAGATAGTAGGCATTGGGGGAAAAAGTATAAACGTGTAACACGTAATATATGATATAAAAGATGGCAGCAGCCCCTGGGAGGGCAGTGTGCCTTTGTCTGATCAGCAGTTCAGAGAAAAGAATCTTTTAGATAAGCAACAATAAACAACCTTGAGACCACACAACAGAAGACTACTGAGTCTTTCTTCGAAGGCACGGGTTGGAGGAGGGACTTTTCCATCTTTTGGGGTCACCCCAATCCGGGGCTGGAAACCCCACATCTGGCGTCCCTGGGTGGGCAGGAGACCTGACAATGGAGGAAGCATTCCTGACACTCTGTCGGTGACAGGATTTGAAAGGATACTGTGGAAGAATATGATTTATTTTGTCAGCATTTGTTCAAAAGGCATCTCAGACACTGAGATATATATACCGATTATGTGGCCTCCTTCAGTGCCTCCAAACTGTCATTATTTGCCCGTAACTGGAAATGTAAACAGGGAAATATATGCTTGGTGGGTTTTCTGATTATCATAACTCATGTGAATGTGTTTTTTCTACATAATCACTTGAAGCCGACACCTAAAGTCGAAGTTAGAACTACTGCAAGTGACAGCAACATAAATAGATATAGTCTCACTTTCAATTACTTAGAAATTACTACAGGTAAAATATTATTCCTGTTTTCTCACCAGTATTATTGACTCTAGTTTTGGCCCTCAGGGTGTGAATTTGATTTGGAATTCGTTCTAAGCTGCATATTTAGGATATTTTCAATTTAGCAACATGTGAGGCATCTAGTAGAGTGTTATTGCTTCCTGCAAGAACAGGTAGAAATAAAGAGAATGTTTTATGCAGAATTCTATAGTCATTGCAACAGTAGATGGTAAAATTTGCTGATCTCTAGAACACTTGAGAAGCAAAAATTTGAAGATAAATGAAAATGCTAATAATATAATTGCTTAGCCAAATATTTTACTACTGACGCACTGAAATTTGGCTTCTGATGTTAGTGCTTAAATAGGAGCACCCAACTTTCAAATGTGCACAGCACTACAAAAATTAGTGCTAACTTCAGCAAGTCTTGAGATACAGATACATCTGAAGCTACAAAACACAGGCATCTAAACTTAGACACTAATAGTTGTAAAATGCTGATCTAATGTGTATAAAGCAGTTTTAAAACAAAGTAATTTGAAATAAATCCTTTTCTCTCTCTCCATATCTGAGCTGGTTCATCGTATGATGCTGGTAAGAGTGCAAGTGATGTCTGCTTGCCCTTTCCCTGATGGAGCTGGCCCAGCCCTAACAGGGACCTCTCTGCAGCTCTAGTTTGAGCCCACCTGAAGCTGAGGAATAAGAAATGCAGGGTGCAGCCATGTGGGGAAAGAGGAGAGAGAAATGAAGGTCTCTGGCCAGGCAGAGGCTCCCAAGCCTGGGCTTGCCTGCATTGCTTGGGGCCAGCACTGGGAGCTGGCTCAGAGAGCAGATCCTTGTCTGCCTGGGGAGCTGCAGGTGTGTCTGAGGGAAAGCTGCATTTGGGGTCATGCAAATGACCTTGGGGACCTGTGCAGGCCTGGGGGCCATGGAGGCTGCATGGGAGAGAGGGCTAGGGCTTGGTGTGATGCTGCCCATGGACCAAGCTGGGCCAAGGAGCGCTGACTCGGAGAAAGGGTCAAGAAGGAGCACTGACCCTGAGAAAAGAGGGCTCCCCCAGCACAGAAGGTGTGCCTGAATGCACGCTGCTGATTTTTTTCATATCAACATTCTCTTTTTCTATGTTCTTCCAACACCCTGCTGTATTCTTGTAGTAGCTTTATGTGTTGACAATTCTGAATGGTGTTTTTTGATTCAGAGCACAGCTTTTAATATTAATTGTATTGAAATCAAAGCTTTGTCGTAATGAAAAAGTTACTCTTAACAACAGATCTGAAGAGGGCCAGCATGACTAATTACTTTATTTGATTGTTTCCAGAGTCGCCATTCCTTTTTTGTGTTGCTGCAAAGAAAGTAGGAAGACCACAGATAGTTGATTTATTTATCCTAAAAGTTCAGCTCAAGTACTAAGGTTTGGGGCTGTCATGGCAATGGAATATGTAGTATAGATAAGCAACTTTAAAAAAGTATTTAATTTCTTTTCATTAGTGTCTAGCTTGCCATTAATTAGTATCATCTGCTTACCATTTTGAACTGCTTCATTCAAGGGTCTTGTCTCTTAAATAGGAAATGAATGAGCAGCATTATGACAGTGTTTTGTGAACCTGTAGAGCCCAGATGTACTTTTCAGATATATGTTTGGCTGCTTTCTACAGATTGTGGTCATTTTGGAGGCCTTGATTTTAAGAGTCCACGCATTTTCTGAGCATTTTTTCGTGCAGGATTGTGTTTGCTTTTGGCTCTTTGCTGCAATTCAGGACTGACTATCAGAAAATCTTGTGGGCTTTGGTGACTGGGTGTACACAGAAAAAACCACACTGGCATGGCTGCAGCTCCAGTGGGGGACCTGCAAGACTCAGAATCATAGAAAATCTGGCTGAAAGGGTCCTCTGGAGGTCATCTAGCCAAACTTCTCAGTCAGAGTGGGATTATCTCCACTGCTCCATCATCCATATCTTCATCTACCTGATCTCTGAACACTTCTAAAGGTGGAGATCCCACAGCCTCTCCCAGAGCACAGAACAGGCAACCTGGTCCAGTGCTGCTCTATCCTCCATGTGAGCAGACTTTGTTCTTCAGGTGCAACCAGAATTTCCCAGGCCTCAATCTACTGCCCCTTGTATGTAACAGCACATTTGTATTTGTTGTAGGCAGCATTTGTAATACAGTATTTGTAATAGTGGAGGTAATGGCCAAGGTAAAGGGAAAAATAACCAAAACCACTTTGATCATTTAGTATCAAGGAAGTTTCCATTTTTAATGTCAACATAAAAGATAATTTTTTTTTTAGGGAGCATGGGCTATTTCATTTCTACAATACTTATCAAGCAAATAGTTAGAAAAATAACTTATGTTATCATTTTCTAATAAACTTCCAGTGCTTGTTAGTCTTCATCCAGTATCCATTTTACATTGATACAGATTTCTTGAAGGTGCAAAAATTGCAGGTATCTCTTATCAAACTGAGTTCTTTATCACTAAGGTTCTTCTGATAGTCAAGGGTTTTTTCATCACTGTCTTTAGAAACACTTTTGAGGTCTCCATCTGGGAAGATTGAGACATTCTTCAGGAGTATATGAGTTATTGTTTTGTATGTCTTGGTCTGTGTACAACTGTATACTTCCAAGCTTTTGTATCTCATTACACAGGAAACAGAAGTTGGATGCAGCACACACATGAAAAGCAGCACAAATGGTGTGTAATGTTTTGCACATAATTCATAGAAAAGCCATGTATGTTTTTAGTTACCACATAAACAGCAGATTTAGTTGCTATTGGCCATGAACCAGTAGATTAATGGTCAACCAGAAGACATTGTTTGATGACATCCATAGTGTTTTGCTCCTTTGGTAGGCACTATTGTTAAAAGTGAAATGAAAAAAAACCCAGAAGCCCTTAGTGTACCCACATCTTTTAAAATGATGTTTGTGTCTCTTCAGCTGGCTCAAAGCCCAGGTTTCTTCTTCCCTCTTCACCATAAGGGTTCACCTCTTCATGATTTGATCCTGCTTCACCTCTGCTTTCTCTTGCTCTCCTGTAATGAAAATTCATTTTATATTAGAAGGTCCCTGATCTGTTACAAGTCCTTCTGTCAGGATCCCCAGAATCCCTAACTGTAAGTTATGCTGTGTTTAACTGGAAATATTTATATAAAAGAAACCAAGTTATGTTTAAGAAGAACTGTAGCAAATCTGCTATGTTCTTATAAACCGTGTTGGTGGAGGGACATAGAAAACCAACCAAGCAATACTTGTTAATGCAGTAATATTTAAGGAAAATGTCATTACTCTACAGCCTACAATCAGATTAAAGAAAACTGCAGGTGCTGATGAATGTGGGCAACTCTGCTGTTGGAGAAGGCACCATGTTCCCAGCAGGACATCCCTCCTCCTTGGCAGAAGCTTGGCCACCCTGCAGCTCCCTGGGGCCAAAGCATTGGTTAAACTGATGGTAATGGGGAAATTGCACTAAGCTGCCAAAGCTGTCCAGTACTGGGAGACAGGGAGATGAACCTCTAACTATCACTGTTTTATGGGAAAGGGATAACAGGCTTTCATTCCTTAACTTGCTTCAGGTAAACTGAAGCCTAATCTAAAAAATCCTAATGATTCAATTATCGGGACATCTTCCAGTAGTCACGACCATAATATCAAGAAATATTACTCACTTTTTGCGATTTCTCTGCCCAGTGATGATCAAGACAATAACTCCAATGACAACCAGACCCATGACCACCCCAAATACAATTAGCCAGATGGTTACTGGTGGTTCATAAGGTGCAGCCCGGGTTGGAAGTATTCCCACAAACTCCAGTGTGCTATCATCGAGTCTGAAAGCCTCATTCATTCGTCCTCGAGACAACCTGCCAGCAGATCCAAATTCAATCCACACATTTATTGAGAGGAAAGGAACAGTTTTAAGTTTTTTATAAATATTAAGCATGGCAAGCTTCCCCTGAACATCTCAGTTAAAAAGGCAGCAGAGGAGGTACTGCTAAACCCATTTTCCTTCTGGCATGTGAGTAACAACCATAGAAACTTAAACCCTTAACCTACTGCAGCTTAACTGATGTGTTCAGACACTGTATGAACTCTCAAACTCAGTCTTAACATTTATTAAATGAACCTCCTGATCTCCTTCTCTCTTTGTATTTTGCCCTTCATTCTCTTTACCATTTCTTGTCTATTGCAAAGTTTCTTAGTTATGCCACATAAAACCACAGCTTAGACTGCTTGCCTGTTTCCCTCTTACAACCTTACACAATTTTGATTAACGTGTTTCTCACTGCCCTGAAAACCCTTTTCCTGGTGTATTATCTGTGCATTGTTTTTCCCTAAACTTCCACATCTATTACTGACTGCTAACCCAAGAGTTACTTTCACAGCCCTGTGAACAAAGTATTCTTCTCCCTTTGTTCATCAGTTTGTCTCACTGCTTCTTCAACCCCATCTCAGGCTGATGCTGCTTTTAGATTTGTGCCCTCTTCATTTCCCACTGCACATTACCCATGATCTTCTGCAGAGTTGCAGTTTTAGTTATCATTTTTATAGCAATGACTTACAGTGGTGTCACACCATGCTATAAAAGAGCTGTTCATTGACCTGTAAGTGGGAACTAGCTCCTGCTCTGCCCTCCTCTATATAATCAAATACATCTGGCTGTCTTTCTAGTACACCATTATTCTGGAGTCCTTGTTAACAATAATTCTTGCACTGACTTGTCGAAAATGAGAGGAAGAACACACGTGTGCATGCACACATCACTACTGTATTCTGTATTTCAGGATATAAAATAGTTCCTGTCAAAGTCTGAGCAATTAGATTGGCTGGCAAGGTCTGATGCAAATGAGATGTGTTTTGGCAACACCCTGGAGCATTTTACTTTGGCTGTTGTCCAAGATACCATCTGATAGATGGACTATTTTTTTTCTGTCATAATAGTTTTCATCCTAGTATCTCTCATCCCACTATTTTCATTTTAACTGCAGAATTTACTTTCTTGTCACTGCTTCTGCCTCAGCTGACTTAAGCACTGCTTTCCCTTCCAACTTTCCATCTGGTTGGTTGGTTGGTTGGTTGGGTTTTTTTCCCAGAAAGCAAAATCTCACCTGATGGCGCCTTCCACGTCAGCTCTGGGCACAATATCACTGATATTACCTGGCATGCTGACAGTAATGTAGAAAGAGATCCTTCGTGTCTCTTCCCCAACATGAATGTCTGCAACACTGAAGGAGCAACAGAAGAAAAAGGTTATTTTCATTGTTGAGATGACATTAGCTTTAAATTCGAGCCAGTGAACAGTTGTGTTTGATTGACATTGCCAGAGGTTTAGTTTACACTGGGGGCATAGTAAAATCAGCTGGGAAGTGAAATCTATTTTCCTGCCAGAATCCCTTTTTCTATATGCTAATTTGTAACTTGAGCTGGAGAGTCTCCCTCGTACCTTAAACAAGTCTTGGTGTAATTTTCCATAGCACATAATCACTTGCAGAACAGAGAGTGTTTGGGGTTGATCTCGTGACTGAGGTGATGTATGAAGTGCAAAGTGGAAAAAAATAGCTTTCTTCCTTATTTTTCTAGAGTAGATTCTAGATATTACATGACTGATATTCTATAAAGTAATATCTAATAGCTTTAGTAGATAGCTTCTGAGCATTATTGAAGATACTTAATCAAAAGGGTTGTTTTTCTTAACAAAATCACTTTCAGGTAAAAGATTTTATGCTTGTAACTGAACTTAGATAAGATTAGTAAGTCTGTATCAAATTCTAGTGCTTTATAGTCAACATGCTCATCTTCCTTAGCCCCAAACCTCTTGAATATTCAGTATGATACACACACATTGCTAGAAATGTTTATTTCTAATCAGTCTGCCTTCCCTGATACTTCTATATATGTGTTTGGCACAAATTGTAAAGGTTCATCTCCATCACTGATAGGCTGTAGGAGACAAAGCCTTCTTACCTAACTTTAGCACATTATTCCTAAACTTCAGGCTCTTGGGGGGAAAGGTCTCACATACCCGAGCTGTCATCTTGCCTTTTACAAGCAATGTTTGACATTGTTTCTGTCACCTTACATTTGACAGAAGGCACAATTAATCCCACCAGTTCATGCCATTAGCTGAGCAGAAGCAATGCAGGCAGAGCTGGCACAATTAGGGAAGCCACTCACTCAAAGTCAACTTTCTGCTTCTTCTCCTTTGCAAAGTATTTTCTCATGGCATAGGCGACAGATGACTTGAACAAGAAGAGCTCGCTGTCATCCCATTCATACTGCAGAAACAGCACAAGAGAAATTCCTCAGAGATGGCAAGAAATCAGGGACATTAAGAAATCCTTCTAAAAAGAAATAGCAACTGTAATGCTTGGCATGCACTTCAGTATTATTTATTTGTGCCATGACAGCACATCAGAAACCAACCCAAACCCTTTAGATCTGTTAAACTGGGCACTGTGGAGGAGAATAACCAAGGAGGCATCCCTGCTGCCAGACATCATGCTGTCCCTCTGCAATCTCTGGCACCTTTATATGGGGTTGCTGAAGATGCTGCAGTCCCAGCACATCTCCCTGCCTTACAGGGAGAAAAGGCATCAGCAAGGCTATTCCTACTAACTATTGTACATTCTTTTTGAATTTTAAAGATTTTGTTATTTAGATCTTGTTTTAATCACATAAGTTTATTTGCAGAGCTGTTCTGCTAAGGAGGAGAACCCTTGTAGAGTTGTACTGTGAAAGTGGCTAACTTATTTGCTTGATGAGCTCGGATTTTTGTTTGTGGTCTGTATTGGTAAAAAACTCTTTTTATTAGTACTTCTGCAGTAAGCACATATTTGGGGTTGTTTTTATTTTTCCCTAGAGAACAGATAGGTGATATAAAAAAATGTATTGCCTGTGTGCAGGCTTTTCCTGGCCTGCCTTATGAGTCCAAAGTTATTTGCAGCGGAAGACAAAAACAGCTTCTTTGGGGCAGGAACCAAGAGCTGTACAGGGGGCAAAAACCACCACAGGAGGTGATAAAGCAGCCTGGTCTGTTGTGAAATACCAGGTGTGCACAAAGGGAAAATTTCCAGCTGAACTCTGTGGCAATATCTTTTTATTCCACTCAGGCATAGATTTGATCGTGTTTATGATACCTGGGCAGGAAGGCCCATAAATGCTGTCAGTGACAGAAAGGCAGCTCCTGACTTTCTTGAGCATTACTCAGGAAGGTGTGGTAGAAGGCAGCCCTGTTTTAACAGGCTTTATAAAAACCTAGCTACCTTTTCCAGATGTGTCCACCTCTTAAGACTGATGTAAAATGAGAGAGATGTATAAATATCTATGAGGAAAACAGGGCTAGACGGGGATAAACTGTTTAGCTGGGTCTGTTGCAAGAGGACAAGGAGTAATGATTTTAGACTAAAAGAGAATTGATTTAGATTAGTTACTAGGAAGAAATTATTTACTGTTGAGGCATTGGAACAGGTTGCCCAGAGAGGTGTTGGATACTCAGTTTCTAGAAATATTCAAGGTCAGGCTGGGTGAGGCTTACAGCAACTTGATCTAGGTGAAGATGTCCTTTCTCATTGCAGCTGGGTTGGGCTAGCTGATCTTTAGAGGTCCCTCACAACCTAAAGAGTCTTGATTCTATTAATAAAGGGCAGGAAGAGGCAGAAAGAACCCACTGCTGTCAGTCCATTCAGGACCAGCTCCCAGGAAAGGCACAGGTACCCACAGCCACGGCAATCAGAGCAGTCCTGGGGCATTTGGAGGGCAGGGCCTGTGCCACCCTGGCTGTTCCCACCAGGAAAGGCTGAGGCTGACTTTCCTTTGCGAGGCAAGTGCCCCCAGCTTTCTCCTGCTTGCACAGCCCTGCACTGAAGCATCTCTTCTTGTTGCTGCTGCTGCCTCCGGCAGCTGGCACTGTTCACTATCACAGCTAAGAGGCTATTGTTGGGGTTTCTCAATTTTCTATTTATGCCCAACATCTTTAGGCTTGCAGTGCTGCTTTTTTATTATTACTATTATTATTTTTTTTACCAGGATCTAATTGAGCTCGATTCTTCTTACTGCTTTCTGTACTTAGCATGTTAACTTTTTAATCATTTATTCATTTCTCTAGCTTATACTTTGTCTTTTTCAGTCTAATGTATTTTAAGTGCCACTGTGCCTCTCAATTGCCTTTATAAATACTCTTACTGGCTGTGTGGATGGGAAGTACCTGGCTGGCTTCTGATCTGTGTTTGAGTTGTGACTACCCACACGGCTTCCCCAGGCATCTCAGGCACCCACCCCACACTGTGCCTTACAAAGCTGCTTTGCTTTCAGAGAGAAATGAACTCTGCCAGGCACCCCTGCTCTGTTACAGTGCATTCACTCTGAGATCCCATATGTGATCTGAAGGACAGTGTAAGGTGGCCTTTGATTCAAAAAGCATTCTTCATTGTCAAATACATCCAAATGCCTGCAGGCTGACAGCTCTCCATTCTCTAACACTGTCTTGTGTGACAGCCCTTTACAATGTGATCACACGTATGGCATTGACCTGGTAGAGAATTTTTAATTAATGTTTGGGGTCTGGTTTTCAAGTGGCAGGGGCTCCTGGGGCCGTTTATTTTAAATATGACAGACCCCAAGGCATTCAGTGGGGATCTTGTAGCAGTTTCCCTTGTGCGGGCACTTTCATGAAGCCCCAGCTGAAGCAAAGCTGTGGATGTTTCAGCCTCATCAGCTGCACCGGTGATCCAGCAATGCTGCGGCTGCAGCTCTAATCTCATCAGCCTGGAAACAATTAGCAGGGTAATTGCGGCAGTGCACGCTCTGGTACAGCTGGCGTGGAGCCCATCCGAGAGTCTGGATGCTTAATTTGCCAGAACTGGGGGCTATTGAAACGTCCCTGCTGGTCACAGCCGGGGCTGAGTCACAGCCTGTGTGAGCTGCAGCTGCCCTGGCCCCCAGCACAGCTGTACCTGAGCCCCAGAGCAGGAATCTTTCCCTGCCTGCTCTCTCCAGAGCCAGGGAGCACAAATGCAAAACTGTTGGCTGGCATATTCAGACTGCTTTGTGCTGTTAGGTCAGGGCAAAGCAAGTCAAAATGCACCTTAAATAAACAATTGCCCACAGCTTCTGTGCACTGTGAGCCGTGCAAAACACCCAAAACACACTGCTCTGTGTAGCTGGGCTGAGAGTCTGCCCGAGATTCCCCTGCCTCTTCTCAATGCCAGTTCACACTGTACCATGACCTGCTGCTGCCACACCAGCGTTCAGCCATGTCCCTGGGGGCTCAGCAAAAGGGACATTTTGGGGAGGCAGAAAGCAACTGAACAGAAAAGGTTTCTTGCAAGTCAGTGATGTGAACTGGTTTTGAGAGGAAAATGTATGACTTGCTCTTCAGAGCTTAGGAACCTACTGTCCATACAATAATTCAAATTAAGTAATCTGTATGAGATTGTTTTACAGCTGCTCAATTGCACAACAAAAGACTATGATGGCTAAAGGCAGGCATAAAAATGATATTAAGCTAAACATTAACCATAATGACTAATAAACGTGTTGTAATATGGAACCTTTTTATGCTGTTGGTATCAGTTTTGAATTGTATCAAACTCGACTAGGCAGTCTAGGAAGCAATAAAACTCCAGTGGGGCTTGCGTGTGAGAGAGTGATAGAAGCAAGAGCATCAATTCATATGAAAAATGGGCCCGTGGTTTGTGTCCTTGCTAGTGCAATAGGCTCCAACACGCAGGTCTAAATGGCCTGCCTGATGACATACTCATTCTTGGAAAATTACTAATGTCCTGCAAGGTGAAAATGGCTATTAACAGGAATGAAGTGTCTGCACTTAAACCTTCTACACTGCCTCCATGAGATTAGCATAAAGAGGAAGAGTAGGAATAAGGAGTGGATTTGCAGCCTGGGTTAAGCAGATGGGCTAAGCCAAGGCTCTGTTTAAAATCGTAAAAGCCATCTTCGGCTCTGATGAGATTTTTTTCATTGCTGTAATACATTTTATTGGACCAGCTGGTATAATTGGGGAAAGCAGACAAGCTCTTGGGAATGAAAGCCCTTCGCCTCATCTGAAACAGAAGCAGCTGCACTGCACTGTCCCCTGCAATCTCAATAACAAAGCTGTCTCTGCATCAGGGTTGGAGGGCAGGGAGGCAGCTGAACATATCAGGGCCTGGAAATATTACTGTAAACAGCCAAACAAAAATCTATGGAGAAATGCTAACAGATGTGTTTTAGTTTGGAATCAAGAGCATTTAAGGACAGAGAGGGAGATCCACCAGGCTGCTTTTAAATGTGAAGTTAGCTGCTCTAATAACTTCTGAAGGCAGCCACCATAGCCATGATAATGGCAATTAGAAGAAATTAGGTAAAAGCTTTAAGTGGAGACTGGGGAAAATACAGCCATTTTCATGTACACAGATTCCTCTATGTTATGTCCCTCCAGGCCTGTTCTGCAGGAGGAGAAAAATCATGATTGGTATCTCTACAGAAAAACTCACCTAGCTGAGATGCCTTCCCTGAAAGGGGTGGGCTCACTCAGAAATTCCTCCACTAAATTTAGAGGCAGCCTTGACGACAAACTTAGACAAGACATCTTATATGTGATAACCCCTCACCTGAGCTGATGCCACCCTTCAGACACAAAGATCAGCCATACCCTGACTCATTTTCTGAGCCCTTACCACCAGACCTCTGTTGCCCAAGCAGTAAGAAGGGTGCCTCAGCACAATCACACTCACCGCCTGGTCCCCCATAGCTGACTTCAGGCTGATGCGCACTTTGATGGCATTGCTAGAATCTGGTTTAGAAAGAAACAAGGGCCACGTTAGAGCTGCTGCAACAGAAAATATGCTCCTGGGAAATGCTGAGGTGGCTAAAGCTTCCTTACAGGTTCCCTTGCTCCCCTTGGACAGCTTGGTGGGACTAATTTTGTTTCACTTCAGTCACCTCTACTGCAAACACACTCATCTGAGCTGTCAGTTCCCAAGTCTGGTTTTGTAGCAGATAGAAGGAAAATTCCTCTCTCCCATCACTGGGAACGAGCAGCTTAGATGCTGGTACCTGGTTAGGTGAATGTGAATCCCACTATCAGAGACTGGTACAGGGCTGTAAGAGTTACAATGCTCTCAAGTGCCAGCAATGATTAAACAAATATAACCTGTCTGGTTCATCACTCAGTGTCACAATAAGCTGAAAAAATGCATTTTCCACAGTCTCCTCCTTTTTCTCCCCTTGAACTCCCCTCTTTGAATTACACATGTCAGCAAACCATAGCAGTATTTTTTTGTACTGGTCTGCCCCTACACCTGGGTCCCCGGACAAGTGGCTCCCAGCTCTGCAGTACAGGCACTGCTCTCAGAAAAGTGCCACACAAGACCAAGTTTCTGAATCTTTCTTCCTTCTGTGGAGCCATCCCACACTCTGAGTGCTGCCATCATGAAAAAAAGGACCCCCTCAATTTCTGAGAACTGGGTGAGGCTCTGACAAACATGCATGCTAACTTCTTCAGCTCCGGCCATGAGGAAGCCACTAGGTTTTCCTGTGAGTAAAATTTACAGCTCAGTGTTTATTTCCCATAACCTTGCTTTTTTAGGGAGAATAGCCTCCAACAGCTGCAAGAGAGAGGCACTTTGCTAACCCAGGGTTGTGAAGAATAACTTGTGTCCTTAAATCACCCACAAGCCATACATACATGGTGTCCAGTCTGTTTTCCAGCCAACGAATCTGCCAGAATTGTTTTTTTTCAGCCACTCATATAAAGGTTCAAAGTAGTGGAGCAAGGGAGCTGCATTCATGTATTTCTCTCCTGTTACACTTTCCAGTGCTTGAGTCCAGGGCTTGGATCTCCCTAATTCCAGCAACTGTCTGTATACATGGAATGAGAATACGTTATTGCCATGTTCCATCTAGATGAGAAAAACACTCTGTGATCAGTATGAAGGTGTTCTTCTTTGCTTCTGAATTCACTCCTTTCTTCCATTATTCCTATTAATAAAAATATTTTATTCCCACAAACAAGTAATTAAACCCTTGTTGTTTAGAACCTTAGTGTACATAAATTTAGTCAGCTTTTCAAAATGAATTGAGCAGGTATAGGCGAAATTTCCAAGTTAGGTTTATCCTTGATACAACCTCATTTACTCCAGAAGCTTTGTTACACTCTGATTTATTACATGTGAGAAATTTGCTTTGTTACCTGAGTTTCTGCCCAGCTTTAGTGGAGTTGGTAATGTCACATTTGTGAAGAGGGCCAGTATGGCCAGCTGCCTTGCAAAGTGCCTCCTGAAACTGGAACTGATAGATGGTGCGGGTGTAGTACCTAAAAGAAGGGCAAGGAAAAAGGAGGTGCAGGTTTTATTACCTGTCTGTCAAGGAAACCTGAAAGCCTTTGGCCTTTGGAAAGCTCTGCTGCATCAGCTGTCACTCCTGCTTGGGAGACTGCACTGCAGGGACAGAGGCCAGCTGATATTTACAGGCTAGGCTAACTCAAATCTAGCAAAATGCCAAGATCAAGTGGACTAGAAGAGCCCCAGGTCTGTTTGTTGCCACATAAATCAGAAGAGAGTAAAGTTTTTAAGTCCAGCTCTCTGCTCTGAGCCCTCTAAAATGAGGTGGCTGGGACACAGCAGACATCCAGTGCTGCACATTCATGGCCCAAAAGACATGGGGCACAGTGATTCCCCAGGAGGCAAACACCTCATACAGAAGTGCCCCTGCTGGTTTGATGGCAGCATGAAACTTTCCTGTTCAGCAAGAAGGTCAGCAGCCCCCTCACTGCTCAGAGATTATTGTGGAACAACCCCTGATGTGCAGAGAAACACTCCCCTTGAAATCAGCAACCTTCGGTCTGGGCTTTAAACAAAATAAGTCCTAAGACTCTCCAGATGTTTTAGGTAGCTGGGGCTTGTTCTGTAGGCATGTCATGAATTCATGTCATTAATTAAATCATGAATTAAACACTGCACTACCTTATGAAGGAGTAATCATTGGCCACATGAAACAGCGTGGCAGGGTCGCAGTAGGTTTCATCATGAGGGACTGGCTCCACAACTCCAACTATGGCTCTCCTGGAGATGAAGGAATAACACAGGGTTTCTGTTTACAGACAATAAGCAAAGGTAATCTGACTCAGCTTTTCTTCTGTTTTGTCTGATACATATGGACACCTCTCACTTGCAAACAGAAGAATTCCATACAGCTCCCAGCAAACCCAAGCGAGTTCTGCTCCACAGCTGGAGACCACAGAGAGGAAGCTCAAACAGAGCTTCCAACAGAGGAAGCTGTTTGGAAACTCATAATGCAAGGAAGGGATTTGTATGATGGCAGGGTGTGCAGGGATCATAGTGGTATGAAATAATCTGCAAGACATGAGATTCACACAACCACCTCATGCCCTAGGCCATCCCAAGTGTAGAGACCTGTATTTTGTTCCTGGCAAGGGCATGCAGAGACTAGGCAAGCCAAAAGGTAGATGGCCTCCTGTGCCACTGGGCTGGAGATAAGATTTCTCTTTATTTCCTCTCCTGAGACTGTGTTTCCTGAGAAACAAACCCATGCCTTGAGTTCTGAAAATGGTAATAAGCTTCCATGGAAATATTTTTCATAAACCTGTATTTCAAGCAGAGAGCTTTGCAGTGCCACTGCAACAGATGTGATAAGCTTTCCTAAACAATTTGTCATTCTCTATTTCTCTGACATTTCTGCTACTTTTGAATACATTGAAGCTGATTGATTTTTACAGTGGGTCAAGAGGCTTGCATATATCAACTTTTATTATAGATTCTGTTTGCTGATGGAGGCCTGCTGTTCATCTTTGTGTTAGAGTTCAGGCTCCATTTTCAGCATGGGGCTTGTTTGGTTTCTTCGCATTTTTCTGCCCTCATATTAAAACCAACCTGGGAAATTACAAACTCCAGTCTGAATCATATTTTTTTTTTAATCTTGTGCTCCAAGGTGCTGAAAATAGACTGATTGATGGGCATAGTATGAAAAGGCACCTCTGGCTGTTACTTGCCGAGAGAACTGTACTTTCTGTACCAGGAAAGGTGGTATCTTGGTACACAAGGAAGGAAAGATTCAGTCTGAAAGCTTTCAGATAATTTGCCTCCAAAAGCACTACATGGTGGGAAGGAAACACAAAGCAGAGAAGTGTGCTCAGATACTTGGTGGATTGAGATATGCATGCTTCTCTGGCTGGCAAGTGCAATGAACCTCACCTTCCACTTGTCCTTAAGGATGCGGGGAGCAAACCAGAGCATGTGAACAATGAGACTTAGAGAGGAGCTGTACTTTAGCTGAGAAGATGTCTCAGGGAATGTGTCAGGGGGACAGCAATGTTGATCTGGAACAGGCCATGCAAAGGCCATGGGCTGTCTTTATCAGGAAGCTGACATGAGACATGATGAGACATTGTCTGCACCACAGCTGGGTATTTCTATCTAGCACTCTATTGGTATTTACAGAAACACCCAGAGACCAGATCCTGTCCTATGGAGGCACAAACACCTCAATATGTTGAGTAACTAGGGTTGAGTTTGCAGGTTCATACGAAAAAAATCCCCTTTGTTTCTCAAACTTACTTCATCTCCCACCATCGTTTGGTCCATTCCTGCTTTGTAATCTCACCCCTAAACACCATCCACCTCCACTTCTCCAGCATGTAAGTAAAAGGCATTGTTCCAACAATGGTTAGTGCTTGTTTGAGCAGAAAGTTGATTTCAGTTTCTGAAGAGAGAAGCAGTTAAGGTAATGGTTATGGTAGCAATTAGTACCTGATTGGATGGCTACAGTTGTTTCTTTTAACAGCTAATGCTTACATCTTGTTTGAATTACAGATTTTTCACTAAAGAAAAAGTGAAGGAAGGAGGAATACTACTGAAAAAAACATGAGATAAGATCATTTAGGAATTGTATACTGTTTTGTCTCTTTCTTTCCCGCAAACTCTTAAATAACCTAGTCCTTTGACATTTACATTTAGTTATCCATCACTGAGAACCTCTCCAGTTTCTGTGGAATTTTGAGCTGAAGACATCTAAAAATGCATAAAATGTGCATCTTCATCCATCTAAGGCAGTGCTCAGAAGCCAGATGAACTGCATTATGATGAGGGGCCTACCAATGTTGTCACTGAATATTCACTGAAGTGGGAGATGTAAATCTCAAGGTTTCAGTTTCATTTGAACTGCTAAATACATATCTTGATAGAGATATGTATGGATTCATGCAACAGAGATTGAAAAGAGTTTTGGAGACTCATCTAAATGAACTATGAAGATTTAAGGATGATGTGCTCGGTACTGAAGGTAGTGAAGTGCTAGCTACTTCTTTTTAAATTATGTAACAGCATTGTAAAGCAGTGATCCTTGCTTCACAATGTGATTTGAGGAAAAAATAGTATTTCTGGTAGATTAGAAGAGTAGGATTTTCAGAAGCCTGTCAGTTGATTTCTGAGTTTGCAGACACAATCTTCTGCTACAAAATAAGGCCAGAAAGTGCTTTCACTTAAACGCATAATATTACTGCACTTTTTTACCTTCATCATCTTGGAAAGATGGCTCTAGGAGATCAAGAGATTTCAAGTGCTGAGGTGTGGCTGCAGAAAGGGACATAATTTCACCGACAGCTTCGTGGAAGCCCTCGTTGGCACCGCTCCTCAGCAGGTAGGGCTGCCCCGCGTACGCCATGTCGTACTCAATGTGGCCCATCTCGTGGTGTGCCGTCAGGAAGTCATCCATGGTCACTTTGGTGCACATCTTGATCCTGCACAGCAGAATAAAGGGTCTGTGGTTAGAGAGAGAGTGGCCCCGGGGAAGGCTGACTGAGCCCTGTGTGCCACAGCCATGGGGCAAAGCCCCTCCATTTGCAAATGCCCTTTGCAAAACCTGGGCAGCTACGTCCTGGTATGCAGTGCAGATCCTCCTGCTGCAGCAATACTTCATGGGGAACTCAGCAAAACACCTTCAGCCACCTTGAAATTGTCCAGGGAGTAAGAGAAAACTGCTGCTTTGTGAGAACAGCTGTTCCCTAAAACCTGGCAATAAACTCCCTGTATGTGTGGGAGTGAGTAACCACCACCAATCTTAGTAAGACAGTAACGTATAAAACCCCAGCTACTTCATCCTCGTGTAGGATTTACAATTTGCTAAAGGAATGTCTTCCAAACAGGGTTTCTTTTTACCTTCCACAGACTGCTGAGGTGGGACACAGATGTGTTTCACTAAGGCTCTGCTGTGCACCAGCTTCTTTCCCTGGGTAACTGTGGGGGCTGCAAGAGGGGTCAGAATTTCTGCGAGAAGCATTCATTGTGTGGGAACTTGCTGCCCCATGTCTTTCCCAAGTATGGAAGAGACTGATGGATTTTCATGAAACTGGATAACTCTGCTGAAGATAGACAGTGGACTCTCAGGAGATTTTCCCTTGCTACCCAGGGACCCGCTTCCATTGCTGCAAAATGTGCAGTTGTCTGTAAACTTCACTGGTATCCACCTGCATTTCTACTTATTCCTTAAGCCCTAGAACATAGACACTATTTCTCTAATTCATAAAAGTATTAGTCACTTCTCAGCTAAAATCTGAGTTCTTGAGCAGATCCACTAGTGAATTTGAGTAGATCTTCACAGGAAAAATTATACAGAAAGGTTTACAGTCCCACAGGATCCCTGCTCTCGTCTTCCTTCCCCCTCTTATCGGCCAGAAAAATAAATAAAGGAGAAATTATAACTTAAGACAGCATGGTGCACCTTTAGTGCAAATACGTTTGTTCTAGGAGGCAGTACAAAAAGGGGTCATGGCAATTTCAGTACCTGTAATCGTTTTTGCCCAGGTCCCATGCTGTAGGATGGCAGACAACCTTCCTGCCGTCGGTCGGCTCTGTGAGCATGGAGTTATTCCAGAAGCCCTCAGTCATGTTATCAAGGCCAATGGAAGCAAAGAAGGCCTCAGCAGATTTGAATATTTTAATTGCATCCCATTTCTGAAAGAGACAATGCCACCATTAAGCTCTGCTTCTGCATGCAGCCTGTTCCTAATGCTCTGCTTGATGCAGAGCAGCTGACTTAACATATCTCCCAGGAGCTTCACACCTGCACCTGGCCTATCGAGAGTAAGTCAGTAGTGTCTGCCTTTGACACTTCTGTGAATTCTGCTGGGAACTGGAATTAAGTGTTTTCCCTGCAAACAAAATAGGTTTCTGCACTCAGAGGTTCAGCAGATAGCACCTGACCCAGACAAGAGAAGCTCTCAATAAAAGATAAAGTAAGATAAAAAATGCATTCCTGTATGTCAGATTGGTGATCTGACCCTTCAGTCACTTCAGTCAACCTGGGGACAGCATGTTTGAGGAAGTGGAGCTACATTCCCAGCAGATGAGCATGAGAGACTTCAGCCAGAACCATAAAACCTGGCAAACCTATCTATGGGAGTTGCTTATCAGATTAAAACTGCATGGTTAAGTTCTGGATAATTTTGCCATTCAGCAGTTTTATTGTTCTACCCAGCAGGAGCTCTGCTTTTACTGAAATGAGCTCTCACAGAGACCTGAGTGGCAAACAGTTCATTTGGATGAAAATCCCAAATGGGGCACACCCACCAACAAGGATGAGGCCACCCACTGCTCAAAGGCTTTGTAAAGAATGCTTCCCTTCTTGCAGTGGTGCTTCAACAGACATATATTTATGTGCACAAGTGGGTCAGTAGTGTAAAACAGAGGTGAGATTAATGCAGACTTGTGCAAACTGCTAAGGAATCAAATTCAACTATTCCTTCTCTTACCAACATAACATTTTCATGGAGTGCTGCCTAAGAGAGGAGAGTAGATTTCAGGTGAATTGCATTTCAGAAATCAAATTCCATCTAGTTCCATCAAATTCCCTTTAGTTTAAAAAAGGAGTAAGGCTTTGGCAAGACTACAGGGAATTATTTTCACCCATGTTCTTGGTCTGGTAAAGGTGGTGTCACAGCTGTTAGCTCTACAGATCTCAAACACAGACCTTATGCTGCTATGCAGTTATCAAAAGATAACAGGCAGTTTCTCTAGCTGTATCCAAATAAACAAGACTGACAAAAATAAAACAAACTGTGATTTAAAAACTATTTGATTATGGTAATGACTGGCAAAGGTCATGTTTGATACCAGCCCGCTCCAGGAGTCCTGAAATATTTATAAGTACAAAATATATCTCTTAATGGATAAGAGTCTCTGAGGAAAACAGAATTGGAGACAAGATTAAGGGGGTCAAGGAGGGTGGAGGAAAACAGAGAACTGCTAAGGGTACAGTGAAAAACACATAAACACTTAAAAGTGAAAAGCAAAAAAAGGATTCACAAAGCAACACTTTGTTGGCAGTGTGTCTGCCCGAGGGCAGCCATGGATTTCTAGAGAGCAGCTGACATGTGGTACATAATTTTTATACCTTCTAGATTTGTTACATAAAGGCACATCTTACTTTTTCAACCATTGCAGAAGTTACATCAATGTTTGGTTTGTCTGGATAGGGAACGGTCAAGGCATACAGATTTGTCCAGAATCTACCCCACATATCACCTTCAGAAAAAGAGAGAAACAAAGAAATACTTTAAATTATTTATTGTGTATTGCTCAAAGGTTTCAGACAAAAATATAAATCTATAAATTGTGCAGTGTCAAAAATATAGACTCCTATTCATCTAACCAGGCCTGATCCAGATGTGTAGGGGAGCAGTTCTGGAAGGTCATGCATAGGACAAACTCAGATCAAGGATCCTTTTATTACCCAATACCAGCAATTCTTGGATAATATGTTTTCAGGACTGATGACATTCCTAAAGGTGTATGAAAACTGAACATCCTTTTTTTAGTCCACATGATTGTTGTGCCATGTTCAGGTACGCAACACTTATGGCAGCTTAATGCTGCATGATTTGAAAGCCAAGTTATGAAATGTGGGATCTTAGAGTAAAATGTGAAAGGAAAAACAAGTCTCTCTGAAACTCTCATTTCTAAGGAAGACAAGTGCTGCAGAGGGGAGGGAAATGCCCCAGCCAAGTGCTGGAGTTTCGTGCTATGTGAGGTTTGGTGAGGATGAGAATACCTGCCCTCCCTTCCTGCATTTGTGTCATCTCTGTCAGGAATTTACCTATTTCTCCTCTACCTTTCTTTCATCTGTAACCTTTTTTGTTAATATCTCGATTAAACAGTCAGATTATTCTCCACCCATGTGCCTTATAGGTGACTGTCCTGTGTATAAAGTCAGGCTCGCACGCCACGGATGTGTTGACATACCCAGCAAGTGAGCAGGAAGGCCTCCGGTGGAGCTGATGAGCTCGGGGCCGTACACTTGCCCCAGCTTGTGTCTCACATAGGCATGCAGCTGCTCATACAGAGGTTTTATCTGGAGGCAGAGGAGAATAAGGAAACAATTTTTATTTTTCATTTTGCTCTATTCCACGCATTACTCTTAAACAGAGAGCCTTGAAGCTCTGTCTGACAAAAAGCTCCCGGGAGGTAACTGCACCCCAAACCTGCAGCTTAGCTTTGCCCCCTGCCTCAGGGCTCCAGCACTGAATCCAGATTCCAGCCACAGAAGTCCTGCTCAGGTATGAGGGAGGGAGGGAGCATTGCTAACTTTCTAGCTGGAGTAACCACGGATGCCATCTACCCCATGGACCCTACCTGGAGGGGAGACATGGACCCGCAGAGCTCCCTCTTTCCCAGCCTTTGGGGACCAAGCTGGTCCTTGAACAGCTACAGAGGTAGAAAAGTCATGTGTGTCTCCTCACATCTGTTTCTGTTAAACCCACGCAGACTGAGATCAGCCAGTTTAAAGCAGGTTTCGTCTTCATTCATAGCATCAGCACGTGAGCCCACCATTTCAAAACACAACCCTGCAACCCAGGTGAGAGCTCTTCCTGCCTCTACCTGCTCAAATGTCTTCTCCACATCTTCAATCAGCTGGTCACGGCTGTATTTGTAATTTTCTGGAGACTTTGCTTCATAATTTGCTCTCCAGTAGTCTCCGTAGTCAGAATAACCTGTAAAGCATGGATGCATCACATGAGGACACCACAAGTGGCACTGCTTAGGCCTGCAGGATAAGTGCAGCTCCCCGCGGATCCCATGCAGACCTGCAGCCTTCCCCCAGAGCAGCAAAATTCTAAATAGTTTGGGGTTTAACAGAGAGGAAAAGGCCTCCCTAAGTGTCTCCTTCATGAACATGCAGCTATGGGAGATTTCCAAAAAATTCAGGAATTGATGTCATGGTTATCTGCTAGTTAGGGTCATTCTGTCTGGAGATGGAGGCCAAAGAAAATCAGGAATCCTGACTGGAGCTCCTGGGCTCTGAGGGACAGCAGCCTCTGCTCAGGCTGGACGCTCACAGGTTCTCACAGAAGGCATAAACTGGTGGACATTAAATATGGGCCCCCTCTTCCAGAAACTAAACCACCAGGACAGATTTCAGAAGTGAAATTCAGCTCCCACTTCCACTACATCTGCCAGTCCACTGAGCTCCATCAAGCCTGGAGTAAAAGTGGCTCCTAGCTGAAGTCTCTTCCTTAGTGGTACAGAGGAAGGCCATAATGACCATTTCTTTATGCTTGCCTTTTTTCCCTGTCTTACTATTTGGGCCATATTTTCTGATCCAGCTCCAGCCTGACAGTTTTTGCAAAACAAGGAGGATGGGAAAGCAGATGATACAGCTGCAGTCTGGCCAAGAGACAGATGATGTGGCTACTTCAGAAGCTACTTTAGAAGACCCCAAAAGAAAATTAGAAGGCAGCTGCTACTGTTCCTTGAAAAGAGTTCCAAATGATTTGTGTGGAGATCTCAGACTGGAAGCACAGTTCCCTCAGTACAAAATCCTTTTTGAACACCCAGCTGCACCTGCTGTCCCAGGCCTACCAAATCTGATCATTCCAGCTAGGGAACAATGCTTATAAATGTACTGATGACTGGCTGCTGCATAGGAAAGAGGAGATGTTGCCAAAACTCAGCAACACTCAGAAGCTGTTTAAATGGAGTGTGCTTGTCCATAAATCACAAATGGTGCAGTTCTGGGTGCTGTGTAATGAGGGACACTGATGCATTATGGCCTTTGGGAAAAGTGCCAACAAGGAAGGGTGCCAACTTGGCCAAAAAGGTGCCTCTTGTTCCAGAGTGGGAAGAAACCTCCGAGCTGGTCAATGCAGTTGTCTGCATTGCCTCTTACTTTGAGACATGCACACCAAGAGCAAATTATGTGCAAATTATGTATGTGCTTTGAATTCCTGGGAAAATTGGGTAAGACTGCAGTATATTTACTAGCTTCTGGAGACCAGAAGGGGAAAAAAAAGAAACAAAAAGAAAACAAAAATTGACTTACCATTAAGCCTTGCAACCTCATTTTCAAGTTCAACATACTCTTCATATAATGGTCTCATCATTCTGCCAACATCAGCTCTCCAGCCTTGCCAGGCCCACAGTCTCTCATTATAATCAGTGCTGCCAGCCATAATAGCATCCAGACCTGTCAGAACAAAAAAGTAGGTGGTAGGCTTTGAAAAAACAGAATTTTTTCTTTCCTAACAGGCAAACAAACCAAAGTGAAAGGCATTCATGAACAGAGAAGAAAACACTTTGTACTTGATATGCCAAAAGATCCATTATTTCATTGCATCCTTTCCTAATTTAGGGTTTCCCCCTTGTCTTTAAGAAACATGGAGCACACCCATAGTCTCACAGACTCATAGTCTCTTAAATGCTCCATATTAGCTTCCCTTAAGTTGTTTCTTGTTCTCAGGACTGGCCTCAATGTAACATTAAATCCAACACGACTGAAGGCAGGGAATAAAAAATAGATTTTCTGTGACATAGGCAAACTGCAGGTGACAGGCAGGCTGCCAAACAAGCTGAGCAGCCCTCCCCTCCCCACAAACAGGAGACGGTATGTCTCGTGGGCAGAAGGTCCAATGGAGGCGCCTGAACTGCAAGGTGCAATTAAATTATGACTAAGCTTTAGATAGCAGGAAGTATCTGTTGAAATTACAGCCCGTTCTTTTGCAGTCAGGAGCCACCCTTTGCCTTTCTCTTTCTGCACCCTCAGGGTGAAGAACACAGTGGGGGCAGTGGTTGGTGTCATACCTGGCTCCAGCACCAAGCACTCCAATGGATTGTTGATTTTACAGACGGTCCCAGTGCTGTAGATGGTACTCATTGTATTTAGCACAGTGCCCAGCTGCAAGTTAGATGCAAGACAGTCAGAAACTCACTCTGTGCAAAATAACAGCCAGTTATGCTAATTCCTTAAAAGCTAGAATCAACACTTCACCCACCAGCTTAATATTTAAGCATACGTTTGAGCTCAGGAGAGATTAATGAAAGAATTTGCCTAAATGCATTACTGAACCAGATCTAGCTGGAAAAGACAGATAATCTCCCAAATATAGGATATATCCTACTGGTTCTTAATATCCAGTCAGACAGAGCTCTGGATTCAATGAGCACTGACTGTCACGAGAGAGCTGTCGATACGCAGCAGCAATAAAAAAATAAAGTTTATCAATGTGCTTCCATAAGCATGAACGCACATAAACTTTGCAGGGAGGTTGTGGCTTTGAGTGGCAGCACAAAGGGCCCCTTTGGCAGCTGCTGCCAGGCCAACTGTTGCCTGTGGGTGTTCACATCACACGTGGATCTGCTTGGACTCCATCACAGAGAAGCCATAGCTCTTGTCTTGGGCCACTGAAGGCCAAAATGCACCTGAAATCATTCAGCTGTATCTCAGAACCCATGCTGCGTGGCTTTGTTTTAAATATTTTTTAATGTTTCCACATCTTCATGCCCCAAGGATGAGACGTACCACTTTTATCTTTCCCTTTAGGGCTATGCAAGTTCTCACTTAGAGCTTTAAATCAGAACTCTGAAGAGCTGTCAGTGGGAGGGGTAATTAGTGAGTGCCTCTAACTTTACCTCTGTCAGCATTAAAATCAATCAGTGCCCAGGCAAATTTTTGTGTCAGTGAAGAATACTTGGATATTCCTATGGAACCCCATCAGGCCGTATAAAAAAGTCACTTTTCAAACAGGAATCAACAACTTCAGCCCCAAAGGCCATTATCTAGGAAATTTAAGTGTCTAAACAGGGAGAGTACTGAAGAACATATCTCCTCAACAGAGATAACACTACCATTAGTGCACTGCTGTGATCCAAAATAAATATGTTTTTGTATGAACTGCCAGAATTCCCACCAACACAATCTGGTTTTCAGAAATGCATCTTATTTAGATCAGACAAGAGATCCAGCCAATCTGCTGCTCCCCTTGCATGGTGACAGCACTGCTGACCTTAGCAGAAAAATCTCAGGATTCTTCTGTAATTAGGACTGTAGGATCCTGGACTGTGGGTGCCCCTGACTCAGTGCTATGTTTCAGTCTGATCTTCAGCAAAGGGAAAGAAATTTAACTCTCAAGTGTTTGGTTATAAATCCCTTTTGAGTCTGCATAGCTGCTCGCTCCAATTTCACATATAGTCATTATTCATATATCTGCCTCTTAGGTGAGCTTGTCTGCAAATGTCAAATCTCATTATGATTCTTGCCAAATCTTGCTGGCCTTCAGCAGCTTTCTGTGGATCTCTCCCCATTTTCAGGCCTCCCAGGGTGCCCAGTGCAATGAAACATTCCTTCTTTTTCCCAGTGTGATAATGTTCCATGTCCAGAGAAAGAAATATTTCCTCCATCTCCACCTTTTTGACTCACTGTATGGCCTTGTACTGATCTCTTTCTGCTCGTTGTTCTAGTTCAGGACTTCACCAAGCACTTCCCACATGTCCTTTCTTGGTTTTATGGCTAATCCAGCTATAAGTGCAAGGACTGCTCTGAGGTGTGTTCGAAATTTATTCCATGGCAAAACTGCTGACAGAAATGGCAACCAGCTCCCTAGGCCAGACTACTCACAGTCCTGGATTGCTGTGAACACCTGGAACAGGTACACTTCCATACCATACCATACCATCATCCCAAAACAAGCAGGGTGGTGACAGCACCATGGCCTGGCTTGAGGGTGTTGTGAGAGGCAGCTAAGCTCACCCCCCAAAAATTATGAACTACGCTCAACAACTTACTCTGTTATACTTTTCTGATGAGAGCACAGATGATCCTCTTTCCTGGAGAATCTGGATCTGGAGCTTGGTGAGGTCATCCGTGATGCTGTCGACTGGGAAGTTGCTGGCCTTCTCGGAGGCCTCCTCGTAAAACGCCGACCACCTGGCGCCCGCCTCGCTCTGCAAGGGGTTCACAAAACCCTGAATTAATCCCTCCAAGGGAGTGGAGTGGCCTGATGCACTCAGTGGACAAAAATATCACTTCTAGGAAGAACTTCATTTGTGAAGAACACCCATGGACTGCGGGCTGAGCACTTACACAGCCTGGTGAAATGGCTAGAGAGCTTTTTGCCTTTGTTTTATTCACACATCCAGATAACCATTTTTATTTGGGAACAGCAAAAAGCATGGCTGTCTACTCACACCTTGGTTGTTATAATTGATCCAGCATCACTTTGCTGTGTCTCCTGCTGGTCTAAATCACATTTTCTTCCCTTAGTGCTTTTCTTTACCCACCTATGAAGAAATAAGCCAGGGCACAAAGAGCTCTGTGACCCAGATGTCAATCCCCATTTCTGCTCCAGTAGCAGGAACACTCAGCGGTCAAGATAGTGATACTGAGTCTGTTTTTAAGGCAAACATCTCTTTCTTCTGAAATGCTGGCAAATAAAAGATTATACTTGGACAAAGGAGGCTCTAAACTGGTGCCCAAACTGGGTGTGCAAAATCTCAACATTTTGCATGAGATTGCTTTCAACACTTCTGCAATTACAGACCATGATATGTGAAACTCCCAAATTTCAGTTCACAAAATAGTAGCATTAGGACACAATTTGGAGTTGGGACTGTCTTATTCACCTTTTTCTAATGTGTTTGCACACAGTTTAACACATCAGCAGCAGTTCCAAACGGCAACAAGAACAGTACAAATTAACCTGGGTCCTTGGGAGAGTTTATTTAATTGTGCTTATGCCAGAGCTTCCCAGGTTGAGGATAGGGCTTCTGTAAACCCATCTCTGGTGCTGAGGCATCAGGGAACTCCAATGTCATATTGTGCCTGAGGAGGTCTTTCAGGCACCCTTCACCCCTGACAGACACCCAGTAAGACCAACATTTTCTGTAGGGCTGTGCCCAAGTTGTTCAGCCCCATGTGTGACAGGGGAGCAGCGCCCACTGCTCCAGGCTCCAGCACAGAGGGGTGGTGGCAGATGTAAACCCGTGGTAATCCCATCCCCACATCTCCTCCAACCTAGCTGCAGGAGGGCAGCCATCACTGGGAGGCTTTCCAAACTCTCCCCTTCATGGGAGCAAACATTCCTGACGCTCCTCAGCAGCTTGCAGAGCCCAGTGGGAAACAGCTTGATAAGCACCCAGAGAGGAGCATTGCTGTGCCAGTGTGATCCTGAGCTCCTTGCCCTGAGCAGGAACAGAGAGGTGCCTCAGGAGTGGCAGGGCAGAAGAGGGGGCTCACTGACTACAGAAGCCAGGGGAAAGCAGTTATCTTGCTGTCTGATATTTCCACAATTAGAGGAATTGGTTGATAAGTCAGAGGAATGGTTGTAGGGTTTGTGACACAATTTACAAGGAAAATGGATGTGAAGGAGCCAGAAGGGACAGTATTCATTAACTCTCCTCCAGCAGAAAGAGGGAGGAGGAGAATCAGTGGGTTTATTACCAGTGCTGCTGAAGAGATCAAGAGAGAGAAAAAGTTTTCTCTGAACACTAATTGGTTTTATTGCTGGTATCTCCTCATGTATTTTATTATAATCTCATTAATGCTGAAAATATTATATAGGGCTTTCATTTTATATGTTTGGAAGCATTACAGTTTAAGTGTCCGGTGCCTCGGAAAAAATTCCAGATTGACAATGATTAGTCATTGGGATTTCTTCCAGCAACCAGTCTCCTTGCTTTAATTAAGAAATATGATAATTAAAACATGTTTTAATTAAGTTATATGACCGCAAAGTGAAAGACCAGCCATTAGGCAAAAAATAGATGTAGGATGTTCAGCTTCATTTTTATGCTCTGAATTGTTTTCTCTAAGGCTTGAGTTAACTTTAAAAAATGTAACGCTTCAAAACAAAGCAAAATTCAGGGTGGTTTTGTTCATTTTCAAGGCTTTGAGCTTACTGAGCTGAGCATGACAATATCAGTAACCAGCCAGACCATGGATGCCTGCTCTTGACAAGTTCTTGCCTAGAGACCCCCCAGGGCTGGGGCAGACAGAGGCTGGTGTTGAGAAGCAAGAACTGTGCTGGAAGGCAGCATAAATAAAAGTGCTATGGTCCTTCCTGCAGATAGAAATGGACTTTCAAACCAACATACAAGACCACTGGAACAGAAACTCCACTGCTGGCATCTGCTAGTCTGTGATCTCACTTCATTTTTCCCGGTCTAATACCTCCAGGCAGTCTACCAACAGCCCTGACTATGAGAAGGGTGATGGGGGCAGGGGGAAATGTCCACCACTGAGTAACTGGTGTGGGCCTATAAATCCATCAGCAAACATTTAACAGAATGCCTGCATCCAGGAAATATCTGCATGCTCACTGAGAAGGAAAACAATTGCCAGTGTGAGTAAAAAGCCAGTGTTCGTCTGGTCTGAGGGAAAGTGGGAGACCTGAGCTCATGTGAGTGCAAAGTTCAAATCCTGTTTCCTTGCACCACAGACAGCACCTACCCCAGGCCCTTGGAGAGGATCTTCACCCTCAGGATATGCCCTCTCCAAGAGGAAAGGGAAATGCTTTGTTCTTAGAAAGGGAAATCCCACATGGAAACACCTCACCAGGAGACACTAGCAGCGTTGGACTCAGCAGAAGAAAGCATCTCTCTCCATCCAACACAGATTTTCAGGATGAACATGCCCTTGCCTTTTCTCTCCACTCACTGAAGTGACCTGGAGTGATGGCTAGGGACAGTCCAGCTTCTGGACATCCCTCTGCAGTGCAGGCAGTCCAGGCACTAACCCAAGGCTGTAGAGGCTCGTAGTGGCCCAGGCACACCCCGTGAGCATTGCTACATTAAAGCAAGCTCCTCTACCCTCCCCAAAATAAAGCACAGCTACTGCAGAAGTAACACTGCAATATCAGACAAGCTTGGTGGAACCAAAACAAACCAGAAAGTGTCAGATTCCTGAGAGAACAGTAAGGATGCAGGAGGGAGCACTCACCATTTTATTGGCATTCTCCTCAGTGATGTTGGTGTTGTAGTTCCATGAGGCAATGGAGTTCTCATAGCTGATATCTTCTGCCCTCCTGTTAAAGTCTTCTAAAAACATTTGGGCTTGTTGTGTGACACTCTGAGGGGTCACAACAGCGCTCAGGCCACAGAGAAGCCAGAAGGGGACCAACATATTCATGTTCAGGATGAGAACCTCTCAATGAAGTAGGATTCCTCAGGTAAGCTTCTCTGTTGGCCCCTGCCTCATCAGCCTTCAAGCATGGCCACTGTGAAGAAGAAAGGCTGAATCCAATTTGCTGCACCTTTTATAGGTTTTATTCATTATAGGAGAGAAAGGAAAAAGTTTTTTATAAAAAGCCAAATAAACAAAAGTCAATTATTAACTTTGGAAAAACATAATTACTCCTGCCATTTTATGGCCTTCTTATAAAAGGCTTTTACTTTTGGTTAATGTTTCCCAAATGTGCTGTCAATGATACAGCTGGTCACTTTATCTATAGCCTACCCGTGTCTCTGGTAGCTCAGAATCTGTCAATCCTTTAACAGGTTGGTGATAAGCTGTAAAAATATTTAGAAACTTCACTGAAAGACCAAGCCAAGAACCTTAACTCCCAGGCAGGAAGAAGCCCCAGTTAGTCTGAGATAGAGTACCTGTTTGGGTGTTTAGGGACAAAGCTTTTTTGAAAGCTTTGCAAAGCCCAGGTGATTTGGGGAACAGACCTCATTTTCAAAGCAATTGGGGCATATAAAACCGGAATTTTAAATGTGGTTCACTGAGCCATCAAAAAGCAGCAAGAGACTTTGTGGGGTCACAGCATCTTGTGTAGAGACCTAATCTGAACTATAAATCAACTGGATTTAAGTACTAAGGTGACTAAGGCTACTGAAATGACTCCATCTTAATATTTAAATACCTTTGCTAATCTAGCTAGGAACCCAGCAGTTACTGCAAATCAATGGGAAAATCAATGCATGAATTAGCTCTGGAAATGCAGCTTGGGTTGAGTGTTATCGATCAGACAATGCCTTAGTATTTTTTAAATTAGCCTATTTCTGCTCAGGATCACTCGGACGGTTTCGTTTTGGGTCTTGTTGGGGTTTGTTTTGAGATGCAACTCTGAAGCCACATCCACAGGCTTGGTTTCCCGTTCCCAGGTTTCTCTGAAAGCACGAGCCTGCCTCCATGGGAGCAGCAGGAATCAGCCCCTTCATTGCCAAACCCTGGAGAGGAGGCACAGCCCTTGGGAGCCCCTGCGAGCCCAGCACAGCCTCAGCAGGGCCACCAGCAACAAGCACCTGGCAAGCACAGCCTGAAACTAGGGACCTTGAGGAAACACCCAGCTTCAATATCTTGTGGTAGCCATGTCCTGTGGACCAGGGGAGACTGATCTCTCTCGTCCATGTGCAATCCTCTAACAATTGTTTTTTTTGAGTGAAAGTTAGCATTCACTCAACCGCTTCCCCAGAGATCATGTTCCCTAAATTTCATGTTGCTCTTCTTGCTGCCATCCAGACTTGCCATGTTTTGTGCTTCCTTAGTGATGGTGCCGATATCTGCAAAAAACTGAAACTGTAATCAGTGATCAGGAATCCAATCACTGGAACACTTTACATGCAGTGCCTTGCTGATACACACCTTCTTTCTGGTGATATCAGCCAACATCAACTGATATTCCAGTTGAGACCTTTCTAGTAGTGCTACTTGCTCAGCCATTCCCTTTTTTGTCTCTGTACATCTGGCTCTAGGGTGGCACCAATTACTGCATTGTCGATTTGTCTGGGCTGAAGCGCATCACACTGATTTCAGTGCATTTTTCAAAATTTTATGATAATTTGGAACTGTAATCCTTTGAAGGACTCCCTTGGCAGTGCTTGGCAATGCCCAAAAACCTGTTAATAGATAGATATTCTCTTCCCACATCCAGATGACATGAGACACAGTAAAGCCCAGGAGAGGTACTAAAATGCCCCTATTCTTGACTGAGAACCACAAAGCCTGTTTTCTAAGTAATTATGTGCCTTTTGTGATTCTTGTCTCGCTCATAGCTTCTCAATTTGCCAGTAGACTGTCACATGGTGAAATGATGAAAGGTTTTTGTGCTGTTGTTTCAGCTGTTGCCTGTCAGAGCAGAGAATTATGCCTATTATTACCTTGATTTCTTCTTCTTCAGTAGAGAACAGGAACTATGTTGACCCTTCACTTCAACTCTCCTATTTTCTCTTCTGTGCTGGCAAGGTAATTGCACAATCACTGAACTGGATATTTTTAGGGTACTGAAACAGGGCTGGCTGATTCAAAACTCCCTTTTTACATGCAGGTGTTATTTTTTCCCCCCTTTGCAGTGCTCTGCTTGTCCAGAGGCAGCCCTGGTAGCTGTCACCTCCCTGCTACGGTGCAGGAGTCACCTGTGCTCCTCACTCCCGCCTGCTGGAGCCACCTGTCCGTGCACAGCCTGGAACCCCAAGGGCCACATGCACGACCCAGGAGCCCCCAGAGAGCTGGGTATTTCTGGGGATACCAGTAGGGCAGAGAAGGGTGTCACCTCGTGTTGTATAGGGCTTGCCTCTGCACCTGTACTTAAATGTGTCTGCAAGCACTGTAGCGAGCTGGAAGTGGAGCGGGCAGAGTCATGCTGAATTATGCTGCAAATTCTCAGCCCTATTTCTAAGTTCTTCTCTACGGCATACCTAAATGCAAACCTTGATATCACATATGAGGAATAATAAAATAATTACACGCCACCTTTCTTGCCATGTCCTTTACACAAGAGAAAAAACAAGCTGTGGGATGAAGAAGAACAAAGCTACATTTTGAAAAACTGTGTTGGAACAGTGAGGAGTCACTGAGCCTCAAGCACATCAAACCTTCATGGATGGATTTGCTCCCCTTGAGAAGACACATGGGAGACAACAGATTTGTGGAATCATAGAACCATAGAATATCCTGTGTTGAAAAGGATTCACAAGGATCATCAAAGGTCAGTTCCTGGCCCTGCACAAGACAGCTCCAAGGCTCACATCATGTGCCTGAGAGTGTTATCTGAGTCCTTCCTGAACTCAGGGTTGGTACTGTGATCATTTCCCTGGAGACCCTGTTCCAGTGCTCAACCTCCCTCTGGGCTGACAGAAACTTGAGTGTGTCAGCCTTACTAGCACAGCAGGCTGTCTGCAGAGTGGCCAGGCTCTTAGCTGGGAGTGATTTATTTAACCAGAGATGGTGATGGCCACCCACGCTTGGATGAGGAGCATTTCTTGTGGTGGACCTTCATGCTGGTCTGGAGAGGTGATGAGAGCATGAAGACAGTTGTACCACAGCAAAAAGGAAACAGTAAACAGCTGAGAAAGGGAAGTACCTTGAACCTTTTCAGGACATTCAAACCTCCAAGGGCAGCAAGGCAGCAGCCATGGGTTTGGGTGGCAGAAGAGCAGCTGGAGGTTTAAACCGTGTCTCAGTGAAATCCACTGCTGTGTGTGATGGCAGCCAGCCTGCTTGGCAGGAGCAAAGGTCTGTGTCAGTTTGCCACTGCCACAGCACAAAGGCTGCCTGTAACCCGACATGCTGACACAGGCTCCTTCTCCTCCCGGGTGCCAGTTCTCCCCTCCACCCCTCCCGTCTGCGTCGGGAGCTGCGGCTCCCAGCTCCTACCTGATACTCCCAGTCCTGTCCCCAGGGTACGAGCTGTCTGACATCTGCTGAAAGAGCTGCCCACCGATATTCATCCGTACTCTGGCTGTGTTAGAGCAGTTTTCTGCCTCACCACTCATGTTGTTGGCTGAGCTGTGCTGTGAAACTAGGACTGCAATAACAGAGAATTGCAGTTAGGACATGCCTCAATAAAAACCCTCTGTGTTGTGTATTGGGCACCACACACCCTTAAAATGGCTTTAAATGCCATTATCGGGGCAATTTTTCCGCACAGGAGCACTGTTTACGCTCTCTGTTACATTTTGTCGTTCTGCCCAGTGCATAAAAGAAGGACAGAAGGGTTACTCAGTGGCCGCTTTGTGAAGAAGGGCTCTGAAAGGCTGCGGCTGCACGGGGCCGGGCTTGCCGGTCCTGGAGCATCCCCAGGGACAGCGAGCTGCCGTGGCAGGGCCGCCTCAGTGCCTGCACAAGGCTGCGGCCGCCCCTCTCTGCCACTCCTCTGCCCTTTGCCAAAGAGCAGCTCGCTTCAGCGCAATACTTGGCAAATCCTTGCTCTGAGGAGTCCCGTAAAGCGTCTTTGTGGAGTCAGTGAACAGCCCAGGGGTGGCTTCAGCCCCTCCGCACATGTCCCCGCAGTAGCGCCTGGCGAGGAGCCGTGCTGCCTCGGCTGCACCTGGGCATCGCTGGGGGGCAATCCCCCATCCTCTCCTCTTCCTCGTGCTTCGAACGGGAGGCTGGGCAAATAGTCCTTTTAATCCCCTGAGCAGCCTTCTTCCCACATGACTAACTCTTCTGCATGCGTGCCATCCGCCTTCTCTCAGATGAAAGTGCTAGCACCGGGATGATGGCTCCCCAGCCCCCCGGCTCCCCAGCTCCCCAGCCTCCCGGTTCCCCGGCTCCCCGGCTCCCTGGCTCCCCAGCCCCCCGGCTCCCCGGCTTCTCTGCTCCCAGGCTCCCCGGCTCCCCGGCTCCCCGGCTCCCTGGCTCCCAGGCTCCCAGGCTCCCTGGCTCCCCAGCCCCCCGGCTCCCCGGTTCCCCGGCTCCCAGGCTCTCCTGCTCCCCGGCTCCCCAGCTCCCCGGCTCCCCAGCTGCGAGCATCAGCCCGTGCCACAGGGGCTTTGCCCGCGCTGGGACACATCCCTGTCTACAAGAGGAGGCTTTCATGAGATCCCGTGTCCGCTCTCTCGGGCGGACCGGAGCTGTGTGACAGGGAGGGGAACATCTCTCCTCCTCTGCAGGCATGCACTGCCTGTCCGGCTCCACCCGGGCCACCAAGGGCACGTACCAGCACCAGGCCTCAGCTCGAGCATCAGCACTTTGGGCTGAGCGGCTCGTCCTGTGCAGGAACGAGAAAGGGCAGATGAGTGGCCGGCTGGATTAATCCCCTGTTGCCCAGCAGCAATGGAGGTAAAGGCAGCAAGTGCAGAGCACAGAGACTCCCCACCGGCTGCACCACACTCAGGACCTCTGTCCGTGAGGGGAGGAAGCGAGGGGAGGCTGCTTCCCGGAGAGCACCCGCCTGGTTCGACTGCCCAGCCACCGGCCAGTGACCTCCCGGAGCACAGGGGGCTTTGCACCCCGCTGCTCTGAGCCTGAGACCAATGCCTTGGTCAACTAATCCATACCCCTCCATAACCTCCTGTCCCATTTGCTCCCTGCTTTTCTTTTTCAGACCTTAAAAAGCTGTCACTTCCGCTCAGCTCCATTGCACTCCCAGGTTGCCACAGGCTGATGGCTGTTTCCCAAGCCAGAGTGCTCCACACTGCCAAGGGGACAGTGCCCGGTGCACAGGGGCCAGCCTCAGATCTGAGGACATAAGGAGCTGTGTAAAGGTGCTGTCAGTTAGTTTCCTGAAGCATCAGGAAACCAAAGTGTTTTTGCAAAGTTCAGGAGAAAGCTTAGAAGCTGAATGATTTTTAGGAAGATGAGTGTACAAACTGGCAGGTTAAATCAGGATATCATAAAGTGTTTCTTTGACGGCTACAGTAAAAGTCAAAACCATACACCGTAAAGGCAGAGGAGAGGCAACCACTCAGGTGCACAATACTCTGCAGCCCTTACACCTTGCCCTTTACAAATAAAACACCTTGGCCCAACAATGAAGGGAAAGGTATTGATCCTCTGAAACATGGCTTTGCATCCAGGTAATGTGTTTCTCACTTCAGTTTTCCTAAGCAAATGGTCTCAGTTCATTTTACAGTGACCATGTGCTCGCACATCAGCACCTGCAAAGTTGTTTAGATACAATATCATCAAGAATGTTAGTCCAAAGTCTAAAATTCCTGTTGGTCCACAACTGATAAAAGCGACATCCTGCCATTTGTAGTAATTATAATTCAAATTATAGGAGAAAAGCGAAGGTGATAGAGAAATAGTGCAAGAACAGTCTTGCAGTTTTTTTCCAAAATTAAATGCTTTTCATTTAGTCATTGCTGTAGCTAGAAAGATGCTTTGACAGCTTCAAATTGCCACCTCTAAGGGAAAGGGAAATGTGGTAGGAAGGCAGAGGACAGACTAACAAAATCAAATTTTACTTTATGATCTTAGATCAAATTCAATTCCTACTGAACCTGCTTACTTTACTCAGAACAAAGCTGGATCTGGGATATAAGGGCAAAACTACTCTGGACTGATGAAAACATCAATGCAGACACAAAATATCCAGTTAAAACACAAGGCTTTCATGTGAAGTGCATCCACAGTGCTTAATGTGTTCACAAAACTGAGCATACTGATCTGGCAAGAGTGAACCACTCATCACTGTCGGTGTACTTTAGTTTAATGTGCTTTGAAAACCAGCAAGTTCAGTCCATCAAATTAGGCATATCTAACTGTGCAAATTCTTCCTTAGCAATTGTCTGTTTGTGTAGGAAGCTGTGGTGTCACTCCATGGCACACCTCCCTTCTTGCATGCCACATTAAAAAGAAACAAAAACCATGAGAGGCCAAAAGGAGCTGCTCATGGAAAGCCAAGCACAGATTGTTCATTGCTAATGAATTGTGGAACGTTGGTCAATGCATTTTCTATAAAAACCTGGCTTATTTAAAGCAGCTTATTTCATGAGTCACAGGTTACTGCACTGATGAACTGACCAAATTTCTGAGGGCATCTGAGCCATGTTTTAAGAGTATCTAGAATCACAGACTCCCACTTTTCACTGAGTTGTTTCACGTCTTTGTTGCACTTCTTCCCTGACCTCAAAAGTAATTTCTTTTGTTTTTCCAAATGTGGAAGTTTGCCCATAAAAAACTCTTACTGTCAAGATGCGGTAACTCTCCTTGGTTGGTCAAAACTGGCACCCAGTTCTTGAAAGAAATTCTCAAACCAAAAGCTCTTGTGCTAATACTGTGATTTGTATTAATTTGGGAATTATTTTGTGCTCACAGTGATGAAGGAACAGGACTTGACTCCTGCCCTGAGACTTCTTGAGCCCATTTCACCCATCTCTTTTGTGAATGGCAACAGAAACAATGGACTGATTTCCCTTAAAATGTAGAATAAAGGTACTACTTTATGAAGGCTCAGCCAGGAAAGAGTTGTCCATGAAGATCAGTATGACAGAAGCAAATGTTGTACCTGGACAAACAGGAGCACACAGTGTGCATGAGGCCCGTGAGCTCATCCCTGCAGGCTCTTCAGCACTGGCGGAGCCCCAGGGGAATAGCGGGTCCAGTTGTGAGTACCAGGCTGCAAGGTGGGCTGATAGAGATGTTTAGGGCTGAGTGCCACAGACAGACTCTTTGTACCAATGTTCTTCAGCACTCCAAATGTCTGGCTAACGACTGACAGTCTAAACAACTTACTCCTGCATGATTTGTGCTCATTCTAGTGTAGGCATCAATGCTCTCTCCCACGTAAGCTGAACAGAATTGTGAAAGTCCTTTCTGAAATGTCGACTTGCTGGGGATGTGGAGCTAGTGATAAACGTTGCAGATTTTCTTCAAACAGTACTTCTCTGGGTTTATTGCTTCATTTAATTGCATTTTCCTTTTTCCTCTCTTTTCTTAAATACAGCTCTTGAAAATGAAACAATTCAGTCTTGGGCACACCATGTACTTTTTTTCGAGATTCATTGGCACAGTACAAATGTAACTGAAATCAGAACCAACTCATTGTTTTGGGAAGCAGTTCACCATATAGCCTATACTGCTTGTTACTCACTTTCCTGTTTATTATCACAGGCTGGATGCAGGTGGTTTAAAGAAAAAAAAAAAAAGTGGAAGTTACTTAAAACATGTGGGCCAGATTCTCAAGGGATATAAATTGTTGTACCATTTACAGGCTCTGGAGGACAGGCTGTACCAAATCAAAGTGTCCCTTGTTTTCTAATAAGATCCTACTGCACAGACTAGAAAAAAGATTTATTTCTTCTGTAGCACCGTGACCTTGATTAACCTCATTTGTAGTATCTATTTCAGTGAAAGAGCTAATATCTACACTGACTTCAAAATGTTGCTAAGTGTAGTATATGGCTGCTCATGTATCATTTACTTCTCTCAAGCCATTTTCTGTCAGCAGAGAGGCAAGCTAGATGTATGCTCCGGGCGATTCCCACATCATCATTAGCAGAAAATTAAGCCAAACTGCTGTAAAAGGTGAGCTGTCAGGAAGACACTGATTAAATACTTACCACCACAGTCAGCCCACATTACATAATGTCTTGTTTAAAGGATTTCAGTCTGTTTTCAAATTGGTGGCCAGTGCCATGGGCTCAACTGAACCTTCACTCAGGCCTTGAGAAGCATGCTCAGATAAGCTTGGCCCTTTTTCATCTCAAGAGAATTTTATTTCAGTATCATATAGTACTACACAGGAAAACAGCAATTCTTAATCTGTAGCTTGAGGTTGCTCTTGCACTGCTAAGCTGTTCTCACCAAAATCTCTCACAGGTTCTTGCAGAGGTGCTGCAGACACAGCAATCCATTGTGGTCACACTGAGGTGTAGCTATCTGTCGTGCAAAAAATGGAAAAGTTTGAATGTTTAGAAATGATGGGATCTGAATTACCTCAACAAAACTTTGCATGAGAGACCTTGGAGCAACAACTGAGGCAGTAATAAAAACACTGTACTCTATATTTCCCCTCCAACCCTGGCAAGCTTCATCTTCAACGTTCCTGTGAGAAATAAATACACATGTTGTGGATGTTAATTTTGAAACACTGAGATATTATCACTAACAACCAACTTTATTAAACCTTTTCAGAATGGAGCAGCACACACTGGGACACAGAGTTGATGCAGTCCTTGTCCAGAGGGACCCCCCAGCAGGACATCAAAGACAACTGTGACAAATGAGACATTATGCAAATGATTACTGGGTTCCATGGTTTTATTTTGTACTTTCCCTTCCTCTCTCCTGCCTCCCCTAGCCTTGGGCTTCCCTTGCTCAGCTTTCCCCTTTCACCCTGCTGCTTTCCCTTCTCCTTCCCATTCCTCCCTTTCTGCTGACACTGGTCCTAAGAGCCAGTACTGAGACAAGTCAAAGGTGCTCAATACAGCCAAAAGGTCATTTGACCTTTTGAATGATTTCCTGAATGATTTCCTTCCTGGGAAACAAGAAACCTTTGTACCCCTCAGGACACTGGATGGTCCTTTACAAACAGCTTTTACTCTGTTTAAGCCTGTTCCTGTTGGTGAGGAGTCTGATGAAATAATCCTAGTAAGCAAAGATGTTTTCTAATATTGCCTCTAGACATGACACTGGAAACAGGATGGTTAATGGTCAAATCCTGCCTCCAGTGATGTGGGCAGATACTTAGTGACTGCAGATATCGTATTTTGCTTCATCACGTTTCCATTCTGTTTTTACAGTTACCCCCACTGAGAACTCCCCTTTTCTGTTGACCAGTGCTTCTGAAGACAGCCATAATTTTATCACTTATCCAGATCAGGTGCAGCAAACTTAGCAGTTGGAGTTTCACACCTTGAATCCTTTCAAAAGCTGTCCACCTATCACATAAACATGAAGGTTCATCTGATCCCAGGCTGGCTAGGTTGGAAATCTACTCTAGTTTTGTTATTAAAAACTGTAAGCAAGACAATTCCAGAGAGCTGTGAAAGACTATTTACAAGGGCACATAGCCACATGACAAGGGGGAATGGCTTCAGACTGAAAGAGGGCAGGTTTAGATTAGATATTTGGAAAAAATCCTTTACTGTGAGGTTGTTGAGGCATTGGAACAGATTGCCCAGAGAAGCTGTGGATGGCCCACCCCTGAAAGTGTTCAAGGCTGGACTGGATGGGGCTCTGAATAACTTGGTCTAGAGGAAGGTGTCCCTGCCCATGACAGGGGGATTGGAACAAGATGTTCTTAAGATCCCTTGCAACCCAGGCTGGCCTGTGATTCTATGATTTATTGAGAGCTGGGCCACAAAACAGTGACTGCACCTGTGGAAAATCTGATCTTTGTTGCAACTTCTAATTTCAAAAAAATTCAGAGTTTTGCAAATTTAATTTCCAGCTCACATAATACGTAACCTTTTTCACTTTTTTAAGTGAAAAACACTTCTAGTACCAGATTTTTGCTAGCCCTAGAGCTATACATGATCCAGGTATTTTGACCTGGTCTTACAGAGGTTGTGAAAGCTTTTTTGTTTCTCAATAAATGAAAACTTTTATGCACTGATGACTGTTCCATCTAAATGCATACTACATAGCAGCAAACAGAAGTAATTTTACAGAGAAACTTTTGCATATGGCTTGATAAAAAACCCATCAAGAATTGACAATGACAGATGATCTCCCTCGTGACATTCAAGAATAATGTAGTTTCACATTTATGTCAAAAAAAAACAAACAATGGACATATTTAAATAATCACTAAAAATGAGATGCCTGGCACAGGCAGGTTCCAACCCTGTTCTGCCACACATCTTCTGGAAATCTTTCCTGGATATTATCTGAGGCCTTCTTATTTGTGTTGCTCATGAAAAAGAACTGTAATGGAGGTTCACAAAGGTTCTCTCAAGGGAAATTACGTCGAAGGATATTTTTCTTGTCTTCATGTTTGACATTCAGGAGTAGCGATGAGAAAAGGCAGGCACAGGAGTCTTTCAGAAAACCACCAGAGAGCAGTGGCAGCATTTCATAGGGATGTGAACCGGTCATCATCTGCTGCAAAGACTCCGTTAATGTGGCCTGCTTTTAAATCCAGTGCTTCACAAGGAATCCCATTTTCTAGTGTCACTTCAACTTTCTCTTCTAAATTTTCTCTCTCTGTTGCCTCTTTATTCTTTCTAAAAACAAGAAAGAAAAGATCATCTTATTCTGTTGACCTGCAGCACTCTACCATGATTCCACAGAAAGAAAACTGCCTATTTAGTTAGAAGTTTGTCACAGGTTATGCTCCCAAAGGCACAATCTGGTGTGCTTCCTTGTTGTAGTGAATACACTAGATGGGTGCATCTAAATGCAATAGCTGGGGAACCCACAGATTGGAAGCCCTAGTTTAGCAGCTTGAGCTCAGAATTGGAGACCACAAAACCTGAAGTAGACATGTTGTAAGTATGTTTTAAATATTATTTCACCTTCTTATTCTGCAACATGGCTAGAAGGTGCAAAGGAAAAGCTGGGGCAAAACAAAATTTGAAAAAATCTCTAAATCTGTTTGTGTAATCTGACCCTGCAATGTATGTCACAGTTCACACCCCATGATCTGTACAAAATAAAACATATTTTTTAGAAGCAGATCAGTCTTAGACTAACTATAGCCTCCAAATGTGGAGACATCCATCACATCCATGATTACCTTCTTCAGAACATTCATGATTACTTTCTTAGGTAATCTCAATGCTGCAAATCTGCATTTTTTTCTTCAAACTTCATTATCAACCACCTTCCTACCCAGTATTTTATACTTTTGTTTTCTAGATCAAACAATTGCATGGCTTTCACTTTTCTAGATTCCAGCTGTCCCAAAAACATAACAGTGTTTGAATAAAATTATTTACATTTTAAAAAACCCTAAAAATATCATCTAAAATACAATCATTAGAAGATGTAATAAACAAATATCAGGTCATGATGTTCCTTTAATTCCAGATTTATTCTGACCTTGGGAACAATTAGCTCATAGTTGAAAAACCTGCTGTACTTTATGGCCTGCAGCATCAGCAGTTTCAGAGGACAAGAAACTCAAAGGTCAGGTGCACTGCTTCTTCCTATCTCACAATGTGCACTGTAACAATCTGACTCAGGACAACTGTAAAAATCTGACTCAGAGTAACTGCTAATGACAGAGATATTAACAATAATAAAGTTTTATAGGCCTTTGGGAGATTCTTCACATTACAGACTTGTTAAAATAAACTTGGGGTGTAGTAGCGGAAACCTCTGGCCTCTGGCTGCTCTTACACTGATAAAAAAGAATGCTCTTTAACACAAAACTGTGGGGACAGAACATAAAAGTTACTAAGAAGGAGGTTCAAAAGAAATGAGAGGAGTAAAAGATGTGTGAAACTCATTACCAGAGGAATTCAGAGAAGCTAAAAATTTCCATGAATCCAAGAGCTGACTCAACACCATAAGTTAAGGGAAGTTAAGGGAAGAGAAAGTTAAGGGAAGAGAAAACATACAAGAAGACCAAATCCAGGTCAGGAAGGCCCACAGCTGCAAATTAATTCCTGGGAGAACTGATACAGGGAAAGACTGTGTGCTGACTCTGTTTTCACTCTTCCCAAGGCAATTTTTTATGGCCCCTGCTGCAGATGGGATTTTGGGGGATAAGGGGAGACTTTGGGCTAGTTCAGGATAGACTGCAGAGGATGATCCTGCCCTGGGCATGTGGCAGATGTATTGCTGTAGGGGGAGGTGTCCTATTGCTGCAAGGATACAACAAACATAAGGCGGGGAGACAGTGTGTCTGACCCAGCTCACTGTGGGCACTGAATTCAGCAAATCTCTCAGTTCAATAAATGATGCACGAGTCTAACTCAATACTGAAACTCCTCTGTAAGCCAGCTCGCCTACCCTGACACCCTGAGCATGGACAGACTGGAGCACGTGCTTTTGGTCTTATCTGCACTGAGGTATTTACATGGTATTTTAAAGGCCTTTAAAGACAAAATGCCAGATTTATGAGAAACCAAAACCATCCTGGGGGGTCAGGTTTCCAACACAGCTTACTAGGCAACAGGGTTCCCATTACATAAGCCCTGGACAGACTTCTAAGAAAACTAATTATTGAACATGATGAAGTCTTTGAAAACCTGGTCACTTACTTCACTGTCTGACAAAGAGATCAATGCTTTTGAAATCCTTTTCTCTGATTTTTTTCCAAGAAGCCAAATAACCCAGACCATCCCTTTTACCTCTCCAGTCCTTGCTACAGTAGATAGAAGAAATACATGCTTGGTTTACCCTCACTCTTACTTCCCCACCCCTGCCTGCAGATGTTATTGATGTGAAAGGAGGGTTACAGTTCAGCCACAGAAGAACCTGCTCTGAGGAAAGATTTCATGTAATGGTAGAGTAGGGAAACAGAGGGAGAAGTGAAAAAAACATAGCAACTAAAAGGACAAGAGCATGAGACAGAGAGGGTGCCAAGCGAGCACAGGCAGGCAGCAACAAGCTGTATCAATGGCAGTGTGATGATAAGAGCATGCAGTTTACACCATACTGAGGGGAACTGCTCAAGCTCAGCTGAGTTATTTTGAAAATACAGGGGGAAATCCTGTATTTCAGCATGATATGAAGCACAAGTGATTATTTTAGCCAAAAAAATCCCAGCTATTTATCCTAGTTTATTGTATTACATGTATGTGAAATGTTCAAAGACCTCCGTAAAGTTAGGCACTATAAAGAAACACAGAGCCATGATACCACAGAGAGCAGGCATGGGCTTCAGGTAGCAACATCATTCAGTTTTACAAAAGAGGTTGCCTATGTTTAGGGCATGAAATAATTCAATCCATACAACATGGTTGTGATAGGGCTTTAACTATCCACGGATTCAAATACCTTCCAGACTCTTTCCCCAACAGCATCTTTCATCTATTGTTTGCTGAATTGTGTGGGTTTTTTAGAAAACAGAAAGGTGTGTTGGAAATTCATGTAACTCCTCTGACTACAAAATATAACTGAAGGGATTCTGACTACACTACTAAAGGTTCTCTATGAGAAGCACTTAACCTTCACAAGTGTTGCTCTTCTGAGGTCTTTTAACATTCTTCAAGGTAATAAAAAGGCAGGAAGGAGAAGTCTCTGCAACATACCACTTTTCATATATTAATTCCTTTTTCTGATATATTTGGGGATACAATCCATTATACAGTCAATAATTTTGATATTACCTGATTATCAGCAGGAACTCACCTTTTTCCAGTTCTTCTGCTGTTCCTGTATGAATCTATTGCTGAAGTAATAATTTTGTGTAAACCTAGACTCTGTGGCAGCCAAAAGCATGGTAAAAGCTGAACTTCTATGACAGAATCTCAACTCAGCTGAGAAATTCTATTCCTTATGCTCAACTCAGAGCCAGCAGAGATGTCAGGATCAACACTCCACCTGCTCTCTGTGTTGCTCCCACATGCTCACACTAGGGAAGCAAGAATAATACCCTTCTCTTTTTCACCAATGCCACCAGGGCAGAAACGGAGAGGAAAACAGAGAGTATCTTTCTCCTACCCTACCACCAGAAAAACTCCTAAGCTCATGGGGACATATGCCCATGAACCTGTGAAAGGCTGTGTATTTTGAGCTCATCACGTCATGGGTGGAAAGTGAAGCCATGCTCTGTTCCAGTGAGCAGGCCCTCTTCAGCCATACAATAATTATTACTGTGTGCTCTACAAGTCTTCTCAAGGTGCAGCAGCAGTTTGTTTAGCCCTACCAGCTTCTGACACTACTGTCCTGGAAGAGACACAGTCACTGCCAGCCTTCCCCCTCCTGGTAGCTATGTGGGTGCTCTGTGAGAGGACACTCACTCGTGGCACAATAAACCTTCCCAAGAATGACATCAATTGTCTTTTTTAAGCTCATCTCTAGTTAGGTGGCCTCCAGGATCATGTTCTTACACTCTCCAGTTCCTCATTACATCACAAAATTACAAAGGCATCTATACCTTACAGTTAAAAATTTTAAGTCTTTTCCTCAGAAAAGGAGAGATGGGTTATCTTTACCGAGCTAGGGAAGGATGCACAGCATTAATCTGTCTGAGGCTGCTCTGAAACACAAAACCAGCTCAGCTGACCTAGCTATCAGTGTTCCATTAAAACAGAAGAAAGGCTAGGCTGCTTACTTCTTGTGTTTCTGGATCCCTGAAACAACGAGGAAAATAATCCCAGCCACAATGAGACAAAGGACAACACCAAATACAATAAGCCAGACAGGAGTAGAGGGTTCAACAGGAGGTGACAAGGTTGAGGTTATCTTCAGGAACTGCAGTGTTTTGTCACTCAGTAGGAAGGCATTGTTGATTCTGTTCCGGTTCATCCTTCAGGAAAAAAAAAAAACCAAAAAAAATCAGAAAAACATCACAACTCTTTATAAAGGTATTTTACAAGTTAAAAAGATAGTAGAAAATAAAATGTGCTGCAAGTTAGGCAGGGCTGAATGTCATCCAGCATGATGAAGAAAAGGATGTTGTCTACCTTTAGGGGATCAGCCTCTTCTCTCAGGCAACAGGACAAGAGGACAAAGCCTCAAACTGCACCAGGGGAGGTTCAGGTTGGACAACAGAAGAATTTTCTTCACTGCAAGGGTGGTTAAGCTTTGGGAAAGGCTGCCCAGGGAGTGGTGGAGTCACCATCCCTGGAGGTGTTCAAGACACAACTGCTCATGGCACTTAGTGCCATGGTCTGCTTGACACAGCAGTGGTTTGGTCACAGGTTGAACTTGATGACCTTGGAGGTCTTGTCTGACCTAAATCACTCTGTGATTCTGTAATGTTGGCAGGATTACACAGACCTTGACTATAACCTCAGTAATCCATAGACACCCACACACTTAGAGCATTTTGAACACCAGACTTCTGTATGCATTTATCTGAAAAATTGGGAAATACAGATGAGACCTGAAGTACGATATCATTATTTATTTCATTGAAACATATCCTGAAGACATAGCAGGTTGTAAGCTGTAAGGCTGGCTCTGTTGCCTTGCTCATGCAGCATTCAAGTTTAGCACAGGAATGGCTCATCTACCCTTCAATGCTTGCAGGATTTACTTACAGTTGCCCCCTAGTCCCTCAAACTGAACCATCCTGCATGTTAAGGGCTGGTACATCTGCCCCTGCTGCTGCAGATTTTCTTAGATCCATGAGGCACAGGATATAATCTGGTCTGGAAGAATCCACACCGATTGCCAACATGTCCTTCTTCCCTGCAGGATGCAGCTGAAGGGATTTGTACTGTCTACACTTTTTCCATTTCCAAATGAGAAACTGTAAGTCTGAGAAATATGCTTTTTCACAGAAGTAGTACAACTGCTATCCTTTAGTGGATATCTTCACCCATTTTCACTGCCTGTGATACTTCTGGATCTAAATCTAAGCAGGCTTAAGAGGCTTTAGAAGTATCTTTCATTAGCTTTTTCAAAATGTTAAAACATTTTTAAGCAAATTGATTACATATATTGGTCTTGAGAGATTCTTTTTGATAGCAGTTGTATAAATTAATGCAGCTCTTTCTTGTGTACAATTCAATTTATTTACCACAAAGCAAGTATTTCCTAAGAAAAGATGTATGGGAAATACAGGTAAGATTTAACAAATTTCTCTTCTTGGAAATCATAATGTTTGGCTTCTCTTAAACAGGAAATTCTTAGCCTTAATGGAAAGTCAGAATTCCTGGACAGGACTGAAAGCCAGGGCATGTTTTAAGACTCATAATTCCGTAAGCTGTCTGCCATTTAGAAAAGATTTCCTTACTGATATGAAAGGATCATTGTGAACAGCTGAAATAAGCATTGTTTACCCTCCTCTAGTGGCTTGAGTTTCAGAATTATGTGCTGAAACACATGCAGGCAACTACAGGTGCATTTCATGGTTGTATATGCATAACTATATCTTGTGTATATTTATGCAAAATCTTGAGTATCATACAGAGCTCTGACATGGTTTACCTTCCTCTTTACTCTTACTTTGTAGGAATCTCATACAACAAAATTGTAGTCCATGACTAGTGTTATGTGCTACCCTAGCATGAAGAATTATAATAAAGGTTTTGTATGGAAGCCTGCAATCAGAAGCAATTGAACAAAAACCATTTTAGTTTTATAGACCATTTTATTTCTTGTTTTTAAATTAGGTAGGAATTAAAACTTTTCATAAATAGCATATTCTTTATCAGGTGACAGACAACAGTTAAAAACCAAACAATAACACCATCCAATTTCTGTGCCAAACAGGGCACATAAAAGACTTAAATAAATCAGCTTATGCTACTGAATGTATCAAAGAATAACAGAAATGCAAAACCCCCGCATTCCAGCACTCTTACAGAGAGCTTCAGTGAATAAATAATCTGCTTCCTCCACTAATGCTATGAAGCTATTGTTTGGTGTCTCTGTAGGAAATCGTTTAATCTGCTCATAAGCTTAAATTAATCTTTCCAAAAGAACGCATACTCATTCATCAGGAATTAGGTATTACACCTCCATTGCGATAACACGAATTTTCAAGACAGAACAGAATGCCTGAAAACAAAGAGATCCATTTTCCACTCCATGCTTGAGAAATATATGAGTGTTATGCTGCTTGAGGGACTCATCCCTATAAGCCCCTGGTGCAGGTTTTTTCGGACCATTGAAGTCAGATTATCCCATTTTTTCTTTTTTCTTTGTCAGCTCCACATTCTTCCTTTTACTTGCTCCAGAATGTGACAGTAGAAGGCAGAGTGATTTGTAGTGCACCGTACTTTGTACAAGCAATGCTCAACTGGGATGTTGACTGGCATTCTAGAAGGAGCTGGTATGAAAAGAATGTGAGCATAAGATTGCTTAAGCCAAGCTGGGACACAGCCAGCTCTGCTCATGAGGAGTTCACACGAGCTCTTCTCATGTGAAAGCTGACTTCTAAATTAAGTCAGATGAACTGTTAGTGAGAAGCACTGAAGGGGAGCCCATGGTCATTAGCCCAGGTGTAGATGTGCATGTAGCATGCAGTAAAAGCTAAATTATATTAATTCCACCCTGAAAGTGTGCCCTTCCATCACCTGTTTCACTGGGAAATGTGATGAGAGCTGGATGAGAGCAGTGTGCCACACACTGGACAGCACATCTCAGGTAGGGCTCTGGAAAGGAACTAGATTTCTTCATAGTCTCCAGCATCAACAGAGACTCTTTCCAAAGTTATAATCCCAAGGCTCACATCCTTTGCATTCCGTGGGACTGCTGAACATCCTCTAAGCTCACATTCATGAAAGAGTACTGCAGTGTTTCAGCAACTTGGATTAGATCATCCTTAAAGAGGTAGAGTGCTCATTCATAAAAGGCCCAGAGAGAGAAAACATCCTCAGTAGACAAGGAAGAAAACATTCCAAGAGCAGTGACTGTACCTGATGGCTGCCTCTACCTCACTTCCAGGAACAGTTGTCACATTTTTGGAAGAATCTGTGACCACAAACCAAAAGGACACCCGATCTGTCACATTGCAGAGCAGCACATTGGAAATTCTGCAGACAGTTAAAACAAAAATCATCATTAAAGAAGCATGGAAGGACTTATTGAAATATTTTCAATTTTCTTAAATATTGCTCTCAACTAAGGGGGAAAATTTTCTTATTTTTAAAAAAGCTAACAGTTAATACTCAAGAAAGAAATACCACTCACAGCATTTCCCATTTCCCATATGATTTTAAAGAAATCAAGCTTCTGAAGACCAAATGAGTCTTCAAACAAATTTCTAAATCTATTACAGAGTTTCATGGTCTTGAACATACATTTTGCAAAATCAAATGGAAAAATACATATTTGAATAACAATCATCACTGGCTATGATAAAGGCCATATAATGGAGCAAGTGCATTGGTGAACTAAGAATTCAGGTTTTCACAGCAAATACCACAGGAACCAGTCACTGAGAATTGCTCACGTGATTGTTCAGTGAGTGCAGTTCTTCTCCAAAATACATTTGTTGGACGGAAGATCAGTGCAATTGATGTTATAGTTTTTGACATTTGTTCACAGAGCCAGGCACAGAGTGGATGGAACAAGCTAAATTTAGTCATTCTATTGGCACGGGCCTCTTCCTTTTAGCTTATGCTGCATCAAATATTTATATTTTCTATTTGAAAGGAAGATTGTTCTGTTTCACGTGAAGTTAATCGTGGAGGGGCACAGGCAGGCAGCTTCTCATGGCATACTAAGAAAATAGTCTGCAAAATGCCTTTTAAACGCGATTTTTTTTTCAACTTTTTACTGGTAAATGGTGGAAACATCAGAAAACCCTTCTGGAATGACACAATCACGAATATTTAAGCAAGGGGAGTGAAAACCGATCGGTTCCAGGACCGGGACACGGCCCGGGCGCGCCCGCGCTCTGCTCGGCAGCGCCACCTGCCGGCCGTGGGCAGCACCGCCCCGGCCCCCCGGAGCCGGGACTGGGACTGGGGGGACTGGGGGGACTGGGGGGATTGGGGGGATTGGAGAGACTGGGGGGATTGGGGGGACTGGAGAGACTGGGGGGGATTGGGGGGACTGGGAAGATTGAGGGGAATGGGGGGACTGGGGGGATTGGGGGGACTGGGCAGACTGGGGAGACTGGGGAGATTGAGAGGACTGGGGGGACTGGGGGGATTGGGGGGACTGGGGGGACTGGGGGGATTGAGAGGACTGGGGGGACTGGGTGGACTGGGGAAATTGAGAGGACTGGGGGGATTGGGGGTGAGAGGGATGGGAAGGAGAGAGTATGCCCATGCCTAGGCATTCCCCATCCAGCCAGGGTTCTGCTTGTAAGGCAGATCACAGTGCCTCATAATGGATATTTTGTAGAAATGTTTTACTTGCCGATAAAAATTTTTTTTGAGTGATGTTTTGGGTGTCCCAGGTAGTGCAATAGATCATTTTTTATCATCTATCTATCTATCTATCTATCTATCTATCTATCTATCTATCTCATGAATCATAGAAGAGCTTTGACTGAAAAGGACCTTAGAGATTAATTCCAACTCTCATGCCATGGGCAGTGAACCTTCCACTAGACCAGGCTGCTCAGGGCTCCATCCAGCCTGGCTTTGCATACTGCCATGGATGGGGCATCCACAGCTTCTCTGGGCAACCTGTGCCAGTGAGTCACCACCAGTAATTCCTTACCAATATCTAATCTAAACCTCCTCTTTGACTTTGAAGACATTCCCATTTGTCCCATTTGCCACATGCCCTTGTTAAAAGTCTCTTTCCATCCTTCTAATAGGCTCCCTTCAGGTACTGGAAGGTGCTAATAAGTCATGCCAGAAGTCTCTCTTTTCCAAGCTAAGCAGACTAAATTGCCTCATCTTTTCCTGGAAGGAGAGGAGCTCCAGTCCTCTAATCTCAGAATCACTGAATATTCGGAGTTGGAAGGGACCCACCAGGATCATTAAGTTCAACTCTTATGGGAGTGATCCACACAGGGATCAAATTCACAACCTTGGCATTATTAGCACCATGCTCCAACCGAGCTGATTTCATTTTGGCTCTTTGGAGCTCGCTCCAACAGTTCCATATCCTTCCTGTGCTGGGGACCCCAGGGCTGGATGCATCACTCCAGGTGGGGTCTCACCAGTGCAGAGCAGAACAGAGGGGCAGAGTCCCCTCTCTTGCCCTGCTGGCCACACTGCTTCGGATGCAGCCCAGGATGCAGTCAGCTTTCTGGGCTATAGGCACCCATTCCAGGGAGCTATGCAATAAAATGGAAAACAGTGATTTTTGCAGAGCCAAAATGACCACTTTTACCTCTCTAGAACAGTATCAATTTTACAGAGAATTTTTATGGATAAAAGAGGAAAGCCATCCTCTGGAATTTGAAAAGATGTTCACATCAGTTGCTGGCAACAGTCAGAAGATGAAAGCAGATTTATTCTTTGCAAAACAAAAAGAAAGCACAAAATTTACAGGAGAGGGGAAAAATGCCTACTTTTGGCTGGTGGCTGACAAACTCTTGCTGACTTCACAGAATATCTAAAATTGTAACTGCAGAGGAAGTTTTCTATCTCGGTGTTTATAACAGTAGGACCCAAAGCTTCATGTTGCCAAAGCTCCTAAAGCTGCAGTTTCTGAGGTGCAATCAAAAACCGGGCCAGGTGGAAAATCTGAGTTGGTGTTGCCCTACAGATGTTCTTGAAATGGGGTAAGGAAGATCCCCAAAGAGAAAGATAAAGACAGACAAGGACCAGCAGAACACCCAGACTGTCATACCCTCATTCAAAGACTCTTCAAGCTAGGGTCTTCCCTAAAGTGCCAAGGTTTTAGCATGAGACAAGGCATTCAGTCACCACAGGGGTAGCATCTCTCAGTAGAACAAACAGCACTGAAACAAGGGGCAGCAAAGATTGCACTAGGATATGTAAATTTGACTTCTTTTCTTTTCCCTCTTCTTTCTAAAATCCTTCTCATTTACAAGCTTCCAAACCCTGGTTTCACCGCCATCACTTTTTCATCAGCGGAATACAAATGCCATAAACCCTTCCAGGCCCCAAAGAGAATAACCTCACTCATGAGAAGTTCAAAGGGGATGAGTTAACACCAAAACAGAGTGGCTCAACAAGCACCCATGTGGCAATTTCTGTGCAGTGGTGCCCTTTTTGTTCTCCCATGCCATTTGCTTGCAGGTTTGATTCACAGCACAGAGAACCATTGTAACTATGCCCCCACACTGTATAGATCTGAGAAACCTGGCTTCTCCAGGCACTAATGAAGTGTATTTGTAAATATATATGTGGACATTTTTTCCTTTCCTTAGCAGTTGATAGACTTTTGACATGGGATTATAGGAGACTGTTATCATCAAAATGACAAAATCCTGCTTCGGCCTTATGGCACCATGGCAAAAGTCCAAAACTGCATTTCCTTTAATACCAGTGAGTAGAGTGCAGGAAACCCTGGAAATTTCTTGGCCTGAAACACCATCACTGCTCCTTATGGAGATTTAAATGATTGCTTAGGGGTAAGAAAGAGCTGTCAGAGAGTCAAAGGAGCTGAGTGCCCACAATGGCTGTTAGCTCATGGAAGAACCACAGTCCCCAAGTCCCAGGTGCCTATCTCCAGCTTTCCCAAAAGCATCACACCTCTTCCAACACAGGCCTCTGCATCTGCATCTGCAAAGGAATGTTATTTTCTTCCCAGCAGCCACGGGATCACTTTGATTTAACAGATTTACTACAGACTCTTTATTTTGTTGTTCTAAATGGTCACAATATTTTTAGTATCAAAAAATAGCCTGTCTTAGGAAGATGGATAATGTTGATGAATTTTTTTTCTGATTGCCTCGTAAGGAAAATTTCAGCTTTTTTAGTCTATAAATGGGAGAAAGATGTATCAAAAGTAGATTCTGTTATTTGAATGAAAACAAATGTGTTGACACTCTTTCTGCTCTAAAGATTAACTAGTCTCAGGCCCAAAAGAGATGCATATCATTTCAAATGAGTCACAGATTAGAGAAACGAGGGTTACTAACACAGGCTACAACAATAATTTTTTAACACTGAGAGATCAAAGGTTGGCTTATGTACTTCATGACCATATGAATTGAGAATCAATTGAAAGGCCATACATAAAGCAGGAAATAATGGGGTATTAATTATCCACTGAAAAAGAAATATTTATTTGTAATTCTATTAATAGTTACTGAGTAATGTGATTGATTGTAGCTTTCTTCTCTTTTGTGCAAACTTGAAAATTTGACAAGCCTTTCAAACATTAAACACTGCTCCTTGATTTATTAAATTTCAGTTTGGAAATTAACTTTAGAGAGCTCGAGATGTAACATGCAATCCTCCCCATTCTGTGCTGGGTCATTAGTGGTTACACAAGGGCAGAAACAGCACCAACTGCTGTTTGCAGCAGCACGTTGAAATGCTTGTCATCACAGCCTGGCCTTTATCCACCTTCACAAACCTAACAAGAGGTGACTTCAAATATCAAAAATTATGGGGCAGACTGCAACAATGGTTATCCTGATCCACCAGACAAATTATTCTGGGGCTTGATACAGCTTGCTGAAGTTAATGGCATTTGTGTCTCATGTGGAAGTTAGTTGTGGCTGTGAGTTACCTCAAGGCTGTGGGTGTGTTAGAAATTAATGGGATTTTAAAGCAGAGGTTTGTCACATCCTGGCTGTGGCCATGTACATAATTTATACCTTGGCAGAACCAGTATTTAGTTACATAAAATAATAGTGATCTTTTTCATAGGCTTTATTTTGAAAAAATAAAATTCAATTAACCAGATGCAAAATTTCCTTAAGTTTAGATGCTACCAGAATGCAGTCACAAGCAATTTGTTTGTCCTTATATGACAGAATAATTGGTCATTGGTCTTTTACATCTCCTGAAGAAAATCTGTTGACATTTTCCTGCAAAAGCTCATGTAGTGAAATGCAATTTATTTGCCAGCAGTGCAATGTCATTTATTTGCTACAAGCTCCTGCTTCTGCCTCCCTCCTCACCACAGTGAAGTCTCCTCACCAGCTCTGCCAGGGTGCTGTTCCTGTGCAGAGCATGCTGCTGCTCCCTTTGGGATGCTGGCTGCTCCCATACCTCCATGCCTGCTGCAGAGGGAATGGAACAGGACTGCACTCCTTCCTTCCAGCTGCCAGCCCCAAGGGTGGGGAAAGGAGTGTCTTATTTCTAGGACATCTAACAGGATGGAGGCTTCACAGCCTTCCTGCTCTCATGTAACAGGCAGATTATTTGAGGTGTATTGGGAAGTTCTTCCAGCCTCTCCATCACTAAACAGGGACTCTGAGGTCCCTTGGCATTTGAGAGAGATCTATGCATAGGAGACTCTGCAGCCTGTTGCCTAGGAAGTTGTGCCAGACCTCAGAGCTGCACAGCTCTCCTTCAGGCGACATGCTGCCTATAATGAGCCCAAAGGTGTCTCTAAGTACTACATGATTTATCAGTTATACCATTATACCTCCAATACACACCCCATGAGGGGTGTACCTAAGTTATACCCCATGAGATAGTCAGATACCATTGCAAAAAGAGGTAAAGATCCCCACAGCTGGCTGATTTCAAATATTATACTGACTTCTCTGACCAACTTGGTAGCAGGGAATTATTGATATATGTAACACCACCTCCATACTGGAGTAACACTGGAATCATCATATTTGTCCACAGGAAAAACTCTCTAGATAGGAAACTGAATTAATGAGTATAAAATCTATGATTGCCCAGAGTGGGTACAGATAGCTGCCATTAAAACTCCTACTCCTTCCATACTGGCTTGATTTTTTCCCATTCCTGCAGCAACCTTACTTAAATCTGCAGAAAACCACAGTGCTTGAAGAGGAGAAAGATCACTTGCTGCTGACACAGGTTTTTGCTGTGTGAAAGCAGCATGATCTTGAAGGAAGAGAATAATTTTTAAAATGGACCCAGGTCTAAAATAAGTATGCAAAATAAATCTTTATGGAGCAGATGCTGAATGAAAATGCTGCTGCCTTGAAAACCTGAGAAAAGTCCCACATAATCATCTGTAATTAGCTTGTATCTTGAACTAATTTTTTTAAGTGCCATTTTAATTGGGTTGAGTAGCACACTTGGCTGTTTTTGTTAAGCTTGATGTAACAGCTCTTTTGCTCAAAGGAGACCACCACTGAGGAATAAAAATGAAACAGCAGGAATCAAACACTCCTGTCACATGGAGGGGGAAATCCCCTTTTATTTAAGAGAAAGGCAGCAGCCCCAATAATAATCCTGTGACTAAAGGTAACTAATATCTTTTCAAATGTGGAATATGCTTCACCTGATGCAACGACAGCCTGAAGCAGTTTTATTTTTAAGTAAATTGAAAACCTTATCCTGGTTAGCCTACCAGAACTGTCAATCTTTCATTTCAGATTGAAAAACAACAAAAAAAATAGGCCTATGGAAATGCACTTACAAGGTTTTTCTTTTAAGAAAGATAAGAACATCCTGAAAATACAGCTTGCTAAGTGCTCTGTCTAATCTGGTATCTAATTTCATAGAGTAGCAAGGATCAGAAGCCAGCAAAGAACATTCAATACCTCAGGGTAGATTTAATCCCAAAACCAATTAAAGGCTGATTTCTATCTGCACTACAACATCTGAGACTTCGTGATGGTAGGTAACTCAACTGCTGTGATTCAGGGATAGGAATGCAGAGCACAGCACTGGCACAGCTATCCACCTCCCAGGGCTCTGAGTCAGCTCATCTTCAGCACACTGCTGAAGCTGAGCTCTACTAAGGAAGGATGCACCAGAGCTGCTTACTCAAAGATCTGTGCTGCCTTTCCTGCCCTCCCAGGGTGTCCCTTCACCTCCTCCCAGTATGGTCTCCTGAAGGTGTCAAATCTTCCTGCTGCATTCTGCTGAAAGTGAACTGGCACCACCCCACTGAGACGCACAGCTGTGTCACTTCACATCCACAGGGACACTGGTTCAAAGATTGAACATTGTTGAAGATGGAGACAGTGTGATGTTGAATATGTAACTGGGTGTCAGAAGAACAGTGGAACAGCCTGCTTTTAGAATCTCCATATAATGATTTCTACAGCTCAGTACACAGAGGACAGGTCAGTACATGCAGCATTGTTAATATGTATAAGGCAAATCCAAGCAGATGCTTACTGAGTTGTGCTCTTGCTGGAATATCTTCTCATTGCAAAAGCCACCATTGCTTTGAAGAGGTACTCTTCATTAGCATCCCAGGCATACTGTAAAGGAACATGAAAAATAATTAGTTTCAGCACCACTGCTGGCAGAACACAGAGGGAAAAAGTCGCTGAACTTGAAATGCTGAATTGATCAAGAAAATGAATAAATTCTCTGGTTGTGCTAAGAAAATAAATGCCCATTATTTAGTGTGGACAAAGGACTTTTTCTAATGGAAGAAAAAAAGTGTACTAGAAACTGTAACATAAATAATATAAACTGCAAAGAATGTTTCCAAAAATTGAATTAACCGAATATTTCTGAAAGCTGACCAAACTGGAGATGTAAAGTTTATTATACCAAAGACTAGACATATCACCAGAATTCTCCCCACACAACTGCACTCTTAGCCTTGCCTCTTTTGCTGGAGAAACTCAGTTAAAGCAGAAGGTTTAAATCCACCCTCTAAGACTATTTGGCTCTGGCCAAAAATAATAATAAAAAAGCATCGTTTAAGGTTGTCTCTGGGAGTTGGACATTAGGACACCAGGAAACAAACTGAGATTGCAGCCTTATTGCTGCACACTGTCCTGATTACAAAAAGATTTAAATATATTAGAAATTATTATACCGTATGTGAGATAAAAGAGAGAAAATAGCATCCTTACTACCTCAATAAGAAGAAGAATGTGGCTCCGAAAAATGTTCTCTGTTGTCTTGATGAAAAATCATGCTTTCATAATTTAAGTTTTTTGAGACAGCTTCACTGGGTTCCCCTGGGCTTTCAGTCACATATGCAATTCTAATGTCCTGTAAGAACTGTATTACATTCTTATAACAGGAGCCATGACTGAGGCATACTGATTGAATTTCTTCCCCTTTCAGCAGATTACAAAGATTATTAGTTTCTTGGAATTATATTAAGGGAGGTAAGAAACCGCTGTCTTCAGTCAGTCAGAACACAAATCTAATCTTTAACTTTCAGCATGAAAAAAAATCGTTCTGTAATCATCCAAACCAGAAACCCACTGGTATGGACACTTAGCTCTGTTGTCAACTTGGACCTACTTTTTCATGGTTCTTTATAACACATTCAAAAAACAGCAATGTACATCAAAAAGCAATAGATAGCATCGAAAATCCCAAATCTTAATTCTGCTTTTTAAATTCTGATTTTGGGTGCATGGAGATGCAACCTCTCCATGAAAAAAAAAAAAAAGAGAATCCAGCTTTCAGGTACCTGCAGCCCTCATGTTGTACTGGCATCCCAGGAAACTGAACAGGGAAGGATGGAGTAATTTAAAGGGCAGAAAGTGATTTTATTTATCATCTCTAGATGAATGTTGAGTGAAATGGGCTCGCTGAGATAGGACAGGGACAACAAAACTGAGGCAGCAGACAACTTGAGCAGCACCAAAGAGCAGCTGCACTGCTGAGAACCGGGGTTCTGACTCACCCCTCTTGCCTCATGAATGAAGGGGGTTGTGAGCATACTGTGATAATGCTTGCCAACCTGGGAACTTAAACTAAACAAAAAAAAAAAAAAACAAAAACAAGAGAAACTCCTTGGAAAAAAGTTATAAAAGTTTGGGTTTTGATCCCACTGCACTGATGAAAACGTGAGAGTAATGAGAGCAACTAGTACTGAAGGAAAGAGCTCGTGTAGTAAAGGAATTAATACAGATTGGAGCCATAGAAGTATTTATCATCATTTTAAAGATATCTTTATTTAAACCATGAAGCACAATTTGCATTACTAAAAGGGAAGATCTGTTTTTTCTCTGTGTGGTACTATTGACTGAATCCCTGCATGCCATCTGCAGTCTTTGAGAACAGGTCCAAAAGGACAGAAAAGACATAATTTGTTAGCCAGTGAATTAAACCAGCTGTAGAGATAATTTAATCAGTTGTCTTGAAAATAGATAATGATGAAGCACACTCCATTTCATGCTCACGTGGACACAAATACAATGCAGCACTACCAAGTGCATGTACTCAGTATGTTTGTGTTTAGTGCAATGCATATATACATGCCCAATTTGTCACAGCTCTCATAAATAATGCAGTAGCCTAGCACTTCTTTAAGTCAGAGTAACAAAAAGGGTATCTCAAATCAGGGAAGATAATTTGTAGTGAGGAATTCCAGGCCCAGTTGAAAGAGTAGGCACTCTAAGAGTAGGAAAAGAGACAGAATAAACAGAAAAATTCAAGAAAGAGGGGGAGGAGACTGGCAGAGAAATCTCAGCAGAAATCAAGGGTCTGCCCGAGCCAGGAGAAGATATTGCAGACAGATTCTGGGCAGAAGGGCAAGAAGGCCTGAGAAAATGGAGACTAAACAGGAAGTAGAGGAGATGGACATGGCTATGGGCTCCAGGAGAACAAGAACCTCTGTACATGACTGCATACAGGAATATACAAGGGGGAGGCAACGTAATAAGGAGGAAAATAAGGCAAGAACAACTTTAAGCTAACTAACTGTATGAACTCAGGACAGGCGGGCATGCATTGCCAGAAAATGGTTTCTAATCAGCAGCTTTCTCTGATCAGAGGTGCGAAGAAACCTTGAATGATTTGGATTGGAAGGGACTCTGAAGATCATCTAGTTCCAACCACCCTGCCATGGGCAGGGACACCTTCCACTAGACCTGATTTGTTCTACTAATGGGCTTTCTCAGCTTCTTCTTTATCCTCCAAATGCAGAGGCCTGGAGCGCAGCTGATGACTGAGGATGTCCCTGTGCAGTGCAGGTATTGATGCACACTTTCTGTTGCTCTAGAGGAAACATTAAACATCATTTGCAACCATATTTAAATATCATTTGGAACCACACACTGTAAACATAGTGATTATCAATGAAACACTACATGATGGTACCAGAACTGTTAAATTTACCATCTTCATTGTGCTACAAAGGAACCAACACAATGACGTTGGCTCAGTTGTATTTGCCATCCTTTATAAGTTAAGGAGGAGCAGAATTGGACACAGCTAACTGTGAAAGGCAGTCTTAAATGCCTCTTACTGAATGAAGAAGATGAGATAATGCATGAAAGATGATGAGTGTAGGTTGCTCATGGGATGAAATGCTGTAATAGTGCTGTAAAAGACAAAATTTAAGATACGAGAATATAATATTACAAGATTCCTCTGAGCAACCTGGCCTGATTTCAGTGTTGACCCAGCTTTGAGCAGGAGAGGACTAGAGACCATCCAAGATCTCTTCCCTCCTGAATGGTTCTGTGCTTAACTATACAGCCACTCAGACTGCAGAGTGGCTACAGATACACAAACACACTTCTGGATCCCATCTGGTGGCAAAACACAAGGTGTATATCAGCCTTCCTCCTCTTCATCCTCTACCCAGGAAGCAGCCTGAATACATGAGCCAGAAGGGAATTGCACTGTCTACTTCAGCTGGCTGCAGCCCCTGAGGTTCCAAATCTTTGACTCTTATGGTGAAAATGAGTGATGACACCAAGTTACACAGACTTGTCAGTGCCTGTCACTTCTTCTCACTGTCTAGTTGCCTCTGTCCCTTTTGAATTAACTCTCTACCCCTCTGCTGGCTCCGTGAACAAAAAGCAACTAGTGACTAGCAGCTATTCCAGAAGCCACTCAGAAAGTCAAAACCATCCTCAGAGGGACTCATAAATCACCTTCCATTTAGGCCTACAGGCACTGTGTTTCCTCCCACAGATCAGCAAACAACACCTCTGTCAAGTACACCCATTATTTGCAAATAAAATGATAACGGCTGAATACCTACTGCATCAGAGCTGGTCTTTGCAGCTCCATTGTGATAAGAACTAAATAAATACACCAAATGGAACTCCCTGCCTCAGAGTACAGCTTACCTGGTGAACAGATCATAAAAATGGTGTCCTGTTTTCATCAGTCTCACACACAGGGGATGGCATACACTACACCATATGAAAAGCTGCATCACCTTATTTCCTATGCCCCTGAATGTACACTGGAGTTATCCTGCCACTCCTAGAGAAAAATTCCCACAGTATCTCGGCTTTCCGTTAGCATGGAGCCTGAAGTGACGTGGAAATGAACCAAGCTAGCCATGTCCTACTGTGACACAATGACAGTATTACACTTTTCTTTGCTAAAATTAACCACACAAAGAAGTAAAGTGCCCTGAATTCTTCAACGAAAATGAATTTCAGTTTCATAGTAGTTTCAGTTTTCAATTTCAGTCATTCACAAAGAAGACTGCAATGTTTATGAAAAGGAACTACTACCACCTGTGTACTTAATACATTGTTTATTATTTGTGGATGATTTTCTATGGCATACACCGCTTTCAGCAAGCTGATGTTCTAAAATGCTGTTCTTGACTGTCCCATTCTTTGAGCTTTCACACACTTTGTTCTATGATATAAACAACTACAAAAAACCAAAAGACTCCTCAGTTATGGCTTTTTTCCCAGCCATACAAAGTACCTTCAAGGGTCATGATTTGTCTCATACCCTTTTTGAGTGAAAAACAAAAAAAATTATAAATGATCAAACAACCTCCCCTTATTTTACTACAGCTGGAAAAGGAAAAGGCACTAAAAAGGGCATTACCAGGAACTGTAATTTTTGTTCTTTGCTACTATGTTGAACCAAGATTAAATCAAAACATTAACACTTATCATCAAGAGGAGCTTTAATAATTGTTTTGACATATTTTCAGCCATAGTATTACTCTATTTTTAATAATTTAAAAAAATCTAGGCTCACACTACTGTTTAATTAAAGTCTCCCACCCAAGAGAATTGACTTCACTATGAATTTCAAGACATTTACTTTAGGAGGTATCTTGAATATTTCTTTGTACTTTGTCTGGGTTATAACATTACCAGTGAAATTTCGGTCCCTGGTAATGTTAGTTTAAATTACCTGATCTTTCATGGTAATTTTAGAACAGCTTCTCCAGTCACAGGGAATTTCTCCTATTGCCAGTCTTTTAAAACAGGTAACCTTTTGTTTTCCAGGGCTCATAACATGAGACTGAGACACAACACTTACAGTGGACATGACTGTCCAGGATGTTTCATACCTAATTTTCTGCTGAGCCCTGTGAACATGCTGCAGATTTGCTCTAAGTATTCAAAACAACTAACAAAGTACTGGGCTCTGACATATTAAATATGCTTTAGATCAGGAAGGACCACTCAGCCATATAATGTCCCAATCTCTTACGTATCCCTCATTGCTCACACCAGTATTTCTACACTAAGCCCAAAGACCTGAATTAAGCCAAAGCGTTTCATGAGACAAGCCTGTGCACCACAGGCAGAGAAGAAAGGCCACTATCTGAAGCCCTCCATTAGCAGGGAGTTGATGGGACATGCTTGAATGATCTCTATAGTTAATGCTTGTCTGAGAGCCTGATATAAAGTCCCATTTCATAAAGATCTAAAAATCTTTTCCTGCTTCTCTTCCTAGACTTCACAATTAGCACTCCACTTTACAATTAGCACTAGACTTTACAATGCTTGACTTTACAATTAGCACTCCTGAGCAGAAGTGCTTTTCCCAAAATAGAGATTTATATTTATGCAGCACTTCTCATGCATAAAGTGTAACATCCCCACCACTTTTCCAGGGGGGAAAAAAATCTTTGACCAGAAAAATATCTTTATGAACAAGCAAGCTTTGTATTTCTCCTAAAGGATGATATTTTAAGGAGTGGGCTAGTCAAATGTGAAGAAATGGAGGCATGGATCATGACTTGAGTAAACTATTACAATTAACACTGCACAAATTTTATAGTATACATTATTTCTATTTTGGCAGATATTGAGTTAGGAAGAATATGTGAAGATATTTTACTTACTGCATTATCTCCCAAAGCTGTTTTGATACTAATCCGTACTTTGAAAGCATTCTGTGCATCTGACAAAAGAGAAAAAAAGCAAACATATATTGGTAGTCACTCAAAATAGGATTTTAAATCATTTACTTCCCTGATTATTTCACAAATATCAGTTTCTAAATGCCTCTTAAGAAATCACACATTTAGGAGAACAGAAGTTACTTGCATGAAAAAAAGCCCAACGGAGTCTCAATGAGGTTTACAATGACCTCATAAAGTGTGACCAACTTCCATACCTAATTTGCAAACTCATAAAAGAAGTGAATGCTCAGCATTTCAATCTTCAAACTGAAGACAACCAGTTAAAATAAAAATCATAGGAGCTGGCAGCTTTGCAGTCTAAACTGATAGCTACTTTACCTAAAGAAAGATGGGAATTAGCTCCAAATCTTACCTGGTTTGCAGAGCTCAGCATGAGCAATGGCAACTACAGAAAATACAAGCAGCAAAGCCCGTAACATCCCGTCAGCATGGAAAGGTTGAGGGAAAAAGAAGTGAGTCTCCCCTGTAAAGCACTCTTAAACTTTGTGTGACCCAGGATTAAAGCATCAGGAGCACAAGTGAGCGACCAAGTAAAAGGTTTAATAATTAACCCCCGTTATTTTAGCTAAAAGCAGGCACTAGAAACAACTGTCGTCTGTTAGTTATTTACTGTCTTTCTCTGTAGTAAAAAAAAAAAAACCAAACCCAAAATCAAAAAACCCCAACAAGTATTTAATTTTCCTTCTTCCTTTTTAGAAAAATACAACATTTTACAGAGTGCTCCAGGCCAATCTTTTTTTCTCACAGGCGCAGTGTCAGATGCACAAAGTGTCTGTGGGTGTCACACCAGAGCATCTGGCAACTGCTATCCACAACAGGCGAATCTGAAGCTTGGCTGCCACTAGATCCCAAAGGAAGCTGCCACCTGTCTTCCAGGGGAAACTGTCTGGCCCCACTAGGGATCCTTGAGGATAAAGGAAGACTGGGCACTCTTTTCACCTCACCAAAAGAAATGTGTGATGAATACAGAACACCTGGACCCAAAAAAAGGGCTCACTTGCCCTTGAACTCACATCCTTTGGGAAGGGCCAGCCTGATGGGCACAATGCCGTGTCCCCCCACCCCCACCCAGCCCCACTCCCGTGTCCTTGCTCAAGCCCAGCAGAGGAAATGCCGTGTTCCACACAAAAACACCCCACATCTGATGCATTTCTTTGCATGAAAAGAACTGTCATACGTAGGGAGAAATACTTTTTTTCCTGTCAGAGGCTTATTAGGGTAGCAAGTAGAATAAGCAGAGGTGCAATAAAGGACTTAGTAGGAAGCATGTTGAAAAGGAACACATTCGTGTTTTGTAGACATGACCCACTGCGTATATATGTACACACACACAGTATGGAAATATTTTAATGCATCTGCACTATTAATCAAATGTTTACCAAGACAAATAAATAAATGTGGAGAAAAAATACTTCAAAAACTGAAATGTATAGCAGGTATTTGAACAGTGTCTGCAATCTAGGCAGCAAGACAGGATTACTTTATTTCATGATGTTGCTGTATTCCCCCTGTAGCCACTCTGATTAATGGTTAGTTCCTACCACGAAGATCACTTCAGAATTACTTTCAGTTGGTCCTTTAGCACCAAGAAGTGTGTCTTGAGAATGCAAACCCAAAGAGCTTCACATGAAAGACAAACAGTAAGAAAATCTGACTTAACTGTGGGCTGAATTTATGAAAAACAATAACCAATATTTACTGTAGTAGATACTCAGACTTTCGGGTAACAGAGAACTTACTGGTCCAGTAATTTAAACTGGTTTTAGAGGCCATTGTTAAAGCACTTGATAGCCCATTTTTAAAAGTCATTCAACAAGCTGATTCCCAGGCACCTCTTTGCTCTCACTAGGCAACCCAGTCTGGGTACAAAACTATTGGATACATTATCTGCTCAGATGTTCAATCTATGCCTATGAAAACAAAAAAGTGATGCATTCATTTCTAATGACAGCTTAAATTAACAGGCTGTGTATATGCACATCAAAAGGAGTGCACTGAAAAATGTACAGATGTATGAAGGACTATCAGGTTTCTGTAGCATTTGTAACTTAAAAAAATCTTAAAAGAATGTGAATGCAGTCAGTTTCATGGTAAATTCATGTGCATTGCTTCAATAGCAAACACATGAACTTTTTTGTAGCTTTGGGAGAAACACTGAAGAACCTGGGAAGAGAGAAGAAAAGCCAAACACTCTTTCCCTGCTGCCAGAAGTCAAATGGAACTGAGTGTGACACACAGCATCACCACTTCTCCCTGCTGTAAAACACCACAAATCAGTTCTTCCCCTCAGAACTGCATGGGGCCAGTGTCAAAGTACAGCAAAGGGACATGACACCCAGCAGGAACAAACTCAGAGGACATGACTGGATTTCCTGATCAGAGTTGCTGAATTCCAGCCAGGATGGCTGATTTTCCCCAATTTGTCTTGCTGGCAAGAAGCAAGACAAATTATTTTTTCCAGCAGAGAGGGGAGGAGGCCAGGAGAAGCAGCAGCATGATAAACACCCCAGCTCCGAGCTCACAGGGAGAGCATCGTGCAGTTGATATATACGTGCACAGCAACGTGGATGTGTGCCAAATGCATCCAGCTGAAGGTCCATGTGCATATCCAATTGTACATGCACAGAGTGCTGCACATAAGCAACCAATTGCTACACATCTATAAATCTTTTCCCAAAGCCAGCACATTTTTTAAATAAGCCAGGTGAACATGCAAGAATACACCAGGTGTTAGCAGGAAAACTTTGCTTCAAATTAATGGTATTTTTAAATACTGTCTTAAAAAGCACCACAACTTTTCAGTTTACAATCTAAAAAGACAGACAGACATTCTGCCACTTCATATCTTAGTAATAAATCTACATGCATGGATAACTTTCTGCCCAGCCTCTCTGCTTCCATTTTGGCCAGATACACAGCACTGTTTAAGCATGTCTGCATTTGTTTGCCACTGATTAATCAGTCAGGCATCAGTTTGCTTGAATAAATTACAATCTCCAGGCACATATGCAAGGCATGTTTTTAACTGACTACTTTGTGAAGTGTTAGATTTCTAAGTAGTTCCTCTTTTACAGTATCTTTGTTTTTCCTAACAACTGTGGAGCTACAGGTCATAGCCATGAAGAATCTGATGCACGATCTGCATTCCAGAAATGTCACTGAACTAGTGCAAAGAATTATTTCTCTTATTGTACCAAATGAATTTGTCTGCCTGGTTGAAAATAAGACTATCTCTGTAATTTTTTTTTCAGTACTTTTTGATCTACAGAAGTTCATGTATAATCTGTATGTACATATTTAAAAATACATCAAAATTTGGACTGCCAAACAAATCAGGAGAAATTTGTTGAAAAGTCAAGAAAGCATATGACTTGGTAAAACAAACAAACAAATCCCCTCAATCTTCTCCATGTGATTAGCAATGTACTTTTTCTGCTCCTTTCAATGTCTTTGAAATGGAAAATCCCAGGGAAGTAAAATATTGATAGCTATTGTATAAGTTAATTAACAACTATGGCTAAACTTAACCTCAGTTTTCAAATTTGACAAATTAACAGTTTTAAACTCCGAGGAAGTTAATCTTTAGTCTCAAAGAGTTGTGTCCAATTCTTACGAGGAAAGAGTCAATGTGTGACTGTCAGCATTAGTCACTCATGGAAATGTACCTGGCGAACTGCAGACCCAAGCTGCAGTTGTGCACAGTGCTGTGCAGTTCCCTGGGTGCAGTGGAAATGACAAACACTGCATTGCCTTTTCCAGAAGACATGGGGGAACACGGTGTTGAATGAGGACTGCCACCACAGTCATCACCGTCACAGTGCAGAAGGGACTTGGCTGTCACCAAGTTTTTATCAGCGCTCACAGAAGAAGTCAGTGTGTGAGAAATCATTTAGCTCTCCAGACAGCAGTGCAGGTGGGCGAAGGATGCACTTGCCAGCATTCCCATATATCACCTGGGAAAGGGCACCTTGCAGTGGAAAGCACCAAGGACAGACCACAGTGGGGCTGGCACTGAGAGCAAGCAGAGACTTCCAGCATGGAGGGGGTGGGAGGATGGTGCTGCTGCCACACTTCATTGTCACGTTTATTATACAAACACACCAAGAAGTATCAATGAAAACTGACCCATCCCAAATCCACACTTCCTGGATGTCTCCTACTTAGCATGTATCTTCTGGGCCAGACAAATCCAAGCTAGTGATTTGACTGCCTGTGGGATTCACATTCTCTGAACCTGAGAGAAGCAGAGAAAGAATGATCAAAACAATTCTTATCTCATTCGCTGCTCCTGTGCTGTGCCAAAGTAGAATGCAATATGGAGACTGTTTACCTGGAGTGATGGTGTTTTGTTTCCTTGGCCTATCAGGGCCAAGAGCGTGAGCAGACTGTCAGTCAGCAGACAGTCACAAGATTCTGGGCAGTTGAGTTGAGTTGAGTGCTTGGCAGATTCAGTTTAGATGTAGTGTAATATAGTATAGAATAATATAGTATAATAAAGAAATCAATTAGTCTTCTGATAAGATGGAGTCCTCCTCGTCCTTCTCCCCTTTGTCGGGGGTTTCCCTGCTTTTACTATAGCTGCCATTTGACTGCCCCTCCTATTCTCTTATTTCCATTTGCATCATCCAGGAAAAAAAAAACCAAAACAGATATACAACTCCATGAGGAAAGGTGCCACTCTTCTCCTGGAGCACATGGCAAATATTATAGTGAGGACAACTTTTACATAATCTGTATGCTTATCAAATGCATCTTTTTTTTTTCCACAGAGGAGGACTGGGGCATACAAGAAAGAGAGCAGCCCTTCTTATCTGCTTAGGCTACTCTACAATGGCAGAAAATACAGGAAATGGAAACCAGAAGAGCCACAGCGAAAGGGAGTTCAAATGCGTGCCAAAGAGTCACTGCACTTCAACACAGAGCTGCCCTTCTGTGCACGCACAGTTCTGTGCACACATCTGGAGAGACACCCGGAGATTCACAGCGCAAGGGGGGACGTGCATGGGAGTGACTGCCTGGTACGTAACCACAAGTTGTAAGCCAAGAGTTTCTCTGCTCTGGGCTTCCCGCACAGTACAATCCGTGCATCCAGTATTGACCTTCTCATGAGAGGGTTCATCTGGTACTGGGACCATGAAGGAGTATTTTTCTTTAGAAAATATGGAAGAGCGAGTTCCAAAACCTGAAGGTTGCCACAAAAATAAACTATGCTTGTGAAGGCCTGGGGTCTAGAATTCCAGTGTAAGGAATAACAGCTACTGACTGGAATGCAGTATTACTTTGGATATGGGAATGGCTCTTGCCTGGAATTGCCATATCTTTTTCTTTCTGACACTCTATCAATTAAATTGTATGGAAGTCTGCCCCTGGACTTGAAAACCAAGCTGCTGTATGCGTATAAACTAATAAACAAAAGGGAGAAAAATGTAACCATTGTATTCTTGCTTTGAAGAGAATGACAGCTTTTTCCAGAATCGCTCCTGCATATCTGTTATAGCTGTTATGTTTTGTGTTTTCTTAAAATGAGATCCTACTTTTAATTGCTGAAATATATAACCTTAAGATGGTGCCTTCCCCAAGAACGTTGGAAAAATGCCATGATGAAATGTAGCATATCAAAAGAAAGAAAGGATAGAATTTCTCAATTTAGACTTCTAAATAGCTTAAAGGAAGGTTAATATTATGGCATTTCCTCTGCTGATGGGAGGATGAAAGTTATACTTTCTTAATGAAATAAGATTATGATACACATTTGGCTGTTTTTTTCAAAACTTTCATGGCTGCCAATGGTTCAGCAGCTGTTAAATGCCCAATACTGCCATCTTCAGTATCCAAGAAACAGCAAATTATGTGTTACTTTACATGTATGTTCTGCACAAGGAGCAGTGGAAGTACTACTGATGACAACTCCTTAATTTTAAGAGAGTCTAGGATCTGGCACATGGTTAAGTAACAGCAGCGAGGTCATGGTCTGAATATTCATTGGTCAAGTGGCAAATGTAACTGCTGACTACAGCAGTCACATGCTTGCTTTGAATAACTTCACTGAGCTTCAGAATAAGAAAGAGGATACTCATTATGCTGTTAATGAACAGCACAGTCAATTAGTCAGATTTTGACAGAGCCTGCTGTGGTGTGTCAGCAGCCCTGGCTGTTTCTGCAGTGTATCACCTCCAGGATGTAAGAAATAAGCTCCTACATTGTGGTTTGGGAGAGTAATTTAGACCTTAATCAAGAATGTACGTTATTAATAGCTATGCAAAACATGCCCAAACGAAAGCTACAAGCACACTGCCTCTGAAGGCTGCAATCTATCACTCCTGTCACAGAGGAATTGATTACTGACAACTTGCATATTACCACCCATCACACCCATGAGGGTCTGTGCGGAATAGTTTCCTGCCATGAAATGCGTTTATAATCGGGTCAGGTACAATGCCTCAGAGGCGATGATGGGAATACACCAGCAGTGTGAGCTGAATTGATCAATGCACTGGACCTGTGACTTCCCTCAGCTGCGAGGCCGTGGGGCAGGGCAGCCGTGCTCGCAGCAGCCAAGGGACACACTGAAAGCTCACCTCATGGCAGGCACCCAACAGCCCGCTCCCACACACAATCCCCAACGCGGCCAAGGCAGCTCACACACAGAGCACGGGCTGTGGGCAGGCAGTCAGCGCCCGGAGCGTCCCTCAGGTGCTGCCATGTGCAGCAGCATCCCAGGCAAGCTCAGACGGCACTGCACGGCACCCAGTCCAACAGGACTGAGGACATTGCTCAGAGTCAGGGAAGGCTCAGCGAATTGGGCCTGCTCATCCTTGAGGAGACAAATGAGAGGAGACCTCATTGACACATATTAAAAAGGAGGTGTTAGAGGATGGGTCCAGCGGGGGACCGCATTCCCGGTGGTGCCGAGCAGTAGGGCAAGAGGCAGCGGGCAATAGCTGATGCACAGGAAACTCCACCTGAACACGAGCAAGAACTTCGTTACTGCGTGTGACCAAGCACTGGAACAGATTGCCCAGAGAGGGTGTACAGTCTCCCTCACTGGAGGGAGCCCCGCGCCCTGTGACGGCCCTGTACGAGCAGAGGGGTTGGAGCAGATGATCCACTGTGTCCCTTCCAACCGGACCCTGCGATTCCGTGACAACGGAACGTTCTCTGCACCCCCTCGCTTGCGGTCCTTGGGAGAGCTCGGTAATAAATCGGGCTCCCCAGAGCCGCCTTTCCGCGCCCTCAGCGCGCCCCGACCCCGCCGCCCTCAGCCCCGGCACCCGGGCGCGCGCCCGGCCCCGCGCGCGGCCGCCGGAACCGATTGCGCGCCCTTCCGCCGCGGGGTCACGTGACGCCCCGTCGGTACAGCAAGATGGCGGCGCCCATGTTGGTGCCCGAGCCCCCCCTGGGGAAGCCGAGGTGAGGCCGCGGCCGCGCCGGGGCTGGGACTCCCCGGGGCAAGGCGAAGGGCCCGCGGGTCCCTGCGGAGAGCAGGGGCCCCGTCCTGGCCGGGACCGCCCGAGCGCACGGCGGCCGCGGCTGAGGCCGCCCCGTGGCCGGGCCCGGCAGTGGCGCAGCTCCGCGCGGCAGTGGCCCGGCGGGACGGGGGGAACTGGGCTCGGTGATTCTCGGGACGGCAACGCGGCCGCGCTGGAGGCGGCGAGCGGGCCCGGAGGCGGCGGAGCCGCGGGCGGGGGGCGCTGCCGGTCCCGTCCCCGGCCGGAACCGGGGGGAGCGAGGCTGCCGTGCCGGCCCGCCCTAGCTGCGGCGGGGCGGGACAGCATTCCGCGCCCGGGAGAGCGGCGGCCCTGGCGGCGTGAGGAACAGCGGAGGCCGCGGCGCGGGGAGGCAGCGGCATGTGCGTGCCCGGGCTGAGCCCCGTGCAGCCCCGCCGCGGAGGCTGCGGGCCGGGGCAGCCGTGCTCGCAGCGGGATTCCCCGGTCGGGGTCCGCAGGTGTTTGCCCCGGCTTTGCTCCGGTGTCGTGCGGCTGCAGGGAGAGGCGAACCCCAGCCCTGGAGCGGCTTGGGCTCCACTGCTCCTGGCGCGTCAGCTGTGTGCCCGCTCCTCCTGTGCTGGCCCGGGAGCAAGGGGAATTCCTGCGTCCCTTCCTTCTTTGGGTTTCAAGAAAAAGAAGTTCCCAGGAACTGGGAAGGAGCTTCTGGCTTGTGAGCCCCAGGCACCTGCTGAGGGATGCGATCCATTTCAGGCAGGGACGCGAGGTGAGAAGCGGCCAGGCTGGCCGGGTCAGAGGCAGAGGGCCCAGGTGGCGACACTGGTCTGTGCCGGCAGGCGCTGCTGTCACCGTGCTGTCACCTCGGCACGCGCAGCTGGTGAGGATGTGAGCAATCCTGAACAGGATTGGAGATGGGGATGAAGTTCTGGCTGGCTGAGTTACACTTGTGGAATCTTTTAAAATTACGCGCTCCAAAAAGGGACGGTATTAATCTCCCATCAGCATTTGGTGTGGCACGATGACAAGAGCAGAAGATGATCCCTCCTTCCTGTTTCTCCATTATCACCTGGCTAGGAGGAGGAAAGATAGAATGAAACTTGACAGAAAAGAGCGTGATATAAAAAGGCTTTTTTAGACATTAGAGGCATTTTAACCATAGTGAAAACATGGTGCTGCTTGTAGGCAGCTTTTCAAAGCTGTCAGACAAGCAAGGAAGAGTCTGGCCAAGCTTCTGTAGCAGAAGAGCAGTGCTGTGAATGTCTGTGGGGGCTGTGGAGTGTGTTTTGTTAGCTGTGCATTGAGACTGCTGCCTGTGGAAAATAACAAAGGAGAAAAGAAAGGACTTGAAATTTCATGTCCTGTAAAAGAAAGACTGAATGTGCTGAAAGTTGTACCAAAATTGTAGGGTAGGAGATCCCCAAGTTTTTCTCCCTTATCTTATCTAGTGACCAAGTTTCAGGAGCTGAAGGAGATTTCATGGAGATGGTGATGATGTCGAGTGCTACAGAGCTCAAAAAAGAACAGACCCCATGTGTGGTGTCTTCTTGCTGCTGCCCATGTGCAAGTCTGAACAGCACAGCCACAGATTTACAGATTTCATTGTAACATCAGATGCTGCCGTGGAGTTACTGTTCCATTTAAATGCCTGCTAATTTTGCAGTCTGTGGGAATTTGTATTGCTGAAGGAAATTAAGTGCATGTATGGCAGTAAAAATTATTTGTTTGGCTGTTTTAACATAAGTAATGTTCTCTCATCCTCAGCCATCAAAAGTACAGAGCTATTCTGAAGAAAGAGAAGAGGAAAAAAAAGCGGCAGGCGCTTGCCAAACTAAGGGACTCAGGTAACTGAAGTGTTTGGTACTGGCAGTGGAATTAGAAGTGATTGGGGATTTTTTTGTTTTTTTTTTTTTAAATACCATTTTGTGTACCTGTGTTGGCTGTGGCATGCAGTTATGTAGATGCGTTGAATTGTGCTTTTTTCAGAAGCTGCAGAAAAAGATGAATCTGTGTCTGAGGAGGAAGAGGAGGAAGTGGAAGAAGAGGAGGAAGAAGAGGAAGAAAAAAAACTTGAGGCAGAAAGGTGAGAAAGCTAGAAAATTACGTACATGCAATAAACACTTTTGTAATCAATTCCATTTTAGTACTTTGAAAAGTTCAAATATATTCTGTGAAACACAATCCTTATTGAGTATGTCAGGCTACACAGTCTTTTCCTCTAAAGCCTGAATGATTCCTATGGAAATTTCTCTTTAAATAGGTTTGGATAAGTTGCAGTTATTATGTAGTAATAAATACAATGTTGAATTGCATTTATGACAGTTGTATCAGTCATGGGTAGTCCTTAAGTTGGTGGTCTAAGTGGTGTCTGGTTTCTTTGGTAGACAAAAACTACATGAGCAGTGGTTGCTGAGAGAAGAAAAGGCCCAAGAAGAGTTCAAGCTAAAGAAAGAAAAAGAAGAAGCTGCAAGAAAGCGTCAAGAGGAAGAAGAGGTATAAAGATATAAAACCTTAGAGTTGTGCTAGGCAGCAAGGCAGCTTACTGTAGTAACTGTCATTATTTTGTGATGGACCTCTTTTTCATGATGTTGGTGTGTTTGAAAGCACACACTCTCCACTCTTTTGTATAGCAAAGCAGAACTGAGAAGAGAAGAAAACAACAGCTCTTAAAAGGGCCTTTTTCAGATTTAGTTGCTTCTGACCGGATGCAAACTTAATGGTCAAGGAGTTGTAATGCAACATGGTGCTTTTGTCTTTGATTGTAAAGCATTGTTTCTTAATTTATTTTTTTCTGTTTTAAAGAGGAAGATCAAAGAAGAATGGGAAGAGCAGCAAAGAAAAGAGAGAGAAGCGGCACAGCAGAAGCAACAGGAGAAGAGAGAGAGAGAGGTGATTCCTGGTGGTGGGAGGATATACATGTTATATGTCCTGTGACATGATCAGATGCAACAGTTATGCATGTTGAAAAGGAATTTTTTATAATTAGCAAATGCATTAGTTAACTCATTCTGTCTAAGCTCCTAAACCATTGTTCAGAGTTAAAGGGCATCCAGAGGGTCCATATAACTCTTGTTAACCTATCTGGTTGTTCACAGTATGTAATTGTTTACATCAGGGAGATACAGAGGTACTGTGCCAATGCAGGTTCTGATAAGTGCACTTTCTGCATCATATGTTAAAGATAATCCTTCCTTAATGTCCCAGTTAAACACAGTCAGTGCTGAAGAAAATGCCCAAAGAGGAAATAGAATATGGAATTACATTGCTGCTGTTCCTTAACACAGTTCTTAATCAAAAGATGTGTTACAGCTCTTCTTTACCTGACTCATCCAACAGGATGTATCTTTTTTCAGAGCTCCTTGGGTGGAATAAAAATGATAGTGAAGATGCGAGTAATTGATAACGTTTCTGTTAACAATACATTCGCCTTAAGTTCTCCAAGTTCAGTGACCTGGATGTAAGATGTCCTGTACAGTTATCCAGTGTGAGGACTGGCCTCTTACTGCCACTGAAGAGTGACTGCAGCTTTCTAGGATCTGGGTCATTTTAGGTTCTCCACAGTCACAAAGTTTCCAGTCATGTCACTGGGAGCTGTCTTGTGGCTGTGTCTGACAGCCACAGCAGGAGAAGAGCCATGAGCACACAGCTGTGGCTGTCTGCAGTTAGTAGCTGGTTGTGCCACTGATGATGTAACACTTGAACGAGGGATGCCAAAGAACAGCAGTTATTGTATTTCCTGTCTTACTTCCTCTGGTGTTCAGGTGTCCACTTCTGTCTTTGCAGAGTAGGGAGAGAAAATTATGCTTGTGTCCTTTATTTAGGGTTGAGATACAGTTTGGAGAAAGTTGAACCATGATAACAGCAGGATTTTATTCCTCCCCTCTGTCCTTGTCTCTTTATGTGCCCAAGCCCTCAGTGGAATAACTGGTGTCCCTGAACTAGATGGAGGCAGCTTTCTTTTTTATTTGGTTGCTGGATTCTTTGCTTTGTGTTTTTCTGGGTTATTATTTACAGGGATAGTGAGTTTAATTTGCTCATAGAGGGCAATGACAGGCACCCAGAGGGAAACTAATTACCCAGCTAAAAGCAGAGCCACCCATTTTAGCAGCAGAAAGTTTTTTAACTGGCTTTGCCTGTGTCTTGAAACAGCAGTTTATTCAAGTTCTAACAGTGATACAAGAAAAAAACTAATTTCCCTCCCTAAAATGAAGAAATAGATTTTCTGGTTTGATGGGTGGTGGTGGCTTGAGGCTTTTTTGGAGAGGGTGAAGGATTAGTTTTGGCTTTGGGTTTTTTTGTTTGCATGGTTCAGGGAGTTTTGTTTGTTTGTTCCATTTTGTTTTTCTCTGTTAGGGCAGGTACTGTCTAACATCCTTGGTGATCAGTGCCAGATGCTGTCTGGGTCCTTACTTTTAATTGCATTTTTAAATTTTTATTTGCTCTTTTTAATTTAATTAATTGTCTTCCAGTCCTAGCATATTTTCTTGTACTGATTATGTTAAAATATCTTTTTTCTAGGAACTTCATAGAGCAATTTATTAGAAGTAGTGTCCAGCCAGTTTTGGAGAGTGGTATTGTTATGCTCAGCCCGCTTAGAAAAATGAAGGGAAAGAATATCCTCATTGCTTTCCTGTATTTGGGAGGCTAGATATGGTTAACTTACAACGTTTAAGTTTCTTACCAGTTACATCTCTTGCTTTAACAGAGGCTCATTAAGCATTGCATTTTTCTGTGTGTTCCACTAAATGTGTAAGTTAAAACATTTTGTGCAGCTAAACAATTACGAACTCACCTGTAACAGGCTGTGTACTAGAGCAGGAGATAGATTTAAGCATCAGTAGTTCAATGATAGTTTTGAAAAAGAAAATTAAACTTTTATGTTGTCTGTCATTTAGTTTAGAAGATCATCTACATGAGGGTCTTGTCTGATGTATCCTTTAACAGCTTGGTAGTACATGAATTGCTACAGAGCCAAAGTAAATCTCCTGCTTTTAAAGCAAACCCCATCACACTTTCATTATGCATAATCACTGAGCATTGTAAATTAGGTTCTTAACTAAAGAAACCAGATGTTTTGCATATCCTCGGGGTTTTCACTAGTCCTGTGTTTGCACCATTTATAGGCAGCTGTGCAGAGGATGCTGGATCAAGCTGAAAGCCAGGTATGCTCAGAGACTTTCTGAAAAAAGAACTGAAAAGTAATTTAATTTCCATCCAGTGTTTGCCTTCTAGCATGCTGTCCATCTGCTCTCCAGAACCTAATGGCCTGAATAAATTTAATATATAGTGGCTTGCATGAGCTGTAAACAATTATTTACTGGGCAGAACATAATTAAGCATATTTCTGGCTGGTTGGTGGCAGTGCAGTTGTGCATGCTGATGACTGTTCAGGAGGTCTGAGTCAAAATGAACCTGGAAATACTGCTGTGTGCTGTTAAAAACCACTGTGCGTGATGGTTTATTTGTGAACTGTAATTCTAAATAAATCTGTCAGTCCTGGGTGGCTAGATAAACTTGTCTTTTTAAGCAGATGTCAGGCTCTAAATAAGAGGATTCAGTGGTAGAGAAGGGCACAGATCCTTAATGAAAAGAAAAAACGGTGGGGGAGAGAGAAGCTTGGATGCCTGGAAGAGCATGGATCTCAAGCTGGCCATGTGTAGAAAACTGCAGTTTTCATGTGACTCTTAGAGATTGCCTTAAAGAATAATTTGGATTTTTATCCCCGTCGCATGGTTAAACTTGTGAAGATTCTTGCTCTGTTTAAACCACTGCATGAATCTGAAAAATAAATTTTAACCTGGTTATCCATTGTTTATTGACTGCCATAGCTACATTGGAGTTACATGTGGTTCCAAATCGTGTTTAAACAGTTCTTTAGGTAGGGAATCTGTTTCTTAAGATGGATAGGAAACTGCTCTGAACTGCTGCCTGCCCAGAGCTCAAGATGCATTAGCAGTCATGTCTGCAAAGGAATAGTCAGAAATGTGGTATGTTAGAGACTGCATTAGAGGAGCAGTTCAGGCTTCATTTACTGCTGACATAACAGGGCTGTTCTGGTGATAGAAAATTATGGCTGCAAGTCATGAACAGAATTGGTAGCTGGGTCAAATGCTGCTTGTGAGTAAAAGAATTTTCAGTTGATTTAAAATGAGAACTTAGGCCGGTCAGCTTTACAGATTGGTTAGAATGAAAATTCCTTTTAAAATATGTATCTTGGTTGTAGTCATTCAAGGCTTGCAACTTGGTGAAGCCATTTTGAATTAGAGAACTCTTAATGACCCAAGATGATCAGTATGGACACTTTTACTTCCAGTGCTAACTATGAATTTAATTTTCTAAAATTCTGTCCTTTGGCAGGTTACTTTTATTTTAGGCTTTTCTAGATGCACATAACAGTGATAATGGTGAGCTTGCTGAGCTTTGGGCTGTTGCAGAGAAAAATAAGTAAACAGTCTCAGCTTTCTCTCTGCCAGGTTGTGGTGGTTTTGGCTGGGGTAGAGTTAATTTTTTTCATGGTGGCTAGTATAGGGCTTTGTTTTGGATTTACACTTAAAGTAGGATTGAAAATGTGGAGATATTTTTGTTATTGCTGAGCAGGGCCTACACAGACCCAAGGCCTTTTCTGCCAAGGTCTTTTCTGCTTCTCATACTGCCACACTGGTAAAGAGGCAGAGGGTGCATGGTTGGTTGGGAGGAGACAGCCAGGACAGGTGACCCCAGCTGACCAAAGGGATATTCCAGACCATCTGACATCATGCTCAGTGTATAAAGTGGGGGGAAGAAGAAGGAAGGAGGGGATATTTGGCGTGATGGTGTTTGTCTTCCCACATCACTGTTACACGTGGTGGGAACTTGCTCTCCTGGAGATGGCTGAACACCTGCCTGCCCCTGGGAAGTAGTGAATTAATTCCTGGGTTTGCTTTGCTTTTTTGCCTGGCTTTTGCCTTCCCTCCTTAACTGTCTTTATTTCAACATGTGAGTTTTATATCTGTTACCCTTCCATTCTCTCCCTCATCTCACTTGGTGGGGCTGTGAGCATGTGGCTCTCTGGGGCTTGGCTGCTGGCTGGGGTTAAACCATGGCACACATGTTTAAAGTGAGACCCAAGGCACAGGACAGCTTTGAAAAACAATGCTTTGAATCAGTTCAGCTTGCCTTGTGGACACATAGTGCTCATAACTGCGTGTGAATTCAGTTGTTAAGTTTTATTTTTGACACTCTGTTTCTTTACTGTTTTCTAAGTTTTGTCTATTTTAATGTTTCTTCCACAGCTGGAGAATGGTGTGAGTTGGCATAACCCAGAGCCCCCAGAGAATCTTGGAACAGAGAAGGATAGAGCAAATTGCCCATTTTATATTAAAACAGGTTCCTGCCGATTTGGAGACAGGTAATGCATTGAATATTTACCAGGATAGAAGTGTGCTGGGGAGATAAACAGAGGCAACTTAATTAGGTCATAAGCAAACTGAGGAAAAATGGCTGCATAAAATACTTCTGTGTATTTGGATGTGGACTGAGAGCAGAGCATTGCCTGGCTGGAATTGAGCTACTTATTGTTATGGCATATTACTGATGGTGCATTCTGGTTACATTGGTTTTTCTTAGCTCAGACTCATGCACAGATATATTCTGATAGAATGTATATGGTCTGTTATTAATTCAGGTATGATATGTCAGATGCTGGTTTTTTATATTTTCTAATTTGCATATGTTCAAATCCCAAATGGACTAAAGAAAGTAAGCTAAGATAAATCTGCAGACTTGGGAAAGTTGTTAGGTAGCTTCCAGAGTTCTCACTATTTAAATGTGTGATGCATTCAGTTGTGATTCTGGTATACTGCCAGGGTGCCCCTGTCTCAGGAGGGAAGTGTAGTAAAAGGGAAGAACAAAGAAGCTCATTAGGATGATGAGAGATGTTGCTCTGTTCTACAGAGCAACACCTCTGTAGAAGTGGCTGACAAGTCCAGACTCTGCTTTCAAAGAGAGGGATGGAGGAGGACTGTGGTAAATGAACAGCAAACTCAGGAGTAGGGTGGGAATGATTATTTGCAATTTACTCAGGTGTCTCAGAATGTTTACCAGCTTTGGCAAAGGAAAGACTGTCTTACATGAAACAAATGGCAAACTTGTTCCCAGAGGATGCAGAGGAAACCAGAAGTATAAATGAGTTTATGGAGTACATGTTCATTGGCAGCCAGGAACAATGATGACCCAAATGCAGCTTCTGGTTTGAAAATCCCTGATTTTTTTTGTGCTAAGGAAAACAACAGCTTAGCAGGGAAGGACTCTGATATTTATTACATGACTCTTCAGCAAAAACTTACAAGGTTATTTTGCTAACTTGTATCATTGAAACATGTGCAGTCTAGCTATTGTAATTTTCTTCATCCTGGGAGTAATTTGTTCCAGTGTGATGTATGTTGTGGATAATTATAAGATAATTCAACTAAATGGAAGCTTCAAGTTCACATATTTTTTTTTCTATTCGAAATATGTGTTGAATTCCATAATAAAAGTTTCACCAGCTGTATCACTGCAGACAGCATTTTTTTCAAATGTTTGGGTCTTTGTAGTCTTTGCAGTATTTTTGTTTTAGTGATCTTTCATGGAGATAACCTCCATGGATTATTTATGGATTGCATAAAACTCAGTTTTGCTTTGAACTTTGCATTTGAACTATGAATAACCCTTGGAAAATAAATACTGAGAAACATCACATTCTGCCCTTCCTCTTTCACCCCTGTTGATCTCAGCTACCTTCCTTTCATCGTTCTTCTTTTTCTTCACATACCTGCTTCCTTCATAATCTGGTCATTTTAACATCTGGTGCTGTCTCTAAACTGAATGACTGTACAGCTAGGGTAGGATTGGAAGGATGGGTTGAAAGGAGTTGGGAAAAACTAAGAGCCAGCGTTATCAACAAATAACTATTGAATCTTGTCAAAGCTCTCTGTGTCCTGAAGAAGCTGAAACTGTCTGAGTTTGATAGTACCAATTTCCCCAGTAATTCAAACCCTAACATTTTGCAGTAATAATGGATTCTTGGGTAATTCATTTTCCTCGGGGTACCTTCTGTCATGTGAATATATCATTTTGTATACAGACAATATTGGGTGGGTTTAATATTTTCTGTTCTATTATTGAAATTGAACAGCAAAAGGAGGCAGCTTCTAAAATATAAAAAACAATAATCATCAAATTAATTGTTTCCTGGTTTAGTTTTGGGTTTGGAGATTAGATTTTTTTGTTGTTTGCTTTTTGAAGTCTAAGGGGCCAGAAGGTGAGAGTCCATTCCTGATTGACTGGGTACAGAAAAACTTCCTAGCTGAAGTCTGGGTTGCAGTTGTCCATTTTGAGACCTGACCTCCCTGCAGTTCTTCTGTGCTGCCCAGTGACATAAGAGACTAGACTAGTCTGGATGTTTTCTGGTCATGTCATGAAAAGGAGAAAAGTGTTGGAGAGTGCATGACCCAGTTGCTTGGGGATATATTGAATGGGAGTCATAAAGCACAGTAAAATAAACATGAGAACATCTGTGCTCTTACTGAATCTAAAGGTGTCTAGGGGAGAACTGTATTTCAGCGTGTTAGCAAGGTAGCCTGAATATGATGGATGGGGAGGGAGATCTAATATTTTATGGCCGCCAAGAAGTTGCAGATTAAGACACAACTGATTTAGAAGAATCTTTTAATATTTTTGTTTGTTTGTTGGGTTTTTTTTTTGCTTTTGTAGGTTTTCTGGGGTTGTTTTGGGGGGTGCAATTTTTGGTTTTTGTTGTTTGTTTGTTTGTGGTTTTTTGTTGTTGTTTTTATTTGTTTGTTTTCATTTGGGGTTTTTTTTGTTAGAAGTGGAAAAATACCAGTCTTATCCAGGCGCAGGTCTAAATGTGCTGTTCTTCCCACATTCCCACCTTCCACTCTTGTATGATGAAAACAACTTCAGTAAAAGTTGTTCAGTTTGCAAAAAGAAGAGCAGGGACTTGCTTCAAAATCTCTTTATAGAAAGACTCCTGACAATCTTTTAAGCCCTTCAGAAAATGGGAACACATTAACCCTTGTAGTCTAAAAGAAATTGCTTCAGCTCTCATTGTGACACTGGTATCTATAACTTTTGTAGTTCTGCTTTCTTAAGCAAGAATGTGTTTGTTAAAGGCATTAAGGAAGCCTTAAGGTTATGTACAAACTCACTCCAAAATATTTGGTTTAGCAATTGAAATATCTTGATCTTCTACGAATGGATTTTCTTTTATAGTAACTGTAACTGAAAATGACAAATGTCTGAAGCTTCAAGAAGTGTATCTTCTGCTGACAGTGCCAAACTTGACACTTTTCTTTCTTCCCTACACCTGTGCAGGTGTTCTCGCAAGCACAACTACCCCACGTCGAGCAAGACGCTGCTCGTGCGAGGGATGTTCATCACGTTTGGCATGGAGCAGTGCCGGAGGGACGACTACGACACGGATGCCAGTCTGGAGTACAGCGACGAGGAGACCTACCAGCAGTTCCTGGAGTTCTACGAGGATGTGCTCCCCGAATTTCAGAATGTGGGCAAGGTGGTTCAATTCAAGGTATGCATCTATGTGTGGTTTATGAGCCTTAAGAGGAATTCTGTCCAGCATGCCCCAGCTAAATCGTCTGGGCACTAGAGAGCTATGCTGTGTCCTCACAACAAGCTGTGCATCTCTCAGGGCACCTGTAAACTTGTCACTGCTCTTACAGAGCACCATCTTACTCTGGGTGAATCTTCTCTCCCATTCCTCTGAAGTGTTACAAAAGCTTGGGCTTCTGTATTGCACGTTATTCACACTACTCAACAGTCCCCTTATCTCATATTCCTTTCTTATCTTATCCTGTGCTAAGTCCCTGAGGGTCCATTAAGACTGTTAGACAACATAAATACATCTGAGCTACTGTAGTTGGGCCTAAGGAATGAAATTGTGGGGGTATGAAATGCATTTGGAGTGTACACCCAAACAATGTCATTTTAGGACTGGCTGAATAAAATAAAACCAGATTACAATGAACTGAAAAGATAGCAGATATTTCAGTAGGAAGAATTATAGAAAGGTAAGTTACATAAATGGTTTGGAGATTTGTCATCCATCCTTAGTTTGTGCATTTGGTTTGCTCAGTGTTTTGTACTGATTTTTTCCCATTTATATTGTTGTTTCTTATGGGGATAAAGAGGGATCTGTAAATGGAGACCTCAGAGATGAATGTTGTCCCAAAAATATGCAGGATGGTGCAATCTCCTTGTATCTGAATCTACTGCAGCATCCCTTTCTGCTTGCCATTCCTGAGTGTTTTCTGCAGTCACCAGGAGGCATATAGTGCCTTTTCTTCTTTTGTGTTCATCTACTGACAGCTGCCTCAGGACTGAGATGGCATTAGCATTTCAAGCAAGAGGAAAGTAGGAGTGAGTTTTCAGTAGTTGTGTAATGAGATTTTTAGGTAAGAAACCTTCACTTGTTTGGAGGAATGGAGCATCCCCTCCATATTTTGACTCGTGGAATAATAGCAGGTTGTCCTCCACTAGAAAACAGGATGCAGATTCCCTATGGAGCATGGCTTGAAAAGCCTGATCAACAGAGTCAGATCCTTGGCTCTGTACCATGGCTCAGTGCAGGTGTGCTGAGGTACACCTGCTTGGGTCTCTGTGACTATTAGTGTGGCATTCCTTGGCTTCTGAGGCAATTGTGCAACAGCAAGATGATTCCCATGCACATTTTCGCTACATTAGAGATGCTTCAAAAAACATGTTGGCTGCAGGGATCTTAACTGTGAGTGAGCTGAGACTCTGTGACCATTTAGAATCAGATTATACACACCCCTATGTCAGCTTACTTACTTTTCCAGTGTAGCCCAAGGTTTTATTCTGGCTGTTTTTTCTGGGTAGCTGCTCCAGAATCTGGAAAATCCTGATAAAACACAACCTTAGAGCACTAGGGTTCTTTTCCTACCCAAAAAAAATCAGTCTCACTTGTTCTTGTATGGACACTGTTTATCTCAAATAGTTTGACTCCTTATCCTGTAATACTTAATTATACAAGTGCTTGTTATTGTGGCTGAAGCCCTTTGCTGATGCAGCATACAAAGAGGTATCCCCTGAGGGTCAGTCAGGGTTCAGGGATGAAAGGAGCCACTAACTTTGTTTGCTGCGGATATTGGAAGAGGCCTGCGGGCAGCAGAGGCTGGAATCACAGTTTGTCCTGGAGAACTGGGTTCCACCTGCTTGGACCTGCCTGTCAGAATATTTTGTAACTAGCAGCAAGCTTTTTCAAAGTTAATTTTTGAAAGCTTTAGATCTACTTTGAATGCTAAATTATTACAAAAAAGGTTTTTCAGAACTGTACAGTGAAAGATGGTGTCACCAGCTTTTTGAAGCCATTTTAAAGGGATGCTGTGAGGATACATTGCTCTAGAGTCTCTTACTGTAATGAATCCCTCATTTCCACTTGAGGATACTAATAATTGTTGTCAGAGCAGGATTTGGCTGTTGCACAGTAGGGTTGGCCCAGACAAGTGCAAGACAATGGAGTACAAGCTTTCTTGTGGACGAAGTGAAGCCAAGGTCCCAGAGTTAATCAAAGTATAATTTAAACATTAAACATAAGCCAGAAAGGCTTTTTTTGGTTTGTTTTTTTTCTGTTTTGTTAACACTTAGTGTTTTGAAAAACATCATCTCTAAGTTGATGCGGATGAACTGTCTTAAGTGAGAATTGCCCGTCTCAGAATGTGTGAGCTGCTGTACAGCATAAAGCTTCCACTGCCTTAAATTCATGTTTCCATCCCCTCAGGTCAGTTGCAACTATGAGCCTCACCTGCGAGGGAATGTGTACGTGCAGTACCAGTCGTAAGTACTCACAGTCCTACCAAGGGTTAGAGCTTGGTTAGAGCTCCAGAGTTGAGTAATGAGTAAGAAGTGTTTGTATCATCCATGCTGTTCATTCTCACACTGTGGTGGGAACCTGTCGGAACTCAGAATGTCCCACAGACATTCTCGGATGTTCCAGACCCAGGTCAAAAGCATCTGAGACCCTGGCATGCAGCCAGAGACCCCCGTGGCTTTGAATCTGACCCATGGAACAGTTTACCAACTTTGCAGGAAGAACAAGAAGTCACAAAAGTTTAGGTATTGTAGTAGAAGTAGTCACAAAGTGAAGGGAAGGATTTTTGAGTGCTGTACAGGGGGGTTTTAAGCCTTGTACACAGGGGTCCAAGTTTTGTACATGGGGGTCAGGGATTCTAAGATGGAGGGATTTGGGTGTGCCCTGTCCTCTTTCTTTCTCCTTCCTAACCTCCATGTCTTTGGTGATGTTGGCACTCACAGATTGGTTTAGAGTAGAAAGTCACCATTCAATATAGATAGTAGGCATTGGGGAAAAGGTATAAACATGGAACATGGAATGTGTGATATAAAAGATGGCCCCAGCCCCTGGGAGGGCAGAGTGCCTTTGTCTGACCTGCTGAACGGGCCACAGCAGCTCAGGAGAAGAATCTTTTAGATAACCAACAATAAACTACCTTGAGAACAGACAACAGAGGACTACTGAGTCTTTCTTCGAAGGCACAGGTTGGAGGAGGGACTTTTTCATCTTTTGGGGTCACCCCAATCCGGGGGTGAAACCCCACAGGAATCCAGAATTGTAAGGGGTGTCTAAAATTCTTGTGTGATGGTAATGCCATCTGTTGTTTTTACTTTTTAAAGGGAGAAGGACTGTCAGGCAGCTCTGGCTCTGTTCAGTGGACGATGGTATGCAGGCAGACAGCTTCATTGTGAATTCTGTCCTGTGACGAGGTGGAAAACTGCCATATGTGGTGAGTCTTGGAAAAGAGAATATGTGTTACTGAAAGAATCCTCACTCATGGGAGTAAAAAAGAGGGATTAGGCTGTAGCTTTCAGATCTTCCTAATGTTGTATTCATTTCTGTTTGGAAGACAAATGTGCTAACTTGCTTGTGTAGATCCAGGAAAGAAAGGGAGTATTACACCATGTCACGTAAATGTCCGAATTGTTCTAGTGGATGAACCGTGGTCTAGAAAAAAAAGGTGTGGATTCTAGCTTTGGAAATAATAATCTTAAAGGGGAAACTCCAGGAAGTACTGATTTATCTCTTGAGAAGCAACAGCAGTTTCTGGACTATCAGCAGTTCTAAGCAGTAAATATAACATGTGACTTACCTTCTTACATTAAGGTAAATAAAACTTAATGAAGTTAAAAGTTACGTTTGTTCTAAGCTAAAACCAAATCTTCATAGCTGTTAAAAAGCTAATTCCAAGAAAAGTACATAATGAAAATTAATCTTGTGTGAGGTAAATTGATAGGTGATCAGACGCAGGTTCTTCTGTTTGGAGAAGCAAAATTCAGTTTATTACATTTCTTCCAGTTGGTACATAATGAAGAAAGAGATTTAACAGGTCTGGTTCATAAAAAAGCAAACCCTAATCTGTTGCAGGTTTATTTGAAAGGCAGAAGTGTCCTAGAGGGAAACACTGCAACTTTCTTCACGTGTTCAAAAATCCAAACAATGAGTTTTGGGAGGCCAATAGAGACATACGTATTTCTCCTGAACGGACTCATCAGTTGTCTAAAAACTCTGAGAGGAGGAACCGATCGAGCCATCGTGATGACTATTACAGCCGGTCCAGGAGAAGGGGCAGCCCGAGCCCAGACCATTCCTACCGCAGAAACGGAGAATCGGAGAGGAAAAAGAGTCGCCGCAAAAACAAGAGGCGGCGCCGGTCGGGGAGGTCGAGGAGTCGAGAGAGGAGGAGGTCTCACAGCAGGGGCAGGAAGAGGAGAGGCCGCAGCCGCAGCCGGAGTCACAGTCGGACACGCAGCAGGAGCAGAAGCAGGAGCAGGAGCAGGAGCTCCTCTCGATCCAGGAGCAGGGGTAAAAAGAGATCAAGCAGCAGAGGAAAAAATAGTGAAACTCCCAAAACAAAGTGAGAATTACTTTCAGAAATCACTAATTGATACAAATAGAGCTGACAAAGAAATCTTCCCAGTAGGGCACCAGATATATATGAATTTCAAATAAAGTGTTCTTGCACATTAAAATGTTTCTTCCTAATAAAGGAACATAGTTTACCATGTGCGAAGCTTGAGAAAATGTAAAGTTTTAAGTCCTATAGAAGGTGTGAATGTCAAGTACTCTAGCTACTCTGTCCCTCTGAACTGCTGCAACACCTGGATGTGCACTGAGTACAAATAGAGAAGTGAAGCCTCTTTGGTATATACTTATTTCTGTTATGTGTATGTTAAGTGTTTACTGTTCCTGTGAGGAGTTAGTACAGAACAGCCAGTGTGCAGTCAATTCACACCCCAGCACACTGCAGATCCAGGTCTGTGTAGATGATTGCCATTTGTATTTTCCATCTGTTTATCAGAAATTGCTTTCTTGACAAAGTAAATATAATCGTTTTATGAGTTGGAGAAAAGGGATCTCAAAGACATCACTGTTTGATTGTTCAGTACTTGCCCAGTAGGAGCTTTTTGGTCGTGAGTGTTGGATTTTTCTCGGCCCTGACTGAGCTGCTGAGCTGATGGCTTGTAGGGATTGCAGTAGACTAAAACCGAGCAGAAAGTACACAGAGAAACAATCAGTTTATTCAGTACCTTAATCCCCGAGTAAGACTGGAGACCATGCAACTGTAATCCTTGAGTGAGGTTAGAAATACTTTGCATACCTCTTGGTTGCACACCATTTGTAGGTGAAAACGACCTGCCTACCTTGTGCTGGAGGGGTGGAAAGTGTCCGTCAGGGAACCAAAGATGGGATTGTGAAGGCTCAGTCAAGATGGCTGCAGAGTGTCTGAAGAAACTGAAGCGTTTATACATGAAAGACTATTTCATAGTTTTGGGAGAGGAGGACTTGACTTAGAGCCTTTTTAGGTCTATTTTACAAATAGTTTAAGGCATCCTACTGCCTTGCTTTCCTACAGCCAAGGTGAAGAGTAGGGTACATTGAAATGAAATTGGGACATAACCTCCTTGAAATGACAGCTATATTAGCGAAGTACCTGCAGTTAGATAAATCCTTACCGATATTTTTTCACTTTTATTTAAAATATTTGTGCTGTTAGATGTACTGTATTTCACATGGTTTATCTTCAGGTTTTAACTTGGGCACCTCAGTGTCCTCAGACACTTCGAGAGAGCTTGAAGCACCGAAGGTGAGGGTGCCCTAACGGTCTGTAGAGATACCTCCCTGTCTTTAGCCTCTCCAAAGAACTGGGCTCCTGCCTTCAGAGAACCAATCAGACCCCATGAGTTAGTTAGAAGCCTAAAGCAGGCATGAAGTGCTCCCAAATCATTACAACTCCCAGCAATGTAACATAAACTCCCTTAGAAAATCCAGGTATCTGAACTTTACCAACAGCATTCCCCACAGCAAGAATGTTTTTCCCCAGGATAGCTAAGATCAAGTGAACATTGCTTCTGGATATCATATATATGTATTTTTGCTTTTCTAAATGCATAGTGCACCTAGCATGCTGATTTTATATTTTTCCTTCTTTCTTCATGTGTAACTTGTCCAATATGGAGTAATGCAACAAAAGTGATGTTCAGTTCAAACCCAACTTTTATGATACATTGTCATAGGCAGAGCTGTAGCTTAGTTAATTTGATGAAATGTTTTAGTTATTAACAGATGTAGGAATTGTTATTAATAAGCATAACTTTTGAAATAATAACTTTTTTTAAAGGCATATTTCAAAGGATAGACAGCCCAAAGTTTTTAATTCCATTTGAGAAATTTGTTACTGCCAGTTTCTTATAATGTACCTTTTTCTCGCCACTCCTTAGAGACAAATTTTCCCTGAGGTTTCTGGTTTTTTTATAGATGCTCAATTGTCTCGCTGGGTCACTTGCACTGCATGTGGCGAACTCTGGTTCAGCTGGCCACCAGCAGGCTGGTTACACCCTCCATTCCCTGGGCTGCCCTGCTTCCCACAGCTCTCTGGTGGGAGAGCTGGCTTGTGTCCGTGCAGGCGCTGTGCACCCCGTGTCACAAGGACAGATGTCATGGAGCATTATCCCAGCAAAATCAGCTGTCCAGCTCAAGGAAATGCGGTGTAGTGGGTGGTGGGAACCCGAGAGCAGTCAGGTGAAATCAGCAAACCAGGACTCCATGGGATTAGAAACTAAGTGCCCATTGACAACCATGTGAGAATTCCACAGGTGATTAGGCGGTGATTAGGCTCCTTGTCCCCACAGTTTTGCAACAGGATTTGGGAAGCTGAGTAGCTATATTAAAAAAACCCAAAAAAACAAAACAAAAAAAAAAAAACAAACTTGCTCAGAAATGCATGTAAAAATTTAAATATACTTTATTTCTGCTACTACACTGGCTGAAGCTTCAGCTTGTTTTTCTTGAGGTCTGGACCCAAACAGGCTGGCTGTACCTGTACAGTGTAGGACTGGTAGCTGTGATTGCCCTGCACTTTCACACACCATCTGTTTATTACACAGAATTTGAGTGCTGTAGGTCTGACATTTAGCTTGCATTTGTTAGCATGAAACCTGGGATTCCACCAGTTTTCTGACTTTGGAGTTCGTATTTTTCAGTATTGTTTCTCTGCTTCATAATCTTAAGTAGTGTTATATGCATGGTTTTGTGTTTCCTTACTATTATCTGAGTGAGCTATTTTATTCTGGAGAGACAAACAGACTAGAAGTTTTTTTATGTGTTAAGCTTAATTATTTTCTTTCCCGAAGGGACAAAGCCCCAGAAGAACATGGAAAGGATTTAAATTTGTAAGGAACAGCCTATTCCCATTGCGTGTTATTCCACATATTCCACAGAAAAGGACCTTATAAAGTGAATTAATATGGGCCAAGTTTTGTTTTGTCTTCAACGACTATTTATAAGTAGCAGTATTTCAAAATACTTGTTTTTCAGTTGTGAATTCTGCAGGGATCATGGAGGTGCTTTGGAGTAATTCTGGTATTTACACAGAGGTTTGGGGTGGCAGTGCCAGACGCCTTGTTCAGCAGCACAAGGGGAACCCCTGAAGGCATGGGCACTGTTGCTGCCCAGCAGAATGAAGGCAGCAGGGAACTGGGCTCGCCCCCTCGCAGCAGAGTGCCTTCCCTCCAACCGTGGCTGGGGGCCACTTCTGTGGCATTTCCTTCCCTATCTGCCTGTCCAGAGTAGCAAAGCCCCGTCAGGGCTTGGGGAGGGGTGGCACGTGTCTGTGTGCTGGATGCAAGGCATTTACTTGTGGACACCCAGCAAGGCCTTCCCTCTCTGGCCCCAGCCCTTGTGTATAGGGCACATTGTCCAAAGTGCATCCCAAGTGACTCCTCTCCCACTTTTATGCCCTGTGATGACAGCATGGCCATTTTGCATCCAGTTTTGCATTAGCACGATCAGTGTATTGGAAACTGCCCTCCGGTTTACCAGTGACATTCCTGTGCGCTAAATAACTTGTTTTTTTTCTAAAGACATGCAAGAGCCTGCTAAAACATGCTATTGCTTCCTGTCCTGGATCAGCACTTCTTACAAAACATGAAAGATGGAAGTTTATGATAGTTAACAACCTAAAAGCTTAATTTCGTACATCATCCAAAGAGTGCAGCTCATTTTGCTTTCACTGTAAGCTCGTAATTAAAATGAACCCGAGTTATTCCACATCCACTCCTGCTCAGCACTGATGTATCAGGTGAACTGAGTACCTATGGTTGAAAACCAAAACTGACATGACATGGACAGGTAACACTTTGTCGAGCTGTGGGACAGACTGCAAAGCAAGCTGGACAACCGTAACCCAGGGTTCCCTGTGGGAACTTGACAGAGGCAGCCACAGGGTGACCCTCGCTGTGGCCTTACCCCAAAAGGAACAGCAAGTGTTTAGGAAGGCCTCTCTGAGTTAAAGACTTAAGTCAGTGAAGTTGAAGACGCTCAAGACAACAATCAACTTGCCTGTACAATCCAGAAATTCCTACTTATTCTTTAGCTCTTCCCAACCCTTCCACACAAGACAGGAAATTCAAACACCAGAATTACTTTTCAAATTGATTTCGGAAATGCCCGAAGATGTTAATTTTCCCCCATGCTTTTGCTGATAACATCAAGCAGTTCAGTTCTTCTGGAAAGGTGGAGAACAGATTCATCTGACATATTTTTGGTTGAGACCAGGATTGTAAACATTGCATTGATTTGTTCAGAATTCTATGAAAAGAACTGAATATTCAGTCTCTATTACCCAGAAATCTCTCTCAACATGTGGTTTAATTTTCAAATGAAGTGGTACTACCCCATCAATTTATCATCCACTTAAATAAATTTAATGTTTAATGTGGCAAGCTTTCCAAAAACTTGCTAACTTATTGCTTTCTCTACAATTTAAATGGATGTAAATAACTAAACTTGGACACAGTATCCTCAACATTTTTTAATGAAGTGCTCAAGAACAGGTTAAGCACTGTAATAAAATTTCCCTTTTTTTTTAAGCCAGCACTGAGTGGCCTCTTCTTTCCTCTGTGAATACAGGCACTAATTACATATAAACACAGCAATGGTGTAAAAATGGACATTTATTACAACTAAACCAATGTGACAGACAGAGGTCAAACAGTTTGTCACGATCACAACGAAGCTTAATCCAGCCAAGCACATACAAGTGACAGTGTAAACTTTAAAAACATGTTTAATACATATAAAATTGCTTCTAGTTTGACTTAAATCCCTTTTACCACTACAATCTCACACACAGGGTCCTTTCGCTACCCCTCTACCCTCATCTATCCCCACTGTGCGCTGGGTAAGTGCCCTGGGACAAAAAACAGTCTCTGGTCATCTGGAATCTGTGTGCAAATGCAGGAATAGGCATCCACAGACGAGTTCTAACGGCTTGAGGTCACAGGCACCCCCCTGGTACTGCCACAGGAGCGGCACACGCAGCCTGGGCCCGGCTGCCGCTCCGCCGGCTCGAGCATTGCTGCTGGGCTCTGGATCAGGGGCCTCAGAAGCAGCACTGCTGCACTCTTCCTGTGGCTGGTACGACTGAAGCCACTCTCCAGCTGCCACACGAGTGCTGCTGCCAGCAGCACTGCCGGAGCTGAGCTGTGAAAACGCGGCACCACTCAAGCGAACAAGCCAAAACTCCTAGGGAAAGGTGTCTGGGTGGAGAGGGAGGGGACAGGCAACAGAACTTGGCTACTCCCAGGCGTAGACTCCCACTGTCTCCCTCAAAATCACACAGGGGTCACATTTCTGCTAGTGAAACAGGCTCAGTCCTAAGAGACTGCTCAAAGTGACTAAATATTACTGGATATCAGTTTACATGATTTGTAGTGAAAATACTATACAAATCTAATGTTTAAGAGCTCTCACTGCAAATTCGTTGGTTCAACTACAGCACGCAGGAGCATTGTAAGGGATGTATCACATAATTAATGTGTTGATCAAGAAAAGCAGTTAAATGATTTTGACACTCTGTGTGTCCTAAAGGTACCTATACACCCAATAAAGCATAACTACAAAACACCAAAAAATACAAATTAATTGGTAGACTTCAAAAGAAAATAATAAAAGGTCCCTTCTGTAAAGCTTCTTCTTTCCTATCTTTGAAAATACTCAGTTTTCATTATGCATCTCTCTATTCAGTTAGAAAGCTGACCTCCTTTTCTTGTGTTCATGGTCAAAGCAAGCTAATATCAGACCTAAAAACAGTTTCCTTATTCAGTCTGGGTTGGTTTTCCTTCTCTCCTACATGCATTCCCTTTGAAGTATAGTAACTTGCAGAGTTTTGCTCAAGGTAGCTACACTAAAATACCCCTTTATGTCTAGTGAGTTGATCAGTTTTCTTAGAAAAGCAGTTATCACTTGAACAGTTTTTTACCAGTTTGATATGCAGATCCTGGCAGGATTCTTTGGTATAATGACAAATTCCGTAGTAAACAGATATTTCCAATCATTATGCAACAACTGAAATAAGCAGAATAATCACAAGTGGTGACTAAAATGTAGATGAACAAATTCTTTGGTTGCATAAACACAATTTCTACACCATAATATTTCATATTTGGAGTTGTCCATGTAGATTCTTTTGATTTAGGTAGGCTATGCTTATGTCATAATAATACATTTATTTCCTGAAGTCAAGTTGGCTTATAAAAAACAGTAGGCTTATCGAAGTCAAATGCAATTTTCCTATAAATTCAGTGAAGGGAAACACTGAGTCAATTTAAATCTAATTCCCTTTCATTTATAAATTTTGAACTTAGGTTTCTTGTTCCCTTTCCAAAAAGAAGTATTTTTGTATTTTTCTTGTAGGCCTGAATGAAGCAGCTTAGCAAAACAGTAATACTGACAAACAGCATCTTACACCATTAGCTAAACATTACAATGAAGGCAGTGAACATTTACAGTATGAAACACTGAGATGGCATCAGCTGAAGAGAAGGTTTATGTCAATCCAATTTCTTCAAGTACACTACGTGGGGTCTCTGCTTCCTAGGGAGGGAAAATTTGAGACAGTAGTAAATGAACACTGTTTCTACTGAGCAGCACTGTACACGAGTTAGTATGGAAGATGCTGAGTTGAAAAAGAAAGCTGAACAGACATGGAAACATGGAAGCACTGCAGTTTGCAAACATGGTGTTTAGCTGCACTTTTCACAGAGCTGTTAATTAGATTGCCGTGGTTCACAAGAATAGCTGGTAGATTTTATTGCCCTTAAGCATAATAAAAATAAAACAATTTAGATCTACCAGCAGGGGACAAATCACAAGCGAGTAACAGAGACAGGAACTGGGGAGGGATGGGGAAGGAGTTTGCAATGGAGTCAGTGAATTTTGCGGTGAATTGTTTCAAGGGTCTCAAAAATCCGTTCGGGAATAACAAAGAAGTGGATGAATGAAAGCACAGATGCAAATAGGATACAGTATCCCTTAACATCTTTATAAAAGAGTTTTGGTTTGTTTGTTTTTTTATACAGTGATCCCATGTTTCATTAATAAAAGCAGGTCACGGTACCTTCATATGCCTGGTGTCAAACTGATCCCTTTTAAAGAGGGAGGAGTTTTTAGGACAGGAATTTTATTTTTCCACACCAGGCATAAAGTTTTAGGTTAATTCTAATCTTAGAAAGCTTTCCTTAGATTCAGAGAAATGTGTTTAATACCAAATTCCAAAAAATTATCAACAGTTTTGCATTCATTGCTTCCATAGCATCTGAAAAGAAATGGTTTAAACTAGAAACATTAGGCTGAGGGTTTTTTTAATAACTATTTTTTAATTAACAATGCCATGATAAATAAAAGGGGATACTGTGTCCGCATCAAAACAAAAGCTTTAACATCAAGAGTATGAAAAACTTACTTTAGCATCCTAAAACAAGACATGTCATGCAGCAGAAATAAAAGGCAGATAACAGTTAAGGCAGCCAACAAATTATTTTTCAACTGCTTTGCAAATATTTATTAGAAAAATAACGTCGGTAAAACACAAAATCAAACACCTCAAACCTTGCAAACAACATCAGAATATTGTCTCTGTCAGCCTTGACTATGTGGCACAAAATGATCAAGTTTACTATGATCATTCAGCTCAGGTATAAGGTGATTCAGCAGTGATGGAACAAGCTATGATACTTTAAGGCAACTTCATTCAAAAATCAGTCAGAGCTTGGAACAGGCATATTGAGATGGCTTCTAAAATCCAGCAGGAAATAAAAAATTGCAATAAAAAGGCAAGGTAAATCTGAAAACAAGATACTTGGTGTAATAAAGATGTAATGCTGGCTTGGTTTTTTCCCTCACTGATGCAATATTTAAATATTCTTGGAACTGCAGTGACCTCGACAAAGCCAGACAGGGTGGCAGGATTAAAGATTTACACACGTATTTCAACGAATCCCCAACAGGAGGCACTGACTGAAGAAATGGCTATGCAGCATTTCTAATAAACTTTTCATATTATATTCCCAGATTACTTTGTTGCATTCATTTTAGAAGACACACACCTCCCCTATCCACCAAGGTAAGGCATTTTACCCAAGAAATCCTATACTGTTAACTAACTGTGGCACCAGAACTCAAGAGCATTCTACAAGAATACAACTTCTCAAGCATTTCAGGGTCTTCAAATATTTGATATAAATTCACGTTTTAATTTTAAATTGATAAGACAGCAGAGGGCACTTATGAATTACGCAGGAGTGCAACAGGATATTTACAAAGTTACCTGAAAACAAAGTTTTTTTATAGTGTGAGGAAATAGAGAGCAGTGCTGCCACTGTTTTTAGAGCAGTTTAGCATTGTTGTTTTCACTGCCATTTCGAAGTCTGAAATTATTTTCAGCAGGCATATACTTAAACACTACATTTTTTCATTTTTTCAAGTAAATCAAGGTCACTGGATAACCATTAAAAGCAACCTATTTCAAGGACATTAGCTACTTGTCCACAGACACATCACCCATAGAACTCAGACATATTTTAATTTTTTTATTACTAAAGCAGTAATCTTGGGACAGATGTGCCTTCCTCATGAATAATATAATCTCAAGGAACACCTAAAGGCTAATGTCTTTTGCTAGAAGAATAACTTCATTAATTATTACTTTTCAGAAACAAACAGAATGAATTATGTTTTGTTCACATTTTCTGTTTTACTAAGCATCCAACATTTTATCCAATTCTTAGGTAAAACATTCTGCAGTGTTAGATACTACCTGCAGCTCAGAATCACCCAAGGCAAACAACAAATTTGAAATATCAGAACACAGCTGAGGAAAAAAGTCATTCACATGAGACAAAAGTGCATGCAATACTTTATTTCAAACATGCCAGAAAAGCTAATTCATTACCTAGTCATTTAGAAGCAAGCAGCTGTATACAGATAACAAGAAAAACAGCATCTCATTACAGCTCAATGCACAGCATTTTAAGCCAACAGGCATGAAATAATGCAGGCTAAAGCAGCATTAACCAGACATCCAAACACATTGTTAATGGCTTACAGAAAAAAGGCAAACTTGGAAATGGAAAACCACTCCTATGATCTTGTTTTCTAAGATTTCAGAATGCTGCAAATTCAATCCAAATCTTTTGTCTAATCCCCTAAATCTCCCATTTTTTTTGTCAGTTTAACATTTGGAAGGTAGTGCATTACCACATATAGTACAGGGAACTAGCTTGTTTGTGGTTGGTTTTAGTAACTGCCTCCACGATAACTCAAGGAAACAATTTTCAGAATCAGCACTGGTTTTAGGTTACAAACAGGATGCATTGCATGCCCTCTCACTGCCCACTTTTCAACTGAATGCACTTATATTCACCCTCGTGGCAGTTCTCCCCTAAACAAGGCAGCCTGCATTTAAAACTGGAAATGCCAATTTAAGGAGGCATATTGCAAGTATTCTGTTAATGGACTTAGATCTTTCCAACTCTAATCATTAATGGTTGGACTCAATAGGCTAAGAGGTCTTTTCCAACATTAATAATTCTATTATTCCATTAGCCATTTGTCAAAAAATGATGTTGTTCTCTCTTTCAGTGGCAGTAACTGTTAAATTACTCACAAGAGCGTTCTGCACATTTAAATACAAATGTATTAATTTCATATTTAGCCATCATTCTCTTTGACCTAATCAATTCTGCCCCTCTCCTTTTTGTAAGGTCAGTCACACTATTGTGCCAGTCTTCAGAAAGGGATAGTGTTATTTGCACCTTCAATTAAGATGCATGGTCTACACAGAAATTCATTCAGCATTATTTAATACTTGTGTGTATACACATTCCACATGATACTTCTCCTTCACTATTTTCTCTGTAAGTCTTAACTTCAACTACAGACTTAATTTAAGAATATGTTTAAATACCACCACAACCTATTTAAAGGATAAATGTGGGTTGAGTGATGTCACAATATAGGTATTGCAGTATATAGATGTTTAGCTCAGAAAATGCTATAGAACTTTTAAGCATAGGACTTCAAGCTTACACACAATAAAAAAGTTAAACCATATGGCAACAAGCACAAGTTTTGTTGAAATGAGACATGTGAAGAGACAACACTGTAAAACAGAGGGGGAAGAGGAAAGTACAACAGCAGAGAATGGTTGTGGCATTCTATTAGATTCAGGATGACTGGATTCAGCAAGCTGATGATAATGTTCTGTCATGAGTAAGTCACAGGTCTATCTCCTCTGAAATTCTGCATGCATGATGAATGAAGCCATTTAGTACACTGGTACATTAAAGTATTCATGACGTGGCTACAAAAGAAATGTACATATTCTTATACATAATAGAAAGGTGGACAGATATGCAAGAAAACAAAAATATTACCTCGCTATTTTATCTCTGACATTAAAAGGACATTTGATACAGAAATACAGTATTGTATTTTTGACTACTCTAGTTGTCCAGGGGGTGAGGGTAGTGGAGAGAATCACTGTTTCATCTCCCACCATACTTGCATGCTGTGTCCAACAACAGAGAGAAAAACTTCGTATCATAAATACTTTATTACAGAAGCTCAGAGTTTCTTCTTAGCCAAAAAAAAAGTTTGAAGCTCCGGAGACGGGCCACCCTAGCTATTACTTGTCTCTGCATCAGGCATTGACTGTTGGCTTCTGTCGGAGCCAGGCACTGAGCTAAGTGGCATCTGACATCACCCACCACATCTCCTCGAATAAAACACACGTTTAGAGGTACCAGCCTCCAGAGCGTGGCTGTGAGCACACCGTGCCAGGGTACTCCAGCAGTGGCATTACTGGGGACAAAAATTCCTTCTGTTGAAAGAGAGTCTGTTTAGAAAAATGGAGGCCTCTGATACACCTCTCAAAGCAGGCAAAGTTTTCTTTGCCTTGGGATTGTGCTGCTGAACTCAATACACTCTTGTATGATTGGCATGAATATCAGCATTCAATTTGCTGAGAGATGAGCTAGAAACAAAGCAACACTCAATGATGGAGGAACAGTAATTGAGGAGCATCAGCCCCATATATGCAGAATTAACTTTTTTGGGGATGAAAACACACAAAACTCAACTCTCTGCGTGTCAGTTTCTGTCTTTGATCCTGTAGCAATTACAATCTTCAAACTATTTTAGTATCCCACTTCCCAGAATGACAGAAGTTTTAAAACAGAACTCAGAGGGTTCCCAGACTTCTAAATCTGTCTCCTCTCTGCCATCTCAGTTTGTTTGCATGTCCAAGCTTGCATGTTTTCAAATTCTATTCTCAAGTTACAAAAAAAAAAAAACCCACAACAAAATATTCCAGAAGCTGTCCAGTTTTTTTATACTGTTTTTAAATATCAGTAATGTGAAGATCATGTCAGAGGAGTTTAAATTACCCTGACCAAGCTAACCACAAATCCAGTAGTTCACAAAGTAACAGCACCTATATAACTCTGTGACAGTTACAAATAAGTTATATGATGCATCCTATAATTTTTAGAGTCCAAAGAATTTGGTATCTAATAAAGAATTACAAATGTAAATTTCAACACTTAAAACCTCTCGCAAGGCCTAAGTAAAAAGCATCAGTCTACATTAAAAACAAAATGCTGAGGCATATTCCTCACTGGAAAAGGCATTGCATGGTAATAGTGTATGTTATTAGGGAGTAGGAGTTTTGACTAAAAAGAAGAAAGTACTAACCTTAGAACTCCCACAGACAAATATTCCCAGCAAGGTCCCTAGGGAAAACTTCTGCTTTACTTACACAGAACTGGTGACTGTTCATGAAGACAACTGAAGAACAGGCATATTGTAATAACCTCAAATGCCCAATTTTTATCTGGGTTATATATGCATACACATGATTCCCCTTTTCCTTGAAAAAAACTCATGTATTCCAGTGTTTACCACTGGAAATGTGGAGCCACCAAAGTTGGTGTCTTCATTGAAATGCTTGTCAAATCTCCTAACAGATTTCTCCGGTATTTTACATTAGCTCTCTGGACAGAAAGAAGAACAAGAGCAGCTCATTCTCTTTCTCACGAAGCTGGCTGCAACCCACTGTTGTACTCAAGGATTATGTGTGTATGCATTCTTCAGCATCTTCTTTGTCCTGGAAACACTGACCCTGTCCCATTTTACACAACTGTAAACATCAACAAATAAGGCCATGGAAGTGCTCATTTAATGTACTTTCCCAGCTTGCACAGTCCAACACAGTCCTGGAGTATTCCCCATCCTGTTTGCATTTTCTGTGGTTTATACCTTGAGGAATTCGCTGTCTTTGATGTTAAAATCATGCTACACAAAATTAGATGATTGACTCACATTACTGTTGTGGGATTAGTGCCTCACCTTCACAGAAACTTATGGTTTACTGATAAAGCAAGACAGGTTGTCAGACAACAATAGGAAGAAAGTGCTTATTTCACTCCTTTTTAGTTTACAGAACGTGTAAACATCACCTGCAACTAGACTAGCAATAAACTGACCTTGTAGAAGTGAACCTGAAGGATTAAATGGAAGACAACAGTAATGGAGACACAAAGTGATAACACAGCCATATTGAGAAGGAAAACTGGTGCTCCAGTGAGGCCTCTGTATCCCACCAAGGATGCCCAGGACCATCCTACACAGAGGGCCTGGCACTGTGGGCTATCCTGACAAGCAACCAAAAGGAAAATGAAGTTTTGACAAATTGTTTGCCATCACAGAACTACAGCACCTCAAGTTTCAACTATGACAGACCTTTTTTTTTGTGCCCCTCCACTACACTGTTTCCAGAGCAGTTGGCCTGCTGGTCTGAGTACCAGAAAAGACAGTATGGGGAAGGGACAGTTGTCAAATTCCACCATCAATATCTACACTACCTTGCTTTCCTTTGGTGGGAATGTGCAGACCTCAAGGACATGCTCCACAGGCTCAGATGTTGTTTAAGATAACAATTTAGATCTAGTAAGTTTATAAATTAGTTGATCTAGAAGCTAGGGAAGAGGCAACGGTATCCAATATAAGGGCAAACTAACATGAAATACCACCTCTGAAAAATCATCACATAAAAATCTGGATGTAAACCATTTATCTGACTTTAACACAAAGGTCTTAGATCCTAGTACTGCCAGAAAAGTAATAGCTCTACAACACAATCCGCACATTGTGGAATTGCAATATTTTAAAAGTTACTAGAATTAATCTTCTTCAAAATGACATCTGTGTTGACAACTCATTTTAAAAAGCTAATAATACTCTCTGAAATTGTCAGCCTGAATCATTGGAAATTTTTTAAATTAGAAAAATGGTAGAGTTGATCTGAGCAAACAGAACTATTTAGCCAGTCCAACCCAACTGACATTTTCTCAGCCAACTCTGTCATGACCCAAACTAATTAAAAATCATAGCCAAAATAAAATTAGAAGGGACTTCATTTAATCCAATCCCCCAAACACTATACCTATAACTTTCCTGAGAGATATTTCATCTATTAAAGGCATCCAGTGATGCCCTTTTATTGTGCCTCAGGCAATCTACTTAAATGCTACATTATCACCTCCACTGGAAAATTTGCCTTACATCTACCTTGAATTATTTACTTGCTGCAATTTAAGGTATTTTAAGTCTGTAGTGGACAAAAAAAAACTGTGCTATTTCCTCAGGCAAGAGAGAGAAAAGAAATTCTTTATGTCTATACCAAACTGTCTCAAGTTCAGCGTGTAGCAGGGCTGCTGTTTTACTGATGGCATCTCATGGCAGTGACTTCATCAACACTTCACACGACTTCTTTTTCAGGGAAAGTTTGCTTATGTTATTATTTTAACTTCTTTCCCATCAAACCCAGCACAAAGCCTGTGAAGGCAAGCCATGTTAAACTGCACACAAAAATTAAAACTGCCACTGTTTGATGAAGACTTGGCTTTTTTTCCTCACTCAGCATCTAGCAAAACCCTATGTCAAACAACATACAAGATGTGGGTCCATGGAGTGCATGGAAGTTTGGGAAGAATGCTACAGAAGCAGGCTATGGGAAAATCAAGAGCAGAGGATGAGGGTTTATGTTTAGAAACATGAAGTTTTTACAGTAGGAAGAAATTCACATTTAACAAGTATTTCCTTAGCAATGCTTCAACAGCAATTACTTTTACACTCTACTTCTGAATCGTTATTAGGCAATATTTCTAATGAACGGCTGCCGTAGGAAATTGCTGCTGTTCACTTGCCTTTTCAAGGATTTCAAAACAGGAGAGTACCTGTTTCCCAATCTTGAGTTAGCTAACTGTTCAAAGACTTCTCTTAGAAAGACAGGTTTGGGTTGGAAGGGATATTTTAGATCTAGTTCCAACCCTTGTGCCATAGGCAGACACATTCCAATAGGCCAGGCTGCTCAGAGCCCATCTAGTCTAGCCTTGATATTTCCCATTAGGGCATTTTTATTACAAAATTCTATTTTTACTTTCAAAGAAGACCCAAGTGTGATCTCAGAGAACCTAGAAACACTTATGAACATCTTTTGAACATCTTCAAAGACAAGTATTAACCATAATGCTCTCACAAAAAAAGAACAAAAAACGAAAAAAAAACCACAAGCAAACAAATAAAAAGAAGAATGCTTCATCAATACTAACTCCTAGTCAAGATCTTGTCTGCAGCTTTCTACACAGAGAAAACAAAAAATCTTCCAGATCGATGCAAACTAGTCAACAGAATTCTCAACTAGACTATGAAACAGCAAGGTGCTCTAAACGTTACTCAGCAAAACACCCAAGCATGTGCACAGATTCCAGCCCTAAAACATCACCTCAACAGACCAGGGCAGAAGGGTGTGACAGCAGCGACCTGCCTGCCCCTCTCCCAAAAGCACTACAAAGATCAGTTGAAGCTTTGTGTACTCTAACCGGATAATGGTAGGTGCTTGCTGCCTCTTAGCTGCTGCTCTGATCTGCCAGCTCAGAGGTGATAATCGCTCCGGGAGGCTCTCCTCCACATGTGCCAATCAGTTGCTATGCAGCGAGCCAGGAACAATCGAGAGCCCAGCCTTTAGCAGTAAGGACGGTTCTAAGAATCCATCAGAGAGGCTCCACCTCGCCACCACAAAAACACAAATGCTTTAAGCACAGATTACGGCTGAACACTCTGTATTGTGAAGTTAGAGACAAAATTAATAAAAAAATAAAAATCACTGAATTCTCCATCAGTTAATCTGACAGAGTCTGTTTGGCAAAGTGCCAAACTAGGCACATAAGGATTCATTAATGCCTTCTTTCAGCACTGCAGATACAGGTTTGCATCGCTTATTCTCCTTTGCTTAAGGAAGCATTTCTTCAACTGCAGGGCTGTTATCTTCGAAGAGCTGACCAGAATACACCGCTGCAACAAGCCATGTCACGTCCAGTACTATTCAGCTTCCATGGCAATGGCATTTAAGCATCCCCCTTCCTTCCTGGCATCGCAGCACTTTGCATTCTTACAATTGTTTGGACAAATGTTTGCAGGCACAAGTTGTAAACACAGAAAAGAAAAGCTGCTGACTATATGTTTTTTAAAAAATAAGCAATTTGAATTGGATCAGTTTAAATGGATCTGAAATCCAGTTCTAGAATGGTTGTATAAATAGCTTTTCTGGCACAAGGAAAGAGAGAGAGAAAGGACAGCTGGAAACTCCCAAAGTCAATACTGCTGCTGAAGCTCCTCACTACACTCCTATGACTCAGGCCAACAGCAGGGGTGCAGCATATGACAAGTAAATTAGACCCTAGCTATGCAGGCTGACTTGGGGGTTCACAGCACACAGTGAGTCAGGACAAGATGTGTGGAACACTGGCTTTTTAAAGCACTTAGATATTGTGATTTTTTTTAAGACATAATTTAAGCTGTACTATCAACTTCAGCAAAAGTTTTGGCTTGCCAAAAGCAGCTGCTTTTTACTTCCCTTTTCAATGCCACTGGTTTTTTTCCTCCTGACACTTCCCTCATGCTCCCTCTGCATGAGCTCAAGTTTTGGCTAACAAGCTAGGAGCCCCAGAACCACAGGGCAAGCAGATCAACACAAAGGTGGCAGTGAGAATGGATCCAGCATTCTCAACAAGCATCACTGTCAGCACGAGTTTGGGTGATGAACAACCTGCATCGTGGCTCAAGACCATGACTTTACCACTGTAAAACGCTCTCAGTAGAAAGCAGAATTTCTACACCAAACAATTTGAATGTATAGCATGATTTCACATGGTTATTCAATATTATGTAAGGCTTACCATAAATTTCACCACATTCTCCATGAAACCAACTACTTCTGAATATGTGGCTTATTACAACTGCCACGTGGAACAAGGAGTACTCAACACCATAGTTTACAAGAAAATCTCTCTAAAACAGCCAACAAAAAAAACAAGTTCCACTCATTCTAGGCTTGGTTATGCCTCACAGTAAAAAGGATTAAAGTAATTTAAAGTTGTATAACCAATTAGTTAAACATCAGGTTAATCCAAACACCAAAGCTCTGAGCCAAACTCCTCCCCTTGCCCTAAGGCAAGCTCCTTTACCTCAGATCTTTCTTTAACCCAGATGATCTTCATTCCTACATACAACCTGCAGCTCCTTACTGCAGGCTAACTATTCCCCATCTCTGATTATGTGCAACCATCTATCTGTCCCTCTCCACTCAGCCCAGCAGATGCCATTTCTATTTCTCCATATTCTGAGGAACCACAACAACCTTGTAAATTAGGGTCTGCTCACAGCAACTATTCCTTCACTCCTTCCAAGGAACAGTACAGGCTAAGAAGTAGCATTCCATGGGCATCAGATAATGCAACTGTGTTTAATTCAATGGGGACAAAGCACATTTCTTCAACCAAAACTATGCCCGCACACAAAATTCACCCAGGGACATATTGTAGGCAAGTAAACTGGAGTGACAATTATCTAAGCCTGAGTTTGTATGTGTTAGAATTGGTCTTTGTAGCCATCCGAGACTAAAAAAAAAAGATTAGGACTCCTAAACTCTGTTCATAGCACAGGTGCCGAACAATGCAGGTAGCTTTTTAAAGTTTTAATCACAAGGAAAGTTTTATAGGCACAGTTTCAATTCTAACCTCACCATGAGAATCACATTCTTTGTACATGAACTTGTTATCATGAAGAGCACAGAAAAAGCAGTAAAACTGGGGGGAAAATGTGGAAAATACCAAGCTTGAGCACTTAGGCTTTTCCTACTGCTGTTTTAAAATATGTCCAAGCTCATAAAGAAATTGTTTTCCACAAATGACTTGTTGACTGCCCTAATTCTTCAGGTCTAATATGCAAGCAGATTATTGGCTGCTGTCCTCTTCCCAACACAAATCAATGGCTGTATCATATACTAGGAAACTTAAAAGGTAAAAATAACCATACACCAACTCTGAATTTGGTTTTGAACATATTACAAATACTTTTGCCTACTACAATAATTTTATCTGGAAACTAAATCCTGCTATTTATAAAGCTGCATATGAAATTAGATCTATTACCACAGTTCCACATTACAAAAGCCAATCTGTTTACTGAACGACTCGTTTATCATTATATCAAGTAAGCAGCAGACTATTTAAGTTTTCCCCAGCAAATCATTTTCATGTATGTTTTAAACTTGCTTTATGCAAATTAAAATCTTACCTTTATTAGCAGGACTGCCACAAGGTATTCCACTTATGCTTTGGACAAAAATATGTTGCAATGCACTATATATGCAAATAAGCTTTGTTCTGTCATGCAGCATCGGGCATTTTGATACACAGTCAATTGCAGCAGCACCCAGTCTTTTTAGGGCCCATTTTCTTTGCATAGCAGATGTAAACAGCTCATTTTCCAATAAATACATGTTTATATGGGCTGATTGTAAGTAAACAAAGCCAAACATCTGTTTAGTTATTAGCTTTGGTATCCATTTCTCTAACTTGCATTATCCCACTTAATTACCAACACCAAAGAAAGCCAGTAGAAGTCAGAGATTTCAAGTTGATGCGGTTAGTACATAAAAGGAAAATAAAAGGAAACACTCAAAGCACTCTTCAAAGACCATCATGCAAGTGTTGCAGAAAGTTAAGCCCATCACCCATTTTCTGTTTACCCTTGCAAGGGCTTAATTACACGTGCAGCACTCTTTGCATAGCACCCACTTAATCCATGCCACCAAAATGGTAAACTTGGTAGTTACCAATCATTTAGATGGGGTCAAAAGGGCTAATGCCTTAGATTGCTCTTAATCATAAGATATCCTCAGACAAACCTCCCCAGTCTTCATTCTGGCTCTACAAACAAAACCAAGCAGCAGTGAAAATGTAGTATCAACTACTAAATTAAAAAAAAAAAAAGGCAAATAAAAAACCCAACATCCACCCAAATCATGTACAGCTTATTTACATTTAAAATAAGACTTAAAAATATTCTAAACGATATGCAAAAGTAAATTCAGTTATTTCACTTAAATCTGTTTCAGCTACTGTTATTCTTTAGATTAATACAATTTTAATAGGTTTTCCTAAAATTCCACTGTTAAGAAAGCAAATAGAAATGTACCAGAAGAAAACATCTGTTCAAAGACTGCAAGGAGAATGCATTAAAAAACACTAAAGTTTACTTTTCGTTTCTTAACCGGGTACAGGATACTGGTACCTTAAAAGAGTATGTTGTAAAGAGTTCTTTAGAAAGCTTCAGTTGTGCATGAAGAAATATTAATTCAAAGATTTTACTTTTTTAAAGAGCAGTTGTTCATTACTGGAACAGATTAAGAGCATAATAGAATACAAAATTTACATATACTTCATTCAGTGATTAACTGTCACACAGTATTATTATAACCATTAATAACAAAATAAGACTTGTTTCATGAAGAAAAGTTTCATTCAACCTATCATCCTTGAAGTAATTTAACAATTTAATTCAAAATTCATATTTATTAAGCCACTATTGTTACTTGCTGAGTAGTCACTTTCATGTTGTATTGCTTAGTGCAGAAAGTTCAACATTTTCCCTTTAATCAATCCATCTGTTAATCAAACATACTTAAAATTCTCAAAGAGTTGTGAACAATAGGTCTTCTCAGATTTTCTTTTTGCCTCTCAATATCAAATTTTCAGCCTTTATAAAATTTAATATACACACTTTTATTGTATCCTGATATCCATCACCAGAAGTACTACTGTTGCTAGACAGCTTGGCAACAAAAAATATAGTTTCCCCCTTAAAAATAAATAAAAGCCCTAAAACACATACCAGCAATGTGCCCCAACATCTGTACAACACACAGGGAAGACCACAAAGAAATGAGAATCTAAAACCAAACACAAGAGGATGCCTCCTGGGGACATTCGTATTCTTTTCACCTAATATTCTCTGGCACTCTAAGACCATCTCACAGGTAGTGAAAATTCTAGGAAAGGGTAGTAGCACTGCAACACGATACATCATCTCAAACAACAGAGTAAAAATGGAATTTTCTCCTCACAATCTCAAGATCCAAACATTAACATTGATCTTTTCAACATCCTGCCACATCCAATGAACTTGTTCTATTAAAATGCAGATTAATGTGAGCATTCAGAAAGAGCACCTGATTTTGAAGATACTCCTTACTTACAAGCTGCCTTCTGCAATTGTTCACTGAATTTACGATGCTAATTGGCGAGCAGCACATGACTAAACTCCTGAAAACAGCTATGGCACACGCAGCAGTGCTGAAATTTTCATTGCATCACCCTGACACAGAGCTTCTATTGCTGAGGACAGGAGAACGTCTCTGGAAAAGAATCTATCAGTTTAATGTACAGAATAAATAAATAAATCCTTATTAGAATTTATCTACAAAGAGTTCAGCGTACTGTTAATATACCCTGAACAGTGCTACAAGAACTGCTTATATCAATAAATGATCAAGTTCACAGTTTGCAAACTGATCAGTAATGGAATTCAGATCAGAGAGGCTACTGGATAGTTATGAGACAGCAAGGACTGCCTAGGCTAATCTGTCTTATTTTTAATTGAAACTTTTTGATGTTTCAATTTGCAAAGCTTAGTGCATGCATATTTAACACTTTTATGAAAGACTCCTTCTTCAACTTCTTGAGTCTTAAGATCTTCTAATTTTGATTTCTTTGATGTAATAGAATTAGTCACATCTTACATGCATACACACTCAAACAACAAAACAACAGCAACAAAAAAATCAGACTGAGCATGGGAAGAGGTCAAAGCATGATAGGCTAACTTCCTGGATACTCAGTGCCACTTTGTCAAGAAGATATTTAAATCTTAAAATGTTAACCTCCTCTTCCCCCATCACTATTTGAGGAAAGAGGTACAAGTTCTACTATTCATTTTCTGGAATACTTTCTATTGCTTTAGACATGAAAGTGTGATTTGGTCAGTGTTTGCAGGAAAGCCTACTCTGCAGTGCAAGAAAGACTGTTTAAAATTATCTATTTAAAATACAGAAGTATCAAGGTTTTCAGACCTGGCTGCTACAATTAAATTCACAAACCTTTAGAGGTTTGTTCCTAAGAGCTGCATGGAGCACTCCAAGTGGGGTCTCATCAGAGCAGGGCAGAAGGGCAGAATCCCCTCCCTCGACCTGCTGGGACACTGCTACTGATGCAGCCCTGGCCAGAGCTGGCTTTCTGGGCTGCAAACACACATTGCCAGATCATGTCCAGCCTCTCATCCACCAGCACCCCAGGTCCTTCTCAGCTGCTCTTGATCTGTTCACCCTCCAGCCTGTACAAATACCATGGACTGCCTTGACCCAGGTGCAGCATCTTGCACGGGATCTTGTGGAACTTGCTGAGATTCCTAGGGGCCCACTTCTCCAGCTTAGTCCAGGTCCCTCTGGATGGCATCCCATCCTCCACATGTGTCAGCTGCACCATTCAGCTTGGTGTCACCTGCAAATTTATTAAGGGCGCACGCAATCCCTCTGTGTCATTAACCAAGACATTAAACAGCACTGATCCCATTTCTGACCCCTGAGGAACACCAGTGAAATTCATCAGGACACCAAGCCATTGACTGCTATCCTTTGGATGTAACTGTCCCATCAAATCCACCCCTCTTGAATTCAGAGAGAGCAATTGTATGGGGAACTGTGTTCAGATAAATGACTGATTTAATCTGCAGCCCTCCCCTGGCCCACTGATAGAGTTGTTCCATTATGGAAGGCCAACTCATAGAAGGGGTTGGCAGGACTTGCCCTTGGTGGAGCTGTCCTAAATCACCTCCCTGTCTTCCACGTGCCCTAACACAGCTCCTAGGAGGATCTGTTCCATGATCTTCCAGGTATGGACAGCAGTCAGGATGACAGGTTGGCAGTTTCCAGAGTCCTCCTTTCTACTCTTTTTAAAAATGGGTACAAAGCTTCCTCTTCCCAGTCACCTGGGACTGCATCCGATTGCCATGACTTTGAGTATCATGGAGAGTGCCAAACACTCTAGCAGCACTATAACCCCTTTCTTCTATAAATACATCTCCAGAGACTGAGTTCTGAAACACATTTTACAAAAGCATCAGCTATCAAAACACTACAACTTGTTCTTCTGTGAGTTGGGAAGGATTCCAAATCCATACAAATCATAGCTATTTCTTAATCCCTAAATAATGAACTAACAATCTATCACTTCCCATTCACAGTAATTCTCATAGGTCCCCATATATATGTATCTTCTAAAATGTAATTGTAGATCATTATCTGTGCCAAAAATCAAGCAGATACATGTCTTAAAATTGCAGTGACCAACTGATCAACAAAGCTGACCACCTGAGACTGAGATTGAAGTTATATGTGAAGAGCAGATGGCAGTCAAGGCAGCTGGATTTCCATTATAATAAAGATTCCATTATTCATTCTTGTTTCACATTCAGGGGAACACAGGTACAGCCAAGGCAAATAATGCCACTGCCAACTGAGGAAGGCAGTCCATTTCAACAGTCCATATTTAAGAAAAAACATTAAGTGAAGACTGAATTAATTGCATTCATTGTGGTCAGTTTCTCAGGCAAATGGTAATAAAAAGGTGCTTACAAAGGCTGTTTCCTAAACCAGACAAAATTCTTTAAACTTGCTCCCACCCACTGGCGGCTTAAATATAAGAATTTTGCCAGTGCTAATGACAAAATGAAGGAGTTTTGGCACATCTCAAGAACAACCTAATACCTACTATTATGCATACTTTCAAACCTATGGTTTCCAATAAGCACATTTCATCTCCAATAAGAAAATTCTCATAGCATATGCAGGAAATTGATCAGAGTTTCATTTCCAAAGATGCTCATTCCAAAACCAAAAGCTCAAACCTATGCAACAACCCTAAGCATCTAAGGCAAGTCAGCCAACATGAACACTGTCGGCACCCTTCTGGATATAGGATGAGGCAAGGGTTGGAAATAGCAAAGAAAATAAAGTTAATTGATAGCTTATCTCTTATTCTTCATGTGGAAGGGCTAGTAAATACTGCCTGAGGCCAAACTGCAAGAGCCTAAGAAAAAAAACCATTCACGCAGGTTTCACGTTTTTGATCATTACTGAATTAGAGACACAAACAAGCAAGTCTGATTTGTGGACAGACTCATTGGCCTTTTTATTTGGAAATCACTTAAAAATTATGTATTTTAAAGTATTTAGGTGTTCTGCAATCAAATACTAAAAAAAATACACAAAAAATCCTACAAAAGAACAGTGGTGAAAAAAATCGGAGATAATTTCCAGAATACTTTTCTAAAATTTACCTAGGATAATCAACAAAAACCATTTTCATTCACTGCCAATGTTTAGGAAATTTTTCCTACTCCAAATGAGGAGGAGCAAGTCTGTACAGATTTGCTTTATACACGACTGCTCTGTTTGAATATTATAATTATTAACTCCTTGATTTCAGCATTTTAGCACAGGAAATGATCACAAACGTCCAAGCACCATACTGAATTACTCAAACCATCAAAAAAAACCCCAAAAAACCAGAGCAATTAGACTTTTGAGAGAAATAAATCAAATCCTCTCTTTTGTATAGAGCATTTATCATTGGTAGTTTCAAAATACTCAAGTGTCACAAAATGATGCACAGGCTTATCTCTTAGCTGTTCCACACATCACATGTATATATATTTAATTCATGCAACAACACACTGCATCTATCAATTTCTTTCAGTATAATTGAGTTGTTCACACAAGCAAAAACCACCTTTTCAGCATGCATGCCTTTGTAATCACTAGTTAAGTATTAAAATCTCTCTAGCAAACAAGATATAAAATCATCAGCATTCTTTTGAACAGCAGCATTTCTACAATAGAGACAAGGAAGAATGGAAGCACTGGAGTTAAATACCTTTTACTACCCTTCATCTGGGCACCACTGCCAATATTGATGACTGGCTGCTGATAAGTTATCAGGTGGTAATAAATACAGGGGAGGGGGTAGGGAATGAATACTTTAAGTACATTCCTGAAGAGCTAACAAGAATGTGAAGGTGAGAGGGGTTTAGCAAGTCGGTGTGTTTCAGTCACACAAACTGCAGCAGTTAGTGAAGGGATCTCACAGCACCAAAAACTTTATGAGAAACTGAAGTAGGTGCTCAGACACAGAAGCACATCCTGGAAAACTTCAACAGAAAACACGAGTAGGCAAGGCTATAAAGAATTAATTCACTACTCAGCAATTTGTGCCTTAGTGTATTTCCTCTTAACATTACACAAACAGTCACTTAATGGATCTGTAATGATTTTCTTTCCTGTAAGTATTCTATACAGCTCTTCATCTTTAAGGTACTTCAGACACCAATGCCTGTAGCATTATTAATTAATAATGTTGTGTAATCAATTAAAAATATTTTGTATTCAACTATATATACCTACGTGTGTACATATGTACTTATATATATTTGGCAATAGGAGTATTCAAGGCCAAATAAAAATTACTTTGTTGCACATAATTAAAATCTGAATGGTCAAAAACAATTGCTAGAAATTGTTAGAAATATGTTTTGCATTTGGAATCACACCATGTTTCAGTCTGGTAGTTCTGAAGTATTCTGAGAAGCAGATATTAACTCAAAATACTAAAAATTCTCCACATGTGAGAAACTTATTTTAACAACTCTCTTCATCAAACCCAGCATTTACATAGCAGCAGCTGATTCAAAACCAAATTTCCATAGAAAAGAGTCCAAATTCATTGGAAGCTCAATTTAAATATGAACCCAGACTTTTACAGGGTTTAGAAAATAAAATACAGGTATAGGGAGTAGTTTTATACTTGATCAACAGTCAATACAACTAAGAATGAAAAACACAGAAGCCCAACTTAGGACTCCAGTGGTGCTGTGAAAAACAGCTACATTTCAAGTTAATCAAAATTATTTAATAAACACTGGCAACTGAAAATCTCCTAAAAATGGGGAAAGGAAGGGTAGCCAGAGTAAACCTACCAGGGTTAAGGAAAAGTCTCACATTGAAAAAGTGATTTCTCTTTGCCTAAGATTTTTAACTTGAAGCTATATTAATATGAAATTATATTTTCTGTAAAAAGATAATGTTTGTTGCTTGGAAAGAAAAGTAGTAATGAATTCCTAGAAATACAATATATTTTTTCTTTAGAACAGCCCCACAAAAGTAGTGAAAATAAAGTTCAAAAACAGTAACAATGAGAAAGAATATAGTTATTCTACTTTATGTACAATTATTTGTATTTGCAGGAGACAAACTGGAATATATAACTAATCTGTTATATCTGTTTCCATATAAAGAGCAAAAGATTTTAAGAGAATGAACAGATTATTTTTCTCCCCTCTTTGTAAACTGCAATGGGACTTCTGGTAAAGATAATTCCTACAAAGAGTAAGGAAGGACTTAAATTGAATCAGAACACAAGAAGTAAATAAGTGCGTATATTTCCTTTCAAGAAAAATAGGGTAGCCAATCTGTGTGTAATGGCTGACCTTGCTCATGACAAGAACTTTAATGTGCAGTGGAATTCTGCATGAATTCTGCATGTATTCTGAAGGGATTAAAAAAACAGCTACCAGGGCAAAGTACACCTTGTGTTTCCCCATCCTACTAATACTATGTCCAACAAAAGACTACCAAGTGGAACACAGAAGGCTTGTAAGAGAATTAAGCAATTAATTCATAGGAGAAAATAACAAATTGAAGGTTCACATAGGGGGAAATAGAGCAACTTGGATCTAGCATCTAGGCAGTAAATCTCAGTATATTTCAAAAAATAAAAGTGAACTATCCCTGCTAAACCATATGTTTCACTGACTAGCACACAAGACTGATGATTCCCCCAGCACACCAGAAATTTTGATTCCCATTCAGATATTCAAGGACCTTAACGGTGTACATTTCAGTAAGGAAAAAAAAAAAAACCAAACAAAATCAGATAAACCCAAAATAACCAGCATAGGATGGAGAAATATGGAGAAATTATATTAAGTTTTTCTATACCATTGAACCCCTACACATCATTTTTTTAAAAATGGTAGACATGCAATCCATCATTCTTCAATGATAATAACAAACAACAAAAGCATTCAAAGTGAAAAAACAACGTTCTTATACTTTATTCTGTATGTTTCTATGGCACTACTATTACTGCTTTGTCAGCTTGGAAATGTTCCACAGTAAGCAGCCTATAGCAGAAAAGCAGGTCTAAGAACTAATTAGAACTATACCTGAACAAGTCTCAAAGAAGAGAGTCTAGCTTCTGGATTTCAGCAATGAAAAAGTAAAGAAGTGAACATGCATCAGGTATGAGAAAAAAAAATTAATGGTTAATAAATAAAAAGATGGAATGAAAGACACATGAACAACACTAAGTTAAATTAGCATGATCTACAATTACCTAGGTATGAACACAGAACAGCCAGATGAACACATTTACTAGCAGAACATGAAGTCACAGTAGGTTACAACATCAACATGCCAAACCAAACGGAAAGAGCAGCTAACATCATCCTACTGCACACTTAGAACAACTAGCTAAAACTACATGCTAAGCATGCTAAAAAATACCTTCTAGAAGCTTAGAGGAACGGGAGGTTTCTGAGGCACAGCCTACCATGCTGGCACTTTGGCCAAAGGAGTTGGATGTGCTTACCTCCTGTAAAAGATCTGCTTGTTCGATGGCTTTAAGAACATTTTTCTTGGATGTCTCCTGAACTTCCCCTCCTAAAAGGAACTCATCCAAAATGAAATAGGCTTTCTCAAAATTGAAGATGATATCAAGTTCACAGACCTAAAAAGAACATCAAGCATTATTGCAAAGTGGGAGGATACTCTCACTTGAGGTATATCCTCTCACAGCTTCACCAAACTTTACCAAATCTAGGTGTTAGCCTAAGGCTGTAACCTTGTAAGGACTGGCACAATAATAAAAATCACACTTTGGAGGAAAGAAAACAGATTTTTTTCTTCAGTTAAAAACAGCTACAGCAAACTCTGAAGAAAGCTTTCACTGTTAAAAAGGCTCCAATTCACAGCAGTCTGTAAGGCACAGCTCCTCAAGACACAAGAGAACATTCCCCATAAAAGTTCTCTTGTTGCCTGCAGTATGCAAATCTTACAGAAAGATATGAAAATAAATAATCTCAGATTATTTATTTGTTGCCTGCAGCTCACGCAATCTTACAGAAAGATATGAAAATAAATAATCTCAGATTTCTTGCTCAGTCTGTGCATTTCAGAGTCAGAAGGACTACAAAGGGAGGCAGAATGAGCAGCAGTTTTTCTAGGAGTGTTCATGTACATTACTGCAGCAGTTTGTGTTTGCTGTCTGGGTAAGCAGATGTCCCTCTCGTCTTTCCTCACCATTCCTGCCACTTCACAACCAACTGCCTCCTTTGGAAGCAGATGTAAGAGGTCACACTAGAGCAGTGCCAGGGAGAAGAAAAGCTTCCTCCTAAGAGTAAGATTTTATCCTACCCCAAGTGAAACTACCATGAAATTAAACACAGGCAATTAATGCTAGATTAATAACAGTTCTTCTACAAATCAATAATTTAATTTTGTATTTTAATAGAGGCAACCATCAGTTTGACCAAGCAAGCCACACAGAAGTATTAAATAAACCTTTTCAATTACTAGTTGGTTATGCTCTTGTAAAAATTCTGTGGGCATAAAAAGAAATGACAAAATATAAAGAAACTAACTCACACTGCCAAAATACTTGTCAAGAAGTTCTACATAGCGATGAATTATTTCCAGAGTTATTAGTTCATTGTCCTGATCTTCAATAGCACAGCAGAAATAGAGGCTTGCATATCTGTAATAACAAAATAATCCTGATGTTAGCATACGAGCATAAGCAAAGGGAATGCACTTGAGGAGTATCACATTCTCAGCAGTCCTTCATACTCAAGTTCAGCATATTGGTACTCCCAATCACAACCAAGCAAGTCCTACCCAAGAATGGCTGAAAGACCAGAAGACACACACATGCACATGGGAGTTCCATCTCTGAGTGAAGCATGACTTCACTCTTTGCCATCCTTTACCTGACAGAACTGAAATAGCCAAAGAGGTGGCTGGAAAACTAAATCTATTTGATTTTGTGGCATCATGGCAGAGTTCTGAGATGACATACCTTCTCTTCTCTCTGTAGCATCCATACACAAGCATATTAACCAACTGATTCCATGTTAAACATTCACCATGTGAGCTATACTCAGATAATAAAAAACATAGAAAATGCCTCAAGAAAGACAGACTGAATTAGCAACTAGGGTTTGGTCTTTATAGAGAATTTTAAAAATTAAAAAACTCCAAAACCAACACCAGTGTCATCCACCCCAACTACTACTAAGTCAACAATGCAATCCCTACTAACTGTCCTAGCATCAGACTGATGAGAGGCCATCAAATAGCTTCTAGCAATCCACTTCCATCTTGAAAGACAGGGAAGTCATAACTTCACATATAATCAATCGAGTTCCACTTTAACAAAAAGACTATCCAATTCTACTGTGCTCTATTATACTTTTGTTCAAGCCATGTTTAAAGAAATCTGATTAAAAAAACAAACAAACAAAAAAACACCACCAAAGCAGGGATGAAAGCTGAAAAGCCCATTTAGTCTTTTCTAACATGCCAAAACCATATGCCTTTTCAGTCACACATGGCACAAACCAGATTTCAAGTGCCACCTGTTGTAACTGCTAATTTACATGAACCAGAAACAGCTTTTGTTTGCCTCTTTAGAGGGGACAACAGGCCACATTAAGCACTCCTGCATTGCCAGCCCTACTGAAAACTAAGTCATTCAGATGTATAATACCTAGTTTAAGGTGCAGAGTTGTTTCCCATACAGAGAAATTAATCCATCTTTTAAACATTAAACCTGTTTTATCAGCTGGGACTTTTCAGACTTTTTAGAAGTTAGAAGTTCTAAAAAAACCTCGCTGTATTTTCAGCTATGTTGAAATGTCTCCACGACACCTATCCAGCACCATTTATGATCTGAAAATATCCCCCCTTCTCCCACTCTGCTCCAAATCAAATTGCTGTGGCTTCAACATGAAAGATTAATCAGAATAGCTTTTATACAAAATCTTTAAACAACTATAAAACATTGCCTGTCGTACCACAAAACATGACGGGGGAAGGGAGGAAGACACCTCCAGTGAAGGACACCTTCACTCCCTCTCTCTTTCATCTCTTCACCACGGGGATTCATCAGCTCATCAGAAGTCCTATCTGAGCACAGTTCTTTTGCTTTTACATTGTTCTGTTTATGCCTCACTAATTTTTCAAGGACATTTACAATCATTGTAGTAGCTTGCAACATTCAATCTGTATAAGGAACCCAAACTATTTTTAAAACTACTGGAAAGTAATATTATAAAGAAAAAAGATGCTTTCAAAATGAGGAATTTGTAAGTCAAGCTCCATGTTATATTTCATTGTAGCAAAAAAGAGCATTGACACATTATTTGATATTTACACTAATCACCAGCACTCAGGCCAAATCCATCTAAACAAAGCCTTTCATCACCTGCAGAAGAGCAGCACTGATTATGATGAAGTGCAGTTCAACTGTTTCCTTATAGTGCTTAAACACAGGTTGAACCATGTACCAGCAGACCTTATCAAATCAAATTTGACTCAAATATTTTAAGTTTATCCACATGGGACAGTCCCTCTTTGCTCCTCTAGTTCTTATGAGTCTCTCCTGACACACGGAACGATTTTATGGAAAAAGAAGGGAGGATGGGAGAGAGGGAGTCCAACACAAAATACTTTCTGAGAACATGGTCTGCTCTCAGTGTCCTCATTTAAGAGAGAATGAAACATACTTTCAAAAGACCGTATTTGGCAGCTAGCAAGTGGACTGCACATTCAAGCCCTGCCAACTGCAGTTCTGGAGAAATAAGACCGAGACATAAAAACTACTCAGTGGGTATCAACACAAAATGGAGGCCTGGGTATCTATTATTACATGCAGAGAATATTTTGGTATTTATTTTTTAAGTAGCGACCATGACTAATGGATCACTACTCAACAAAAGAAAACAAATGCAGATTTAATGAGCCTGAATGGCAAAAGGCAGAAGAGTAAAAACAAGTCATACCAAAGGGCATGAGCATACTACAAAGGAATGCTTCAGATGCAAATTCTCAGAGGCATTATTTTAATTTTTTTCCCCTGCAGGAAGGGCTTCAGAAAAAAAAAGTGTGCACTTATAATCCACAGCAGACACTGGAAGTTTTGCCAAGTGCAGAAGTTTACATGGACGGGATCCACACAAAGACAAGTAGATCACTCAGGCTCAAAAAGATTTCTGCTCTACGGAAACAGCTTCTTCCTAATGAGCCTGACAGAAACCTTTCATATGCACCCAATGAAAAGGCAAATCCTGATAGAAAAGTACATACCCAGAAGTAAATAAAGAGTAGTCTGTAAGAAACCTTCTGCCTTTTTTATTCCTATTGCAGTTCTGGTCTTTTTTTATCTCACTAAACATTATTAAAATAATCATCAGACTCAATTCAGCTGCTTACTCTCATTCAGGAAAATATTTTATGATAAATATCCTCCACTTATCAAAAAGGGGACCAAAACCAGAGAGACCAAAAACTGTTTGGACCAAATCACCTGAAAATGTAATACAGGATTAAAGAACAAAAAGGTAACACAGCAGGAATAAACACTTATGCAAATTTCTGCCTTCAGACAGATGGCCTCGAGATTTTTTTTTATAGGAAACAATCCATGCATCTTCCTCTCAAGAGTTGCAATAATTCAGCAGTGGGAAGCCTCAAAACTTCAAAACAGGCAGGCAATGTTTCAGCAGAGTTCTCCTCTTCTGCTCTCACAGCCAGGTTCAGTAACTCTGCTGAGAGATCAGGTCACTGTGGGCAGAGCACAGCTTACAAACCCCACCAGCTCAGTGCTGTTCTCCTTCTAGATGAGAGAACACCTGCTTGAAGGCATCCCTGGAAGTTCAGCACCTGATAAGCCTGCAAACAAGCCATAAGTCTGTCAGCATCTAAGTCACTTTGCATGTAGATCCTAATTGTGGAAGCTGAAAGCTTACAAAGCTTGGAAAGAACAGAACTGAACTCTAAATGACAACGAGGAGGCTGACAAGTGCTTAATGAGCCCAAGAATCTGTGGTTTGCTGATAGCTAACCCAATCAAAATTGGGACAACTAATAAGCTGTGCTTGATGTAAGTTTTTTTTTCTTGTCCCACAACTTTACATACACATTCCTTTAAAAAAACATGAACTTCTGAGGCTCCAGGCAGGACACAGACTATCAAAGTGAAGCACTTTTCCAGTTCCTTATTTCAGCAAGGCTATAGCCCCCAGCAGCTTCAAAATGAACAAGAATTAGATTCTGCTAATTCTCTAAGAAAAAGCTGATGCTTCTTGATACTGAGGTCCTCCTAGTGCCACACAAACTGAAACTCTGTAGAAAGAAGACTTGATCTAACTAAATTTATCAAGTCCAAGTATCTAATTCACTAAAATCATTGCATTCAGCCAGTTTTACAAAGCTACCTAACTAACATCACAGTAATACTTTGAAGAGGTACAACTGGCTACTAAGTTATACATAAGGAAAAAGAGGGATCATGCCAAGCTGGGCACATCCCACTGGCCACTTGGCTGTACCTTCAGTTCTCAATACTTGAAGAGACACAGTACCAGCACAATTCTTGCATTGCTTCTTTCAGTGGAGGGAGGGTAGGAAGAAAGTTTTAAAACTTATTTTGTTTTAAGTCTTTAGCATACCCTCTGATTATGGTTATGTGGTGCAAAGTAAAAGACAACTGCCACATCAAGAGCAGCAAAAGCTATTGTAGTTTCCTAATACCATATTCCAAATACAGTTCCAAACTGATGCATAAAAGCAAAGCCACAATCATAATCAAATAACTAAACAACAGTAACTACATCCCATGAATCCAGCTAAACAAATGCTAACAAAGTAAAATTTATAAAAAATAAGTTTTTCTCCAAGTTCTGACTTTGACTGCAATATACTACACAATGAAAATAACTCACATTGCCAGAAGCTAAAATTGTGAACAGAAGAAGTCTTCCAATAAAAAAATTAGAAATTTAAACATTTAACACATTTTTTCTGCCACAGGGGAAAAGCTGCATGATCTTCTACCCTATATGCTCCAAAAACCACTGTTACTTTTTAAATGACAAAATGTGAAGAGCTAACACATCAGTGTGTTTAAGTTTCTAATCAGCTGTCTGCAGATGACTCCCCTCTATTTTCATAAAGCATAACTGTGGTTGGCTTCCCATATTTAATTTTTTATTTTCCCAGCAAGTCACTTCAAATCTTTATGCTTCTTGAAGTTAGAAGCTCACATCCTCTTTTTAATCTTCTGGTGTCTATCAGCCTGAAAAACTATCTTTCAAACCAGCTACAGAGTACATATAAGCCAATTCATGCACCATGACAAAAGCTGGGCACCTTTCTGTCTGTGTTCTGTAGTGCTGAAGGAAAAAAACTAAAAACTTCAGAAGGCAAAGACTGAGCCTATGTTGCAATCATTATAAATGGTACATGTATGAAACCAGAGGGAAATAAAAGCTACATCACGTACATTTAGATGAATTTTAACATCTATTTCCTTGAAAATTCAGGAAGCATCCTATAAAGATGAAATGCTATAGAGCTAAGGAGGCTAATCAAAACAGTCCAGCAGTCGTAATAAATGTTAAGTATCATAACAAAGTTAAAGCTACTGTCTTGCCAACTTCTGCATTTAAGTTCATTTTGTGCCTCCAAGAAGGTATGATGAAACCCTTGAATACAGCTCTGACACTGCCAATCATTCTTTGAGCTGCAATATCTAGGTTCAATTCTCCTACATGTGAACAACAAACAGACTCCAAAAACAAAACCAGCACTTAAATTTCAAGAATTTAAGACACAAAATAGCAATAGGCACATACTTTTAGAACTTATATTGTAAAAAATTTGCACCAGCAGGTTCAGATCATTCCCAGCAATAGATCAGACAAGAACAAATCTTAGCAGAGATCCTCTACAGATGCTCAAGAGGAGCTGCAAGCACCTTTTGCAATTTCACAAGCCACAAAGTTGCTTCTGGTGTGTTTTGTTTTTAGCCACCATCTTCTCAGCTATAAAAAGTCACCCTTTACAAAGAAATCATACTAGCTGGTGCTCATCATCTTTAACTATGATGCAATGATGGGAACAAGTCCCACAAACCTAAGAGCTGTTAGTGTTACCAGATACAGACATTTAAACTATCACCTCTTACACCTAGTCCTTCTGGTGATGTTTCAGTCAAAAAAAAAGTTGGTATGTTCATTAGCTTGGTACCAGCTCATCTTCAGCAGTTTCACAGGCTCTCTGTGCCAGACTGGTCTGCAGAGAGTGAAATAAGCTACTGCAGTCAGCTGTGCACACCAGCAGTCCAGCAGACAGACTGCAGTACTTAGACCATTTTTAGCCAGACATAGATGTCTCCCAGCAAATTTCTTCTCTCTCCTTGACCACAGGGCCCACAACACACCACTGAGATGCAAGAACTCCACAATGTTCAGTAACTCAAACAGTCCTACGCCAATTTCCACCAGCTCCCCAGACACAAAAGGACATGGCAAGTAGTTGTTAACAGCAACAAACAGGGAGGGAAAGCAGCTGTGTGGAAGCACCCCCAGAACAACTACTGCTGTTCAAGACAGGGTAAGGAAGGAAACACACTGGCCTACTAATGCCTCATATTGCTGATTTAGTCCCACGAATGCCCAGCTGAAAAGGCACTTGCAGGCATTAATATGGAGGGAAGCACAGCAAGTGCTGTCTACATACATGCTCAAGGAGTTTTGTGAGAAAATCAAGAGGCAGAAGAAACTGTGTATACTATCAGCACTGCCTCATGCCTTGTTTCTCCTCTTTCCTCCCTATGTTGAAGAACTAAATGCATTAGGCAGACCAGCAATGCTCACACGTGCATCTTTACACAAACCAATGTATATATGAGAGCAGCACTGAAAAGATCTAAACATATTTGATACTGCCCATTTGTTATCCCGGAGAAGATTTACAAACTCCTCATTTCTGGTCCAGTCCTTTCTGTTCTACCTACAGGGAATACAACAATATTTACTGTGGGGCACAAGCTATCTCCCATCTCCACGAGAAAACAGGAATGCATAAACATTCTCAGGTTTACAACTAACTAGGGAAGAGAGATAACTCAAGGCTTCGTAGCACCACCTTTAGCTGGAAGAGATGCAGCATACCACATCAGGAGGAGGATTACTGTTATATCTGGAGAAGAATTACGGTCACATCACTACACTTCGATACGTTCTAAAGATCAGCACAAAGCTAAAAAATGCCGGCAAAATACTCCCACAAAGGTTAGGGAACAAACTGAGAAATGAAATTATCATGAAGAAAATTATGCAGTACTTCCACCAAAAGAAAGCTAGCCATGATTTTTTTTCAATAATGAAAAATCGCTTTTTGTACATACAGGGGAAAAAAAACCAAAAAACAAAACAACAACACCCAAACCAAGTACTATGAAAAACTATTTCCTTATTTCTGGAAGCCTTTAAAAGCAAGTTACATTTTCAGGTGATTTATGAAGCCACTTCTTGAGGTAAGTATTTATAAAATTTTTATCACTTATTAAATCTGAAACTTGTACAAAAAAGAAGCATGTACATACTGCGTGAACCCAAACAGACTACCAAGAAGAACTGCCACTCCTTATAAAAATAGGAGGGAAGCTCATTTCTTCAGTACATTTCTAAATGCATGAGTGATTTTCCACACATGAATGACTCCTGCTTGGTTATCAAATTAGATGCAAGGGAAAAGTCAGTCTTCTCTGTAACCAGCAGAGGGAAGGAAAAAAAAAAACCAACAAAACAAAAACAACCTTCATTATTTTCTTGCTACTTAATACATGGTTTGTAATGTATGGCAATTACGAGGTTAGTGAGACAGAACCACCTTTTGTAGACAATCTTCAGGTCTCTCCATTCCAGGAAGCTGCACATTTTCGGTTTGCGGGCTAATACTGTTTGAACAAGTTCCCTTGTGATTTTCTTCTTTTCTTTGTCAGATAATGGGACATACCACTTCTGGAGTCTCAGTTTCCCCTGGCGACTAAAAAGCAACATAAACTGCATCTGTTGAATTGGAAGGAGGGGAAAAAAAGAAAAGCATTAATCTCAGTCTCCGAGTTTCGAAAAGATGTGAGAAAAACCAAGCAGGAAGCAAGACGGACATCCAAAACCCTAACTACATTATATATTTCTATAACACGGGCAGATGTTACACAAGATTTGGAAGTAGCAGTGATACAGAGGATTCTGGTGAGCAAGGTCAGTCAAGCCAAAGGCAGAAGAAAGCGCACACAAGTTTCGGAAAGGGGTGTCAGAACCATGGGCTGGGGAGCGAATATACCCCAATTTCAGACCACGTCCAGCACTCGAATGGTTTCATTTGCGTTTTCTACCCAAAAATGACAGAAAAACAGCACAGCAGACTCTTCCAATTCCCAACCTCATTTCCAATTCACCGGATTAGAGCCTTAGAGGAGCAATTTGCACTTAAAATCTTTCTGAAAAGCCTCGGAATACTTTGAAAGACATCAAACCTCCCAGCGGAGAGTCCTACGGCACAGAAAAGCCCAGTCTTTTCCCACGTTACACAAAAGGAGAGATTAAGTGCTTTCCCTACGGTCCTATGTTCCAGGTCTCGCTTCCTCTAAAGGAGTGATGTTGCAATTATATTCTAAGAGGAACTTGCCGGGCTGTGTTTTCCAGCAGCCGGAACATCAGATGAAAAGGCTCAGGCTTTTTTCTTTTGCCTTTTTGCTCGAAGTTCTATCGGGCTGGAGAAGTTTGCCAGGCAGTGTGACAGACATGAAATACGATGCGAAAGCCCAGCCTGGTCCCGGGTGACAAGCGTGACCAGCGCCGGCCGCGACGAGCGGCGGCCGCGCCCGCAGCGGCTCCGCGGTGCCGGGGCGGGGGCAGAGCCCCGCAGCCCCCGCAGCCTCCCAACATCCCGCCTCGCCTCCCCGCCGGCCCCAGCACCGCCCCGGCTCCCCCGTCGCGGAGCGGGCGGCTCGGGAGGAGAGCCCGGCTCCGCGCGGCTGTGCTCACCGTGCCCGGGGGATAGCGGAGCTGAGGCGGAGAAGAAGGAGGCGGCTCTGCCCGCGCCGGTACCGCCGATGTTGCCGCCGCGGCCGCCGAGCGGGACTGAGGGAGGGGTCGGGAGGGGACGGGAGGTGCCGCCGCCGCGAGCGCGCGCGCGCCTCAGCGGCCGCCCCCCTCGGGCAGGTCAGGGGCGGGGCCGGGACCGCGGGGGGGCGGGGCCGGGATGGAGGGGGCGTGGCCCGAGCGCCTCCGGACAAAACTTTATCAGCGGCCGCGGAGGGGGGGGACCGGGGAGAGCTCGGCCGGCACCCAATCGGAGAGCTCAGCGCGCGGGCGGGAGGGAGGAGCGAAGCCGTTCTGGACCAATGAGAGGCAGGAAAAGGCGGGGAAGGCGGAGCTGGTGTTGGCGGCAGGAGGGGCTGGAGCAAGAGGCGGGGTTTAGGCGCCCTAATCCGCGTGGCCCCAATTGCGATAAGGCGACGGCCGGCGCGGCAACAGCCAACCAGGCGGCGCGGTGCAGATAGCGGTCCGGGAGCAGCCAATGGGCGGGCGCGGCACGGAGCCGGGGAAATGACATCAGTCAATCAGGCGCCCGGAGACTGAGGCTCCTCCCCCGGCCCCGCCAGCCCCGAGCCGGGCAGGGCGGTAAAGGAGGGGCGGCCGAGCCGCGCGTGCGCTGTGCGGTGTTTGCTTCCAGCACGTGCGCGCCTGGGGGGCGGAGGCTGAGGGAGCGCGCGCGGGGCTGGGGCGGCGGGGCTGTGTGTGAGGGGACCGACCCTCTGCGGGGACTGTCCTTCCGAGGGGACCGACCCTCTGCGGGGACTGTCCTTCCGAGGGGACCGACCCTCTGCGGGGACTGTCCTTCCGAGGGGACCGACCCTCTGCGGGGACTGTCCTTCTGAGGGGACCGACCCTCTGCGGGGACTGTCCTTCTGAGGGGACTGTCCTTCCGAGGGGACCGACCCTCTGTGGGGATTGTTATTCTGAGGGGATTGTCCTTCCGAGGGGACCGAGCTTGTGAGGGGATTGTCCTTCTGAGGGGACCGAGCTTGTGAGGGGATTGTCCTTCTGAGGGTACCGACCCTCTGCGGGGGTTGTCCTTCTGAGGGGACCGACCCTCTGTGGCGATTGTCTCTGCAAGGGGAAGTTTTTCCCCTAAAGTCACCTTGATTGCGAGCTGCAATTAGATTGGCAGGACCAGCCGCCGCGAGGCGATTTAGCGGTGTTGTGTTTCATTAATGCTGGGTATTAAAATTATCGTTCATGTGTGTGTGTCTGCAGAGGCTTTGCGTGCTGAAACAGCTCGGTTTGGGGGTTTTGGTTGGTTGGCCGGATTTGGTTTTGTTGTGGGTTGGTTTGGTGTTAAAATTCTAATGGAGGTGGGCTGAACACGTGTTAGTTGGAAGAAGCAGAGCGGTGTCTCTGCAAGCCCTTGTTGTAAAAACAATGTTTCTAAACCCCAAAGCTCTCGGCATCGTCGCTGCTCACCGCCACCCCCCAGCCCTGAATGAACAGCAGCGCCCTGGCCGAGCTGATCCGATAATGGTGCGACAGTGACCGACAGAGCCCGGGAAAGGGTCGTGCTCCCGAAGCAGCTCTCCCTCAGGAGCAGCTCACAGCGCCTCAGGATGTGTCACGCTTTTATTACTTTCTATTATTGACACTTTAAATAAGCGCCCATTCTTCTGGCTACGAAACGGCTATGGCAGCAGAAACTGGGGCTGGAAATGCTTTTGTGTAAAAATGTGCATGGTCTGAAAGGAAAGCCAATTTTCTGACGTTTCAAGGAATGCTGTAGTCAATTGTACTTGAGGAAAACTGCAGATGTATTCCTGACTTTGTAGAAGAGGTTATAATTGTAAGAGTGAAGTGGCATGAGGACAAGGAGGCGTATGTGAAACCAAGCTGAATGGATCAGGCAATTGCAGTATTAGAGGTCGTGTAGAAAATGAGAGCTGCTGTTGTAGGGGCTGTTTCCTGTCACATTTAATGCTCGTTGAGCAGCTGTCCCGTTCTCATATTAACCTGCCTTTCAGCAAGCACAGGAGCAGTTGTGTGTGGATCTGTTACCTCAGAGAGTCTGCCCTTACACCAGGCTGTTGCTTTGTCCTCAGCAGTTGCCCGGCTTTGCAGTTCTGCTTCTTTCCTGTGAGCTTATTCCATGGTCTAAAATACCCTGTTTTCTGAAAATTTTCATAAACAATCTCTTTCCTAATCAGCACTTCACTCATCTTTGAATTCACCATCATGTGTTTGGTGATTCTCTGAGTACATGTACACTTCAGGGGCTCTGAGACTTCTGAATCATAATTTAAGCCAGTAAGCAACTTTTATTTCTCTTCAACTGGGCAACTTCCAGTTTATTAGCATTGTTATGGTAATGGGAGCTCCAAAATGAATTTCTGAAGGAGTTACACCAGACCTGTGTTATGATTTATCACTTCCCAGCTCTGTGAAATATTTCTGCTTATGGATCAGACCACAAGTTTTGCAAACACATAGCTGATTGAAATCAAGCCACCCAGATAGTTCAAGAAATGCCTATGTTTTGGTGGCATAATGTCTTGAAGCTTCAGCTTCAGATTATTTTTTTGTTGTTGTTTTTCAGTCCTCTATATTTTTCTTTTTTCTTTTTTTTTTCCAGATTTTACTGCTCATTCACAGTGTATAATTTCATACAGTAATACAAGGGCAATTGTTCCACTACTTTTCACCCTTCTCTCTTTCACTTGGCTGGATTTCTGCAGACTGTAACCTGGAGTTTCTTCTTTACATCTGGGCAGAATCACTCTGATGCAGCTTCAGGTGCTGTGAGAAGGCATGTGAGACCTGTGCTGCATGCACTGGTGAAAGCACTGGTGGAAACTCCAGCCAGGTGCAACTTGGCAGAAGCTTTCTGTCTTCCACAGCCTGTCCTGCCTCCTCATCCCTATTTCAGACAGAGAATGTGATGTTCTCAAGCCTGCTGAGATTGACTCTCATATGATCATTCCTTTATTGCCACGTCTGGGGTCACCATCTATTACCATGGGTCTTCAGGGCAGTTAGGACTTGGTGAAGGGAAGGAGAGATCTTGACTCCATTTCAGAAGGCTGGTTTATTATATTATGATATATATTACATTAAAAAAACCACACTATAACTATACTACAAAGAACAGAGAGAAAGATTCATCAGAAGGTGAGACAGGAATAGAAAGGAATGAATAACAAAGTTCTGTGACTCCCAGAGAGTCCGAGAGCTGCTGCCTCCTGGATTGGCCACCAAGTAGAAACATCCCACACTGACCAATGGAGGAAGCACCTGCTGCATTCCACAGCAGCAGATAACAAATTGTTTACACTTGAAGCTGAGGCCCTTCAGCTTCTCAGGAGAAGAAAATCCTAGCAAAGGGATTCTCACAAAATATCACAACCACATTCCTTAACTCATTTCTCTCAAAAATGACCCTGCTTATTTTAGGCAGTTTCTTTAGGGTGTGATTCCATGTCAGTTTCAGGTCATCTAAACCCCAACTTCTCCCACCCTCTCCTTCCATTCCCATTTCTGTGTTCCCATCTCTTTTCTTGTTCTGGCACTTTGCTGCGTCTCCTATTGCCAACAAGGCTGGTTCTGGCTGCACAGGTGACTGAGGGAGTTGGCTTCAGGACTGAGCATCTGGGCTGGAGGACAGTGACAGAGGTAATGCTGTCACTTCAGTTCCTGCTGTTTCTTTCAGGAACTTCAGAAGACTTGCTGTTCACTTTTTTTTTCAGCGTTACAATTTGCACTAATTGTCCCTCTTTAATACCGACTCCATCATTTTTTCCTCTATGACATTATCCTGTCACTTACCCATTGAACTAGAAATGTACAGAATGAGCTCTAATTATCAAATTGATAAAGATATATAGGATGCTCACAACAATAACATGCCTTTGAGTATTCCACAAACCTGTGACAGTGCAAATGTCAATGCAGTCTAATTTTAACATGACACAGTGACTCTTCTGTTCATTAGCTTTTGTTCATTGTCTTGTATCCAGCTTGATAATAATCCCCTGATTTATTTTGGATGGATTTTTTTTTAGTGCTATAGTTGTAGAGTCCTTTGTATAGTTGGAGAATCCTTTGTATTCCATTCTAGATGTAAGGCAAGTCTTTGGGGGTTAATGCTCATTGACCATAAGACATTTGGGGTCTTCAGCCAAGAGTTTGCTTTGTAAGTTATTTCCAGCATGACTTGAGACACAGAAGAGAACTGCCCGGAGCTGGAGAGAGAGGCAGGAAGGAAGCTTACATCAAACAAGATTAAATTTGCTTGGGGTTGACTGGTATGGTTCATGTCAATTTTGGTATGTTTGTTTGTTTGTTTGCTTTTATTTAATTAGACTATAGTTGTTTTGTCTGTACCAGCGGGTCTTATACAAAAATTAATGCCATAACCTCCTGGCATTTGGCATGTTGTTATTGCCAAATCTGAAGCTCATAAAATAATTTTGTTGTGTTTTCACTCTCAGCCAAAATGATGGTAACATGAAATTTATAACATGAGCTACTCAATAATTCCAGTGGAAAATTTGCTTACTAAATTGTAACAGGTTTGTTTTTTTTTTCCTTCACACGGTATTTAGTAAAGAAAGGGTTTGCTCCTGCCTCCTTTTCAGCCATCTCAGCACCTTACAGAGGAGGGCAACATCCTTTAAGAGTACATGCTGTGTTTTTGCAGTCCTCTACTGAAGTAGGGTGTGGATGCATGAGTAAGACTCACTTTACTGTTAATTTATCTTCTTGATGCTTGGTATCAGAGTACATTTTCATTGACTCAATAACTGTGGAGCCATTATGAAGGCAATAAGAACTGAGTTACTACCCTTGGAAGTGATTGCTGCTGGATTTTTTGCCTCTTAAGCCTCCAAACAGGATGTTACGTTACTACACGCAGTTCCCTTCCCTGATGTGCTGTCTGAGCATTGGCCAAGCTATCGATGTCCCATTATGATTCATGCAGAGCACTAATCCCAGTGGAACCAATGAAAGTATAAAGGAGACCACAAAGGACAGTTTTCATTGCTGTGCTCCATTTTTTTTCTTTTTTTTTTACAGTGAGCAATCCCTCTTGATGAAATATATTAAGTGCAATCTAGTAGCCTGATTGCTAGGTGCTATTAAATCATCAGACCGTGGCTGGCGTCCTTACTGCTCTGTCTTTTCTTTGTAGGGGTTATCAGTTTGCCTGTGTTCTTCTTCTAAACACAGTTGGTTTTCAGCAGACACATATGGCTCTCAGGAGCGCAGATGCCAGGTCACATGTGTGACAGGCACAGCTCCAAAATGTTTATCATGGAGGTTTATCCCTGAAGCTGAATTTTCAGAGCTGAAGGAATAGTTTGAAGCTGAAGTGTGCAGCCTGGTTATGAGAATTTCAGTCTAAACCACGCTTTACATGTGTCCTTTGCTTTGGAAAATAATAACTTGCTTTTGAAAGTACCTGGATGTGTAGAAATGAGGAAAGAGAGTATGGTAGATGCCAGTCAGTGAGGGCTTCCTCTTAGCTACCGTATTTATTAGCCTCAGCCTGGTGTAAGACGCAGGAGCTATTTGAAGCGGGCACATACAAACCAGCTGGCAGCACTGGCTGTGTTAGGTTAGTGAGCAGCAGATTTCTCTCTTACTTAGGTCATGTTCTTGTCTTCTGCTTGTCCATGTTTATATTGGAGTAGTGCTCAGAGGCCCCAAAAGTGAAGAAAATAATTGTGCTGCAGACATTTCATGAAGAAGTTACGACTGTTAATGCTTCCTCCTGCTCCACTGCTACAAACTCTGCCATAGGGCAGCAAAGAACTGAACGGTTTCAGAAGGAATTGTGTGAGGAAACCTGAATTTTTAGCCTCACAAGAAAGTGGCCGGGAGGAATGGAGAAAGGAAAGGAGAGGATGCTGGGAATTCTGAGACTGCATCAATACTTCAAAGAGTTGTTTGATGCCGCACCTCATGTGTATCTTTCTCGAGCTTTGGCAATTTTAAGAAAGCAGTTGCTGCCACTGCGGGTTCTGAAGTGGCTGATGCTGCCGGTTAATGTGCTCGCTGTATCCATCCTCTTGTATGAAGGAGTAACTGGACAGGCTTGTGCAGAACTACTCAATGCTGCCCCAGATGAAGATTTTTTTTAATATACCAGGGCATGACTTTGGAAAGGACACTTGGGAAGTCAGACATTCAGAGGAAGACACTGCAGCAGGTTCTCTGGTACACAGTTTGGTCATCCGAAATCCACTAAAGTCCTCACTTAGGCATCTATGTCCACTTCTGTCCTTGCTTTGAGACAGGCCCAACTGGTGATCCTGTCAGGCTTCTTGGTCTGTGTGTGGAGACTTAGGAGGTACTGCCTTTTGCACCAAGGAGATAATCCAATTTCCAACCTCTGACTTTCCCATATTGGCACATTGCTTTGCATAGCCATGAGATATGGACTTCCACAGCAAGTGTCTTAATTTTCAGCACGTAGAAACTTCTCATGAAAACTTGGAAGCTGCTCTGACTCCGAGGTGGCAACCTGAAACCTGAATATTCCATGTTAATCAAACTCATCAATCTCCCAAACTTCCACACTGATTCTACAGTATTACACTAAGCTTTCATTTTGAATCATTCTGGAAGACTCAGTATAACTTCCTCTGTTGTTTTAAAGAAAACATACTGCATGCTCTGCCACTTCCATAAAGGGATCACACAATCTGTAAGGTCGTCATTTACTGCTATTTTCTTCTTTGGTTGAAGTGTTTTAAGATGATGAAACTGGGACAGTCAAGGCCTGTAATCCATTTACTGTCTAGTTTTAAGGGCTCGAGAAAAATTTAAATGATGGTATTGTGCTGGCTGTGTCCACTTATGACAATTTTATCCCTGTGAATTCTTGTTCCAGCTGCCTAGGCCACCTCTATTGCCATGGCTTTGTGAAGCCAATCCTTGCAGTGCAACTCTCAGTCTTCCACGAAGCTGCAGAACAGGAATGACAGCAAACATCTCTGCCAGGAGGATGTGTGCATCATTTATCTGGGAACTCAAGGTTTTGACAGATTTTGAAGAACTAGAGTGCATATGGAATGAGTGTGATAAGGCTCAGCAAAGTGTCTCACGGAATGGGACTGTGATTTTATAAACAAAATTTCTTTAAACTGTTAACTGTTTTTTTTTATACTTTCACACCCACATACTGGGAAATACCAAAATGTGTGTGTGTAATTGGTCTGGCCAAGATCATGTGTGGAATCATACAGAGAATAAGGATGCTGTCTGTTATTCCTCATTGTGCCTCTGGGTTTCTTTCTTGGCAAGTGACCTGATTTTGAACTTGCTTTTTATATTTTCTGGGAGGGAGTGGTGTTTGGGATACTTCGCTTCACTATTTTGTTTCACTTTTCACAAATCAATGAATTTGATGAATGTGTGTTGCCTTTGTGTATTTTTTTGCCCCGGACTTGTTCTTTGTCTTGTTTGATACCGTTAGGTCAGTTTGTTTTTCCTCTCTGTCCACATAACTTTTTAACACATCCAACTGCTTCTTCTGGTTCTTTCACACACAGACACAAAGACACTTCCACTCTCGCTCTATTCATGCCAATCTTAATTTTTTTTTCAAACCACTGTAAAAGAAACATGTGGCTCCTCCTGCCTCCCTGAACATTTTGTTCAAGTGCAAGCCTCACTTTTTATTTAATCAGGATTTATTTAATACATCAGGATATCAAAGACACTTAGAAGACTCCCAGTAAGAAGGGACCCCATTTACTCTCTGACTTTAGGATTCTGTGCTATTCCAGAGGGTCATTAGTGGAACAGAGCCAAAAGGACATTCAATTATTTGCTCAAGTCTGAAAGGCCAATGTTTCACAAGTAGAGAGCATGCTATTAACAAGGATGAATCCTTTGGCAGTGTATCCTTTCTACTGCAAAATACTTGCCGTGTGGAACCCAAGGCCCTTATTATAAATTCATGAATAATTTTAATGCATCCTGGCAGCTTTCAGAAGCATTGCAATCATGTGGAAGCAAAAAAAGAAATAAAAAGATCACTGGTTTGTGCAAAATAATACAGCTATGCTCATATTTGATCTAGTTCTCTAGTGGAAAAGGAATAATTGAACTTTTTTTTAAAAAAATTGAAAGATATTTTTACCGCATTACATCTGACCAGTCGATTTAGAAGTCTTGTTCACATAAGAGATAATGCAGATCATCAATAAAAGGGAAAAGATGTCTAAAACAAGCACAGTCCTTCTTGTGTTGGAGGAGTTGTAAAATCATGTTGTATAAACCTTAACTGCCCCTTGCCAGAAAGTAATACTCTTAACAGAAAAATCTAGCTTTCAAGAAGTCCTTTCATTTCTTCATAATATTTTAAACACTCTTCCCAAATTGTGGATTTTGCTTGGAGCACTCAGCTTGGAGGTAGTTTTTGTTGCAGAGACAAAGGTGTCAGAAAGGAAAGTGGATCTGAAGGATAGTCAGGTGCAAAATCATAGTGACAGTCAACAAGTAACATTTTTTGTGGTAGATGCTTGAAGAAGTATCCAATAGCTAATTTCTAGTACAGTTTTCATAATAATATTTTTCCCGTTAAGCATTTGTTATGGAAACAAAAGAGATGTTATGTGATCACAAGCCCGAGAGGAAGTATTGAATAGGATGCATTGAAATGAGGAGTGTTGTGTATAACACAATCGACCCTGACATAAGGCTTAAACTAAAGATTCAGACATTCAAAATTCTGTCCCTTATTTCTATAGAGCCTAACACAGCTGAGCTTTGGATGGGGCTCATAAATGCTTTAAAATGTCTTCATTTTGTAAGGAGATCCCACTTGCCCAGATTTACAGAAAAAAATTATGTAAAGCTTCAAATTAATTTCTCTAACCAGTCTTCCATGAAGAATTCAAAGTTTAACAGTTTGCTTTGACACTGATAAATGATATCAGTAATAATCATCATCATCATCACTGTCTTCAGAATTAATGCATCTTTCCTCTCCATTCAGTCATAACTAATTTGCATAGAGGGGTACCAAAAAACAGTGTCATGAAATCACCCCCAGGTAGCTAAACAGTCTGAAAAAATTAGGCCTGTGCATAAAGTACAGGTAAATTTTAAAAGGTTCCTCAGACAAGAGACTCATGCCTGAAACAGAGCAACAAGCCAGGAAATATTTAGGTTGGTTTATATTTATTTACAAATGTTTGTAGCAGATGGTTACCAACATTTCATCAGTGTGGCTGTTTAAGCAACTTAAAAGCTGTAACAAACAGCCCAATTTATGTAGCAGCTCGCCTGCTTCAGCCCACTCTCACTTGCGTTACCCAGAATGGCTCCCATTACAATTCATCACAGCTAAGTAGCTGAAAAAGGAAATAGTGCAAAACCAGGAAAGCAGCCTGGTTGTCCAAAGCTAGAGATCAGTGGTGTCCCCATCTGCCTGCTTTGAGAGATATTTCTGTGCACAGCAGTTTTCAGAAGATGTCTCACTCTCCTATGTACACAGTGTACCGGGGTTATTGCAGCTTATAGAGTCTACAGATGCAGACACTATCTTAGGTGCTAGTTAGCTATCATTTACCTCACCACTTTCTTTCTAAGAGAGCACATTTAGCAGATGAACTAAGCTAGTCTGCTCTTTCCCCACGTTACCCTCATTTCATACAACAGCCGAGGTGGCTTGGATGAGGTGGTGGCTGACAATTGACCTCAAATGGTTGTCTGTGGTTGGGTATGGATGTCTATTTATTGGTTAAAAAACACTGTCTGAAGAAAAGAGATAGAAATTTGGGTCTCAGTTTAATTTCCCCCAAAGAAGGCCTCGCACCTAAGAATATTGCATTTAGAATTGTCATATAGAATATACAGTTTGTATACCTCCCAATGAAACAGAGAGCTGGGCTGCTCTCTCTTAGATACCTAATTTGTTCACAAATTCAAGAATAAAGATTATCTCCTCATAGGCAGCTGGACGAAACTTCTCGTGATGCTAGTGTAGCTAGAAGAAAGCATCAATTTTATCACCATTGAAAGGATGGACAGTATGAGTAAACAGTGATTTAAAAATGGAAACAGAAATGCTTGTTTGTAAACATTTATTGTGAGGCTGACTTTCCTGTTTCTTTTCTAGAAAGTGGTAAGGAAAAAGGTAGTCACTGGTTAAGGACAATCTCCCTGCAGATGGCTCAGAGTAGAGTGTACCACCATCATTTCACTGTCTGACTTGGCCTCAGGGGCTGCCTGGTGTCAGAAGCCCATGCTCAGCAAGAGCTCAAAGTGTGTGCTCACATCAGTGTCTGAGAAAGTGTTATTGACTGTACATTTGCACTCATTTCCTGGGAAATGAGTTCCTTCCTGGGAAAATTCTATCTACAGTGAAAATGTACAACATCATGCAAACCAGGTGGAGTCTGAACTGGAAATTGTTGTAGTTTATGCTGATTTAATTGATTAGTTGAAATTACTAAAATGCTGAGAATAAAAGGGGTTTTATTCCTTTTCTATCTTTCATTTATATGTGTGCTCAAAACAATTTTTATAAGAAAATTTCCTAAATTAGGAGTGGTGGGCTTGAAAGATCCTTTCTTTGTGACTTGGGATGTTCCACAGAAGTTTTATTTAAGACCAAGGTGCGCATGCTTAGATCTGATGCTTGCCCACTGCACACATTGCTGAGGTCCCCCTATTGCCGTGGGTCTTCAGGGCAGTTAGGACTTGGTGAAAGGAAGGAGAGATCTTGACTTCATTTTAGAAAGTTGGTTTATTATATTATGATATATATTACATTAAAAAGACCACACTATAACTATACTACAAAGAACAGAGAGAAAGATTCATCAGAAGGTGAGATAGGAATAAAATGAATAACAAGGTTCTGTGACTCCTAGAGAGTCTGAGAGCTGCTGCCTCCTGGATTGGCTACTAAGTAGAAATATCTTACATTGACCAATCGAGGAAGCACCTGCTGCATTCCACAGTAGCAAATAATAAATTGTTTACACTTGAAGCTGAGGCCCTTCAGCTTCTCAGGAGAAGAAAATCCTAGCAAAGGGATTTTCATAAAATATCACAACAACATCCCCCCTCAGAGCTGATGAGCTCTTGTGGGGTTTCCTGCTCACCCAGGGACGCCAGATGTCGGGTCTTTTGCTCACCCAGGGACGCCAGATGTGGGGTTTCCAGCCCCGGATTGGGGTGACCCCGAAAGATGGAAAAGTCTCTCCTCCAACCTGTGCCTTTAAAGAAAGACTCGGTAGTCTTCTGTTGTCCGGTCTCAAGGTAGTTTATTGTTGGATATCTAAAAGATTCTTCTCCTGAACTGCTGTGGCCCGTTCAGCAGCTCAGACAAAGGCACATTGCCCTCCCAGGGGGCTGGTGCCATCTTTTATATCATATATTACGTACTACATGTTTATGCCTTTTCCCCAATGCCTACTATCTATATTGAATGCTGACTTTCTACTCTAGACCAATCTGTGAGTGCCAACATCACCAAAGACATGGAGGCTAGGAAGGAGAGAGAAAGAGGACAGGGCACACCCAGATCCCTCCATCTTAGAACTCCTGACCCCCATGTACAAAACTTGGACCCCTGTGTACAAGGCTTAAAACCCCCCTGTACAGCACTCAAAAATCCTTCCTTTCACTTTGTGACTACTTCTACTACAATACCTAAACTTGTGTGTGTGGCTTGTAATTCTTCATACAGAGTTGGTAATTTGTTCCACGGGCTAAGATCAAAACCCCACGTGTGTCTTTGGCTGCGTGCCAGGGTCTCAGAGCCCCCTGCCAGCAGCTCTGGCCATCCAGGACACCCAGAGGAGAGTCCTGGGTTCCGACAAGCTCTGAGCTTACACATTAGCCCAACGTGGGAACATTTCCATGTCACAGCGTGACGGATGCTCCCATTGACTCATTATTGCTGTACCCATTTGTGTGTACTGGAGCATTTAGCCAGTAGCTGTCTGTGTGCCAGGAGCTGCCATTGTGCCACCCATGGGAGCCCTGGCATGCCTGGGAATGACAGGGCTGTGGGTCAGGGATGCAGGACGACTGACATTGGCTTGCCTGGATCCTCCCTGCAGATCCATCCAGTCCTAGAAAAAGACAGGCACTAGGTTAGTTAGTTTTGGGTCTTAAAGCAGCTCCAGACTGAAATTGCCAGACTGAGGAGGGAACAATAGATGTGTGCAGGCTGGAAACTGGCTGGGAGCCTCGAATAACTCTCCAGTGTAGACATCGACACTTTGGAGACTTTGGCAGCATCTCTGCTTACCTTCTTCTGAGTGCTGAATCATCCTGCTCAGCTGGGGCGAGCAGCACCTGGCCAGGGGAGGGGTGCCAGGGATGCCACTGTGCTGAGGGGCTGTGCCTGACTGGGGCTCAGGCTTGAGGTTCCGGGTGAGTTTTGGGGTTTGGGACACCCTTGATTCCTGGACGTTCCACAGACATTCTCCCACACACCCAGGGCAGATGCCTCTGGAACCAGGCAGAGCCAGGCATGCAGGGTCCATACCAAAGATACCAGGCAGGCAGACTTATGTGGTTGCCATTTTCTCCCTTTACTGCAGAGTGGAACCAGTGCCTTGCCATCTCTTAGGAAACAGAAGTTGTGGGCCTTGCTGCTGGTGGATGCAGACAGTGCCATTAGACTTGTCTTAGAAATTCCTGATAATGACGTATTTAAAATAGATCAGATTACATTTTCATTAATGTTGCCACTTCTGGAGAGAGAGGAATGCCGAGTGGTGATCATTATTATTGCTTTAACAGATTGTGTCTGTGCATAGCCGCCACCTGCCACTCTCAGTACTGTGCTGTAAAATTGTTTGAGAGATGCTATGAAAGTACAAAATTTTGGGGGGGAAAAGACAGTGCTCTGACCTTTGCCTCAATACCCAACTCCCCTAAGACTTGTCCAGGCAGTAGCCTGGGTCAGCATGAAATATGTCATAGATTGTTTAGAAAGTGTGGCTTTGAGCCCTTATGCTGTACAAATCCCTACATTCTGCAATTTAGTAGGAATGTCCAAATTTGCACCAATGGCAAGTTCGGCCATGTGTTTAATTTATAATCCAAAATCTTTGTCACAAATCTGGAGAAAATTACTCCAAACTTTGATCTTCAACACTGGAAACTGTTCCCATGTGAATGCAAACTGTGGATTGGCTGTGGTCAGAGGCTTGTGATATGCATTGCTTCTATTTTAAACGTGTGTGGAAAGAATGGATTTTGTAGTTGAAAGCCTGATAATTCTGTTATCCTTGCTCAGTTTTTTAGCACCATCTGTTCTTCCGAATCAGAAATTCCTGACAAATCATACGAGCAAAAGCTTACTTTATTTCTCCGTGAAGTAGGAAAACCATTAGAATTACCAAAATCTGGTTGGGGAAAGAAATATGTTTATAAAATGATTGGTTTAAGTCTTTGTTGTCTGAGAAAATGACTTTTTAATGTACTGGCAGCTGTCTCCCTCTGGCATATTTTCAGTTTAACAGTTTATGTTAGAGCCAGATCATTTGTTTCATAACTGTCTGTAGCGTAACAAACCACACTTTTAAATCTCCCATCAGCCCACACACCATATAAACGTTATCTGTCCCAATTGGGATACTTTTCCAATCACTGTTTTCTTAATTGTGCCTGAAAAATGTTTAAATAATATGGTCACATGATAATCCTCTTTTTAGGCTCACAGAGTCATCTGAAACCTTTCGATGTTTTTATTAGGTCATTTTAATTTAGTCAAGGAAAATACCCAGAATATGAATGTTGAGTAAATAAATAAATAAATAAATAAATAAATTTGCTAAAATAGTTCTGTAATGCTTATTTAAATCTTACCTAGCAAAAAAATAGTATTATTTTCTGGTCCCTAGACCTTCCAAAACCTAGTGTGTTAGGCACTGTGCAAATACAGTCTGGTTGCTAACAGGCTAAATCAGGGTTTCAATGAAATGTTTTCATACTTTGCTCTCAGATATGAGAGCACTGGGCTTCATGGTTTCCTTCTTCCTTTTGTATCCAGTGGTGTTCAGCGGATCCATGCTGGTTTTGTGAGTGCAGAAGTGTGCAAAGGGTTAGCTGTCCATGCTTCCATCCCTTGGGCATCATTCAGGGCATCCTCACCACCACTTGTGTGCAACACCTGCACCTTGGATTGAAAACTGCATTCTGAACACTGAAATGAAGTCACAGACATGGCAGCTGGAGGTGAAACAGAGAGAAGCTCTCTCCTTTTCCATCTAAAGTGTCTTCTGACATCATTTTATCTCCTTAACTGTACGTTGTGGCAGAGCAGTCTCAGCATTGGATTAATATTTCTGTTATTGGCAGTGTGGTGCTCCCTTTCCCTGTTCCATAGGGAAAAGAGCAAAGGCCAATTGATCTGTAGTACAGTCTGATGCCACTGATTTGCATTTGTTATTTGATAAGGGCTCCTTACATCCTTTTGAAGAAATGTTAGTGATTTTACTAATTGATTAGATCTACTCATTGTGGAACCAGAGCAATCCTCAAGCACCTTAAGGCTTAAAGATGTTCTTTGATCAGAACAATTGCATTTTTACCATCTCCTAAATCCCATTCTTCTAATAAATTTTGCAGCCAAGTTAGGAAGGCTCTACTGTAAATAGAAAATGTTCTTGCTAACCACACAGTAAATGTTGCCAGTCTCTGGTATATTTCTGAGATGCCTCTGTGTCCGTCATCTGTCCCCAGGCTGTACACATTTGGAACTGAAACACTTATTCTCTGTCACAATAATGTGCTTTTGGACCACGTAAAACCAGAACAAATATTAAAACATTTGCAAGTCTTGTACCACAAATGAATTGATGCATAAGGAGGGGGAAATACAAGCTCTGTCCAGGAAGAGAAGCTCTCTCTGGATAAAACATCTATGAGGGAAAATGTATCCAGAAGGTGGCTTTTTAGGTGAGAAGCTGAAGTCCCATTATGTTGACAGGCTACTGCCATGGTGAGGAAAGAGGAAAGGTGGTCTTCTGGTCTGTGGCTTCTGAGATTTTCACTACAATCTGTGGCTACTGATGTGAAATGATGTGATACCAGTATGAAATGCGGAGTTACAAAGGCAGAATTGCCAAGGTTGTACTGTGCTTCCCTTCCCTTCCCTTCCCTTCCCTTCCCTTCCCTTCCCTTCCCTTCCCTTCCCTTCCCTTCCCTTCCCTTCCCTTCCCTTCCCTTCCCTTCCCTTCCCTTCCCTTCCCTTCCCTTCCCTTCCCTTCCCTTCCCTGAACTTCCCTGAACTTCCCTGAACTTCCCTGAACTTCCCTGAACTTCCCTTCCCTGAACTTCCCTTCCCTGAACTTCCCTTCCTGGAACTTCCCTTCCCACACCTGACAACTGCCAGACCAGACCTAACTCAGACTCAGGGTGGAAGTTGGGTGTTTTGACTGCATTGCGCCCTGGCAGTTCTCATTGTACGTGGTGTTGGTTGTGTGCTCATCACAAGTCTGTAGGATTGCAGCATGCGGAGGCACATGAGGAGTTTGGGGATAAAGGGAGAGTCAAGAGGTCTCTTTTGGCAGGAGTTATGATGAACAGGAAGATCTTTTAACCTCAGAACTCACCATGTCAGGAAGGCTGTTGTTCAATGGCAAAAGAAGCATAATGGTCAGAAAGGGAGTTATGGTTCTTGTGTGAATATCGTAGATGATCCAGTTTAAACTTGAAGACATACTAAGTCAGGGAAGTACATATTGCATTTGTTATTTAATTTATCTCTCTGAACTTATAGATAACATTAGCAAAGATCCATTCATTTTGGAATCTGAAAAGCCTGGATTCTGCTCTATGTATGTGACATGTCTTTTAGAACATGGGCTCACATTGTTGTACCTCTGGGAGAATATTCCATGTAAGCTATTTCAGCTGAAGTTGCACCTGTATTTACCTGCAGATACATTGCAGCTCTCATCAGAACATTCTACCCATGGGAACCAGAGTGGAGGAGAGACACCAATTCATCAATGGTGCTTGCTCTGGTTCAGGCACCAGAACTCCAGTGTGCTCCTAGGTTTGGTAACAGAGGTGGAAGCAAGGGTAGTCTTCAGGGCTAAACAGTTTTATGTGAAGTCCCAGCTCTCAAGTGTTAATAAATGGAGGAGCTTCTGGCAAGATCATGTGCAAAGATCTCAAATCTGATTAATTTTTTGCTTCCTCTCTGACTTAGGAGGCTCAGACTCATGGTACATAGGCAAAGCCATCATGTCTACTTCAGTAAGATTCAGTTCTGGGGAGCTCTGCCAGCATAGTGGCGTGGCATTCAGTGTGGGATTTTCTCCAAGTGTCAGGGCTTTGGTGCAGCACAAGATGGAACATAGCTCTCCTGGGGGAAAGCAATGCTGATGAGAAAGCTGAAATTAAGCCACAGTACTAGAAACAAAATATTAATAATTCTGAGTACAGTTTTCATAATTAATTTTAAAAACCCCCTTTGATTCAATATTTTAAATTGTGGAAGCTCTTGCAAGATGCTCTCAGCTCTGAAGTGTGTCCTAAAGTATTTTTTCATCTATTCAGATGGCATTGGAGTGTCAGGAATGTCACATTCTGTGTGTGCAGATGTGTAATAGCATTCATGAGCTTCCGTGATGACACAGGTTTTGTTGGAGCTCTCTGACTATAACAGATCTCAAATAAGTGATTGTTCTGAGTAAATTGTCTATGCTATTGTTTTCCCACTGCAAACAGAACAGATCCATTTTTAAACAGGCTGGATAAAAACAAGACAGAATCCAATGTGGGGGAAAAAGAACAACTTCAATTATATTTTCCCTGATATTTCCTGAACTCTTGTCATAATTGGTTTTTTGTTCTTTTTTTTTTTTTTTTTTATTGCATGGCTCTTTCTATTCAATAACAGGCAAAGCTTTGGAAAGTGTTTCCTCCCATTAATAAACATGGGAATAATACACAATCATTCACTTAATATTTTGTCTCTTAAACAGATACAAAAGGGGCAGACCTTGGGAGAACTTTGATAAGGCATTTCTCCAAGCCACAGCTGAAGAGAGCTGTGCTTTTGTTTCTTAGATTTCAGATGCTACTTGCAGAGGATACTTATCCAATGCATTAGTGAAAGCCTTCAGTAGGACAAAGGTACTCCAGCAGTCAATATTCACAGTTGAGCAGACGAGCTGAAGCCTCAGTATTTCCTGAGGAGCATGGTGCTGTCTGCACAATGAGCCATCGTGGGAGGTTCGTGACCTCTTACGGGCCATTAGAGAGCCCATGTGAAATTTTGTGAAGAGGCGCTGTCAATCCAGCTCAGATGACAGCAGCCTGACTCTTGAAACTCTCACTGCAGTTTCAGCCAGATGCAGTATTGTCTTAGATGATGATTTACAGGACATTTACAAGATATTTCACTACAGAGCAAGCAGAACAGCAGCAGGAAGTAGGGCAGGGTGCCTGAGCAAGGTCTCACATACATGCACCCTTAGAGGAATAGCCTTTGGAAGGACCATGATTTACAAGGCACTCTCTTGCCCAAATAGGCTGCTGGTTTTGAGGATACCACAGGCCACTCTGTCCACCTTTCAGCTCATCTGCTTTCTGTCCACTTGGTCCCACTCCCCTGCTCTTGGGGCTGTCTGTAACCTCATCCACCACCAGCACACAGAGGCATGACCCAGGCCGAGAGGGAGATTCCAGTTCTGGCTAAGCAGGCAACTGTTTCTTCCCTACCATGCCCCTCATCCCATGGCTCCTGTTTAAACCCTAGCTGAAACCAGATGGTGGTGAATGTGCTGCTGCTGCTGCCATAAAGCAGAGGGCAGGCTAGAGGGAACCCTGCTGCCTTTTCTCTCCCTCTGCTCTTGGGGGCACATCATCCAAGGCACTGGGGTCCCCTGGGTACTGCTTCTGGTGCAGAGGTGCATAGTATTACTCAGAAAAACAAATGTGGGAGGCCAGAGAGGACCCCCACTCATGTCTTTAATTAATACAGTGCTTTGAGACTGCAAAGGTTCTACTTAATAGGACACATAAGAAATAAAAGACATTTATGTTCTAGAGCCTTCTGTTTTAAACTGCAGCATCAGCTAAAATGTGTGTATTTTTAAATTTAGCTTTTATACTATATCAATTCCAGAGCCAGTCACATTTTCCCTGTGGTAATATTACTAAAGTAGCTCTCAGCTGAGCCCATAGCTTTATTTTGTGTCTCGTCACTCTTTGATAACTGGAAACATACCACAGACATTATGCATGTACTGGAAATAAAGAATTATAGGAGAGAGTTGTCTCATCCCTGAGAGTGACAAAGTATTTTCCTGTTCAGAACATTAGTCACAGATTGTCTTTTGGAGTAATTCACACTCAAAAGGTTCTCAAACCAGTTTTAGTGATCCACCTTACCTTTAATACCTCCAAAGTGCCTGCATTATGTTCATGGTGGATTCAGACTATTTTTTTTCTATTTCAATTGCAGCAATTAAAAACATTAGATCACAACCACAGGTTGGGTGGGGTGAGAGGAAGATACACTCGTTGCTCCACATTTTACTTCATTCTCATGCCAGCCCTATTCTGGGCAGGACTATCAGCAAATGTCCTGTCTAAAATGGTTTTGTGTTACTGAAATGCCTATCACTGCTTCATTTTGTTTTCAGCAATATTCCTGCCCATTGCTGGGTGTTCCTGTGAGAACGAGATGCCATCTTGTGGTTGGATTTTCATCTCCCAAACCTGAGCTTGCTTTTCAGAGAAACTAGTTCAACTGTCCTGACAGCTTGGGAATGCAAAATAATTAAACCTGCATTTTTGGATTTCATTATGAACTCAAGACCTACAGACTTTTACACTAAAACCTGGACATTTCTGAGGTAAAATTGCCTGCTATTAATCATAATGTAGAATCTGACATTTGGAGATAATAATTTTTAAGTTGCTGAAACAAAATGCTGATATGGGCAAATTCTTTTCTTCCAATGTCGAGCAAACATATTAATTTTGGAAATTGTAATGATTTTGTGCAGCTGCTTGGAAAAAGGTGGTGCAAGCATTATTCAAGAGATAGCTTATTCAAGAGATAGCTTATGTTTTCCATAATTTAGAATTATATAAATAGCAGTTAGGACTACCTCATATTTTCCACCTAGCTTCTCAACCTCAGGTACAAAGCTGAGTAATAAGAATATCAAAAAGCAAAACCTGCCTGGAGTTTATAGACTTTGGGGATACCTACTTAAATAAAGATTTTTGTCTAGTTGGTTATTCAAATATTGCCCATGAAGTTAAAATCTTTTGAGCTTTTGAGATGCTACTCCCAGTGCTCTCATATATTTTGTGCAATATGAAGATCCACTTTCTTATTCCATTCTCTTCAGTAAATGAAGGAAAAGCCAAGGGTATGATTGCAGAAATCTTCTAGCAATAGAGGATAGCTGCTATCAAGGTTTCTTCACAAGGACTCTGAGCGCTGTACCACAAAATTTGTAGGCAGAGCAGTAGAGCCCTAATTATGTCAGAAACTACTCCAGTCTCTGAAACAGCTGAGAAATGAAAGCAATGACATGGATATGATGCTGTTTTACTTCCCACTCCTTTTGGGCTACAAGCTCAGTCCAGCTTGGTTCTAAAAAACAGTTTACATCTTTTGGACCTGCTGTCAGGGTGCAGCTGTGCACAGTCTGCAGTCAGACACTGCCTGTGTTGGGGCTAAATGGACTCAGGGCACACTGACCATGGACACATGCCTCTACTCAAAAAGGAAGCATGCCCAGAAACTTCCCCGGGAGTCAGGACTGCCTGCTGTGGGACAGCCCATGTTTGTGCCAGTTCACCATCTGGCTGGCAGATGGAGGTGGCTGTGGGCACACTGCCTGCTAGCCAGGGCCACCCTGCTGCCTTCACTGCCAGACCGTGCCTGGAAGCAGCTCTGGGGAGCGCTCACTCAGCCCCAACAGGGCAGGTTAGGGTAGATGTTGTGATGCACTTGCTTTTTTTTTCTTTTTTAACAGAAAAGGGTGAGGTGTTGTGATGCACTAGATTGTTATTTGGATGCTGCACTGGGTGTTGTGTTATACAAATGTTTCCCCCCTTCCCTCAGTTGGTTGTTCCCTTGGTAAGGGGGTCTGTCCCTTGTAGTCCCTCCCTTTGCCCCTCCTCACTGGTGTCCCCTTGGCTGCGGCCTTCCGTCCCTGCCTCCCATTCCGCGGGTATAAATGTCCCTTGGGTTTGGAGCTCTCCCTCTTTTTGCACCTGGACGCTCTCCGATGCAGATGTCCCCTTCCAGCTAATAAACAGGACATCAGAACCACGTGGAGAAAGAGCGCTTCTCGTCCTTTACTTTGTCCATGTAGGATCCGTGCGGGCTTAAATCCCAAACTAGCCGGGGGGATTTACAGCCCAAACGCACCGGATCCTCCAGGTAGACATCTGTGGTCCTGTGCTCAGGAACCTGCTTGGACTGACTAGGTGCACAAACATCAAGTAGTAGGGGAGCTATGTGTGCAGCCAGGGGAGGAACAGAGCAACATGAATCGTTATAGACTGTTTATTTTTTATTTGGTGTAATTCTGTGCATTGCACAGGAAGAGAGCCCCAGTCCTGAAAAGCTTGCAGGATGAGGGGAGAAAGGCAAAGGCTCAGGGATGGAAATGCCTGGGCAAAGCTGCCGAGACAGCCTTTGGCAGTACTGTGAACAAAACCCACCCATGCAAAGCGGAACCTGCAGCCAGCTCCCACTGGTGCCCCTGACCCAATCAGCATCTGACCCTCCTGCTGCAACTGAGCAGAGGGATGCAGGAAGGTCCTGCCACTTCCATGTATATCCATCTCAACGCTGGAAGGCGGGTGATCAAAGCTGGTTAGGAGAGTGGGGGAGTGGGAAACTCTCCCAAGCCAGACATGCAATAGTGCAGACAACACGTGCTGCCACATCTTAACTGGTGTCAATTTGTGGAGGAACATATGTAAAAGTGTGAGTGCAAGCTGAGGATCCAGTGAAGAAAGAGCCTCTGTACGGCTGTAAATTGTTTGGTTGTTTTTGTGGGTTTTTTTTGGCAGCAAAGAGGCTTTTATTCTCACTGCATTGCAATGAGGGCTTCAAAGCCCATTTAAGTGCCTGTTTGCCTTTCCTTTTACTCTGCATTGCAGCTGGCACGACCAAGGAAAACAGCTTGCTCTGAATGCACATTAAGGCTTGGCCAGTGTATGTGTAAAGCAGAAGTGCTACAGCCCCATTTCATAGCCAGCAGGCATCAGGATCAGAGAAGTGGAGGACACGATGGCAGTTGCATTTCTCCTGGGGGCATTCTCATCCATGTCAGCCAAGGCACAGCCACTGGCGCTCTGGGCTTTGCTTACACATGCCACATGGAGAGGGGTGGAACCAAAGGAAATGCAAACTGCCAGAGCCGGGTTATTGAGAACTGACTGACCTCTTTCTTCTGTAGAATTTCTTGACATCCACACATTTATTTTGAAAATTTTACCAAACAGGCATGAAATTTTGTACTAGATATTGGTTGTTTTTTTTTTTTTTCCTCTCTGCTCTTTTTTTTTTTTTTTTTTTTTTTTTAACTAGCTGCTACACTGGTTGGTTTTAGAAAAGAGAAGAGAGGAAAATGCATTTTTAGTTTTTGCAAGTGATCCATTCCCCTCCTCCCTATAACTGTCAAATTTGACAAGCAGCAAATAGAGCAGCACCACATCCTGCCTCAAGTCAGCTCGGGAGCACATACTACTGCAAAGTCAGCATGATCAGGAACTGAAGTGTCTATAAACATCAGGTGCATTTTTCATAGACTGTAGAGGTGAAAGGAATCCCCGTATTTTTTCACTCTGGTCTTCTGCAGAAACAGGGCATAAAGCTGTTCTCTCCAACTGGATTACAGCCTATTTCGAAAGACAATTTCATTTTAGGAGCCTGTGCCTTTCCTCTGACAAATCATTCCAGCTGTTAATTACCTTATTTCAGAGAAATTCTGCCCTATTTCAAATCTGAGTTTATCTTGCAGAGTTCATATTCTAGCTACTGAATCCTGGTAACCTGCTGTCTGCAGAACGGAAGAGCCAGGCTGGGGAAGCTGCTCCACTTTCCCAGGGAGGAAGAGAAAATGTGCAGGTGTAGCTCCTGTATCACTAAAAAAGCAAATGGGCAGCCTCAGATTGCTGACAGCAGATTGCAACCCCATTAAATTTTTCCTCCTCCCTTTTCCCCATTAATTCATGCCTGTAAAAGTTACCCCCAAACCAGCACTTTTTCACGTGTAGATATCTATCTAAAAGATTGTACGGTCTCTTACCCTTTCTCAAAAAAGCTGAATAGCTAAGTTCTAAGAATACCTTCCTCATTCTGGGTCCTTTTTTGTGTCCTTTCTTTGAATCTCCCCCCTCCATCATCCTTGGCAACACACTATTCTAGCAGCAGCCTTACAATTGCTACATACAGAACCAATATGACCTTCCATCCCTAGACTGACATTTCTTTGTATGTTTTTTTCTTTGTGTTACAGCCCTCACCAAGCCCTTTCCCAACTCGCTGCTTTTTGTGAGAAGCAGTCTGTTCCTTCACCTGACACAGATACATGGACATATCTCCAGCAGGGCGGGTGAAAATCTCTCCAAAGACAGACCTGCCCTGCAGCAGGGTGGTTGTCCCCAGGCCATGCTTGGAGTTCTCCTCACGCTGTGACATCTTCACTCCTTCCTTGGCCGGTCATGCAGAGCTGTGAGTGCAGGCCCTGGTCCCTGGTGGTCTCTAATAGGTTGAGCCCCTCAGCTGTTTGTGCTGAAGTTTGCATTTCTGCTTCTCTCTGAATCCCAGTATTCTGTCACTGATTATGAGTTCACACTTACAGATTGAGATTAGGAAGAAATTCTGAACTGTGACGGTGGTAAGGTGCCGGGACTCATCCCTGTACAGGCCACCAGTTGTCAGCATCGGTGCTTAGCACCAATCAATGGTGGATAGAAACTGACCGTCCTTGCCAGTTTATCATCTTACTGTAAAACTTTCATACCTTCTCACTGTGAGTTCCCACAGGCAGCTCCTCGCCACACTGACTTCTTTGCTCTTTCTTCTGCACAGTTGGCTGACTGTCCCTCGCATGGCCACCTAACCCTTACTGTCCCTTGCACAACTGCCAGACCCTTCCTCCTCACTGCACAGCCAACAATCTCCAGCTCTCTTCTCAACCAGCTAACCCACTCTTTTTTAACACCCATCCTTACTGGACATAGCTGTGGCCTATGAAGGGCAGGGCTGTTCCTACTCTTTGGTAATCAGGACAGCTGCAGCTCCTCAGGGGTGAGACTGCCTTCAGCACTATCTCTATTCTCCTACAATCCATCCTCCCACAGTAAGGCACCAGGACAAGCTGCCCAGAAGAGCTGTACATGCCCCATCCCTGGAAGTGTTCAAGGCCAGGCTGGATGGAGCTCGGAGCAATCTGATCCAGTGGAAGTTGTCCCTACCAAGGGCAGGAGGGTCGGATTAGATGACCTTTAAAGGTCCCTTCCAGCCCAAGCCATTCTGTGATTCTCTGATGTATGAAAATTTGCATGAGGCATATTAAGTGACCTAAGAAGCTTTTAGGAGTCCAAAAAGGGAGAGAAATGCTTAATCTGGGTGCCCCCAGCACACAGCAGCCTGGAGAACCCACAGCCTCCTGCACCCAGACACCCACCAGGGCTCTCAGGGGAGATTCCTGTGGCAAAATAACCTGTGTGAGTATAGTCACAGAGTTTGTACCAGACCCAGCCCTGCTTCCCTGCTTACAGTTTTGTTTGTAGAAGCTGGTCAGGATTATTTTGCAACTCTAACAGCACGGATGATATTAACAAGACATCACTGTAGCATCTCAGTAGCTCTGTCTGAAGTGACACTCCTGAAAAGATCAAAACAGACAACAGTTAATTGAAAACTCATAAGCTATTACCATCCTCCCACATGCTAGAACAGACTTCATGTTCCCACTAGTTAGATTTCTTGGGTAAAAAAAGCCATCCCAAACTAGTATTCAGAGTTTTTGTTAAGTAATTTTTTTAAAGTGTATTTTGAAGGAATTATTCAATTATGTTTATCTACAGCGTTAAAACTGCCAAATGTGGGGCACTGCTTCCAAACTGGAAAATTTCCTGTTATTCCTACTTAGTTGATGTTCTGACAAAAAGACTGACCATTTTGAACATCAAATAGGCATCCACTTCTCTGCTTTCACCTCAGAAGTGTAACAAACACTGTCAGTTCTACTCAGACCCAGCATGAAGGGCTTGTCTCTCACTGTACCTGCTCACAGTCCGAGCTAATCCTTTTGTGGCACTTGTCTATTAATATTTAACAGGCTCCAACACTCTCGATTCAGTGACCAAAACTGGTTCTTGTAAAGTCATCCTGTAGCTGGATTTTTTTAGTTTCTAATGCTTAATCATTGCCATTGTGAAATATTTTTATTACTTAGAAATTCTGACATGACCTTAATACATCTTTTGTAAAGAATTACTGCAGAAGTGGCAAGTTGATTTTGCAGTGCAAAATATGAAGACAGTAGTAATATATAATTGGGAGAATTCAGTCACAAATAGGAGATAATTCTTCTGCTAATATAAACATAATTTTATACTTCAGTTATTAATTAATTTATTTTACTTTATTTGAATATTTTGTGTTTATTTAATTATTGCTTTCTACTACTCCTGAACAAATATAAGATATTTTTATCTGTAAATAAAACATTATCTGTATTCAGCAATTAATGGCAAGTAACACCACTAGGACTTTAAATAATTAAGCATCAGCATTTATTTCTTGCAATAAGACATGAACTAAAATGGAAGTAAAGAAAGTCTCAGGCTACTTTTCCAATTTTAAATATACTTAAATACCATATTCATGTCAGGCTCATAATTTAAATGCATTCTTTGGTTATCCATTGTAAAAATTATAATCTCAGTAAATTTGCTTGGTAATGCTGCAGAAGCTCCCAAGTAGCTGTATCATAGGAATTGCACAGCATCCAAAATATGACAGTGAAAAGAGAATCCCTCTATTCTTCAGTTCATTTTCACAAAAACAAAAGGCATTTCAGCTTACCTGGTTGTCATTTATGTGTCCTGTGCAAAAAAAAAAAAAAAAAAAAAAAAAGGCTAATAAACTATGCCATACATCTGTCTTCAGGCTTTTTATGGAACCTGCAGCTGTGAAATCCAGTCCCTGAATGTGTCCTTTCTTTGTCTGTGTCCTTTCTCTTCCTCCAGTCTTGGAAGAGAATTATGTGAATAGGTTATTGCCTAAAAGTACTCGGACAAACAAAGGTGCAGTTACACCCCTGCTGTTAGTGGGGGGCCTGGTTTTTCACTCTAGCCCTTAAGGTGGAGGACAAAGAGTAGTGATGTATCCTCCGTTCTTCCACCCACTCTTTATGGACCCCGTCTGAGCTAGATGGGAGAAGTGGAGCTCCCACTGTAGCATGTTTGGGCAAGAGAAAAAGGAACCTTGGATGGCTCCGTTTGTGGAGCCTTCCTGGCCCACTCCTCCTCACTGCTGCTGGATGCTGCCATAGGCAGCCCTGTCTCACTTGGAGGTCTGGTTGGAGAGCTGATTGCTTTTGACCAAGGAAGATGGGCTAGGTGTGAGGAGCACTCTGGAAGGTGTGTTATAAAATCAAGAAGAGGAAAACAGTAGTGAAAAGTATAAATTGATCAATGTCTACCTTGTTCTGCTGCTGGTGCAGCTGAGGAAGTCTTAGAGGCCGCTGGTGGCCCTGGACCCATGCCCAGGAGGCACTAGTGTGGATCAGGAGTGCTGTAGCTGGGCTGAGAGATTCTCAGCCAGCGAGGACGTTCACCCTGCTGGCAGCAGCTGAGGCTGGAGAGGGCTGTGGCTGCACTGCAGGGTGCACCTGCATTAGTTCAGCTCAGGAGGGAGGTGTTACAGCAGATATCCCAGCCCAGACACCCCTCCAGCACAGCACTTCAGAGATCACAAAGCACTTTTGGGTTGCAGGGTCTGGATTTCCTTGGAAAAACTGGAGGGTTGGTGCTGCTTCAGGAGTGCACTGAATGTGTCACAGCCATAGATGTGCTTTCAGTTTGCAGAGCTGGGCTAGAGCTGGAAACAGGGCCCATACAGGATGGGTGTACTATAGGCACCAGATCCTCAGCACAAGTGTTTCACTCTAGACACCTGCTCCAATTGATCCACAATATTTACTGATACAAAAACCTCTTGAAAGAGTGCCACTCTCTCAGCCTCCTGCCTGCCCACCCCAGCCCTTATTGTCCCTGCCTGCCAAGGTCTGAGCTGTGACTGGATCACAAAGGAACCTGGGTCGAGGCTGAGAACGTGGGCTGTATTCTGTCTTGAGCTGCTTGTTTGGCAGGACTGAGAGGGCAGCATGGTGCCCTGAACACAGGAAAGAACAGCTCAGTACTGGGGAAGGGCAATCATCACCTTAGTGTTGCTGAGAGTTTGCAGAAACAGCTTTTTCCTGTCAGCCCGACAAGAAACTGTAATGTACTTCCAAGACACATTTTCACATCAGCCTCCCTTCTCTTATTTAGTCCAATTAGTAGGAGTTTTTGAGGTCAAGTCAGTCAATTTAGGAAAAATACAAACACCATTGACAACTGGCACTTGAAGCTCAATAGCTGTGCAAAGGTTGCTCAGTAAGAGTAGGTATTACACTCGTCATCATTCTTCTGTGACCTGGCCCCATGATCCATTCATGAGAGCAAAAGTATTTTAATACATTAAGTGGAACCTCTGCCAGCTTTTGGATTGATATAATTTGTGGCTGATGAACTCTTGTTCATCATCATTGAATTCTGTAATAGGTTCTGTAATAGGTTCTTTCACAGGCTGCTGTTGGGGAAAACTTGCCAAGTTTGAACTGTTTTTTTCTTGGGGCTTTTCTGTATGCTTCTAAACCCCTGGGTGAAGCTTTAAAGGTTAACAGAGAGACCTCAGGAAATAATTACTGTTTCTCAAAGGACATCCTCTGCGTGGCAACTTCCTGAGTTACTCAGTGAAACTGTTGAAGGCATAAAATCCAGTTATTTTAAAGTATCTCCCAGTAGATGATTCCACATGTTATAATTATGAACTGAGATTAAAAAATGTGTCTGTTACAGTGATGAAATTGTGTAGTTGACTAAAGCTTTTCTTTTAAATTATTTTTGATTATTAAATCTGTTTGATGTGGAAATCTGGATTGAAATATTTCCCCATCAACTTTCTGAAAACCGGGCAAACTTGCACCTTGCCAGCACAGCTGGAAACAATATTGGGATGATATGAAAAACGACACAAGTAAAGAATTTTCTAGAAAGGTTTTGTACAGATAAAGGCCTATTGATCAAGTGATATTTGTGTAGAAGTCTTACTAGAAATGGCAGCAATTATAGTTAGAAGTCATCAAAGCTTCTAAGAGCTCCACTCCTTTGTAGGTACATGTGCAGTTGTATGTCTGCCTCTTCCCCTAAGGAACAGAATGAAGGTTTGGGTTTGGTGGGGTTTTGGCTTTTTTCTTGTTTTACAACCCTTTATGCCATGACGGGTTCCTGAAGCCATAGCTTACTGGTTGGTCACTAACTGATCTTTGTCAAGAGAAACCTAGCCTTGATAAGAGATAAACATGAGAAGAAAAAAGGAAATTTATGCTATAAAAGTATTATGACATTTGATTACAGAAATTGGTATTAAAATGCCTGAAAATGAAAAAGAAATCTATGAAGTGCAGTTCACCATGATGTTTAGCAATCTGAGCTGCTCCCACAACTCAGGTAGTCTGGGGGCCTGGAACTCAACTCGCCCACACCAAGGAGTGTCCCTTTGTGACTGGATTTTCTCTCTTTGTTCAACATGCAGTCTCCTCCCTACCTGTCTTGTCAGTCTGCAGGATGCCCTTCCCACCTTTTTTTCCATTCTTCAGCACAGTTTTAACATTACCGAGCTCTTCTATCCTACCTGCCTGTGATCATTTATAGATCTTCCCTCCTGAGCTGAGGGACTCATGCTCCTCTCCCCTCCCCTGGAATTGGGTTTGGATATTCAAGTGACAAAGGCTTTAAATGGGATATGTGTCGATCCTGGCAGCTCCTCTGCACATGCATTGTTGCTGCAGCCATTACCCAGCAGATCTTTCCTGCTTTAAGAGCCTCCTTTCTTCTCATATAATTTTCAGGACTGCTACAGCGCTTTATAAAGCCTGTGCTATGAGAAAAGTGCTGTTTCACAGTGCTGATACCCGATTCCATCCACAGCCTCTGGCTCAGTCCTGACACATTGCCAAGGGTACAGGTGAAAAATTAGTGACTGGGGTGACAGACTCAGAACTAAAATGAAACTATCCAGCTTTTCCAGCATGTCCCTTTTCTCCCTCCACCTTTTGCTGGTTTTAAAAGTTCTGTTTATGTTTTATAATTATACAATCCCAGCTCAGCTTCAGTGGCTGCACAGAGCAGGACTCAGGCTCTGGAGCACCGGAGATCTGTTTAAGCTCTGGTATTGCTGGCTGCTTCTGAGCAGCCACTTCTTGAAGGTGCAGAGTTGTGAGAAAGGGGGGTGTGATGATCCCAGGCAGGAGATTCACAAGAGCAGGGAGTCAGGAATGCCAAATCCTGCAGATGGCAAATCCTGCTGGTTCTGGGGGTAAGATGCATGCACCTTCTCCAGACAAATCCTGCCATTGATTGTGGCCCTGTGTGGGGAGCTTTTGCATCTTGCAGAGCTCTATGCAAAGCACTCGAGGAGCCAAACCCCAACAGGGGGATGGCACCAGGGATTCTTGTATTGGTGATATCCTGCTGTCCTGGGAAGCAGAGCCTTTTTGACCAGTTTTGCTCCATGGCACTTCCAAGAAGTCAAGCTAACCAGCAGAGTTCATGGGGGCTTCTTGAATACTAGAGGCTTCATGGTAAACATAAGTGGGGCTGTGGATCTTGTTCCTTCAGGTTAGAGCTTACATCCAGCACGTGCTGGGTGCCTTGAGTCTTTCTCAACCTGTGTCACTGGGCATCCATATGACTTGTGTGCAGTGCTGACTGATGCTCTGGGAAAGGCTGGCACCTGCCTGCTGTTTGAATTTGTTTGGTTCACAAAGATTAGTGGGCAGGAAGTGATGCCGTGTCTAGCACCAGTCTGTGAAAAGCTGATGAGAAGTTGTGCCAATCTGGTGTATCCTAGAAAATGTAGATCAACCAAGCAGTTGGAAAATACAGTTGGCCTCATTGCTGTCAGAACTGTTCTGGCAAAATTTACCAGGGAACACACTGGCTGCAGAGCATCAATGCAACCTCATACACCATGGAGTGCCATGGCTGAACATTATGCATCCTTGATGGAAGTTAGAAATCCATTCTCAGGGGAGAAAAAAGCTCACTCTGCCCTCAGTGAATAATTCAACTAAGGAGTTTTGCTTTGGGCAACTTGTGAAAGTAGCAGAGCTCCATGTGTAAAATGGTATTTCTGAAAGCTTTACCCATTAATTTAACATGACTTAGCTTCCTTATCCAGCATAGTCCGCCTTCTGCTTTGCCAGTCAGGACTGATGTATTCCTCTGTGGCACAAAGTGCAGTCCCAGCTGCTCACAGACCTCAATAACTTGTTTCCATTGCAAAGCAGAAGAGGAACTTTAGAACTACAAAGAAAGTCATACAGATTTTCCCCTGCACTCAGCAATTTCTTGTTCATTCAATGCTGTGCAGCATTCATTGATGGATAAAGATGTTACAAGAACCATTAAAATATATGATTGTAGTAAATACACATAATGCTTTTTGCCAGACCTTTTAGAATTTTTTTAGAAATATCTTTTAAATACTGGCAATGGTATTTCAGAAATTAATTTCTCTGTACAATTTTAGAGATACTGATACTTGTGAAAAGCAAGGAGCAAAGGGAACTGCCTAATTGTAAGTGACAGCAGAGCATCTGCACAGATAGATGATGCAAGCTGGGGCTCATATTTAAAGAAATACAAGATGGGTTGTTGTTTGGTTGGTTTTTTTGTTTTTAATACATAAATACATCACCTTAACTCTACCCACTAATACTGAGGTATTCAGTACTAAAATAAAAGGAGACATACAGAAGTCTGGTGGAAGAGTAATTCTAGGAAAAGAGAAATGGATGGTGCAAAAAGGAGGGTCTCATGCAGCTTTAGGACAGGCATGGATATTATGTTGCTACCCTGCTGCTCTTTACATGTTACTTCAGTGTGAATGCTGAATCTTTGCAGGCTGTTCAGGTGTTCAGGCTTGGCGTTTTGGGAGATGGCAGGCTGGACACTCCAGGAGAAAGAGAGTTTCAAGAAAAGTGGTCCAGCCATTTTCAGTACTGAAATTAGAAAAGAATGGATTGTTCTACTGAGTCAAAATGGTTTTACAAGTGATTGCTTTCAGCACTGTCAGCAGGCATCTTCCTGCTGTGGAGCAGGAACTTGGACTTTTCCATGAGCAGAGAACTCACCCTGGATATGGAGGCATACCTTTTTCTTTCATTGAAAAATCACTTACAATTGTGGGATTGAAACATTTAAACTGGTATAAATTTGCAAATGCTGAAGACTTTTCAGCTGTACTCTCTGAAATCTATCCAGCACAAGTGTGTTCCTGCTTCTCAGAGCTGAAACTGGCCTGATATCACAGGGGCAGTCATCCTCAATTCACTCAGTAGCAAAAGAAGTTTAGGGGCAAGAATATGGAGGCTGGAGGACAGAAGAGAAAGGCAAAAAAGAGGGTCTGGAGAAAGTATGGTGTAATGAGAAGCCTAACTCTTTCAACCAATTTATCTTATCTTAAAACAAGTAAGTGGATGATGTGATTTCTCTGATTATTTTAACAAGAGGAAAATGCTAGGTACTAAAGCAGTCTTTGTTTCTTGAGAAAAAGATTCAGTAGTGTACTATAACAACATATGACAAAACTGGATTCAAATAAGAGATTAGGCAGAGATATTGAGAAAGGAAGTGAAAACACTGGAACAAATTCCTAAAAGAAGCAATAAATTTACTTAGAAGTATACTGCTTTTGGTATCTCATCCAGGCTTGCTGTCTCCAAAGAGTGTGCTTTGGCCACTACAGTTTCTTCAGCTTCCTGTATTTTTTCAGGTGACAGTCTAGAGCTAGTTTTATACATTAAGTAAGAACTGGTGTCTTTTATTCTTGAAGCCTTTGAGTGTACCAAGTGGAGAAGTGGTAGGGACAGATGAAGATACGAAATGAGAAAGAGGAAAGGATGAGGAGAAAAAAGAATGTATGAAGGAGATGAATGATGAAGGACAGGAACCATACAGGAAAGAGGTAGCTGGCTCTCAGCTGGATTATTAGATCATAAACCAGAGAGGACCCAGGTAGACAGCATGCCCTAAGATTTCCCAAAAACCATCACTATTTAAGTCAGCTCTTCTTCTTTCCTGTTATAGAAACAGAAGTACCCCACAAATGATTTTTTTTTTTCACTATTGCTAGCAATTGCGTAGCGCCACATCTGTTGGCAGATACTACTGTGGTTGAGTACATTTATTGTTAAAAGCAAAGGATATAGTTTCTCTCCAAAATGGCTTAATCACCGGTTATATGATGCAAACAAGAACAGAAATATTATCTGCACAAATGACAAATCAAATGTTACATTTTCAGTCCATTTGCTATGGTTTTTTTTGTTATCTAAAACATTCTTTTTAGGATGTAGTGAAGCAATGAATACTTAAAAATAGCAAACCTCGACTTCAGTTTTACTGCTTCAAGCTTTCTATTAAAAGAAAATCAGCAGGAGTTTCTTCAGTTTCTTTAAATTATGATTCCCTTTCCCAGGAGTCTATTTCTGTAAAGATGTTTTCATAGACTCAGAATAGTTTAGTTTGGAAAATGTTGTTAAGACCATCGAGTTCTGTCATTAACACAGCACTGCCCATTCCACCACTAAACCATGTCCCTAAGTGCCACATCTATATGTATTTTAAAAACCTTCAGAGATGATGACTGCACCACTCTCCTGGGCACTCTTTTCCAATGCTTGGCAATGATTTCAGTGAAAATTTTTCCCTAAGAGCCAATTTAAACCTCTTCTGGTGCAACTTGAGGCCATTTCCTCTAGCCCCAGCACTTGATATCTGGGAGAAGAGGCCGACTCCCACCCTACTACAAACTCCTTTCAGGGAGTTGTAGAGAACAATAAGGTCCACCCTTGCCTTCTCTTTGTGTTCTTTCTCATGTTTGAAGACCATTTTAAAGAAAAAGCCTAAGAGATTCAGGTTTTCTGGACTTCGATTTGTGAAAATCTTCATTTGTTTACAATTAAGCACATTGCATTTCATCCTACTAGTGATCTTCAAATCTGCCTTTCCTGTAGAATACTGTTTGCACTGACAGCAAATTGCAAATAATTAATAAGACAAATGGTAGAGAAGTCAGGTTTGAAACATCAAATTTAGGGATGATACCAGCAGAGGGCAATACATAGACACTGTCCCTGGTACCCAGCTCTCCTGCAGTTTGGAGGCTGGGAACTCAGGACCTGGCATCCACTGTTTCTGGAGAACAATCTTACCTTCTTTCAGTAAATTAAAAAAGAAAAGTCAAAAGAGACTTTCCTTTACAAAGTCTGTTTAGTTGTTCCACAGTCTTTTTATAAAAAGTGCTTGGTAAGTTTTCATAACCAGCCACAATAAAGACCAACAAACAATAGTAAATAATAATGGGTGGAACAAAAATCCATGAACCATGGCATGCTTGGGTGAAGAAATTCATACAGCTGGTATGTGCATATGCAGTAAAGTAAGTGTTTCATCTACAGCCCGATAAATGCTTTGTATTAATTTGATTTACAGCATCTCCTTTGCCTTTGAATGAGAGGAAATACGGTACTGGAAACTACATCACAAACAAGAATGGCTGCTGAAAAAAACTTTGTAATTGCCATCCATGGAGATGCAGAGCTCTTCATGGCCTTCAGTATGTTTTCTTTAAAATATAACTTCTACACTGAAATGTGTCTTTTGTGTACACAGCATCTGCTGGTATTACTCTCTTACTTCAGTAGGATTATGTCAAGGGACCATTAACCAATCTTTAACTTCCAACTTGCACATTTTACTGGTTGTTGAGGAGGCATTTGCTGAAATAAGAGAAAAATTGCATTTCTATCCTAAAGTGGCAGAAAACACTATTGGAGGTCCCTTGGAATCTTGTTTAGATAATTAAGTGCCTGAGACCTACTCAGCATCACCAAATTTTTCAGCAGTTAAAATTATTTAAGGGTAGTTAAGACCAAATGTTTCATCCACCATCAAAGGGGATGGTCTATTTGGTCTGTCTTAAGGATATTTTAAGGCAGATTCATTAATCTAGGAAGCCTTGCAAACATTCTGGTCCATGCAACCCCTGTAGCTAATTCCAACTTGCATAATGCAAATCGGACCCTAGACTGGTATTTAAGGATGTGAAGTGATAGCAAAATAATTCTGCTGTAAGTGTATCTCATGAAAATCATAGAATTCCAGGCTGGAAGTGACCTTAAGGATTACCTGGTCCAACCCTTCTTAGCAAAAAACCAGTCCAGATGGCCCAGTACCTTGTCCAGGTGAATCCTAAAAGTTTCCAATTATTTCAGTGACTGTGTTGTGAAAAATTTTCATTTTGTATGCAATTGGAATCTCTCCAGGAGCCACTTCTACCTGTTATACCTCATCTTTTCTGTATTGTCATCCTAAAACTGATGTTTTCATAATGCATTTTATTTCAAAAACCTGTATTCTGACAGTACCAATAGATCCAGCAGCTCTGTCTGAACAGCTTTATTGCATCTTCTTTTGGTAGTGATGTGAAATTCCACAGGGAGTGAGACTCTGGGAAATTAAAGGTGTATATATGTAAATTAGGAAAAATAATTTGCACTTCTCTTTGTTAGCACTAGCAGCGGAATTCATGTTTTGCCAAAGTTATTACTAAGGACTGTAGCAGAAGGGTTGTATCCAGTTCAACCCTTAGTCTGTCTAATCCAGTGTTTTGGAGCTAGAAATAGCCAACTGATTATCTCTATGTCTAAAAATACAGAGTATGATAGATGTACCTGTAACAAATGCAGTTGCTTAGGGTGAAGTAGGAAAGTTATTTTCTCTGTAGCAACCAAGTTTGTGTACATCCCAATGGGTTACAAAAAGTGAGAGAGTCAGGGAAAGGATGTCCTAGCAGCTTATTAGTATTCATCTCTCTCTTTCTGAAGATGAAGGAAGTATTAGCCTTCCCTCTCCAAAGGATCATGCACTGTACAGTCTGCCTATACACCTGCAGGGAATCAGGTCTCACCAAAGCAGAACCATTTCAGCTCTTGCTGTAAACCTAAAAACAAGCCATATCATTTGCAAAATACCCCCCCCCAAAAAAAAACCAAAAAAAAATCCAAAAAAAAACCACCAAAAAACCACCAAAAAACCCACAAAAAAAAAAAAAAACCACAAAAATTCAAATAAAAAAAGGACATTTGATAATTGGCTGGAATTATTTTCAAGTTCTAGTCAATTTGACAGAAGCATTCAGAGTATTAGAAAAAGTGAAAAGTGAACATTTTTTCGACCCTTAAAATACTGATCTTTTATTTAAAAGAGGAGTTTTGTTTTAGACTTCACCTAAATGTAATTTTGAAAAGGCTAAAATTATTACCATGGCACTTAAAGAATTTTTTTTTTCATTCTTGGAACTCAGATTCTTTGCCTATAGGTAGGTAATGCATATTTTGGCAACTTCTTTCCTTGTCCTCACAGTCCAAAAATTTCTTATGTTTTGGCATTTGACAGCTCTCTTCATTCTTTGTCCCAGAGAGAAACAGAGCTTTGTTTTATTGAATAGGGGATGGCAGAAAAGCAAGAGAGTCTGTGAATCAACTACAGGTCTTTCACCGAGTAGAGAATTCAGGACTTTCAGAATTCAGGATGTGTAGGGATGGCCTTTTCCTCCAGCAGCAAGAGTCTAGAGAAGTCAGCAGTAGGATAGCTCTGCCTGTGTGAGAGTGATTCAGTCTGGAGCAAACCAACACGTAAGGAACACGAAGCAGTATTGGGAAGGTCCCATCATCTTGGGAGTTTCATGGCCCTCTCCTGAAGGTATATGAAGAAGTGTAAGGGAACCTTTAATAGCTTTACTAATCTCAAAAGAATTCTACTAGCACATTTCCACAATTACTAGCACATTTTTCAAGGAAAGCATTGTGATCAACATTCAAGTTTTGTAATTTGTTTCTCATTGTAGCAGTGGCTAGTAGAATTCAGAAGTATTAAATGTTTACAGCAGAATATTGATCTAACTTGAAAATGTAAGCATGTTCATCTGCCAGGCTCTAGCCACCATCAGCCAGCCTGACACTGTTTTTGCAAGGCTGCAGAGTGCTGTGAGTCATTTTAACATGCTGTTAGTTGATGTGGTTCTTCTCAGGGGTGCCCTGTTAGAGCCAAGAGCTGTAGCAGCATTGCAGCCAAGGAGATGGGATGGCACAGCCTGGGGCAGCCCTGCAGCTGAGCACTGGTGGCTGCTGCCAAGGCAGTCTGGAATTGCCTTTCACAAGGAGCACATACGTGTGTTTTTAAACCTGGATTAAGGGTTTGGCTCTTAATCAAGATCAAGTCTGGTCTGTTTATGCTGTCAGTCTTTTCATAACGTGAGCTTACTCTGTGGGAAGTAATCACCTTGCTGAGAATAAGAGTGATACATTCAGCTCATTAGTGCTCCCAAAGCTCTTTCTGTCCTAAGCTTACCAAGCGACTGCAGTGCTAGCAAAGGTTCACATCAGCTACCCATTCATGCTGTGTATTCATAGTTAACTTCAAGTGTAAAAATGTCAGTGACAAATTAGTGAGAGCTTGGCATCACACACTTCTGAAATGCTCAAGAAAGGCTGCTTCTTGCTCCTGGGTATCAACCAGCCTTTAACGATCCCATGGCAGGGTGTTACTGTATGCCTTTTTAGCTCCTCTTTTTTCCAGGCATGTCATTTATCTTTTTTTTTTTTTTTTCAATATGAATGTTTTTAACTTCCCCTTCCAATCCCTGCAGCTCATTATATCCTACAGGTCTGAGAACTCTAAAAGTTTTGTTCTCATGTAGGTTCTTAGAAATTTTGTTCATAACCTTAACCCTCTATGGTGGAAGAGATATGAACTGACACCTCTTTTTTCATCAGGAAAGCACATTTTCCATTTCTCTGATTTTCTTCTCCTCTGATTTTCCTTTTTTTTCCCCCTGCTTTATTTTTCCAGCCCCCTGTGGAGCCAGGGGCAGCAAGACTGGGTGTGGAGTTGTACACACACCCCTGCTCAGGCCAGAGAAGGGGAAATGGTTTCATCTCCTAGTTGGTGGGCCATGTTGCTGCTTGTGACTCTGGGGTTGCACTGAATAAGTGCACCTGGTTAAAAAAGGTACACAGGGAACAGTCACAGCTTCTCAGTTCCCAATGCTGTGACAATTCCTGTGTTCTTGCACACACAACATGTAGCATTATAAAAACAGAAACCTCTGAATTTCATCACTTCACCAACCAGTTTTGATTATACTGCAATAATGACTTACACTTTCCATTATTTAGCACTGCACAATCTTTTCTGTCACCTGCAAGCTCCAGTAGCAATTTATCAATTGTGAGTGTTTTGATTTCTTTTTTTCTGCTATGCACTCATCAGCCTTTCTGAAAGGTATGGTGACAGAGTACAGTATTTCGAATATTTTCATCTTAAATATTTTAATTCAAGTCAGGAAGAATTTGCCATGGTTCCAGAAAAGAGACAAAGCTTACAAGCCCTGAATGGCTCTGGCTCAGTGCGATGGTGGAAGGACAGGAGGAAGAGAAAGGGGAGAGAGGAAGTAAGGGAAAGAATCCTAACAGTGGCAAAAATCTCTTTTATCTAAATAGATTTGGGGCCCGCTTCTGCTATTGCCTACACCATTTTCCACACTAAAGCAGCGTGACCTTCTCTGGAATAGCTGTTTTGTGGAATATAAGAGGACAACCAGGCTTTCACAAGGAAGGAGGAAAGTCCCCTGACTATAATCTGGTGCTGAGACACAGTCATCCCTAGAAAGCATCTGAATGTGAAGGAGGCCAAGTGAATGACTATAAAGGATGCTAACATAGAACAGGTGTCAAAATACCTGAGGGACCAAAGTTACACAAACTGGATCCTGCTTGTGGTGTTCAACATACTGCTATACATTGATTTGTGGCAAGCAGTGCCTTGCCTTGCCTCGCCTTGCAGCTGATAAGGGAGCTTTGGTTGTATTTAGCATGCCACTAGCCAAAATGCTTTTTACACAAAACACGAAGGAGTCCTGCATAATCCAAAGCAAACAGACTGACCCTCTTGCTTTATTCGCATGTGCACTGCGAGCTGGTGCCACGCAAGGCGCGGGGCCGGGGCTGGGTGTGGGGCTGCAGCCGGGTGTGTGACAAGCGCAGGTGTGGCCAGGAGAGGGCCACCCAGCCCTGGCAGTGCCACCGCCACCTGCTCTCCTGCCAAACAAGCTCTGTCAAAGCTTAATTGCAAAGGAATCGGAGTTCGTAGGCGGCTGAGCGCAGGGAAACAACAGCACGTTGTCATGTAACAGAGGGATAGAAGAGAAACGCTCCTTAACATCTGCTGCAGATGTTAACTTTAGGAAATAGAATTTAAAAAAAAAATTTAAAGGACATGGAAAATGCTATAAAAAGTGCAGGGAATCCTTGCCTTTCGTCCTGGCAGCCTCTCTCTGATAAACGTCCCACAAGCCAGAGGTTCCTTCATCTCAAGTCCTCATCTTAACTCACTCAAATGTGCCCCAGACCAAGTGGAACCAGTCCATACCTCCTGCCCCATCAGGAGTGGATAACCCAGCCATAGGTAGTCCCTTTGCTGACCTGTTTTTTGCTAACCTGTTTTTCTCCATTAGGACTAACACCGGTTAGCAAAGAAACTACCTATTCCAGTCTATCCCACATGCTGAACATGTCCTAAGTGAGAGAAAATCCTTTAAAAGGACTGAGTAGGAGCTAAATAACTACCTGCTGATTATGTAGGGCACTCAGGGGAGGCTCATGACTTGCACAAGTGCTGCCAAAGTGTTTCCACACATTGGAAAGGAGATGTGGAACATGTGGAAGGAGATGTGCCAGCCCCATCCCTCCCTCTGCCTGGCACAAGCACAGGCAGCCTGCAGTGCTGCAGCCCCTCTTAAGGAGTGTGGGCAGCCCACATGGGCACATGCTCCTCTAAGCTAATTTTAAGCACCTGAAGGATGAGTGTGGATCTAGTGTTTCCTTCTGAGCTGGCTGGAGTTGGTAGGGCATGTGTAGCATTCCACTCTAACAAGTGGAGTGTCTCAGGCTTTCATGCTTCTCTTCATGCAAATACACATAATGCCCTCTCAGTGCCTCCTCATATTACTGAATGTAGGAGCTGCTATTATTTTTTATCCAACAATCACATTAATGAACATATTTGGTCTCTTTTCCATGCAGCTCCCCCGCCAGCCATGCCAGGTCAGTGCTGAGGCAGGGCAGAACTGAGCTACTGGGGGTCCATAAACATGTGCTCACACAGGGTTTTCCTTGGGCAAGCCCCTCCTAAAGAGGTCCCTGGTGAAAAACCCCTGCTGCCAAGCCTTGCCTGTGGCACAGTCAGTCATGGTGGGCTTGTGCAAGTGGAGCTGGGGTCTCATATGCAGAAAAAGCTACTCAGAGAGCCTGCCCATCCCCAGGCCAGACTCTGCACCTTGAACCCTGTGCCTCAGTGTCCAGAGGAGGCTGCTCAAAAGGTTGAGCAGATGCTGTCAGTTCTGTCACTGGAACCGCTGTTTCCATTGCAGTGTGTTACTGTACAAAGTCATTCTCATTCTATGGACACCTCCCTCAGTCCAAGAAGCACTGAGATGAATCTGAGAAGCAGGGAGCAATATTTTGAGGGACTGCTATTTCCTCCCACAAGAAGACAGCTCCACTTGCTGCTTCTTGCTCAACATGGTGAGCTCTGCATTTAACTTATGATTCAGATGTAAACAATACTCCTTCTAGTATTTTACCCCTGCATTTGCTTCATCCTCTTTGAGGTTCCCGTATACTAATCCTGTTGTTTAGTGAAGTTTCTGACTAGTGTTGTTTAAAGCTTATGTTGGATTTGCTTCTTTAGCAGTCAAATGAAGTCCAAAATAACCATATTTACTGCTAAAATCCAAAATAATGCTATCAAACCAGAGGATTTTCTCCATACTTCCACACAGTGGGGTAGAAATAAGATAAATGATTGTCACAATGACATCATCTTGAGAAACATTTCCAAAAAGTGATTCTTTGATATATTCTTTATCCTCAGCCTGCTTAATTGACATGTTTATTAGCTAAAGATGATATATATCACCAATGAACTTAGTGTCCTGTCATGTTTTGGTTTAATTTAATTTGCATTTATCTCATGACAGCATGTTACACACATATGCCAAATATTTTAAAATTAAGGTTTTCTCAGTATATGTCTTATCCATTTTAAGAATTAAGAAACTTTTCCACTTAGACAGAAAAAAAGCACATGCCAACTCTAAAAAATTAGCATCACAAGGCTTATTGCCCCATCTCCTAATTGGAAAAAAACTAAACCCCATCCACATCAGGTATAACTGTCTCTTCCCATTGCATACCCCAACAATACTTAAATTAATTGAGCCTTTCAAGTGCCAAAATAAGGGCTGTACAGACATATAGACACAACCTACCACACTGTAACCAGACCAGAACCATGGTCAGTGGTTGTATCAAAGGTGGGCTGCATCAGCTGTCTCCAACAAGAACCCAGGCTGTTCATGAAAGACAAAGAAGAGGATGTTGAAATGCTCCCTTCCCCTCCTGGCACAGTCTTCTCCACATCCATAGCTTCAGCTTTCACAGACCTGGCATCTAAGGATCTGCACATACTGTATGTAGCGGTATCTTATCACTCAGATACTGTTCAGACAGTCCAGAAAGGAGCTAAGAACGCTCAATGTTTCATCTTTTGGCTCAATTAAAAGAAATTAGTAATCTAAAGATGCTACTTTATTTTAAGATTACATATGCACTTAGGTACTTCCAATAGGCACCATGTGCAGTCGGGAAAGCCACTGGAATAAGAATGCTGTAATTGAAACCAGGAAAAAAAAGCTAATGGAAGGTATTTTCAAAACTCTTCAATTTTTTCTTTTATGTGTCAAGAAACAAAGTTTTATGAGACTAAAGAAATTACACAAACAGATTATCTAGCCTGCCAATATGATTTTGGAGATTGGAATGTAATAACAGTGAGTCAGAAAGTTATTCTTTTGAGTATGAAGAAGAGGAGGTAGGAAATGTGTATTTGTAGAAACACTTTCTGTTGTGTTTTACAGCAGTGGCCAGATAAAATGCAGCTGGGCTTCAGCCCTTCTAATTTTCTCCCTGCACAGCCTCACAACATCCTTGCAGCCTTCATGACTTGTCTGCCCCTTTTTCCAGTGGTGATAAACTCTCTTTTTCTCCTGTCAAGGCTCTCTGTTCAGCCAGACCAGTGTTCTTCCCCACCAGCTCATCATTTGGCACATGGGCATGGCCTGCTCCTACACCTTTAAGATTTCCTTCTTAAAACAGGTTCATCCTTCCTGAACTCCTTTGCCTTTCAGGACTCCTTCCCAAGGGATTCTGTCAACCAGCCTCCTAAACAGGCCAAAGTCTGCCCTCTGGAATCACAAGGTGCCAGGTATGCTGACCCCCCTCCTTACTTCTCTGAGAATTGAAAGCTCTGCTGTTTTGTGGTTGCTGCCAGTTGTCTGTTCACAGAGAGCAGCTCTGCAGGGCACCTCTCCTGGTTGGTTCCCTCACCAGCTGTGTCAGAAGATCATCTTTCACACAGTCCAGGAACCTCCTGGATTTTTTCTCTGCTGTGTTATACTTTCAGCAGACACCTGGAAAGTTGAAGTCCCCAAAGACATCATGTCTCCAAGAGGTTCAGGAATGACACGCATTGCCACGAGTCTATCTTTCATGCCCTTTGGCAGCACCAAGTTAAATGTAGTGCAAGGCAAACTGGTACTGGTATCCATCTGTCCTACTAGGTCAACAACAGGACTTTTTTGCATTTTGAGAAAGTGAAGAGAGAGACCTACCTCTTTCCAGTCACCATCAATTAGATGTTGGTGTCAGGCTTTATCCTGACTGCTGCAAAGTCTGAAATGATCATTTAAATGATCATTTAAACTCATGCTTGCCACGATCTTAACTCATCCCTGCATGGACAAGTGCCCTGGCTCACAGAGCTCCTGAACGCTTGGCACACATGGTTTAGTTTCAGGACTATGAATGTAGTGAGTGTTTTCTGCATCCTACTGTAGCTTTTTTTAAGATGCTACTATTGCTTTCATATGTTTTGGTTTCTTTTCATTTTAAATGCCCTTTTACACCTCTGGGGTTGACTACACCCCAGGACAAGAGATGTCCTCCCTCACAGATGGTTCAGGCTGCCTCCATGGCTGTGGGCTTGCATGCAGCACACATCCAAACTTTTCAACGCTTTTCGACCACGCCGCCAAAACCACCAGAGTAACGATTCCCCATCCACAGTCCACATGTAAAATGGAGAGAAAATACATCCTTTCCATAGCTTTGTGACATAATTATTTGCAATACAAAAACACCTGAAGTCTCCTATGGAGATTAGATTTTGCTGCCTTTGTCAGGAGGTGTAAGCACAGCATGAACTGTGTTCTCCAAAGTGACAGCAGATGAAAGCACCAACAAAAGTGATGGTTTCTTTCCCTTCAGTGAGTGGGCTGGCAGAGGGAAGCCTGAGATGCCTTTACAGAAGCTATTTTAAAATTATCAGGGCATCATCTTGCGATCCTGGGACAGAGCTGTGGGTTGAACTCAGATTTCTCAAGACACAGTCAATAACTTCCATCCAAAGCAATTTCCTTCTGTGTTGCTGACAGGCAAATTGGAAAAGTAACAGATGACAGACAAGCTGGCAGGGGGACAGGAAGGTTTTGGATGCAGTCTGCAACAAGGACAAGAACATCCATTTTTCTCCCACACCAGAAGCTCACTCCTACCTTTCCATCAGCTTCTGTTTATAGCCTGCTTTGCCAGAAAGGGCGTTTTCATTCCTTTCATGGAAGTCCTTTCGGAGTCAGTCATCTAGGGCAATTGAGCATAGACATTAAGATAATTACAGTGAAAAGTTATTAAATCCTGGCCAGCCCTTATGCTGTGCCTGATCAGTTTTTCTGAATACAAATTTCTTGCAAAATTAATCCCCAGACCACACTATAAACACTCCCCTGTGGTGAGACAACCCAGAACTTTGATGTGGATCTGCATTAATCTTTTTCCTAAAGTAAAGAACTCTGGAGGGAGGGGAGGAAATCAAATGGGAAAGCTAAATTTATGAAAACAAAACCCTTAAACAAACAAAACTGCAGAACTTAGAAAACCAGAAATCAAGAGGACTTCTCAACAATTTTTGCCTTTCTGCCCCATTCTTGAAGAAGGGGACTGATCACATATTCGTGTTCTTAGTCCAGCATCTTTCAGTAACCAAAGTCAGACAGTGTCATTTGAGTCCTTACCTGGAGTCTTCTTGCTGTTCCATGTGAGACCTGTCTGCTTTCTCTGCCCCTCAGCAGTTCCTGATCTTGTCCAACTAGCACTAATGCAATACAAGCCAAGTATGGACCACAGGTGAAAACCAGGCATGAGCCTGAACCAAACCACAGACAGGAACAGTGTGGAGGAGGAAAGAGTATGATGGAGGGAAGTGGCTGATTGTAGCCTGGCATCTCAACGAGGAGAGGAAAAAGAGAAACATCAGAAAAGTGGGGAAAGAGATCAAAAAAATACTGGGCTCACTGTGAAACAGCACGGGCAGCACTGCCCAGTAAAAGTGCACCAAGAGTCCTCTGTGCTGAGCCTGGGCTGAAAGCAGCTCACAGCTGTGAGCAAATAAAGAGCCACCTTCTCTTAGTGGCAAGGGCTGCCCTTGTGTGCAGGAGAACTGTGTACATGCTGCTTCTGTGGCATGTGACTCTACCATCCATGGCTTTGCTGAAATGAAATAGCCCAGAAGACCCCAAAACCTCTGTTAACCAACCAGGTTATTACTATTCCAAAAAGGAATAGTACTATGAATAATGTAACAATTAGGTTTTGGCAGTATTTAATGTATTCACTCCAGAAAACGTTTTGATAACAATTCTGATTAATACAAATAATTAAAATTTGCAGAGGTTGTCCTCACCCTAAAAAGCATAATGATTAATGATAGCAAAATTATAACAAGAAGGCACTAATAGCTTGCATTTAGCTTTTTAAATTGTAAGGAACTTTATGAACGATCACTAATCAATTTAAATCCTCTGGTTGTCCTGTGGTGTGGATGTTGGAAATGTGAGACAGTTCTATTAGCCAGAGACATGGTGAAATTCATCATGCTCCCCACTGAAATAACTGTGCACTTTCATGTTAGAAAGGAAAAGTATTAGACTCTTCACACTGGCACTAGAGAGCAGATCTTTTAGCTGCCATGGACTCAGAGGAAACCACACAATTTATTCCAAAGCTGATATACTTCTAGTAATGTTTCCTACTGTTTGCCACTAAGATGACTTCTATTAACTTGTGCACCTTTACAGCATACTCTGGTGTGCAGAACTGTCTCTCATCAAATACAATAATACTATTATTAACAACAGTGGCTGGCACACTTCCAGTGCCCTCAATCAGTTGTGAAGCCACATCTAAAATGAAATATTAGTCCCTGTATGCAGGGATATGAGATCTGAACTCAGTCTTCACTTTCTAAAAGTACCCATTTTCTACAAAAAAAGCCAAAGCTTCCTCATAGTGAGGGAGAAGAGGTAGCTGCTCGGTTTAAGGGAAAACTCCATTTTAAGATCTGAAAGGAATTGCTAGACTTGAACAGTCTAAGTGTGGATGGATCTCCTGTTCCTCTGCAGCTCTGTAAATTAGCATTACAGTTTGCTTTTCCTAGAGAGGTATTAGCACTGTTGGACTGCTTGGCAGCTCTTGCTCCACTTCTGTTTATCTTTTGTGAAGGTCGTGTTCCTGCTTGCAGTAGAATTGGCAACAGAAGTTGTTAGCAAAAAGGCTTTTTTTGCACGGAATTGTGAAGGACTTTAGGAAGGAACATAAACCTAAAATAACCACTGCAAACTGCAGTTTCACAGGGTTTAGATACTTAAGGTAACTGTTGTCCAAGAAACAATGACTTTGGATTCTATTCTAAATGTTTTTTATACCATGCTTAACATCACGGTAACAGAAAACAAATACTTCTCCAGATGAAGTAAACTTGAAAAGTGGAGCGCTGGCTCTCGAACTGCTTCTGCAGGGAGCCAGCTGGTGCCAGGAGCAGGACAGCTGTGCCGCACTGCTGGGCTGAGCCAGAGGAACCTGCCGAGCGATTTCCAGATGTGTTGCTTCAGTGTCCAAGCAGGAACCATGAAAGGAGCAAATACACCACCTGGGGAACTGGCCTGCACGTGGTGAGATTGGAGGTCTGTGCACGGCGCTTGTTACGTGATGGGTTTGTGTGGTACATGAAACCAGTGGTGCCGTGAAGCCACTGGCTTTGGGCACCTGTCCTCTGGGACACGGTGCTGCGTGGGTTATGATTTGGCATTTATTACATTAGACAAGCTTCATGTCCTCATGGCTGCAAGTCCTAGAGTGAAGAGCATCACCTCAGCTGTGCCCATTTGTGTAGAGCAGCTGATTGTCTTCTGGGAGCTCCATCCCTTCAGAGGCCGTGCTGCGGAAAGGGGAGGGGAAGGGAAGGGAAGGGAAGGGAAGGGAAGGGAAGGGAAGGGAAGGGAAGGGAAGGGAAGGGAAGGGAAGGGAAGGGAAGGGAAGGGAAGGGAAGGGAAGGGAAGGGAAGGGAAGGGAAGGGAAGGGAAGGGAAGGGAAGGGAAGGGAAGGGAGAGCCATGTGTTGCTGCTGTGTGTGCTGATATGAAAGCTGTACTGTACGCTTAGTCTAGTACTGGAGTTAATGTTTTATGACCATTTCAGTTTACAGTTCAGGTACAGGCAGTGACAAAGCAGCAGAAAGCTAACATGTCCCTGTGATGTTCCAAGAGAGCAAGCAGACCAGGGATGGTTGTGCAGTTTACCTTTGTATCTTACTTTGGCATTTTATCCAGGAAAGAGAGGCTTAGTGAATACCTTACTGTGAAATGCTGACAGTGGTGAAAAAAAAAAAAATAGTCCAGAAGAACATGCATAGACAGATGCCAGCTCTCTGAAATGCAGGTTTAACCAATGCAGGCATGCTCCCTCTGGGACCCCAGCTTAGCAACCATCATCCCCAGATGGCCTAAGCTTAGTGATCATCATCCCCAGATCTGCCCTTGGACCACACACCCCCGAGTGGTGTAAAGTTGCCATTATGTGCGTTTGAGTGCCCATTGCCTGCAACAGAAATGAACATGAGCTACAAATCACTGCCATTCCTCTTTGGCACCCAGGAAGCCTTCACAGCACCACAGTTTAGGTCTGCTCTGCTGGGGCTTGGAGCTCATGGGCTCTGAGGAATCTGTGAATCCACCTCTCCTGTGGGAAGACGGAAGAAATAGTCTCCCTAGCAGCTCCATGGTGGTGTCATGGGCAAATTTCTGCCTCTCAGGAATGCTTTGGGGCTAATCTGAGAACTATTAATCATTCCCCTGCTTGGGTATTCCTTCAGTCACTAGCACCCTGCCTTTTCCAGTTCTAATACTAACAATTTTTTTTCAGCAACTTGAAGCATTTTCTGTCACTGCACTTCATTTTGCCTGGCAATCTGGATCCTGCTACCCAAATCTGCAACTTCTCCTACACCTGAATTAACCCAATAAAGTATATTTAAAGTGTTTTCTCCCCTAAACTCATGCAACATGTAAAGAGCTTAACACTCAAAACCTAACGCTGTTATTTGGTTTACTTCAACTCTTTCAATAACAAAATTTATTAATGCAATTAAAGAAAAGAAGAAATAATTAGCCCCAAAACTGTGGAGATGGCTGAACAGGAAAACTTGCCTTTTCAGCAGCTGAGATTCTGTGGCAATTTTCAGAACAAAAAATTGTATGAGCCTCCAGTTCATCTTTCTGCTTTGAAAACCCCCAGTCTAAATAAGCAAACCCAAGGACACCCAGTCAAGGACACCAAGGTTGGTACTTGATGGAAGAGGAAAATGAGAAGCAAGCAAATTAAGGAGGGCACTAGGATGCCAGAAGAAGACAGAAACAGGACTCGAGTTGAAATGCATATCAAATGTCTTAATCAAAAGGCTGTCCTTTCTTTTCATACTGAGAACTTAAACAATTTCAATGCTTTTTGGAAAAAAAAACAAGCTCGGTGTAGAAGAAAAGCTACAAAATATTATGTAGGACCATTATCACTGTCCTTTTCACTTACTGACCATGTTGGTTAATGTTGATCCTTCAGGTGCTCCACTATGTCATCCAGCATTGGGTCAAATGTGCCTGCTAAATCTGCCACTGTCTCATAAGGTACTTAATTTTTTTTTTTTTTAGACAAAGAAATTTTAATTATTCTAATCTCAGGGAAACAGTCCTGCAGGAAAATAATTTCTCATGTATCTAAGTATTGATTTCAAGAGATGAGAGTCAGAGAGACATAAAATGAAAATTTTAGACCTTAGTAAACTGAATTTGAGATGCATGTATTAAAAAAAATTTTTTGAAAAATGGTCAGCATTTGAAGCAAGCGAGGAGAAGGCCTGTGTGTTACCTGCTGCAGCAGCAAACTTGTTCCAGTTTTCAGCCAGGTTGACCAGCCAGCTTCGCTTCCAGAAAGCCCTGAGACCGAGCTGCTTGTGGACTGCACTGGATGCTCAGCTTTCTTAAGCACAGTTAAAGTTTAAACAAAGCACAAGAGAGATCAACACAAGTGTTTGTACAAAAAACGCTTCACTGAAAACTGGCCTCAAAGTGCTGGTGATGTGTGAGGGAGCTTATGTACAAAGAATTCAAATAAAATATGTTTTATAAAAATGTGTAGATATCGTATGTCTCCTCAATCAAGGACAGTATTTTTTCTGGAGGAAATATCCTCTGGAGGTGAGTATTTTTTTCTGAGGGTATTTTTGGGCTTCTGAGTCAACAAGCATTTGTCTTCCTCGTTAAAATGCCTCGCTTCTCTTTTCCAGCCAGCCTCCTTCTTCGTGCCCCTCTATGGGTGTTTTTCCAAATGACCTCCACTCTAAGTCTTAATGAATTTTAATTACCTTGAGGTGGAGTCCAGAATGTTAATGATACTTTAATACAATAAATCTCTGATTAAGTAAGGTGGGCTCTTTTTTGCCTCACTCCTTTAGTGAGAAAGATTTGTATTCAGCACACTGAGTTTTAATGCCTCACAGCTGAAGCTTAATATCTTTTCATGGTTTCAGAGATTAATTTAGAGTAATTGAAAAAAAATCCCAGAATTATAATGTAAAGAACTGAAGATCCTTTGGATTAAATATATCCAGAGAGGAAAATGATGTGTATTTATGCATAAATTTACCTTTCATTTTATTTTAAATTCTATGATATTTTTCCTGTTGATCTTACCAAACTTGTGCTCAGTCCTTCCTTGGTGTGTATCTTTGAAACTATAATCACCTTTCTGCTGGTTTAGGGAATTTGAAATGAAGATGCTTCACTAGCAGAGTGGTAGCATTGTTAAATGTGCATTTCCCATTTTCCTTGCCATCATTTCTAGTGCTCTACCCAGCTTTATTTAAAGTGAGAAGAAGTTTTACACTGATTACAAATAGAATTGACCTGAAATTTTTTCTTAAGTCTTCATCCACTCAGCATATCCAATTCTTTCTTGACAGACTAGAAACCCATGATAAAACTCACTACCAAAAATATTTTCTCCTGAGTTTGAGCAGTGTTTCCATAATGAGTTACTGACCCTTAGCATTACAAAATTTTGACTGACTCTTACATCTGATGCCTTTAGAAATATTTCTGCCTTTACAGTATGTCACTCATGAGCAATGAAAGCATGATGATTTGGAGAACAAAATTCAAATTATCTCAAAAAAGTAACTGTCCAATTTTTTTACCTCCGACTCATACACTTTAAATATGCTTTCTTGTGCTTCTGTGTGTATAATGCATTATTGATGAACAAAAGCACCACAACTCTGGAAATAAAATGTCAGTATCTAAAATACTAAGCTTCAAAAACAAAGATAAAATCTCTCAGAGGTACTAATTACTGAGACTGAAAAACATTGTGTGGTAGGGGCTACAAGGACAACTCAGAACTGTTTTTAGTTTTCCATGGTGTAAGTCAAGGAAAAATATTACCAACTGGAAGAACTATAAAGGAATGGAATAAGGCTTCTTTCAAACAGATTGTTTTATTTGACTGTGAGAACGTTTTGAGAAAACAAAATGCATACACCAGGACCTCTTGAGTACCTTAGTTACATCAAAACAACTGGGTAAACTTTTCATAAAGTGTCTGTTAGAAGATATGTATGCACTTAAAGCCCAGCACTGCATCAGGATGTTTTTACGATAGGACCAGCACTGCCCAGCACCACACTCAGAGTTCAGTGTAATCAGGGCTTGCCCACATGACCTTATAGTCACTGCAGGCTGTCTCAGGGCAGGGAGGGGTTTGTGGTGTTTGCAGTTATGGTGAGAAAGAGATGGGACTGATGCCTCTTTAGGTATCAACAGCACAAATAACTCTTGGCACTGCTTTCAGCAGTATGGCTTAGCGGAGAAACCACAGATGGGCTACACGGGCTCGTATTCTGAAGTAAAGGACAGAGTTTGAAAGGGGGGCTGTTCAGTAGGGAGGAGAAGTTAAGACAGTGAAATGGTGCTGTCCACTGCAGTCTTGACAATGCAGCACTTACCTGTTGTGATGCACTAGATTGTTATTTGGATGCTGCACTGGGTGTTGTGTTACACAAATGTTTCTCCCCTTTCTTCAGTTGGTTGTTCCCTTGGTAAGGTGATCTGTCCCTTGCAGCCTCTCCCTTTGCCCCTCCTCACTGTGTCCCCTTGGCTGCGGCCTTCCGTCCCCGCCTCCCATTCCGTGGGTATAAATGTCCCTTGGGTTTGGAGCTCTGTCTCTTTATTCACCTGGAAGCCCTACGATACAGATGTCCCCTTCCAGCTAATAAACAGGACATCAGAACCACGTGGAGAAAGAGCGCTTCTCGTCCTTTACTTCGTCCATGTAGGATCCGTGCGGGCTTAAATCCCAAGCTAGCCGGGGGGATTTACAGCCCGAAACCCACGGGTTCCTTCACTTACCTAAAATTATTTGAATATACAGACACAGCAAGGGGATGTCTGCTTTTCCCGAGCCCTGTTAGTTTTGCAGATACAAAGAGCTTTTGGCATGTACTAGGCAAGAATAACTGCCTCGGAGAGGTGTACTGAGCAAGAAGAGGTGAAGTAATGCTTGTTTTATTTTTTGAAAGGAATATTTGTTTCATTTCTTCACCTCTGGGTGCCCATCCTGAGTCCTTGTGCACATGGAAGTAGTCACCTAATCTTCCACTGAATTATTTGTGTCTTACATCAGTGTTTGCAGGTTGAGGGCTTAATGGACAAGGTCTATGTCTGTTATCAATTTGTCTCAAAAACCGAAAGTGAATGATGATGATTTTGCCCTGAGTCTGCAAAGATTGATGCATTTTCACTGTTCATTTCAAAACAACTTGTATCAAAAATTCTTCTGCAACACATAACAGTCATAATGCATTTTTATGTTGTCAACAATAAATCAAAACAAGTCTAACAACCACATATTGCTATGGACAGCAGTCAGATTACGAGCCACGTTTGCCAAGTCCTAAAGCTCCCTGCCAACTCAATTTCTGCAGGAATGGCAAGCCTGCTGCATTGAATAATAATGTGGAATCAGATAAGGAGATAATTACATAAAGGACAGGAAGGAGAGAGAAGGGTGAAAACCAGACATGTTGGGTCTTATCAGCCTCATACTTGATGTGAAGGCAGGTGGATGGTCACTGCCTGACCACGGTGCAATCGGTAGCATCAGAAAGGTGCCAGCAGCTGCTGATCTCAGGCCTGCTCGAGGAGCTGTTTCCTGTGTTCCTGGAACATCTTCTTCCAGGAGAAAATAAATGATGGTGTTTGCCAAGGAAAGGTAACATAATGAGAACAAATCCAGTGGAATGTTTAGGCTGGCTTTGGATGAAGTCTTGGAAACCAGCACTTTGCCTTCTGGGCTCTTTTGACTGAATTCGGTTTAATGCACTTTCAGGGATTTGTGTATTTATCAGATTTATTATTAAAATTTCACAAGAATAAAATAGAGGGAATACATTAAGATGCCTTTAGATCAGATTTTAAATACCCACAGACCTATTAAAAACATGTACTGTTTTTTTTTTTCATATAAAATCAACAAATTTGGCTCCAGAGTAATGTTTTTCGTGCATTTCTCAGCATTTCAAAGTTGTTAATAATTTCAAATGTAGTTTTAAAAAGACATTGGGTTTAATAACAAAGGTAGCCTTTCTTCCTTATTCTTAGCCATGGACTAGGCAGCATCAGAAAGTGTTTTATAGGCCAGAGCCTCAGCTAAAGGTTGACTTTTAACCACCTCCACTAATGGATTTCAATATTGTTCGCCCATATTTTCTCATGCAGACATGTAATTAGAGCTCACAAAATGAGAACAATGATCCCATATTTGCCTTTATTTGTTTCAAATGTTCATTATAATTTTCCTGTCATTCTGTTTAAGTAGAATTCTATTGTGGTGTTTATGAGCACTGTATTCAGCCACCCTGGTATTATAAATTCACATACCATATTAAAGTCACAAACTGTATAGAGATTTGCCTGGTAATGAGTGTTACTAACTGAGATGATGTTTCAAAAATTCTGGCTTTTAACCTGTGAGACACAAGCATGAGTTCATGATATTTAAGATGTACTATTAAAAAAAAAATCCCTCTAATTTTACTTCCTACAATCAATTGAAAATTACAAAGCATTCTGGATCAGAGACACAAAGTACCTAGTGCCTGCTCTTATTTGGAAATTAGTGCACCTAGGCAATTCCAGCTAACAGTTTTAAACAGATCAAGAGAGATTTAAAGAAGTACATATGCAAGTAATTAAACAATTCTACTTGTTGGATGATCTCACACCTGAGAGAGAACAAAGGTCATATAAAAAAAATAAATATTGGTTTGGGTTTAAGTGTATTTACTGAATATTACTTATACCATCCTTAACAGCAATATACCTTTCAAGTATCTTGAGAACTTGGCCTGCTTTGCAAGCCTGGTTTTTGTGCAGTGATTGCTCTTTGTGGCTTCTGAGTAAGATATTTGGGTTGTTTCAGAGCTCTAGAAACAAATCTTCTCCCTTGAAACAAATTATTTTGCCTAGAAAAGGCTGACGGAGAAAACAAAATTAAACCAGTGCAGTTGCTGGTGGGTTTGTTTGACTGTTCAGAACCTGGTCCACAGCCTTTGGAAAGATTTACCTCAGCTCTAGGAATGGCTACAAACTCTACCTGTGCAAGTCAAGGGAAAAGGAAAAGGAAAAGGAAAAAAAAAAGGAAAAGGAAAAGGAAAAGGAAAAGGAAAAGGAAAAGGAAAAGGAAAAGGAAAAGGAAAAGGAAAAGGAAAAGGAAAAGGAAAAGGAAAAGGAAAAGGAAAAGGAAAAGGAAAAGGAAAAGGTGACCTCCTAGTCCAAGACTGGTCCCATTACTAGAGGTGAGAAATTTTTGGTAGATACAGGTACCCATAGAGATTTGCAACAGGAGAAAAAGATTAACAAGTGACACCCTTCCATACTTTGACATACAGGGAATGTTTAAGCCACTGCAGGACAGAAACAATGAACATGGAAATCCACTTGCGTTATTTTTTGGCTGGCTTATTACACAACTGCTGGCACAGTGCCTAATTTACATTTCAAATACTGTAATTTCCCTTGTAAGTGCTTCTTTGTTTTGTGCATTTCACTGTGTTAAGGTAATTGAACTTACTTTTAAGGGAGATTACTATTGTTGGACCTGAAACTTTCACAAGGTCTTCTCAGTCAGACACCACAGCCATTCCCATTGCCCCTCGCACCACTTGCAGGGACAGGAACAAACAGGAAAAATCCACCAAACAATCTCTGAGGTACCCTCTACATATGTGCAGGAATTTCTTTCTGTCCATTGCCCTTCCTGGACATAAGTCAGCAGTGAATCCACTTGAAATATTTTCTTCCCAGACAGTTTTTGGAGCAGTAAGTCACTCTTACAGTCAGACTTCAGTTAATTTCATAAATGAGGCAGCTGTCCCTTTTTTTTACTGCCCTTCTGCCCAATGCCCATTTTTAGACAAGTGTGATCTGGAACATCCCGTTGTTTGGAATCTTTCCTTTGCCTGCCCTGCTGGTATCTTTGGTTCAACACCGTGGAGATTACATGGAAGCAGATGCTTACCAAGAAAGATCTCAGCTCTTTGAGCCACAGCTGTATTGCTTTAGGCATTGCAGTGTTTGAATCAGGTTTGTACACTGTCCTATGCAACTGAGCTCCACTGTCCAGCTGTTTGCTCCTGGTTTACCACAACCTTTTCCTGTAGGAGGCCAGGAAAGAGGCAGAGAGAGCTGTACCAAACCACAAGCAATGCTTCAGTCCTCTGCTGCTGTTGTTATTGTTATTGTGCCACACCCACTTCTATCCCTTGATGTGAAATACCATAGGGGGTTCCACACTCTTATCAGTGTCTCCCCCAAGTGAATGAGGGCATAACCACTGACCTCAGATGGAAAACACAACTGAGTGTTTGCATCCAGCCACCCCCAGGGTGTCATTCACCTCAGCTTGTAGCCTGGTCACCCTTGGAGCCCTATAGTTTATGTATGAAGGCTTGTCTTTGCCCTTCCTGAAGGCTCTGGAGATCTTTCTGATTATCTCTGAGCTGCAGCAGGGATTTCCTTTCTGTGGCCACTCTGGATAGATCAACAATAATTTGACCTCCTGCCCCTGACAGACTTGTTCCTTGGAATGATTTGTTGTACATCCATTTGTTTACCTGTGTTGTCAAAAAAACCCCAAACCTCTGCAAGTGCAATTTGTAACAGAGAAGGTAGATCTTCCAAAACTGCCAGCAAGAAAACAGAGCAGGAATGAGCTGCTCAAAATAACTGGCCTGTGACCTGGAGTTGTTCTGTTGAACAGTGGTGCACCTTTTGCTGAACAGTAATGATGAGCCACCCTGTTGAGTTAAGCCAGTGATCCTTCTACCCTTATTTGTGCAATGGTCTGCAACAGAAAAAAAAGGACTACACTTTAAGAATAGAACAACATATCCTTGATATAATCTCCATATCATAACATATCCTTGATGTAATGAACAGCTTCCCAGCAGCTCATGATCCTCCTGAAGCACAAGTTCCAACTGCACCTCCATGCTGAGACACTGATGACAGATTTTTTTCTTTCTTCATCTGAATATTTTTTGAATTCACTAAAGCTTTTCGCCTGCAAAGTTACCTCGAGCATTAAGTTTTCCAGCTTAATGCTCTGTGATTTGGGGTAAGTGTTTCTGGTTTTTTGATTGCTTTAGAATTCTCTCTAGTTCTTAAATTATGTAATTTTTCTGTTCACCTCCTGTACACCATTGTGATTTTATGGAGTTTGTAATGTCACAGCTGAACTCTCTCTTTTCTGGGCTTTTATTTACAATGTGCTTTATGGGGGCTTATTTGCAAAGGCTTCCTTGAGATGCTAAAACTGAAGAGTTTTATCTCCTGTCCTTATATCAGGAAGGACTTTTATCTTGAGATGATGGTAATATTCCAAAATAAAAATTCTAAAGTATCTTGTAACAACAGAATTAAGCTATTACAAGAGTCTATCACCAACCTCCAATGTGCAAATGACAATGCAGAAGAATGAGCACTTCAGCTTTTTTATTATTTGCCTTTATACTGGAGCAGTGTTTCTCCAAATCTATCTATCTATCTATCTATCTATCTATCTATCTATCTGTCTGTCTATCTCAGAAAGGATTGTCTAGATTAATTATCAGTTTATGTACAGTTATATATTATAAAAATGCTAAAAGTTCATTCTTATATTGCATTTTAATTACAAGATTTTCAGTATTTTTTCTGAAGGTTATACATCTTAGCACTCAACAACCCTTTAAAACTATGATCTACTAGATGTAGAATCAGAAATTATAAGCTATTATTATTTATGCAGACCTAAATACTTTTTTTTTATTGTTTAAAGTCTAACAAAATCCTTTTGTTGTCTTAGAAAACCCCATATACACATCAGTAAACTGGTGAGGCTGCTATTTTCCCCTGAGTGCATTGCTATGTGTTGTTAATTTTCAGAGAAAGCTGTTTATGGACTCAACATCAGTGAGTATATCATTACGTATGACGTTCTCACAAGCCTTTGTAATTAAATTCCAGTGTTTGGCAGAAATAGGATCAGATTTACCAGATGAGGCAGCAGAACCCTGTAGTCAGAATTCAAGGATTTAACACAGCACTCTTTTCTGCAAATGTGTTTTGAAAAATAATTTGCTAGTTTTCTCTGCAGAAATTCCCTTAATGTGGATCCTTTAGTAAATAAATGAAGAAATAAGTATTTCTAACCAAACATATTATAATTTGCAATTGACATTATTGATTCTCTTCCAAAACCAGTTTGGGGCTTGCTGCAAATTCCTGTAGCTATTTAGAATAAAAGTGAATGTGTAGAAGTATTATTTGATTGTGTTGTCTATGCCAGAAATACAAAATATGAAATATAAACAAGAAACATCTAAATTCTAACACCAGCATTTCTACAAAGCCCCTGCCTGTTTCCATAAAATGTTTATGAATTTTGCATGTCCCATTTGCCATATGACCAATCTGAAATTCTTTTTGACCCAGTTAAATACTCACTGAAAACTTAAATGGCTTCAGCAAACCCCTGTCCAGACCTTTGTTTAGATATCAAAAGATGGATTAAATCCTAATTTAAGGCAGTCACATATGAAATATCAGCCTTTCAGCCTGTGTTTCAATGCTGCTTCCTATAAAATGATGAGAATAAATTTCACCATTCCCATAGGATTTTGGGAGGATTCATCAGGATGTCCTTGAAAAACTGAAAAGCACTGGTCCGACAAACATCTTCATCAGAAGTGTTTATCTTTGCTGCTACTTAGCTCCAAAGAAATGAAATATTGATTGTCTTCCTAGATTGCTTTAACCCTTTCTACTCTCACTGCAAGCGGGGTTCATAGAGCAGAAATTACTTAATTAACCTCTTACTGGACATGGTCACATTACTACCAAGTGGGTTTTTTTAACAAATTCTTAATGGTTGATGATTTTTAGCAAATGTTTAGTTCAGGTTTTTTCATTTAAAAAGAAAAGCTCTGAAAATAGTCCTGTTCATTTCAGTGGGGAACCTTTCTCTTGCATACAAATGACATGCCATGATCCCAGAGAGAAAACTGCAAGGGAAACTTCAATGGATGATCAGTGTGTAGAAAGACCACATCGTTGAGGTCTTCTGTAAATTTGGGTTTGGAATGAACTAGATCAGATTGCTCATTCTGCTTCTAGCGTGAGATTTCTCTGTGATTTATTCATGAAGGGCTTTATTAATGGGATGTTCAAGATCAGCACATCTGCAGGCTGGGGAGCACCTTTGGTGCACTGCTGAGCAAACCAGCGTCCTTTGCTGTATAGAGGCACCTTTAAAGCTTCAAAACCATCCATTTCCTGCAGTTTAATGTCACCAGAAAGCGTGACATATCTTCATATCTGCAGAATGACAGTCTTGCTTTTGTGCTTTCCTTTCCCCAGCTGTAATTCTTAGGCTCTGAACTTTATATGATATTTATCTATTATTTTAAGAGTAGCTTCCATGAATAACTTACAATTAAACAAAATAATTAGGTCCTGAAAGAAAAATTTAAGGCTTTGCATGATGAGGACTATTAATCTCTCCCAGAAAGGGCTGCAGACACATTGGACATCAGCAGCCAAGAAGTGCCAAGGCTGTAAAAACTAAGATAAATGACTGTTTTGCTTAAGCCTGTCTGCTGTTTATGGGCCTAAGAGGGGCTTAGCTTCTGAGTGATAACATACACTGGATCCACCCACAGCACTTTCACTTGGACTCATTTTCACACATTTTGAAGTAGCTCTGTGAGCACTCTTTTCCATGAATATCGCTTTAAAAAAATGGTTTGCAAACGCATCACATCACTCATGTTCATAATGGCATTTGTGCCCTTTGAGGTGCATAAAGGCAACTTAATCATTCCAAATGCCATGTCACATCCTGGCTTCCTGCTGAGAAATCTGGCAGTGTTTGGAGGCTTGGCAATACGACATTACAGACACTTAAACTGCATCTGCGCCTCTGTCACAGGCTGGCTGAAGAGGGAGGGGGGAAGAGGAAAGGCATTTTTTAATGTATGGATCAGTTTTTAGACCTAAACTGGGACTAGAAATATCCAGTAAGAAGTGACAGACAGTAGCATGCTGCAAAAATTCCCAACGCAACACCCGCCCTGCTCCTGCCTTGTGTGAAAGGAGCTGTATGTTTTTCCCAATTACTTTGCCTGGTCAGTCTTGGAGGCTCCAGCAATACCTTAAAAAGGAGGGGCCTAAAACCGGCTTCCATTTTAGCCTTGGCATCCATTTGAGCCAATAACCTTATGCTGCTGTGGTTGTTTGGCCAGGAGGAGCAAAAGTGATGTGCCTCCATTCCCTGGGGAAGCAGCCCTTTTAATCTCCTCTGCAAACTGTTCGTCGCAGCTGTGGCCCCTGGGGCTCTGTGCAGCAGGGCAAAGCTGGACACTGTGGTTTGCCCATCTTCTGCCACCAAAATGCAATTGTTCTTACAAGGGAAACAACCCAAATGTAGGTTTTCTTCATCTCCTCAAACCCAATTGTTATAATCACCAGGTGCTTGTTTCCGATGCTGCCTCTTCTCGGGTGTCTCCCGCTGGTCCTCGCCCCTCGGTGACAGCATTTTTTTTGAGAACAGCATTACTGGATTCTGCCACTCTGAGAGCTGGATGGAGTGTGCTGTTCCCTGGGGTAAAACACGGTTATCGTGGTGAATCTGATTTCAGTTCCCATTCGGTAATTTTGTTCTCTCTGGCTACAGGAAAAGTTGTAATTGGTGACTGAAGAGCTTCCTTACAGCAAAACAGCGTTTAGGAGGATAGATAGAATTTAGAGAATACACACCTCACTTATTGATACAAAACAGCCTCTGCTCCTACCTGCTCACAAGGTAATTTGTTGTTTTCCACGTGGAGGCTTTGTAAGGACAGATTTCTCTTCTACCTGATTGCCTCAGCCAGAGTTTCCTGTTGTGGCTCACAGATGCAGGGCTCCCCTCAAGGCCCTTCCTACCCAGCAGGATCCAGATGACCAGGCAAACTCCAAATCTGGATAAGCAAAACTAGTGCATCTCATTGGGCACAACCTCTGCCAAGCTACCAGCTTGCTCTGCTGGGTTTGTGGTACCCTCTGGCTGCTGCATCCCTGCCCTGGCTGCTGCCCTGCCTCTCCCCAGCCACAGCATCATCCCAGGATAGCAAAGCAGCAGCACAGCTTTGTTTGGGGGCTGCCAGCGTGGGGCAGCTCCCCTCCCTCACAGCCATCTGGAAATGGATGCTGCATGACTGGCTTTTCCTCGTGCTCTGTTTCTGCTCCACATGGATGCATTTTATTTGTGACTGATGTTTTGTTATTAGGGAAAAAATCAATTTATTTAGATATGCTGCTATGTTGTTTTATGCTTCACTACCTTACTCGTTTCCATTTCTGTTAAAATGACAATATGAAATAATACCATTCTAACTCAAAAGATGTGTTTAAATTACAGGCACAATGACTCTTGTCCTTTTTTTGCCTTTTTTTTAAGACACAAAGTTATGTAGGAACCACTTCAGAGCATTTTAATAAACTTCAGAAATATAAATTAAAAATGTATAGCTGGGAAGCATCAAGGAGACAATGCAGAAGAAAAAGCAGAGACAAGACCTAAATTTTAACAGTATGCCAAGTAAGGGGAATGGTAATCAATTCATGTATTCCAGCTGGAGTGTGATTCAGAGTATATTACAGCTCTCCAGCATCTAGTGTGTTTATACACAGCCATAGGAAAAATTTAAATACCCTTATATTTTCACTCTAGTAAGCCACATAGTGTTGGACATACAACATACAAGTTGCTAAGCCATTGTTATCTTGGTGCTGGCACAATGCTATTATTTGCTGTTTGAAATGCAGAAGATAAAGAGTAATTATGTAATAATTAAACAAGAAAGGAAAGTATGTGCCCCTGGAAGTTAATTATATCCATCCTTTGATAGTCTCTCTTATCTATGCAGCGCAGGATACTGGGATTACCATTCCACTGAAATTTAGTCAGGAGTCTACATGCACAGTATGAGATGCTCTAAGCTGAAACCCATTATAGCAGATAGCAAATGTGTAATGAAACTCTTTGGGTCTCAGATATTCACCAGATTAAATACAAACTCGGTCTATGAAGCAACTTTTCAAAAGCCTTAAATGCCCAACAATACAAGAGGAAACTTCTAAATGCTGGGGGGGTTTCCAGCTTCCTGGAGAAACTGGCTGCTCATGGCTTATATGGATGCAGTGCTCACAGGGTAAAAAACTGGCTGATGGCCAGGTCCATGGCGTGGTGGTGGCTGCAGCTGCATCCAGCTGCTGGCCAGGCAGAGGAGGAGTTCCCAGGGCTCTGTGTTGGGCCACTCCTGTTTCATACCTTCATCAAGATCTGGACAAGGGGCTGAGTGCACCCTCAGGGAGTTTGAGCTGAGACCAAGTGGGGCAGAAGGAAGAGCTGATCTGCTGGACAGCAGGAAGGATGCACAGAGGGATCTGGGCAGGCTGGATGGATGGCCAAGGCCAATTGCATGAGATTCAACAAGGTCAAGTGCTGGGTCCTGCACTGCAGGCAATGCTCCAGGCTTGGGGAGGAGTGTCTGGAAAGTTGCCCTGTGGGAAGGGACCTGGGAGTGTTGGCTGAGAGGGGCTGAACACGAGCCAGCTGTGCCTAGATGGCCAAGCAATAATGGCATCCTGCCCTGGATCAGCAATAGCGTGGCCAGCAGGACCAAGGCAGTGATAGTCCTTCTGTACTCTGCACTGGTGAGGCCACATCCCAAATCCTGTGTTCAGTTCTGGGCCCCTCACTACAAGAAATCTTGCCTGTCTTCCCTCCATTTTCTCTTTCTCTTTCTCTTTCTCTTTCTCTTTCTCTTTCTCTTTCTCTTTCTCTTTCTCTTTCTCTTTTTCTTTTTCTCTTTCTCTTTCTCCTCCTTCTCCTTCTCCTCCTCCTTCTCCTTCTCCTTCTCCTTCTCCTCCTCCTTCTCCTCCTTCTCCTCAAGAAGTCATTCAGATTTAAGGATCTATTTTATTATTACACTTTACACACAAGAAGGGGAATGAGATGAATGAGAAAATTTCAACAGAACATGATACTGGCATACATTAAAAGAAATTTTCATTGGCAGTGCTTGTCAGTATAATCCCAAAGATGTTTTCCAACTTTGGAAATTCTGTTTTAACAATTAATTTTGAACAGTTTAATTTGAACAAATCTTTGCAGAAACACAGTTCTGAGAAGTTTGCTTTAAGTAGCAGAATGGACTTCAGATGTAATGTATATATAAATGCAGTTTTATTACCCAAAAAGTGAATAATGACCTTTTTATCTTTTTTATGAGAAAGGAAAACAAAGAAATGTTGAGCTAAATTAGTTGCTTTGTTTGCTGCAATTCTTTTTGATCAATTAGGATACAAGGTTAAATTGTAATAATAAGTGCAGAAGTGTTGGTAACGTGATAATAAATATTGATGTAAGTTTGACATAACAGACTGATTTGTGTTGCCAATAATAAATTGATACCCTAATATTTTAATCAATAAAATTAAGAAAGGCTTTCAAACCAATATGTAATACAGATAAAATAAGGCTTAAAAGGTTGTTCCTTGGCACTGTCCCTAAGGTGACATATCTGGAGACAGCAGAAACATCCTGCTCTGCCAGACATTGCTAAAGATAAGCAAGGTGAAAAAGAAAGCAGGCTGGAGCTTTGGTGGAAGGAAACACAATTTAGTTTTGGTAATGGAACACTCGCTTCTTTTTTTGACTTCTGTTTTTCCAAGGCTGAAGGTGTTTGTGAGGACGTCAGTGAGATTTGTCAGAGGTGGTACTGACAGATCCCAGGTACTATCCAGCCTTCCTGATCTCAGGAAGGAGGAGCAAGATTTGAGCCTAGAACTTACCTTCCCCACCTCCCCACCAGCAGCTTCTGTCCCTCTCTAGCAATTCCAGCATTTTCTACCCTCTTTGGCCCCCGCAGCCTGAGCCATCTGCACCTCATCGCATTCAAGCTTTGCTTTCCAGCTGCTCAATTCTGCAATTAAAAGACCAGGCTAGAACAGAACTAGTCCCTTCTGCACATTTCCATATGTGTACAGCTGAAAACAACAATATACTGAACAAACCCAGGTGGAGATACCAGAATTTTACACCTGCTTAAATGCATCACACTATAAACGCCTTGGGCTTTACTTACTGATCTCTTTAACAAAGCTCTTTTCAACATGCTGTCAACTGAGAGAAATCTGGCAAGAGCTTGTGAAAATTACTACTCTCAGGAATACTTCTAAGGCTTGAGTGGTCCTGTGAGTTTGGAGTCAGACAGTAAGAGGCAAATCTCAGTTTGTTTTAATCAGGAAAAACATCATGTTTACTGTTATGCATCCTCAGATGCCCTGATTTTTATCTCTAATTTGTATTTCTCACTTAGAAGAGAGCAGAGCATAATCATTCAAGTGCAATAATTTTCCTACAACAGAGTAATATTTTTGCAGCAAGTAAAAACAAATGAGGGTCTCTTTTGGACCTTAGCAGATGCGGCCGAAATACCACACTGAGGTAATGGAAAGAGTGGATTCCCAATGGGCTGATGGCTATAGTTAATTACACAGGTGCTTGCCAACGGCCTGGAGATAGCAGAACTTCTTGGCCTCAGACAGTAGAACAGATGATTGCACAGCTACAGAGAGCATGTGTTTTACTCTCCCTATGATTTGATTATATTGGACAAGATTTCATACGAGAAGCTTTTTGTTTGCATGTTCTCCTATACTCTGTGATTCATCCAGTCTCTTGTGAGAGAGCCTGGCCATTCAGCCAGCTTCATTTGAAGACCATCCCTTTTCAGAAAAAAATTACCTTCAAAGTCCAAAATCCCCTATCACTATCATTAGAGAAAATATCTTCTCTTCCCTGTCTGTTTTCACTTTAATTTGCTCTTTCAACCAACACTACTCATTATTCTACTCACACTGGATCTACCAAAGGTTTCTACCTCTGCTTGTCCTGTCCCCACTTCATTTTTCTGCCATTTTCTGTCTCTCCTCAGTGATATTTCTTCCTTCTTATCTGCACAAGTGACATGTGCATGTTCTGTATACCTCTGAACCCAGCAGCTAAATTCTTGAGTCCAGCAGGATCTTACAACTGACCTTAAATGTCTAGGACTTGTCAGCAGTCCCTGGAGAGCATTGGGATCCTGTAAGGATCTCATGTTCATGGCAAAGAGCCAAGCATGGTGTGAGTCTCAATCCCTTCCCTCCTACAGCTGCCTTACCCAAGCAACTGCAAATGTTCATGGGCACCTTCCTGAAGTGAGGCGCCTGCCTAGGAGGGTCTGACTCACTTTGTGCAGTTGCCTCTAGGTTAGAGTTTGCAAACAAAAAGCATGAAAGGCACTTAATTTCCTCCTCATACAGAGAGGATTCAAAGATCAGTGATAACTGCTATTCAGGTTGCTAATAAATGGTAATCAATTTTAAATCACTAAAACCAGTTACAGAGAAGGGGTTAACAGGAAGAATACCTTGTGCCTTGCCGGGGCTGGAGAAGAAAAAGAGCCTGGACACTGGTGGAAATAGAGGAAAAGAAGAATAAAGGTGACAGCTGAGATGAAGAGGCAAGTGGACCGAGTGAAGAGTTTGTCTGAATTAAATTCACTAGCTTTGGCTTGAAATTTTAAGCTATGATGTTGCTTTTCTGGGTTTTTGTCTGGGCGGTTGTGGGGTTTTTTTGGTTAGTTGAAGTTTTTTTTGGCCTACTTGAGTGCCTATTTCAATGAAAAACCCAAGCAAGTCAGACTGGCAATTGAGACCCAGGCATTTCACTTCCAAGGAAAGTTCTATATGGATACCCAATGATATGAGCAGTCCTGTGTCCCAGACTTAGAAGATGCAGTAATCTGTGGGTCTCACTTTCTTTTACAGGCAGGGTGGTCATGGCCACAGCTGCCTGTGCACGGATTTGTGCAGGGCAATGTAAATCACATCAGTGTTTCTCAGCTGCAGTTGCAGGAATTGCTGCCTGCCTTGGAGCCACGAGAGCACTCTCTGCAGCAATGTCCTTTCCACTCTGCTCTCTGCACCACAGCTGCTTCTCTGGTTTTTTATAATGCTTTTCATTCTCTCTTTCCTTATGAATCTCATGACTGTGAGATATGAATTTAACTGGAGCTTAGTGTCCTTTACACCTAGAGCTATTCAATACATTAGCCTGTTAAGACCTGCTGTTAAATAAGACTCTGCACTGCATTTATAGGCTACAGTTAGGCTAAATTCAATTTCCTACCCTTCCCAAGAGTGCAATGAACATTTCCGTTGCAGAGACTGGAGTTAATGGTGGAATTCTCCCTCAAGAAAGTAGTAGTTTCTCTCGTCTGCATAAATGAATAAAAATCAGGACTTTCCCTTAGAGCTTCTCTCAGGACATCTAGCTAGTGACTCATAGATTTCTAGACCATTTCCTGCCTTTCAAATCTGTCTTTCAGGCCGTCCATCCATCCATCCATCCATCCATCCATCCATCCATCCATCCATCCATCCCAAAAAAGTAATTTCCTAAATCTTTACTTCCCATGAATCCCAAAGCTCTCCCCAGGCCACATTTCGTGAATACTGCTTGGGTCACCACATGGTCCTGCAGCTGCCAATTAAATTTGAACTCTTCACATAAAGCACACTATTTTTCTGTAGATTAAGATGAATTTTAGAGAAGAGTAAATTCAGGGGCACAATTGGTGATAGAGCCATCAAGCACAAAAGCAGTGATAATTTGGGCCGCTCAGTTTAGAGATGGTTGTAAATGACCAAAGGGTCACCTCAGTTTTGCCAGCTTTGCTGGGGGTCAAGCAGAATTCCAGCAGATCCCTGCCCTATCTGCCAGACCCAGCACCTTTCCTCTGGGGACCCCATATGTCCAAGCAGGCCAGGTCTGGACCTGGGCTCCTGGAACAAAGGTTCTCAGCCTTTTGGCAATATCACATATCTCCAATCAGGGACCCTTTCTCCAGCCTTATCTTCTTTCACTGACTTCAAGATCCACCAAAATTCTGATTGGAGGAAATTTTGGATTTTTTTTCCAAATTCAAATAGAATATGAGCAATAACCAAGTGAAAATTAAATTCCTGGTGATGAGGAAATGTTCAGCTCTGGATGAATGAGCAGAAATTATCTGTGGCAAAAAAAGCAGGTGAGATGCAGCCATTGTGGGCTGACACGTGTTCATCTCACTTGAGCTGCTGATGGTTATTTGGGGACAGGAATAAATCAAATTTTTTGTAACTTGCAGATAGTGGTGTTGAAAACCTAAGCAGGGAAAGTAAAGCTGTGGTGTGTTTCTGGTGGGGCTGTGTCACCAGGCCCTGAAGAGCTCTGCTGTGTTGGTACAATCCTCTCCAAGCTCTGCCTGCAGAAACACCTTCTTCCCATCCAAGAGGCTTCTCCAGCTCTCAGTGAGAAGGATGGGCCCACGCTAGAGCAGGTGACCTAAGAAATACACAAGCTGATTCATTCCTAGTTCCTTGAGCTCTTCTGAAGGACAGAGAAAATACAACAGGCCAAGTTACCAAAAAGGAGTAGAGCTTCCCAATACAGGGTTCTGAATATTGTAGTCCTGTGATGGGAAGATACCCCATAGCAGAACTATTTCCAGCTAAACTTTTTGGAAAAAAGAAGAGATTTCCTCAAGGGAGAGAGAGCTTAATGTAGAAAAAAGGTCATTAAGCAATTTCTGCATATTTTCTGCAGAATTTAGGTAGTCACTGCACCTTGTCAGTGACAAGTCCAGTGGAATAGGGTAGGAAAACAGAATTCTTTTTTTGCTGCAAATAAAGTTGCTATTCAACTTCTCTTGCCAGAAACTCTCATCCAAGAAGATAACAGGCCTGCTTGTTACAGAATGTATTTACAGCTTCACTACAATAATTAAATTCCCATAGCAGGACTTCAGTGGAAGTGCAGTGCTGCTTCAAATCCTGTGTGACATCAGACTCATGGGCAGAGTGGGCAGATTTGAGGCACTGTTCACTTTGTACATGCCTCCCTGATTGCATGCCAGGGCACACAAATTGATGTACAGAAACAAACCTACATGCTCTCCACTCTGCTGCTATTTTCTGCTTTGGGAGACAAAACACTTAATGAAAAATAACTTGGTTTTATGACAACACCTATCTAAAAGAATAAAAAAGGGATTTATATTCTATTTATTTTTTTTTTTGTTCTCTGCCCCTAATTTATCTACTGTGCATTCATCTACTCCCTCTTTCTAAAACCAGACTTAATTATGCTACTGTTAGTGGCTATGAAGCTAAATTCTAAGTGACTTTCATCACAGTCTGTGTCTTATCATCTCAGGGAGGGAAGAAGTGACTCATCTTTTTTCATTAGGATGAATAAACTCATCTCCAGAAGATAAAAGATGGTCCAGACTACATCCCATCCCTTGAACCAAATATAATGCATTTTCAAGTAGAGAACATTTGCAAAAAAATGGAAACTTTTCTCCCTGAGTAACCTGATTGATTTCAGCAGGACCGAGTCAGATGGAGTCAGGGAGCTGTGACTTGATACAAAAAATGTATTTTTTGCTGAGAAAGGACACAGGGACAATTTTAGTTATGTGTATTGGGCAATCACATTGAGCAGGCACAAAAGGCATGCATCCCCCAGAGTATCAGCTGTCTGCATATAGATCTTATTATTCCCTTTCCTTTCTAATTCAGCTCAGGCTGAGATGAATAATTGCACTTTTATCACAGTGCATCCAATCCCTGTCCTTTCCTTGCCTTGTATTTTGCCTCACTGTACCTTGCCTCTGCCTTTTGCCATCACAATTCAATATTATGGTTAGTGTAAAATTGTTCTTCAAAAAGTTTTAAGAGTGACTACATTGTTAGGATAATACCTGGAGGTTCTGTTTGCTCTGTTCCAAGAGCTCCTCTAAAAACTTAAATTAACAGCAGAAGTCTTGTGTTTTGCTAGCAGTCATACATCAAAGTACTTTTTCTGTTTCCAAAAATTGTGGTGTATTTTCCCTGGTTTGTCCGTTTCCATTAGTGTTTAATAAAGTCTCCTGGCCTGAGTGCAGCTGCTGTTTGCATTATGTGTTTCCAGTACCTTAAATGATTTTATTTCTCCCTAAAGCAATCCCAAAATTCAAAGCGATGGAGGCTTGGTGGGTGATGCTGATCCTGGAATCAGTAGATGTTCCTTCATATACTGTCCTCTACTGTCATGAAGTGACCTGCCAAGTCTTGGCCTGCTGACCAATGTGCAGATACTCCTGTCTTTGTTTTCTCCTGACAGCTTCTACTTCGTGACTAAAAAGGATTTCAGCCCGTGCTTTGTGCTGCTGGTCTTCCTGCTGGCCTTGCTCTCATTCCTGCACCCAGCAGCTGTGGCCCTCTGGATCTCAGACCCGAGAGAAATTCTCTATTTCCCCCAAACCTGCAACTTTCCATGTGAAGGTCAAGGAGAAAAGGGAGTTAGAGGAGGAGGTGAGAACAGGACAGGTTTTTACTGTGAGACAGGGAAGAGTGTTGTTGCCTGAGCTCTTCACAAGCCGGGTAGAGCACTGGCAGGCATTCTGAGAAGAGTGGTGGGGGAACATGGAGAAATCTCCCTGAGATTTCTGGGTGCTTCTGGGTGGTTGTACAGCTTGTTCAGGTGAAGAGAATCATGATTTATGCACTAATTTATGTTTAGTTAAAAAGCTAGTGGGTTCAATTTTCAATAAAAACTCTCAGTATCTTTTACAATAATACAACTCTGAGTCTTGTTTAGAAAAGTAACACTGAGTTTAATCATGTCACTCCAGGATATTTTCTCTCTTTCTTCTATTTATAATTGAGAAATCCTGAGCATGTCACATTTTTCTGCAAGTCAACAGACCCTGTTATTTGCAGTTACTGAAAATAATATTTTGGCTACAATAAAGATGGAAGCAATCTGCTTCTGCTTGTTAATGAAATGAAGTGATTCACATCTAGAAAATGAGCATTCATAGCTCTGGAGAAAGAATTGTCATCCCACAGCAGTAAACAAAATGAAATTTAGTTTCAACTGTTTACAAGTGGAAGCTTAGGAGCTTAATTGGAATATTTTAGTGGGGTTTGGGTTGGATTTTTTGGTTTTCTTTTTTTCCATTAGCACTTCTTGTCTCTTTTGTTTGTCCCATTGTGCATTGTCTCCCTGGTTAATATCTTTTTATGGGCTGAATTCTGTCTTCCTTCGCATAAGAAGGTACTTATCGAATTGTATTTACAATTATCACCTCTGGATTTATTCTTTTCCTCCTTTCTCATTGTCTCAGATGCTTAGAGGTAAGGATAAAAATAAATGGTTTGACATAATTTCTAACAAGACAGAGACAGGCCACAGCTGTCAAGGGAAGTGACAGCCACAGACAAGATACACATTGCTTTGTTCTCCCCTTCAAAGCCTTTGGTTCATCCCTAGCAATCACTCTTGATTGCCTACCAGATAACTCTCTCACCTGGGGTTTTTTTGACAAGCAGGACTCTCAACAGACTGAGATTTTTCCTTTTTGTATGACAGTCATGCCATGTGTGTACAAAAGCACTGGACCAGCACCTGTTTGCTCCTGTTTGGGCTTCCTGTGTGCTCTTGGGCGTGATCACTCAGAAGAGAAATCATCTCTCTTTGATTCAGCTGTCACACCTGGCTTCCCTGCAGACCATATGGTGAGAGGAAGGAAGCCCCAGATGTGTCTGTCCCGGGGGGAATTACCCCCCAAGTACAGGTAGGTTGCTCACATTGTTGCAAAGATTGTCCACTTAATTATCCTTTATTAGGCCAGATATCATTTATTAGGCCAGGAAAATACATAACAAAAGATACCTGTAAAAATTTGTAGACAATGATTATCCTGAAATTAATTCTGAATGAGATTTTCTCATCTAATTTTACTTAACTGTTTTAAGAAGAGTTTTATTTTGAAATAAAACCTCATTTATTACCAGTAACATGAGCAAAAGTAACACATTTTGTAACATTTAGAGTACCAGTTTTGCACCTTCAAACCATGGAAAGACACAGATAACAGATGTAACTGGCAGCTCTCCAGTGAAAAGTGCTGGTAAAGTGTTTAGCTGCCAAATAGCAGCTTCCATTATGAAGTTAATTGGATTAAATGTCCTTTTGTTTGGCTGATTGGTGATTTTTGGTTTGTGATTTAGTGGGTCAGATTGTTACTTTTATATAGCTAACACCAAGAATATTTTTAAATGCTTTCATCCAAAAAGTAAAGGAACAAGCCCTTTCCTTATTTGTTTAAACTCTAAATATAAGCGTGATCTTCTTCCCTGAGCTAGAGGTGATGGAGGAGGGAAGGAAAACTGTTGCAACAATAGGATTATGGAGGTGCAGCTCCAAATGGAGTCAGAGCTCTGTGCAGGGACGTTGGGAAGCTTGTCCCCACAAGGTGAAGCAGTAGCTCCTGAAGGAAATGGCCTCCAAGAGACAACTCAGGTATTACTAGTGTTATAAACATAATTGCCAAGTAAATCGAATCAATAATTTCCGAGAGACAAATTATTGTAAAATAACAAAGCATAAAATTTATTTCACGTTCGAATAACAAAATTTAGGTCAGCCACAAATCAATCGGACAGAGTCTAGCCCGGGACTTAGGCTCTGGGTGACACACGTACACAGCTCTGAGCCCCTGTATGCATCAGAGTGGAAGTGGCACACCATAGCCGTGTCCGAGTCCAGTTCTTACACTCTTTTTCTTGCCACAGGCCAGGATGTCCTTTGTCCTTTTCATAATCAAGTAAGTCCCAAAGCTTTTCTGTTGTGATGCACTATATAGGTATTTAGATGTTCTGCACTGGGTGAACTGTTCCCCTTGTATCCCTTGGTAAGGTGATTTGTCCCTTGAAGCCCCTCCCTTCGCCCCTCCTCACTGTGTCCCCATAGCTGTGGCCTTCCGTCCCCACCTCCCATTCTGCGGGTATAAATGTCCCTTGAGATTGGAACTCTCTCTCTCTTCTTCACCTGGAAACCCTACGATGCAGATGTCCCCTTCCAGCTAATAAACAGGACATCAGAACCACGTGGAGAAAGAGCGCTTCTCGTCCTTTACTTCGTCCATGTAGGATCCGTGCGGGCTTAAATCCCAAACTAGCCAGGGGGATTTACAGCCTGAAACCCACCGATTCCTTCACTTCTCCAGTCCCAGGATAATGCTATCAGATGGAAGACAGTCCAGCTCTCGATGTCTTGGGAATAATTCACAGGTTTCTTGTCTTCTGCTAGACAGAACCTTAAGAGCCGCGTTAACAATACACAAACCCGCGTCAGGGAAGATATACAAGTTCAACAGTCCCTTACTGGTTGTCCTTTACATGTTAAGGGATTTCCCAGAAACAGACTATAGGCTAAATGGATTATCATCAGATATGCTGTCTCCCCTAGCTCTCTGTATCCAGGTGTGCTGCTGATGGCTTACTCCTTACTTAGATAAGATTTCTGAGATCCTGTGCTGCTCTCCTCTCCTTCACATGTAAATGCAGCAAGACTATGTGTGGCATGTGCAGGACAACCCAACTCCTGAGAGCTGAAGCTTTGAGGACTAGCCTGGGCAAGTTTCCTTTAATAGTGTTCATAGTTGTAAAACCCCTCAATCTTCTCATAACCAACCTTAGCTTATTTCAGTACGTTCTTATTTATAACAATATTACATTCAGTGTATTATTTGTATATTATCACTTTATTCGCCTATGAATTTTGACACATCTGTAACACTAGGACATCCCTATTTTAACTGTGACAAGCAATATAAACAATTGCTCTCTCACTGTCTTTCCAGATGTTTGAAAATCTCCTGAATCCTCTCTGCCATGCCTATCACTTGCCTCATTTATAAATCAAGATGGAGACAGCAGCAGAGCTTTGGATCAAATGCTCTTGGGGCATGGGTTTGGAGCAGAAAGTCTGCATGTGGTGTCTGCATGACTCAAATCCAGGTTGCTCTACTGTGGCCACACTAAGGAGTCCTGCCTCCAGTGCTGCTCAGCCAGATACTTGTCACAAATGTCATATGAAGTATTGCTGCAGTCACTTCTCATAGATAATGGAGGTTATACTCGTTTAAGATTTTAAACACTGGCTATGCTTTCAGGGCAGATGAGGCAAAATGTGCCTGACAGTAGATTTTCTCCTTAATCGAGTGGAAAAGACTGTGCTGAAAGCCCAAAGCTGAAATAAGTCAGAATTTTCCAAGACAGAGCTCAAGCACTGGAATGGTTTTCTTGGAATCATGATGTATTTCTAGCACTTGACCATGAGGATGGGACCCATCTGAACAAATCCTGACAGTGCCAATTGTAAACAGAGCCAGTCACCTTTTCTCTGGACAGGTAATGTGGGGAGGGAGACATGCTGGGGACCCAGTCTGTGTCAGTCCAAAGTGGACAGTGGAAGTAGTGATATGAATTGTAAGAGAAAAGTGTCCATTTCCCCCCACTAACTGTAAAAAAAAGAAATTCATGTAAAAATTAATTACACCCTAAATTTCTTCTTACCATGCTGCCGTAACTCAAGCTTGATACGTGGGGTTAGTATGCCAAGGACAGTGCAAAGCTCTGGCGCTGGTGGCAGGCAGCAGCTCAGACTGGATGATTGGTTCTCCAGTGGGAAAACCATCTGCAAGAAAAAAATCTGCACCAGGAAAACCACGAGAGGCATAGGAGCAGGGAAATCTTAACAGTACAGCTAGAAAAGTGGACAAGTTACCACCAGAATGGTCAGAAACAGAAAATTCAAGTAGCAATCACAGTGGAAACTATGAGTTTAATTCAATTCTCCTCCTTAATGAGATTGTTCTAGAGAACTGGATTGTCAAGGTCCATGGAACAGAGGAAGATGTTAATAAGGGGAAAGATAACAAAAAGGTAATAATCAACAACAAAGTTGATTTAGTGCATTGACCAGAAATTGAAATTATGACCTAAACCAAAAGCAAATTACTTAGGAAGCACTCCAACCAAAAAAAAAAACCAAACAAAAAAAAAAAAGAGGCAAAATCATATCAAGATGTTCTATTTGGCAAAGAGAAATGGAAGTAATCAATAAATATCTAGGTTCAAAGGCAGCTTTTATCATAAAACCCTAGAATGGATTCATGCACAAACATCTTGCTCTGTGTACTACATGAATATGTAATATTATTATCTATGTCAGAGGAGCTGTAGCTGGGCTTGCCTTTGCCTGTTTTCCCTGCCTTCAGAATAATGTTCACTGAACTGAGGGGAAAAAACTGAGGTAGTTCTGGAAGATATTTCCTGCTCCAAATCTGCAGATCCTCATTTTAGCCCCTCATAGAATATTGTGAGTTTGAAGAGGCCCACAAAGATCATCAAGTCCAACTCCTGGTCCTGCACATGACAAGTCCAAGAATCACACCAGCCTCTCTTGAATGCTATTGGGTACTTCGTTAAAAATCTTTACAGAAGAATTAAGAGTAGCAAATTTGATTAGGAAGCTTCTGAAGAGCACAACCATTCCTGTAATTATCCACTTTTCTTGTTAAAATCTTCTAGTCTGAATCCAGTAATACAAGTAGGAACTTGTTGTATCTTAAGTTAGATATTTCCAAGGCTTGGTTTTAAATTCTATTTGAGCATCTTGACTGTTACAGGTTATTTCTCCACACAGCACAGAAAGAACCTCCCAGGGATTTTTATCGTAATTTGGCAGCTGAGCTCTGCAACATAACTAGATCTCTCAAATGACTGCATCATTTTTTTCCTTGCTAATGATTCTTAATTTTCTTTTCAGAGGAAATAAAATTCATAGTGAAAATCATTCTTTATTAAATGACATTTGTAATAAACTGGAACACAGAAAATGAGATTGAACCACAACTTTTCCTTTTTTTTTTCTTGTTGCAAAGTGCTCCCTAACATTTGGCCTTCTGCAAATATTGAGGATATGTATATGGTCTCTGCTATTCCTCATTTATTACAATTCTGCCCAAGGTTGAGGTAAAGGAATAACTATTAATCCTTTCTCCTGTCTATTCTTTTTTGCTGAGGGGTTATAGAGTGTCCTCCCAGAGGAAAGGGAATTTCTGGACTGTTAAAGCCAAAAATAATTTAAAAGACATGGTGAGAGGGAAAACTATGCTCTTAAAGAAAAACTTGAGGAGTATCATAATCACTGAAGTCCTAAAGTTGTTCTGTGGGAAACACCACCTAGGAATTTCTGTGGAATTGTGGAGTGTTTCTGAGTGTAGCTGTTTCAGTCAGGACAGAAGAAGAGGAAAGGTGTCAGGGTCAGATCAGGGTCCCTCTAGCTCTGCCTTCTGCTTCACTGCTCATGAGCCTGGGAGAGCACGAGCCCATCTTCTGCAGGGTATTCCCTTCTACTCCCAGCACCCACCCTTGGATTAGGGATGCTGAAAGCTGCATCCTTGCCTACTCCCTTTGCTGCCTGCTTATGGACATGTTGTCCAAATTTGCCCATACCCTTTTGGAGCCTGACGTCTCCCCAGGACAGCACATTCCAGAAACTCAGTTTCCATTCCGTACAAATCCTCTTCTAGGATTGTAGGGTTTGGTGAACAACAGCTCTAGCAGCCACCCCATTCATCACCTCAATGTTTTTGTGAACCCTCACCACATCCTCGCTCAGCCTTTCTGTTGGCTGTCACCATGAACACTCCAGCTCTCCGTGGATGCTGTCTGCACCCTGTTGAGCCCTGTCTGAATGGACAATATTGCTGGAGCTGTGCCTGATCCCTGGTAGCTTTGTGAAGGTGTCAGCTGTGGGGCTCAGGTGCCCCTGCTCTGCTCTCTTCCAGACAGATCTATGGGCTTCTGCACTGTCATCTTTCCTGGGACAGCTCTATTCTCTCCAAAGCAGCACTTTGGGCTAAGATCCCAAACTTCAACAGGACTGACTTTAAACCAGCACAGAGGTGGCACTCACATGCCTGCAGCAGGCCAGTGAGCTGTTGCAGCAGTGCTCAGTGACAGCCAGATAGAGCAAAAGCTCCATTAGGAAAAAAAAACACATTGTTTTGGATGAGCAGCAGAGCTCCCCTGCTTTTGCTCCGGTTCCAGTAGTGGTACCCCCATGGTACTGCCTCAGCAGTCCCCTATTCCCCACAGGATGCCACACCAAGGATGAGGACATTGTGCATGGATTGGAGGGACCATGTCATGCCAGTGAGTCGGCAGGTGGATGCTCACTGACATCTCAGCCATATCCTGTGATGGGATCAGGCTGTGTGCTGTCAAGGGGGATACAAACCTGATTTTCCTTTCACCTGCTGTGGGTTTTCCAGAAGGACATGTGTCCTTGAGACCCCCACTCTTCTAATCTTCGCTCCTGTTGAGAAGTTCAGTGGTACTGGAGTGGGAACAGGAGAGAGGAGGATGGCTGGGCCGACAAACCGTGCAGCTGCAAAATTTAATTACCTGTGGAAATCAAGGTTTTAACAGGAAAGAGTGAGCAATCCAGGCTAGTGAAGTGTTACTCACCGATCACAGAAGACTGCAGTGAGAACCATCTCCCATCTGTCACTGCCTAGAACATGCCTGTGTGCCTTCCTGCAGGTCAGAGCCACCTCCTTGCAGCAACTATCACAGGCTTTGTCAGAAGTATCAAACAAGAACAGCACAACACACAGCACGTGCTTTTCAGGGATTGCTCCATCTTATGAAACATCCTGGAAAACCTTGTAAATACTGCACAGAAAATCTTAGCCTACTGTGTCAAAAATTACATTAACATCCCATGCATGCCTTTCCCTTGGGGGCTGTCATTCTGCACTGGGACCAGGGCATTGCCTCATGGATCAACACCAGCTTTCATCTTTGGCCATGCTCAAGCAGGGAGGCTTCAGATGTGAATACATGCTCCTGAGGTTGCTGGGCAGAGCAGCTTGACTGCAGCAGTGAAACACCTAGGCACATGTAGGCATTTGCCAGGAGCGATTTGTGGGATCTAACAGATTTTTCAGGACAGGAGGAATGCAAACCTTGAGCATATTGAGAACTTGTGGACGCAGCCAGTGATCTCCTTACAAAATAGACATTATTGATGCTTCTTCTCTAAAGTACCTCTGAATATACACTAAGGGAAAAACAAAACCTTCTGAGTAGTCAATTAAAAAAACCTGTTCCACACATATAGTGTTTGTAAAGAAGTGTCTGAAGATTTGGGAGGAGAATGGTTGACTACAGAACAAGGCTAGGGTTCTATATTCATAACTTGTTTAACTTTGTGTTAAGACATGAAATATACATTACATCTTTACTGGCATGTGAAAGGGGCAACTTTCTGAATCTACTTCTGAATCCAAGAAAGAGTCAAGGAATTACAGCTGCTGAAGAGCTTGGTCTCATTGAAGAGACCAAGAGAACAAAATGGTGCAGTTCCCTAGTAACCAAAAATCTAGGCTAGAAATAGAGAGATTTTCCAATATATAGACTGTTGCAGCCTCCCTTACATGATGCATCTCAGAAGCTGTTTGATCCTCTAAGCTATGCAGCTGGGGTGACAAGGAAGATTCTTTCTCCTTGCAGAATCAAACTCCCTCCCTTCACCCTCCCACTTCATCGCACCTCACTGAAACTGCTCACACTCAGCCTCACTTAAGACCTATAGAGATCCCTAATTTATTTTGAATTGCTGGGTTGCTTTGTGAGATACAGTGTTGTGCTCCATCATTGCATCTTTCAGCTGTGTTTGCCTGGATCAAAGACCAGGAGCACCTCACTGGCAAAAGCTAAGATCTACAGTGTCAGGCTTTAGTTATACACACAGTGCTAGTGAAAAACCCTGACTCTAACAAACATAAAAGCTGAGAATAGCTGTGCTGATCAGAGGTTGAGCTATCTCCAAATCCTGTCTCTGACAGTGACTATTGTACATGTTTACAAGAGACTGTCAGGACAGATCAAGCACATAGCAATAGTTCCTTGTGTGTTATCTAGCCTCCAGCAGTTGGTGGTTCAGACACTCCCAAGCCTTCATCAGTATCTTTGTCTTTAGCAGCCCTTAATGGGTTTTTGTTTCCAATGCATTTAAACTTTCAGCATCCACAGCATCATAAGTCACTGAGTGTGGCAGTATAATTATGCAATGTGGGAAGAAAAAAATTATTTTGTTTATTTTGAATCTGTATCCTGCTAAGTTCATTTGATGCCTTTCTTTTTATACAAGGGAAGAGTGTGCAGTCACTGGCCAGTGTAAGTCCCAAACTTAGTTACTCACAGCTTCATAAAAAACTGCTACATCCAGTGCAGGCACCTCCTTTGGAAATGGAGGACAACTAATTTATTTGACTGCTCTTCCTTTTAAAGCTGGTCTGTAACTTCAATCATCTTTATTGTCCTCTAATTTTTGCCAAATGTTCTATCTGAATTGAGCAGTTCAGCTTCATATGAGTTGTAGGGATTGATTTTTGAAGATGTGCTAATTCATATCATTTAGCTGCTCCTCTGAAAATGCTCTTTATGACATAGAACCACTATAAAAAGTCAGATAATATATTTACTCTTTCAAGATACAGAATGAAACTTCTAGTAGTCTAATTATATGCAACATCAGTTAATTTAACAGTTCTTCATTTCATAATGTAAGAAAAATAGTTATGAGTTACTCTTTCACATAAATTTCTGACAGAAATGTGGTATTTAATTCACAGAACAGAACTATTTTATTAGGACATTAATTTAGCAGTAAATGTTCAGCTTAAAAATTTCAAGTAATTAATGCCTTTGCTGCTACACTGACACCTGAGATAGTAGAGATGGTATTTGGCTCAGGAGAAAATTTACTTGTAATGATATTTTGAAGTTATCAGAACACAAAAAGTGTAATTCCAATATTGAAGAGTTATGCTCCGTTTTATCAGAAAGCAGGCAATCAAAGCAAAACTTTTAAAAGCTCCTCTATGGTGGGCCCTTCGGGGCTCTAATTACTACAAGTACTCAACCCTCAAGTCCACTTGAAGTTTCTTTCAGGTAAGCTGAAGGCAATGCTACTATCACAGGAGTGTGAGCAGCACTTTACCACGGCTTGTGCTGGTAAGGAAATTACAGCACTTCTTAAAAACAGCCCTGAGGTTCATACTATTATTTTAGCACATCGAGCAGCTCTGTCTTCAGTCAATTTAATCAGCAGATTGTATGTCTTTTGGCTTGATCATGACCCAAACTCTTTTAATGAATTAGCTCAATTCTGTTCTTCAAACCATTAGAAACGTGGCACATCTTGACTGAAACAATTGTTATTACCTGATGGGTCCCATTAGAAAAACTCCTGAGTTCATGCAGGACAGGCAAGCCGAGGATCTCTTCTTTTTTGCACACATTTGGAAGCCGAGTGCTGTGCTGCAGGTGAGCCCCATCAGGGAACAGCCATTCTGTCACCCCCTTAGACTGGGTTTTAGATGTGGTTCTTGCTGCTTGTGGTCACTGCCTTTCACCTGCCTTACATTTCTCACCCTACCGAAACAGCAATGGAAGGGGAACAGAAACTTAAGACCTGCTCAATTTTCTGCAAATAGACCAGCTCAGCATTCCTCTACACTGGTTGGAAAAGGGTTGAAAACACAACCACAAATTATAACAAAGTGGAAAATGAGAGGAATGATTCATTTAACACCCAGCAATGAAAGCAGTGACTCAGCTGAGAGGGAACAATGAGAGTTTGTCTGCACTTCTCCAGCACTGGAACGAACTGCTATTTGCTCTCTGAACTATGGCAGTACTGCCATTTTCCAGACTCATATTCAATTGATGTTTTTGGCTTAATTCTCAGCTGGGGAGCTCTTTTTTTTTTTTTTTTTTTTTTTCCTTTCCCCTCCTTTCAGTAGCTTCCAGGTAGCTAATAAAGGAGAGCCACCTACGCCAAGCTGTTTATTGCCACCTGCTCCCAGTGCTGGTGGGATGGCAGCAAGCAGGGGACAGGTGATTCAGTGTTAATTAGACCTTTCTGGCCCAGCAGCTTTCCTGAGGGCTGCAGTTACAAGTGACACTCTCAAATAAAAGCCCAGGCAGGGGCTGCAGATATCACATAGGCAATTCTTTAACCCTGCTTTTCTGCTTTACTTTTCCAAGAGCATCCCCATGCTGGGATGGTCCCTCAGGGTAGCAGAGCTGCTCTAACAGAGCTCCCCCATAACCAAGGAGTCCTGTTCTGGGCTGTCAATGTACTCTCTTCCTTACCTGACCCCTCCACAATGTTTCCTGGTTTCTGCCTTTTCCTTGTCTCACCCTTGCAGTCGTGTATGGAAGAAAGATAAATGATACACTGTTCCTGCATCTGTTTTCATGTGCTGGGCTAAATGGCCTGTGGTTAGCACAATTGGATGGGACACTGTGACATTGCAAAAACAACCCTCTCTTCCCAATCATTGAGCATTAGGAAAAATAGGATTAAACCTTTTTCCAAGGAGCCCCAAGACAGACCCAGAGAAGCTTCTGACAGCCCAAATTCTGGTTTGCACAGGGAAATGAGTTTCTCTCATTGGCCAGTTTGACCAGATGAGTGAGATTAGTTTTCTTGCTGAATTAATACATTCATTCATCCTGGGGTCAAATATTCAGAAAATCCAAACCAGAATTTGCTGGTATTGGCAGCTTGTGACTGAACTGGATTAAATCAAGACTGGGACTAGTACAGGCTAGTTTTTTGGCTCTGTGCAATGGTCCTTTTTTTACCCACACCATGTAAAGAAAAAGCCCCCTCCACAATTCTTTGGTGGCTTTTCCCATACTGCAATTGCTGGTTTTATTCACCTTTTCTTCTGTAGCAGAAGATCTCCAAGGGACTTTTCTTACCATCAAAAGAGTGGTGCACAGTGATTTGGACAGTTCAATGGTTAGTACAGGTAAAATCCTTATTCTGACCCTCGAGGATTTAGTAAAACTTTTTATTCATGCTAAATGCTTTGTTAAGATCCACAGACTCTGTTCTCACCATCACAGACTCTGTTCTCACCATCACACATGTTGATCATGAAATGAAAGGTAAAATGTTTGCCATGATCCATTGCCATATGTCAGCACCGGATTGGAACTCAAATAACTGACAAAAGCCCATGGCTCAAAGGGCCATTACTGATATTTTCCAGAACTCTGTCTTTGAAAATCCTTCTTGCTAATCTCTGTCTTCTCAAGGGACAAAAGAAGGATTTTTTGGATATGGTGTATAGACCTGGCAGTCACTAGATACTTGCCAAGACATAGCGTATCCTAGACCTTCAGATCTAAAACAAGAGATAAAGACTGTTTTTCTCCTTACCATATACACTGATTTATTTTGCAGAGTAGCTTTAACAGCTCTGCCTGGAACACATGGGACACAGAAGTGTAAACAGTCTATTTCTCCATGTTTCCCTAATTCCTTGATGAAGGGAACCTGAATATAGATGATATGTGTTAAGGAGAGCCTGACTTTTAAATTGTGCCTGAGAACAGGGCCCGTTCTACCAAAATGAAAAAAGCCATGTGGCAATGATGAAGAGCAGCACTCTCCAAGCTTTTCACAGTCCTCTGATCAGGCCAGATTCATGTCAAAGAGGTCTCCAAATCCATGGGGCACAGCTGGTGGGCTCAAAACTGTTGAGGGTGTCCCCTGCTGCTGGGTGCCCTGTCCTCTGGAAGGGATGGTGGGCTCTGGTTTCTGGAGCCATCCATGGCACCTGGTGTGAGAGAGCTGCCAGACCCTGCCCTTGCTGATGGGTGAGATTGCTGCTCACGTTGTCACGGTGTCTGAGATACAGAACCAGAAATGCAAATGGCAGAAATGTCCCCTCACACTGTCCTGTTTTGCAGGCACTGCACCAATCTGTCTTCCATTTAGTAAATACCCCTCCTGAGCTTTAAAATTGAACTTTCAGTCCATTCTTGATTGTCTGAAACTACTGAATTTCTTTTGCAAGTCATTCCTTTCAGGTCATCACAGAAAAATTACTTTAAATTATATTGTTTCCATGGGTTTGAATATATATATTTTTAAGTGGCACAAGAAAGAATGCCATTACAGTTCCCAGACTGCATCATGACTTCACTTTGTTACTATTTAACTTTCAAATGAGACTTCATGGAAGAGAGAATATCCTTGGTGTTGCAGAAACAGATCCCAGCTGAATGCATCATAATCACAAATGCTTTTTCATGTAAGCAGAATATATATCACCTCGATGGATCTCCATCTTCAACTTGAAAAGAAAAATAGAGAGTCTGGTCCCAAGCTGTGTTCAAAGAAGGATGTGTGAGCAGGCTGTGGCAAAGACATTAAAGAGACACGCTCTCATTCTGAGATTTGTCAGCCCATCTTTCACTTATGCATGGTGTCATTTATCACCCAGGCTTCATAAGAAGCTGATATGTATTAATCTGTCCTAAGGCAATATTTCATTTTATCTGTCACTTAGTAAACCCTGCAAATAAACACTGATTAAAAAAAAATTGCATCAAATCTGTAAAGGAAGAGGAGGGGGGAAGTAATAATTAGATAAATGCAATCTGCAAATTATGCACAGCCCACTAATCCCCAGGCTTTCTGTTAATAAGTACAAAATATAAAGGATGAATTTAAAAAAATATATTTCTAAAGATATTGTAAGGTTATGCAGGGAAAAGGTCAGAAAAGCCAAGGCCCAATTAGAAAATAATCTGGTTATTGCTGTAAAGGACAATAAAATTATTGCTATAAATGCATTAACAAGCAAAGGAGGACTAAGGAAAATCTCCATCCTGTATTGAATGCAGGAGCAAACTTAGTGACAAAGGATAAGGAAAAGGCAGAAGTAATTCAAGCCTTCTTTGCCTCAGTGTTTAATAGTAAGACCAGTTGTTCGCTGGGTACCCAGACACCTGAGCTGGAAGACAGGGAAGAGGAGCAGAAGTCCCCATAATCCAAGAGAAAATGGTCGGTGACCTGTTACATCACTTAGATAGAAACAGGTCTATGGGGCTGGATGGGATCCACCTGGCACTACTGAGGGAGCTGGTGCAAGGGCTCACTGAGCCACCTTCCATCAGTTACCAGCATCCTGGACACCTGGGGAGGCACCAGGAGTCTGGAGGCGAGTGACTGTGATGCTCATTCACAAGAAGGGCTGGAAGGAGGACCTAGAGAGCCCCAGGCCTGTCAGTCTGACCTTGGTGCTGGGGAAGGTCATGGAGCAGCTCATCGTGGTGTGCCAGCAGACAGTGCAGGACAAACGGGCCAGCCCCAGCCAGCACAGCTTTAGGAAAGACAGGTCCTGCTTGACTTGTTCTCCTTCAATAACCAGTGACCTGCTTAGTGGATGAGGGAAACGTTGTGGATGTGTCTGTCTGTACTTCAGTAAAGCCTTTGACTTCATTTCCCACAGCATCCTCCAGGAGAAACTGCCTGCCCATGGCTTGGGTGAGTGGGTGCTGTTTGCTGGGTAAACAACACAAAGTGCTGGTGTTGCTTTGATTTTTAAAGTTTTTTTAAGCCTTCTGATGTTTACATTCTTGTAACAATTTATTTTTTTCACACACTTTATGTAAAAAAACTAATTGTATTGCATTCTTTTATGAAGGAAGAGAAATTTGATGGACTGTTAGTTTGTCCAGTGTCACTGGAGAGGTGGCACTGTCACTCTCCAATCCACTGTCACTTTTAGAAATCTATAAATATTAAAGTCAGAAATTAAAAACACCTTTTTTACCTTAAAAGAGCTGTGTGTCCATGTCATGTTATTTCATATCCTGCAGTAACATCCTGGGTCCTGCACTTGGGTCACAACAACCCCAGGAAACACTCAAGCCTTGGAAGAATATCTGGAAAGCTGCCTTGGGGAAAAAGGTGTGGGGTGCTGGTTGACAGTGGCTGAACATGAGCCAGGGTGTGCCCAGGTGGTCGAGAAGGCCAGAGGCATCCTGGCCTGTGTCAGCAATAGCGTGGCCAGCAGGACCCACTGGTGAGGCTGCACAAGTCCTTTGTTCAGTTCTGAGCCCCTCATGACAAGAAGGGCATTGAGGCACTGGAGCATGTCCAGAGAAGGGCAACAGAGCTGGTGAAGGGTCTGGAGAATGAGTCCTATGAGGAACTGAGGGACAAAGGGAGGGAACAGAGCTGTTGAAGGGACTGGAGCTCCAGCCTGCTGAGGAGCAGCTGGAGAGGAGGCTTGGGGCAGACCACTTCACTCTCTACAGCTGCCTGAAAGGAGGCTGTAGGCAGGTGGGGGTCAGCCTCTCCTCCCAAGTCAGGGACTCCTCCCAAGTGACAGGACAAGAAGAACAGACTCAAGCTGTGCCAGAGGAATTTTAGGTTAGATATTAGAAAATATTTCTGCACTGAAAGGGTAATCAAGTATTGGAATAGCAGCCCAGGGAGGTGGTGCAGTCACCATACCTGCAGGTGTTCAAAGATAGGTGGATGTGGCACTTGGGGACATGGTTTGGTGGTGGGCTTGGCAGTGCTGGGTTAATGATTGGACTCAATGATCTTAGAGGTTTTCTCCAACTTAAATAATTTTATTTTTCTAATAGTCAGGGTTGCTCCATGGAATGGGGTTGAGATTCCTGTGGCCAGGCTAATCTCCTGCACAAGCAAGGAATGTGCTGGAAGTAGGGACGAGGCCCCTCAGATGAGCTCAATGAAAGAAGCTGCCTCCTAGGCAGGAGCACAGCAGTGCAGGCAGAAGATCTGCATAGCAAACAATCATTTCTGAAAACTGTGGACACTTTCTATTCTTCTGTTTCACTCATGTAATCCTGACTCTGCTGTCCTGTTGCCGTTTCATTCTGTCTTTTCTTGTTTGTTTTTTACCTGTGGTGTGCTTCATGCCTTCTCTATGGCCTGTCTTTCAGCCCTTTGTAAAATTGCTCTTCCTGTTTTCTTGTTCTTTGCACAGTCTCACTCCCATGTTTCCAGAGTTCTGCTTGGTTTTCTTCTTCTTTTTTCTCTCTCTCTGTACATGGACTGAAACAAAAATAACAGGGTTCACAAAGAACGCTAAATATCAAAGGCATCAAGTTATGAGCTCACTTATTCTTTTAGCTCAGTATTTTTAATCCTAGGGGAGCCAAGAATAAAGCCAGAGGATGATCCAAAAAGCCATATGACAGGGATGGGTAACTAGCTATCACAGGCAGTGATGAGCATCTGGACACATATGTGGATCCACCAGTTATTAAGGGCATTTTGTGTTGACATAATCTGGAATCATCTTTCCAGCAGAAGCTGGAAAAGAGAGTATGTTTATTTAACCCATCATTTGACCCTATTTAACCACCCCATTATATTTTGTCCTATTGATCTGACTCTGAGTAGTTCAGAGCTGAATCAAGGATATCATTATGATATAGCATAAAACACTCCTGGGATTTATTTCTTGATAATGGACTTCCTCAGCCAGGAAAGAGCATCATTTCAGGGACTCTCACATAAATCTGACACAGCTTTCCATTAGATTTGAGGGACTGCTCTTGCAGCGCTTTTCCAATGTAGCAGAGCTGACTCCAGAGCAGGATAACATGATTTGCTGCCCACAGAAATCTTGCCATCATTAAGTCACTGAGAGCCGGATTCATCTCTCTTAACACAGCTGATCAAGCAGCAATTAAAGATTTCTTACAAGTCCGAAGCTGTCTGACTGATTTAGCTACCAGGGAAGAAGACCAGTGTTCCACAAGGAAAGCACCCATCATCCTTGTTGGTGCCCTTGCACCATCCCCTTTCCCGCCCCTTTCACACCCTCCACTCAGCCACCGTCACAAATCACAAAGTAACCCTCCCAGCTTGAGGACTGTAATCTGACCACTGATCACTTTGCTTCTTCTGTGAGTGTAAAATCAATCGTGTCCACTGAGATGAATATTTACACTTTTTTATTGAAAACATTAGGAAAAAAAATGGGAAATTTTCCAATGCCCAATGCTTATGTGCTGCATGTACATTTGTGAATTTGTTGCCTGTTTTGATCAATTGGCCACTAATGAAGGTTACCAGCTTAGAAGAGGCCTCCCTTCCCCTGACTGATAGCCCTACTTCAATTCATTCAAATGCTTTGTTCAAAAGTGGAGAGAATAAGGAATAAGAAGCAGAACTGCAAATAGACTGAGATTTATAAAACATGACATTTTATTATAAGTAATAAAATCAACCTACAAAGCAAAGGCAAATATTAAATGATACAGTCATGCATTTTGTTATCTACGCAAATATTTTTTAACTGTGTCAGTTTTGATTTGGTCTGTGTAAGTGCCGGATGATCACATCCTTGGGAGAGAGAACATATTTCTTCTGCTCATAAGCTCCACTTTTCATGTGAGTTATCACACAATTATATCTTCACCCATTTCCTTTAATGTATTTAGTTACATCTCTCCCAATACATCAGGGTGATTTTGCTTATTGGTGCATTTCACTGCTGTCACGTTGCACACATTGGTTGCCATGATTTTTTTTCTTTCAATTCTTCGTTTTAATCAGCATTCCACACATGTAACATCAGTCCTTCAGCTCATGTGAAAACTAAATCGCAAGATACGCTTGCTTTTAGAGTCTGTCAATCTTAGACACAAAATTTACATTTGAGCTTTGCCAATATTCAAGTGAGGCATGGCTCTGTGGGGGTGTGACTATATATACATATAAAATTATCTACAAAGCATTTCTAATGTCATAATCTGTAACAGTATAGATGGGTCCTCTAGCCTAATTCCCTATGTCAAAACACATGTAATTCTAGCTTATACCAGTAGTAAGGCTAAAGTTTAAATGTTTCTCTTTGCATCAACCTTGCTTCACTCCTACCTTTTAAAAAGGATGAATACAGAAAAGAAGAAAATATTAAATAATCAGTGTAGGCCAACTTTTGGAATTAATATTATTGTATTTCACAAAGGAGCATGTATTTCAGGAGCATGTATTTAAATGTGATACTGCTGCAATGTTTGGTAGAACAGACAGTTCTATTATCTCACTTTCATTTCACATACTTCTCAAAGTTGCCACAGGGAAAAGATGAGATTCATCCAGTACCATAATTTGTCTGTCCTGAAGAACAGCAGAGCTCAGTTAGCATGCATGGATGCCCAGAAGACTTGAAAGAGCTGGTTTGTTTGAGCAGTGCGAGTGGCAGATCTGTAATGGGTGCACAGGAGAATTTGGAAAATGAGCTGTTTATTTTTCCTTCAGTCTGTGCTCAGAAACATGCTTCTTTATTTTCTCACTTTGGCATTTTTTAGCCCTTCATTCTACCATCGCTCTCCCAGTATGATGACTCACTTTAGTTTTTGAATTCCTTTTTTCCTCTCCTGTGACTCAATTGTCTCTTAAACAGAGTAGCATACTTTATTATCAGGCCATAATACTCCTGTTATGCCTTATCTTCTGGTGTCCTCCTTCCATAGTTTCTGGGGTAAAGGTCAGATTTTATGCCTGCAGTAGCACAGAGTCCTGCCCTGAGGACTTCAGCATGTTCCATGTGGGTTTGGGAGCCTGCTGAGGCTGCTGGGCTGGCTGTGCAAAGGATTCCCTGCACACACTCCAGTCACAGTCTTTATCAATAGCTCTTGGAAAGCCCAAAATTAATATTCTGGTCATTTCGTCACTTGATTGATGCATTCAGACCCACTCCACCAGGCTCCTTCCCATCCTTGTAAAATCTTTTTTCATCATTTGCATTAGAAATCACAAGTTTGTCTTGTTTTGGGGGAGGTTTTGCAGGGTCTTCACATTTATTTTAAAAATACATTTTGGATGGTCTCTGAGCTTGTTGCTAATGCCATCATTTCCTTGATTCCTGTGCTTTTAAAATTACTGTATTTCCTATTCCTTTGATGTCCATGTTTCTAACCATTGATCTTATCCCAAGGATCTTTTTACTTGCTAAAAGCACATGCAGAGTTTTCCCAGCCTCCTCCGACAGTTGCCCTGCTCTCACCTTTTATGGTCTATAGCCCAGATCGGTGCTCAGGGCTCAGAATCCTGTTCCTATAAATGTCTCAGGTTAAAAACCACACCACACGCTAAGGCAATAGCCCCAACAGTGCCCCATTAAGCCTCTGGGCTGGCTGGAAAATTTTCAAAGAATACCAGAGCACCTCTAGTTTCAGGCATTGCAACTCTTAAATACATTGTTAGTTTAAGGGCACAGATTGCCCCATTCAATTAAAGAGAACGTTGTTTCAGCTGTAATAGTCCTTCACCACTTTTCTATATGGATAGGACATTGTTTACAACTCTGTTTATTGTCATTTAGAACCTCTGAACTGACACTGTGAAAGTTGTTCATTCAAATTAATGTTTCTATTGGGCTCCTGCTGTCTTAAATGGTGCAGAAAATATGTTTTTCAAAATAGAAATTGGTTTATTTACCAGAAATAGGTTTTACTTACTATTGATACTTTAGAATATGTTTTTCTGGACTTATATAATTCACACCACTAAAATTAATACCCTCTTAAATGATCTTTTAAGCATTATATGATTTTTAATAAATCCTTTTTAATCATGAACAGACAAGTGCAATTACTCTTCACTTCCTGATTTTCTCCTCATAACTACTACTTAGTCTGCATTAAGCCACTCCAAATGGGAGTCCTTCATCAAGCTAAGGAACAATGTCTTTTGTGACTGAAAATCATAATGATGACATTCTGAATAACCCACACTTTGCTCTATGATTGCTTATAAAATGTGAGCCATTATTTTTAGATACAGTACGGGAAGTTCAGGAGGGGCCAAAGGTCCCTCCCACCCAAAATAATTTATGACCAAGCAAAGTGTCTTTTCTCACACTCCTTGCACAGGGGCCATTCCCAATTACTTCCCTGTGTTTCCTGAGCCTGGCTCAGCTTAAAAAACAATGCATCTGCCCACATTTGATGGGAGTCTCTCATCTTTCTAGCCCTGCCATGTGGACTAACTGGGTACTGTAAGGAATACACTCACTCCCTGTAGAATGCAGTGTAGCACCTATTCCTGTTTACCTGTCAGAGGGAGGAAGCACTGTCACTAAAGCACACGAAATGACGACACGTTCACTGCTGTTCTCAAGGTGAAGAAAAAGAGGAAGTTTATCTTCTGACTCCAACATTTATAGTTTTCCAAAAGTGAAAATTATAGTTTTCCAAAAATTCCAAAGAAATTTGATGGACTATTGGTTTGTCCAGTGTCATTGGAGAGGTGGCACTGGACAAACCAACAGTCCATCAAATTTCTCTTCCTCCATAAAAGAATGTAAAACAATAACTTATTTACAGAAATTGTGTGAGAAAGTCCATTACAAGAATGCAAACATTAGAAGGCTTAGAAAAATCTTAAAAAATCAGGGTGACAAAGCACAACATCTTCCATGGTGAGTTTCATTTCACTAAATCTAGATGTGTGCAGCTTCCTTGACCTGAGGTGGGTTCCTTGCCTCCCTTTGCAATCAGTGGAGAAGCAGGAATTTCTAGGACGTGAGTCATTGCATCTCAACACAGACACCTGAAATAAGTCAGACTAACTTCACTCAGTTGTTTTTTCTCTCTACTGCCTAGAGGCAGTCAGACTTTTCATCAATTTAGCTGGAGAACCTCACCCATGCCATTCTTTCTGGAAAAAAATTGAACCAAGAAATTTTGAATTAACAGCTGCCCAGTCTTGGATGGAAAAAGGCAGCCATTGCCTCTATTTTATGTGAGAAACAGATTTTGTTAACAGCTTGGTATTGGGTACATTTTTACTTCCTAGAAACTACATGTCTTATCTATCATGCACAGCGTTTGCAAGTGGTCCTGTCCCAGAGGATCCTGTCTCTGTTAAGACCTCACAGCCCTGGAGCCTTGGACCTCTCTCAGAAGCCCTTCAGTGTCACTGGGGCTCTAGAGCCACCAGATATCACTACCAAAATGTCCCATATTTTCCATGTTGTGCTGAAAAATCTAGCCAGTACTGTGTCCATTTCCTGTTCTGAAACTTGTTTATAGAGGATAACTTTCTGTTGGAGTTTTTTCCTGAGGACCATTCCCCTTTACTGACAAAACCAGTACAGTCAAAGTCCTGAAAAAAAAAAATCCTCTTACTCCAGATTTTTAATGCAAATGTCTAATTTGGAGATGAACTGGAAGAGAATGTTTTAATGGACTTCCCTTCCCCACCACCCCTTTCCCTTAAACTTTTCCAAGCCGAGTATTCAGGTATTTGTCTTGGTATTTTGATGGAGAAAAAAATTGATGTGAAAATTTATGTCTGTCTGGTCGCAGTTTTTAAAGTTTAAGTAAAGATGTATTTCACAGGATGTATTTCAGAGGGACCAGAACAGAAAGAAGCTCGGTGAGCTTCAATGCCCCTGTGAGCTAATTGAGACTATAAATGAGCAGTGGTGTTTTTTTCTGGAATATTCACTGTTTCAACAGGTAGCTCAGGAACAGGGGTCATTCAAGATTGGGTCATTAAAATCACAGTGGTGGAAATTCCAGGTAAGGACAAACTGTGGAGACTGAGCCTCTTATTTTTGGAGAGGCAATGGAGGAGCATTTGTTTGACTGCTTTTACAGGACCAATCCCAGTGTAGACATAAACACCATTGGTAATTACATGAAACTGTTTTTCCCTAGGCACCTTATCTTTTTTTAGTACATATTTAGTAGCTCTTTATTGTCATACTTTTCACATTTTTGTCTCCATATTTTACCTCCTGCAGGCTATTGAAACCAGACACTGGAGACAATTATTTGCTTCTTCCCATGATGCCTATGCTATGTGAGATCAGTTAATGACTCGTATTTTTTATATACCCAGCAAATGAGGGGGGATCCACTTTGCAAAGAGGGATCTGAGGCACAGCTATTAGAGTTAAAAACATGCATTAATTTTGAGTACCCAATTAGAGATGCTTTCAACTTTACTTTTCCAAAGCCTTTTATAGCAAATTCTAATTCAAGCAGCAAATCTGAGTGTTCAGTGCTTTGATAGACCTGATCCCAGAGTTTCATACCACATATCACAGAAAATGAGGAACATTTTGACCACATGTGAAAAGCTCACCGTATGCCTTGAATGCCCTTGCACAGGAACATGGTGGCAGAGGCAATAATTGTAGCTGATCCTCCACAGCATCACCTGGCCATTCTTTTTTCCTCCAAGAGGTTCCTGCAACTCCTCTAACCATCTTTAATAAACGGGGATGAGATCTTACAAGGAGCCATCTTCTCTACTACATGTCTGATGTTTTTCCCTTACGAAGTTTAATTCTGTGTTTTGACTGAGTAGGTGACATTTAGCCAAAATTATAAGTAATCATATAATTGAAGACTTCAAAACAGAGTGCTCAGGAGAGATGTAGTCCCACTGCACTGACAAGCTGAACTCTAGCATTCCTTTGTTCTGAAGCACTTTCCATTCTGGTTGTTCACAGGGTATTGTTCCCATCATGGCTGAGTGCTGGGGTTGGATCAGCTGCAGCACCTCAGCTGCAGCTCCTGGACTGGCTCCTGCCCTACAGCCTGGCTGGGACACCCTGGCCATCATCTCACACCTGCTGCTTTGAAGCACAAGACGGGTGCAGCTGAGGTCTTCAGCCCTGTCTGATGCTGTGGAGGGGTCCGACTCCTCCCAATGCCCAATCTCCTCACATAGTCACCATTTCTTCCTGACCTGGCTTTCTTTTCCCTACTCCCTCTTTCATCCTCAGTGTACCCACACTGATGTTTCCCATCCTTAACTCAGCCCAGGCTGATCTGGGGCCTCTAATGGGATGAGTGCTTTTGTTGCTACACAGGGAAGGAGACACAGGGACTGGGACAACAGGCTGCACAGAGCAGCTGTTACAGAGTGAATATTCAGAGAAGAGACCCTTAAGACACAGTTCCCAAGACCCTGAGCCATGCGCCTGAATTATAGCTGAATAATCAAAATTGCATCATAGTGCTTTTCTTAATACTGAAAAACAGCTTCTCTTTTTGTCTTTTTGGGGTTTTTTTCCTAGTTATTTTCTTCCTTCTCAGAAGTGGCTAATCTACTTTGCCTGAAACCTCTGAAAAATGTTCAGCTTAGGGTGGGCACGTAGCACTGACATTTACAGCCTGAAGCATTAATGTCTGACAAAGTTAAAAGCAACCCAAACCACGGTATTGTAATAGGAAACAAAATAGGAATACCAAACTTAATAATCAGGAGCTCTATCACCTCTGCCTATTGTAATGAATGATCCAGAGAAGGCAATTCAAAGGACTCTCGTTTGCCCTTTCTCAGAAGACGAACAAGGCAACATTAAATGAAATGGAAAGGCTAAAGGGAAATACTTCTCACAGAGCATGCAGCACCTGAAACTCACTGTCAGATGATAATGCTGAGAACAAGAGAGCAGTGATTCACAGAAGAGTTAGTTCCACATAACAAGAACACCTGCAATTGATTGATAAGACACATTTATAGAGGACATTTTTCGTTATGCTCGAGGACATATGGCAAGTGCTAACTGCCTGAAGAAGAACTTTTCCTATCAGATTATCTGGCCACTGGGATTATCAGACCTGCTTCTCCAAAGTGTTCAGCACTGCAGTTGAACATGTTTTGACTATGAAGTATTCAAACCTACCAGTTCATTCATACAGAGCTAAGCAGTCCACTCAGCCACTGATAGTTGGGTGGTGGGGTGGTGGATAGTTGAGTGGTTTTGGGTTTTTTTCAACTTAGAAGCAATTTAAAGGGAGATGAGTTGCTCTGTTCAAATGATGAAACATGGATCATCTCATGAATTAAATAATTGCAGTTTTAACATCAACATTCAGTGTTTCCAGAACAGATTGAAAACACAACTATTTATTTAAAATATAACCTCTTTCCCTGATGAGTATCTCACCAATGCTTTTAAATTGTAAAATACGTCCTTTTCATCAGACATTGCATGATATATTTGAAAGGAAGAAAAGTCAAAACCACCTTTCACAGCAAATGTCTAAAGGCAGCACACACTTTAATTGCCAACTTGTCACCAGATATTTGCTGTCACTTATCTAACATACTACTGAATACATACTACTATGACATAGCTGTCATCAGTGCCACAGATGACTAAGAACAAAACAGTATGATTTCCCTTAGAAGCTGCTCTGCCTAGTCTGATATGATGGAAATGTACAGATACATCTCATTGTATTTGTCCAATGATGAGCTTTGTATAAGCAACTTCATTTCCTCTGAACCACAACAGCTTTCACATACTAGGTGTGAATTCATGATAAAATCATTCATCATTGTCAAATTGGAACAGATATCTTTTTCCATCTAGGTTTTTTTTTTTAATCTGGTAAATCATTAATTGCAACTGAATGTGTCTACAGATAGTCTCATTTTTAAGAAAAGAAGTTATTCTGTGGGTTAGTTTAAAATAACCTCAACAGTTCTAGCTGGGATGGAAATAATCTGAATAATGAGTTTGTCTCACTATAATATCTCAGTGTTCTGGTGGGCTTCAAAAATAATACTTTTATATAACTCAAGGTATATATAAATATTACCAAACTATCACTTTATTCTTGTCTTGAGATTAAAAAAATTAAAACCACAAATAAATCAAAACAAAAAACACAAGCAAAAGTGAAGAAATATCTACATATCTGAGATTATTTATCTAGTTTTAGATTTATCAAACTTTTATGTGTGATATTGGTCAAAAACTGATAAAATCATAAAAAATCCTGAGCCAGATGGGGCTCACACAAACCAAGAAATTCCAGCTCCTGGCCCTGCACAGGGAACCACTTCATGTGCCTGAGTGTTGTCCATGCCCTTGGTGAACTCTGGCAGGCTGGGCACTCCAACTCCAGCACCAGCTCCAGTGCCCAGCCACTCTCTGGGTGAAGAACCTTTTCTAAGAACCTTTTTCTAACCTAGCCAGCCTAGATCTCTACTGACACAGGTTCCTGCTTTTTCCCCGGGCCCAAATTGGACCAGTTCATGCGTCTGTCACAGCCTCTTTTTCTCCATGTGCTGGTGCAGAGGGCTCCTCAGTGCAGTGGAATCTCTCCTCCTCTGAGCCAGAAATTGCCTGCTGCTCCTGATTTTGACAAGATGTGCAAACAGGATGTAGCAAGCAGAGCCAGTGAGTGCCATGTCTATGTGCCTGCTGCAATCTGGAAATGAAGTCAGCACTGAAACTGTAAAAAAAATGTGGAAACCCCCACAATTAATAAGTTAAAGATGCTCACAGGAAAAAACAAACTTCTTCAATTTATAGGGTCTTTACAGGAAACTTTTTTCATGTCAGAATCTACTGTTCCAAAAAAGCAAATAATTTGCCTTATCCATTCTTCCAGTGGGGTTTTCTTGGGAGTTCTATTTGGTTTGGTGTTTTTTTTCTGCACTGAATAATCAGTGTAGGAATTCAAGTCACTGAACCAAAGCTTCAAAGTAAGTGCAGCAAGGAGGCTGAGACTACAAAAATCTTCTGTTGGGCTACATAAGCACAAACAATATGGATACCACTCCACTGCTGAGACAAAAGTCTGTGAAAAGCAGCTGTAAAGGCACATAAAGTGGAAGAGGACTGAGGCATCCTGGTATTTTGCTATTTCATGTTACCGGGTGTCACCTTCAATTCTCAATTATTTGGTATTTTTTTTTAATTGGCAGTAAATTGAATTTTTAAAATTTCAATTATATTGGCATTTAATTACTCATTCTAAGGAGATGGTACAAAATATCTGGAGGAAAAAGGATTCAGAATTAACTAATTGGCTAATACTACCAATAGAAAAAAATTTCTTGATATTTGAAAGGAAAAAGAAGTCATCAATATTTTACAGACAACAGGACTGAGCAGGATATTTTATATATATATATATATACATATATATAATATATAGATATATATATATATACACATATTACACTTATACAGCTAGACCTCTATATCTGTCAATATGTGTGCATATGTATGAGTGTACCTATATCTGCATGAGTATGTATATGTCTATACACATAAAATATATTAAATCACTTGAAAAGCAAGATACTTAATAAGCTGGAGACATTCTTCCAGTGGAAATCCATTTTTTCCGAATCTATCATGACCAGCAGTCCAGAATAACTATCTGACACTAAAGTGACACCAGTGAGAAAACAGAAGTGAAAATTTTCCTCTTCAGTTGCAAAAAATATGCAGAATGATGGATACATTTCTTTTTATCGTGAGGACCTGGCTGAAGAGGTTCTCATCTCTGAACATTTAGTTCTATTACTATGGACTAATTGCTGCCATTTTAATTAAGGTAGTCCCCATGTTTGTGAGGCACACAAAGGAAATCATTGTGGTGAAAAATAACACACCATGTGCAATTTTTCCATGGATATTACTAACCCAAATTATTCCAGCATCTTGGGTCATACAGGAACAAGGAGTTGAAGGGAGTAACAAGGTTCATTTTGGCAACAGGAGTGCACAGGTATAGACAGAACCACTGAGGACCACACATGTAGGACAGTTTATAGATAGATAGATAGATAGATAGATAGATAGATAGATAGATAGATAGATAGATAGATAGATAGATGATAGACAGAAAGAACCAAACCAAATGAATTGTAATCACTTTGCAAGCTCTGAGAGCAGCTGGGAAGCTGAGGGAGGGAGGTGGCAAAGCAGGCAGCAGGTGACAGAAACCTTGTCCCTGCTGAGGACTGGTAACTCCTGAGTCCTTTCTTACCCCCAGCCACCTGCCTTTCAGCTACTCAGGGTTGCTCTGGTACTTCCAGAGTGATTCTAAGATACATTCAGTGAAAACAATGATTGTGCTTGTTTTTGCCCACCATATTCTGACTGCTAAGCAGACATCAGGTTATATCAGTTTACAACACCAGAGCATCACTAACCACTTGCCTTGATTGTGATTTAGAGCAATCCAATTGAAAAAGGTTTGGAATCCAGTTTGTAAAAGCCCTGATATCTTCACAGAAAGGGACCTTACAAAGCAGAAATACTGCCCAGTGCAGATATCACTTGCTAATACAGATGATTTATTGCACTGTAAATAATGAAAAAAAATCTTACATGGAAGCATCAAGAAAGACTTTAGATAAAACTATGTCACTATGTCACTTCTGAGGAATCCGTATGTTACAAGATGTCTGGCTGTCACTTCTGATTTTGTGTAGCTTGCAGCCACCCACTCCTGTTCAGTCAGTGATACTTTTGGTTCAGCACATCAGCTGGGATCAACCAGCACAAAATCACTCACATCAGTGCAATTACACCAATCTGCATTCACCAAGTGCCCTAAGGCAGTTACCATGTCTCTTATGTCGATAGTTACAATTTTCCTTCTGCTAGCTTTACATATCTGTGACATACCAGCTTCCAGACACCACAGCTTGTTTTATTTCTGATTCTTACTGCATATGGTGAAGTGCCTGGGTATTTTGGTACAGTTTGACATGCTTTGGAAGTGCCAAATGGCCCAGTCTCACACAGTTAGCACGACTCCAGCAGCCTGTCTAGATGTATCATCTTAGGTCATACTCAGCTACTGAGGATTGCTTCAGTTTGTTTACTGTAAGCTACAAGAAACCTGGATTTGAGCTGTTCTCCAGAAGTGTAAGTTTGTACATGACTGTGTGGCCATATGGAGTCTGTAGTCTTCTGCAAGGGGAAACACCTTCAGCAGAGAGCTTCTCCACCAGCACCACCACCAGGCTCCTCATCCTAAGTCCCAGATCAGGCCATCACACAAGATTATCTTGCTGCCCAACTGATACTGACATGCAAAATTGAAACTTTTATGGCAGATGAGAAACCTGAAAAGGATTTTATCACTGTGTTTTATAATGACAATGAAAATATGCTTAAAAGTTATCTGCATCATCTAACTGTGGACAGCATTCTTCTTACTTCCCAGGAAATGTCTATGACTCAGGACCACCTACATCTGGAGTATCCTTGTACATGTCTACACCAGGGAAAGAGAAGACCAAGGAACCATCTCTGAAATTGAGGCCAACTGGCCAAGAGATCTGAGACATTAAAAGTACCTGAAGTGATAGTGGGGGCATGTGGGAGCTTGTCAGACTCCATTTATTACGCCAAACTGAAAGCGTGGGTTGCACTCTCTGGGGTGGGGTGAAAATACAGATGAATGGTTGATAGTTTAGCTAAGGAAAAGCTGTTACAGTGCAGGACATCCCTACATGGATACCATCCCATCCCCTCATCCAAATTAACCCATCCTTGGGACGTAAGAAAGTCTTTATTATTTCAGTTCTTTGCTGTAATTTCCATCAAGAGCTGACATCTTTGAATTTGTAGGTACATTAGCTACTTTCTGCCAATTTTATTGATTCATTGCAGTTTAAGGAATGGAATAAAACAGATAAATAAATCCCCTCTAAAAAAGGCCACAAATCAGCTGTGTACAACTGTCCTAGTGCCAGTAAATCCACAATGAGAGTAATAACAGAAATGTACGAATAATGAGAGAAATAAGGGAAATAGCTTCATTAAGGTAATTTCCCAGGAAACAGTTATTGCTTGAAGCATTGTAACAAAAGATATTTTGTTTATACCACAATTTAAAGAAATTATTTAACGATTCCCATGAGCATTCTCTGACTTAAAAATAAACACATTATGTCTTAGTCTGTGCCCAGAGAGTTAATGGTAAAACAAAATCCTTCAGCTTGGCTCTCACTGACATTAAAAGCATTTTGTACTGCTCTGCCAGTTTCAAGTAGCCAGACTTCTGCCAGGCTTAAGAACTAGGAGTTGTACTTTTGCACATTTGGAAGAAGTCCAAAATGTATCCCAATACCAAGTACATTTTAAGCCATTTAAGGCGACTTTACATGATGAGAGCAGTGAACAGGCTCAGGAAAGCAAATGACTGCAAGGTACAACAGCTCTACAGATGCATACTCTGACCCCAAAGTTGCAGCAGCATTGTGACATTCTAGTTATTTAGCTATTTTCCAAGATCAGAGGTTCCCTTGGGCACCAATACCAGTGGGACAGACTCAGGTATGGTGTACGTGACTGCTCCAAAGAATGAAGAATGATATTTTTGTTACAGAGTGTATTAGCTGTAATAAAAAATGACTCCATATGTGGAACACAATTGGCTTCCAGATTTGTGGGGAGTTTCTTGCAAGTTAAAGCAGTACCAGGTTGTTTTCAAGAAACTCAGTCTTGTTCACCCCATTTGGCAAATTTTTAGAAGGTCCCAATGAAAACCATGTGATAATAACATGCTACAAACTATTCTATTCATACTTTTATGAATATATAATGAATACTATGAAATCAAAGCACCAAAACAGATTTAGTAAATAAGAAGACTTTAAAACACCACAGAATATTAGAATGATCCGGCAAAATCAGTATCTTTCCCCAAAGACTGAAAATGTGTCTTTATTATTTATTGAATGAGTAAGAAACCTCATAATCACAAACCCCACTTTTTTCTTTCAGCCTCTTTGAGACAGAACAGAGCCATATGCTCAGAAATGTTTCTCCTGAGCTGTGTTCAAGTGGCAGTGATTCACATTTGAAGTGTCCATGTCTTACACTTCCAAAAATACACATGAATTTAAAACTGAATTTTAGTGGTCATGCAATCTTCTGATTTAGTAACTTTTTTTTTATTATAGCACCCTTCTCTGCTCAGATGCAAAACAAGTTAGTTGGGGAGTGGCTAACTTTTGCATATGTGGACTGAAATCCAAAAATGCCTGCATGCTCATAAATGTCGGGCTCCTGTTTGCTTGCATTTCCCCCTCCTCAAGCTAAATTCCTGTATGTCTCACTGCACAATATGAAAAACTGCTTCTCTGCGAAGGGAAGCAGGTTTTTTTTCTGTAATGATCTACCTAGACCTCTGTGGCAACCTGGCCCAGAAGGTGAGAGTAACTCAAGTTCTTGTTAATAGATCCCTTGGGGTTGATTAGAGTGAAATGACACTGAATGATCAGTGTTTGTAAAAAAAATATATATATATATAGACTTTATCTTTGAACAATTTAGTTGCAATGGAAGTTTTTCAGCTGAGCCACTCACAGCCTTCATTTCTTATGGGACTAGACTGTGTTTGGAAACTGACCTCAAGTGGGAAGACAGCTCCAAAGAAAATTGTCCCAGGTTAAGGAAAGGAAAGAACATATAAATGGGACAATCCAGTTAGTTGGGGAGTGGCTAACTTTTGCATATGTGGATTGAAATCCAAAAATGCCTGCATGCTCATAAATGTCGGGCTCCTGTTTGCTTGCATTTCCCCCTCCTCAAGCTAAATTCCTGTATGTCTCACTACACAATATGAAAAACTGCTTCTCTGCAAAGGGAAGCAGGTTTTTATTCTGTAATGATCTGCCTAGACTCCACATCCTTGCATCCCCCCCAAAAAAGGCAAAAAAACCCCCACAACCTGACACTACACCAAAGGGAATAGAGAATTCCCTGATTAGTGCAAAAGCATGCAAAGCTTTTAAAGCTGCTTCAGCGTAAGACTTACGAAGCTTAATCCCATTTTATTGTATTCTAGACACTAACAGAAAAGCTTTGATTAAAAGGGTACTCTTTGTAAGAGTAAAAAAAAAAAAGGCTTTGTTAGATTTTCTATGTTATTTTGAGCAATTTCTTCTGCATTTTAGTCCTGCTTTAATTCCTGTGAGAGCTTACAGCAGTAATGGGAGCAGATTGTCCTGGGGAGTGCAGACAGACCCTTACTGTTTGTTACCTCTCCAGCTATGTCAATCTGCTGCTCATGCTAACAGATACGAGTGAGAGAGAAAAAATTATTGTCAGCACATCATGGACCTTTCATCTGCTCTTGGAGGTGGCTTGGTACATCCAGGAGAGCTTAACTGGTGATATATATCTGTCTCAAATATATATAAGCATTGACACATTTACAGAAGTCTGAAGAGACAATCTAGAAAAAGGCTATTTATCTATACATTCTTAGTAAAATGACTTTTAACATTTCTCTCAAGATATACAAACACTAAATTTGGGGGTGAAGGGGATTTGCAGATTCAATTGTGTGGATTGACTTCTGTAGCCTCTGGCTCTCCAGATTCGGAGGATTTCACTGGCTCCATGCTGAGTCTTAAGGAATTTCAAAATCAGTCCCCTGTCATCCCTGTTGATAATTCTTTAACGTTTCATGCTCAGGCAGTAACAAATAATAGCTACCTATAAGGGGCATCCTTCACTAATATTCATGAACTGCCTTAAGGATGGCCTCTTCATAAATCAGCCTCAGAGGAGGATTATTCAAAAGACAGAAACAAATGAAGCCTGACACATCCTGAGTAGTGAGGGGTTCTGAGTAAAAAGCAAAAATGTTATTAATGGCAAAGTCCATTAACACCTAACCAACAGTCACAAAGTGACTATCAAATAGTAAGACTTATCCTTCCCTTGAACATGATTGCTCTTGGAGAAGCACTGCTACAGCAGGCACAAACATTGCAAAAAGAGATCACACTGCCTTGTAATTAAAATATTAACACCCTCGCTGAAGGAAGAAGGTGTATCAAAAAAAAAAAAAAGCCTGAAGCGATGTTTTGCTAAAATGGTGAAGTCTAGCACAAAAAACAAAGAAAAAACAGAGCCAGCTATCTCTGTTGTAAGATTTAGCTGTTTAAAGCCTTACTCTGTCTAATCATACTGTCCTTACTCAACAGTATGACTGCAGTAATTGGATGGCACTTCAAAACCTGTTTAATCATCAAGAGTCAAGACAAACGGTGTTTCTGGGCAGACAGTACAGTTTGGTGGCAATTTTCCACGGGAAAAGAAAGGGCAGAAAAGTAGCATGGATAACCTTGATGAGGAATAGTGCAGACAAAATTTCTGTCTACTTACGTGCTTTGAAGTTCATTCTTCCATATGACCTTACAGGTCACACAGCCATCAGTCACCTGTGTATTTTACTGACAGAAGTTGGTGCAATATAAGTTTCCAGATAAGTACTGTCAGGCCCATTCTGCACTGAAAAGATTGCCCAGAGGACAGCAATGGCTTTTCAAAATATTCAACACTTCTTCACACTGTACAATGTCCACCAGCAACCTTCACTCGCACCTTTTCCAGCTCAAGTTTCATTACAAAAATATTTGGAAGCAAATAAAAAACTGCACCAGCTCCTGACTTGTACTGAAATTTGATTTCCACATTTACTGTCTTCCATCTGGGACTGCAAAAGAGAGGAAGAAAATAAATTGAATGCATAGCATCAGTTAGACTTAGTGGTGTTGAGAAGTCTGGGACAATATAATTAATTTTATATGGGATTTTGAGGTACCATTGTGCTATGAGGCATGTGTGCTTCTAGACCTTGATCTGCTATTTCAGCATGCAAGGTTCTTTTCAAAAAATCTTTGTAGTAAGCTTCCCATTCTCAATATCTGATGCAATCACTGATATATACCCAAGAGATCTTAGTCTCCAGCTATCTTCCCCCACTTTAAATATAAAAAAAGCCAAGTCATTCTATCAAGACTGTCTTTGCATCATAGCAGAATCATATTTCTAAATAACAGTAATTTTTTATCATCAAGGGATTACTTCTATTTATTTGCTGACTGAATCATTACAAATCAAACTGGTAGTAAATTTACTCCTGTTGAGAAGCCTTTACAGAATGATTCCATTTTCTATAAACATGTTTAATTTCTGAAAGCAATAGTAAATTATTTCTCTGATTATATTTCAAGAGTTTTTTCTTTCATTTTTCTGCCTCCCAGAGCTGTTGATTGAAATCTGGAGGCAGGTGAATAATGACTAGCTCACTCCAAGCGTTTGAAATGCAATATGGGCTCCATGGTGATTCATTAAATTAGGTAAGAATACATGGAGGTTTTCCCAAATTGCAGGAAGCTGTCCTAGTTACTATAAATGATAAATATTGTAACGAAAATAAATGAAAACTAAATCATTGCTTTTATTTCTCAGGATGTTCACAAATCACTCACAATAATGAGTCAAGATTAAATACCTCTACATTCCAGCAGATCCAGAGTGTCTAAATTTTAGACATTAAATACCCATGCTTGTCTGCTGCCAGAGGCTTCATCCAGGATGGGATTTCAGACCTCATTAAATGGCCCTTGTCCACCAAAAGTTTGGATAAAAGTGGTGTTATTGCTATTTGAGAAAAATTGGTGCAATTTATTTCTTCTGAAAAATTGTGCTTCTTAGAGATATGGACTTAGAATCCCTACTGACACTAGGGATCATTGCTGGTGGCCAAAACTTTAGAAATAGGCATGATTTATGGGGCAGGCATGGGAAAGAAAGTTGACAACTCTGCTAGTCCTGGTCTCAACAGGGGTGATGGCTCTGTGGCACCTCACAGATTTCCCATATGGCACCCATTTAGAGCACAGCCCACAGGAAACGCTTGTGTTACTTCATTTTCTAACTGTTTCTGTGTGCTCCATAAGCATGAGATTCACCTTCCTGTCAAATCATCCATCTGAAAGCTCGTTCATGCCCAGCTTGTTGTGATGACTCCTGACCTGTCCCCTGCTTGGCTGGAGGGAACCTTAGTAACAGTAAAATAGCAGAGTAAAGTTATACGAGCAGAAATTTTTTCTTTGTTTTTTTTTTTTCCTGCATAATAGAGAGCTGTAAAATTAACAGCACTGCTTTTAGCAAGGCAGATTACATCTCTGATGTCCTGCAGTGCTGCTGACTGCAGACACTGCATCATTAAACCCTGTGTGGCAAAGGCAGGTGACGGTTCACTGTAAACAGAACAGGACTCTTCCCTCTTCTGCATCTGAAACCCCTGGACTACAGGAACAGCCTGTTACAACTTCTGTTTGGGGCCACAATGAATCAGGAGGATTTGGGAACAGCATCAAAGCAGTGCCCAGGGCTGGCAGGGAGCAAGGGAAAGGAAGGTTTCCCCCTCTAAGGACTGAAGGGGTTGCCATAGAAAGGGAGGTAAACAAGGATAATTTGCCTACAGTGTGTTCCAGTAAGATAAAGGAGACACTAAAACTTCTCTAGTAAGGAATGAAATAACTGTTAGGGGTTTAAACATTCAAATAAACACTTTTTACAATTTCAGTCACGAGGAATTTTCTGTGACTGGAGAGAGTAAACAGTGGCTCTCACAGAAGATTATTTCTAAGTTTGCGAGCTGAGACTCAAGAGACATTTATAATACAGAGTTTTTTCCTTTTTTTACTCTTCTTCTGAGCCTGGGGGGAAAAATATAATGTCAAACCTTTAAGTGCAAAGGCAAAAAGAATGTGCACAAAACTTCCAGAAAGCATGGACAGGGTGACTCATATGGAAGTTGACAGTGGCTTTAAATGTCTCCACATTTACTGTAACTAGGCAAGGAATTTTTAATTTTGAAGAAGAGCAATTGAAGATTTTAAGAAAACTTCCAGCAAAGCTCCTCGACTACAACTGCTGGAGGCTTGAGGCAAAATCCAGCCCTTCACCTCTGTGGCAACATGGCCCAGAAGGTGAGAGTAACTCAAGTTCTTGTTAATAGATCCCTTGGGGTTGATTAGAGTGAAATGACACTGAATGATCAGTGTTTGTAAAAAAAAATATATATATATATAGACTTTATCTTTGAACAATTTAGTTGCAATGGAAGTTTTTCAGCTGAGCCACTCACAGCCTTCATTTCTTATGGGACTAGACTGTGTTTGGAAACTGACCTCAAGTGGGAAGACAGCTCCAAAGAAAATTGTCCCAGGTTAAGGAAAGGAAAGAACATATAAATGGGACAATCCATAAGAAAACAATATTATCTTGATGCTAATTGTTCGAAACATACCATCAGTCTGCCTTACCCATTACCTGAAAATTATCCAGTATCTTTCATGAGTGTTTTGTGGACAGTTTGCTACAGCACGGTGTTGTTGAAGTAAAAAATCAGCTCTTTCCAAGAACAAGGTCATGGATATTTGATGGTTTAATTAAGGATAAAGAATTGACCAGTAGAAAATTAAGAAGAGGCTTATTGCCTCAGTAACAGATATGAGGGGGGTGGTAATGTGAAAGCAAAAAAATGGGACTTCCTGGAAGTGTTCAGACAGTTTGGAAGCCAGCTGAGCTTCCAACATCCAGTTATACCTAACTGAAAAAAACCTCATTCAGCAGATCCCTGATTTTGCAGAGATGCCAGCATTTTTGTCAAAAGCTATGATGTTGACAAAATGAATACATCCTTCAGTGAAAAAGAAAAAAAAAAAAAAGATAAAATAAAAGGGATTAATGAAGCAGCAAAAATTCACTCTGTGGTAAAGTCTGCAGAATCAGTGTGGTCAATTCATCTAAGACAAGGAAGCATTTAAACAATTACACAGCAGAAACTTTCTACTGATATTACAAAGACCATTCCCTTGAAAACAGCAGTACAGCCTGTATCAGTTAAAGATGCACAGAAGATGATGGCCAAGAGAAAAACTGGCACACTTAATTGTTTGAGCTTCAGAAGTAATTAAAGCTTTACAGCATTGCAAAGAAACCATAGCTGCAGATGAACTGATTGACTTTTTTATTCAAAAACACTGACACAAAGACAAGGAAATATGACACTTGTAGGGATAAAATCAACTGCGAATTTCCACCTGCTAACTGAAAGAGTGCTTTGTCAGGGTGACTGACTCCATGTGTCTCTGTTATTAGAGAACCACCATGGAAAAACAATTAGGAAAATAAATGATACAGAGAAGCAAACTGTCATAATGGATTTTTCTATCTGAAACAGTCAGAGCAATAAAGATCTATCTGACTTTACCTGCACCAAAATTCATTCTCTAACAGGAGAGTGGGGTGTAGTTTCTAAACTGCACTGCACCTTAGACTCTGAGCAACTCAGCAGCCTTGGTTTTCAAAGCCAGACATCCCTTCACTTAGATCTTCAGTTATTAAAAATGGCACACAAAACTGATCTTTATTTTTAGTAATTAATTAGTTCATTAACTAGATAAAAGAAATTCATCACTGAGAATAATTGGCATTTCTGTCTGTGGGCAGCTGTCAGCAGGATGGGCCCAGACTCTTCAGTGCTGCCCAACAACAGAAAAAAGAGTAACAGTCACAAATTGAAGTTCCATCTAAATATGAGGATGACAGAGCACTGGAAGAGGCTGCACAGAGAGGTTGTGAAATCTCCTTCTCTGGAGGTACTCAAAATTCACCCCGATGAGATTCTGTGGAACCTGCTCCAGGTGAACCTGCTTTAGTACGGGATCTGGGCTAGATGATCTCCAGAAGTCCCTTGCAATCCCAACTATTCTGGGATTTCTGTAATTCTCTAGATACTTTGGGGATACATTTGAGCTGATCTGTGTTTTTTAGGCTCCCATGCCTTTTTCTGAAGGCCATATTCTGGAAACTGCTGCTTTCATTGTTCAGGTCATAATGGGATCAAATAGTATTTTGTCAGGCTCTCTTGGATCAAAACGTGATTGTTATAGGTAGCTCTGATGCAACATACAAAGCTAGCACATAATGTAATATTGGTGTTGCAGAGAAGCAGAAGTGCTCTAGTTCTCAACTGTTTCTGACAGGGCATCACTGGGATGACCAACACAGAAGCCCAGAGAAACTTTGGAAAAATGATGAATTAACTGATACAAAAGAAGCTGCTTAAGATGTTTGGTCATGACATGGCAAAAGAAGACACTTTTTGAATGTCCTGTACTGAAGCATGAAACATGCTCTGAAAAAAAAAAAAAGAAAGAAAATTGAAGGGAAAGTATTGAAAGTGTCACCTAATAATACAGGAAGGGAATGCACAAAGAGTGAAAGAGGTTAAATGAGCCAGTGGAAAGGACACACATCAGAAGGAGGGCTAGGAAGACAGCAGGTCAAACAGAGATGTTTCTTTAAAAAGGAGAGTTGGGATGAAGCATTTGCAGCACATTCTCATTTAATGTATAACACAAGAGAAAAGATGACACAGATTAAAAGTCCCCCTTTGCAAGGGGAAAAAGAAATAGCAATTTTAGGCAAACATCAAAGGGTGTAATTGCTCTGTTTATATGGAATGAAAAATGTTCTGCAAAGGAGTCAATTTACATAATGTGGAGGCATTTAGTATGATTTATAGCCCTGCCTTAAAGGCAGTGGAGTGCAAAAAATGTTAAAACCCTTACATTTTCTTAGAGGAATAATTGATGTTGAAGAAGAAACTTGTAAGAACATCACAAGTTCTGAGACTGGGAAGAAGCTGAAGGTGGACATGTGTTATTGCACAGTCCGATGGGCAGCTGCAAGGAGACCTTTTCCCCAGCACCATTATGGGAAATGGGAGGAAAGCACATTGCAGGCAGCCAGAGTGAGATCCCACAAGACCCTGAAGAGGACAGACTTTCCCCCAGTGCTCTAATGTGTGTGGATATACTGTCCATCCTAAACAGTAAACTAGGAGCCACTTGCCCTGCTGAATCTCCCCAAGTTGCCTGTCTGCCTGTGCTCGAGCTCATGTGTCATATTTTGCTTGTTAACTTCCACACCAAAACCAATCTGGATGTAAAAAGTGTTTCTTCATTTCTTTCTGCTCCTGTTGCCAGCTGGACCTGCCTCTTGAGACTGCCCAGGTCTCAGGTATCAGTACTCATAGGAACACAAAGACAGATGTGGAAAACACACAGCTCAGCAAAGGGACAGGGCAGCACCTTTCTTGTGACAGCTGCCCCTCAGTTTTTGCAGCTTAAAGCCGTTGCAGAACAACAGCCTCATTCCCTGCAGAGATCCCAGCTAGGAAGAGAGCTAAAGCAGTAAGAGCTAAATGTCCTGAGATTGTATCTGGCTTCAAAAATAAAGCAACTTTATTATGCCATTTAAATTACACTCAGGGGAAGAGGAGAGAAGTGCAGGTAACTCAGAAGAGCCTCCTTTACACCAGTGTGACAGGGCTGCCCAAAGTTCATGGCAGGAGAAACCTGACACAGAGGGTCTGGCAGAGATTTGAGAGAGAGTTCTGTGCAGGTGAGTCCCCTGCTCTGGGGGCTGTGCTGATCACTGCCTGGGAGCTCAGAGGGTGCAAGGCATGAGCACTTGCTGCTGGGTGCCTTTAGGCTGAGCTCAGCTTTGCTGCTGGGATCCAGAGCAGCTTTATTCCCAGGCTACTTCTGGTCTCATTTTGCTCTTGAAAAGGGACTGCTTTTCCCACAAAGATGTGGCCACAGCACTCTGTGCTTGCTCTTTCTGCTGATCCTTGTGCCCTCTCCTGTTCTACAACTCCTAAGGCCAGGCATCGTTAGCTCCTTGTGACTGGCACAAGGATATTCCTGTGAGTTCTGCACAGCCTGTGAAATGCTCTCCTTTCTGAGAAAAACTGCTCTGCTACTCACCTTCCAGCTGAGAAGGAATTAGTGGCATGCCCATTTTGTTTTGAATCAAAAGAGGTGGTCACATTTTGATTTGCCCATGGATAATATTTAGTGCAGGCTTTTGAAAGGAAGTCTTTTTGCTTTGTTCTGCAAGACTTTGAGCACTTTCATATTTTAACAGCCTGGTGTAGTGGGACCTGTCCCTGTCCATGGCAGGGGAGTGGAAACTCAATGATATTTTAAGGTCCTTTCCAACCCAAACCATTCTATGATACTATGATTCACTGATCTAAATGACAAATCATAATTCCCCACATGATAATGGAATCCTCTTGATCATGTTCTTGTGATAGCCACTGAGAAATTAGTAAAAGCTAGAGCTAAGCATTCTTCTTTTCAAACTCAGTGTTCTATTTACTTCCTTGAAAATGTGGAGATTGAGTTTCCTCAACTGAGTGCAAAGTAATTTCTACCATACAAATACTTATGGAACAAACTTGTTCATGCATTTTCGAGAGGTATAAAAAACAAATGAGAACATTTTTGTGAAAATTGCCACAGATGATGTTTCACTGTTTATCTTTGAAAAAAAACATAACAGAACAACATTAAGCTAAAGACTCTACCTCTGCTAGCCAAGGGTTAGCAGGATGATAGTGCATGTAAAATCAATACTAGATAACTTAATTGTCGACTAATCTCAATTCACACATTCCTAGGGATAAGTGTACTATAGAGTCTGCTGGGATTTTCATCCTGTTTCATTAATGAAAAAGGAAAGACTCTTTCCAAGATTACCTAGGCTGTTCATTTTATAGACTGTCCTTTGAAAAACACTGTTCTGTAAAAGTGAAGAAACAGGAATCTGATACAAATCTAATACAGAAGGTAGTCCAGTAATTCATAATTTGAGCTATGTATTAGCTTCATAAAGGCAAAAAAATATTTACCCTCTCACACACAATCTAACTCATTATCCCTGTCTGGTACTGTAGTCAGGACATTCGTCTTTTGAGCATTATTTAAATAACTGAAACTCATTAGGGACCATAATACCATTACTTACAGGGAGCAACATCTTACATTAAGAGCAGTCTCACCTGTCTCACCTATGGAATAAGACATTGGCCAAAATCAGTACAGATTGTACAGCTGGGTCCCAAGTGTGTGGTAGCCATAGCAGAAAGAACAGGAAAATGTCATAGTATTATTATGTCAGCATGAAAGGTCTCACTGTTCCCAGTCGAATTCTCTTTATTCCCAAACACGTTCCTTTTACTTACTTGCTGTGGGATTTTCAGGCTATTTTAGAGTATTTATGACTCAGTTATGAATCTTCAAAAACACGGATCATTGTCAGCATGGGCTCAAGTGAATTCAGCATTTCCAAGGAGAAATAAATAGGCAATAAGAAGCATACTTCTCATTTCACATGTCTATTCAAATACTGTCTAGCATCAGTCAGATCCATGCACTTTAAAGCCTGCCTCGAGAGACTATGGCTGCACTTGTAAATAGGAGCAGAAGCACTCAACAACCTGAAAAGGAGTCACTGAAACAGAGGGGATGTCACTGGACACAAAGCTTGGCAGACACTCATGATGGAGCATGTCAACACGAAAGCCTTGACTGAATGCAGATCGTGTTCATGGTTGTTCATTTGTGAGGCTTTCTAAGGAGAACAATCTTTGCTTCCAGAGTAGTTAGGAGTGTTATTTATTATTTCATTCTATGCACTGTATAACAGCACTTCACTGCTGTTTCTTTCTTTGAATCACAGGATCAATCATGTTGGAAAAGACCTCTGAAATCACTGAGTCCAACCCGCAACCCAACACCTGCCAACTAGACCAGGGCACTGAATGTCACATCCAGCCCTTCCTTAAACACCACCAGGACAGTGACTCCACCACCTGGGCAGCCGATTCCAAAATCTAATCACACTTTCTGTGGAAAAACTCTTCCTAATATCCAACCTAAACCTTCCCTGCAGGGGTTTAAGATTATGATGTCCTCTTGTCTTGCCATGGGTTGCCTGGGAGAAGAGGCTGATCCCTGTCTGGCCACAACCTTCTTTCAGGCAGCCATAGAGAGTGATAAGGTCAGTCCCTCAGACAATACACTTTGCTGCTCTGAGAGAGCATTTCTGCCAAAGGAACATGCCAAAGCTTGGCAACTGTCTTGTAGGAAATGGGTTGGATTTCAGCTGTGTCTCAGTTCATCCTCTCTTCCATGAAAGAAAAGTGAGTTGCTACACACTTCAGAGGGCTTTGCTCCAACAGCCATGAATTTGCTGGATGATTACATTGATAAGGAGATGCTTATCTGTCTGACACCAGTAATCCTATAAATTATTAGTAAATAACAGCAATCCTATGATTTTTCTTCCTTCGTCTGATAACAACTGCATTAAATAAAAATTAAGAGAAGTGACTTAATTTTCAGGAGGTAAACCATTAGAAACCAGATGTTTACATCTTTACATTTGCCTCAGGCTGTAATGCCTAAACACAAGAGGAAGACAAAAACAAAAACCAAAACCAGTGTAAAGGAATATATATAACATATATACAGCATCTCTCCCCATGCTGCACAGGTGGGGCCCATAGCATTAATCTAAAAATCTGAAATCCCTTCTACTATTTCTAATAAATGATCACCTTGGGGAAGATAAGAAGTAGTTTGGTTTTTTTTAATCCTGGTATCTATTACAGAAAAAGTGGTCTTACTTCATCCCTGACAGGCATCTGCAGGGTGTTTGCCAGCTTGCCCCTTCCTCTTGATTAGGGCCATTTGGGTCAGCTCCAGTGAAAATGTTAATTATTCTGTTGAACCAAGTACAGGAAGGAAAAGATGGAGGGGTTGGTTGGAGTAATGACCGCTGCACTCGGGGAAGGTGCAGAGCCAAAGGCATTAAAAGGAGTGCAAGGCTCAAGAGTGGGATGGAGATGAGAAGCCAGGGTGAGAAAGGTAAGGGAGGGCCAGCTGTGGCAGGGGCTCTGTGCGTGCTTTTTGCCCTCATTCTGGGAGTGAAGCAGGAGTCCTGCCCCACTAGAATTTGCTTACCTTCCTCATCTACCCACCTGTTCACTCCTTCAGTGTGCAGTGGAGGAACAGCACAAAATACAGAAGCATCTGAGCTGGCAGTGTGGCCTGGTGGCCAAGAAGGCAAATGGGATCCTGGCGTGCATAAGGAAGAGCATTGCCAGCAGGTCCAGGAGGTGATCCTGCCCCACTAGGCAGCCCAGGTGAGGCCATATCTGGACTGCTGTGTCCAGTTCTGGGCTCCTGAGTACAAGAGAAACTTGGAGATCCTGAAGTGGGTCCAGTGGAGGGCAAAAAAGAAAAAAAGATGAATATGGGATCTGAGCATCTCTCTTATGAGGAAGGCTGCGTAAACTGCACCAGCTTAGCCTCAAGGAGAGATGACTACAAGGGGACCTCATCAATGTTTATCAGTATCTGAAGGGAGGGTGCCAGAGGATGGAGCCAGGGTCTTCTCAGTGGTGCTGAGCAATCATACAAGAAAACAACAAAAAGTAAGAGTCTTTGAACTCCACTAACAAGTTGATAGGCAATTTCTCAGAGTGGAAAACTTCTGCTCATAGCTCTTTATTGTGGCTTAGTTTATCCTCATGAAACATTGAATGAGCACTCTAAATAACCATTCTGAGTGAAAGAACAGCTTGGGCAGTGAGGTGAAGTGCCTCCACCTGCTGTGTTGGCCCAGACAAAAAGAGCACTTAGAATTGCCTTTACACACACAGAGCTTGCTGTCAAAAAAGGTATTTTCATTTATCAGCTCTCTCACAGAGTTTTCATAACATTTTCTAGCTTTTCTGGTTCTTTGGTCTCAAATTAGAGCTATTCAGATGGGAAATGCAGGGTGCCTTCCTGAGTACAAATATCTCAATACTTTTAGTCTTCAGTTTAGTTAAAGTTTTTATGTCAGGAAAATGGCTGCAGTTAGGCATTGGCCAAGAGTGTTCCCAGTGCAGCCTATTGGCATAAATGGAAAACCTCCTATTTGACTACAGAGGTTTAGAAAAGAACCACAAAATCCAGACTGAGTTTTTAGATGTGGCTGAAAGTTATACAGCTGTGTTGGGTTGAGTCTGCCTCAAAATTGTTTTAGATACTGATGAGGACAGGTTTCATTTTACCTTCATCATATTTAACACACTTGAAATGGTCCGTTTGCATTGTACATTACAGAGAGCAACCTGAACTGTTACTGCTGTTAAATGTCTTATCAGTACTGCTGGGTTTTTTTCATCTAAGGGATAGAATGGTTTTCAGCTTTGGATGGCAAAGCATTTAATTATTTCTACTCTTTCTTCCCCAGCGTTTTAAATATTAATATGATATCTGTGTTTTGGCACACGCAAAAGAACAGACTGGATTAGGCACAAAAGTTTAATCTCACAGAGGTGGGTGAAGGATAGTCCTGTTTTCAGTCACTGCTCAAGTTCCTGGAAAGGATATTCAGTGTGACAGCATAATTGGTGTGTTACAGATAATTGTTGATAATTCAGAGTCCTCTGATGACTTTCATCTGTGTCCAATACCCCATCAGCATAGCTGGTTTCCTGAGGCTAGCAAATCTTCATTTTACTGACAGCATTGCTAAATAAATGCCAGCTGAAAATCTTTTCTTTCCTGTCAGATTTGTAAGGTGGAAGCTGAGGACCTCAACATTCTTCATTTAGTCCACAATGTGTTCATATTGCCTGAGGTTTATACTTCTTTGCTGAATAGAAGTGAATAATTTAGTTTCAGCTGCAAAGTTACTGACAGCTGGAACAGTCCTTTTGCCTTTCCTAGTGCTGCATATTGCATCCAAATTAACAGTAAAAACACACTAGAAGAATGCTAATACAAAGATTGCAGGGTGGATGAAAAGCAACCCAAAGTTAAAAAAAAAAAAAAAGGTATATGTCCAATGTACATGTGTCCCAAGAAAAGAGATCAAAGCAAAGTGTCACAACTACAGCTCCAGCTGAATGACTGCAGAGCCATTCCTTGGTAAAGGATCCTCAAAGCATTTGTCAGGTGCTTTGTCTTTTCCATATTCACATTTTCACTGAACTTCCAGGAGGATACATTCACTTTGTACTTGAATTCTCTTCTCTTCTAACAGTGCAGTCTGACAGATAATAGGATTAGTTCCATGAAATGCAGAAAAAGCAAGAGTTATACTTGTTGTATCGTTTCAGGAGCCACTTATTTGGGATTTCTATGAATAGGATGTTTGCTGAAGCACAGTGATATGCTGAGAAAATTATTCAAAAAGTCATTTATTTTTCACACACTTGTCTGTCTGCCCAGAAAACCAATAATTTGTTTATTCAGTTAAATAAGATAGGACACTGACTTGCCAAGAAACAGAAATGAGTGCTGAGAGCTGTCAATACATTCATGAATACAGATAGTATTTTACACTGACTTTGATTTAATTATAGCTGAGGGCTTATGCATCTTTCTGAAAGATTTTTTCCCTGTGGTATTCATGGTGAGAACCATCAGGGCTGTAAACTCCAGGGACCTTCCAGCTCTCTCATTTCATATGGATTACATCCATCGTGGGAAGAAGAGCTGTATTTTATTGGAATGACATAACTGAATTGAGGTCCTAGTAAATCATATCCATTGGCACATTCTCTACAAACCTTTGGCAGTCTGATTTCTGAGTGAAGTTTAGGAATATGTTTAGGAATGTACTCTCCATGGATGGAGTGGGAATTGCACACTGTGCCTTTCTTCCTTACGAAGCATGGAGAGCTTTCTCCCGATTCAGTGCTGACTTTTCCAGTGCGCTCATAGTTCTGAATCTCAATTTTGTCTCTCTCTGCAGTTGCTACAAACGCAGAATTGAATTTGCTGAATGCTGCTATGTGTCTTTTCCTGATAAATCAAGACAACTGAGTTCAGGGAAGTCATGCCATTAGAAAAGCAGTGTGATATCAGAATTGGCTGTCTGTCTCATTGCAAGCTAAGCTATGCTCCAAATCAGACTAAGCTTTACCTATTTCACACTTTCAGGTTTCATTCTGATACACTATTTTTTTCTGGGGATAAAAGCCCAGTTATTTCAGCATTGCAAAGCCTTTTATCCCTCTGTCTTCATTGTTGCTAATGCAATTGCTTGTTGCAAATGATTGATTTTCCCCCCTTTTTTTCCTTCATTAGTTTATCATTTGTTGGATGCTCAGAGAATACCACAAGACCATTCTGAACACCCATCTACCATACAGGTAAAGATACAATTTTCAGATGTTGTTTATACAAAGCACTCTCCTATTTTGCAACCTTTATTAAACCCTGAGTTTATGAAAGCTTTCATGTCCAAGCACAAATGTATTTGTATGACTATCCTTATTTACAACCTCACTGACTCCTAATATTAACATGTAACATTAGGTTTGAGGGCAATGGTTTCCTTCTATGAATGTTGTGATGATTTTCCCCCTACTGTTTGTATTTCTTCTACTGATTTTATTTTTAAATATGCTGTCTTCTTCAGACACCAGAAGCAAGGTGTCTGCCCTGCAGCACCCCAGCTCTCTCTCCACACTTTTTGGACATCAGTGTAACATCTGCACCACCTTTCTTTCTACTACCATTTGTCAGAGGAAAGTCATTACTTGGCACAAAACCCAACACTGGTAAATTCAGAGGAGGTACTTTAAGAAATGGAACTACACTGGTAGATGGCTTTGCTTTCCAGAAAACCCAATTCCTCCCGTGCTTCCCAGACATCAGCTGGAGTTAAGCAATAAGGATGGAGTCAGATGCTCTGTTGATATGGCAAAGCCACTAAAACAAATCCCATGCACGGGTGTTGAGGACAGTGCACGAAGCTAAAACCAGAGCTGAATTAAACTGAGACGAGAACAGAAGGTCTGCCCAACATCTGCCTCTTCTCCCTGCTGCAGGAAAGGCCATCCCAATCTGTCATTATCTGTCACCTGCTGAGGCCTGAGCGCAGCAGAGGGGCGTTCTCGGCCGGCTCTCGGGGCCTGCGGCCACTGCTGTCGGTGCCGGTGCCTGCCATCGGCGCAGTCGCTGCCAGGTGTGGCGGCAGCGGCCCCTCCGCGGCCCCTCCGCGGCCGCTCCACAGCCCTTCGACGGCCCCTCCGCGGCCCCTCCAAGGCCCCTCCGCGGCCGCTCCCGGCCCGGCCCCGCCGCCGGCCCAGCGCCGCCCTCCGGCGGCCGCGCCCCGCAGCGCCCGGGGGAGCGGCGGGCTCGGGAGGCTCAGCCCCGGGCGCGTCCCAGCGGCCCCGATAAAGCACATTAGACTTGCTCAAGCAAAACTGCCCTCAGAGCATCCGTAAGGGAGGCCCCCTGCCCCGCGAGAAGCCGCCGGAGCACTCTGCGGGGATGCGCCGAGGGGCTCGGGGCCTCTTGCTTGTCACAACTACAGCCCCTTCCCCTTGTAACTTAGATGGCAAATCACTGCCCTTAAGTAGTTGAGATTTGCTCTCTTTCTCGTGTGAGAGAAGATAACAGAAAACAAATCAGATACCAGATATAGACAAAACCGATTTGTTTAGAATTATCATTACTGCCTGACTCTATATTGCATGATTTTCTTCTTGAAACATCCCTCAAGTACAATATGAAGGCAGTAAATGGTAATATTACCTTGCTGTGTTTCTCCAGCACATTTTTTGGTGAGTTATGCCAGGAAGCTTTGGAACCATTTGTTTGGAAAAAAGCTTTAATAGCCTTGTTGATGATGGGTTTCAACATATTTTTCTTCTCTAAAATACATATTTGATAGTGAGTTGTTTCATTTGTTCCAATCTCCCAGGGTACAATTCTTATTATTAATAATAACAATATTTCCATTTTTGTGTTTTTCTCTTAGGTGGGGAGTTGTACTTTCCCATGACAATCAAGGTGGGGAAAAAAAAGTGCATCTTACCTTATAAAAGGAAAAGAACAGCATGCATTCAGCAATAATTTATTCCACCAGGTGCTTGTCAGTGACAACATTGAAAGAAAAAAATGTTCCTTCCCCAGGAGCCCACAGAAGATACTGGGTTGATGCAGGGAAGGAAGGGAGTGAAACGGGGTGTGAATCCATCAGCACTGCTCAGCCCAAGGGAGGGCTGGCACATCCTAAATGATACTTCTGGCAAGCCAGAGGGCAGGAACAAAGATTTAGTCTTGTTAAATCGGCACCTGTATTTCCTGTGAAGTGACACAGCTGAGATGCTGATGGACACAGGGCTGATGCTCACAATTCTAAGTGTCAACATAGACCTTTTAGCCTTTAGTATTCCTGCCTGGCCTTGTCAGAGTTAGTGTTTGAACAAACTCTCAGGCTGACTTTCCCCAGGTTTCACCAACCAAATAAAGTTTGAGGTACCTCTGAATGGCTCCAGGGGAGTTCAGTGCTGTCTTGCACTAGGTCCTGAAAAAAGGTGTTACTCGGAGGGGTTGGTAACACTGAGGGTGCTGTTTCATTACCTGTTTTGCAGCGTGTATGCCACTCCATGCTCTGCTCTGCTCAGTGGTCTTGCCAGGGAAATGCTTCCACATCCCTGCTGCAGGCCAGCAACTGCAGGGAAGCGCTGGCTCTGCTGATGGCCAAGAGCAGGAGAGCTTTCCAGGAGTGTTTGACCAAAGTGCCCTGCTATAGTGCCCAGTTTAAGGTGCCCTTCAGGAAGAATTAGCAAACTCAGGACAGGCATGAGTCACGTGCACTTTTTGTGCCCTTCTAATGCTGCTGTCCCCAACCTTCTTGCACCCAGATCCTTTTATTCCTCCTTTACCTTGAAAAACAGATGCATGGAAAAAGAGCATCTTCTTTTACAGCTCCAGCCCTAACTTTTAATCTGGCTTCATTGCTTCCACAGCACTGGAGTTTTATGCACGTAAGTCTATGATTCTTTAAGATTTTTCTAGTCAAAATTGTGCTATTAGCTTCCCCTGATGAGGACATGTTACTTAGGATGATGTATTTGATTATACATTGAACCCAAAATCTTGGCTTCCCCTGCTTTTCTTATCTGCCTTTTCTTTTTCTGCATGCTTTTTCCCTTTTGGAGGATCTTTGATGGTTTCTTTTTGTCTCCCCTCAGCTGTCTGTCTGATGATCTTTCCTTTGTACCCTTCCTTGCCTCTCTGAGCTGTCCTTATCCACAAACTTATGTATTCTTTCCATGCAGACAACTTTCTTTCAATGACTTCGCCTCCATCTCTCAGGATGGGAATTTCACCCTGTACCATTTCCTTGGGAATTATTTGCTGCCAACATGAGCTCCGCATGGTTAAAAGAGATGTTAATGTTTTCTCTGCACCAAGGTGGCAGCACTTTTCTTGACTGCTTTTCACTCAGTCCTGCTTCCTACTTGTTGCTCCCCCTGCATCCCTACGTATTTCTATCTTGCAGGGTATGGGTGTGGAGACGTTTGTGTCTTATAAAGTATATGAAATAAAACTTTTCCTACCTCTTTTTTAGCTAAGATTTCTTGCCCGTATCTTGCCTGTTACAGCATTCTTTGCTCTCAAAAAATGCGTTGTTGCTTTTTGAAGGGTTGCCAAGATCCCTTTCCCTGCACTGGGCTCACATCAACACCCTGTGCATCTTTTTCAAATGTGCCCTCCTTGAAAATGGCTCATACAGGGAGCTCTCTACATTCTCAAATCCCTTTTCATCTCTCATTTACCAGGTACAGGCTGGTTTCTTGCTCCTACTGGCCCACCTTGCAACCTTTACTTTCTCACTACGGCATTTTCAGATGCTGTTATGGCTGTGTTACTCTTCAAGCAAAAGATTCCTGTAAACACATATCTGCATGTGTCTCCTTCAAACACTTCCTTCTCCATGAGCACACATCCAGTGTGTTAGGCAGTTCAGACATTCCTTTCAGCTGTGTCAGTTTTTGATGGCTGTGTGTCATGATGAAATGCTGGGAAGAAGTAAGGGATTTGTGAAGCTAAAAACACAGGAGTTGCCTGATTTAGAATGAACAAGCTATTTTCAAAGGCACAGTGGGAGCACTTCACATTGTATGGCCTGCATCTTCATTTGCACTGTAGGCTGTGCGTCAGCAAGGCTGCAGGATGGAGGAAACTTGACAATGCTTCATTTCCATTTTTACATATGCAAGAAACCAGCACATTGTGTCTACTCAGGGGACTTTTACACTGTGAATTATATTCCGTTTCTTCCTCAGCCCCTCTGACCTCCAGTCATGCAGGTACGAGTAAAAATCTTTGCTCGAGAAAATAAAAAGTTTATGTAATTTACTGTCTGTAAAGTAATAAAAAATTCTGATCCCTGGAATGAAATGGATTAGAAAATCACCCTTTTGTGAACCATTTCTGTTAACTTTGGTGACTGAAATGGAGTGGTGAACACAGAGCACTATTTGGGCACGTAGGGGTGACAGCAATAAAAATGAAGAATTTGCTTGAAGTGATTAAAGGCAGGATGCCTTACACTGCTTCATTCCCTCTGGGAGATGAAGAATTTGCAGGAGAATACTTAGTAAATCAGCGGATGTTGTGCTCCACAAGCTCAGCAGTGAGTTCACTGGTTCCTAGCCCCAATAATCCAGTTATCAGGAAACAGCAAAACCCTGAGCACAGAGACTCCTCTCCTGACTCTTGACTATGGATGCAAGTTTATCCATCTCCTCTGAGATGGGAAGAGGCTGATATGAAGGAAAGTCACAGAAGCAACCATGACACCCCTGGCAAAGAGCCACGCTCCAAGGAGATGATTCTCCATCGCCACCATGTTCCCTGCATGTTGGAGGTGCCTGGTTTGGGGGATGCTGCAGACTGCAGTTGTTTGAAACTCTGGCTCCACTTCCAGGTGGTACACTCATAAGCAATGTAGGAGCCTAAATTTCATTACCTTTCACGTAGGTTTAAGTGCTTTTGAAAATTTTGCCCATCAAACTTTTGCAAATCTCCCCCATTGTGCACAGTTAAAAAAGTTTTCTCTTTGCAGCTGTCATTTGGAGGTTGGACAAAGGCTGAGAGATTAAAAAAAAGCACCTACTGAAAGGATGTGTGGAATCTCCCATTGTCCAACCAAAAACTATTATCATGCAGGACCAGGCTCACAAGCTCATCATTCTATTCACAACTCTGCCAAATGTTTGTTAAGTAACTTTGTGCCAGTCACTTTTTTTTTTTTAAATGCATGCAGGTTACTCCAGCGGTGAAACAGGGGTATTGATGCTTACTGTACTTTGGAGAGGGGCTTGGGATCTTGAAAGGAACACAGAGGTGGTAACACACAGTCTGTGGGGAACCCCAGGCCCCCCTGGCCCCTCGTGGTATGGGCAATTCTCCGAGGGCAGTGAGCTTATCCAGGGGGACGCCTCGGGGGGAGCTGTACCCCAGCCTGCCTGGCAGCTCGATGGCTGCTGGACAAAGGGCTTTTGTTGTGGGCTCACAGACACCGGGGCCTCACCCAGCTCGGCCATCAGGGAGAAGTACTCATTGCCCATCTGTGCCTTGTCCTGCGCCGACTGTGGGTCCCCAGGCCAGGCAAACTTGCAGTCAGAGGCGACGTGCCCAGCCCCGCCGACTTGGTGCACACTGTGGTGTTGGTGATGCTGCGAGTCTCGGTGCTCTGCCACAGCCTCAGGATGTGGTTGTCATCCTCCTGCAGGGTCCCGTTGAGCACTGCCAGCTCCTGCAGCTGCATTTTGTGCAGATCGTTCTGCTCCTCGGGATCTTGATCGGGGGTCTTGATGCTCTGCTTCAGGATGTTCCTGATCTGCTCCACAGCCTTCTTGATGTTCTTCATGGCGTTGGCGGTGATGAGGGCATGCAGGGGCTCGTCCTCACCTGGCAGCATCTGCCTGTCCTTGCAGCACATCTTGCCCTTCTTCACCGAGCCCTTGCCCCTGATCATGATCTTGGCGTTGCACTCCTTCTCGATGCTCTTCAGCGTGTTCCCCCTGGGCCCAACGAGGAGCCCCATGAAGTTGATCTCGGGGTACTCATCTTGTGGGATCATCACCTTGTCACTCACCCACATTGCCAGTGGCGTGTAGTCAGCTGGGGGCTTGAAGTCAGGATTCAGGGCCACCATCTTGGTGATGAGGTTGTGCCTCTCCTCCTCCAGCTTCTTGCGCGTGTTCAGGTGCTTCCCCTCACTGTTGTAGATGGGTTCTGGGGAAGGAGACCCGTCCTCGGGGCTAGAGGGGATGCCCAGGTTGCCCATGCACAGTTTGCAGGTCGGGTATTCAATCTGCAGGTGCACGATGTAGGCGTGCTCCTGCTCGCGCGTCAGCCCAGGCGGGATCACCGTGGGCATCCCCGGGATCATCATCTTCTGCTCCAGTGGGTCCTGGTTCCAGCAGTTGCGCTTCTGCTTTCGCGGAAGGGAAGTACGCCCTCCAGGGCTTGTGGGCGGCAGCCGCCCGAGGCCTGCGCAGGCGGTGGCAGCTGCGCCGGTGGCTGCGGCCGCAGAGGCGGCGGAGGCAGCAGAGCCGCGAAAGGGAAAGCGGCGGCGGCCATGAGGGCACGGGGGGCAGCGGGGCCGGGCTGGGCCGCGCTCGCCTCGGTCTCCATAAACAGCCCCGCGCAGCCTTCGCGAACCTTCCGCGCCGCCTCTGCCTCGTGCCTCCTGCAGGCGCAGCGGGCCCGGCTCTCTCAGGGCTCCGCAGCCCCGCCTCACCTCGCACAGCCCCGCAGGCCGGGAGCGGAGCCGGCTGCAGCCGCGCTGCAGGAGCGGGCAAGGGCCGGCAGGAGACCGGAAAAGAAGGACTCAGCGGGAAAGAGGGGATCTCAAAACAGCGTGGCCGCGCCGTTTTGAGAAGGAGTGCCTGGGACGGCATGGCTGGTGCCTTCCCTGGCAGGGAACGAAGGATATGGAAAGAGTCGGGGGTGAAAGAAGACACAGGGTGGCGAGAGGATGGTGTGTTATAGATAAATAGCCAAATTATACCAAATCAAGTAATTTGCGAGAGCCAAATTACGAGGCAACAAAAATATCGTTTATTTCACGTATTGGATTGTAAATTTTGCCAGCCATGCCAGCCACGAATCAAAAGAGCAGAGCCGAGCCCGGGACTCAACTCTGGGTGAACGCAGCTCTGACCCCCTGACACATCAGAACTGGTGAGTTCACAAAGTCCGTCCAAGTGAGTCCAGTTTTTATACTCTTTTTCTTGCCCGAAGCCACTTTTCCTTTGTCCTTTTCTTTGTTTGACAAGCTTTTTGATGTTTCTCGGGTGTTGAAGAATCCTATCAGATGGGTAAACAGTGCCAAATCTGGAGTCTCCGGGAATATTCATGTAGTCCTCTTGTTGGCTGTAGACTTCTGTCTCTTGCTCTGATAGTGCAGCCGCAGAATGCACATTACACATCCGAGAACACATACATGTATAATGGAGTTTATGGGAATCCCCTTTTACATGCTAGTTACAATTTACAGGAATCCTTTTTACATGCTAGTAGGTTTACGGTAACCCAGAATACACATAACACAGTTTACGGGAACTACCTCATCTCTGGTTCATCTCTGATTGCTAAGGGCCATGATGGCTTGGATGTTCCTGAAATCTGTTCGGATGTTCCTGAAATCCGTTCGGAACTTCTATAGGAGAAGTTCCTCTTTTACTTGCTAATTAGAGATTCTATTCAGTGGACACCTGTGGAAGTTACAAGCTGATGAAGAAATTGATGTCTCAATTCCTGTGTAGGATTTTTAGGATTCCAGGTGCCCTTCTGTGTTAACCCTGAAGCATGATTTTAACTCATACATATATTATACATATATATATATATATATACACACATACATACGAATTTTAATGTAACAGTAGCACTCCTGCGTCATATCTGGACGGTTTCCGACCTTGTCTTGCCATCAGGGAAAGGAGGATAGGGTGGCAGATGGACAGAAAGTGACAGAGAAGATGGCAGCAAACCCAAGCCATCCTGGCAGTTTTCACTCCTTGTCTCACTCTTAGGAGCAAAGGGTAAGGAAAGATAGAGACAGCTTTACAGAAACTGAAAAACGTGGGGGTTCACAGGAGAGGGGACCACAGATCTAGGGCATCGACACGCTGAGTGCAATCGTTCATAATCGTCCATAAGTACCCTCTAGGGCTTTACCATCCATATGCTGCAGCAGACGTGTTGGGAAAGTTGACAAGAGTCCATCTAATGGTCCTTTTGCAGGCAGAGAGCCTCTTGTAGCTCTTAAAAACTCCCTCCCATGAGAAAACTGTTCATAAGTGTACTGCTTAGTGATGGTAGACGTCAGTCCCATCGCTCTGTCCCAGTATGCTGGTTCCCTTACTGGGAATCCCTCTCCCCGTAAGCATTTCACCCCGTGGAAGACGGGGGTCCCGCAGGGTGTATCAATCTGCGGGTGACTCACAGGAGTGCCAGTTGAGGTCCTCACTGGCTGCCCGCATTCTCTACTATTTATAGCAGCATGTGGCAGCAGTGATGTGATCGTGATCCAGGGAGGCCACAAATGGCAGCAGGGAAAACAGACGAGACAGGTCTTTTTGTGTAGCGCGAGAATCCATTTTAGTTGTGGCTACGTTTTAATCACTAAGTGCCCATAAGAGATAGGATATCTGTACCAAAACTTGCTGTAGGCAGTAGCAACAATCAGGAGAGTTGTCTTGCTCCTCTTCCTCACGTGTTTTACAATTGAATGTGCAAAAGAGCTTCCTAGCCCTGCTTCCCTGCTTCCAAGTCGTCTGTGAAGGAGAGGTGCAAATGACTTGAATGTGCTTTGGAACTTCACTGCTGCTTTGTGATGTGCTGAGGAGGCAGCAGTGATGTGATCGTGGTCCAGGGAGGCCACAACTGGCAGCAGGAACAACAGATGAGACAAGTCTTTTTGTGTAGCACAAGAGTCCATTTTATTCCCCCCCCAACCTGTGCTGGGGGAGCAGGGGCCCAAGAGCCTGAGCAAAGCCCAGAGAGCCCGAGAGCTGAGAGGAGCAGACCTAGGGCCTTGGGGTTTTATCAGGTGTCCCATGGGAGGAGTCTTAAGATGAGATTACAGTCTCCTCAGAACAGGAAGGCTCTACAAGCTAGAGATGTTATATCTCTGGGTGGTGGGTTTACAAATCCCATTGTCAACAAGTAATTTGAATGGGAAAGAAGACAAGAAGTCCTCACCTTCTTCTCAGGGTAGGTCACTGCCAACTACTGACCAGGCTGCTGGGCACAGGGGTCCATCAGGATTACACCAAGTGGCTGCTCCCACTTCCAGAAGTGTCCTCTCCCCTTTATCCCAAAGCTCAAAAGGCAAAGTGTGGGGGGAGGGAGAGGGGAGGTGTACATCTCTTTGTCATGCAGCCCCTATCACCAGGCTCCCAGGTATGCTGGGGGTATTCTGGGAGTGTGTGTGGCAGGGCTGCTTCAGTAGCTCCACAGTTCCTCTCTGTGCCTTTGGCTCTGCTGTGCCAAACATGGCATTGCTTCCAAATGGCACCCACCCAACCTGGCAGCCCTGCCCAGAGCTGGCCCTGACCCGCTGAAGTGCCTGTGTGCCCTGATCAGAATGTGCACAGTTGCTCTGCGTCGTCTGCTTTTAACCGTGGTAACCTCCAGCCTTTTCTTAAAAGCAGGCTTCTGTCTGAAAGGAGCACTAGAAAATTTGGCTTCTCGTCTGCACTCTCAAGCTCTCAGGACAGCACTGTCATGTGTGTTTGGCTTGAAAAACATATAGCCCTACTTAAAGTTAAGTAGCCCTACTTAAAGTTAAGGGTACACATAAGTCCTTTGTTGACTTAGAGTGGACAGCAGAAAAACAGCTGAAAACACTGACCCAGGTCACGAGAATGAGGCAGAAAAACAGCTATTGAAGCCTCCTGCTTCAAATCCCACCCTGGGACACCACTTTCAAACCCCTGGAGATTTTCCAGAATGTGTCCTGAAATGCTTCTTTCATGCAGAAACCAGGGATCACACTTTAATGCCTGCTTTGAGTCGCCTCCCCTCTCACTTCCAAGTGACTCTAGCAGTTGGTGAAACATTCTTTTGCCTGCAAAAATGAGCAGTCGTGAGAGAAAATTTAAAGTACAGCTTCCTTTAATTCTGCAGGCTGGTTTCCAAATTAACTATGTATCTCTGCAGTCCAGAAAGTCCTCCTATATATTCATAAATAGCCTGTTATAAAGCAGTAAGGTATCAGTAATAGTTGTATCTTAATTTAGTTCTAAGGAGTTTTTTCAGATTGCTACAAGCCAAACAAATTTCTTTCTGTTGCATCTCAACATGCGTTATCTATGAATGCCAACATGATGGGTACTTCATAAATAGAAATTACTGCATAGAATGGTGAACTTTGTCTCTTGGCATTGTTACCTCCAAATTAAAAACTAACATAGAAGTGTGCAGAGTTAAGGTTTCCTTGTAAAACTTCAGGCTCACAGTGCTAATATTCATTTGCCTACCTTAACGACAATGTTGGGTTTTATCCTAATTTGCTTTATTAATTTCACTTGTCTAGGGTGGAGAGGGGAAGATGAATTTGGCTCTATATCATCATTCTCTTTCACTGGAATAATTGAATACCGGAGCGCAAGAAAAACAGGTGTGCTTTTAGTTAGAAGAAGGTGGGATGGCTTTTCTGAACACATTGTTATCAGTATGAAATTGCCTGGGTTGGGTTTTGTTTGGTTGGTTGATTTGTTTGGTGAGTGGCTGTTTGCTTTTAGTGGGTTTGAGGCTCTTTGTGGTTTGTTTGGGGGGGGCTTGGTGGGTTGGGTTTTTTTTGGGGGGGGGAGGCGGGAGATTTGGGGTTGGCTTTCATTGGGGGGGAGATTTGGGGTTGGCTTTTATTGGGGGGGAGATTTGGTTTTGGGTTTTTTAGGAGGGGAGGGAGTGGGTGGCGAGCCGATGACTCACGTCAGGAGCCCTGGGTGAGCAGATGTGCATTTTGTCACCTAAGGAGTTAAGGGCGGTGCTGGCGCTGCCCGGAGCATCCAGCAGGCGGCCGGCGCTCCCGCCGCTCCCGCCGCTCCCGCCGCTCCCGGCGCACCGTGGGAAGCAGCGCAAGGACTGACGTCCAGAACATCCTGCCTATAGGATCCGAGCCGCCAGCCGAGCCCCGCTTTCCCCCCTCGCTTTAAATCCGGCTGGCGATGGCAGGCACCGAAAGAGGGAGAGATTGGCAATGCAGCGTGGCAGCAACTCCCGAAAGTTCTTTCTTTCTGTAACTCTCTGCTTTCGGACTCGGAGCTGCCGGGCAGACCCGAAGCTGGGAGTTTAAAGAGCCCCGTTTGCGAAAATGCCTGCCACTTGCCGGTCTTTGAATTTAATAATTGGCCTTCCAGAGCTGAGGAATACTTAACAGCAAGAGAAGTCAGCTGAGGAATACTTAACAGCAAGGAAAAGGCAAGTTTCACAATTCAAACAATGCTAAGACAGGTTCTACTTTCACCTTATGGAAACAGGACTGTGGAGCAAGCTGCAGGTGCTTTGTGGTTAGGTTATTTACAAGATGTGTCACAAACTGGTGTGACTTTTCAACTCTTCTGACTGTTTAAAGCCAGCAAGGAGCAGCAAAATAAAAGCAAGAAATCAATTTGAGGAATTTGAGGACTTTCACAGAAGAAAGCTGTTTTCCAAGAAGAGCGAAGTAGGACGATGGCATCTGGAGAGTGCCTTCTGCTAGACCTAGAAACAGATAACTTCATTTTCTATAACATCTCTGTGAACCAGAGTGCAAACTTCTCCCTTCTGGGGGAAGACTGGTTTTACCCAGCGTTCCTCTACGCCATCCCCACTATTTATGGGATCATCATTCTGATAGGCCTTATTGGCAATATCACTTTGATTAAGATCTTCTGTACTGTGAAATCCATGAGAAATGTCCCTAATTTGTTCATTTCCAGCTTGGCTCTGGGAGACCTGCTGCTTTTAGTGACTTGTGTGCCTGTGGATGCCAGCAGGTACCTTGCTGACGAGTGGCTGTTTGGCAGAACTGGATGCAAACTTATCCCCTTCATACAGCTCACCTCTGTAGGGGTGTCAGTCTTTACTCTCACTGCTCTCTCAGCTGACAGGTAAGCTTGGCTGCTGTTGCCTTGAAAAGAAGCCTGCATAATTATGACTCCATAAAATGCACAATTATAAATTTGTATTTTCAGGTAAAATGTTTCTTTTTAATGTGATGAGGCAAGAAGAACCACCTTAGGTGATTTCTGATGAATATTAGCATGCAACTTGAGGAGGATGCAGACTGAACGCAGGGTACTTTTTCTAAACTAAATGTTTGTGCAATTTAGCTAATAATCTACATTAATTCAAAGAGAGACAAGACTAGATCAAGCTAAAGACCAGAGAAATAAAATGCCATTAATGAAGCTCTGCTAAAAGACAGCATGTTCATATTTGCCAAAAAGATAATTGATCCGTACTTCATGAAGTGTGAAGGCACTGGAGCAGCAATTTAAAGTGCAATGAGAATCAATTCTTTCTAGTGGCTTTGTTCCTTGAAGTTAATAATATGCGAGACAATATTTCATAAAATATTTTTCAAATATTCAAATGAGCTTGCCTGAAACCAGGAATTGCAGTTGCCATAGCCAGTGTATTTCCCTTGGTTAAACAGTTTGCCCCTTATCCAGTCAAAACTGATCTATGTTGTTCGTTCAGAAACTTCATTTCCCAATAATGTTTAGTAAAAAATAAAGCGTAGTAAATATGCTGTTTTATTTTCTGAATGCTTCCAAAAGAGATTAAGGAACACATTGTTACCATGCTGAAATGACACAGAAGTACTGAGTGAAAAATTATTTCAGTTTTGTTGTGATCAAAAAAGACATGGGGATTGTATCCTTGCTCACAAGTAAGTGAAGCTAGGTTTGCTTTGCGTAGTCTCTTGCATGCCACCGTCTCTTGCTAAGCTGCTTTAAAACATCAGACTACTTTTGTTCAGTTTTCAATGTAGTTCACACACATATTTCAATATACTTTTTGCAGTCTCAATGAAAGCAGTAACTCCTTGGTGCAGAGACAGAATGGTCAATATGTTTGTCCTCTCCTCTGTGTTGGGATATATAAAAATAGCACTGTCTGTCCCAGTAGCAGATGACAAACAGGCCTATGTGTAGATAAAAGTCTTAAAGCAATATGCTTTAAAGTGCTGTGAAGGTAGGAAAATGCACTAGTGAAAGACCACATGCACTTTTCCTCTTCAGTTTGATGTGGTGCTTGATGTGGTGTCTGGATCCCCTCTGACTGCTCTGAAGAAAATTCTGGAAAAACAATAAGTATCTCTTCAAGAAAATACATCTTTCTAAAGCTGTAATGTAAGTGGTTTCAAGGGGTGTAAGGAAAACAAAAATACATTGTAAAGAAGATTATGTTAGAGATATTTATTGCTATCTGATCACATGCTACATAAAGCAAACATTGCAAATGCTTTTACTGAGCAGCCCATCAATAGCACTTATTGCCTGAAGTGATAGAACAGAACAGAAAACAGCAGCTGTGCTGGTTTTGTGACTTCAAGTTCTGAACTTCAGCCTTATCAGGAACCTGTTAACCATCATGCTGTGCTGATGATCAAATGTTTCCATTTCCAAGGGATCATTTTACCCTCTTCTCATGCATCTGTGGTCCACTGCCAAAGGAGATAATGATGAAACTTGTAACTTTGTTAGGCCTATGAATCTAATATGCTGTGCATTGAAACACAAATGTCCCTTATCTGTTAAGTTTGCAGAAGTTTCTACTTTGATAAATTATCAGCAGCGCTGGGTTAATTTTGTTACAAAATAATACAGTCTGTATTTTGTCAGCTCACAGCCCATTAGTCTAGTTCCTTAAAACTGTCACCCTGAACTCCAGACCCCAGTATTAATCATGTCATTAGGGATGACAGGATTAATTAGAATCATTAGGGAAATAACCTTAAAATGTAAAGGGAAAACTTGCAAAATGTGAGTTGAATGTGAACTAGTGTGGTGATGCTGGCTGGGGGCTGTGGAGGGTCTGGAAGCCCAGCACCTGCAGGTGAGATGCTGAGCCTAGCATGTGGGGTGGTTTCACAGACCCCCATTTCTGATGACAGATATGGCACTGCATGAATGAAACAGAAAAAAGGGGCATGGTGGTGAGATGATTAATGTTCATTGAGGTGAATCCTACCTGAGATGCTCACATGAGGTGTGTGAACGTCCCTGGTCTCACTAATCAAAGCCATAGGCCATGTAAGAGAAAAGCCTCCTAAACCTCTTGCTCTGAATGGGCACTGTCTCCAAGGAAAGGGAGACTTGTCAGTGTACTACAGACCTTTTGTCTGTAATTCATCATCTGCAAAAAAGTTTTCATAAAACCCTCTTGATTTCAGCATCCTTCCATTGACAAAAGCAAATGGAAAGAAATGCTGGCATTATTCAACATATCATGGTGAAGCCTGAGAGACATCACAGGGAGCAGAATTCTGATCTGTGAAGAAAAATATTGGAGAGTGATACAAGAGGGTCATTTCCAGAGACACGACCATTGAAACACAAGGTGAAAGGCAGTGTTAGGTGTGATGGGCAGGAGAGTATGTGAGAGTGTGAGATACTTATGCTACATTATAACGATGGCACAAATCGTCCTGGCTGTGTTGGATCACCTTCTGAAAAGGAGGGGCCCAGTTTTAGCAGGTTTTTGCACTCACATCATTAGTGCATAAGTATATGCCTTCCTGAGGTATACTTTCATTATTTCCATTTCCACTTTGCCCTGTGTTAGGAATCTCTCATCTGCCAGTGACTGCAAACACTTGCTGAGTGCCAGCCTCCAGCACAGAGCACCTAAAGCTACTCAGTTTTTTTATTCCCATCAGAATGAGGGGTTGTCCAGAGGATTGATTGCTCACTTGCACATTTCTCAAGGAGAAACAAGGGACAAACTGCTGACCTCAGCTTTTCCTGCCGTGGGAGCCTCCCAGCCTGCAAGTGCCTGCACGTATGGACACAGCTGAGCATGCCTGCTCAGGTTTGAGCAGCAAGGGACAGCCAGAGGGTCCCTGGGTGCTTAGGATGAGTCTGTGTACAATCGTGAGATTTCCTTCAGATTTCATTGTTATTTCAGAAAATACCTAAGAAAGGGCAAAAAAAAAGTTAACAATGTTATAAATGTATTTCCTCTGGGACCACTCCGCTGTCTGCACAGTGCTTGCATCTGTCTGGCTACATTTGCAGGAGCAGTGGGAGCTGTCAGAAGACACCTGTTTTTCTGCAAGTGTGTCAGATTTTCCGAGCAGCCAGGAGAGGGTTAAGGCGTGTGCTGTGCTTCCAGCCACCTTCCATGAGTGATAAGGCGCCAGTGCTGAGTATACAAGAGCGAGGAAGCAAGCAGCCCATGTGTGTGCGTGGTGTTTGTGTGTTTTAGAAACACTCTAAACGAGATTGGTAGGGGAAGGACAACTGTCTGCCCTGCTGCTCTGCACTATTGAGCCAGTGGTTTCTTCAGCTACTGCTCAGTTTATCCCAGAAAAAAAACCAGGAGTTCGAGTTCTGCCCTCCTCCTCCTCCTTCACCTCCTCCTCAGGGCAAGGATAAGCGGTACAGAGGCACCCGTGAGAGCAGTGACACCTGAGCTTCTAGCCCAGGCAGAAAAGCCAAGGCTGTCTCAGCAAGGGACAGGAAATTAAGGAAAATCTTTGCACAGCAAGAGGAAAAGCAACTATTTAATTGCCCATGTCATGGGAGATGTCTTTATTTAATTGGCTTTCTCCTGCGACTGACGGGGTATGTACATTTACATTTGAATTAGCCAGGCTGTCAGGCATTGATCATAGCTCCTCACTGTTAGGCTGGCATCGTAAAAGATCGAAATGCCCTGGTGCTCCTGCAGCGAAACCTTCCTGAAGCAATGCTGTTTTTACAAGTACACAACAGAGTAATGTAAAATGTAATTGGAGTTTACAAGCAGCATCTTTACTTTAAGCACCTTGGATTACGTGGATTCTAGTCCTGGGAAGCTGCAGCATGCCTGCCAGCCGGGGCTGCCTGCGGTCTGTGGTGGGAGTGACAGCAGAGTGAGATATGTGGAGTGACATTACACGGGAGATTAGGTGGCTTATGGTAGTAAAACCAGCTGCAGACAGCAGGGTTGCACTCATGTGGGATGCCTGAAATGAGGATGTTAGCTTTGGAAATGTTGACCTTAGTGCCTTGGGTGCAGCGATGGATACAGGAATTCTGCAGGGCTCCCAGCTCTGCTGTGTACTTTGAAATGCACCACAATCACAAATTTTGATGTTCCTCTGAACTCATATGATAGTTCACTTATCTAAGAAATAAAACTTTGAAACAACACTCCTAAAAAAAGCAGCAGTGCAAGGAAAGAAACAAATCCAGAATTTCTACAAACACTTTTAAACATGCGAAAGTCTTTGTTTAGTGGACTCATCTCTTCTGTGATTTAGATGTCTCCAGACTCTACTATTAATATTACCTACAATACTACAGGAGGTGTAATATCCATGTGCCAGTTCCTTTATTTTACTTTACAGTCACTGGTTTATATCTCTACTACTGGACTAAGGGAAGCATGTCACCCTAATAAACAGCCATTAAAAGTCAACCCAGATTTCCCTGAGTTGATTTACATAATGACACTTTTTTAAAAAATACCATCAGTTGTAAAGTGCCAAGTCCATAGTAGTTAAGAATATATTCTGGGCATTCTAGTCACAGGGAAGAAAACTGGAGGGACTTCGGGGCCCAGCCCAAAGCCTTCCCTCACACTGAAGCACCAGGCAGCCCCATTTCTGCCCTTACCACTGACACAGTGTCTGTGCTGCTGCCCTTCATGTGCTGATGGATGCAGGGTGATATACACCTATCTTCTTCAGCTGATGTACAAGAGTCTTAGATCCTGGTTGCTGAACACTGTGTCAGTATGATATAAACACTCTTTACACCCTTAGTTTTAGCTGTCATTTCCTCAGCCCCCGAATCCATCTGCACCAAGAGCAACTGATCAAACAGCACAAACTTTCTTAATGTCTTGATTAACCAGAGCAGATGGCCAAAACACAATGGATGCACTTCTATAACCAGGAAGATTAGAGCTCCCATTTATAGCAGCGGGACTGGTACGGAAATCTGAGTTTAGAGTCAGTGCTAATGTGCTGGAGACTGTCAATATTTAAGCAATCAAAAGGAAGAAAAGTCAGATTACCTATTGTTTACATTTCAGTAAAACCTAAAACCCCCAATCAGTTGTCATGGTCTCATAGTACAAGGTGCTGTACGCACTGTTATTAAGGAGAGCAACCAGCTGCAGAGAATTTGCGGGCTGTGTGTCCCAGCCATGGGCTGGGATTTCACCATCACTGCAGGGAGATGAGCTTACGGTGGACTCAGTTAATGTCTTACTATTTGATGTTCAGATGTGGACAAGAGCCTGGCTGAGAAGAGCAGGAGGTAGCTGAGCTGAAAAAGTAGAAGCAGGCACAACCACGCTGTGAAGCATCCGGTAGCTGCTTTGCTCAGAGACGACCCTTGCAATAACCTGTTTTCCTTTATTTTGGAAAGAGACTTCACCGCGGTCCCTATGGAGTCCCCCTCACCTTGTTTTTCAGCAGTTTGACACCCAGGTGCCCGCTTTACCTTTACAATCTAGGACACCATGGGCCATGATCTCCTGCCCATAGTAGGCTCTGCAACCCCCTCCCCCCCCATCCCCCACAGTGTCTGCTGTGTAGATCTCAGGCAGAGCAAAGGCTTTCAAAATCCCTGTGCCATGGGGCAGAAAACAGGGACAGTCCATGGGCCTCTAACAGTACTGAGGCACCTGAAGGCATCCCAGCAGCAAGCCAAGTGCTTTGCTATAGAGAAAAGCAGAAAGCTAGAGATGCTTTGCAAGAAACTCCTCTCCTATGCCAGGCCAGTGATCAGTTTAATTGGACTGCAGAAGACTGTGGAGCATCAAAGGGAGAAGCATTGTCAGAGCTCTGCCCATCCTGTCCTCGCTTGCCCTCTGTCCACAGTCAGTCTCTGCAGTTCTCTGGGAATGCAGGACAGAAAACTGAGAGAAAAAATGTTTCTTCACACCTTCAGGCAACCCTGAAGCATGAGATTGAGACATGAATGTTCAAATGACCTGGGAGAACTAGAGATGTGGATGCAGGACTAGGAGATACCACATTAGCCATTGACTCAGCAATAGTTCTTGCCCACACCTGTACACAGAGGCTACAGGATTTGGATTAAAACAAATCTTTCCAGTGACATGAGGCTGCTTTCCTGCTTTCTGAGCATTCAGACTAAAGGCGCATATATCACTGTGCTGCCTCTGGGGTGTCTGGCACTCTGTTACCCTCTCCTCTTAAAACTCAGGTCATGTTTCAAATTGAAATTTGTCTGACCTCTAACCACTGCATAATAACATAATTCACAGCAAACCTGAAAGGCTGAGAGCATTGGGGTTGTTCAGTCTGGAGAAGAGAATGTTCTGGGCATATCTGATTGCAGCCTTTCAATACTTAAGGGAGTTTATAAGACTGAGAAGAACTTTTTACCAAGGCCTTTAATGGATGAAGAACAATGGTTTTAAACTGAAAGACAGTGGGTTTAAGTTAGACATAAGAAAGAAGTTTTTTATGATGAGAGTTGTAAGGCACTGGAGGGAGCTTGCCCACAGAAGTGCTGGATGCCCCACCTCTCGAAGTGTTCAAAGCCAACTTGGATGGGTCCTTGAGCAGCCTTAAGGCTTAATTGAAGATGTCCTTGCTAATTGTGGGGGCTTGTTAATCCTTTAAAGGTCCCTCCTAACCAGGCTATTCTATGGCTCTATGATTAGAGCAGTCAAGGTTAGCAATCAACTGTTCAGCCCTTTCACACTGCTGAAGGTTCATGTAGTGGTGATGATGTCTTATGACACCTATGTTTACTGAAACCCCAGAAGGGACTTAAGGACCATACAACTGGCTTAGCTTTATATGGAATTTTTGGAATTACACTAAATTACACTATGGAATTTTATGGAATTACACTAAAGCCATGACACCATGAGAATCCCACAGGGTGTCTCATTTTGTCACATGCAGAAGAGTCGCTCTGATGTTGTCTTTTATCTCTTCTTTTCTTAACAGAGCACTAATTTTTTTTTTGCATCTCCAGCTCACTTGGCTCCTGTATTTACTATTTTACACATAACTGAGTTAAAATGGTTTATTTTAGACTGTGCCATTTGCCCCAATGACTCTACAACGTTCTCAGTCTGGTTAGCCACTGTGTCATCTGCGAACTTTTCCAGCAAAGGTTTTATAGCTTGCTCAAGGCGGGTGATATGCACAATAAATGACACTACGGCTAGAGAAAGTTCCCAGGACCCAGGCTACTAATGGTTCCACACACTGCTTTTTACCACCATGCACGGCTAGGGAAGCATGAGGCTCAGGGTCTCCACTTGGAATCCCCCCTTCCCAGACCAGGAGTCCTAATTTTAACCCTGTCCTGTGGGAGTGGGACAGGGATTGCATGGATAGGAGAGGGAGGACCACATGTACCCTGGTTCACACATGTGCATATCTACATGCACGGTCACCTGTGCCAACATGCCCACAAAAGCTGCAGCTCCTCTGTACACCACCATGGCCCACACCCTATTTACATCCCCTAGTATGTTGTGACAAGATAAAACAATGCTGACATCTGCTGTGTGTTAAACAAGACAGACATATTAATTATCACCTGTTAGCAGGATTAACCTATCTCTTACTCCCTCTGCAACTGGCCATGGGCAGCACAAATATTTACACTTTTCTTAGTCACACCATCCAGCTTTTCTGAACATCACATCTTTGAAGCCAGTTCTCCACTTCTGAGGAAATTCACCACTTTCTCAAGATTTGTAAAAAAATTAGCACCACTTGTTCCTCAGCTGGTTCCTTTAGTACTCCTAGGTGTAAATTATTCAGGCCTGCTGGTGTGAAATGAGTTTGTGTTAGCAGATGTTGGCTCACAGCTTCCTTAATACAGCTCACAAGTTTTCTGCTACATCTGTAGTGCTGCACACATAGAACCACACATATCTCCTGCTCATTTGGTCCTGAAGACGACTATTGTGTTATTGCTTTTCACTTTGTCTTATCATTGTTCATATCTTCACTATTTATCTGTATACTGGACTTACTGATTTTTTTTTTATTCCTGATGTATTTAAAAATGCACGTTTGTCTGTGGCAGAGTGACCTTTGATAATTTGCTGGCTCCTTCAGCTTCCCTTATCAGTCATCAACATTTTAAAACTCCAATATTTGTGTCATTTACTTTTGCCTTTTTTTTTTCCATCTGTTGCATATTGATTTTTGTAATTACTTCATCAAGGTTTAGCATGACTCCTCCTTTTCTCTTATCCGGGGCAGCTTTTTGCCATGCTTTTTTCATGGCAAGGAGGGAGACACCAGGGAGCAGGCTGGAAGTCAGTGACTAATGTATAGTTAGTGATACCCCTTTAGATTTGTGTTCTCAGTCAGTTGATTTGAAAGCTGCTTTTAACTTTAGGAAATCTGCTTCTCTAAAGTTAATGGAATCATAGAATCACAGAATAGTTTGGGTTGGAAGAGACCTTAGTGGTCATCTACTTCTAACCCCCCAGAAGGAGGCAGAAACACCTTCCAGTAGACCAGGTTCCCCAAAGCCTCATCCAACTTGGCCTTGGTTCTAAATATATATAGCTTTTTATTCTATTTTCACAAAATTATTATAAGCACACCACAGCTTCTATAGCTTATGGAAGTGCTAATTTTTAGGTCAATGATGAGTTCTTATTTCTCTGTCAAAACAAGGTACAATATTGATTTATTGTACAGGCAGGATTTTTTCTGTTGAGAAACTGCCATTTTTAGAAACTCTAATGAATTTCTATAACTGGCTCTGTGGGATATCCAGCAGTTATGCCACCTGCTTAGATTACTCAGTGACTCTGTCTTTATGAACCAAAGGTGGTGCTTTCAGCAGAAATAAGGCAGATTCCCTAGTGAAATGAGAAGTCCATGTCTGAGGCTGCAGCTTTAGTTGGCCTGGTCACAGTTCAGTCCTCAGGCATGCAGATCTGCCACTCGCAGGCTGCTGGCATCCCTGGAGACTTGGGCTGAGGCAGTAGAGCCTTGGATGGAAAGCACCCCTGGGCTTGCTCCTTCTCGTGCCTAGTGGCCCCGTGCCAGCACCAGTTCTCCCAGCTGCCTCCAGATGCTCACCACATTGCAACCCCCACACCAGCATGTGCTCTGGTGCCACATGGCTCGAGCAGGAACATCCCTCTGGCTGCACCCAGGCACTGAGCACATGGAAATGTGTGCAGTGTTTACCTCGTGCTGGGGAGCTGAGTGGGAGCTTGCCAGTTTTGAAATTAAAGGACATTTCAGACCATGTCCAGGGAGGCATCAGGCCCAACACTGCCACTGGGCAAGGGAGGGGACTGTCCCTTGGCAAGGGAGGGGATTGTCCCTCTGTGCCCTGCACTGGGGCAGCCTCACCTCGAGTGCTGGGGGCAGTTCTGGGCACCACAATATAAGAAAGATATGAAACCATTACAGAGCATCCAAAGGAGGGTAACAAAGATGGTGAAGGGTCTCAAGGGGAAGCCTTGAGGAGTGGCTCAAGGTCACTTGGTCTGTTCAGCCTGGAGGAGACTGAGGAGAGACCCCACTGCAGTTACAACTTCCTCATGAAGGGAACAGGAGGGGCAGACCTGATCTCTTCTCTGTGGTGACCAGGGGCAGGACCCAAGAGAATGGCCTGAAGTTGTATCAGGGGAAGTTTAGGTTGGATATCAGGAAAAGGTTCTTCACCCAGAGGGTAGCTGGGCACTGGAAGAGGCTCCCCAGGGAAGTGGTCACAGCACTGAGCCTGACGAGAATTCAAGAAGCATTTGGACAATGCTGCCAGGCACAAGGTCTGACTCTTAGGGTATCCTGTGCAGGGCCAGGAGTTGGATTCAGTGATCCTTGTGAGTCCCTTCCAGCTCAGCATGTTCTGTGGTTCTGTTAATGGATGGGTCCCAGCCCTGCTTCAGACAGCAGGTCTCACATCTGTTTGCAGGGATCCATGAAGCTGGCCCCACTGAAATATTTAACCTGGCATGAAGCTGAAGATCACCTTCTGGGAATAGCTACCCTGGGTGTAAAGGGGGTTCTTCTGATGTCCATGGAACTCACATTGTTTCCTGCAGTAACCTTTTAATCCATTGTTTTTCATATGTATAGTTAATTTCTGATATAATTATAGTTGAAATATTTCAAGTTGTTGATGGTTATGATTAGGAATAACACATTCACTATAAAATGATCGGTGTTTAAGGTCTCCTTCACCAGTATGTAGTACAGTACAGTGATCTCTAAAACACTCTGTCTCAATTCTGAATTTAGGCATTCGTATACTGAGATTTTTATTTGTCCATATTCCAGTATGCAAGTATACAGACTGAATTTTCAACATATGGTTTAAAAGTAAGAGCTGTGCCACTTCCATCAATGCCTCCTTTTTCTTTCCATTTAAATGTTAAATTAATAAAAAGAGAAAGTAGGCAGTACCTGCCAATGTATTTAAGATTTGCCCATTAGAGATGTCTTTGTGCCCATATGCAATTTACTAAAGATTTTAATAACAGATGTTCACTCAAGAATCATGCATAATTATGATAATCTTAACTAAGTATGCAGAAAGCAGATAGACCCAGAATAGGTTGTCGGAGTGTGTTGATGGGTTAGACAGTCTAGCAATTTTGTGGATTTACTGAATTGTCTTCAGAGCTATAAATATTCATAACATCCATGGTGGAAACAATAAAGAAAGTTTGTGGCATTGCATTTCTCATAAATGTCTTGGTATATTTAATAAGACACTTGCTTTCCAGGTGGAGCTTCACACTCAACAGGGCTCCATCTTCTTCATTTATGTAGTTTTTCCATGGCATCAATTCTTCTCTGTTGCCTGAGGCTTTTTTGCTCGGTAATTGAGCCAGTCCTTCATATTATGTGGTCAAAACATTATTGTGATGCTCACAGAACTTAATTGCAAAATCTTAATGAAAGGATTTTTGTTTGGTCTGCCCTCAGGCCAGGACCAGACCAATGTGCCATTAACCTTACAAATGAGAGGAGATGACTGGGGATCAGAGGGACTGCAAATTGCACTTTTCTCACTATATCAGTTACAGGTGGGAACAGAAGAAGTATGGGGGACATGCTGACTGGGAGGCAGTTCTTCCATCCTTACCACAGGAAGTCATGGCAATTTCAGGAGCTCATTTTCTAGAACTGGGAGGAACTCAGTGTTTTCACTGCTCAGCAATTTACGTGACTGTTTCTGTAAGACATCAGTTTGTTCCAGCCAATCCCTGCTTTTTTATTTAAGTCTGAGTTTTAAATTAGTTCAACTTCTCAAAATAGAGCAGAGTTCAAACAGATTCAAAACTTTCTAAGTGGATTTCTCACTTCAGAGAGAAAGAAAGTGGCAATATACACATGTTTCCACCAGCCTGATGCAGTCTAAACAGTGGGATCAGTAATGAAGCAAGAGTGGGCAAGGTGTCTGAAATCTTGTTTGAACAGGTTTTAATACACTTGGATTTTAAACCATGATACAAATTCAGGAGTGGGGCACAGGATCTTTGATAGAAATGGTGTAGGGCATAGTAACAGATGATACTACTTGGAGGAAACTTTCCTTGACATTTAAGTACTCCTGCAAATTCATTTTGGAGGGGCACTGTCCCTTTTCTCTGGAGTAAGGATGGGCAGACCTTTTTTTCCCGTTATATTTCTTGCAAGTGTGATATTAAGCTGTAGAAAGATGGACATGCTTGGAAGGACAGAAATAGAAAAGGGCAGTACCCTGTGGCAGAGTCTTTTTCAGCTGTTTTCTCTCCCTACACTCCTGGGTCATCTACATCAGCTTTCCTTGCTGTCACAAGGGAAGGGAGTAAAGCATTAATACCAAGTAAGAAGAGGAGAGCAAGCTGAGGCTGCCTATAACACCAGCATCTCCACACAGCATAAAGTCGCTTTCCAAAAAAAAAAACCAAAAAAAAAAAAAAAAACCCAAAACCAACTAAACAAAAAAAACCCCAAGAACAAACAAAAAAAACCACAAAACCAGAGATGTAGCCATATGGAGCTAAATTAATTTAAAATCCCAGGGAAACAACTGATTTTCCTCCCCATGCTTTAGTTGTTTTCCTTTAATTTTTGTGGCTGTTGTAGCAGGCATAAGTAAGTGGATGAAGGTGACAGGAAAAGGCTGTGAAGGAAGCACTGAGGCTGCAGTCTTTGTGGATAAGGTCCTTTCTTCCCCAGAGTGCAAAATTGCAGCCCTTCTGTGCTTAGAAATGTATGGGCAGTATGGCTTTGAAGGCAAAGCTTGTTCATGCTTCAGGTGACGTGTATTTTCTTGGCTCAGCTCAGGAGCACAAAGATGGATAAAATATTTTTGTACCAACAGAGAAACTACATCTAGGAAACACTGATATCCATTTGGGGCCGTATTTTGGTTGGTATCTTTAGACAGTGTATCTGTAAGTGTCTTTTTCGTGCTGCAGCTACTCCTGTGTTTATATTTGAAGCTGCAGCTTTGGGGCTAAGTGCAGGGTATTAACCAATGTTTGCATACTCCAAGCTTTAGAGTACATTAGGTGATGCTATCATTAGTTACATTATTATTAGCACAGGGACAATGACACAGTTTTCCTGTTTCCCTGGCATAGTAACCTCCGTGGGAAAAGTATTTACCACAGAAACACCTTGGGTCTGCCACATTTTAGTGGTTTATGGTCATTTCAGTAGTTTCACTTGTGAGAAACAATTACTCTAGGAATACAATAGAGATCCTAAGGGATGTGTAGAAGATGTTTTCAAGGATTCAGTGGAGATGCACATGCTCTGTGGACTCCTACAAATCCACAATGAATTTTTGAGATTGGGTTCAAAAGTGATCAGGTATTCTGGGTTGAAGAAACACAATCACCAGCTTTCTGTTGGAGGCTTGAATACTGCCCTGGAGAACAGGAACAGCACCAGAGTCACTGTGGCTGGTGTGGGGAGGATTTCCTTAGCAGGAGAATCCTCACAGTGCCTCATGAATTGCAATTACATTAAGCACACTTAGGATAGCTCCAGAAGTAATTTCTTTTGAGGGCTTCTTTGAGTGAGACTGCGAGACAAGGAGCTGATTGGCATCCATCCTGGCTAAGAGGTCATTGGCAGCTGCAGTGTACCTGGCCACTTCAGCAGTGGAAACAGAGAAATTCAAAGACTGAGCAGTAGTAAAGGGCAGCATCTCTTTCATATTTCCAATCAGATCAGCATCTCAGTCATTTTCATCTGGGCTGTTTGGCAAGAGTTCTTGACAGTGCGTTTTTTTTTATTCAACTGAATCCTCACAAGGCATATTTTGAAGTTTTGGGCTTTGTTGCAGTGCATGAATTGTACCTCTGGTTTTTAAACCACCTGTGAGAAACCACCTCTCAGTAACAAATGTCCCCTTCCTTGCTGTGTGAGGACAGGTACAGAGAAAAGGTGCAAGGATAACCAGTCACCCACCCATCCAGCAAACCTGCTGTCCACCTCTCAGGCCATGTTAAGAGAGGGTAATAGCCATACCATGGTGGAGGACTAAGAAAAGTACTCCAAGTTTTACTTTACACTCTGGCCTCCATCCCAGCCAAAAATAACACAGGGGTTTCAAAATGCTGTCATGTTTCTCTGGTTCATGCCTGTGGTTCAACATTAAGGGAAGAACAGATTTTAGATATAATTTTTTATTCATTCTGTATCACAGTATGAAGGAAAAAAATAATCCATCTAAATTTTCAGTTGCTTGCTTCCATCAGAGCTTGCATGGTAGCAACCTTTAGAGAAACAGGTTTGATTCCACCACCAAATACCACAGCTCGTCAAACAAGAAAATACTGCTATATCTTGCAGAAAATGTTCCCTTCACCTCATGATGAGAAGAAGGGAACCACCACTCCTTAGGGAAAGGAGTTTAGCTGAAAAGAATATATATATTTTAAACAATAATTCAATTATTAGAGACTGACTGTACGAGCAGCAGAGGTGATCAGTCCAGGGCCATGTCGAGATCTACTGCAGACAGTTGAGCATGCAATGTGACACACCTTCTCAGAGGCCATGTTACGACCTGGGCTAAAAATTATGCATGAAAGCTCAGTTCCATGAGATCCATGGCTCCTCTAAGGTGTATAGGTATGTTCATCAATGTCTCCTTCAAAGTGGATTCAAATATTCACATGCTGGATGTTAAATATGGGAAAGTTGCATGCCTCAGGCTAAGTCGTTGAAAGACAAATTGCAGAGGACAAAACTGTGGAAACCTGAAATATTATTTGACATACAAACTAGAAATACACATGCTGAAAAGCAGAATGAGCTGCTACTAAAATCCAGTCTACCTGGATGAAGTTCTGAAGAAATGTCAAGTGAATTATAAACCCCAGGCTTGACCCTGCCAGTACAGTGGTCTGGAAAAGTAAAGGAGTGAAGGCATTTCTGAGCCCCACTCAGAAGCCAGCCAGGATGTGCAGCTTTTTCACACCCTGAACACCAGCAACAGGAAAATCTAGTGGTATCCCAGCCCAAGCACCAGCCAGGGGGACCAGTTCCTCCTGTGTAGCATCCCCTGTGCCCTCACCAGGAGCAGCCCTTGCAGCAGCTGTCCAGAGCCTGAGCTGGCGTGGCAGATGTAGAGTGCTGGAACGCAAACTGGAGAGACCCACTGACACATCAGCCAGGAAACTGGAAATGGGGATTCCTGCCAGATCAGTACTGATCACTCACACATCAATACTTGGAGACTAACAGAGATTACTAGAGATTTCTGCTTAAATTTACCCACCATCAAGGAAGTCATGCAGATAGTCAGCAAAATAATTTTATTTGATTGTCAGGCTATAAAGAAAATACCTACCTGTGGTCCTGCACCTGAGAACTTATATCTTCAAAATCTGTTTTCTAGCTTTGTTTCCCCTATTTTATCTTTCCGTTCTTTCACTCCCATCCCATGGGTCTACACTAAACCCTTTGCAAGCAAAACCTCTCTCATATCTTCTCTTACATTTGCTTTAGGAGGCTTTAAAAACACACTAAATGCCTAGTAGTCAGTGTCAGCATCCTAGACATCTCTAATTATGTTCTGTCCAAATTAAATTGTTTGTATATGCCACCTCTGATTAAAATGTACCAATAACTTGAAATGGAGTAATTTTCTGGCTCCCCCAACTCTGTTAATGTTAATAAAAATTAAACAGTTTCTCCATATTCTTTAACTTATCCGTGTTCCTGGAAGATAATACTAGAACATTTTCTCTCAGCTGTTGATAAGCATACAGTAAACATCTGCAGAATGACCTTTGAATCAACTAAATTTGTTAATACCTTGATATATTACTAATTTCCTTTTTCATTTCTCTTCTTTAAGATTTACTGAAGACTTTCAGTGAGCTAATGTTTCTGTCAATAATCTATATCTGGTCAATGAGACTATAAATGGAGCTATTTTAACACCACTCCTTTAGTAATCTTTGTAGCACTTCTGTTTTATGGCTGCAATATCCAGAGCATCATATTTGTTTAAGAGCTGTGACGTTCTTTGCCTGAGTTTATGATCTGGTGCTGGAAGATTGTGCTTTGTGGTATGACACCGCTTAATCCATAGTTTTCAGAGTGAAAGTTAAAGAGGTGCTAAGCAAGCCTTAAAAATACTGTGTCTGGCCACTGGAGCTGGAAAAAAGGGGGAGCTGCAGAGCTTGGAGAATAAGTGTTTAAACAGCAAAGTACTGAGCACATGATGTTGGTAGTACATGAAAGGAAAAGTCCTCTACACAAGACACCTGTATGAAGAAATACCCGCAAATGATAAAATATCTAGATGCAGTCTTCATAAAAATAAGTATGTAGCAATGTATTTAGTCATGTATACATAAATGTACATGGGTATAAATATGTGTATGTATTTAAAATCATACACAAAGATACATAGACACATATATACCTACATGGAGGGAAAGCTGGGTGTGCTGAGCAGGATATTGCATATAATCAGAAGTTGAATGCATGTTTACCCTGCAAATAAAGCAATTACCCAGTTAAAGCACTTCAGGACTGATGGACTCCTCTTTCAAATGTTGAGCTTTAGGATAATGCAGGCTATAGCAGGTGGGGACTCATGGAGTGTCTGTAGGGCCTGGTTTGTGCTGCCCCAGTGCAGGTCCTGCTGTGCCACCTGCACTCGGGCAGGGTGTTTGTGCTCACTGCCTCTGCTCCCACCCCAGTGCCCACTTCAGCTGTTTGAAGGAGCCTGGATGCTGGAAGGAGATTAGAAATGGACTGAGGAGCTGATGGGATGTACCCTGCCATGGCAAAGAGGGCTGGGATCGCCCAGGACCCAGGCACACACCTGTCCTCAGGGAGAAGTGACCAAGGGGGAGCCAAGTGCACCATGGGCAGAGTGAGGCAGATCCTGGAAGAAATATTCAACAGTTTGTAACTGTTATAATAATTGCTCTCCGTGCTAATTTGTGAAATCTGTAGATACTCCTTCCTAATTACCTTTTTTTTTTTTCTTCCACTATTTTTCTTAAATGCATATGTGAGTTGTGACGTGCTTGGAGTTTCAAATCCTGCCAAAACAGGGCTCCAGCATATATTAAACTCTGATGTTTTCCATTCCTCTCATTACATACACCAATTTCAAATAACTTCAATTCTTTGGTATTCTTGGATTCTAAAGTACAATTTTCTGAAAGGCTGAAGTCATGAAAGCCAACATTTCAAGTCAAAAAATGTCTCTGCGTATCTAGAATAGCGAGCAATAATGGTGATTTTCTGCAAGATAATCAGCACTTCTGGCTACTTTACCTCAATGCATTGGGTTAGAGAAAACTCTTGCCTGCTATACTACCAAACAGCAATTAAGCAGGCAGCATGCTCTTTGTAGCTTGAGAAAAAATAAGATTTAAGGGAGACTGCTATACTCACAGCTTGAAAAGTGTGTCAAAATCTCAGCCCAGTTTCCTTCAACACTGTTCTGGGGTGTAAGCTGCTGTACACTTTGGAAGGGAAGTCTATGATTGCACTTCCTGTCTTAATGCTGTTTGGACACATATAAATGTCATTAATATTAATTAACATAATAATGGCAGGGAGCCCTGTGCTTTGTCGGGTCAATTACAAATTAAATGAACTCATAATCAATACACGTGAAACTGAATGAACTAATGACAGGTGGCTCTGGTTTAAATTGAGAAATCTATTGAAAATATTGAAATTACAAACACCAGAACAAATCCAGTCTTGAGTAAAGAATGATTTTGTTTGTGTTTTTATTTCTGAATGGAAGGGAAAAGCAGTAATACTGTGCTGGAATGTTGAGGTCAATAAACTATATCCTTTTTTTGTTTGTTTTTTTAGGTATAAAGCTATAGTAAGGCCAATGGAGATCCAAGCATCGCATGCACTGATGAAGATTTGTGTGAGAGCTGCTATAATCTGGATTGTATCCATGTTGCTTGCCATCCCTGAAGCAGTATTTTCAGATCTGCACCCTTTCCATGACAAAGGGACTAATAAAACCTTTATCAGCTGCGCTCCTTACCCTCATTCAGATGGGCTGCATCCCAAAATTCACTCAATGGCTTCATTTCTCATATTTTATATTATTCCCCTATCTGTAATTTCAGTATATTATTATTTTATTGCTAAGAATTTGATCCGGAGTGCTTACAACATCCCCGTGGAAGGAAATGTGCATGTGAGGAAACAGGTAGAGATTTGACTTTCTTCAAAAATCCAAATTGTCTATAATCTAGGAGGAAAGAGGGAATTCAGAGAAATTTATACTGTGACAGACCATGTCTGTCATACTGATTTTAATAGATTAGGTGGGGTAAAAGAGTTAAAATGGATGAAAGATGTCATAATACAGGGCTAAACAGTTAAAGCATCTCCTCCTGTTTGTAACTTCAGAGACTTTGGCAGAGTGGTTACCATGGCAAGCATAGCAGGAGACCCTTGCTAAAGCCTGGAAAGGTATTGACTAGGATGCAGGGAAAGGGGCAGAGCAGATGCAGCGTTTGCAGGTTGAAGCAAAGGGGTGATATGGGAGAAAATCAAGACTTTACAAAGTTGCTTTGTCAGAGAGAGGACCTTGGATGAAGCCTTGCCTGTTTCTAAAAAGCCTGTTTACCTTGATATATTTATCTTATTTGCCTTACCTTATTTTTTTTAACTGAGGTGTGCTTCAACCGCAGTAAAACTGACACAAGCCATTCGTAGCCGAGCAATTGTTGACTCAATTGCACCCAGCTGACACCTCCACCTTAGACTGACCCAACAAAATCATCTTTCACAGCCTTCAGGTGCTATGCTGAAGCAGTAAAGCTGGGAAGTCTTGGGTTTTCCCATCAAATGATGTGCAATCCCTGAAATCCTTATCCTTTTTCCCTCCTGAATGTGCGTAAATCTTTTCCCCTGCAGGCCATTTCTCTGCTGATTCGATGGCTGTTTTGATTAGTGGCAATAAAGTGAGCAGTACGAGCAGCCCTTTCCCCTTTGGTTTTGGGGAGAGAGCTCTAAAGAAAGCAAAAGGCCAGGCTGGTCTAGCACCCTCCGTCCATCATTCCCGTCCTGCAGTGCATTCAAGTGCTATACGTCTCCATCTGAGATAACTGGTATCGATTTCTTTATTGCATTGCTTCCTTTCTTTATAGTGCAGATGTGGCCTCAATAGCCCTATATCAAATTAAGAATACATTTTAAAAGAATATATGGTTTAGCCAAGGAGGGCCCTTTCTCAAATGATTTAATTTTTAGCCTGCTCGCTGGAGACGTTATCATCTGGTGCATGTCAGTCCTTCCTGAGCTCAGTGGCTGATTTTTAGTCAGTGCCATTAAAGGGGCATGAAATAAAGTCCAAATGGGCTTGCAGTGTCTCTCCTGCCTGCTTCCTGCTTGCAGCTGTCCTGAGAATAGATCAGCCTGTGTAAAATGCTCACTTTCTGATTTACCTGTGGAGCTTGGAAGCAGAGTGAGGATGGGGCAGTGTCCTGGGACCCTGGCCAGGCACTGTGGCCACACTGGGGCAGGAGCAAGGGCAGCAGGGCTGAGGCTAGGAGCAGTTGCAGGCCATTCACATCCTACTTAAGTACAAGAAGTGGGATGCAGCTAATTCCCTAGGAGTGTCTGGGGAGCATTAGTGGGATTACCACAGAGGAGAACATTAGGGATCCCTAAAAAATCAGCAGTGTTACATTTTCCAGTCTTGTAAACTCTGGCTGCATGATCTATCCCAGGGAGCAGTGCATTTTAGCAGGTTTTTCTAGGCACCTCTGTCTGCCTGCTCATTTTGGGCAACCTCCTTCCTGGCTTTTGCATTCATAAGGAAGAGAGATTTTTCAGGTGGTTTGTTATCTTAATGTACAGCACTTGTAGGCAAAAGACAAGGTATGGTTTACCTCAGCTTCCTTCAGTTGAGCAATACCTTTGGGTTGACTCCAAGCCTGTAGAAGTAAGTAAAACAAAAGTGTGGCTGGTCTGCAGGAAGGTTACCCTGAGTGTTAGCTGGCTTTGTGAAAGCACCTTTCCCTGACAAAGCTCATAGTATGCCGAGAGGTGGTCATCCATCTATTCACCACCTGTAGCTCTCTCCTGGTGGCTCCAGTGCTTTCAGCTGAAGGATCCACCTTGCTGCTGCTGTGGTGTTCCTCCAAGTACAGAATATCCTCTTTTTGTTTCTCCATCTGCTTCAGACTCTGAGTGCTGAACTTGGTCGTAAAGGGCTGTGAGCTGTTGACAGCACTTTTGTGTACATACACCACATGGCCCCATGGCAGAATGTCCTGCCTGTGAGCTCTGTGAAATATCCCAGACTCCTACATGACAATTAATTATAATAATAGGAATAATAATAAGGTAATTTATTAAAATTACATATGATTGTATATATTATGTGTGGATAACTAATGCAGATTGTCCACACTTTTCTTGCCAGAGCTGGGATTTTGCAAAGTGACAAGCCACTTGGAATTTTATTTCTAAACAGAAAGGAAAAGAAAGTCTAGTTCTTATGTAATAGATTCTCAGAACTATTTGTTTATAAGGGAAGGGGGTTGAGGAGAGACAAGGAGAATCCTTGACTGTGTTCACCTGCAGTCCAGGTTTTCCTGTTCTGGATGTGCCATCTGCCATATGTTAGCTGGAAAGCTGCAGCACTGGCAAAATAGTCAGCCCCAGGTCTGAGCTAGGAACAGCAGCTAATCTGTGTTTCTCTTTCTTTCTCCAGATTGAGTCCCGTAAGCGCCTGGCCAGGACCGTGCTGGTCTTCGTGTGCCTCTTCGCCTTCTGCTGGCTGCCCACTCACATCATCTACTTATACCGTTCCTACCACTACTCCGAGGTGGACACCTCAGTGCTGCATTTCATTGCCAGCATCTGTGCTCGGATCCTGGCCTTCACTAACTCTTGTGTCAACCCCTTCGCTCTCTACTTGCTCAGCAAGAGCTTTCGGAAGCAGTTCAACAACCAGCTGCTGTGCTGCAGAGCCCGCCTCCTCATCCGCTCCCACAGCATGGCCAGGAGCACCACACGAATGACCTCCCTCAAGAGCACCAACCACTCCCTGGCCACCTTCAGCCTGATCAATGGCAACCACATCTGCCACGAGGGCTGTGTCTAAAGGGGACATCAATTGCTGAGCATGGCTGCTGGACTTTGCTCCATGGGCATGGTGAGCAGCGCACACACGGATGCACACGCACATGCAAGGAGGTGTGGTGTGCTCAGAGAGCTCAGAGGAGCTTGAAGCAATCAACATTTCATCTTGGGCTGAGCCTGAAACATCCAGCATTTCATCCTGGACTGAGGCATCGCCAGAGCAGCAGATCATTGAGCACCAGCCCACAGGATCTCCCTGGGAAGTGCTGCTGTGCTTTCAATGAGAGCAAAATGAGCACCTTAAGATCAAATCTTTTTTGGCTCTGCAGACTCTTCATCACTTCCTTCTCAATCCCGAACTTATGCAGACTTGCAGCAGTGATAAAGACCATATCAGGTGCACACAATTTGTCAGAACAGTTGCATCCATCACTTCATGGTGTAATGTATTTTGACATAGAAATAAATTCATTTAAATAAGGTAAATACTTTTACAAAGGAGTTCAACGTAGGTCATTTACAGACTTTTCAAGTATTTATTAATGTCCTCAGTACAGTGTTAATTCATGGTCTAAAAGATATCAAGAGTTTACTGGGGCATGTCTGTGGCCCCATCTGAAATGAGCAGTATCTTGCACCACCTCAATGTGAAAGCAGTGAATAAATGTGAGTTGGAATATGTTTACAGCTTTCAACTGTGTGAGCTTTTGCCATGTTGTGGAAGAGACAGCAGGGCAATTTCCAAGCATTACTGTTTTGTTCTTCTGTCCTCAAAGGTGTGAGATAATGAAAGTTCCATCACCTAAGTGGTACCACAAAATGTGAGTCGGGTCTAACTAAGGGCAGGCAGTAGCAGAAACTGATGTACAGCTATTTTTCCTGTAGTAGTGCTTTGTAAAACACTAGTTTTTCAGCAAAAGCTGTCAGCAATGTTAAGGTGTGATCTCCAGCCTACGTTTTTTCCTACTGTCTTCATAGAAATCTGTGGAAGACAGAGTGCCAAAACTGGCTGTCAGATTGGAGAAACAGGTCTACTGTAAAGTTTGCCCCAGAACAATTCTGTTCCAGATACCATCTATTCTGGAACAGGAGCACAGTGTCCTGCAGATGACAAACTCCTGAAGCGCCTGGGCTATAAGATATTCAATGAAGCTGCACACCTGATAAATAAAACTGCTGTCAAATGAGACCATAAACCAACCACTGTAGCAGAATATTGGGTTCTTAATGGTCCTTATCCTCTTTGATGATGATCCTTTTCATTACCACACCGAAAGATAATTAAAGCTGGTAAAACTTTACCTGGGTTTGCTCTGTGTTTGTAGAAAAACTCATGTGTGCAGTGTAAAAGCTCTCAGCCCTGTGTCTGCAGCTGCTTTGGGATGCTGCTGGGATCTGCTGTCTCCAAGGACTCGAACAGGCTCTGATGCCAAAGGCAGAGCTCTGAAAGCTTCACCTCATTTTCCTTTTGTGCTCCGGACGAGGCTGGACACACAGGTACGTGAGCTCAGGATGGGGCCACACCACTGTGCTGCTAAGGGTGACACTGCCCTGCTCCCCCACCAGCCCTGGGCACTGCCACCTGTGTGTCACCCCCTCCTGCAGTCATAAGTGCCCCCACATCCCAGTCAGGCTGAAAACTAACGGGACAAGGTTATTTTACAGATGAGTCAATTCCCTTGCTTAGCTGACTGTGTCACTATGATGTTAATTTCAATTTACTGAGCTATCTGAGGTCCTCCCTTCCTAAAATTTTCAGTGCTTTGCCTAGTCTTTACTATGAAGCCACATACAGTACCAGAAGCTCAGTCTGCAACCATTTCAGAGAGTTTGGTTGAATTCCGAGCTGTTTATGACATTTCAAAATGAAAAAAAAAATTATCTTGCCTAAGGTATTTTTATTTAAATTTTATTTAATTTATTTTTATTTAATATTTTCTTTAGCCTTGTAAGAATTTAACCAAGGGCAAGCATGAATTGCATAGTTCATCAGCAATCACACCAGGTGTGCTACACAATGTGTTCTCCTGTTTGGTAACAAACAAGAGATTACTGTTCTACAAGAGACTTCAGAAGTTTCTGAATTTTGGTTTCTGAGGGAAGGGGCTAAAATCATAAATCATGAATCATAAAAATGAGAAAATCACAAATATGGAGAAAAGAGCACTGTTATAACTCCCTTAGGGCTATGCTGAATCAAATACCCTGCCTCCCTGAGAAAGGCATTGTTTTGACCACAGGAGAGCTATGAAGATTTAGCACTGTAGATTTAAATAAGTGCTATTGGTTATATACTTTCCTTCAAACCCAAGCTAGTGACTCCTCCAAGAACAGGAAAGGCTTATGGCTCTGGTCTGAAAAGTGCTTTCCAGAAATGCAGCTGCAGGTTGTCCACATGTGTCACAGCCTCACTCCTACTTAATCTGCTCAGTAATGTTTAGTGATGGACTTGGCACTGCTGGTTGAACTCAATGACCTTAGAGGTCTTTCCATCCTTAATGGTTCTGTGATTCTATGATTCCTTTTAACTTTGTTTTTGCATCTGATAGGCTTAAATTTAGGGGGAGCTCCATGCAAAATGCAATCTTTTCATCAGAATCTAAGATACATACAAGTTATTTTAATATATAGAAAATTAGATCAAGTCTTTTCAAATGAGATGTCAATTTTCATTAACATTCTTCATTTTATTCAGATCCCTGGCTCCCTGTTCAATATCTTTAAGATAATTTGATGGGTCTGTGAAAAAAAATACATTGAAAAAAGTTCCTTGCAAAAAGTATTTTGAAACATATTTCACAAACTTACACGCATTTTTAATACCATCGAAAGAGCAAACCTGAGGTTGGAATTGTTTCTATTTCATCCTCATATTAAAATAATGAAAAATACCAATGCAGCAGATGAGATCAGGGAAGGAAAGAAGATTCAAGAAAGTTTCCTGAAGTATGCCAGCATGTAAGTGAAATATTTGTAGCTGCAATTTTTTATGTGTGTTTCTCACTCCTTGTCTCATTACCTTGGTTTCAAAAACACGATGTACTTTACACTGTTGCAGGAGCCTGATCCCTTATCTAGGGCTCTCCCTGTGTTTGCTGGCACAGCTGCAGTGCTGATTCTTTGAAGCTGGAGCGTTGTCTGCGGCGTTTCGTTTGTTTGGTAAATTTTCAAAGTGCCAAAGATAAAACCTGTGCCCAAGCATAACCCAAGAAAACCTGTGCCCAAGATAAAATCCTGGCAGGCAACTCCAGCCAGCACTATGCACTCAGGTGCTGCCCAGTCCTGGGAGGCTTTGCAGTCCCTGGCTGTGACCCTGGGGTGGCTCTCCAGCCTGCTTTCAGCTCTCTCCATCTGCACTGGAAGCATTGCAGTAGTGACTCAGGCCATGTTTTTTGAGGAATGCTGTGTTTCAATGCCCCTGAAATGCCTGGCTCCTGGGAGACTGAGGAATTTTCCGCACTGGGTCCATGTCTAAAAGTGGAAAGGGAAAATTCCCTTTGAACCAGGCAGCCCTTTGGGTTCAGTCTGCCCTGTGCTGTGTGACACTTGGCAGTTGTGTCCTTTCAGCTGCCTGCAGGGTGGCACTGTGGGTCAGGCTGTGTGTGTGGCACTATTGCTGTTCCCACAGGGCAGCTCTGCTTTCCTCCTGGGCCACAAGTGCCACCAGACAGAGAGGCACTAAAAAATACATGGCTGCCACTTGCTGAACTGGTGTGAAATGCAAAACTAACATTAAACAGGGAGAGATCCAGTACCTGAAGGGGGACTGCACTGAAGCTGGAGAGGCACTCTTCATCAGGAGCTGTAGTGATAGGACAGGGAGCAATGGATTCCGACTGAAAGAGGGGAAATTTAGGTTTAGACAAACAGAAGAAATTATTTACTGTGAGGGTGGTGAGGCACTGGAAGAGAATGTCCAGAGAAGTTGTGAACACCCCATTCCTGGAAGTGTTCAAGGCCAAGCTGGATGGGGCTCTGAGCAACTTGGTCTAGTGGAAGGTATCCAGGCCCTTGAGACAGGGGCTGGAACTAAATGGTCTTTATGGTTCCTTCCAAACCAAACCATTTTTTGATTCTATATTGAGTTATGTTCGTGCTTATATTGAGTTATGTCCCTGCTTGCTAAGGAGAAATTAAATAGGATAAAGCATTGTTCTTCATTAAGAATTAAATTTTTTCTGAAATTCCTGAATTCCCTTCCTGACCCTGGTAGGAGATGAAGATGCAAAGTAAATCACAGCTTTGAGCTGTTCTTGCTTTAGTTTAGGATTATTCCGTGCAATTTGGCTCTAAAACTATTTAGTCTAGGTTTGAAAAATCACCACAAAGGACCAAAAACTATAGAAACTTGCTAATACTGACACCAGATAAACAATTCAGATTCCTCACCTCTTTCTACAAGAGGAATTTTTCTTGCAGTATTTCCAAATATTGTCTTTTAGAATATGTTTAAATATGAAAAATCAAAGGTGTATGATTGTGCTGCATGGCAACATAGGTGCAAACAAGAAAAAATATCAGATGGTGAAAAGGAAGAGTTTAAGTTTTAAACACAAATATTTATTTATGAAAATATTTGTTGAACTCAAATAGTTATTTTTAAAAATCCACCAAAAATACATAAGGTAATGAGTTTTTCTTTGTTTTAAATAACAAACAAAAATTCAAAGCATCTCTGTTCACCTAACAAGAAAGCAGGAAGCCTGTTACTGATATGTGTAATCCTGATTCTTCCAATTAGCTTGATTTATGTGGAATGAATGTAATAGTTAAACCCCAGAAAGATTATATTTTTATGCATGGTTTGGCAGAAATAACATACCTTCTTCCTCATTTTTCTGACAAGATACTTTTTTTTTTTTTTTTTTACAGCAGAAAACCATCTGTGTGTATTCAGTTGGGGAAAAAATCCCTGTCTTTCAGCCTTCTTTAAAGGCAAGAAGCTCAGTGCTGCTTCTCTGAGCAGTGAGCAATCCCCTGAATGTTAACTGCTCGTTGTTAGTGCTGGACCATGATAACAGGGTGGCTTATCCTCTCCATCCTAGAAAACCACAGCAGGTGATGGGCCTCTGTCATTCACCATAAATCACTGGAGATAACCGATATTGCCCTTTCCAAGACTAAGATGGCAGCAGTTCAAAGATGCAAGGAAATATTTAGATGGCATTGTTCAAACCTGAGAGTTTTCTGCGCCTTACTGAAATACTTCTGCTTTTCGTCAGAATCTAAGATACATACAAGTTATTTTAATATATAGAAAATTAGATCAAGTCTTTTCAAATGAGATGTCAATTTTCATTAACATTCTTCATTTTATTCAGATCTCTGGCTTCCTGTTCAATATCTTTAAGATAATTCGATGGGTCTGTGAAAATACCTCACTTTTGTTGTTTTTTTTTTATGATACCATCTTTATATGTGATGGTGTCTTTTAACCCTGAAAATCACAAATGGAAGATAGTTGATTTTAGCTGACTCGGGTCTTCTGTGAATTGGTATTTATTTAGGAACAGAAAAGTTGTGGTTAGGCTGTAACATGTATCTTAGCTTGGGTAGCTACAGACTCCCAGAAGAGTTCAGTCGGCCTGCAGGAGGCTCAGCAGATGGGCTGGACAAGCTGCTGCTCCTGCAGCCCTCCCTGGCACAGGGTGTTTCTTGCAGGGGTTGTACATCCCACATGCACCTCTGCTGCTCCTGCAGCCCTCCCTGGCACAGGGTGTTTCTTGCAGGGGTTGTACATCCCACATGCACCTCTGCAGCCAGACCCTCCCCAGAGCCAGCAGCCCAGAGCCAGCCTGGTGCTCACACACCCCTGGTCAGGCCTCCTTGCCCTGACCTCTCCTCCCAGAAGGGCTGGCAGGGTTCCACTCCTGCCATTCTGCCTGCAGCTGGGGCTGTAGGCAGCTGGGCAGCCTCCTCCTGCACCCCTGGAAGAAGAGGCACTACACATCTCCAAATCGTGCTTCAGGCACCCCAGGTGCTGATACCTGGGCCCAGGCTGCAGATCTCCTATAACTTATTTCTCCATTGTAATAGCTTCCCTAGGAAGCCTGAAGTTTAACTGTTAATTGTACAGGGCACCTTGAAATTCATGGAGTTTCGTGAGGATCCGCACTTAACCCATGAGTCCTCACACAGGTAGGACAGCTGTGCAGGTTATGCCACAAAAGAGATGGAAGAGTTCCCTTTGGAAAGAGTCCCCCCTTGGAAAGTCCCTCACTGCTGGCCAGCTGGATTAATATTATGTCTTTATTACTTCCTGATAATTGACCACAGCAATTGTAAAATCTTTAAAGAATAGAGACTGAGTAACATTGTGCTTAATGCTAAGATTATCAATGAAGACTATGTCTCATATTAAAATCTCATCTAAAAGTCATTTTATAAGTGCCTAATTGCTTGTTTATGGAAATAGCTACTTCAAATGATTTCTGTGATTAGCTTGACTGTTTCACTGTAAGTGGATATGAATTAAAGAGAATCAATCCTAGAATTCTTTTGATATAAAAGATTGAATCTATCTTAATGTAAATTAATTACACTTACTGGCAAAATGCCCGCCTGATGCTGAACATCTCTTTGTAAGTGCCACACTGTGTTTTCCAGGCAAGTCAGGTCCACTCAGAGTGTTGCTTTGAAGTGAACGGATCTGGGCTTTGTGTCAGCACTTCCAGCTGCAGAGTCAGTGTGTTAGCCACACCAACATCCCTCTGCAGCTGGGTTTTAGTGGGGGAGGATTGGACACCAGGCTCTGCACTGAGGTCGAGAAGGAAGACTGTAACACCTGTCTATTGAGCAAGTCTCCTTGTTCAAAACGTTTCAAAGGGTTAAAAGACCCTTAAAAAAAAAAAAAAAAGGGGGGGGATGTTTCTATCTGTGCTTTATGATTGCCTAAACCCAAATCAAAGCAGGTAGAAATGGGTGGCTCACTGGCCCTGGAGGTCAGCAACAAAGTTGAGCATAGTTCCAAAGGTTTGGGGTGCCACTCTCCTGCCTACAGCACTGATAAAAGCAGGCACCCAGCCTTGCTGAACATCCACCTTGTCCTCACCAACCCATGGAGATGGACAGGCCCATCCAGTGCACCCCGTACCCCTTGCTTTGGACACCTCCCTTTGCATGAGACCCAGGTCTCATCTCCTGTCTCCCAGACCAACTCTAGCTGGCCACATGGGCTGAATGCCTAACTTTTTAATGGCCGTCTGTCCAGCTAAGTCCCGGCACACTGATCTGAGTCTCTCTGCCCAGGGCCCCTCTCTGTCCAGCCCTGGCCAGCAGATGATGCCCCATTATTCTATTCTTATCATCTGCTGCCCTGTCACCACCATCTCATGTCACCTCAGGCTGGCTCTCAGGTTTAACAAGGAGAAGGGGTCTTTTACTCCTCATAAGTCACCTTCATGAGGCATATAGGAGACCTCTAAAGACAGTGGGTCAGGTCTTTGCTCATTTGTCCTTCTGGGGTTGTCAAACTCCCCACTGCCATGATAAGGGCAATTGGCTGTGGAAACACTCCCAGTGGCCACAGGGACCCTGTGGGACCACTTTAGACAACTTGCTCAAGCTCTGTTAGAACAGAAGTCTAACTTATGGCCTATCTCCCTCTGTGCCATGTGGTTACTCATGTAGCAGACTGAATAGGGAGGAATAGTCAGAATAAAAATGTGTTACTGGCATAGATTCATTCAGAAGAAGGTAATAGCAAATCCAGAAAGTTCTCAAGCCAATCTCATGCCTACAGTGCTTACACTTTTGCTATTTAAGCCAGAGGCTATAAGTAAAGAGCAAGAGAAATGGTCCTTGTTCTGATCCACACTCATATGTGCCGTGAAAGGGACAATCTGTCTGAAAAAAAAAATATTGATGACCAAAACAAAACTTGGGAAAAACGGGTGTGTTTCTCCCTCTAAGTGTAGTGTTGCATTTCAGGGAAGAGGCAAACTGCACAGTATCATCTGAGGGACAGAGTGCAGGTTGAAAAACACTCTAATTTTATGCCCTCACTCAGCAGTTAGCAGTCTCCAGTCAGAACTCACCTCTTTCAAAGAAGTGGAGCCCTTTGAGGGAGTGGTGAGCACTAAACTCCAGGAGGGCATTTCAAGTTCGGTTGTTTGTTCCTGGAGGAAAAATCATTGAGCACTTCTCATCATTCTGAATGTGCATTCAGGACCAGTTGCTGGCAATCTAGAACAAGCCAGGAATCGATTCAGGAAGGGTGGCAATCCATTACCATGATATGCACTTAAAAATATCTTAAAGAGACCACTCAGTATTTGCTTTTTATAAAAATTAGAACAGCAGCATGAGAAGCCACAGCTTTATTAGCAGTGCACTCTGAGGACAGCAGAAGACACAGCCCTCTTCATTTCAGTTTCCAAGTGCATGTGTGCAAAAGCCTCGTTACAAACTACAAGATTGTACATATTTCATAGAATGTGTATAAATTTGATATCCCCTATGAATATTATTTATTGCTTTGTAAAGTAATGTATGTATGCATTCAGCCATCCATACAGAATGTAAATGTCTTGTATTGCTGTGCACAGAAACAGTGTAGTTTATTTAATCTGAAACATATTTTGCTTTCCTTTTCCAAAGGCTGTATAATCTGCTATGAAAAACAGTGAAAGATAATTTCCCTATTAAAAGAAAATTTGCATTAATGTCAATGTCTCAGCTCTCTTGAAATAGCATTTAGAAGGAAATTTAGAAGAAAAAAGGTCAGAAAGTAAAAACAGGTTGCAATTTGGATTTTTTTTCTGTGACTTTGATGTATTTTCTAATTTTATGCACTATGCTTTTAAAATTGCTCATGAATGGCCTCTACATAAATATGGACTCAATTGAAGACTGTCAAATGTGAATACTGAATTGCACAAAACTTACAGCTAATAAAGCATGACAGACAAAATAAATGACATCTGTTGCTTCTTAGTAAGAAGAAAACCCACAAGTTTCATAAGCATTTTTATCCACTTGTTTTTGTGTCAGTTTTCAAGCATTAGAAAGGGTTATCTTCCAGTGAACAAACAGACAACACCAGAGACTGTGCCACGAAAAATCCCACTGAGAAGCTCATCCCAGGTCCAGTTTGCTCTCATGGGCAACTCTGGACTGGCAATAGGTGTGCAAACCCAAAGGGCTTGGCAGAGGTTTTTGAAACTCCCATTTCTGCCACCACTGACCTCCAGCAGCAGTGGAGATGTGAATGCAGCACCGAGGGCTGTGGAGGGAGCAGGGGAGAGAGGAGGCCACAGACTGAGCAATGAAAAGCTGCAGTCAGCATTGCCTGTAAAAACAAAGGGCTCTGAGCAATTGTATTAGAAAAATTGGGTGCATGTAATAGTTATTGGCTGTGAAACTCAGCTGCATAAGGTTGATTAATTAATGGAAAAATACAGAGGCATCTTGTGAAAGCTCTCCTGTGATATGTTGGCATCGGTGGGCTTTGTGTCTGGCTTGCTGGAAAGAAACTGCAAGTGACCTTTGCTTCAACATCCATACCACTTTGAGCATCTGTTACACAACTGTTTTGGCCCTCTAAGAATCAATTGCAGCTCACAATTGAAGGAGATGTTGCTTTTGTGGAGAGTTATTGCACTTGAGGTCATCAATCCATCAAGTCTGTGGCTCTTTTCCATCCTCATTACAAACATTTTGAGCTGGATGCAGATTTAGGAATGTAGGAGTGCTACAGGAGGCAGAATGTCACACTAACTTCAATTTCTTCTGCTTGGCATTGTTTGATTCAGATGCATAATGCAGCTCCCACTTTGTTCCATGTTTGACTTATTATTAATAATATTATTTAAAGCATAAACAGTATAGACAACTGACAAAAGACTGTTTATTGGAAAGGTTTTCTTTATATGTTTATACCATCCCTCATTTAAAACTTCGATTTCTTTTTCTATCCTGTTAGCTACAGTTCTGTTATATATTATTATACAAAACTGCTTCTTATACTGCAAGTGATTTGTGTATTGTAATATCAAACGCCATAAAATAATCTGAATTTGAGTAGGTATTTTTCACAGATTACCTGTATCAAAACAGACCTTTCACTGTGCATTTAGCATGAACAAGTATGGAGTACAGTAATATCCCATTAGTTTAATTTTTTTTTAATGTAGCACTTTGCACAGATTGGACGGTCGCTGATACTCACTGGAAAATCTATAGAGAAAAGTTTTGCAAGACATCTCATAGTGCTGCACACAATGAAGTGCCCAGAGCCTGCAAATTCTACAAGTCTGCAGTCTGGTTTCTTTCTGCTCAGGCAGACAAGGCCAGTACGAGTTCTGCTGGCACATCAGCAATCTCATGACTTAAACACACGAAGTAAAGAAATTCTCTGAGCAACCTGTTCCAGCATCTCACAGTAATGAAGAATTTCTTCCTGACATCTCATTTGAACCTGTACTTTTTCAGGGTGAAGCCACTCCCCCTTGTCCTAGAACTACAGGCCATAGTAAAAAGTCCAGCTCTCATTTCAGTTCCTTGGGTGCTGCGAGGCTCATAGCAGGTCATCCCAGAGCCTTCTCCTATCCATGCTGAACAGCCCCAACTCTCTCAGGCTGTCCTCACAGGAGAGGTGCTCCAGCCCTTCGTCCCTCTCATGCTGGGTCTCCAGAGCTGGCTGCAGAACTCCAGGTGAGGTCTCATGAGAGTGGAGTTGAGGGAATGAATCCCTTCCCTCAACACCACCTCTGATGCAGCTGAGGACACCACTGGCTTCCAGGGCTGCGAGCACACATTGCTGGGTCATGTCCAGCTCCTTGTCTACCAACACCCACAATTCTTAGAACAGCTTTGTCATATAATACAAAGAATGGTAAAAAGAATCACCTTATGCTGCCTGACATTACAAACAGATAGTAGAAATGTACTGGAGCAGAACTGTACTTCTCTTTGTTTCTGCTGCATCTTGTCCAATGTTGACATTAATTACCAGTTTACATTGTATTTGCATGAGAGATCTTGGGAATGCTCTACTGGAAAAATACATTTTTTTGCTGTTTCATACTATCAGACTTAGGGATTTATTAAGATACTCATTAAGAAAATATGTCAAGTCTCTTACCTAATAGGTTTTATTAAGTTTGGGGTTATTAACTCTACTGGGTTTTATTAAGTTTTCTGCCACTAGCTTAAAGGACACCCTTACCAGGAAATTAAGTTAATGAAGCTTCTATTTCCATATTATACTTATATTAGGAATATTATGTGCACCCTCATTCAGAGCTGGTCAAATGGAAATAAGGATATCTTTACTGGGAGTTACTCTAGGGTCCCTCAGGCACTTAGTTCAGTTTCATCAATATGATTGAGAACTGACTCTTAAGATTTCTTGTGTAACCTCAACTTCTTGCTAATCCTCCTGGAACAGAGATTATTTGCCTTTGATTAAGGTAGATTATTATTTTCTATATTATAATTTTTAAAATTTTTGTATATATATATATATATATATATATATATATATATAATGTTTAATTTGTTTATAGTAACTGTACTTGACTTTAAGCTTTAGGAGATACTCCAGTAAACTTGTGAGTGCAGTTTCCATGTAAGAAGGGAACAAATCTGATAAGTCACCATACATTCACACAAACACAACAGACCCTAGAACAGGCTCTAAAATTCAAACAAAAGCAGAGGATCTAAAACCACATTCTCTTGCACAGAAAAATGAAATAAAGCATATGTTATTGGGGAAAACAAATACATTTTTGCTGAGACAAAAATGTGCTCTCCCTGCTGCTTCACCAGCCCAGGATGATTTTCTGCAATGACACTCTCCAAAGTCTACCCAGAAGATATTTTCCAGGAACAAGAGGTGTAGGAAGAACCAAATGAAACATCACTACAGCTGAGTTGTGGTGTTTCATCCATTGAGAAACTTGAACGGAAACATTTTCCATGTTGGAAATGTTAGAGAAAGTGTTACCTGCAGCACTGGCTTCTTTGCAGACTTTTTCTAGATGCCACATGAAAATAAGGCTTCAAAGAAAACAGCAAAGATGAATGGCGTGAGTCTTCTCAAGCAATGCAAGATGTCTTTTGATTAAAAATGTTACTGTGCCTGGTGAAAAGAGTGGAGAGACAACTGAAAAAAAAAAAAAAGTCATGGCGATATCTAAGAGAAAGCCTAAAGTTTGAAAAAGTGACTCTCCATATAGGCTGGCCTTACTTTCAGTGAAGAAAACAGGGTTATCCTACTCTTAGTGAAGATTACAACATTCAGGATACTTCTCCAAACATCGCAGGCTCTGCTATTACCTCTAGCATGGGCACTGCAGAGAGCTAGATTCTCACCTAGATGAGGCTGAACCCTGTTCATTGAAAAGAGGCAATCACACTGATTTCACTCCTGCTAAATATTTAAACCCTTTCTGTTGCATTATTCTAAAGATTATAATTGTTATGCTCAATTTTTCTAAGAGCACAGCATCAGTTTTCCATCTGAACACAGGTGGTCACAGCATATGGAAGATGTCAAGGTGAGTATAATCATAATTTTCGAAAAAAGTAAAGGCACATCGGTGCAGACAAAGTAATGACTCTTTGCTTTTAGATTTTGCTTCTCACTACGGTGACTTTCATCATTAAACTAAATACAGTATAGACAAAGTGCAAACACCAGAAAAGAAATTACCTGTGCTATCATAGGTAGCATTGCTTTAAGAGCTACATCTCCACAGGTATCAGGGAAACAAAAAGATAACACTCATTTTCATGCTTCTAAATGATGAGTTGTAGGAAATCTTGACAGCTCCTTTATAAAGTAGTCCTTTTGGTTAAGCATTTATCAGTGTTGTCAGTCAGTTTAAACTACAATGCCAATGACAAGTTCATCTTCTTCCTGTGTGCTACAATGATTATGAGATGGACACACAACAGAACACAGAACACTCCTACCTTGCAATGAGGCTGGGTGGTTCCAAAGAGGCTGTGAGAATCTGTTAGACTCTGCTTACTGAAAGATACAGGGAGTTAGGTGCTGGTTTGGGTTGACTATAGTCTTCTGCACCTTCCAAAGTGGAGGAAAAGGCCTGTCTTGAACAGTGGAGAGGCATGTGACTCTGTGCCTTCTCCTGGCTGTACATGAATGGTCCTTGCCTGCTGATGGTTCTTGTGTTTGTCTGGCATGGATGTGTGGGTGTAGAGATGCTTTAGAAAAAAAAGTTTTCAAAATGCAATTTTTAATTGTCATTTTAGCCAGGTATGGGATGAGTCATTCTGTAGCAGGCACAGGCCCTGCAAACCTGCCTTGGCGTTCAGAGGCAGGATGCTGAGTGAGGATGACCGGACAATGGGAGCCCCTCTCTCCCGCTCTTGGACCCTGGCTTATCTCTCTGTAAGGCTATAGGTCACTTTCCTTTAACCCTTACCATTGGACAATTCTCAATCCTCCCTTGCCCTATATAAACCCCTGTTTCTGCCCGGCTAGGTGGAGCTGCTGTCCCTGAGACCCTTCGAGACACTTCATGGAAGAGCTACGAAGAAGACCAATAAAGACATCGTCTTGGAACCTCATACAGTGCTCTCCTCTCTTTCCTGGTCTTCCGAATGCCTGCTGCGTGCCCCAGCCGAGCCTAGCAAGCCCAAGAGCTGAAATCACTCATGAGCTGAGAATCACTAAAGCTGAATATCACTAAAGGCTTGCTAAGGCTCAGCCTGGAGGCACTGCCAGAGCTTGGGCTGATTAGCCCCCCTCAGAGCTGAGCTATCCGGCTTTGATGCAGCTCCTGAGTACACCGCGTAGCCCAGCCAGCAGCATTATCATTCCTGTGATGAGTGTTTGTTAATGGTAAATTGTCCCCTTAAAGGGTATATTCTTAGCAACAGGTATTTGTTTCAAACCATCCCTAGTCATCCTAAGGCAGCTCCCATTTGAAATGACAGATTCCCACCGAAGTCTTTTCTAATCTTCGGAAAAGATGGCACCAAGGCTGAAGAGTCAGATGACAGGCTCACACTTCTTTTCAACATTGCTTTGGTGAACACATGTCCCTGATAGCATTTAAAGGGCAGGGGAGCAGCACTCAGGCTTGATGGGGTACAAGTCTATCAGCTGCACAGGTTTGTTGGAGCTCTCAATCTCTAGCCTTTTCTAGTGTCCAATCCCAGTACTGTATTCTGCACAAAGCTGGGATCTTTGGAACACTTTCATGTAAGTATGGCAATTACTGTGGCTCCCAGTGCATCCATTCTGCCTACAGCTGATGGTGGCATACCTGCCTTTAGGCAGCCTGAGATAAGTGCAGATCCTAGCTGGTACCACCACATTCCAGAATTTTCCTAAGGAAGATCCAAGACTTGATTCTGCCAGTACATAGAGGAATGCCTTTCCATGGGAAGCTGCAAATGCAGCGGCAGTCAGGTATGGACATCACGACGCCAGCCCTGGTACAAGCTCTTTGCCCAAGTGACCTGGCTCTGCTGCACCAGAGCACTGCAAACTTACACTCCAGGTTGCCTTCCAGTAACTTGCTTGCATGTCAGTTTTTGTAAGCCAAACAGGAAACACTGGTTGAGCTGAGAGATTCAAGGGCATCTTTCAGTGGAGACAGGCTTGTATTTGAGATTTATAGCGCCCTGCATAAAATCATGACTTACTGCTGATGCCATGGAAATTTCAATTCCCATGACAATCCAATCTTCTTCAAACTTAGTTAAGAGATGCCTTATTATAGCCGTTGAAGTAGATCACAAAGCCTGAAATTCCCATTAGATTAATTAACATTTTGAAGGCATGCTCCTAAGACACTTTTTGAGAGCCCAGGACAAGAAATAAATTTCATCATGACACCCACTCTGGTCCTGCCTTCCAAAATGCCCAAACCTTTCAGGGTAGCTCATCACTCATGTGCCGTGAATGAAATGTTTATTAGATGCTCTGCATCTGTCCCCCTGCCCTTGCAGAATGTTTTCTTGAATCTCTCTAGACACAAATTCTATTACTATTTTTAAATTGTCTTTCAGAACTTGTTAATCTTCTCTATTCTTCAGTAGTTCTGTGAGTTTCTCTGCACTCCTGAAAGATTATTTTAGTATCATAGATATCAGAATTTCTTTTTAAATATAAGTTTTAATCTTTAATATAATTCTTATTATCAGCAGGAAATTAGGATAGCATCCGGCAATTTGCAGAAAACTAGGAAGTGAGAAACAGAAGTGAACAAGAAGCCTTCAAAGAGTGTATAACTGCAAGATAAATATTTTGGGAATTTATTGCTTATCTTGATTATTTGCCATATTAGTATCTCTGGAGCTGCTGGAAAGAAGTGAGAGGAAAAAACTGTTTTGCTATGGTTTTGGCTGGGATAGACTTAATTTGCTTCAGCTGGCATGGGGCTGTATTTTGGATTTGTGCTGAAAACAGTGCTGATAACACACAGACAGTTAGAATCTTGAGGGAGGGAGGGAGGAAGGAAGGAAGGAAGGAAGGAAGGAAGGAAGGAAGGAAGGAAGGAAGGAAGGAAGGAAGGAAGGAAGGAAGGAAGGAAGGAAGGAAGGAAGGAAGGAAGGAAGGAAGGAAGGAAGGAAGGAAGAAGGAAGGAAGGAAGGAAGGAAGGAAGGAAGGAAGGAAGGAAGGAAGGAAGGAAGGAAGGAAGGAAGGAAGGAAGGAAGGAAGGAAGGAAGGAAGGAAGGAAGGAGACAAATCTTGCTGTCATTCAGAGTGATCTTCAACAGCTGGAAGGGTAGACCCAACTTCTCACTCTTGTGATATGCTGCCAGCCATAAATATATATGAGTTTTTATCCCTTAGTGGTTGTTTTTATTTGTGAAATTAGAGAGGATGAAGCAGAGATTCATTTCTTCTGACTGTGCCAGCTGAAGTAACACAGATGATTTAAAAGATTCTCCAGTGTTCTCTTTAGTTCAGAGGTGCAATTCCCACCCTGACACCTCTCCTCCCACCCCCACAACTGATTCTCCCCCAAAAGCTAGAAGAAGGAATAAAATTATTCTTTGCTTTTTGTATTTTGGACTACATCCATTTGGACAGCCCGTCAAACATCCAGCTTTACCCCTCTCTCTCGAGGAAAAGTTTCCCAGAAAAAAGCTATCCAGTTTGCAAGGTATGACACCAAATTCTAGAGCTTGCACACCCTCTTCACAATCCTCTCCAGCTTTCTCTGGGGTCACCTGTCCTCATGGTCCCCTTCAAAGAGAATTGGTTGTGACAGTTGTACCTGAAGGCTTTTGCAGCTAATAAAAAAATAACCCTGGCTTTTGGTGACCTGTAGTTTATGCCCTGATTCCATGAAAAAAGTCCAGTAATAAGTAGTTTTTTCTACCTAAGACGATGATGACCAGTGACTGATGTTTGAGAGCTAAGTCAGCCTTTGACAAAAATTTCATTACTCTGTTTCACCAGGTCAAAAGGCTCAGGAAACAAGACACAAAGAGCTGTGACAGAGGGAGCAGTGAATGAGCAGGAAATGAAAAGGGCTTGTTGCCTGCAGCAGTTCCCACTGCACTGAGTCAGGAGGAGCTGTTCGAGAAGGGACTCTCATTGTTCTGTCATCTCCATTTCCAGGGAGAGGAATGAATTCTTCACTGCAGCACCTCACCCAGGAAACACAGCCAGAGCCTATGGCTTGGGTTGTCAATGGGAGCAGAGTGTGTCACACTGCTATTTACCCACTGCTAAGCATTTACCCGCTGCTCCTCCTCCTTGCTGTCCTGGGAATTCATTCCTTCTCTCCTCTGCATTTTTACTTACAAGAAAATACTGTGATCTGCATGTATTAAGTATTTGATGATCCATATTCAAGTTGTACCACCGTCGTACATATTTTACTGGAAATACAAATTATACTCTGTTCTCTTGTGTACTTTTAAAAGATATATAATTGCTCCATGTAAAATTTTGATTGTCTGATTATTCCAGCTGTTTATATTATCTCTGAGCCAATAAATGACAGCAGATATAAAGGTAATATATTATAGAGAATGGAGACAGTCTTTGTTGTTGACTGCAGGGGTGAGAAGGGAAGAGAGCAAATCTGGCAACACAGGACCATGCAGTCTAATGTAAAGAATGGTAAATTATAGAGACCTACAGATTAGCTATGCTGAGTACTCAGGAGACTGGAATGGGGAAGTGTCAAAGGGTAAAGTCCTACTAAAGCAGTTTGCTGAGGCAAATAATGATTTGGCTTAGTGTGTTTGATAGTGGTAACTGAACCTTCCTCACTTATGTTTTGCCTATGTACCACCTACTCCATTCTCTCTAAACAGGCAAACCCAACAAATATACTATTTTAGCTGCTCGTGTATTTTGCTACTACAATATAGGACCCACAAGCTTCAATTAACACATTATGGCTGGGGCAGTGGGGGAAGAATTATCATGTTACAAGACACATTAACTATCATGACCAAATATTTTTAACTGCAGTGACTCTCTGTTGCAGTGACTGGCTCAACTGAGAAGTTTAAAAAACAGGATAAACTTCAGAAAGATGCATGAAGGGGTCTGAGTAGCTTCTCTGTCACAGGTGTGAGCCAGTGCTATCTCATGTGGCTAGTTACTGAGATTTTGCCAGACCTCTTTCTGAATTGTTCTTTTCTATATCCAGCCATGAGTCTGTCCTTTGCACAGCTTCACTCAGTGAAAGATTTCTGTTTGATCCACACTTCATCCCACTCCACTTTGCAATGCCATCTCAGTCATCATCTAGAAAAGAGGGAGATGTCTGTGCGTTGAGGGCCTTCCTCACCACACCGAACATGAGGAACACCAGTCCCCACACCAAGTCCCTGGTGGGAGCTTCATTCTGACTCTGGTTTGTCAGGGAAGAGGGATTCATCCACTACAAATGCCTTCAGCAGATATCCCAAACAAACACCACCATTAACTTAGCTGTGTTCCTCTGACTTTTCCACCAAAGCCATCACCCAACCTAATGTCCTCCCTTCAGGACATGTGCCCAAGGATATCTGCTCTGTGGAAAATAATACATACTCCATCTTCCCTCAGCGTTGCAAGTGCAGAATATGAAGATTTTGGTCAGCAAATAGATAAAGCAAATTCCCAAAGTTTCCTAGAAGGATTTAGGCAAAGCAGAAGCTTGATGTAGTGCAATGTCCATGGCAGAGCTTCATCAGTAGCAAGTGGACCTTGGAGACTATGCAGTGATTCTCACTGTCTCCAGTGGCCTCCATTCACTTTGTCTGGAGGTGGAAGTAGCCCACTGTGGCATCCTGGTTGCCCCTCTCTGTGTTGAGGCACCAGTAAGAGGTGGAAAGCCATGATGGGGAAAACATGCACAATTGTGCTGCTTCTTGTACCCCGTGACCTTTTTTCCTGCACCATCTAATGGCGTGGGGGAAGTCATGCAGGCAAGTATCTTTATAAATGTACAGTCATTCCTGATCTGTAAATACCACAAACCGAGAAGAGAGAGAAGGAACAAAACCATGAATATCATCCTCCCTCAGTTGCCCCAAGGAAAGTGAGAAATTATTGCTCTTGTGGCTGGGTACTCCCACTGAGAGCATCCTCTTCTCTGTGCAGGGAGGATTTCAGAGGCCTAATGATGCGTGTCACTTCTTGGTGCTGCAACTGAGACTGTGTCCTGCCGTGGCACCATGCCTGGGGAAAAGTGTAATTGTCAAAGCCTGGCCTCAGATGCTGAAGGAAAGAAAGGAACTGCAAGTGTGTATGTCTTAGAATAGATATTGAGACAGGAATATGGTTGACAGTACACCAGGCCCCTGGGTTGAACACCAAGCTATTGTATACCATGCAAAAGGCTTGGGAAAGGGGAAGAGCTGATGTCTACAAATTAGCTGTTTAGGAAGCCATTAATGTGGCCACTGGAAAGTTCTTTATTATGCACTCTTTTACTTTATTTGGGAAAAAGGATGGTGGTGGGAATGGAGACATTCTCATGTATGCTATGAAGTAGTGGAGCAAACTGAAGTGGAGCATGATGTGAAAGCACAGGTGATTTTGCAAAATTTGTTTGAAAATATTGTGGGAAAGCATGACTGTAGCAAGATGCTCTGCCCTGGAACGTGATCAAGCAGCTTGGAAAATGTCCTGTTTGCAAAGCTATTAATAGTGGATTGAGAGGGGCTGCCATGTGCTGGTCTTGCTGTTTTGAATTATGCTAAAAGCAGTCTGGCTAACTAATGCCAAATTATCATCCTGATAGTGAGGCAAATATTTGGCAGATAAGCTGCTAAACTTGCCTGGAGACATATAATGGCCAGTCAATCATTTTATAGTATAAAAGGCCAGTCCACTTTCACAGAGTTAGCTTCTTCCAACATATTCCTGCTTGGATATGGGGAGGACCCCCACAGATACTCCTTGAGGTTAAGAGAAAGGGATCTGCCCACAAGCACTGGTATGGTGAGTTACATCCATCTCAACAATTGTTTCATTTTGCTTTAATATAATTGCTTTGATATAGTGCACTGTACTGTACTACACACTGCTAGTAGTTTTAGTTTTCTATATATGCAGCTAGTAACTCTGATTAAGATCTTTTGTCTAATCACTTGTCACAATAAATAATTCATATTATCTGCATATGACTGATTTGCCATCATTAAAGCCTGCAGAACAAAGTTACTTAAGCCATTGACAGTCTGTGGCTAAGATCAGATCCATCTGCCCCCAGGCTCCTCTCTGAGAAAGAGTTTAGTACACAAGGGGGTCCTTTCTGCACCTCACAGCTCAGTGCCAGGGCTTCTCTAATATACTTTTCCTGAGGCTCCCGCAACAATGACTTAAAGGCTTCTCATGCTGTGGTATTACTGATGTAGAGTATAGGATGAAAATGAAAAACATCTCTGCATCAGATGATGAAAGCCTAAGCACAATATGGCATGAAGGACCAGCAGCTCCCATAGGGTGGTGAGATCTTGCCCTGATACAGAGCAGAGCAGACTATTGTGCAAAAGTAGAGCCAATACAATAGCCAAAAGAGTAAAAGGCAGAATCTTTAGAAATATTCAGTGATATCCTCTGTAGGTATTCTTCCATCTGAGCCCCCATAGCACTACTAAAGGCAAAAAAATACCACAGGGAAAGATGGAGACATATCTACTGCTCGCCTATCAAGAAATCTCTTTTTTTTTGTTGTTATTTTATGTCCTTAAATCATTAAGTTAATGGACAAACTTTGCACTTTGTGGCTCTTTGAAAGGATGCGTGCTGGAACTCATGTTATCCCACATCTTCATATGTCATCTGGAAAAATGAAGTCATGAAATTTTCTGATGATACTCTATTATTTAAGGCAATAAAATGGAATTCAACTGTGAAGAGTTGCAGATGGCTCACAATACCAAGTGATTGTGAGAAAAATGGCAGATGAGATGCTGATAAATATGAAGCACTGCACATGGAAATAAACATTCTTAACCATGCATAACCGTGATGAGCTCTAAATTAGCTATCAGCAAGCAGGAAAAAGAAGATTTTTGAGTTGCCATTGACAATTACAACAAAATCTCAATGCCATGCTCAGGAGCCATCAAAAAAGTAAATAGAACATTAAGAATTCTTGAGAAGGGAACAGAGAACAAACAGAATAATAATCCTTTGTCACTGCATGATCATATTGTGCTGTTCAGATTCTTTCCTCCTCCAGGAAAACAGAAGTAGAATACACATATATATAGATATATATGAAGGCAAGAGCAGTCAAAGCCTTGGAATAGCTTTTGTATGAAGGTTGAAGAGTTCAAAATGTTTTCATCTTTGAAAGAAAAGACTCAGAAAGGAGCCTGTGTATCTTCATGTGTACACAGCCATGAATGGCATGTAGCAGTGAATAGGGACTCGTATTCACTATTTCTCACAGCAAAATAAATAAAGGTCAACTAATTAAATTCTCAGGCATCATGTTTAAAACTTTAAAAGAAACAGTGCTTGTCTTTCATGTGGTGGTGCCATGCATTTCAGACTGGGATAAAGGCCATAAAATAATGCATTTTGTCTATAATTCAAACAACATCAGAGATTATTTCTGGACACAAGCAATGTGAGTAGCCTCAAATGCAACCTGCCTAGAAGGGTAAAATTACTAAACAGAACAAAATGCCTACTGAAATGTATTGACATAGAAAATTCCTGCCAGCCTGGGAGCTGTGAGCCTGAGATCCAGGCCTGAGAACCAGAAACATACTTGAAAAATGAAGCAGCAGGTGTCTTTGAAATACGCCCAGGGTGCCTAGAAACTAGAGACATTCTGAGATCCCACCCAAAAGTGCAAAAACAAGGGCCTGTAATGACCATTTATAATCTGAAAAGGTGAAAAAGAGTAGGAAAAAAATTATTGGAAAAAGTCAGAAAACATCAGCTATCATTTGTTATATGTGAAAAATCAAGTTTTGCAACATCTACTGGCTGCTTGAAGGGATTATGCCTCTGTGATATGAAAAAGACTTAATTTTTATGCAAAATGAGTGAAAAAACTGAGAACAATGCATGCTGCATGCATTTTTTCCGTCCTTAAACAGGCTGAACTAACCACATGAACTCTTTACAAGATGTTGGACTCTCACTGGGGATCTGGCTGCAAGCTCTGTGATGTGAGATAATCTCTGAAGTGAGAGTGTCTCTGTTATCTTACCAGGCACCCTTTGGGCCCACTTTTGGAGTCAGTTTGGTCACATGTGGGATGGTTTGGCCCCTTCTGCAGTCTGTCTAACTCATTTGGCATGGGTATTATACATCTATAAAAGTAATCTGTCATAAGCATGGGTGCTGCTAATTGTTGATAAGCTTATTTCACTAGTGATGAGGGTCTAGTAACATGTAGTAGTCCCTACACCCATTAGTGGTGGTTGGCTATTGATTGCCATAATATTGATTGCTGCTATGCAATTGATTGTTGCTATGCCACTGCTGGGTGCTGTATTGACTGCTGATAGTAATTTTAATGGCTTGAGAGATAGATATGTAAACCTTATTGATATATGTATCCTTGCATAGCATTTGTGGTGATCTGTAATAAAAACAGAGACATTTAGAAGATAAAGCCTCTTGTGTCCTTGTGTATTAAAAGCTCCTGCAAACCCACAGTCATGATCTCTCTATACTCATGGGCTGGATAACCCTTTAGGCCACGACAACCAGTCACTGGGCCAGTTGGACCTGGGAGAGCTTTGCACTCTCCTGGAGAGCTGCAGGACATACCTGATGAGTTAGCACAGGCCAGGGAACTGTCTGTCTACAGCCAATTTTGGAGGGTGAAATACTTCCACAGTGCAGATGTGCTCACATTGCTCTTCTGACATTCCCCAATTGGCCTCTATCTTCATTAAACCACAGTGCCCAAAACTGGACAAGATATTCCTGCTCAGTTCTTACTGACATATTGGGTGTTTAGCCAACTCCACGTGTGTTTATAGATCATGGTAGGTTGTTTGCCTTTTTCATAACAGTACAGCGTTGTTGTGTTCTGCTCATGATCCTTCTCCAAAACAGCAACCTGGCTACTTGTTAAATGCCCAAGCGGCTGGGTGCTCATCCCTTGGATCATTCCCTTACAGCTGTCCTTGGTTTCATGCCTCTTCTCTATATTGCCAAGGAACTTTGAACCTCAGACTTGTGTTCCAACCCAACTCCGTGTCATCTGTAAGTGTGTGATTTGCATTAGCAGTGCAATCACTGGGCAGAATTGGAACAGAAAGACCTCTGGAAGAGCCCTTATTACACTTTACATTTTGCCATTGAAGTAGTTCTCAGTGTAGATACAGAACATGTTTTGGATTCACCATCTAGTGATTTAACCCATGCTGTATTTCTTTTGCTGGCATATAAGAATGTCATGTGAAATCAAATCAAAAGAGTTCCCAAAGTGAAGTTTTATAGATTAGTTCTAGATCTGCTTTTCTGCTGCAGAGGAAAATTAGATTTTTTTGTAACACAATTTGCTCCTTACAAATCCCCACTGCCTCCTTAACTTTCTTTATCTTTCAGGTACTTTCTGAATAATTTATCATTTGATTAAAATAATTTCCAAACACACTGACATGTAATTCTCCACATCCTCTTTTTTCATGATTATTGGGAGAGTCACTACCATTGATCTGAGATTGGTCCTTCAGAAGAGGAGAGAAGCAAAATGATTGCTATTGAATTCATATCCTAGACCAGCTGATCAGGTCTAGTGTAATAATGAGAATGCTCACCATTCCTAGAGGCTTCCATAATGTGACAATTCTGAAACTCATCCTCAGAACAGGTATAGAGTAGCAGTGTCTTTTTACACTCTGCATTTTAGGCAAAGTGCTACCAAGCCTGATCTGTTCTGGGAGGTGGACTTAGCACAGCAGTGGTGGAAGTCAGTTGTGTGGATAGGCCTGCTGAGATCATCACAGAAGCTGGGATGCAGTGGGCAAGAGGGGAGAAAGAAAGGAGGCTGCAGAAGAACAACTGTGCAAGAGCTGACAGAAGTTATTCCCACTTTTTCTGCAGAAATGTGCCCACAGACTTGATTAGACAGAGTTAAGCTGATATGAGACACAACTCTGTTGTACACAGTCAACATGCTTTTCTGCTTCTTTCACATCTCACTGCCTGTGGAAGGAGAGAAAGCATTGAGTGAGGGAGGAACAAGGCGCATGGTGATCAGGGCACATCAATATCTGGGCAGCAAAGTACTTCATAGTGAATAAAACACTACCTTGTTCCTTTATCACGTTGTGTGCTTGTGCCTTCAGCACATCTACAGGGTTGTCACACACTGTGGTGGCCCGTTGATTCCCATTGATTAGGAAGAAATAAAGTAAAATTAGCTGTGACATAAGCTGAAATGTCAGGCTCTGGCTTGCTGACAGCACTTACCAGCTTCTCAGATGCATAATGACTAAGACCACCTGCCAGCCTCCAGGGCCAGCATGCCAGGTCCAAACCAGGGTCCTAGGAGAGAGATGGGGAACAGGACCCACACTGCCCTATCTGAATCTGTCTGTGCTTGCAGCTGTGGGACTGAGGTCAGCTCTGACCATGGTCACAGCTGTCAGCCCGTGGATAATGCCTCGTGGGCTTCCCCCAGAGGGTGACATCACTCTACCCCAGGTGCTCACCCAGTGTTCCAAGGCTGGCCCAGAGGCCCTGGTGCCCAATACCTCCTGCAGCAGCCGATATTCCAGCAGGGTCAGTCACTTGGGCTCTCAAGATGCCTGGAACCTGGTCAACCCAGATCCTCAGGGACTGAGCCTCAAAGGGGAGCCTCTAGTGCAACATGCACCATTACTGACCAGGGACCTTCTGGTAAATTCGGTGTGCTGGAAAATCATATTTCCCAACAGGACACCTGAAAAAATTCAATTGAATGTTTAAATTCCTGGCTTATCAAAGACACATTTTACTTAAAATTGAGAACAGCCAAGAGGTCCAAAAATGTGCAGGGTTCTTGCTTTGAAAAAAAAAAGCAGGTAGGCAGAGTTACTGAAAGTGTTTGAGCGCTGAAAAATAAATATTTGAGTGAAAGCAGGGTTCCTTCCAATAAACTGTTCTATAGTAATACATCTAAATTTTAAAAAAATAGAAATCAATATAATTCATTAATAATACAATTTGGGGATTTTCTTGGCAACTTTCAAATAGAATGTATTTTTTCAGTTCAGTGCTTCTGGATTTCATCTTAAGAAAGGAGAAAAAGTTATTCTTTCATCTATCTTTGTCTACTTTGGGGGAAATAATTTCTGTATTATTACTGGGCTATTTTTCAAATTTTCCTTGGTTTTTATAAATGGATTTGGATCACCTTGGGCAACACTGTACAGAACAAAGTTCCTAATAGTGGATGGGAGAGGACAACCTCCTGTTTTCTCCATCCATTTTTTCACAGTCCAGCCTGACATAAATTGTAGTTAAAATACCAGAAAAGCTAATGTAAGGGTTTGATTTAAAAAAAAACCCCAACCTAAATAATAGGAATATAGTTAGTGTTGCTTAGCACAATGTCCCAGATAACAAAACTCTCATCAAATAAATAATGATTTCATTCTTCATTAAGATGACATATTGATATATAATAATCATATAATGATTAAAGATAATTTCTCTGATACAATAATCATATACTTAAGCCTTCAGGAGATGACAATCCTCTGCTTAAAAATGTAAAATATAGCACAGACTGGAAAGAAAAATAACTGGCTTGTTGACAGACTTCAAGTTTCTGTCAGCATGGAGGTCACTGAGTGGGAACATATATCTTCCTCATGAGCTGGCTCAGGTACTCAGCATCCTCATGAGTACCTGCAAGCAGAAACACACTCACTTCTGGCAAACCACAGGCATGACAGAGGTTAGCAGGGAGGTCAGCAAACACTAGGGACCGGGGCAAGAGAGCACTTTGAGAAAAGTGCAAGAGTGTAGCTAAATGCCAGTTATACATCAAGGCAAGAGACAGAAGAGGCATTCCTGCCTAGAAAACCAGGGTGTCTGAAAGGCGTGTTGGTCTTTCAGAGGAGAAGCAACCTCTGTGTAAAATGCTTTGGCAAAAAGTGTAAACAAAAAGATTATCCTGGAGAATTAACTGGGAGAGATCAATATTCAGTTGTTTCTTAGTACCACAGCTCTAGGGAGCAAAGTCCAGCAAGAGCAAACAGCAGGAGAAAAGAGAATTAGACCCAGACGTTTCAACTGGGAAATCAAAGAAGAGCACCATTGGAGAATGACTACTGAAGTACCTGGACGAGCTTGTCTTGGCATCAGGGTGACACTGACATGAGAAGAATGCACTTGAGCTGTTTCTGAGGCTGAGAACAGGTGTGCAGGTGTACGAGTACCAAACCTCCTGTACAGCCTGTAAAGCAGTCACAGAGTACTCAGGCTGAGATCTTCTCTTACACTGGGACTTTGTATTATCTATTGGTCCTGCAGAGGTAATGGGTTCCTATATGAAGGGGAAGCAAGGCTCTAAAGAGGAGCAATAACTATTTATGCAATTGCCTGTGTTTCAAGTGCAATACAGATTTATTATTTTATCACTGAAAATTATACTGGGCTTTTAAAATATGTCTCTGACTGTTAATTAACTCAATGTGCTCATCTTCCTAACAGTTATCACAAACAATTTGTGAAGGCAGAGGAAGTGCTTTAAGGAATGACAAAGGTGTTTGGAAGCCAGGTAGAATTAACTGTTGAACTCTGCAAGTAGTGAAGCATACTGCAGTGCTTTCTGACTTCCACATATGGTTTGAGCTTCCCAAAATTCAGGTTATAAGTTACTGTGCAATGAACCAAACCTTCCAAGACAAACAATTGTGTGCATATGTCTGAATTAATCACAGGGATACAGGATAATGTTAGCTGTGATTGATATAAGGTGACATTTATTGGAAATATAGCTTTAATTTTTTGTGTTAGTGAGAAATGTGGACACAGAGTACAGAAAGAAACAGACACAGCATTACCTCTTTCATCTAAGCAGCCAGACCACCAAGTAAAGCAGTCTGACTGGTATCTTTGAAGTTAATGGAATTAATTATGCTGACTGCAGATGTGCCATTACAGAGGCATCTTCTGAAAATGTGGCTGCTGTCGTCCTAATTCCCACCCCATAGACCTGTGAAGTGCCATAAGAGTGGGATGTGTCTCTGAGCTGCACCTTCCCAGAGCTGTCATCCTCCAGCTCCCAGGTGTGAACACCTGCCCCCAAGGCTGTTCCAACAACCTCACTGTGAACAACATCTCTCACAAGAGAGCCAAACACAGAATGGCCACATTGACAAGTGACACCATGTCCAAAGTGTCTGTTTATAGGGACATAGAGAAACCCACATAGAGACATGACAGCCAGGCTGGATAGGAGACAGCAGGTAAGGGCAATAATTCACTGGAAGATGTATGAGGTTGTGTTTTGTATAAAAAGATCTGCTGTATGCTTTGATTCCTTTTTCTTCTGACACTCTTAGCTGCAAATCACAACAATTCCACATTACGAATAACACATGCCATGGATTTGATTTTCTGATTTCATTTCACCAGTCTTCTCTTTTTTCCCTAGACAAAGAAAGATTTTTTTCACTTTATCTTTTAAATTCTGGGATGTTTTTTTAATCATGCCTTCTTTGGTGTAAGTTCCTCCCTCCTGTTTAAACTCTATACCACACAACATTCTAAAGCTGAAAGTACTAAACTCCACACTGCAATCTCATACATTATTTCCTTGGAGTGGGAAGAAAGGTTTTGAGGAGTTAATACATTTGAGTTAACTGGCCCAGCAAAGGCAAGATGAGAGCTGGCTTTTTGGTTGGTATCAGCTGTCCAGTTTGTATTTGCTGATTGCATTAGAAACCAGCAATTGCTTTCAGTTTGGCAGAGCTTCCTTTCCTTGCTTAAAAAGTTATAAACAGAAGCTGTAAGAGGCATCTTGTGTTCTACTCGTTTTGAACCCTGACAAAAATGTGGGAATAGAGATGCTTAGGTTTGTTGATTTTACTTCTGATGATTCTACAGTAAAATACAGAGAAAAGGATTTTTATTGCATGTGTGAATTTCAGCTCAGATATTACAAAACCAGGAAAATGCTTTGGAGGAATTCTAAAGATTCAGTGTTTAGTCTTATTGTTTCTAGGAACCCCATTTTAACTATCCATGTTTTTTAAAAAGTATTACTTTGAGTAATACCATCATTTATACTGCCTTTAATTCAGTCCAAATTGAGTAATTTTTCATAGATTCATAAAATCCTTTAGGTTGCAAAAGACCTGCAAAATAATAAATTCCAGCTGTTAACCCAACACCGCCAAGTCTACCACTAAGCCATGTACCCAAGTGCCACATCCACGTGTTTTTTAATATTTTCAGGGATGGTAATTCCACCACTTTCCTGGGCATCTTGGAATGGTTCCAATGCCTGATCATCCTTCCAGTGAAGAACTTTTTCTGAATATCCAACCTGAACCTTTCTTGGTGTGACTCAAAGATATTTTCTCTTGTCCTGCCACTTGTCACCTGGGAGAAGAGACCAACTCCCACTTGGCTACAACTTTCTTTCAGGAAGTTTAAGGAAGTGAAAAGATCTCCCCTGAGCGTCCTTTTCTCCGGGATAAAAAACCCAAACTCCTTTAGCCATTCCCCAACTGGACTTGCACCTTCCATTTCTAATATTTCTTTGCTTAGTCTTTGTGTGTAAGATATTTTTAGGAAGGAGAAGTCTCTTTGCATGTAAATACAGAGTTTGGGAGGAGAGGTGGATGGCAAAAAGCTTCTTCTTTAGCATATCTAACAGACAAAATTCTGAGAAGCTAGGACGTCCATCAATTTTCCAAAGAGCATCAATAAACAAACTTTTCTACAAAATCACTTCTGAAAAATGGAGTGAACTTTTTATGGTATTTGGATAGCAAAAGGCTTCTAATCACATGAATGCACCTGCAAATGTAATCTGTGAGAGCGGTCTCACCTATATAACTAAATCTATCTCAATGTAAACAACATGGATGTCTGAATTTCCTGAGCAAATTAATTTGAAGGAAACGATGAAAACTATGGAGTCTAGGAGAACCCGTTCCAAAGTTAGAGTGACAATGGCAGACAGGTGCCCTAAATGATATGCTGGAGAAACAAAATTCTGTTGACAAAAAAGCACTTGATCCAGGAGTTCCCTAGAGGTGCATTAGAAGTCAGGCTGTGTTTCAGCACTATCCCAGGTGACACTTAACAAATCAGGAAAGCGGGTTGGTTTTGCACAGCCTGGTGTTTGGTAGCAGGGGGGCCACAGAGGAGGTTTCTCTGAGAAGCTGCTGGAAGCTTCCACCATGTCCAGCAGAGCCAGTCCCTGATGGCTCTGAAGATGGACATGCTGCTGGCCAAGGCTGACCCATGTAGAGATGATGGTAACACCTCTATTTAGAAAGAAAATCGGAACAAAGGGGGCACTGGTTTTTTTCTTCTAATCAGAGAAGGAGCTGAGAACATGCTGGGACAGAGCAGCAGGGGAGGGGGGAGAGTGAGTGGCTTTTGTGGGCGCTTGGTGTTTGGCTGGTGTCAAGCCACAACAGAAAGAAAGAAAAAGAAAGGAAAAGAGCACAAAAAGGTATATGTACAGCACATGAGACTGCTTCAGAAAGATTGACAGAGAGAATATATTTGTGATATGACTTTCCCTCAGGTTTGCATCCTGTATCCAGCAAAAATGCAGCTTTGAATCCAAATGCACTGAGTCCCAAAGAACAGCTAGTCATCCAGGTCTAGGTACACTGTATTCTAGAAATGCAGGGAAGGGCCATTAAGAATAATGATGATACAGATGGGCAGAGTATGAGAATATTATTCCTCTCCACTCATCCTGCAAATTTGTTCTGTGGGGGTTTTGCTTTGAATTGCTTCCTTCAAAGTCCCAGTGGAGCCCTCATAACAAAGTAACCGTAATCCTTTTTTTTTTCTGGTGTCATCCTCATGCAGTCATTTAACTTCTTTGAGAGAAAAAAGAGATTGAAAATATCAGTAAGAGCTTGGAAGTGGCTTGAGTATGTAGCAAAAAAATTTCACAACAACTTGTTGGACTTTTAATTGAAAATTATTACCTTTCCCTTCCTTTCTAAGGATGGTAAAAGCAGATGAGCAGCTTAGAGTCCCAAAGAAAATTGTGCTCAGCTAGATTCACTACAACCATTCGAACTTCCTCTAGGGGTGACTAAATGGCCAACTGGGAAAGTAAGTCTTATATTTGTTCCCCACTGAGTTACTCCAAATCTTACTGCCTGCTATTATGGTATATAACATATTGCCATTAGAGTCCCTGAGTCACAGACGCTCAAGAAATATTTTTCAGTCTTCAGCCCAAGATTGTAGTCTTCAAAGAATACAGTTCTGAGCGAAGAACCATAGAAACAGAGTTCCTCTTCTCCACAATAAATCCTGATCTAACAAAATGCTCAACTAAATAAGATATACTGGCAAGATTTAATCAATTTCTATACATGTCTCTGTTCTCCCTTTTGAAAGCATGTATTAACAGGCTAAATGAATTTCTAAATTTCAACTGTTCCAAAAAGATGCATGGAAAACAAGGCTGACCACAGGACTGTATACCATAGGACAGTAAAAATTGCACCTGTCTTCTGAAAATCTGCAGGACTCGGAGTGCTCAGCTATTCCCAGTGCTCATGCACTCTCTAAGCTGCACTTTACCTACACCTGGAAAGTATCAAGTCTTACCAAAGTCTTGAATCTTATGTGATTTCACTCACCCTGGTCTTGGTCTCCAGCTGTTTTGAATAAACATAAACTCTGGATTTCCAGGGAATGGCCACCCATTTTCTACACTTAAGATCTGTTGGAAATGCCAACCAGCTCTTTACCATGGCTATACACACTGAATGGCAATTTTAACCTGTTAAACAAATTGTTGGGAAAAAAGCATGCTGTCCTTAAAACCTGTGAGTGGGCTTAATCATGCTGGAAGTACCTAGAGGGCTGAATATCCAGTTGGGCTGGAACAAAGAAGGAAGCAATAATACAGAGTTGACTGAAACCTGCATTTTACTACACCACCAATGCCAACACAGCATGAGATCTTCAGCTCTGTCTTCCAGAAAGGAACAATAGCTACAGAATAGGTATCTTTGATGAGCCCAATATCCAGGACAGGAGTACAGGTAGGCAGAGACAGTCCAACAATTTCTTAAAGCTGGCAATAGCTTTTTACATCTTTTGTGTACAGAGAGCCAAGAAAACAACTGAAAAGGAGGCACTGCAAGAACCATGAGCATTAGAAAACAGTTGGAATCAGAATGAAGGGTTACCACATTCTTTAAGATGGAAAACAAAATTATCTGGCTTCAGAAAGTCAGCCTTCCAGAAAATTACCTGGTTCAAATCTGGAAGGAATAAGGGAGTTTCAGGGAGCTAAAATGTTCTCAAAGAAATAGATCTCACATATGTGTTTTGTGGCTAACCAGCTACTAGGCAGAGTGAATAAGGAAAAGATTAGATAATTTCTTGGAGGAGGCAGCAGCAGATATACCAATCTCTCTGTAGTGAGGAGTTGGGTCCATAAATTAGGGATAGATAGATAGATAGATAGATAGATAGATAGATAGATAGATAGATAGACAGATAGATAGAATGCTAAGTTAACATAACTCGAAAGGAAAACCCACCTTCCAAACAAGGCAGAAGTTGTGAGCAATTTACAATAAGCAGTTTAATTGTCTCTAATCCTCCATATTTTCCATCTAAGTATTTTCTTTTATAGTGTTCTTGTAGTAAATCTCAAGATAAAAGCATTCCTGTTTTCCAAACTGCAGAAAATAAGCCACAGAGCCTGGAATGAAGAAGCTGCAGTTCAAGCATAAAAGTTAATTGCAACTGAAAGTATGTATCACAGACCTGTGAAAAGCGATAATTGAAAATATGGGTCATGAGGAGAAACAGGTGATGGGAAGGGTATTTATTAAGTGGAATCATCCAGAAGAAAAGATACTTGTGCCAGGGATGGGTAAGGGTGTGGATTAGAGTCAACCTCAAAGATCTAAGATGTCTAAAGATTATATAAATGTATATCATCATGATACAACATTTATCATATAATATATGACGCCATAACAAATTTCAAAGATTAAATTGTCAGAATTGTCAGTTGTCAGAAAGTGAGAGGGAGTTCCCAAAACCATAGGGCATAAGATCCCAGGGAAGTGGGGGTGGGAGTGGAACTGTTTGAATGATGCCAAGGAGCCACTCAGACTTGCTAAACATATTGAAATTCCCGTAGCTGAGGTGGTTAATGGAGGAAATGGAGACAAGAAAACCCGCTAAAAGGAAAGACTGAAAGAATTGGGCTGTTAGGGAAAAGCAGTAACAAGAACAGCAGGCATGTGGGCTGGAATGAACAAGTAGTTAATTACACTAGCAAAAGGGAGGAAAAGACAAATCCTTAAATATATTGCTTTTTCTGTCAGGTTTGTTCAGACATTGCTTGTTTCTTAAGGAATGACCTTCCAGCGCCTGTTCTGATTAAAGGGTATGGACTTCTTGTAACAAGGAAAAGTCTATTAATATCAATCACTACTTCTCCACACAGGCAAATAATACTTTGTAAATGCCAAACACTGTAATAAATAGCCATGTTAAAAACTCTAGGCAAAGAAATATTCACACAGGAAAGATTGTGCAGATGCAGACTGAAGCATGTGTAGACTTCGCAACAACCTACAAAAGCACAAAAGCATTTCTGCCAATTATTGGAGTATAGATTTCCAAGGATATTGACGAATATCCTTCCTTCATTGTCTTTTGGGGATATTTAATAAAACTCCGTGGCTTTGGAATGTGTCACAAACTGAGATTTTTCCTTTGCATTGTTTCCAGTAATTTCCCCTTTCATCACTCCTGTGAAGGCCATGATGACAATTCTACTTTTTCTCATCAGAAGACAAGTCTGCCACATCATGGCACAGTGAGGATTTGTCTTCAAAAAGTCCATATGTCCTCTTCTGAGAACTTGTGAAGCCTAAAAATATGATCTTGATGAACATTAGGCTCTTATTGCATAGCCCCACGTGCAATGGGCTCCCACACACTTGACAATGGTCTCTGTGTTTGTCTCTGACAACGCTTGTCCCAGCACCCTGGAGCCAGCACTCAGGAGTGTCTCACCCAGGTGCCTGGCCAGGCCACAGAGCTGTGACATTCCTCTCCTGAAAGCCTTCCCTGGGTAGCTGAGACACATCAGCACGAGTCTTTCCACAGAAAAGGGAACTGTAATTGCCATTTGCATTTTTTCTGGTCACAGATGAAGTGCATGGGTAACCTCCATTTTATTCCCAGGTTTTTCACTCACTCAGGTAATACTACAGAAATAGCATTGGTACCAGAAAATGGGAGATCAATGCATCTTGCCTTAATACTCTATGTCTTGTGCAAACCTTTTAGACAGCAATTGAACTGGGTTTAGATGGGGCACAATACAGCTTTTTTTGCAATGTGTTCCATGCTTGATGAACACCAAAGGATCAGGTGACATTTTATTAAAAATTCCATCAGGTGGTGGGGATACTTAGATTGCGCAAAACAAAGCTCCAACAAGGGGAAAAAACAAAAACAGAGCTGCTAAAGACTTCCTTTAAAGATTGGACTTAGAGAGGTAACACTTTTCTTTTGTAGTTTAGGCAGCAAAAATTGTGATGCAGGTGCAAATAACAGTCCAATCCTTGCTCAAGTGGAGAGTGAGCATAGTTAAGCAGCAGCTGCCCATTTATCTTTGAAAAGATACCTCTCAGCCAACTGAACAGTAACAGTGCTGAAGGATTTTTTTTACTTTGTATGTTGGGACCATGAACTGTGCTCAATATCAACTGAGTGAAAATGATTGCCTGACTTGAGAGAATGATTCAGTTCCAAATGGCAGACTCCTGTGGGACTGCAGAAATCAAAGCTACCCAATTCGTGATTACTCACAAGTCTTTTATTTCTTATTTCTCACTCCTTGTTTTGGTTTGTGGTTTGGTTTTCAATAATGAAAAGGTCAGTACTTTTCTGTTTCTTGTCTTTCCCTACTCTGTCCTCAAGTATGACCCAAGGATATCTCTTTTTGGTCGCATCTGCCTCTTCATCTCCCCAAATGTAATTTAGCAAGATTACCATGGAGATGCAAAAAGATAAACTCATCTCAGAAATCACAGGGCACATTTGTCTTTTAAGTTAGTTTCTCTTTTTAAAGTATGGGGAACTGACACAAGTTGAGAGTCTCATCTTACACAAGGAAGGCTTTTACATTATAGAGAGGTGCATTGAAGTTGTCGCCCTGGCCTCCCTCTATGGTCAATGAAAAGAAAGAGGTGTCCCTGTAGCATGATTCATGTCTGTCCAAAGAAGAATGAATCCAGTCTGTGAGTGCCTGTTCCTTCCCACTAACCAGTAAGGGACCCTGGGATTACTCACTCCTATGTCATTCTGGCTTTGTCTGTCTCCAGCAGCAAGATGACTCTAAGCCCAAATATTAACTCAAATGGTTCAGATAGACAGAATAGTCCAGACACATGGGCAAATGATCCCACTCCTTTCTCCACACCAGTCTTCCCTACTATCTGCACCATGCACAGGATGTGCTCTGCACCCCGGCCTTTTTCCCAGGCAAGGAGTGGAAGTGCCTGGACCCATCCAGTGATATTTGCTGGGTCCAGACTTCCACTTTGCTGACCGTATGGGCCAGTACTGGCAGGACTGAGCATGCCATGGCCCAGTCCCGCCAAATATAAACAGAAATAATTTCCCAAGCCCCCTCTATAGTGTGTCATTAATAGGCCTGTGCAATTATATTGCCCATAGCACTTTACCAAGCTGTGTTCTTTGAAACGGCTCTATTATTCAGCATCCACCATATTAACCTGTGGAGAACAGCTCTTGAAACAGAGTCCTGTTTCCCCAACTGAAAAAGAGAGTATTTATTCATTTTGCCCTCATGCTGCTTTAATTCCTCAACAGATAGATTATATTAAATTGGAACAATACATAGGTGAATTGAGACAAAAAAAGGAAGGTTTGTTACACATGTGGTGTTATCTTTTGAAGTACTTGATGCCTGATTAGCTGAGAGCTTTTCTAAACAACAGCCTGAATTAGCAGCTGAATTACTTCAGGAAGCCCTGACTCAGTTGGAAGTGGTGCACACATGAGAAAACTCACTCTATGTGACATTGAAGGGTGCAGCTTGGAGCATCTGTCATTTTCTTTTCCTTCCCCCATAAAAATCTCTCAGGCAGTTTCATCTGCAGCGCAAAGGGCACGTAGATCAGCACACTCAGCTGGTGTTGACTGAAGGTGCCCATCATTATGATAGGATGTTATGCCAATTGGCACTCATCCACCATGCTAACATCTCACACATAAGGAGAGACTGTTTATCAGAAGGATGGAAGGTAACACAGGACAGTCATTTTGTGATTGAAGGAGAGCCAGAAAATAAAACTTTTTAAAAAGGAAGCCCTGTTACATTTATATTTTTATCATCTAAGTGCAGAACTGAGAGATCAGTTGGCATTATGCCAGGCATGAGCTTGTAGCAGAGACAGGAGGGGCTCTTTGCATCTGTACATATTTTGTGTAGATGTTAAAAAAATGGTCATCATTGATAATGTGTATTTTTCAATGAAAGTAATTTTGCACAAGTGCCAAAGGCTCCTCAGTAAGTCAGTTAGTTTGGAAAATTCCTCCTGAGCACAACTGGTTCCTCTGCTTAAGTATGGTCTTCATACTCATGTAATAGACAGAATGATCATGAGAATTGCTAAATGCTTGCAGAAAGAGAGACTGAAGAAAAAAAATGACATTTCCAAGGTTGCACTGAATTAGAAGAGCTGGGGGGGTGAGATTTCCTGATTATCTTCCCCCAGACAGATCCATTAATCCTCGACTTCAATAACTATTGAGCACACTCTAAATTTACAGTAGAACAAATTACTTTTGGGAGGAATATTGGCTTCGAGGGAGAGAGAAGTAAGGTGAAAGAAAAGAAAATAAGTCTTGTGCAATACTAGGGGGCTTGTATTCTGCAAGCATTAATAAGTAAACAGAAACTCTGGGTTTTTTTCAAGAAACTGGTGGGATGAGTTTTAGGAAAAATAACTTTTCTGCAAAGAATAAGTTCCTCCATTATACATGGCAATCAAAAGCTGTCAACACAGTGATTGTCAAATAAAAATTGTATTTCACATGTAGAATAGCAGAGCACTCTTAATACTTACAGAAGCTGTAGATTTTCCATCCATGAGCTCCTAATAAATTTCCTCTCACCAATTTCAGTCTGTGCAAACTGTATTTCTTTCCCTGCATCTAGGTACTCACTAGTGTGTTTGCCTGCCTGCTAGCTGCTTATGACTGAAGCCAGGCTGCAAGATGTGAAAGGCAGTAGGGCTCTCTTTCATGCCTGTTGTAAACACTGAGTCCTTTCCTCTTTTTCCTTCCTCAGCTCATAGTTTATCTTTGTTTTTCTTTCTTCAGTGACAAACTGAAGATGGCAGGGGGATTTTCAGGATAGTTGTGCTCCCCAGACAGGGGATGCAGCATGGAGTGCTGACCTTCCCCAGTGCCTCACACCCTCACTTATGGGTTTGCTCTGATCAACAGGTAAGAAAGCTGCCCTGTGGCAGATGTCCTGCACAGCCCTGGATAAAGGGTTTCAAGTTGGTGCATTTTTCTTTTAATACATGTCATGGTTTGACGCTGGCCCAATGCCAGTGCCCCCATGAAAACCCATCTTCCCTGGTGTCTGCTGTGAGATATGATCAGAGACAGAGCAAAGCAGGCCTCCACTTGCAAACGAAGGGAAAAAAAACTTTATTATCACACAATTATAAAATTAACACACAGAGCAGAATGGAAAACCTTTCAAACATTTCTCCTCCCCCCCACTCAATTCTCACAGAATATCACAAAACCTCAGATCTTAATCCAGTCCATCACCCTTCAGATAATCAACTCAGTCCATCTCCACCCTTCCGACAATCACGTCTCATTTCATCAAGGAGAGAAGGAGCCCTCCTTGTGCCACCACAGGTAAATCCCCGTCACTCAGCAACTACACGTCGTGACTTCTTCCTTCCATGTTCAGTGCTCTCACCACTGCACATGGACCAGAGCTGCTTTTAGGGTTTCCCCTTTCAAGGATGCCTTGCCCAGTTCCAGAAGAGAACGACAGTCTCTCACCTCATTTCGGGACACCAGTCCCCCCCAATATTTCACCCCCTGGGGCCGAGGGGTCTCACCAGCACTTCATCACCTGTCGTCTCCGCACACATCACTCCTTTGGCGCAGCCTCCCCCTAAAATGCAGTCTCTGTATTACAGGAAAGGTTCTATCCATGGCTAATACAAGAAAAGTCCAGCCAAAAGCCACTCCATCATCTCCTCCACCTAGGATTTCCTCAACTTCTCCCAGTCCTTCTTCACTTGCACAACTCTGCATCACACTTGCGCATTCCTTCTTATCCGTTTCTCTCCTCCCTCAGCTCCCGGAGGATCAGCATTTGCAAGGTTTTCCATCGTCTCACGGAAGGGTTAAAATCACAGTCTCTGCTTATCTCGAACTCCCACACTACTCATCGGGCACTCTTCCCCTCGTCGGCCCCCCCCTTCTCTTCCTCGGCCAGGCCAGTGCTTATCAAGTTTCAAGATAGCACTGGCACCTCTCTCCTTCTCTCTCTCTCCTGAGAAAGGGGGGCTGCCCACTACCTCTCCGAGTTCTTCCACCCTTCCGTTTCTTCCAAGGCTCTGGCTCACCTCCCTCGGCCGCGTGGCCTTTTCCCCTCCCCCACCCAGCCCGAAGCTGGGCAGGGGAGGTCTGAACTCTTCCATCCACCGGAACCAAGAGAGCGATCCCCTGGAAGCTCTCGCTTTTAACCCCTGTGTTCTCAGAGGCGGATCCATATCCTCAATGGTCAAACCAGGTGCCAATATCCACATCTGGGCACCTATTGGTTTGACCACCACCACCTCCCAAAAACTCATTTCCTCTCAAACCACGACAATACATCAAGAAGGGAGGAGAAAATCTGCCTGCAGACACAGCAAATGCCCAGCATTTCTCACTGCCAGCACACAAACGAGAATCATAGATCTGCACCTGCTGTGTGTGGGTTCAGGTGGCTTTGCAGAAAAGACTCAAAAGCTCAGACACCTCTGGAACTAATAGTGGTTTTGTGAAAAAAATATTTTCCTCTAATTTCACATTTGGAAATGAGAATAATTGTGCTATCTCATCAGCAGCTTATGAATGATGTGGCAGCGTCACATTACACAGCACACATTTGGCCATGTCATATTATATATTTATATATGTGGTTGTGGCTGACCTCTCTTAAGATAATGACTTTAGGATAATTCAGGGATGAAGAAATTCCTTTTGTTTTGTTTCTCAGTTAATTTAATGAGAAGCATTAGCCCAACAGTGCAGTAGATCCTCAGTCAGGGAATGGGACTCAAGAGTGAATCCCATTCACATCTCCTTCTTCCCTCCTGCAACACATCATGCAAAAGACCTGTCCTTACTATATGTGACCAGTAAAAAGTTCAATACTCTTTCTTCTACCAAAATCAGGAAACCTATCAGTCATTTCTTCTGTGTTTTAGAAGACTTTATTTTAAGACTTCCTTGAATTTCTAACATTAAAACTTTCATGTGCTCATTTGACTCAGGGATAATATAGCAATAGGCATAAGATGATTCTGCTGTCATAATGGGAGAAGAGGGAAGAAGAAAAGAAAGCAATTAATAGAGCATCTGGGCATATAAAATAGACAGAAATCCATTCTTTTCCCTTCCTCGTCTACTACACCCACACACCAACACATGGTTCTCTAATTTGCTGTTTTGCATGAGACAGGGTTTCAGATAAGCTCAAAGACCAATTACTTTCTATTTAGAATAGGAAACAACTAACTGAGAAATTGGATTTTAGGCTAACAATATGTGCTAGCCTGGTCATTTGTTCCAGAACAAACTTCAAACCACTGTGGGAGATATAATGTATGACCCGAAGAATAAAAGAGCACATTTAGAGCAATTTAGGCTACTTTTTGACCTCGCGTCCTTCATGGAACTAGAAGTCCTTTCTAATTTTCTGTTAACAAGCTACCTCAGTTGTTCATCCTCTTCTCTGAGATGTCCTGGGACTTTTGCAAATAAGAATTAATTCTTGTGCCAAAAAGCTTACAATACTCTGTGGCCAAACAGGGAAAAAGGAGGGTTCTGAGACAAGCATGAGAAAAGGACACCCGTTTTCAAGCTCAAAAAAGCTAGCAAGAAGAAACGATTAATTAGCTGTGGAAGGTTTTTTAATTCCCTCCAGGTTTCCACCTAACACTGCTTGCCTCCATCACAGAAGCAGAGCCAAGGTGTAGAGATCCAGCACCAGCACTCTCAGCTAGTTTCTGTGTGTTTCTCAGGGAAAGGCCTTTGGACAGCTTCACTGTATTTGCAGAACTGCCCTACCATGTAGAATCAGACAATGACTAGGGTTGAAAAAAACCTCCAAGGTGGCCAGTCTTTGACTGATCAACATGTCAAGTAGACCATAGCAGTAAGTGCCACGTCCAATTGTTTCCTGACTACTCACAGGGATGGTGACTCTACCACACCCCTGGGCAGCCCATTCCAATGCTTAAATATCCTTTCAGTGAAGAAACTTTTCCAGATGTCCAACCTCAAACTCCCCTGCAGCAGCCTGAATCTGTGTCCTTTTGTACTGTCACTGTCTGCCTGGGGGAAAAGGCTGACACTCACCGGGCTACAACTTCTTTTCAGAGTGTTATAGAAAGTGGCAAGGTCTCCCCTGAGTCTCCTCTTTTCCAGGCTGAACACCCCCAGCTCCCTCAGCTGCTCTTCATAGGACATATCCTCCAGACCCTTCGCCAGCTCTGTTGCCCTTCTCTGGACTCACTCCAGCGCCTCAATGTCCTTCTTGAAATGAGGGGCTCAAAACCAATCACAGGATTTGAGGTGTGGCCTCACCAGTGCCGGGTACAGGAGGATGATCACTGCCCTGGTCCTGCTGGCCACACTATTGCTGGCATAAGCCAGGTGCCATTGGCCATCTTGGCCAGCTGGGCGCAGCTGGCTCATGTTCAGCTGCTGCAGACCAGCACCCCTAGGTGCTTTTCCCCAGGGCAGCTTTCCAGCCACTCCTCCCCCAGCCCGTAGCTCTGCATGGTATTGTTGGGAACCAGGTGTAGGACTCGATGCTTCACCTTACTGAACCTCATTAAACTCACAGAGCTGGCCAAGGCCTATCAATCCAGCCTGTCCAGATCCCTCTGTGGATCCTTCCTACTCTCTAGCAGAGCACTCCCACCCAACTTTGTGTTTGTGAACTTACTGAGCATGCATTTAATCCCCTCATCCAGATCACTGGGAAGATATTAAACAGGAGCACCCCAGGTGCAGTTTGGCAGCAGCAGGATGTTCCCTCTGGTTCCTTGCTCTGCTCATAGCAGTAAGGGTAAGTTTGATCATACTTGATTGTTAAAGGACAAAGTATGCTCTGAAAAGGATACAGACTCTAAAATAGTTAGCAATCTGAAAGGTTTATCTCTTTAAAACACGGTAATGCCATATCAGCCCCTGGCCACGGGCTTTTGGCAGGGGTTGAGTTTTTTTCTAAGCAATACATGTTCTTAAGCTAGCAAAATTAATGGTTTTAAACCCCTCTTCTACAAAATCTTGTAAATAAATGCCATCTTGTCAGAGCAGAGAATTGCTTGCACAATAAATCCGTACTTTTTATCAAAACTTTTAATTTTAATTTCATTGTTACATTTTCATTAACAGCCTGGGATTGGGCAGTATTTTTTCTTGTGAGATGAGAGAACTGAAATGCTGTGTTGGATAAATGAGAGAACTAAGATCCCATGCTTGGTAAATAAACAATTTGGAATACTGCTTATCTCAAGTCAAACTAAATCAATGATGATTGAAATGAAGTTATCATTTCAAAGTTATCACTTTATCATTTCTATCTTGTACAATGTTAAAGGGAGCTTTTCCTTGATTAAATGCCACTATGTTAAATTAGAGTTTTTGGAAGATCTGGGTAGAGCTAATGGATTTCATTTAATGAATATTGAATATGACCAAAAAAAATATAGGATGGGTCAGTCCAAAACTTCCCACAATTTTTAGCCAATTTAGTTGTGTCACCACAGCCACAACACAAACACAACAGGACACATCTGTTTAGGCAGCAGCTCAACGATTAAAGCCCAGGTCTGGGTTAGGACATGTTCAGTTGTTTCTTCTGGTCGTGGTGTGAATGTGTCCTCTCTGCTCATCCCCAAATTCCTTCCTCTGACTGAGGCACCACATGGCAGCAGCACAGGAGCTGTTCACAGTACTTCTGCAGACATCATTTTCCTTCATGCACATGAACTTTTGCGAACTCTTTGAACTCTTATTTTAAACTGTTTAAGTGCTTTGCCTCAAACACCTCCACTGGACAACCATCCCTGATTGCCCACCCTGACACTGAAAATGTCTCCTCACATCCAAATTGTACATATATATAATTTGGGACATTTTACTTATTTACCCTAAAGATTAGTTCTGTTACCCCAATGTTCACTCTTACAGAAGTCTTACAGGCAGCAATCTTACTTCAGACTTTGTAGTGCTATGCTGAACAGAAGCAAAAGTCTTTCATTTTTCTTCTGAAAAGGTGCAATCATGATCCTTCAGATATCTCCTTTATCTCAGTTTGAGTCTATAATTTTTAATATCAGAGAATGATCTCCATGGAAGGTTTCATCTTGGAGCTTATATTCTTACATACTATTTGACAGTATCCTATTTAACATAACATGGAGATTTAGTTATTCTGTTAGCTAAAACACCCATCTCTTCCTCCTCCCTTGTTTAACCCCAGCTAAGCAATCCTTACTTGAAACATTCATTACTCATCCAGAAACTCTCCCTTTGTAAGAAAAATTTATTTCAACTGAATTTTCAAAGCTAAAATAAACCCATTCAGCCATGGCACTTGATCTCCATCAAATTTTCTTGTTAGCTTGAGGATAAATGTTGAAAAATCAAATGTGCCAAAAGTTTTCCCTCTTCCCTTGAAGTTTGAATGGTTCTCAATTTTTATCTCTGAGTCAATTCTGTGAAGACAAACTTGAATCTGAAACTTAAATCAAGACCAGAGGAAGGCAACTAGATGAAGAAAAATAAAGCCTATGCATCTAATAGGTAGCATCATTTCAGATAACTACTGTATTATTAATTCAATAGAATTCTGCAGAAAGAAAAATAAGATTACAAAATTGTGTCAGGATATGTCTTTAAAAGCATCATCATGTAAAAGGATAATTGACTGTATCCAAGAAGAATAAAAAGGAGTAATAAACCAAGAGGTAACTAAAAGGCATTTTGCACTTCTGGGATGGAGGATCAATCATGTGAATCCACAGTGGAGAACAGATTGGGCAGCCAGATGAGTCACATAGCTGTGCCTGGGCTGGCTTCAAACACAAATTCTTCTGCAGGTGCTGCCATCTGGATATAAACCTTTCTCTGTTCTCAAGTGAGAGATTTTCAAACTTTTCTTCTGCTCTGCCAAAAGAAGGGGTTTCAGCAAATTAAACATCAGATTTCTCCTGAGGTACCAAGTACTGACAAATCCTTACAGCTAGGAAAATCTTTCTGAACTGAAGAAGCTGGGAGTAATTTAACCTCATCACATTTTGCACTTTCAAGTCAGTCCTATGCTGAAGACCAGCCTCCAGACACAGGAACTTCCAGGTTTAAGGTGGAGCTGTAATGCCTAATGCCTCATTTGCATGATCATCTGTTATTTCATAAGAGGCAAGTCACAATAGCCAGCAGAAATTCTCCACACATCCACTGTTAGCCTATCCCAAAAGTGAAATGCTCCTTACACCCTCTTTAACTTCAAAGTGTTTCACTTGGAGCTTACACTATTAGATCAAAGTTATCAACAGTATTTGCCATTTCAACAACTTTTTATTGAGTATGAACTTCAATAAACGATCAAGTCTCAGAGAAATCTCCTTTGTGCTGGGCTTTTGGGAAGGTTCTGGCTATGCAGCTCATGATCTTACTCCTGTCACCATGAGAGAGACCATGACTCTTCGCTCTGTTAGCCTGCCCACGCCACTCTCATGAAGTTCAAGAAGGTCCAATGCAAAGTTCTTCACCTGGGCCAGGGCAATCACCAGTACCAGGAAAGAGTGGAGGATGAATCCTTGAAGGAGGACTTGGGCATGCTGGTGGATGAAAAGCTGGACGTGACCTGCAGTGTGCACTCAGAGCCCAGAAAGCTGACTCCCTCCTGGGCTGTATCAAAAGCAGCACAACCAGCAGGTTGTGGGAGGGGATTGTCCCCTGTGCTCTGGTGAGACCCCACCTGAGTGCTGCACCCAGCTCTGGACTCCCCAGTGCAAGGCAGGCATGGACCTGTTGGAGCAGGTCTAGAGGAGGGCCACGAGAGGGCTGGAGCACCTCTCCCATGAGGACAGGCTGAGAGAGATGGGGTTGTTCAGATGACAGAAGGGAAGTCTCCAGAGAGAGTACAGCAGCTTTATGCTACTTTTAAATCCCTTCTAATCCAAACCATTCTTTGACTGGATGATTCTGTAGGTTCATCAGAACCTACAGAAAAAGCTGAGGGAAGAAATAGCAATTAGCTCTTTAGATATTTCAATTTTCAAAGTTATACAAGGTATAAGAATTACGGGCAAAAAACTTGTGGTTGTTGCACGATACAAGAAAAGAGCATGTAGTAGGTTGCATAAAGAAATACTTTCTTGTAGCAACTGATTCCCCAGGAAGTCTTACTAGATTTCAGATTGAAAATCACTTGAAAGGCACCTACTGCATTTGGAGTGTGTTGGGGAGAAGCACTGTCTTTAGTCTGCTGACCTTGGTGAGCTGTAGATAACATCATTAATGACATTGGAGAGGAAAAGATAATGACAACATGATTTTTTTCTGTAGAAGAAATAAAAATGTGCTTACTAAATGGATGACCAGAATGGATGAAATGCCACTGGGAAGACCTGTTCTGATCTGGTACTTTGTTGTTTATCTTCTTTGTTTTCAGATTAACAAAATTTTTAATGACTTATCACTTCCCTATGCAAAAATCTGAGCTCCAATTTTTGACAAATACTGTGTTGAAAATCAGAGGTGTATTTAAATTATGATTTAATCTAAATTTAATTTTATCATAATGAAGCAAGGAAAATTTATTTTTAAAAACCCAAGACACAATAACTTCTGGAGGTTGTTTACACAGGAAAAGAATTTTCAGAGAATTCACAGAAGATTTAACCTGCTTTCCAGTAGTAAATTCTATTTTAAACTATAAAGGCTATTGTTTACATTTCTAATTATCACTCACTGGAGGAAGGCAATCCATTCCCCAGGGAGCAGTTTTTCTTTTGGCTCCTCTGTCTTTGCTGTGTACAGGTATCAAAAATGGAAACATCAGAAATAGGGACAGCATGAAACTAAAGCAACAAGAAGAGGCATAACATAAAACTGTCAAGATCTAGTAAAAGGAAGCTGTTACTTTTTGTTCCAATTTGAGTTCCCCACCCAAAGGATCCAGTGTCTTCTTGTGGGGAGCTCAAAATAGAGTGACAATTCTTCTTTTAACTCCACTTGTTTTACCTCATGTCTGTTAGATGGGAGATGTGAACAAATATGAAATAAATGCTAGCAGATCTAAAATTATGCTTTTTTTTTCTTAACAAAAGATGGGGAGATTTAAAATATAAAATATAAGGATTCAAAAGTATATTGAGTTGGGAAACAACAAAAGCAACAAAGAATTTGTTACCTTTGTATTTAACAATATGAATCAGTAACAATATGAAGTGCCTGTCATTAAAAGAATACAGTTGGGATCCCCTGTAGGTATGATACAGATGCCCCAGACACTTACCTGATAACCAGATGAGCTTCTGATGATCCTTGCCTCTTTCCTCACCAGTGAAATCTACTGCTGAGCATGTATTAAATACTGCTTTTCCCACTGCAGTTTTATGTATCCCCAAGTGCACCATCAGTAAAAGAATGGAAGTTGTATTCCTGAGTGGTTGTATATGTACTTCCTTCAGAAAACAGAGTTTAACTCCTAGCACTCATGTGAGTTGTACTGTCCTGTATGTACAGAGGGTAGGACAGGGTGTCCCAGTGTGCCAAACAGCACTCAGGTCCCTTTCCCCTTTTTTCCTCCTATTCCCACCTAAATGTAGCAGCATTAAGGCAACTCATTAAAAGAAAGTGAAGGAACTTACTGTCTGAAGGGATAATCTCTAGATTCTTAACTAGAAATCCAGGACTTAGAGTCTCACCGGTGACTTTTTGAACAGATAAATTAAAGAGGGGGAGAAATGTGATATTTTAGGCTTCTTAACATAAAAGCTGAGTTACTGTGAGTTACTTGAGGTATGAAGAACATACCAGAATGCTCATACCTTGGCCATGAACAGGGGCCAGACTCCTCAGTGGTGCTCAGCAGCAGGACGAGGATCAGCAGCCATAAAGTATAACATCAGTTCAATCTCAACATGAGGAAGAGCTTCTTTACACTGAGGCTGGCAGAGCACTGGGACAGGCTGTCCAGGGAGGTCATGGAGTGTGGTTGTGATATTTTGTGAAAATCCCTTTGCTAGGATTTTCTTCTCCTGAGAAGCTGAAGGGCCTCAGCTTCAAGTGTAAACAATTTGTTATCTGCTGCTGTGGAATGCAGCAGGTGCTTCCTCGATTGGTCAGTGTGGGATGTTTCTACTTGGTGGCCAATCCAGGAGGCAGCAGCTCTCGGACTCTCTGGGAGTCACAGAACTTTGTTATTCACTCCTTTCCATTCCTGTCTTGCCTTCTGATGAATCTTTCTCTCTGTTCTTTGTACTATAGTTATAGTGTGGTCTTTTTTAATGTAATATATATCATAATATAATAAACCAGCCTTCTGAAATGGAGTCAAGATCTCTCCTTCCCTTCACCAAGTCCTGACTGCCCAGAAGACCCACGGACATAATGGAGTCTCTCAGGAGACATTCAAAGCCCACCTGGTGACCCCGACTTGGCGGAGGGGTTGCACTAAATGATCTGCAAGGTCCCTTCCAACACCAACAATTCTGTGGTTCTGTGATTCTGGGATCTCATCACGATGTACCACACATGGCTGTTCTCAATACTAATGCATTCAGCTCTCAGGCACAACTAAGCTGCAGTAGCAAAATTGAGGGGATGCCCGGAGCACACCTGCCGTGTGCAAATGCAGACCTGTGCAATAAAACAAACAAGGCACATTGTCTTTTTTTAAGCCATAGTTAAGCAATGGCACACGACAGGCAATAGTTCATCCTCCTCACTTCTGAGATTGTTCTGGATGTGTAGCACAGCATTAACAAGTATTTAGCTTGGATTTATTCTGAGAACACTGACATATACGACCTGTGCTGTGTAAGCACATTCACAGGTTAAAGTAGCACCATAATTTTATCTTCTCTTTCAACTGGAGAACATGTGTTGCCTTTGTTTGTTATGCAGACCTTTCAGATCAACCTGTGAGAATCATCAGTCATCTAAGATTGCTCAATTTACTCTCACATATTCACTACAGAGATTTTGGTGTCATTTATTTCCACAACAATACTATACTGTGCTCTCACTAGGGGCTTCTCTGCAAGTCCTTGAGTATTTTTTTATTCATGAGAGTCTGTCTTTTGCTTGCTCTTCTCCCTTCTTACACTCTCTCTGGGTAATCTCATCCTTCACTTCATATGCAACAAGATTTGCAGATCTGCTCCATGCTTGCCTACCACTGCCAGCAAAAAGCTGCTGTGGCTGTCCTGCCACCAGGTACAGGCAATGTTACTTTAGCTGATTTTAATTACTGGTGGCTGTAGAAAATACTCCGGAATTCTGAAAACCAAGATCATTGAAATTAAAGTAAATTGAAAGATAAACCTAACTAATGCTGCAGTTAAGAACTCTGACTTCAAAAGGATAGTGGGGTTTTTTTGGGTTTTTGGTTTTTTGTTGGGTTTTTTTTGAGAGGGAGAGAAAGTAAGGGCTCTACATGTACACATAGCTAATGGGAAGGAAGTTAGGAAAATTACAAAAAATTTGGAGCAAAAACTCAGAAATGCAAATATGGCAGGCCTGAAATATATCCTCCTTAAAATGCATAATGGAAGAGGAAAAGAAGAACAAAAGATTAACTATTTTCCACTAAATCTGTGAAATGAGAAATGGTATGATAAAGAATAGCAGAAAAATAAACTAATTCAAGAGACACAGAGGGATAGTAACAGGGAAAAACAGATTAATTGCTTGGGCAACAGTGGCAAATATTTCAGCTTTGGTAGCACGCACAGCTTCAGGGCAAATCTTGAACTTTGGAAACAAAGCCAGTGAAGCAAAAGGAAAACAGGATAAAATGTACTATGAGCTATCAAATGTGCTTCACGGCACCTAATATCTCTCTTCAGTAAAAAGCTGATTTTCAAAACCTAAAAATATTTCTAAACTCTAAGATGGATCTTATCTATCTGGATTTTCATGGAGTAGGTGACAAACTGTCCCATATCATAATTTATTATTGAAGCTGGAGTAGAAAATATAAACAGAAGAACTATGAAATTATTATAAAGTATAAAATATATATGATAATAAAATCAAACAATCAAATTTTTTTCTTTATTTTCTGTCTTTGTTTACTTTGTTGTTGTCATCATTATTATTTCAGAGAAGAAATTCTGTCTAATACTGAAAAAGTAAATACTGTCATGCTGGAAGTTTCCCAGGGAAGGCTTCAAAGATATGGATGAGGACTTGAAGTTTCTCTTACCTTGTATCTTCACAACAGACCTGACACATGCATGGGATATTTTTCATTGAAGTTTACTAAAAATAGGTGTTTGGGGTCATCATTAGTTCAAAGAAAGTTTGGAAGATTGTACAGCATGAATGGAATGACTTTGAAAGCTGGAGTTTCAGGCATGGGTTGAATTACACCTCTGCCAAATACAGGTTTGCAGGTTTTTGGAAGTCTGACTAGAACTTCTCTTAGAAAGTCATCACTGGAAAAAGGTTCAAGAAATACCTGAATGTATCATATCAATCACAGAGTTGTTATAAGTCATCAATGCAATGAAAGCTGAGGTGAAAAAAAAAATCAAATGTGATCTCAAAAAAAGTCAAGCAAAAGATTTCTAAAAGGGACATTCTGAGGTAAAGAAACCTGTGCAGTATAAGTGGAAGCTTGGCTCCTAATGACATGCTGTAACATGGTTATTACTGGCAGCCAAGGGCTCATCTTAAATCAAAAGACTCAAAATCCCAAGAGATGCCAAAGATAAAATGTAGAAAAATTAAACTCTTTTCTTCTCCATCCTCAGTACTCTTCTACTTCTGACAGTATTTTTAGCCTCTTAAAAGTTGAGCTTGAAGCAAGATTTTGGAGTTCTCATCACACAGAAGTGTTGCTTGAAGTGTCCCACAAAATTGCATGTGCAATCATTTGAAATGTGTCAGAAGAACTTCAGTGATCACATCACTCACTGATTCTTCTGGAGCTTATGTCGGGCATCCAGGCCAGCTTTAGACAGGCTAGCTACTGGGAAAGAGGGAAATCCTGTGAGGGGTGCCAAAGGCAGGAGAAATATGATGTTATGGCTGCTCTGGTAGCTACCTCTCATCAAATTGCCCACGGCAGCAGTGGGCAACTGTCCCTCCAGTCCCTCAGCCTGGTAGCTGGCAGAACCTGTGGGGAAGTCTGCAAAACTCTGAGGTTCTGTTCTGCTTCACGTGTAAGATAAGCTGGTGCAAAGTGGGTTCTAAGAGCTCACTTGCTTTTTGGCATTGCAATAGGAGTATTTCTGCCCAAGAAACAAACAGCCAGAATGCATTGTTTACCTGACACGCAGTAAACACTTAGATTTGCTTCCAAGTGACGAATGTTTGTTTTATGTTTCCATAAGAATCTCTAGAGGGTGGACCGTGGCTGGATTTCAGGCACCCACCACAACCTCTCTCTAACTCCCCTCTGCAGATGGGCAGCGGAGAGAAAATATAGCAAAGGGTTCATGAATTAAAGACTGGGAGAGATCACTCACCAAAGACCATCATGGGCAAACCAGACCAAATTAGAGCTATTAATTGAATTTATTACTAACAAAATCAGAGCAGGATAATGAGAAGCAAAATAAGACTTTAAAAATACCTTTCCCCTCACCCCTCTCTCCTTCTCAGCTCTACCTCTTCCCCTCCCAGGGGAACAGGGAGACAAGCAATGAGTATTACGGTCAGTTCATCACAGGTTGTTTCTCCTGCTGCTCAGGGAGAGGAGTTGTTTCCCTGCTCCAGTGTGGGGTCCTTTCCACAGGAGACAGTTCTCCATGAGCTTCTCCAATATAAGTCCATTCCACGGGCAACAATTCTCCACAAACTGCTGCAAAGTGGGTCACTCTTCCATGGGGTGCAGTCCTTCGAGGACAGGCTGCTCCAGAGTGGGTCCTCCATGGGATGACAAATCCTACAAGGAAACATGTTCCAGAGATGATATCTCTTTTCAGGTCTCTGCCAGGAGCCTGTTCCAGCAATGGCATCCCACAGGTTCACAGCATCCTCTCAGGCATCCACCTGCTCCAGTATGGTGGATTTCTGAATCCCTGTTGTCCTCCATGGGCTGCAGGGACACGGCTGCTTCACCATGGTCTTTACCATGGGCTGCAGGGGAATGTCAGCTCCAGCATCTGGACCACCATCTTCCCCTCCTTCTGCACTGCCCTTGGTGTCTGCAGAGTTGCTCATCTCACATGTTCTCACTCTGCTCTTCTCTGGCTGCAATTACTTCTGCTCAACAACTTCTTTTTTTCCCAACTTAAATCTGTAGTCACAGAGGTGTTACCATGATTTCTAATTGGCTTGGCCAGCAACACATACATCTTGGAGCAGCCAGGGATTGTTTCTATCAGACATGGGGAAGCTTCTGGCAGCTTCTCACAGACTGCACCCCTGTAACACCCCTGCTACCAAAGCTTGGCCATGCAAACCCAACAGAGAAGGATAAAACATAATTTCAAGTAGATATTGAGAAATGGCCATGAAAGGCCAATATGCCAGACAAGCACAGCTCTGCAGCTGCAAAAAGCATTTTTCCACAGGGGAGAATGCACAAAAATGAAAAGGAAATAAGCCTTAAATAGAAGTAAACCGCCAACTGGATTTGTATCTGTGAGGAGAAAGCTAAAAAATCTCTTTGAAATAGGAAGCATTTGAGGTAACAAAAGTTGGTAAGTGGAGATAATGCATACAGGAACAAGTGCTATCAGGGCATTTCTTTGTAAATCATATTTGTATAAGGCCATTGAAAGAGATGAAATGAAAGATGAAATGAAAGATGAAATGAAAGATGAAATGAAAGATGAAATGAAAGATTGCTGTTGTAAAAGGACAAAAAAAAAGTGAAAGGACAGTAAAGACCTTTTGAGACATATTGTGTTATAATCAAGTTCTCAGAAATCTATAGCAATGATCAAGCTAATTCTTTGAAATGCCACAAGTAGCTTTCCATGGTATGGTGGAAAAGTGTAGGTGAATGAGTATGGAGAAAACAAGAAGCACAGCCTGAAAAGGAGTTTCCTCTATGCCAAGGAAAGCCCTCTTCTAAAGCCTCTTGTCTTCCCCGCCAGTGCCCAGGCAGGGAGGCAGATGCCTGGTGAGCTGAAGGCACCCTGAGGCAGAAGGAGCTGTTTCCCTGCCATGCAGCCCAGAGCACAGATGCAACACGCAGAGGAACATCTGCCCCTGTGATAGCAGAGAAGCTTTCCAAAACATTCACTGTTTAAAATATTCGCCTCAACAGCCCTTCAGCTGCCTGCACCATGGAATGTGTCCTGTTTTCACGCCCCAAGGCACAGACTGTGATGCTCTGGCAGCAGGAGATGCAGGTGTGAAGAGGGGCCCCAGGGGCAGGGAACACAGGCTGCGATGGACTTTTTGCCCGTGGGACAGGAGCTGAGTCAGGCAGAGAGTGTGCTGAAACCACTGATTTCAGGTGGTAAGGGCAGAGGAATTTGGGGGAAGTGGTCCAATCTTCTGCCCCCTCCCAGCGTCAGAGAAGCCAGAGGGACAGGAATGACACGGGAGGCCCATGGGATGCAGCCAAGGTTGGATGGCAAAAGGACAATAGAGACAGATGGAGGATGACTGGCACTGGAAGGGAAGATATAGAAAATAAAAACATACCTCCAGAGAGGACGAGGAGACCCCACAACTGCCTACAAGTAGGTGTGGCATGCTGCCAGCCAAGGGTGCCCAAAAGGAATGAGCAGGGACTGCTCCTGCATCCTGATGACAACTTCCTGAGTAGGAAAGAGCATCCTTATGTCATCAGTGGAGGAAACTGTTTACAGAGGTGTTTATACTTTTGCCACATGAAGCAGTCTTTAGCTTAGTCATATGTAAAGCCCATGACAACATCTGCAAATGTAAGACAGAGGTAAAATAGCAGCAGGGATGTAGGAAATGGTTTGAAACAGACAGGAAGGTCTTTTGAGCCGGGAAAGCTAAAGCAGCAAAGATGATGTAGGATTGTTTACCAGGGAATCCCCAGTGAGTTGCTTTGTCTGAAAAGAGCAGAATGACTGAGCATGTGTGAATCTTACCTGGCACTCTTGGTAGGTGGTCAGCTGGTTTATTCAGAAGGTTTGAGCTGCTGCAGCAAAGCAGGGCATCTGCCCCACACTCCCACTCTGCTCAGACCAGCCCCATTCCACAGGAGAAAGTCCAGGAAGAAAATACTGAAAATTTGGAGCCACTTTTTCTAGCCCCAGTTGACAGAAGTCAGCAAGGCTGAGATTTACATTTGAGAGGCAGCAAGCAGCAGACTTCTCTACCTGTGTCACTGCCTGGCAACCTGGACATCATCTAAACCTATCACATCATCTGTTCCCAGACACCTGCACATAACAGCATGGATTTTGCCCGAAGTCAGTTCATGTCTATCCCGTGTGTAGTGAAGACCTGTCATTTTTATTCAGCAGCTCTCAATGGAAACACTGGCCTGCATTTTGGTCAAAATGCCACCTGGCAATATGAGAAAGACCAAGCATTGCCCAAGGCCTGAACCAAAGTGTCAGAAGGTAGCTCACAGCAGCACTCCTTAACATTATTCCAGCAGAAGCCATCTGATTGACTTATTGGTCAATCAGATTCCCTGGAAATACCCTTTAGCAGGATCTACTGTGGAGATAACAAGCAAGAGCTTAGGTCTCTTCTGTAAGCTTTAGTACAGAAAACAAATAATCACATGAACAACAGAGCTAACAAAGCTCAGTCATCCTTGCCATCTGTTCCCTACAGTTGGATTTTGCTGAGTTGACAATACCTCTGCTCTGTAAAGACACTACTGCAGTCTCTGTTCTTCCCCTGGCTTTAACCTGGGTGCTTATTTTCATGAAACTGCTCTCTAAAGTGGATTGAAAGTTGCCTGTAGTTCAAAAGCTAGCAGAGTAGAATAGACATACACAGGCATGTACAAAAACACAGGGGCCAAGGAAGCTTAATTTCCTTTGAGGACCAGGCTGAAGAATAAGCTTATTTCTGAGAGGGACAGGAAGAAAATCCATCCATAGAGAATTACAACTTAAATGTGTCCCCAAGCAATACTGATCTCAGTACTGAATTATGTGTTAGATGGCTAAAACAGCACCTAACTGTTATTTTCAGGTGCTTATTTGACTTGCTTATTTAACTTGGACATGTCAACAGTCAATGATGGAGTAAATGTTCAGAATTAATCCTCTTAGAAGACCAGATCTCTGTCTCATGGCCAGCCTGTGCAGTACAGCCCACTTGAGTGCTGAGACTGAGTTTGCTTTAAAAGGTCCATAAGCTCACAGCAGCATGGGAATCCCATCCTGAAGTGCTGAGAAGCAGAGGATGTGTCATCCATGAGTTGCATTTGGCACACAAGCTCTTTCAAGAGAAAGAAATAAATATCATGCCAATCTTACCTGTCAGATACTGAAGGACTGTCAGATCCAAATTTCTCAAATACTTACATCATCACACGACAAAGCTGTCACTTGTGACTGATGGTTCTGACACTGCAGAGCTTGTTTGGGGCGGCACGACGCCTGTCTGCCTCCCAGAGAACATACCAGAGAGCAAGGGAAAAGCTGGGAAGAGCATTCCAGGCTAGGCAAGCCCACTCTCAAAGAAGACTTTCTTGCTTTGATTTACTTTGTGTTCCAACCTTGGCTGGGTCCCAACATCAGAGCCAGAGGGTAGGTAGGGGGACCCCAAAAGGGAGAGCATTTTCCTTGAGCAGGGGAGCCCTGGCACTGGCAGCCTCTGCTCCTCAGTGCTGCAGTGGGATCTCAGAGTGCTCCCTGATCCATAGGAGGCCTCTTGCAGGGAAAGGGACAATCGGTGAAACTAAGGGAAGGACCCAGATCTGGGAGTAATGAGGCATCTATGGCCTCCCTGGAGTGCAGTGTGTACTGGTAAAGCTGGTTCTGAACATAACAGAGGGATTCAGCTTTCTTCCCTGTATGATATGATATATGATATATGATATATGATATTGTATCATATATCATGTCATGTCATGCCATATCATATCATATATCGTATCATATCAATCCCTCTCTAGATAAAAAACATGGAGATGCTGGAGCACTGAAGAAAGGAAACAGAGTTGTTAAGGGGTCTGAAGTGCATCTTCTGAGGAACAACTAAAGAAACTATCAACTAAAGTGATAGGCCTCGTCACACCAGGGGAAGTTTAGATTGAGCATTAGGAAAAAATTCTTCACTGAAAACATGATCAGGCATTAGAACTAGCTGCTCATGGAAGTGGTGGGATCAACAGCCCTGGAAGTGTTCAAAAAACTGGGAGATGTGGCAACTTGGGGGTTAATGGTGAACATGGCAGTGCTGGGTGATTAGATATCATATCTCTGCCCCTGGACAAAGATGACATGCCCCAGCACCAGCTTTCTGGCTGGATCCTGGAGAGGGCTCTGGTTGCCAGGGTACAGCTGGCAGAGATGCCCTGTGCATACAGTCAGCTTCAGCTCCTTTGCTGCTGTTTAAAAGCAGCACTTTGTGTGACTCCGTGCATTGGGACACAAACCAGACCACTCATTAATATTCTGCCAACAACAAACCTCCCTTCCCCAGTAGGAAAAAAAACATGAAAAACCCACAAAATCCTGTTGTTATGTCTTTCCTCTATTACTCATTCTCCCTGTGGCAAGGAATATCTGATCCTGGTAGATCAGCTGTGGCAAAAGCGGTGGTGTCACACAGGAATTGCCTTGTCAGATCCTGTCCCTCTCTCAGTGACCTTATGAAGGTCCCAGGATACTCTGCAGCCATTCCCTACAGTGTCTTCTTTTCAAATATTTGGTTTGGAGACACTTTAGCTCTCACTGCTTCTGCCCCTGAAGCTAAGAGCCCAGATCTCCCCCTTTCCTGTGATGGAGCACCTTTGGTCAGTTTCCTGAACACCTCTGGTTCTTTCCAGAATTGGTTTTTGCACCACATCTCACCTGATGCCACTGCTCAAGCCAAGAAATGTCCCCAGGCTGCTTTCTGAGTCTCTCTATTGTTTTGCTATCATGCTGCAGCAGGTGCTTGGTACTGCCTGCACCATGGTCTGCAAAGCCATGGTCTGCAAAGCCATGGTCTGCTGGGCAGGGCTGGCAGCATCGCCGTCACCCAGACCTGGAGAGAGAACGTGCTCGTTCCCTGCACATCACTGTAGGTGGGCTATTGGTGGGTGCTGCTGTGGGAAGGAGGGCTAGCACGGCTCTGAGGGTTGAGATTAAGTGTGTGGTGGGGTTGAGAGGAAGATGGACTTCTCCTCAGTCCTTGGGAATCTATCCCTGCAATCAAGCTGCTTCTCGGCTTGAGGTCTAACCACAAAAAACATGTCTCTCTGCAGGACAGGAGGAGCAAAGCATGTCTGTGATATTTGCAGATGGTTTTGGGAGAGCCTCAGTCCTGATGCCTTCAGGTTACTCTTCGTAAAATGAAAGATGAGCTTAGAGGAGCACATATCTACAGTCCCTCCTCCAGCCCACCCTGCCTCAGAAGACTTCTAATACTGGCCCAGGCAAGGGAGAGCATTGAACAAACCAGTGTCAGATGGAGATAGCATTGGCACACAGGCCTATTGTTAGACTCTGCATGACTGTCAGCCTGCCCTGCCATAAACTAGCTCAGGAATGAGAGAGTTAGAACACTGTGGAGAAAGCAGAGAACTGGAGACAGTTCACCAAAAGCCTTACAGACACATGTTCCTGTCCCATCCCAGTTTTTTGCCTCTTTTTATTCTTCCTCTACACAAAAGCAGGAGTTTGGGTGGCAGAAACCAGTAAGAGGTTAATTAGTGCACGGGTTAATGCTGGATGTCACATGGTCTGTCCTAACAGCTCCACTACATGTGACAGGGTGCTGCGCTTGCTGGCACAAACCAAAGCTCCCCTCATCTTGCTGGGTTTTTCTTTATTGTGTTCTACAAATAAAGCCTGCCTCATGTCTGTCTGTCTGTCTGTAATTGCTCTCTGACACAGAATATCCCACCTGTTCGTGACTCAGCATCTCAAAAGAATGTTATTTCCAGTATGGAAACTAGCACAGTCAGCCACAATAATTTTTTTTAATTAGTTCCTTTTAAACCTTTAACACTATGATTATCCTTACATATATTGAAAACATCCTTTTTTGCACTGACTTTTTTTTTTTTTTTTTTCAGTTCAGATTTTGGGCTTGGGGGTTTTGGGGTTTTTTTTTTGTTGTTGTTGTTGTTGTTAGTTTGTTTGTTTGTTTTGCTGGGAGTTTTATAGGGCTATTAGCACTCCTGTAAAAAAAAAAAAACACCAACAACCAAACCAACAGCCACACACTGAGTGAGACCTGTTGCAAACACTTTCAGTGTCAGATATGCTGGAAAATCCAAAGAGAATATAGTGTTGAAATGAGCTTCAGTAAGAAATGTTCTTAAACGCTCTGCTGAGGATTGTATTGGGTATTTTAGATTGATTTTTAATGTGGGTTTTTCCCCAGATGGTTGAGGAAGGATACTGCTGAGACAGATAACAGCTTTAAATGTACAAGCCTGTTTAACTTGACAGTTTGCAAACAGTGGAGTGACAAAGTTCATGAGCTGCACAAGGAGCCATCTCAAGCTCCCCACAATTGTACCTTATGACCAGCCTCCAACTTGTGAGCCACAGGTGCACCTGCATGGGCTGTATTCCTCCCTCGCAGTGGAGGGGGGGATTTGTCTCACAGCAAACCTGATGTGCCTGAGGAGCAGGGCAAAGGCTTCCTTGAGACATCAGACTCAATGAGAGCATGGGCTGCCTGGGCCAGCTGTACAGGAGGGCTCTCTGTTCCAGGGCATCCAGCTCCCTGCTCAGGGCTGTGCAGCACATGATGTACCCCAGAGCCCCAAATTAAATGCCCTGTGCTGAGGGCTTAGCTGTGGTACCATGGCACTGAGGTTGTGGGGAGGGCCTCAGTCTTTCATTCATGGAAGATAAGGGTGCATGGCAATGGAATGAGGCTACCTGCACGCAGACCTGAGGAGTGAGCAACACAGCTCTCATGGAAATCTCCGGGGTCCCTAGTGCTGGGGAAGGAGAGTAGCTTCATGGGATGGGACCCAAATGGATGGAATCTGGTTGAGGGAACATAAGAGCAAGAAAGCTTTTTCTCTCTGAGGCACTGGCAAGAAGGGTGCTTGAGCTGCAGCATGAGAATAGTCTCCCATTGCCCGCTTGTTGCTTTTCTGGGAAGATAGGCTCTGCCCACTAAGCAAACAGGACCACAACAAATAAATACCTCAGCAGACAAGTCCATCAGTTTTATCCTCTCCACAGAAACAATCTGAAATATCTCTGATAAAGCTAGCAGCTCAGGCTAAAACTGGGTCACGTGATTCACAATTTATCCTTTTGCTTATTTTTTCTCAGCAATCTATGCTCAAGGTTTTTCATCTTCATCTGTATAAAAAGCTGATCTTTTGTTCTTCTCTATTGCTTTCATTCAATATTTGGAACAGCAAATTTATTTTTACAGAGCTAGGTAAGCTTAGGTGTTTCTCAATGTGATCTTTCAAGTGCATAGTGTTGCTGTTATACATTTCCTTTTCATCAGAAAAGCAAACTGGTCTTTCTTTTGTAATGCAAGCCTCAAAAATGACCAGGTGCCAGTTTCTGGTTTTCTGTTACTGAGTTCCAGCTGCAGAAGTCAATTTGCTGGCATGCAGTCCAAGTTCAGCCTCAGATGAAAGGATATTGCAGACAGCAGAGGCAGAGGGTTTGGCACAGAGAGGTTACATGCATTTCCTATTTGCAAAAGGATCAGTCTGCCTGTGAAGGTCATTCCAAGGAGAATTCCAGCTGTTACAGTGAAGAAATTGTGAGGAGGGATAGAGGGATTCCATTTAAACAAGTGAGAATGAGCAGAAGAAAGACCAGGAAGAAATAGGAAAGGAAATCTACAAAGGAAGAGCCATTTGAAGAAAAGAAGAATAAAGTTAGAGAGATAGCATAAAAAGGAAGATGAGATGGGGACCCAGGTGTGGGGATTTGGTATCTGAAATGCATGGAGTGGGTACCATGATGGGGGTGGGACAAAATATAGCAAAGCTTTGAGTGAGCAGGCAGGAAAGGGAGTCACTGTACTTGTATTCACTTGTGCCCCTGGGATACTAAAAAGTTTATTTTGATTCTTAATAGTGAAAAATATCTCCAGTGGTGTTTTTATCTAGACTTCAGGGCAATTAAAAAAGTGGTCGAAACTCAAAAGTGCTGTATTGTGAATGAGAAATAAGACATGAGCACAGATTGTTTCTCTAAGAGGCCACTATTAGTTGCAATCCCCACTGTGACAAATAGAAAAGTGTATCATTGTCTCTGCCCAGCTGCTGAGCACAAGTGCCTGATGTTCCATAAAGAGGAATTCAGACTGTGCTGGTTTTGTCACCAAACTCATCCCTTGTTTTTCATCTTATTGAATGGTGTATGCAAGGTAACAGTTTGGAGTCCTTTATGTCCTTACAACTCTGCACATCTATTTAGTGAGTAAAAGAACATTAATCTCACTGCAAATTGCCATTCTAGCTATTATGTCCTCGTCCTACTTATATCAACTTAGTCCAGCCTTACTTCACGCCCCTTAGACTCCAGGCAGCTGGGTAATAATCTTGACACCCCAGCTATTACATTTTTTCAGGCTAACTTGCACATTGGATGCAAGATAAGTATTCATACACAGGCAACATTTACAAAAGGTTCATTTAAAAGCACAAATCTTCCCTTGCCTGGCAAATCAGGTTCTAGCAAAGCCTAAGAACAGGGGAAGAACCTCTATATCATATATCTGGCTTCAAAAATGCTTTTGCAATATTACAGTACAGTTCTTCCCATAAGAGAGATTTTTAAAAAGAGATTAAAAAGTCTAAGGGCATGAAAATCAAGCAAGATTAACAGCCACCAAGACAGATGTGTAGCTACCTCCTGCTAATCTGTCCCACAGCAAAACCTTTCATTTTGAGCTTTACTTCTCATGTGTTGTCCTGCACTTGAATGTTTATATCCATTTCCTCATCAGCCAATACAAAGTCTATTGTACAGATAATTGTCCTGGCTCGTTATTTTCATCACAGCATTTATGCCTTACACCCCTCTGCATCACATCAAAGTAACTTCATTGGTCTTTGCTGACCAGCTATTTTACAACCCAGGTTTGCTATGTGTAAATTTTGCATAGTTGATTTCAAATCCTGTCCTTACCCCACAATTTATGTCCATCTTGATCACTTAATTAAGATTTGTCTTCAATTTCCATGCCAGTGATTTTTCCACAGAGCCTTCACCTTAAAAATTGTCTCAATGTCTCCAAAATTACTTGCTTGTCTGCCTTCATGCTCCTCTTTTTGATACCACTCTTTCTTTTGATTTGGTTTCTCAAACCTTTCACCACATAAATCACTGCTGTAGTGTAGTCACTGTTTAACTCATTTGTTCTCTGGCACACAGTATCTGGATGAGGTTCTTACACACCATTTATTTCATTGCCTTGCAGTTCTCCCTCATCTAATCAAGCTTTGGTAGTCTCTGGAGAAGGGGTTCTATGTTTTCCTTTCAACAGTGATGATGTGAAAGGTGCAAACCTATTATAGTCAGTTGAAAAGAATGAATTTATCAACTGTCAGTTGCTCTAAAGCAACTTTCCTAGAGCCACTCTTCTTGACCACATTCAGAGTATTGATTGCTAATAATTACATATATAATGATGCATGAAACAATACATATTTGTATGAAAAATATTCTGTATTTTCTTTCTCGTGACTTTCCAATCAAGACAGAAATTACTCCACCAGCATTCAAATAACCTGATATCTACAGTAAATAGGGACAGCAATGACCTACAAAAACTCTCATTCTAATTTTCCACTTGGCGAACAAGACCAGGTATTTTTATATTTTGGTATATTCTGAATGTTATTCATTATTGAAAAGACCATGGTAATCATAGCTACAACCTTTAGAAAATAGAAATTAATCTCTTCATATGCAAGTGAACAGCATTTGTCCCACTGGATGGTAAAATCAAAATACTGGCTAGTATAAAACAAAATAGTTTAAATAGTTTCCACTTTTTGTGACAGAAAGGTAAATTTAGGGTAACTGAGCTATAAGACTGGTAGTGTTTTGTCTTCTGGCTGGTTATCAGGGTAATGTTGAATTCTATTGAATTTTACTGAAGAAGAAACTGATACCCTTGATCCAACAACCTTTTTCTTATCTGACCTGTCCACTTACTCCCTTTCTGCATCAATTTTAGGGGTTTTAAGTGTTCCTAATTGAAATTTAAATATTAATATATTTCTTTTCTTTCCTTCTTTTGTCTTCATCAAGAAGGTATCTGAATACAGACCCAAAGAACCTCTTCTGCTAAATCTGAAATGCCAGCATTGTGCACTTTATGAATATATAGAGAGACTGAAAGAGCAGAAGCTTCAAAATCTATCAGAAGAGGACAGAGTGGAACTTAAGAGACCAGGAGAAATACTAATGCCAATTCTGTACTACATCCAGTGTCTGAAATATCAAAAGACAGCTAAACATTGTGCTATGGAAAATGAATATGCTGTGATCACTGAAGGCATGATTTACAGGGCACCTCTAAAAGGTAATTTGCATGAAAGGAAGGCAGGACAAAGTCACTTTTTCTTTAAAAAAAGAGTAGAAACATACCTAAGGAGAAACTTGAATGAACGAAAAAGAAAACAAATCTCATGGAACAGGAGAAGGGAAACTTGTCCCCACAACACCTGGCTGGTGAGCTCTGTGTAGCTCCACTTGCAGCTGTATTGATTGGGAAAACACTGGAGAGCCAGGACAGTGGCACAGACAGAGCATGGGGAAGAAAGCTGCTCTCATTCACCTGGCATAGAAGACTAATAGTCAAGCCAGAACATGACAGAGAAGTAAATCCCCAGATCAACTGCAGTATTAGGGAGATTAAAGAGAATCCTTTAAGTATCTTAATGAATTTTCAAAGTCTAGTCCTAGCAGATGCCTCAGGAAAAAAAAGTGACTAGGAAAAAAGCACATACTTTTAATTTAAATGATAGATGTAAATGGAACCATATTTCTGAGAAACCATGCAGAGTGTTTGAGAATCACAGTAACTTTCTTGATCTCAAAGCATGCTGGGAAGCTGCAAGTGTCCATTTGGAGGCAGGTACCATCAGGTACAGGAAAAAAACAGAGAAGTTCCTCTGCTCTGTATTATCTTATGTCCTTCTGGCAAGTGGAAGCAGGTTTAAGAAAACATGTATTGTCACAAAGAAAATAAGAAAATACAAAAGGCTTTGTTTTGTTGTGACCCAAAAGAGAAAAAAACTGCTGGACCCTTATTGCTCATGAGGTCTAACAACAGTTAGATCATGAATAAAACATGAAGTAAGCTCTTCATGAAGAGCTTCATGAAGAAATCAAACCTTTAGATGGAGTCCATGATCCATGTCAGTCTACCAATGAGCACAACCACTTTGAGGTCTTTTCAAATTGTCAGCACATGGCAGGCTCCCCACTTTGGTACTAAACTAGTGCTACACATGATAATTGGTAATAGGCCTACATTTTCAGCTCTTGAAGCCTGGCACCACAAATATTCTTCTTGTTCCTCACCCTTGTATTTGGTTGGTGATTTTTGTTAATCCCTCAGGCTTGTTGGTTTGCAATCACTTTGGTTGTGTCTTCCACAGAGAAATCAAGGCTGAAAGCCAAACAATGTTTGAGACACAAAACAAAAATAAAATTGCTGCAAAGATAGCCCATAACTGGCTCTCAGACATCATCTGAGAACCCATATATTATGTTCCTCAATATTGCTAAGCAGACAAGTTTAGTATTAATTTTGCAACAGCTCATAATGAACAGAGGGAAGCAAAGACTCGTGAACCAGTCCAAGGTGATATGGACTGCCAGACCAAATATCCATTGTTTCAGGACAAAGAGCACAAGACTGAATAATGTGCAGAAAATCTGACTTAGGTTATTCTCTTCCCATTTCCTAAGTGTCTGACAGAAAGTTTCTCAAGTGTCTAAACCTTATCTTTAATAGGTACCTAAGGTGCCTGTTGATCTTATTATTTGTTCTGTTTAACTGTCACGTCTTAATTGCTTTGGTACTTCGAGGAAAAAAAGTATTAAGGCTATCCATCTGCAGATTGAAAGCTATTTAAAAATTAGAAACAACAGGACAAACAGGAGAAACATGAACCAGTACTCTCTAGTCCCATTGCTGATATTAGTGCTGGAACCAGTTTAATTAAGCATTTTCATAAGATAAAGCTATTTCATAATAAAATTCCCAAGTTTGCAGATGGTACTGAGCTTTTTCTGATGATCCAGTGCTATACCAAAGGCAATTAACTCCAGAAAGAACTGATGTGGGCAGAAAGGTGGCAGATATATTCAAGGCAGAGAAATATGAAGTGATGCAAAAGTAATGTGAAACTTACCTCCTTTATGTTCAACTACTACCTAACAGAGAAGATATCCTGGAGTACACACTGACAGGTCAAAAAGTAACTACATAAAGAGCAGCAGCCAAAATGGCCAATAAAATATTAAACATCATCAAGAGGGAACATAGAAATAAAATCGAGGGCATCATTTTGCTTCTATATATAGCCAAGTCCTGTACTGAATAACTGTGGGTTATTCTGGCCTTCAAAACTCAAGAGAAATGGAGTGAAGTTAGAGAAAATGCCGACAAAGGCAACTACAAAAAATTAAGTCAGTGAAGCTGCTGATTTAAAGGGCTGGGATCTTGGAGGGAGACACTGACAAAAGAATGTGACTCAGATTTTAAAGATCTATAAGGTGGAAGGCAAATGAAATTCAGAAATCACAGTACATCTCACCTAATCATACTTTTAATGATGTTAATAAAAGAAGTTTGGATGCTGAAGCAGTATCAAGGTAATGGACCACTGAAAGTGCTGAAGTTTGCTTACTCTCCTTAAATTAAATTGAATTTTTCAAACATCCCAGGCAGAATACTGGGTTGGTAGGGTTTGATCTGATTGGGCTGGATAAGGTTTGATCTGACCTTCCAGGATGATTCTTTGGTTCAGGAGATCTCTGACCCCAGGGCTGCAGTAGTGCAGCCTCCCTCCTCAGGCTTTCCCCAGTAAGCACTAAACTATTTGAAGGAAAAGGACACAAACTCTGCCTGCAGCTCTGCTATAAATCATAAATCTTCCCCCAGTTGCCAGCCACATGGTCACATAATTTCTAATCTGCACAATATGCAAATTGATTGATTGCAATTGTCTTTTTTTTGGGTGGAGGATATGATACTACGCTGACATAACAGACCATGTCTTCTATGAAGATGTGGATTTTCTCACCCCTTCTGTGTCCAGAATTAGAGTGCCAAGTGAAGGTTTTGCAGGTGGTGCTTGCTGTTTAGTGAGACAAAACCTATTTTTTATGTGTACCCAGATATAGACCTTAAACACAAGCCTGGATAAAAGCTTTCCTCTTTGAACAAATAATTCTGTTAAAATCATAGAGAGAAGTTACTGTTATCTTTATTTTCACATTTGAAGAACCATTAGCTTGTGATGTGACTGCCAGGGCTTATTTTTAATGAGAAATTGTTTACAACTGCAAATCAGGCGGTTGAGATAAAATATTTGCACTGAACAAAAGAAAATCCTTACTGTCCTTCTTACCCATTAAATAGCACTGGTGCTTACCTGAGGTAACTTACTGTTGCAAACTGATCTTTTACTCAGTCATATGTGTCACAGCTTTCTCTTTGGAAAATAGGGACAATAACAGTAAGATTGGCTATAAAAGTAATGTTTTCTTCCAGGACAGCGAAGTTGAGATGAGCAATGACTGAGCACTTAAATCTCCCAGATGCTTTGTTGAAGTGTTCAGCAAAGGGGACTCAGGCTCCTCTTGCACCATTCTTCATGAAGCCATGAAGAATGGCATTCATCAGAAAGCCATGGCATTCTTCAGAAAACCATGAATATGGTTTAGATACTCCAGTGGATTTTTATTTTTTTTTAAACGTATTCATAAGGCAAGAGCAGCTCTGGTTTTCATTCTTATTTTCAGCCAGGGGTTTAGCACCCGAGGATATAGAAGTGGAACTAAAACCTCCAGAATTTACATTCCCAGTTTCTTTCAGACAAAAGGAACAAAACAAATTTTCCTCCTTGGCAATGGCTTCATTGTCTTAAAAAAAAAAAAAAAAAAAAAAACAAAGAGTGAGCAGGGTAATTAATATTCATTGTTTATCCTCATGAAGGAAAGGAGTTTTCACGGCAAGCTAGGTGCACTAAGCCCTGGAGAAAGGCAGGCATTACGTCGCCTGCTGTTTCCTTGCCTTGCTATCTCCTGGTTCATAAACCAAGTGCTTTGTCTCTCTGCAGGACCTGACAGCCTCAGTTGTGGGTCATTGCCTCGCTGCAAAGCAAGAGAGAACAAAAGAGCACAATGTTTGTGGAAATGCTTCTTGCAGACCAAGCGAGTTGTGTTGGCTTGGAAGACAGGAGGTCAGAGGAGACCGGCACACCTTCACGGCCAGCAAGGCTGCACCTGTGTGGGGTGGGAATGGTGAGCCCACATCTCCTCCTCTGGGTAACAATCAGACAGAGAATTTCCATCTGATGAGGGAATTCAGAAGTATTTGCAATTTGGGAAAACCAGGTTAATGAAATATCTCCTGCTATGAAATGCCAAATTGAAATATTTCCTGTTGGCATGACAAGCTTTTCTCTTTGTCAGGCTGATCACCTGTCTCTGCCAGGTTCTCAGCACATGAGCTCCAGCAGAAGGAAAACCCTTTGGGGGCTGCCTCATGCAGCCTTTTACAGAGCTCAGTCACAGTGTATGTATCTGTACATGTACAGATACATATACACAGTATATATATCACAGTATATACATCAAAATGGAGGCAAAACTGACCTGGAGACAACTTGGGCTCATAACTTGTCACATGCTGCAGGATGGAAGGTTTGCAAGCCATGGTTGTGAGAAATCATGCAAAAAATCTCACAGGAAATCAGGATTTCAGGATAATTATAAAATCTGTATTAATCCAAATCATAGAAAGAGCTAGGTTTTGAAAAGGAATGTTTAGGCTGATGTTGATAAAATGTGACAAGTTGGGTTGTGAACTGGTCAGTTTGAAAAGGGCAGAGTTAAGGTGGGAAAGTTTTCAGTAGAGCTGAGACCTTCAAATGTCAGGGATTGCCCAGCATGTACACCCCTTATTTTAGTTTCTCTTCATTTAAACCCTGTTTCTGCCACATCTGTTGTTTTTTACCACTGGATCATAAAAATTCTTATTTGGATTCAATGTGAGTGACTCACAGTAAACTGTGCATTCAGCAGTAATAGAGAAATTTTGGTGTGTATCCAAAAATAATTTGATTTTTACTCATTTGGTTGCTATGCCAAATAATTTAATGAATGTTTTCTGAAACAAAATGTCAGCCTGTGGCATGACTGCAAACTATTTAATAGATGTATTCTTACCTGTGTTCATTATTCTTGTAAATCTGCATTAAAACATTGGCTGACCTCAGTGATTGATGTAAGCACTCAACTTCATGAATTACATATCCTCCTAATTAAGCCTTTTCCATAGCTTACTGTCCCACATGAGCTGGGATATACACATTCTTCATTTATATTATATATGTTTAAAGTAATATAGCGTTACCCCGAAAAAAACCAAAAAAAACAAAACAAAAAAAAAAACCACCACAAAAAAACCACAGGCTAGAGATGTTCTGGGCCCAGTGAAAACCTGACAGGCAGTGGGAAATGCTTTATTTCCAGCCATGGCAACCACACAGAAGATATTCACACCTGCAAATCTCAGTCTTTCAGACTGCAGATCAAACTAGTCTTGGATATTAAAAATACCCTTCTAAATTCTGAATTTTGCTGTCGACTTGCTGCCTCAACTAAAATCTGTGTCAAAAGGGGCATAGCTTTTAGGAGAGTCAAAACACTGCCCCTTGTATAGAAAGCAGATACATTTAGTGGGAACTAGTTGCCCTGTCTAATCTGCATAAGGTAGGTTTGGCTGACAATGCAAGAGATGAGGTTTTCTTCATCAGCCAGTTTAACACTTTTAGAAGGAGATGAAGATTTATCAGGTGCAACAAATGATGAGGAGAGCAATTAATAATTTTTTTTTGTTTCTAATCTAATATTTTCAATAATTTTTTATCTTCTAGATCTGTTCCTTAAGCTCCACGGTAATCTGCAGCAGAGATGAAGCCAAGAAATGACCCTGCAAACACAAAATTAAATTCTCCACTCCTACATGTCTTCAAATGACATCAGTCCCTTGAGATTTTTTTTTTCTCTCAGAGGATTCCTTCCTGTGCATCATCACAGCATCATGGTTACTATGGGCAACATGTCTAGGCTAAGCCAGCTCTCTGGATTCCCTAGTCTTCCCTAGGAAAACAGATACTTTCAGAGGGCAATTCAACCTTCCCTTTTGGCTGGATGAGAGGACTCACAACCAAAGAGTCAAGAAAGAGACACACCTAGCTCACAGTCCCACCAAGTTAGCCAGACAAAATAGGATAAACAAGGAGAAAAACTGGGCACACACAGTCTACATCTATTGCAAAATGTTTGGCTAGGTGAATTACTCGTGCAAATAAGATGGGCTGCAACAAAAATCCCACCAAACCATGGTTTTGGCATAGAGGGAGGCAAGCACCATGTTTGGCTTTACTTGGTTCTGCCTTTGCAGCATCTTTTTTCTCTTTAGTGCTTTTCTTCTCTCAGTGATATTTTATGAAAAACCTGGAAAGCCTGAAGTCTCAGCAGTGTTAGAATGCACGGCAGGGGCAAAGAAAATACCTAGTAAAATTTGTCAGATGTTGAATCCCAAGAGTAGAATGATAGTACAAGGTTCAAATATAGATTTTCAACCAAAGTGAAATTTTGTTGAAATCTGACAGCAAATTTCAGGTTTGCTCGTGGGAAGGGGTGAAAAGTGCAGAAAACAAGGAAATACCACAAGCTCTATTCTCCTAGGAAATCAAGCAGGAAGTACGATTCAAATTCTCTACCAACCAATTTGTATGGGGAAAAAACAGATATCTCTTGTCTCAAGCATTCTTTGTAAAACACACCAACCAAGACCGCTGGTGCATCAGAAGATGGAGAAGACAATGTTCAGAAAATTAGGAAATTTTTAGGAATAAGAATTTGTAGGAAATTTGAATATGATACTGCTCCAGGCAAAAGAATGGGAAAAGAGATTTTTTTCCAAAAACGCAGCGTGGATTTTCAACCTGGAATGATAAAATTACCTTCCTGCAACTAAATGGCACTGCATAAACACTATTGCATATTGCATTTAAATAGCATTTCTTCTAAGAGCAGATGGTTAAGTGGCTTGCTTCACAAGTGCCACATTTTCACGACCTGGAAAGGTTCTTGGTTTCGATCCTTATTTTCATTTACTTAAACAATAATGATGAAAGAACAGGATGCTTCAGGCAGACTCAGGTTAATAGGTATAAATTGTGCTCTGGAGTATTGACTCTTTCAAGTCAGTTATTGATTCCCATAAAACAGCCTGCATCTAATTATTTTTTATCTTACTGTAGAAAGTGTATATGAATTAACCACATGAATATAAGGTCAAATCCTGAAATTTGTGTTCAGTTTTCAGGTCAATATTTATTGAAGTAACACTCCCACTGGAGTGCAGCCAGAGATCAAAGGAAAACTCACTTTGTTCACTGATGCTTTTAGACACACACACACACATGCACATGCCAGAGTTTATCAAGTGGTCTGGTGGCCAGGGCACTCTGCATGTGAAAGGTTCAGCAGACCTGAGCCCTGATTTTCATTTAAACCACCCAACTCCCAGATAAGTGTACTGATCCCTGGGCTATGGCTCAGTTCATGATGTGTTTATGTCAATCATGAGTATTTTTACCTGGAATGTCATCTTGGACATGAGGAACACCCCCAAGGCAAGTTTCCACAACTAGTACATTCCTTCTGAAAGTTTCATGACTGAGAAATTTTTGTTGTGCAACACAGTGTAAAAAAAATATAACAGAATTCCTGAGCCACTCCATGATTTGTGTTATGGACATTGAGAACCGCTGACATTGGGATGTTGCTGGACAAAAAATGAGAGTGGGACTCATTTGCTCAGACTGCACATCCATGGAAAAGGAATGGAATTAGTCACCCTCCTGTTCCCTTATCACCAGAGAGAAGCAAGCTCTCATGAGAATAATCCCATGCTCTCATGCACAGCTAAAATAGAGCAGACAATTCAAATCCCAAATATGCAGTTTTCCCTCTATTACTTCAAGGGACCTTTATGATGAGCAACTGAGGTGTAAATTTCTCCAGCAAGGTGAGGCAAATCCCACTCCAAGGGCCCTTCCCTGAAGGGGCAAGGCCATGGAGCAGGGAAGTCATGCCTGCTGTCACCCTCCAGATCCATCACCAAGGCGGTGGCAGGACCCAGGCTGCTCCTGTGTTTCCCAAACCACTGGGACCTGTGGCCATTCCATGTAGCAGGTTGCTTTTCCCAGATAAAGTTTATTTGCTTGGCCATTTTCCATACAGTCAGATTCTTCCACATGCTTGAAATATATGGTCTTTCTCCTGTGAATGTGGGACATTTCTCCACAGTTACATCCCAGGCACTAAAATAAAGAAGTATTTCATGGCTGGAGCATAATGAGATACATCAACCTCTACTTAATGGGGTTTTTTTGCTAGCTTTAATATATAATTGCTTTAATGTAATTGCCTTACTATAGTGCACTTTATGTTACATCAACTAGTGGTTTTAGCTTTTATATTGTGCACGAAGTAATTCTAATTAAGATCATCTGTCTGTTCATTTTTCTTAATAAATAACTTATCTTTTAGAAATATATCTGATTTGCCATCATTAAACTTGTAAGAAAAAGTTACAGAAACTAAACTGTTAACAAAATCTAAGGCTAAGGAAGGATTAACCTTCATTTAAACCTCTTTCTAGGAAGGAGTTTAAATATATAAAAGAGTCCTTTCTGCACCTTAGACTCAGAAAGGGCCTTTTTAGCAAACTTTGTCTTTCATCTTTAATAAAATATCTTCAGGGTTACTTGCCCCACCTATAAGTCTGGTTACTTGAAAGATCTTTCTGTTGAGAGAGACTTCAGTCTGTGTTTAGGACCCCGAAACCCTCTTGGGGAGTACTTAGCAACTGATGCAGAAGATGCAACAGTTTCTTTTAAGATACTGATTTAATTAGAAGTGAGTGACATCCAGCACAATGAACATGTACTTCTTGATGATCAAAAATAACACCCACGCAATAATACAGCTGCTGTTTTCAACCTCTTCCACTCAGACATGCTTCTAAAATGCGTTCATTTGTTATAATGAGGCACTGCAGTGGCAGCTGTGTTTCTTCTGTGATTACTTTGATCTGCTTCAAGCACCGTGAGTTTGCTTTACTTTATCAGGGCCAGCCTGTGTCTCTTTTAGCCTGTGCTCAAGGAACCCTAGTGCACAACATTTGTCTGTCTTGAACTTCTGCTGCCTTTCAGCTCACCACATGGGGCTTTCCAAGATGCTTCAGCAGTAGGAGGGGTTGAAATCCATATTGAAACTTGACCCTGACCTTCCTCAGTGGATTCAAGCAGAATTAAAGAGAGAGTGCCTAAACAAAACCATAAAGCCTGACTGTTACCTGTGAGCAAAGCCTCCAGGAGAACCTCTTCTCCAGCGGGCTGGCTGGTGCTGAGATGCTCATCTGTTGTCCTGCCCTTTGCAGACAGCTCAGCCCACACCTCTCCTGTCCCCACTGCTGAACTGGCACAGTGGTTTCCCTGCCCTCTATGTCTCTAACACTCTCTGCAAAGGGGCAGGGGTTTCTTAAAATCTCCTTATATAGGGAGCCTGGAAGAAACTGGCCGAAGGGAGCACTTTGGGATTCAGTCTTCTGTGTGGAATGCCATAGCACTTGAACACATGCACTGACTGAGGGACCATCCGAGTCACACAAATCTGCTTCTGAGCTCCAGCATTAGTGACAGAGCAGAGCAGCTGTCCCTGTGCTAGAACTGACAATTCATGGATGCAATGTGAATGTCAGACTGGATTTAAAGCCCCCTCTGAACTTCATTGCACTTGAATATCTACTTAAAACGTTCCCATTTTTACCCTTTTCTGCAACATTAACTTTGTCTTTACATCCCACTGGAAATCATCTGAACTCTTTGAATGAATTTATTCTGAGCATCCAATTCATTACTGCACTATAGGGAAAAATTGTCACAGAAACTCTCTGCCAAGCATCCTTATAGCTAGCTGATGCAGAATTGTGAGTGCAAGGAAGTGACCATTTCCTGATATTTGTCAGATTGCGTGTATTAATAAGATTATTCGTTTTGATAAATGCTGGCAGCAGAGGTAACCTCTTCAGAGCACAACACCAAAAATTTGTTGACAGAGTTGTACAAATCAATACACCACATACACTTTTTTGTGCTTTTTGATATCTTGGGGTTTTTTTTTCTGTGTTTTGGAGGGTTTTTTTATATCTGTTAGTAATATATTTATTTATGGGCATAAGAGCATTTGTACAGGTCCAGCTACTCCATTGTCCTGTCAGTACAGCAAACTAATACCAAAAACTTCAGCAAACAATGTAAGAAAAAGGAGGATGTATTGAGCTTTCCTACTCATGCATCCATTCAATAACCCATGACCTAGGGATATCCTGAGCTCATGGCTATTTGTGGGTAAACTGCTTTTATAAGCTGCTTTTATACCCTTTTATACCTTCTTCCTCCACCTATCAAAATGATAACAGCTAATTTTGAGCTCATAACTTTGTAAATACAGTGAAGGCTGGTTTTCCTTATGTGTCTTACTTTGCAACCTATCAATACTGAATTTCATTTGCTATTTTATTACCCAATTTCTCAATAGTGTTAGAATCACAGAATGTGATGGGTTGGAAGGATATTCAAAAATCATCTAGTCCCATCCCCCTTGCCACGTACGGGGACACCTCCCACTAGACCAGGTTACTCCAGGACTTCTCCAATATGGCCTGGAACACTGCCAGGGTTGGGGCATCCACAGCTTTCCCAGGGAACCTGTTCTAGTTTCTTACCACCCTCACAGTAGAGAGGGAAAATAATTTCTTTCTAATAGCTAACCTAAATTTCCCCACTTCCAGTCTGTACCCATTATTCCTTGTCCTATGACCAGTTTCTGATGAAAAATCCCTGTCTGACTTCCCTGTAGGCCCCCTTCAGATACTGGAAGGTCGCTATGAGGCTTCCATGCAACCTTCTCTCTCCAGGATGAAAAACCCCAACATTTTCAGCCCATCTTCACAGGGAGGGTGCTCCAGTCCTCTTTGTGGCCCTCCTCTGGACTTGGTCCCACAGTTCCATGTCCTTCTTATGCTGGAGACACCTGAACTGTGCACAATGTTCCAGGTGGGGTCTCACAAGAGCAAAGTAGAGGGAGACAATCACCTCCTCCATGGCCTGTAGTAGCAGGAGTGAATAACCTCCTTCCAGCATGACCTGCTGGCCACACTCCTTTTGATGCAACCCAGGACAGGTTTAACTTTCTGTGCTGCAGGTGCACACAGCCATGTTGAGCTTTTATCAACCATCACCCCCCAGCGCTTCTCCACAGGGCTGCTCTCAATCACTTCTCCTCCCAGCCTGTAGCTGTGTCTGCCATTGCTGCAAAACAGGACCTTGCACTTCACTTTGTTGAACTTCATGAGGTTTGCATTGCCCCTCCCCTCAAGTGTGTCAAACTCTCTCCAGCCTGGCAACTGCACCACAGCTCTTTCACTCTGAGTTTCCTCAGCAGGTCCTTATCCATCCACTGAGGCCTCCTGGCATATTTGCCTGATTTCCTCCTTGTCGAGTGCATCGCTTCCAAGCTTGGAGGAGATGATCTTTGGATATCAGTAAGCATTCTTGGGTCCCTCTTCCCCTCTTCCCTCCAGGGCTCTATCCCATGGGATTCTACTGTGGTGGTTGCTGGGGTCCCAGGACGAGGGAAGAGATGAGGAATTTGACTCCATGTTTCAGAAGGCTGATTTATTATTTTATGATAATTTATTATTTTTTAAATGCTACGCTAAAACTATACTAAACTATAGAGAGAAAGGATACATCAGAAAGCTAGAAAAGAATGAATAATAAAAACTTGTGACTGACCAGAGTCCCGACACAGCTGGACTGGGATTGGTCATTAAGGAAAAACAATTCACATGGAACCAATCAAAGATGCACCTGCCACATTCCACAGCAGCAGATAATTATTGTTGACATTTCTTATCTGAGGCTCCTTGGCTTCTCAGGAGAAAAATCCTGGCAAATGGATTTTTCATAAAATATCACAGTGACATTTTACTGAGTAGGTTCCTGAAGAGACCAGAGTCTGCTATCCTGAATTCCAGGGCCCTGAGCTTGCTGTGTGCCCTTCTCACTGCCCTGAGCACCTCAAACTCCACCACCTCATGGTCACTGCAGCCAAGGCTGCCTTGGAGCAATACATTCCCCACCAGCTCCTTCTTCTTGGTGAACCTCTCCTTGCTGGCTCCTCAAACACTTCATAAGGAAGTTGCCATTGGCACATTTTTATTTTTAACCTTTTATTCCTGTCCTTTAACAATCTTTTAATCTGGAAAGAAACTTTCCTCCTACAACTGTTTGCAGAATCCTTGGTGAGGAAGATTGCACAGAACTGTTTCAGATTTCAGAGAATATTGAAAGGTGGAAGGGACCCACAAGGATCACCAAGTCTAGCTCTTAAGTGAATGGTCTGTATGAGGATTGAACCTACGACCGTGGTGTTATTGGCACCATGCTCTGACCAGCTGAGCTAATCTCAGGGTCCAACTCCTTAAAATCTCTTCAGAAACTGACATATCTTTTTACTGACTCCTTACATACTATTCTTGTAAGGAAAGTAATTTTTCACTGTGGAAAATTTTGAAATTTGGAAAATTCTGACTCTCCCCAGTTTCATCGTATTTATCCAAGAGTCTACTAATTTTGTTAGCATGAATCTGCATCAGGGGAGGTTTGGGTCCACAATATCCTTGGGGCAGCTGACTGCATGGGAACGCCACAAGCCCTGAAGATTCTGCTCTGTGTAAAGTGCAGGCGCCAGACTGGTGCTGAAATTAGCATAGGTGCACCCGGGGGAAATGCCCAGGCCACCAGATCCCAAAGAAGGACCGTGAGATGCTACCCCAGATTTAAAAGCTGCTATGGCCATTGTGGATCCTAGGATGGTGACTATCTACCCCTCTCTCTCCTTTTTCTTTCTCTTCCTTTTCCTACCACCTTCTCCTCAAAATAGATTGTAAACCTGACCAAAAAGTTCAGTCAATGCTTTGCTAAGTGCCTTGTTCTGTCTCAATGCTTTAAAGTTTGCTAAGTGAAAGTTTGTCAAGTGCCTTATTCTATCTGGATGTTCTGAAGTTTGAAAGTAAAAGTTGTTTGTAATTGAACCTCCTGAGATTTTTGTTGTTCCCCCCATGCACCACTCAGAGTAAATCAGATTACCTTCCCCTAAACCCTCCCAATAGGCCAGGCTTTACAGAATTGTTTGAACAACCCTTCCAGGCACATGGTGTGACTCTTGATGTTGTCCTGCACAGGGTCAGGAGTTCAACTCAATGATTCCTGTGAGTCCCTTTCATCTCAGGATATTTTATAATTTTATGGTTTCAGCATTCTTGGCAGAGAAAACATCAAAGCTGCAATCCACAACAATTGTTCTTAGTTTTTTTTAGAATTTGTCATGATGTTTCAAACCGTTTGTTCTCATTGAAACAAGACTAGTTTAGGAGAGATACACACCTAGAACAATTAGTTTGGGATTTTCAGATTTGAGTTAACTAAGAATAAAGGGAAGATTGCTATCTAGTCCTGTTTGCCTGTTATTCCCTCTACAATTTTTTGTAAGACTTCTTGAACTACTTCACTTTGAGACATCTCTTCTGATCATAGAAATTTCTTTTCTACTCATTCTGCGAGGAATTTAAAAATTAACATCTGCTATTTTAATTTCAGTGTGATAATACATTATACATTGTATTGTTTGCCAATTAAATATTTGAATCTCTTTGATTGCAACAGAGTCATTCCCTAGGAAGACTGAAAAACAAAACAGCAGAGCAGTTGAAGGGCAATAACTGCCTCAGTTTTACCAAATTCATATTTTATCCCAGAAGCTTCAGTGACTTGAGCAGGGTGACAGCTCTCCAGATTTAACTAGCTTGTAACAGTTTGAGATCTGTCTAATTGGGTGAGCTTGAAGCCTGTGACAGCACAGCTCATTTTTCTCAGTGAAGGTTCTGTAACTGGGGTCCATATTGCTTTTGAGCATCAGATTGATGGGAAAACAAAAATCATGTGGGAGAATGATATGGGTTATTGACTGCACTGCAGGAAACGCAAAGGCAGAAAGCAGAGCATTAGTGTTTACATACAGCTGAGCTAAACAAGGGTGCCAAATGCTCCCCACTGAGAAGTATTTGAGCCGTGACCACTAACTAGCAATTTTCCTTTTAGACAGCATATTCTTTTTCAGTTTAACAGAGATCACTGCTATGGGCAAGACTTTTTTTCTCTTTGCGTGTTTGACAAGTTGTTTAAATACCAGAAAACAGTTGAACTGGAGAAGAGCATTGAGATAAAAAAAAAATTACCTGGTAAAAAGATGTGTGAAACACCAGGGTTTGATATTGAAAAGCAGATTTTCCTCTATGTGGGTTTTTTTTTTCTCCCACAAAAGCCCTCTGAGAGATGTCACTTTGTTTCTCAGACCATTATGAAAGGTACAGTACACTTGCAGGGGCAATACCAGTCTTTCACGGAGATGTCTGGGACACTGGATCAAGGAGAAAGCCTGGGGCTTAGAAGCACGTATTGGGAGCAGATGAGTTTACCTGCTTCATCTCCTTTTATGTTTTTTCACTGCTGTGAGGAAAAGATGTACTGCTTTTGCCTAAACTTAGAAAAGGGAGAAAGCTTGAACGCTGCACAGTGAATTCCTGGGAATTCCTGTTCACACCACAAGTAAAGAGTAATAACACCAGAGGAACACATTTGGAGTTGAGTTTTGCCTCCCCCAATTGGTTTAGAGGAAGACAACTGTATTTCTAAGAAAATATGGAGCAAACCACAGGGCCTGAGACAAGTAGTAAGTGGGAAGACTGGAATAATATCTGTCTTTGAAAGCAATGTGCCAACACAAACAGAGAAAGAGGAAAGAGAGATCACACCTGCTAGAGGAAATTAGCATGTTCTTAAATGCATTGAGAAGACCATGACTCCTGCACATCATCTGCTCCTTCCCATGACATTTACATGATCCATTGAAAAGCGTTCACCAGAACCCTGCTGTCAGAGCTGGAGACCTTGGGAGGGTGCTTCTTGCTTTTTCTCATGAGCAAGGGATTTTTTTTTTGCATATTATGTAGGCAAGAAATATTTTTTAATCACTTTGGGGAGTTCTGTTTTGATTTTCTCACAACAACTATAAAATTTAACTTCATCTCTCCATGGGTTTTTACTGATGTCATTTTAGTAACTTTAAATATATTGTCATATTATTATGGTAAATACATAAAACCAAACTAAATTTTGTCTTTGGCAGGTTTCTGTCACTGTATCCTAGTCCATGTTCCCAGTGTGACTGAGGAAATTATCAAAGACAAGTGGAAAAACCAAAACAGTCTTTAAATTTATTTCAACTTTTTATTTTAATATTATTTAGTGACATTTGTCTTAATTTTGCCCTTTACTTTGATGTGGTATCTCCCAAGGCAGCAGTGTTTTTGTGCATGTCCAGGAGCACTGAATCACATTGCTTATTTTTGGCATCTGTCTTACACATATCAGAGGCACAGGAATGTCTCACCTCACTGAACTTGTTCTGGGGAGCCCCAGCTTTATTTTCTGCCTCTGTTTCTCGTATGATTCTTTTGAGTACCAGACTTGCATATTCTCTTTCAGCAGAGAATGAAGGAAGAAAAAGGGGAAAATTACTTCCACATCACCCGCTGATTTGAAGAGAATCAACCACAAATGTCAGAATCAGCTTGAATGTTGGCCACTGGACAACATCTAATCCACTATAACTAAATATGTCTATAACAATGTGTGGTATAATGCATATTTTAGTATTTTATATATTCAACATATTATTTGACTATTAAAATTACAGCACTGGATCTCAGGGTTGATGGCAGGAATAAAAAAATTTCCTAGGCTGGTCTGGTCGTGAGGGCAGATTTTTCTCTCAGCCCCAGAATAGTGATTATTCTGATGCTCTCAGCAGATTGGGTCATGTTTTAGTCTTGAGATTTTCTGCAGCCACAAACAACACTTGCTTCCTAGGCAGGGGTTAAGCATTGATACCAGGTCTCCTTGCCCGTAAAGAGCACAAGAAATTTGCTATAGGATTTGCCCAACTAATGTGAATGTGTGCCTGAAGACGTAACTTTTCTTTTTCTAAAATATCTCCTGTTTCAGTGTATAAGAACCCTGACAACAGAATACTGGCACAGTAAGTAAAATTGCAAAAAACCAAGACTGAAAACTTATATAATGGAAAATGGTTGATGTGATAGATGTGATAAAACTTGTGAAGTTTGTGGATTGACAACATCAGACACTTGGCTCTATTTTGACCAGAGGGAGAAGGGGCAATGAAAAGGATGTGCATGCAAGTAAATGTTTGGGGTGTTTTCTGAGGTTTCTGAGGAGATGCTGACAAAAGGAAAGGAGCCAAAACTGATTGTCTTGATACCTTTAAGGGATCAAGGGACAGACCAGGTGAAACTCTCCACGGGTCTGTGTTTCTATTGCCTTATGACCTATTAAAGAAATAAGAAGGGACATATCCATTACTATTCTACTATCCATGTCCATGCTCATGACAAAGATGTTCTAGCCCAGTCTGTTGCCTGACTCACTGATAAAAAGGAATTAACATGTCAAATAAACCCATCCTCCTTTGCCCTCAGATTTATTGTGTTATCTGGAAAAATCACTCTTCTGCTGTCATGTTTTATGTTGATGCATTTTTGGTCTGGGAAAGTACATGAAAACCAGAAAGTAATTTCAGAGTCCTACAGAAGTGTAGATTGTTTGAGTAGGCATTAGATGATATCAGAAAATATGACACATTTTGTTGAGCATCATATTTGTGATTTAGCAGATTTATGAGGGGAAAAGTGCTTCCCCAGTTGTAGCCCTAATAAGATCTTTAACAATGGTGGTGTTTCGTTTTGTTTTTTATGTTGGTTTGCAGTGTAACATGTCCTGCTGACAGAAAAGTAATCAAGTATATTTATAGATATGATACTTGGACATAATGAAATAGAATACAAACATAAATATCCCCAAAGATTGGACATGATCATTTGTTTCACAGTCAATGTAAATGCAGTTTGTTCCTCTTATCTATCCTAACTCTATATAAGAAAATACCATAGATGTAACCTTTTTGAATTTGTGCATAATATTTTTTCATTGAAAAATGCTGTCATAAAGACAAGCTTTTCAGCAGGAAGGTGGAATTTCCTGTTTGGACAACATTACAGAATTATGAAACTGCCCACATAGTTCATTTCATCAATCTCTGAATAAAGGCTTTTAATTAAATTCAAAAGTTTTGGATTTAAAGGTGAATTTACTATTTTAAATCAGAAGCAAAGTCTCTGATATCAAATTATTTGGGTGATGAATCACTTGAACATTTTGGTGAAAAGGATGGATTGTCTGTTCTCGAGAAGTATCATAATTTGTATTTTCTCTCTGTTTCAGAGAAGAATAATCAATTCTTACATTGTTTGTGTTTCTAGTCTGAAATTTTACAGACCTAGGATAAAAATATGTCCTGTCCAATTTCAAGAAAATCCAGCTGAGGCACTCTGAATTGAGCAGGGTACCTGACAGTTACCAGACAATGTGCTTTCCAAAGTGTCTCCTCCAGATTGTAATATGTTCAGGTTATCCAGGCTTTGTAATTATTAAAAAGGAGATTTCTTGGATACATATAAAAACCCAACCTTCACTGAAACTTATGACTTTTGGAGAGGTCTTGAAACAACTTTGTAGCTTCAGAGCAGTGTCCTGCATTCAAACCTGTCCTGGATCCTAAAACAAGTGCACCTTAAAGGAATGTCAGTGGCATGGTGGTAGGGATTGAGCATCCACGGATTATAAGGAGTAATATGTGGTTATCAGGCTCATCCTAGTATGTTTAATGGAGAGAATTCTCTGGGAGATCAGTTCACAGAATCACAGAATCACAGAATTTCTAGGTTGGAAGAGACCTTTAAGATCATCGAGTCCAACCCATGTTCTAACACCTCAACTAGATCATGGCACCAAGTGCCACATCCAGTCTTTTTTTAAACACATCCAGGGATGGTGACTCCACCACCTCCCTGGGCAGATGATTCATGGTATGGATTATATTATTAGACAGAGCTCCTCCATAAATTCACCATCACCAGTGCACTGCAATAATACTTCTGATAGTGAAAGTTTTGGTATTAGGCCAACATCTGAATACTTTCACAGAAATTAGAAATGGAGGAGGTGTTGTGGTTTAACCTCAACTCAACCCCACACAGCCCCCACTCCCCCCCAGTGCGATGGGGGACCAAATCAGAGGGGTGAAAGTGAGAAAACTTGTAGGTTGAGATAAAGACAATTTAATAGGTACAGCAAAAGCTTTGCACAAGCAAAGCAAAACAATAATTAATTCACCATTTCCCATGGGCAGGCAGGGGTTCAGCCACATCCAGGAAAGCTCCATCCCATGTAAGACTGCCTTGAGAAGACAAATCCTGTATCTCCAAACATCCTCTCCTTCCTTCTTCTCCCCCAGCTCTCTAGGCTGAACATGATGCCATTTGGTGTGGAATTTCCCTGTGATCATTTGGGGTCAGCTGTCCCGGCTGTGTCCCCTCCCAAATCCTCAAGGACCCCCAGCACTCCCACTTCTGGGTTGGAGTGAGGGGCAGAAAAAGCTTTGACTGTACAGATGCTGCTCAGCAATAACAAAACCATCAATATTAACAACTCTATTTTCAGTGCAAATCTACAACACAGCCCCATACTAGCCACTGTGAAGAAAATTACTCCAGCCAAAGCCAGTTCATCTGGGTAGCTCTGTGTGGCTCCAAAGTGCAAATTATGGCCCTTGAGCTCAAACAGAAGAAGCAAGAAGGAGGGAACAGCCTGCAATGGGAGGCCCTGCAGATGTGCAACAGGAGGTGACCCCACTGAGGTGTTTCCAGGCTCGTACCTGATACAGCTCGATGCCTTCACTGCTGTTCAGCTCAGCCTGAGGCATGATGATGAGCTAAAGCACACATGAAATTCAGCTCAGCGAGCTGATGCTAAAACAGTATGAAATGTCAGTTCTCAGCAAGGGTAATAACACTTCTGGGGCATTAATCATTGCTGGGACACAGCCAGACAGCAGCAAATTGCAGGCTAATAAGAGAAAATATACATGAAATATCGTAGGTGTGATTAACTTCCAGGGCAAATATCTGCCAAATCTGACTGTAAGGATTGTAACACAGAGGAAGGGGTGGGGCAAAACCAGCGTGAGCCGCAAAGGAGGGTGTGACTGGCAATGCTGAGGGGCATTTTCATCAGTGAGACAGCACTCAAGGAAAGAGCCAGCTGAGGCTGCTGAGGGTGGTTCTGAAGAGGTACAGTTTTGGGAAAGCAAAGCCACTTGGCTTCCTGCAGCATAGGCTGTGATTTGGAGTGGCAGAAACACTGGCAGGGGCTGGGGCTGTAAACTGAGCAACAGCAGCAGGTGGGAACGCCACGCGCACAATGTTTTTTACATCTTGTGATTGGATTCTCTTCACCCCCTGGGAAGCCCAACAGCATCCTAATTTGCACCCATTGTTGTATAAATAAATGCTTGTCTGAATTACCCCTTTCTCTTTGAGGACAGGACAATGCTGGGCCAGCAGAAGTTCCCTGACCTGGGACCATGGCCAGCAAGCTTCTCTCCTCCAGACTGGGCTCTTCACACACTTCACACTCCTGCCCCCAAAGGTACTCAGCATCTCCTCCAGGAGCCTCTACTACACGCTGTCTCCTGTCTCTGCATCTTATGGGCAGCTGGGTGACAAGGATAGGCACCCAAGGGATCCCAGGGCCTGAGAAGCCCTTTGGGGATTGAGCAGTGTGAGCTAGGACACTGGCAGGGAAGAGGAAGGACTTCCCTTCACCCAGAGCAGAAAGACCAAAACCCCTTGGAGACAATGGCAGAGAAGAGAGCCCCGTTCAAAGCAGTGGGAAGCATGGAAACAGCATTTTAGCAGCAGTGTAACCCCCAGAGGATGAGCACAGCTCCAGGTCCTGCTGCAGAATGTCCCACCTGGAGATCTGTGCTCAAAGATGTCTGTGTGAGAAGCACCTGGAGTGTCAACCTTCAAGTGTCACCCTCCAAGGGGAAGCCTTGACAGACTTAAGAATAGTGTTCTGCCACAAGGGAAAAAAAAACCCTGCATCTGCTGTGGGTCTGGTGGCAGGTCCAAAGCTGGGCAGGTTTCTAGAAGCTGCCCGAGCTGCCTTGGTCACATGCTGAATCTTGGCACATAGGCACGGATTCAGGGAATAAGAGTTATACTGACCATCAAGAAAATGCTACAAGAACAAGTAAAAAGTAATGAGTAACTTAGACAAAGCAGCTGATCGCCATCAGCTATTTTTCAGCTTTACTGCTTTGAAAACAACATTGGTGATACAGCAACATATTTCTTAATAAGCAGAAAACAAATGCATCAGATTAATAACTAACAATCTTGTGCTTCAGAAAATAGAAGACTGGAATATCTTTATTTAAGCATAATGCAAGACTTTAAAAGTAATCTAAACTTGCAATATGATGCAGAGAGTACTTTGGTGCAGTGCTGATATAATAAGACACCTCCAGTGTTGCTTACACACCTTTTTGTAGGGGTTATTAGGGCTAGCCTCAGTAAACTGTGCACACTAATTTTCCATCTGACAATTACACATGGCAGCCACAGAATACAGGAATACTCTGCAATGAAATTCCATGGCAATGGGGGATTTCACCTGAGGTCATCAAATATGCATATGTGGATTTTAAGAAATATTTTCAGCATTATGTAGTAGCACAGCAGCCACTATTTCCTAGTTATTTTTTAAGACACAAGACAGTTACACCACTTCCAAATCTGGAAATTGCACATGTAAGTACAGGTTAGACAGACAGGAGGGAAGGGAAGGGAAGGGAAGGGAAGGGAAGGGAAGGGAAGGGAAGGGAAGGGAAGGGAAGGGAAGGGAAGGGAAGGGAAGGGAAGGGAAGGGAAGGGAAGGGAAGGGAAGGGAAGGGAAGGGAAGGGAAGGGAAGGGAAGGGAAGGGAAGGGAAGGGAAGGGGCAAAAACTGTGCGCACAAATAAAGGTTTAACTTGTGAAGAACTATTTTTTTTTCGTTTTTCAGACCATTTCTGTAACCTAGCTACAGAATATTTTATTTCTGCTGTGTGTTTTCTTTCTCCACTGAAAGTGTTTGTCAACATCTCTGGCACATAAAAGGAATATTAGGACACAAGCTAGAAGTAATTTTCTAAATAAAAGTCCTTTGAAACATGTATATAGCTTATTTTAATCACATGACTCTCACCTTAGAGCAGCTGGTCTCCCAGTATTAACACCCTTTTTCTACACAGGTAATGGTATGCAGGTAATAACCACTTGCTTGGGGTTTGTTTGCAACCACTTTAAATTATCACAGGATTTTGATTTAGCAATTTAAGGATTTGAAGATTCTCTGAAATTGCTATCATGGAGAAGATTGAGTTTACCAGAAGAATCACAGCACAAATAAGTGTACTAGAAACACAAAGTGGGAAAAAAAATGGAAAAAGTAAAAACATAAAGGTGAGAAAATTGTTATGTGAAGAAATAAATCCTGTATTTAATATAAAAAGCCTTTATCTGCTTTTGTCCATTACAGAGACTATTTTTATTGTGGTTAGATTATAAATGTGTTATGTCAGCATGCTGATTATGAACTAAATGTGACAATTCAAACTGTGGCATGTGCAAAAACAATGTATATCAATATATGTAAGGATATATACTGACCTTGAGTATGCACAGAAATACATTTTGAAAACACAGACTTAATGTAAAAGTTACTTTATTTTAAGACCCAAGCACAAAACTGCCTAAACAACTTTGACTCTTAAAATGTGGGAGTCACAAATTATGTTTTTTTGCAATATTTCTGTTATTCTTTCATATTATGATAAGTGAATCTTAATCTGTTCAAAAAATTCAGTTGTTGACTTGCTTCTACCTTTCTGTGGCAGCCTAAAGTGGCTCTTTCTGTTCTGAGTGCCAGATAATTTCCTTAGCAAACACATATCACTGTCAAAAAATAAGTAAGTAAACTGAAGGTTTCAATCCTAAATCATAGAAATTTTTGCCTTTTGTGTTGTTGTTGTATTGTCTTTCCACCACATCCATGAAAATTAAAGACAAGTTAAATGTACTGCCAGCATTTTTAAAAGGTTTTCTATCAAAGAAGGATTAAGAAACCAAAGAAAAAGCCAAACAGAACACGAGCAGGAAATAATAATAATTTCAATCTCTGCCCTTATTGTATGCTTCATTTTGCATTACTTCTAAGAGGGGTTAAGTTTCTGACAGAAGATTGACCTTCAAAAGGGACTGAAGTCCCTTATCTCCCAAACTACTATTGAGGTCTGCTTCAGACTGTCATAGATCCAACAGCTTATGTAAGAGCAACATTAATTTAAAAGGTGCAAGCTCTCCTTCTTGCAATCTTGCTTGATTCTGAAATAGACTGAACATGTCTGTATATGGACAAACCTTATGAAAGTTTAAAAAGAAAGCAGTCATCGCAAGCCATTCACCAGTTGTGGTGCCACAGCTCCTAAATCTAGTTATTTCTGCCCAGCACCTGCACCTCCTCCCCTGCAGTGCCACGTTCTCCAAAGCCCCTCTCTGCCATGGGAGCACTGGTCCCCTCCACCTCACCCCTGCAGGAGCAGCCCAGGTGTCACCACAGGCACTGAGGCTGCTCTTGTTCTCCTCTGGGGAAGAGTCCCTTGCAGAGGAGCCTGCCTGGGCTCTGTCAGTGTGAAGCAGGAAATGAAGAAAGTATTTTTTGCTTGGTTTGGAGGAGCCCCTCAGCAGTGCTTTCCCCATGAACAGGGGGTTCCTGGGGCCTCCTTCTGATGTGTCTGCAGCTACTCTCTTCTCATTCAAGCGGCAGAGTTATGGGCTGATGTGAATCATACCACCAGCTCCTGCTCATACAGCCTGCAGGATGTAAAGCTGGAAATTGCCCAGAGCTCTCAAGAAATTATCTGATAGATTTAGAGCTATAACTTTATTTTTTTCAATTATTTTCTGAGAAGTGATTTTAAGCTCCCTCATTTGAATAGAAACTCAGCATCAGATTAAGCCTAGAACAGAATCTATAGTGCCTAATAGCCCATTCTGTCTCCCAGTCAATAGACTTTCTTCTTTAAAACCTCAGGGAAGCAATTGTTGCAGCTGAGTTCAGTGAAGTATTTGCTAATGTATTGTCAATTAACAGTTATATTGACTGGAGAATTCAGCTGATTTCTTTGTATATTACAATCACATAAAAAAAGATATCAGGGGATAATTAAATGAAACATTGTTTAAAGACACCTAATAGAAATCTACCGATTGAAATTTATTTCAAGTTTTTAAAGAACCACCAACACTTATCTCATTTGACATGAAATGGGAGTTAGATAAAGAGAATTAGCATTTCATTTAGAACATTTTATAGTCTCTAGGATTTGAATGCTTTAGAGAAAGTATATACTGTAAAGCTCTTTAAAGTAAAGGCTAGATTTCCTTAAGCAGAAGATAAACAGAAAAGAGGTGATGAAGATTCATTTTTAAACCATAATTTATACTTGTTCTAAAGCCTTCTCACCTTTTCTCTCTGTTAAAAATAAAGCACCATAATGTATTCTTTTTGCTGTAATTTTTTTCGCAGCCAAGTGATTTTTTTTTTCCCTTGGGATAAAATTTCATCCATTGCTTTGATGGATTCTTATCTATTTAAGAAAAGGTGTCCATCCCTGTAAGGTGACTGCTGCTTGTTTGACACTTCAGAAGGCAGCTCATGGCTGGTGCTCTGCCACAGCAGCCAGCCTGCAGTGTACAGCCCCCTGGCCACCCAGACACACTCAGGAGGAGCTGGGACAAAAATGGCAACTCCACAGGCAAAGCAATTGCTTGTGTGCACTGAGCACACCTGTAGAAATCTGGTAATGTATCTAAATCACAAGTTTGCATGTTTAAGCAGATTTGAAACACAGGTAGTCTTGGTAGGGGGCTGGTGCAGAAAGTCAGGAATCAGCAGGCAGGCACACTGGCTGAGAATGAAGGCACACCAGCCATGAGGCATCCCAAGTGCTCAGGCCTGGCAAGAGCATTAACAGCACTTACATGATCAGCTCACTAGAAGCTAGAGGAGAAATTACCTCCATTCACTGCAGAAGATGATTCTGGATATGATTTGGGTGCTTGTATCCTCAAATCACATTTGTAAGTTTTTGAGAGGAAGGGAAGGCAGAGATGAGCACTTCTCAGAAGCAAAGGCAGCGTTGAGAAGAGGGCAATGCTGCTGCAAGGCTGACCACAACTCAAAATTCTGGGCACATCTTGGGTACTTCCAAGAAGAGAGCAAGTTATTACACAGGTGTCACCCTGATTTTCTAAGACTTTGCTAAGCCTTCTGATGTTTGCATTCTTGTAACAAACTTTCTCACACACAGTTCTGTAAACAACTTATGTTTTGCATTCTTTCATGGAGGAGGAGAGAATTGATGGACTCTTGGTCTGTCCAGTGTCATTGGAGAGGTGGCACTGTCACCCTCCAATCCACTGTCACTTTTGGAAAACTATAAATGTTGGAGTCAGAAAATAAAGGTCCCTCTTTTTTGTTCACCTGGAGAGCAGCAGTGTCCATGTCATCTTTTCGTGTCGTATTACGACACACAGGCTTTCTATTATTAAGCCCAATTTCTTTTTAATGACCCTTTTCAATTACCTTATTTTTACTGTATGGCTGATTTGAATTCTTATGTAGAGGGACCTGGTTTTTTGTTTGGTTAGGTTTTTGGTCAGTCAGCCTGTATGTGAAGTGGACCAAGTGGACTCGAGTGAAACCAAGGTCACTCCATCTTTCTGTCAGCAGTGGAACAAGATAAAACAGCACAGTTGGGATCTCCTGAGTAATCTGTGCCCTTACATACATGGGGGACACTAGAGAAGCTTTCTGTGATACCAAAGAATCAAATATGACAAGATTTTTCACCAAGAATCATACCAGGAAAATCCCAGAACAATTCTTGTGTTTTATGTTAAAATATTACTTGCAAAGACTTACATTTCCCAAGTGACGCTCATAAAAATACAGGTGGTAAAAAACTAGAAGGTAGGGAGCTAAAAAAACACAGAAAACACAGTAGGGTACTCTAAGACCCCTTTTGACTCTTGAAGTCTGATTGGGAATGATAAAAACCAGAAGCTTTATGTAACTCTTTGGGTTAGAGTGTCATTTAATAAAATAAGGACACAGTAACAAGAAGGTAAGACTGCAATTGCCAGGCATGCGCAAAAGCCTGGATGTCACGAGTCCCAGATTGGGAAAAGTTGGGGAGCAGTGAAATGTGTTTGGCTAAAACCATATAAAAACAGATCTGAATGAGAGATCATTCATTACAGACCAGTCACTTCAGCTAATATGAATGCAACACTCATTTTCACTTCTGCTAATGAATTTTGGGGATTCAACGTTCCATCGAATCAGGGTCAAACTGAGGCTGCCATCAGGAGCAGTAAGTATTACAGTCCAATAGTTAAGGGCTTTTTCCACAAACAGAGACTCTAAGGAATGAAAATATCAATCAATTTCTATACATTTGCAACCACTTTGAATTCTTGTATCATAACCTGAACATGTAAGGAAAAATATTCTTTCCTAGCATAAATCATTTCACAAACATTCAGAGGGAGACTTGGAAAATTACAATCCTTTTTTGTTATTCCACTCAGGGTATATTTTTTCATAGTGTGTAATGCTGTTCCTGTGCATTTTCCATTTATCTAATAATATAAAAATGTACCATTTGAAGCTTGGCAAACAGATCAATGTGGATGTTACCATCATCTTGATAAACAGATATTTCTGTGAGAGTTGAAATATGGATGTTTTGTCTAGCAGGAAATCTGGCATTCATCCTAGGGTGTCTTCCTTGTTTGACATGCTCTGCAGCTTGTAGGTCTTGGAGAGACTGATATGATCACAGGAAGGTTTTTTTGGATGCAACTGAGACCAAAGTTCAGCCCATTTACGGAAAATGGTAACTCCCATCAAGTTTTCATTTCTTACTAGAAGATAAATTAGCTCAAAAGGCTGCAGAGACATTTCCAGGTTAAATCACAGCTGCTAAGAGGACTGCCTTGAACAGAAGGGTTTGTGCTTTAAACCTGTATCAATAAAACAAATAGAAAACAGAGGAGGTGGTCCAGAAGGTTACAACAATAGCTCAGTGTTTGAAGAAATTGTTCAAAGGAAAGGGACAAAATACTTCTGTTGAATATTTGGCTGTCTGGAGCCAGAAAAGAATGAGATTAATCACAGTGTCTTTTTTTTTTTTTTTAATAGAACATGTGGACAAATGAAAAAAATTGCTCTAAAGTTTACTTTCCTTAGGCAATTCTGATGACAAACCAAATGCTTAAGAAAGCAACAATAAAAGTGTATGAACATGATGTTTCTATTTATGAGGGAAGGGATATTACCCTTTTCCATATTCTATAAAATCTCTCAAATCATTGTCATTTCCTTATTTTAAAATTACTCCAAAGTCCTCTCACCCCTCTGTCTATACCTCAAGTCTATAAAGTTGGGACCTGAGCTGTTCCTCAAAAATCTCCGAAGAACTTGCAGGTCTGCACAAAAAGAGGGCTACATGAATCCCAAGTGCAGTTTTTACAGACTCTGAAAACTTGATGGTCTTTAAGGGCCTCCCACTGGTCAAACACAGAACTACATTGGCTCCCTCCTAGTAAAGCTCCCTGCGCCTCGGATTTTGGTGTGTGAGGGCTTTGACCTCTCATGTCAGACAAGGAGGGCTCAGACAGGACCTGGGCCAGGGTATGGGGAAGACCCCGAGATAATTTGGAATAGAGACTCTTGTGGGATCATGTGAAAGGAAGTAAAATTTCCACCTAGAAAACCACTTTCAGTGCCTATTTAACCTCATTCTATGCTGAGTTCCCTGAGGATGGGTTACCTGGTTTTGCCGTGTGTTATTTTTCAAATGAGTCATGACTTGGTGCATAGAAAGATAACTTTTTATAAAAGAACCTCTGAAAATTTCAGGGGAAGCAGGCTGAAATGGGCAAAAAAAGACAGGGAGAACCAGATAGAATTGAAACAGAGAAGAAACTTATGCTTAGCTTGTTCCTCAAGCTTTCCTCTCTAGGACTAGATAAGATCTCTAACTCAGCCTAGAGCTGCCAGGCACTGAGTCAAATTTGGAAATATGATCCCTCTTCACACAGACTAATAATGCCAGCTCTCTTCAGCCGTCTGGCAAAGTCTGGATCACATCACATCAGTCTGCCAGATCACCTAGACATATTTTTCTCTTTACGTGCTGTTGTTACACTCCTTTGTTCTGTTTCCATTTCCACATTATTCTTCTTAGCCTCACTGTCTCATGTTTCTCCTGCTCGTGAGAAAGAGCCTTCCTGCAGCAGCAGTGAGCTTGAGTGAGCATCCTTCTATCATCCATGGGCCAATCCAGCAGGGCTCTGTCCCTGCACTGTGAGGTCCAGGGCCTGCAGCTGGATGAACGCTCTTGATGATTGTCAGTGTTCAGGCAGAATACAAATCTAACCTGCCCTTGCCAAAAAAAGGGACATTTCAGCCTTCTTAGAAAGCCACTGGAGCATCCTGTCTGCCTAGTATCAACATTGTGATGTTGCTGCATGTTCTGGTGGAGGTAGCCAGGCCTTAGGAGTGACCCCTGAGCACTCTCCTCCCTAAAGCACAGGCTGCAGACAGTATTATTTCCCAGACTAGGCAGAGGACTCTCTGTTAAGTAAAAAAATGGCAAATTTGGCCTCAGACCTTGGCTGTCCTGGAAAGCAGTGACACAGTTCACTGAAGGAGACTGATTCTCCTAAGGGTGGCTGCCAAAATAACCATTTAGCAGCTAAGAACATGCCTAAGGCTTTACCCACATAGCAAGTTTATCCTACACCTCAGCCCAGGCTGTTGAGCTTTAGCTTCTCGTGCCCCCTTCTCCCACTCAGTCCAAAGACACAGTGCTTCCTGGCTCACCCTTTGGGTCACCTTCTGGCACACAGCCTGAGTGGAGTGGGGACAGCTGGGTGCTTTCCATGAGGAACAGCTCCCAGAATCTTCCCCATAGCACTAAGCCAGGGAGCAGGGGAGGGCAAGCAGGCAGGTCCTGGCCACCCTCCCATTGCACTTCAGGTTGTTCTTCTTGGTGGGATCTCAGTTGCCCATTGCCATCTCCTGAGTGATGTCCAGGGGCTGACAGCCCTGCCATGGGTACAACAGTGATGAAGCAGGTGCAGCTGGCCAAAGCAATTGTGTTGGATAGAGCTAGCCTGGCAAAGCCACAGCCTGGAAAAAGCATCATTCCATTTCCTAGCTTCAGAGAGCTCAAAATTTGCCTCTCCTGGTTAGAAGCACAGACACAATGCTTCTGTCCTGACAGCGTGGCCTTGGGGCACTCTCTCTGCTGAGCTGTTTATTCTTGGACACCACAGGTACCAAAGAGCCAAGAGCATGAGCTGACTCCTGTCCCTCCTGGGTTCCTGAAGACGGTGATAAAAAGTAGTAATTTAGTTAAGCACCAAAGAAAACCCTGCGTTTTCTCTTTATTTCAAATCACCCTTAATTACTGTGTGAAATGCACATTCCCTGTGTTCCCTGCATTCACCTCCTCCTGCAACAGACTTCCAACATTGTTCAGATCCTGCCTGTGCCTCCTGCTCTCCAGCGACCATAAGGGAAGCTTAGGGTGGCAAACTGAGATCTGCAAGTCCAAAGTGAGACTGAGGCACAGTGAGAGGACAGATGTAGGTCAACACAGATGGATGAGAGACTGAAAAATCTGCCTTGGTGTCTGAACCAGCTATGGGAAACAAGTTAAATGCTGTAAGTCATCTGCAACTGGGGTTGAAAGAGATGGTAATCACAGCAAACAAAATCAGCAGTAGACAAGTATTCCTTTTACTACCAGAAGAACCTGCGCTGTATGTCATTAAAGCACCCAAATCCAAGAAAGAAACAGCTGTTTGTGGGATCCTGGCAGCAGCCTATAACTTAAAATGACCCACCTCCCCAAGACCAAATCTATGGTTACACTAAATCAGGAAAACTCTAGGGCCTTCAGAAGTTCCCAAGTGAACCTCAACTTCTGTATCTCTGAGTTTCCATCATGAAAGCAATTCAGGCCCATGCTATCTATGGACAGCTCATGCTATAAAGTGACTTCATGTCTTTCAGCTCATTACAGATACTAATAAAACACGCAGGGTCCTTGACATTTAATCTACTGTCATAATAATGTTGGAAATACTCAGAATGGGGAAACTCATTTCATAGTTTGTGCCCTTGACTGACTGAGGATAACATTTTATGTTGCCCTGGTAAAGGCCATGCGAGATCATGCCTTTCATGGTGCTTTAAAAAAAATAGTAAAGAATTCTGTGTAGAAAGTAAAAGAAAACTAGAATTCTCCTTTTAGACCCACCCCCCTTTTCTGCAGCTATCATTCTTGTTATGTCCTGCTCTGGCTCATGCCTCAGTATCACGGGGAGACCAAAAGCCAAGATCTTCATGGCAGCCAGGAGTGCTCCTCAGGTAAGGGTCAGAGACAACCCTGCTCACAGAAGTGTTTTTAAATAGGAATCAAAGGTCCTTCAAAGAAGCTCTAAAGTTTAAGAGACCCAGGATACATGCTTCTAGACAGAGAGAGCTCCCTGCCATGAGCCCCACAGCCCTGGTTCACAGCAGCCCCAGGACTTGGCAGGGACAGCCTTCTCCAAGACAGTGTGAAGCCAGGTAATGAACATGCCATGGAAATTATACAACTGGAAAAATAAGAATTTACTCAGCAAATGCCCTGGAAGGATTCCTGCCTGTCTGAGGCAGAAATGCAGCTTGTCCTGGCCACTTGCAAGTTTACTACCCAAGGGAGAGAGTATGTAATGGAGCAAAAAGGGGTGACACTTTCTGCAAAGAGGCTTGAATTTTTACCTCTGTCTCTCCAACCAAACCAAAAGGCTATTGAATGTAGTGGAAAGGCTTTCAGGCTCCCTTTGAACCTGGAAAAACTTCCCAGTGATATACTGACACCTCTTCAGAGCAAAACCAACCTGACCAGATTGCCATACCAAGGAAACCCCAGCTCACTGCCCAAGTGGGAAATGGGGCTGGATTTCTAGGCCAGGGTCCCTTAGCCAGACACCAGAAGGTTGATTCTGAAAGAGCCAAACTGCCTCTGGGGACACTGGAGAGGCTCTGGGAAAAGGAAGTGGCCAGGAGCCTGCCCCAGGGTTGGTGAGCATTGAGCCTTGCCTGCCCATGCCTGCCTGGACACAAGGATGCAGCATCTACTCCAGTGAAATGTTGCACATTCAAAAGACACACATTCTGCTGGCATTAATCTTTCAGTCTTCTCACTGCCAGTCTAGCTTGAAGGAGCTATTACACAGTCTATAAAGTTTAAAAGAATAAGAAAAGCTTAGCTCCCCATTAAATAGGTTGAAACAAAAACTACTCAGTTTATCTCTTCTGCAGCAGCCACACAGACTAGACACATAACAAGGCTCAGAAATGGAACCAGGGTTGCAAGAAAGAAACAAATTTGCAGGAGAGGACGCCCCAAAAGTACAGTTACAGTTACAGTTTGTGAAAGAAAAAGAAAAGGGAAAAGGAAAAAGGACAAAAGGAAAATAAAAAGAAACCTGACAAATAAAGCTGCCAGAAAAAAAAAATTAAAATAAAAAGTAGAATTAAAAAATAATAATTGTGGAGAACACTTGTTGTCAGAAATGCATCCTAAATAGCTCTGGTTCATACTATAGAATCAGAGCAGAGGCATAACAAATTCTGCCCTTGGATTTAAGGGGTTCAGGGTGGTTCTAAGGGTTTCTGTTTCCACTGACAGCCCTGATTTTCAGTGTAAGTGCACTACTCTGCAGGAGCAACAAGAAAGTTAGATGTTTAACAATAGGAACTCTTCTCAAAGCTCTGCTCTGTGTGTGTATCCAAACCCAGAGAGAGCTGCAGCAAATGCTGCTCCCATCTCCACTTCCACCTATCATCATGACTTAGCAGGCAGTGAGATTAGCAAATATGTGAATAACTGGAAAGAATGCCGGCACTTTCTGTCCAAAGTGGAAGTGGGAGGAGATATAAGAAAGTTTGAGTTGTGAATGGAGCTACTCAGAAGCTATTTTGCTTTTCTGTGAAGAGGGATGTATTTAAACTTCAGATGAGGATGAATGATGGGGAAAAGCAGCACAGACTACTGAGGCGGGAAGGGGCAAGGAAAGCCTGGCAGAGCCACGCTGAGGGCCGTGCGAGGGAGCAGCAGGAGCGCCGGGAGCAGCGGGGATGGATGGATGGATGGATGGATGGATGGATGGATGGATGGATGGATGGATGGGTGGATGGATGGATGGATGGATGGATGGATGGATGGATGGATGGATGGATGGGTGGGTGGATGGATGGATGGATGGATGGATGGATGGATGGATGGATGGATGGATGGGTGGGTGGGTGGGTGGGTGGATGGATGGATGGATGGATGGATGGATGGATGGATGGATGGATGGATGGATGGATGGGTGGATGGATGGATGGGTGGGTGGGTGGATGGATGGATGGATGGATGGATGGATGGATGGATGGATGGGTGGGTGGGTGGGTGGGTGGATGGATGGATGGATGGATGGATGGATGGATGGATGGATGGGTGGATGGATGGATGGATGGATGGATGGATGGATGGATGGATGGATGGATGGATGGATGGATGGATGGATGGATGGATGGATGGATGGGTGGATGGATGGGTGGATGGATGGATGGATGGATGGATGGATGGATGGATGGATGGATGGATGGATGGATGGGTGGGCTTGGCCAGTACCCGCCAGCTCTGCCCCTGGGCACCAATGGCTCGCTACTTTACCCTCAAATGAGCGGTTCTGCTCACGGAGGAAAGGCTGGCCCTGTTGGTCAGGCGTGTGAGGCTCTGCGAGGGTGCTGGCATGGTCCTTGTGCACAGTGATCGCTGAGGAAAAACAAGGCTCTGCTCGGAGCTGCCCCTCCTCTGCTGCTTCCTAAAATCCTACCAGGGCCGCGTTATCACCGGTAGCTGCGGATTTCAGAGAAGGGATTATGTCCCAAGAGGAGCTGCAGTGAGCCTCAAAAACTTGCACACACTCTTGCTAATGGGAGAAATCCTTAATGACCCTCTTACAAAGTAGTCAAGGGCAGGAAATATTTTAAATGGCCAGTGGAAAGTCAAACCATGTAGTGATGACAGTGCCCCGAGCCCGGACTTTTTGAAGTGAAAAGCTTGGTGTCCCGCTGGCCAGAATTGAGCAGGACCTTAGCTGGTGTCTAGGCTGCCAATCATTTAGGTCTTACTAAAGCATCCAGAAGAGAGAAAATATCGAACTGGAGGTTTACCAGCAATCAGAATCTCAGCCCACATCTCTGTATCAATAACAAATGTGAATCCTACACTGATGTCAAACAGCATTAGGTGAGTCACCAATCATGAAATTTTGCAGAAAGGTGTCAGAAGAGAGAAACAACACGACACCATCTGGCAAACCAAGCCTCTCACTAGAACTCTTGTAGTGCAAATCTGGCCACACCTCCAAGGCGCTGCCAGCAGGATGCTGCTGTCACCAGCTCTAGTCCCCTCTAGATATTGCCACCAAGGAGCTGGGGCAGAGCCTGCTGCTCAGCTGATGCCACCCCAACTGGCGATGTGATGGAAGTGCTTCTGCAGCGGCTGGCTGGATTTCTGGAGGACTGTGTTGCAGGAGCGAGAACCCCACTTCATCATTTTGAACCAGTGCTGTGAACAGCCTCTTGTTAAACAAAGTGGAGATGGTCTGTATTTTTGTCTTTAGCATTTTAAGTAAAATGTTTAGAAAACTTGGCACTTTGGGGATTTCCTTATTCTATCATTTGAGCAACATTTTATTCATCTTTTTATAGGGTCTTGATTAAACTTGAGGACTAGGAAGTGAATTTCAATCTCTTTTTCAAAACAAAGTCCATATTGTCAGTGTGAAGCACAAACCTGGATGGGGGTGAAAAATTTGTTCATTGCAGAACAAAAGCTCATCCTATGAAAAAAAAAGATAAATAATTAATCTGAGTTTCCAGAAGGACAGTTTTTGCTCCAGTTTCCCTTGTGCAATGAATTAATGCTTATATTTAGCTCTCTTCTGTTCGCTCGGAGTTATACTAGACAGTAGTATCTGTTTTGAAAACAGGCAAAGGAAAATAATTATTTTCTCTTAAATTCAGCATCTGATTTAAATTATTCTAATATCTTTACAGATTGAGTCTCTGAAGTTCCTTTGTGCTGGATGAAAAGGTGTTCCCCTGTGTGATTCTTCTTTCATCAGTGATGAAATTTGTTCTTTCTGACGATATCTCCTATTTTTGAAAAGCATATTTCTGAGGTGTTAAGTCTAGGATAAAATTCTGTTAGTACCCATCTAGGCAGAACAGAGAAACTCATTTCATAACAAACCTATTTTTGTTCCTAGTTGTGTTTGTAATGGAATAGGAAACAGTGCTCCTGTTTTCTGCTGAGAGCACTTCAAGCCATCCTTCATAATGAAGCGTGGGTCTGATTCAGTGCTCCTGTTTGCCAGCTGGAGAGTCAGCCTACCCTGGCCATTAACATGAAGGTACATGTACTTGGATGCATTTTTTTACTCGAAATCATTGCTATAAACCAGAACAAGATAACTGCCAAATAAGCCTGTTTCTGTGTTAATCGGACTATCACATTAAACCCACAGAGACCGAGCATTTGAAACAAAGATCACAAAAATGTCAGTTTGCTCCACCGACACCTTCCAGCCCAGATGAGCTGTTAATGTCACTGACTGGCCGGCCTGCAATCCAGAGCAATCCTGACAGGGGAGATGCAAAGGGCATAATGGTGGTGCTTATGAAAAAAAAAAAAAAATGCCACTCCTCACATTTTAGCTAATCTATAGCTCTACATTTCAATTATCCTTTCCAGTAATAGGATGATTGCTTGCATTCAGTAATGAACCAGAAACCAGGAACTTGATGTTCTCATCTGCCAGGCAGTTTTTCTGACTTTCAGACCAATTGACAGCAGCTATAAAAGCATTATAAAATATGGCATGATTTAATAGATGCAGCTTTCATCTACCTCAACGTTGATAGCTTTAGTTAAATATAATTTTCCAAATAGGGGGATGTCAAACCTTATCAGCCAGGTCCACTACTAAAGAACATTTTCTGTGAATACCTAGAATTTGACACTTATTCTTCAGTTTTCTAATAAATCAAGAGTGCTAAAAAGACCTATATTTTTGAAAGTTCAATCAGAAATAGATTTATTTGAATGACACCTCTAACATAACTGAAGAATGATACATCATCATAAATGAATCTTCCAGCACTTCAGGGAGGAACTTAACAAAATAAAATCATCTATTAAATTTATATATTTTAGTAATGTCTTTGAAAGCATGCTGGAGTTTCAGAATATCAATAAATTGTTTGGGGATTGTAGTTTTTTTTTTTAAAGGCAATGTTGGCAATAAAAACACATGGTCCTATAGATTACATTTTTAAATACATTCAAGGTGTAGCAACTCTTTTGAAAATTCTTACTTTCATGTTTTCATCTTAGATGCCTAAATTCCTTCCATTTGGGCTTTTAGAATCAGAGTCTCGCCTGAATTTCAATGAGACTTTTGACTACAGTAATTTTGGAAATTAAAGTCAAAAATTAAACACTCTGATGACACTTGAGAATTTTCCTGCATGGTGCAGGGTTTTTTTCTTTTGTCTGTGTGTGTGTGTGTGTGAGAGAGAGAGAGAGATTCTTGTGTAACTCCAAAACCCAAAGGAAGAGCTGTAAGAGGATGCCATGAATTAATGTAAATCATTATCCAATTACCTTCAGCTCCTCTCACACTAATTTTGTTTCACTTGTTATTTGAATTCATGCTATCTTTACATACACTATGACTTCCTCTTGCTTTACCACACTTCCATAACTAACTAGTTCCACAACAAGCTACAGGCTCTCTGATGGCTTCTGGTTTGTGACAGGGCAGTCACCTCATAATTTATGACTGCACATATCACATTGCACGATGTTTGAGCTGCAGAATAGCTGTATTTCATAATCAAGAGAATCTCCTTTCAAAATATGAAGTCCAGACAAGTGTTGCATTTGTAGGCATATATTTTACTAGATTAACTGAAAAACTGGCCAAGCTATTGACTTCCCAAAGCTAAACACAAGTTGAGAACATTATTCCAAGTTTAACTGCAGATATACAAGCTGGAACAACCAAAATCTGGTAGCTGGCATTTGTGCAGCAAAGGCAGAGGGTGAGAGATAATCAGCTTGCTATCTCCTAGGGAAACAGCTAGAAAAATAATTTATGACCTATAAAGGGAGGTAACAAAAATGACCACAAAACCAACACCTCAGATATAACTACCTTTTTTCAATACTACTATAAATTTTCATTCCTAGACCTGTCTTTCAAAATTACTTGTAGTTTTCCCTGGAGGAACAGAGCTGAGAGATGAGGGATGAAGTGGCTGCTTTGCAAGGAGCGTGTCCACAGGCCATGGGGTTTTCCTCCTCTATCTGAGGCAGTGGCTGAGATTCCTCAGCTGAGCACAGTCCCACAGGCTGGGATGTGCCAGTGGGAGGTCTGGGAGAGGTGGGATTCTCTCTGCCATGGTGGGGGCAGTGCTGTGAAACCCCAGTGCAGGCACAGCCTTGTGAGAGCCAGCTCAGTGCAGGCCACGGGGAGATGCAGCCTTTGCTGGAGGGAGCACAGCTGCCTCGCTGTCTGGGTGACAGCTGAGTGCCAGGAAAGGACACCCTCGCACTGAGCCCTGAGCACAAGCAGCTCACTGCTGGCATTAACCTCCCTCTCTGTCACTTGCCCTTCTGGCAGGGCACGCAGCAGAAATAAAATACCACGAGGCACAAACTCAGTGGCAGAGAGACAGATGAAATCTAATTTCCTTGATTTTAGAAGCGTTGATGGTAAGGAAGGTGTAAGAAGACCTCCATCACGTGGTGGAGGGTGGAAATGAGAGATCTCAGAGGATCTGCTCTTTTGGCCATTTCTGTTACCAGATTCCCATGGCTCATTTTTATTTTAAAGTGGATTTTCTGAGAACTGGAATAGGTCAGGGACTTTGGCAGAAGCCAAATAAAACTAGGTGACTGAGGGATAGCAGTAATGATTTTTCAGCAGTGACAAATTACTTCAAGCAGGGATAAAAGCAAGAAAATTGGAAGAAATGCTTTGACGCATAGTAAGAGCACACAAATGGTAAGCATCCTTTTGGACATCTTGCTGGAGAACTCTGTGTGACAGCAGGTAAAAAAAGGTTGGAAGAAAAACTAGTCTGGCTCTCAGTCTGAGACCTGAGAGTGGCTGGAAGATTGGTGAAATGTCAAGATGAAGAGCACTGAAACATTGTTTTACAGGCTCAAATGCACTGGCGTGGCTATGGATACAAGCCTGTGCCACTCCGTGGCCTTTAAAAATGTGTGTCCATTACTCTGCAGCCTCACCCACCCACTGTGTCTACTGGTTATTACAGTCCTTCATTCGATTTCAGTCCACTTGTAAGATCTCAAGGTAAAAGCTCTGATCAGGTTTGAAGTCTGACTGGGTTTTTCCCTGGATGAAATATCAGGTGCCTTTTTCAGTAAGTCTTGTAGTTACTTCAAAAAGGAATATTTGTTTTCAGACTACATTTGAAGGCTAAAACCTCTATTTCTTTTGAATTCAAGATCCTTTTGATGTGTTTGGCACCTTAAATCCTTCCAGGGAGGCTAAATACCTGCCCAAAGCCTGTAGGTTGGAACTCCACTAGAAACAGAGCCACACACAACACAAGAGTAATTCCATATGGCTGGGTAGAAAGGACTATTCAAATTAAAAAGACTAGGATGTTTCAAGTGGAAGAAAGTGACACCACAGGCTCGGGAGATTCCTGGGTGAGAAATGCCTTTTTTTAAATTATCCCACTCTTTTCCACACATAGCACATCTACTGCCTGTGTTGAACCACTGCCTTTTAACCACAGCCCTTATGAAACCTTTGAGGCAGTAAATTCAGGAAGAAGAACCAGAAGCTTTAAGTAGGTATCATATATATTGTTTTCTTATCCTATGATTCCTTATTCCTGTGATTCCTTTCCTCAGTCATAGTGATTCCCTTTTAGAGGAAATACTACTGCATTCTTGTTTCCTAGTTTGGGCAGACTTTGCAAGATCAGCAGCTGTTGTGAAGCCACATCCCCAGGAGTTTAGGAAAGGTGAGAAGAGGCAGCTCCTCAAGCAGTGGCACAGTTAGCATTCATGGAAGCACCACAGAAGATGGTGACGAGTCAAGACAGCCCCCATCTCAGATCACCCACTTGGCAGGGCTTAGATAGCTTGAAGGCCTCTAAGAGGAACATCTCTTGGATGTTTCTGATCAGACCTTTCCTGTGAAGAGGAGGCTGGAAGCCTGGAGGCCCTGGGGTCTTAGGCATGAGTTTCACGGTCCCCCACCAGCAGCTTCACTTCCACTGCCAAACGCAGGGATTGGCACAAACTGAGAAGAGCCAGTGCTGGGCAGGGATGTGTAACTCAGGGCAGAGCACCTGGAAACCAGCCACCAGCACAGGCAGGTCCTTAGAAGAACCCAGACCCCATCCCCAAGCCATTACTGAAAAAATGACAAGCACATGCTGAGTGGGGACACTGAGCAGCCCATACAGCTGGGACTGAAAACCAGAGAGCAGCCACAAGAAGTGAAGGAAAAGCAGGATTTTTGCTCTGCATCCACAAGCAGTGTCTTCCAGCAAAAAATGAAACGAGTCACATAGTGACAACAGGGAACACTGAAGTGTGGGACATGTTAATGACCTCAAGAGGCAAATATGAACAATAGTGCAGAGCTGAGGTACTGACTTCTGTGTAACAGGGAAAATGTGTGGGAAATGCTTTTGATCAGAGGACAAAGCAGAAAACAAGACTGCTTCTTCAGAGGCTGGATAGGGGCTGAATAACCTGCCCTGAAGGCAGGACACACCAACAGAGAAGGGCCATGCAGAGGCTACCTGAGCAGCAAATATCCTCATGAGGATGAGGAGATGGAAAAAAAATTAATTATTTTAAAGGCTCACAGCAGAGGTACTCTAGTCCCCACGGTACCATGCACACACTGGAACAAATATGCTCCATGGTGAAGCAATTCCCAGCATTTGAGAACAGCCCTCAAACACCAGACTGCACCAAGGGTGCACAAGAAGGGTTCCAAAGTGGCAGTGGGGCTGACTCAGAGGAACTCATCACAGGCAGGGCTACACTGGCTTGGGAAACCTTCATTCTGAAGCAAAGGGAGCACTTAGTCATCAGAAGTCAGCCACAAACCAAAGGAGCGATGAACCTGCAGCCACAGGCACAGCAAGGTAGGAGGTAGAAGCTTCAGAGCTATAGTAGGAAGCCAACACCAATAAGAACATCTGTTGAAACAAACCCAAAATCAGTCTGTGGCTTGTATACCAGTCCTTCTGTTTGGGTTTGAAAATGGTGCAAGAAGTTGAAGACATCTGTACTGGGGAGGAGGAGCTCTCTGGCAGCAGAGCTGACACACCACACACTTCTTAACTAGAGGGAAATGGAGGATTTTAAGAAAGGCAGGGAGGGAGAGTAAAAAAGTATATGCACATGGTATAGTATTTCAAAAATCAAGCAGGCTGTAGTGATTCATGTCCACATGAATGTTAGATTTATTTTTTTTTTAATGTGTATCCATTAAAAAGCAAACAAATCATGTAGAAATGCAGTGAGTCACACCTGCTCCTCATCTCTAGCCATGAGGAGGGTGCCAGGAGTCAGAAGAGCCACATCTGTTATGGATCTTATCAGCCCCTGGAGGGATAATGCTGGAGGATTTCAGGAGACTCAGTTGGCTACAGTCAGAGATGTCCCAGACAGCAAAAAACAGACCTTGAAGTCCCTCCATCCATTCATCCCACATCTGCCTTTAAGGTACACTAATGAACATCCTCAGCAGCTTCCTCTGTAGCCCAGAGCAAATCACCATGCCAGTCCCCTTCAGCCCAGCCAGCCAGCAGATCATTCCAGTCTGGAGAATTCCAAGTCATTGGAAGTGCACGAGTCTTTGTGACCCAGTGGGCAGGGCAGTTCAGAGAAGACTTCACTCGCAGTTTCCTCACTGATTTCCTTTCCTTTCTTCATCTTCCTGCATTACCAGCTCTGTATTGTGGGGTTGTCAGGGAAAAAAAATATGCTACTCACATATCCCAATTTTTCCATCTGTCTGGTCCTTAAGGGCTCATGTGCAAGTCCATCTGCACGTCTCCCCACCTTGGTGTGACTCTTTATGCCTACAAACCTTTTCTCTGGAACCTTTTCTCTGAGCGTCCAAATGCTGTTTTGACTGCCCTGCCTCTTCACAGGGTGAAATGGGCTCTATTCCCATTAAAAGAAAAATAAATACAGTTTATTAAGAGATCCAGGTGTCCCTTCACCCCCAACTGGAAACTCTTATATTAATCACTTTTTGATTTTTTTGAATTGACCTTCTCGGTGAAATATTAATGACAGATGTGTTTATTCTCGTGCTGTGATCAAACACTAAGAACACAAAAGTCAAGGCCAAGCAAAGAGAAATGTATTTCAATATTTACTTTGGCGGTGACAGAAAATTATCAGCAAAGAGTTCTCTTCCAATTAACGTTATCACTGCTATTGCAAACAGTGAATGACAGCAATGTTTTCACATACTGTAAAGCCTGGGTCTAATTGACACTCATGATCAACTCTAAACTTCTATTCCTTGTAAATGATTAGAATAAATGTGACAACGAAAAATCACTAGACCTTCACTAGGTAATGAAACTGTGAGTGATGAGCAGCCCGTGATACTGCTTGTCACACTGCCTTGATTGCTTTCAGGATGGATTAAAAGTATTAGTAGATGGCAAAAAAAGTGGTGGGTGTCATGCTAAAATTGTGGCAAGGCATTTTATAGCACATAAATACTGTGTTCCAAATTCACTTTGAATTGGATATGAGCATTCCCACATGAGTTGCAAAGTGACAGAGAGGACACTAAAGACAAAGGGAGGGGACAAGTCAGCCAAGGGAAAGTGTTGGGAACTGAAGGAACCGAGTTGGGCTCTAGGTTTTGCATGGCCCCACTGCTGGATGTGGCACATATTTTCTACTCTTGCCATGGGGAGAAGGGAGGTGAAGGAAGTGTCTCTCGCTCTCTCTTAATCTGCCAGGAGGTAAAGGCTCTCTCTTAATCTGCCAGGAGGTAAAGGCTCCCAGGGACTGACTCATTAGAGAGAGGAGAAGAAAAACTCCTGGCCTTAGGCTATATTTAAAAATAAAATAAGGCTAATTAAAACATTTCTGGCTCAAAGTCTAAAATTATCCCATGGAATTCAGAGGTCTAAAAATACAAGCCACTTGCTGTGTAAATATAATAATTTCTGTAGTGTAGCATGGTGAGAACTGCTTTCCTGCAACAGCCAGAGTTCTCAGTGTGCTGGCAAGCAGAGGAACTGCTACTATGCAACAAGAAATTGGGAATTACATAAAAATGAAAATTTATGGAATTATATTACTTTACCTGCAATGATAAGATATGAAAATACAGTGAACACTCATGTGACTGTAATACAGCAGCTCATGAGAGAGCCAACTTCAATCTGAGAAATAGTATTACATTCCCCAGGACACAATGATCTTGCACAAAGAAACCATGAGCTGAAAGAGTCTTGTGAATTTTCAGGCTATCTCACAGAGAAATGAAAGCCATTATCCTGAAAATATTCATGAACTTGCTGAGCTTTACATATGAGAGTCTTCCTATATTAATCTTTTCTCTGAACTTATTTAGTAGAGTGATACATTTTCAGCCAGGAGCACGTCTATTCATTTTAAATACACAGTCTGATTAATTTAATCTTCCTTTTGTGAATCAGCCATAAACGGATCCTGATTTGTGAGAGAAATTGCTGTGCTGAAGAGTAAGCAAAAAATTTAGAACAGTTTTCTGGCTAATGGCTTATTTCCAAACCACTTGCTTCAGGAGCCTCCTTTTTGTGGGTTGTTACTGATTACATGCACCTGAATAGTACCAATCTCATTTCCTGAAGGGTGACTGAAGTACTTGGGGTGAGAAAGCAAGGAGCAGTGAGTGCTCTTGCTCGCTGAGCTGTGCTGGTAGGAAAAGCTCCTGCTCCTCTCACTGGCTGGCAGAAAAAGAAGAAGCAGCCAGATAAGGCAGTTGTGGAGACAAAGGTAACAGCCAGAGCATTGCCACACTACAGCTCCTGCAGAAACCCTTAATGCAGGGGGATGGGGGGAGAAAATGACAGCATTGGATGTCCCCGAAGCAGCCAGGGCAGTGTCCCACATGCTTGGCTCTGGCAGAGCAGAGGGCCACGTATGGGAGCTGTGCTTTTGTACTGCTTTGGGTGGAAGTTTGTTAGTTAATTTGAAATGGAAACTTTTGATTGTGTCTTCTGTAATTCCCTTGCACTCCCCCACCAGCAGCAGCAGCAGCGGGCAACTTTAGAGCCAAATGGGCAAAACAGAGTGCTGGCAGAGCAAACTGGCAAACAGCAATCGTGCCCCCACCTCTTCCCAAGTACTGCTATTTGAGCAAGGCTCCCTCTCTGTATCCCCTTTTCTCAGATGGATCTGTCTCTCTCCACTGCAGATCACTACTCTCTGTGAGTGATCACAAGCTTCCTACCCACACTCCAGAAGCTCTGTTGGCTGTCAGAGTTTTAGTCCCAACTTCTTGAGAAACTTCAGTTGAGAAACTGAAGAAAAACAATACCGTGACCATAAACCACTGAGTAAATCATTTGAATGCCCCAAGAATAACTATTTTCACAAGAAAACAATTGTCCTACTGAGAAAACCCTCTTGGTGAGCCTACTTGATGCTGAGTCCAAATTACATAAATATGACAAGTTTTGTGTAATTTAGATAAAGCACGAGTTAAAGTTCTTTGGCCAATTGAATGTCTGGTGTTTATTTCTATTTCATTATCAAATTAGTCTGTGGTCTAGGAGAATCAATAAGCAATTTGAGAGCAGAAAGCTCATTACACCCATTAAACTTGGTATGATTTGCAACGAGGAACAAGGCTTCCATTTATCAGAAGCCAGCTGAAAGAAAGCCAGAGCACTTCAGAAAGATTAGTCAAAATGTCACAGACCCTTAACGACTTCTTAGAGAGCAAAGAAAGGAAGTTTTTTGAGAGGCTCTCCCTGGGTGAACTGCTGCTTAAAGAGCACATGGCAGAGTTCCAGGTATTTCAGTGCCCAAGTGCCCAAGTGTAGCCCTGAACACACTAACTCTGAACCAAGCTGATGCTTTCTGATGTTTAAGAAACATCTACAATCTTCACTGAACTAAGACCAGCTGTTCCACAAGCATCCACTCTTGGCATGGATTTATGGCTTATTACTGTTCATGGCTCCGTAAGAATGCATAAGGATCCACATCAACTGCACAGACTGGGGCTCGCTAAACCATTTGGTTTGGAACAAGATTTTTGCAAATCCTTGAATTATTTGTACTGTTTTATATATCCTTAAATACTCCTTGCTCATCACCAAGGCCAACTGCTGACTGTAAATATTATGACTATATTGTCTTCGTTTTAATTCAGGGACGATTTTAGCTGCCTTCAGAAATATTGTGCCTCCTTCTTCTCCATCTCTTTTCTTTAAGAAAGTGATGGACACTCACTGAATAGTGACTGTTTAAATAAATTGCTTAACTCCCACAAGACCAAAACACTGCAGTACCTAGTAGCAGAGAAACAAGATGTCATACCTACAGGTACTTATTTCCTGCTATGACTTGGTTACAGGCCTTTGGGTGGAGTTCTTCACTGATTCTGCACACATGCACAGCACTGTCTCCCTTTGCACTTTGGATAAGCCATTCCTAAGGTGCAGAAGTCTTCCTGTGGTTCTGTTTCCTCTTTTTCTTTTGTCTGTAAGGCTTATGTTTTTTGTAGTGCATGATAAAGACAGGCTTTCCTCCTTCAGAAGTGATTAAGCTCTTCAGTCACTCTCTACAGTAAAGCAGGTCCCAAGGGAAAGAGTTTATTTATGTGTGTTTCCTCATCTCTGCTTTCTCTCATGATGCAAAGTCCTGTCTCATCCTAATTAGCAGTTTGCTGTGAGCAAACTGTTGCCATCCACAGCAATTGTGTCTGTCCATAATCTACAGTCAGAGGACAGAAGCTGACTCAAAAAACCCTTGCAAGTTTGCTTTGCCTGTACCTCTCTGCCTTTTTTGCCAAATATTACCCCAAGTGCAAGGTGAGAACAGAGGGGAGAGTCACTATCATCTGGATAATATTCCCAGCATTCATGTGCATGCTGGGAATCTCCTGTGCAGCACTCCTCCCTCTCCCCAAGCCATCACAGCAGAGCTGCCAGGGGTTTGGGTCAGCAGCACCCTGCAGAGCCCCAAAAGGGAGTAAGAAGGCTATTCTGGCTGAGGACATCTTGCATTTGAGAAATATTTTGTTCTGAGAAGTCTTCAGGGTTTTCTCCATTTTCATCTCTGAGGTCAAATGGGTCAATAATGGAGCTAACAAAGTGGAGGGAGAACCTGGGCTCCCACCCAAAATCCACCAAAGGGACTTATATGCACAGGGTGTTCAAGGGTTTCAAACAGTCTCACCCAGCACTCTGCTGAACACAAGATTGTCTCAAGCCCCAGCAATGTCTGGGCAAGATTCTACCCTTAAACTTACCACATTTGATCTATACTTCACCTTCAAATATAACATCCAGAATTAACAAGATAAAAAGTGTGAGCTTAAAACAACAAGGAGAAAATTGCTGCTATGAGACCAAAACACTCCTAAAACTTGCACCTTGCAACACCTGAAACATTTCTCCCTGAGACTGTTTTTCTGGTTTAGCTGGGATTTGTGAGATAGAAATCACCTGCTGTATTTCAGCAAAGATGTCAATAAAGCCTCCAAAGTACTCCTGGCCTGTGAAGAAATACATTTTGATTCTAAAAAGGAATAGCTCTCTGTGTCTTTTGGAAGATCACCCCAGTGTTTCATCAGGAAAAAAAATACCAAGTCTAAATAAGTGCAATTATTCTTTAGCAGATAATGAGGAAAACCTTCCTCGCCAGTACAAACTGAACAGCCCAGTGTAAAGAATGAGACTGAGTGGGCTGGAGCAGTTAGAAGAGGTGGCTTTTAGTGGAAGGTCAAAGTGTAGCGAGTGGATCACTTCAAGATGTTTCTCCATCTCAGCAATGCCTGTTTGCAGCCTCACAGTCATGGACACATGCAGTGACCACCCACAGAACTGAAGCAGCTGAACCTTTGCACAGCTTAAGAGCCAACCCAGCACTGAGAGCAGTGCTGAATCCAGCTCTGCATTTTTTGCTTATTTCATGGTACCTTCCAGAGCATTCCCAAAGAGTTCTGCTTTCAGTAGGTAGGATCTGAAGCAATGTATGATCTTGCTACCGTGCATTAGGGTGATTTTGATCGAAGAAGATCTGACTCATAACTTTACACTACAGGAATAGGCTGGACTTTACTGGAACTGAACAATATCAATAAACAGCAACAGTCATATTAAGGCTGTGTGGTTTGGCTCATTTAGCATGCTGGCTTTATTAAATCTGGCATAGTTGACATTATGCATCATGCAAGGGCTATTTGGTAGAATTTGTCGGGTTTTAAAGAAACGTTTTCAAAAAACCCCAAGAGTAAGAAGATTAGAAATATTTCCTACATAAACAGTGGTGATTTTTTTTCACTAAAGTACCTCTAGAACTCTGGCAAGCTGCAGAAATCCAAATGCTACTTGCAGACCTACTAGGTTTATGTTTTTAACACATTCCCATTCTGACAGCAAATCCGAATTTTCCCACTCTGACAAAATTATTGCTTTCAATATTGACTGAAGAAATGTCAATTTTCTCCCTCTCAGTAAAAATCCTAGTTTTCAGAGTGAGATGGAGCCAAAACATCAATGGAAAGCTATGGCACAGCACGCATCTCACATCACAGGAACATTTCAGCAGCCAAAGCAAAAGGAGAAGAGTTGGTCAAGGAGGGAGAGGATATTTCTGCACATTTCTATAAAACAACCAGTTGTATTAAAGGGTGGATTCACTATTCACAGTGCATCAATAAATTTTTATTTAACCAGGCAATCAGGTTTTCCATCTACAAAGAAGTAAACTATTACTGCACAGGTGAGGTGGGCATCACACTAAAATGGTAACAGGCCTTGGAGAACCTCCAGATGTGAATGACAAATCCAAATTGAGGTTTTACAAAGAGGGCACTGCAAAAGGTATGGGGCTGACAATGAGGATGTGCAGAACAGAAGCACAAGTGTCAGGAGTTGATTGTTTCACAGATGCACCAAAAAGAGAAAAAAGAAAGCAGACACTTCCTCAGAGCCACATGAAGGCAGTCAGTGTACAAGATCCATTATTCTTCTTTCTCAGCAAAATCCCTTGGTCAGACCTGCCAGAGCTGCTTGCCTTATCTATAGTTATAAGTTTAAATTTGGTTTTATGCTAAACAATTTTATTATCTCATCACTTTTTGTTTCTTTCTCACTTGTTTTGCTATATTTTTTTAAATATCTCTCTGCAAATAGATGAAAAAAGGAACGAGGACAGTATTGTGGTTTTGCAGAGCAGCTGTTCACGTGCCATGGCCTTGCCCTCATCTCCATAGTCAGGTGCAGAGTGGGTGACCTGCCTGATTGGCCTGGCCAGGAGAGCCTGGAGGCACAGGGGACAGGGAGAACTGCAGAGCCCGGGCAGAATGTCACAGGGGAGACACTGTCCCCACAACAGAGGGTGGGCTGCACTCACACATTTCTAGCCACTGTAATGGGGATCCCAGCCCCACGGCTGCCAAGACTGATGACATAGGAGAGGAAGGTCTGGTGAAGAAGTAAACAGAGCACCAGGAAGGGATGATCAGCATTCAGGCTGCATCCCTGAGAGCCTGCTGAGGGACCACTCAGATAGAGGTGCTGGTCCTCACCCTTGCAGACAGAGCCAAGAAGGACAGATGCTGCCTGCTGAGTGCCTAAAGCAGTGAAGATCTCACTTGGGTCATCTGCTCTTGCTGAGGTGGCACTGCTTGGTCCAACAACTCACAAATGCAACAGGACTTGATGCTAAACCCAGGGTCTCCCTTCTCACACCCTGTGAGACCCACTGCTTCCTGATTTCACTCTGCTCAAGCTGCTTTCAAACCCACTGGCACTACTTGGCACTTAGGAAATTAATTTCAAGCCAGAACTGTTCCTGCCAGGAACAGTGCTGGCACAGCCAGGAGCAGGTATCATCAGCTGGGTGATGAGTGCTCATCATGTCCATCTAGTAGTACCCAAAATATAACCAATGTACACTTTTCTCATGTATGACAATCTACACAATGTGAGATGAAGTCGAATCCAGCACAGGGGGCAGTCCCCACTCCAGCAGGAAAGGGGACCAGAGGCCATCCAGAGAGCCCTGCCAAGCTGCACGTCTGATTTCATGAGCATGGAGCCTCTGCTGCCTCTGTGGAATAAGTGGGCTGATGTGAGAGGCCTCTAGACAGTCAGGGTTGCTACAGACTGGGGAAGAGTCACACAGAGAGCAGGGCAGGAGCAGCATTCTGCAGGGGTTACAGCCAGGGGCCAGCAGCCCCAGATGGACACACATTCCAGCTGATAGGGATCTCAGGAGATCTCTACTTGTGAGGCTCAGAAGGGATTGGTACCATGGGGAAATCAAGTACGTTGTCACAGAATCCCATGACAAGCTGAGATGGGAATAAAGCAGCTGGTTAGATGTCTGTGGAGTGGGTAGCCTGGAAACAACATTCACTCAGGGAGCAGACGTGCATGAACTGACCAGCTCTGCTGACACCCAATCTCACAGCCTGTCCACAGAACGTCCTTCTGTGTAAACATAATGAAAGGTCTGATGCTGAGAAAATATGCCCATAAACTTAATTTGATCTGAAGTTGAAATACTTGTGCAAAATTGCTGTCTGGGGTCCCAGTGTAAGTGCTATCAGCAAAATGTGAGCCAACACTGAGAAAGTTATTCTGTTATCATCTCAGAGAAAATAAAATACGTGAGAAATTTGCTTTAGTGATATGCCTTACAAACAAGCAGTGAGGAATATCTCAATTACCTTTCCTGGATTACCTCCTAAACAAGAGTCATCAAAGACTAAGAGTCCAAAGAGCACTTGTTCTATTGAATGTTAATGCCCCTAAAACTCCCTGAAAGCAGGTAAATAGCAAGAGACACATCACTTGCCATTTTTTATCCAACACCACAAGAGATGTTACAGTTGCTTTGGTAAATGAACTGAGAATTTCACTTAAGCAGAACTCCCTGGAGCGTGTTTGTACTCTCCATTCATTTTTAAGAGCCTCTCACAGCATTCCTCGTGCCCCAGTGACAGCCCTCCATCTCCTCCAAAAAGGACTCACAGAAGCTGCTTAGTGATTGGCTTGAGACAGCAAGGTCAGGATACTGGGAGCAAAAGCTTGGAGCCAATCTGAACTGGCAACTGCATTATCATATCTGGCACTTGTTTCAGTGGAGCTTATGGAGATCTCTAAAGAAAAGAATTTGCATTGGTGGCAAGAGGAGAATTTAAAAAAAAAGACAGAGAGAGACACAGTAAGTAGACGTTGTAAGTAAAGAAGCAAAAAGGAAAATCAGTGTTCAATATTTTGACTGAGGATTTTGGTGGAGGTACCAGACCTGCTCTCCAACTTGAGTTTTCTTTTGGAATCCACTACTGAATCTTGAACATTGTCATTAAAAGCCTGAGCCTCCAAGAGTCCTTTTCTGAGTTCTGTGACCATGACAGCATTGCAGTTTAAAGCATAAAATCTCTTTGCTGTGTTATTTTGCACACCCATGAAATTCAACTGGTGTGATAGCTTTGGGCATTTGTTTGCCTTTCAGCACACAAAGCCCTTTTATTCTGATACCTGTCATTAGCTGCTGTTATGCCTTTTCTCCCCTTTATCTGACTGTATTTATGAGTATATTTCTATACATTTACTCTGTTTCCACAGTCATTATTTGGTTCATTTTACTAATATAAATCTCTAAGTTTTGTCCAACAAAAACATTTGAAATGTGGCTCTGGTTAGTATGTATCTGTTTTCTCAAAGCAGCAAAGATCTAAAACTCTTACATAGAACATCTGTGTGTGTTAGAGTCCTTGGTTTGGACAATGCTTTGAACACACTCAATTTACACTTCATTTCATAGACTTGCTCATGCCTGAAAAAGAAATAACCTGATAAATTATTTGCAGTCACTGCCAGCTTAAGCCACATCTGAAATGCTTTGTTGACGAGTGGAACTTTTCAGATGATTTTTGGTGCCATGACATACTGCTGTACATAACCCAGACTGGAACATAACTGACAGCCTCTGGCCTCTTGGAGATAAGCAGTATCAGCTGCACAGGGTAGTGGACTGTGTCTCATGAGTAAAACAGACTCTAGCAGTAGCTTTGGGAGAGAAAACCTGATTTTTTTTTTTCTAACAATTGTGTTGTTAACACATTTCTATTTTGTTTTGATTCAGCCTTTGGATTATTATTTTCTTCTTTTTTGCTACTGATCTTTTCCTTTGGCATGCTGGGCATCATCATCCAGTCTATTTAGAAGCATGACCGAAGAGTAAGGTGACCAGGAGCAAAAGGGACTTCAAATACATGAAATAATTTTGTGGGTCTAGTGTCTCTTCCCTCCCTCCATCCCCTTGGAAAGAGGAGGAAGTATCCCCTTCTCCAGTATCCCCTTCTCCAGCTGCTGAGAGAGACCCATGGCACTGTGTCAGCCCAGGGCCACTGTGCAAGAGCTGAGCAGCCCTCAGGAGGGGAATCTCCCACCATGGACGTGTGGAGCCACTGTAGGATTCACCCTCACCCTGCAGCAGCAGCAAAGGGGCTGCAGCCAGGGATCACCAGAGGGGGAAGCACGATGAACCACCTGAGACTGCCAGGGATGCTCTGTGTCCAGAGCTGCCTTCGATGCTCTGAGCTATTTAGCAAGTAGCTGCAAAACATGGAGCCCACTGTCTGGCTGAAAAAATGTGCCAGGAAAACTGGAAGCAAATTAAGAACACCTATCAGAGCAGACTGTGTCCACTGTGTTGCTGATAATAATGGCACATCACATGAGATGTTTTAGCACAGGAGGAAAACAAGAATGGGTGTTGGCACCCTCCTGAATTATTTTCTCATCCTGTTCTTTATTACCCCCATGTCTATGCACTGTTGCTGTGTACTTGGCTCAGGGGAAGCCTTTGGGTACTTTAAGTCACAAAAGAATTACAGACACAGTTGCATGTAAGTCTGTCAGATGGTGAAAGCAACCACAGGCATCCCCTGCTTTTGAACTGTTAATTTAGGAATAGGAAATCAGTTGCAATAAAACCTTTCTGGAGATGTCAGCTCTGTATGAGAAACACCCATACACACACATATATGTGTGTGTGTGTGTATATCTATATCTATATCTATATCTATATCTATATCTATATCTATATCTATATCTATATCTATATCTATATCTATATCTATATCTTTGAGGGCCAATCATGGCACTATCTCATTGGAAAATATTTTTTTTCCAAATCTTAAACTGAAACAAGCAGAAAAGCATGGCCAGTGAGAAATTATCTATCTTCATACAACATAAACATGCAAAAGGCCTTTCAGAACAAAGCCTCATGGGTTGAAGCTCATTTGACACATGCTCCTGGGCCCTAAGAAAGAAGTCATTCACATGTTACTCGAAGAGTGTAACATTTTCAATATGTTCACACTTTTAAAAGCTCTTTTTCACATATCTTTTCATGTTGTGGGCACTCTCACAGTGATCAGTGCAGGAGCTGTCTCCTGAGCACGTCCCTTTTGGAATGTTTTGAGCCCACAAGAGGCAGCTCAGCCCAGTGCAGATGAACCACAGCAGCAGCTTACCAGCCAGGCAGCCACAAGCTCCCTGCACACATTTTAAAGGTGCCAAGGTGCAGAGGTGTAGCCTGTGGGTGCATTTCACAGGCACTTACACATCAGGCACATCCAGCCCAGAGCTCAGTGACTACGTGGGCCCAGTCAGAGAATGAGATTTGGCAGAGAGACACCTTCCCATAATCACATGTCACCTTCCAGAAAGATCTGGGCATAACCCATCCTTTACTCAGGCAAACTGAAAAATTTCCCTACTCATTCTTTTATCTTTTTGGGTCTCAGGGAAGACATACCTGTGTCATTCCCAGTCTTGAGTAAGTTTCGTATTTTAAGCTCACTTTTAAACCCAAAGGAGACTGAAAGTTGAGCCTATTCACAAAGGCTTCTTTGAATAATGACACCCCTGGGGAACTCTTTCTGATATTTTGGAAGACAAGAAGTTTGTCTCTCATTGCATGCTGAAAACAACTTGAGATCAAATCAGTAAGAGCACAGTGAAGGGGCTGAAAAGACTGAGATAACTCTGGTTTGAGCTAATATTATTACTCTGACACAGTACATGTAATTGTCTCTGGGGAGATGTTTTAATTAAAAGGGGAAAAAATAAGTTTCTTCTCAACTACAGCTTCCTTCTACCTCTCATCAAATAAAATCTAGATGGTGCAGGATAATTATTCTCATTAGTCTGAGTGGTTTGCGCTCAAAGCATTTGTGATAATATCTTGCTTTAGTCTTTGTCTTTTTATTACTTGTAGGATACTGTTGAATATCAGGCTGATGCTGAATTGCATCAGTGCAGGCAGACTTGGGGGCTCATATCTTAATATGTGTTTTGTCATCTTATCAATCTTTAAATTTAACAGACTGATTTATGTGCTAGCATTGTGATGAGCTCCCTGTGGTCACTGAGCTGTGTGATATTTGGATGTACAAGGTCAACAGCAGCTTCTGCAGATCAGTTCTCTCTGGTCTCTGCCAGAAGCTGATAGGAGGCAAATCTTTCGTGCTTCCCTGGAAAATAAACTGCAGATTTTCTTTAGGGGCAAAAAAAAAGGCATTGTACACAAAAGAGGAAAATAGTGTGAATAGTGGAGAATGGGATAAGGAAATGAAAATGAAGGCAGAGTTGCATGGTCCTGAATCTTCAGAATAATCATATTCATCCTCCAAGAATATAATTCCAGAATCAAATTCATCCTCCAAGAATATCATTCCAGATAAATGCATGAGATGAATATCACCAGCTTTCCAGATCAGGAGTTCTGGAAGGAAAATAATGAGACTGAAAATATTTTACATTTATATGAAAGAGTTCTGGCAAATGACACTTGTGATTTCTTAGTGTCCCCAAGGAAACAGGTGATGAAGTAGTCAGTGAAAAAAGATACATTTCCTTTTTCTATCTTTAGTGTTTGGACTTCCCAATCCATTTGGCAGATCTACTGTTTTGTTTCTTCCTTGCATCAGTATAGTACTGCTTGAAAAGAAAGGTATTTTACAACATTTTCTAATTTTCTGTAAGACTTTTAATTTAAAAATTGTTGAGATATTCCTAACTGTTTTCAAGTCCATTTTTCTTCTTCTTTTGCAGGTGTATTCTGATACTCCAGGCTTTCCTTTGGAGTTGCAATGAGGAATTACAGTAAAATCATTGAAGCATCTTGTTAATTGCTGTCTGGTGGCTGATCGGGGGTTGTGACTTAACAAATTTTATTGGAAAGTACTTTGTCACAATCTGACAAGATAAATTAATTAGTGTAAAACTCCACTGTGCATTCATTAATGCCAATGTACCTCAGACCTTTGACATAGCTGGTGCTACATAATTTACACAACTGGCAAGGAGCACAGTGAGACCAGTGTTTATTTCCATTGAGCATTCACTTCTTAAGCATGTGAGGCTTTTAAAAAAGACATTAACTGACTCTTTAATGTTGTTAAGGTGATGAATCCCTAGTTGCTCAAATAGTCAGGGTGTTTATACATCTTTTTGGTCTGTCTGCAGAACCACAGCCGAAAGATTATTGTCCACAAAGATTTTCTTTCTGGTGGTTTAAAGTTTTCAGGTGCTTTACAGCCTCTCACTGTCACTGAATTAGAGCACTGCTAGTTTTCCTTGCTAGACATGTGTCCTTGCTATGTAAATGTAAAAGGCTACAGATAGGCAAGTGGAGTCTGTGTCAGGTGATTTTGTGGTGCAGATGAACTAAGAATATTTTCTTGTCAGAAATATGGAGCTGTTGAGAGCTTTTAGAGATGGTTGTATTGATGAACTCCAGTCTGGAAGTGACTGTGTGGAAATAAGGTTTTGTGTGTGGAAAAAAGGGACTGAAGCCATAGGAAGCAATAACTACAATTCCTTTAGTACTCCTCTGATGAAATCATCATGTGGTCTAGGAAGAGGAGTACTGAATGCAGCCCAGCTCACACAGCATGGTGTAGAGGCACACAGAGATCCTGATGCTGATTTTGCCAGAGTCAGTAAATAAATTTTTGCTAACTTTGGTTGGTTAGAAAATCTTCTCACTCTTCTACAAAGAATGGATATGGTAATTACTAACTTGCAGAAGAATCAAAGCCCTAATGAGAACTCCTGTTCCCATTTTGTTCTCTGTACATTTTGGTTTTAGGGTCTAAGGCATAACCAGAAATAGGCTCTCCACCACAACGTCAGCAGCAGTCACTATTATCTCCTCATTATTAGGGACCTGTATTTCAAACACCCACAAAAATATCAATTCCCTAAAAATTCCTTTTATCTTGGTATTATGCCACTGGCAGCAAGAAGAACAATCTATATCTGAAATAAAATTGCAGTGGGTTTTCTTCCCTGGTTGCCAATACACAGGTGAGTCAGAAGCAATACCAGGGTTGTGGGCCATAATCACCTAGGCTGTTGTTTTCCCTCTGCATTCAGACAAGAAGAAAGCTGTGGGTGTCTCTTTCTTGATCTTGCCTTTTAGTCACCCCACTCCTGAGAGCAGCTTCTCCCCACTCACTCCTGGGGTGGCTGCACAGCCCATGACTGGGTGGAGGGGCCACTGCAGCACAGGCAGAAAGTGGTCCTGGTTTGGGATCTTACCAGGAACTCGGGTCCCCAAAACTGAGAGGTCACATCTTTACCTTATTCTGCTGGTAAAATTTTTATATAATTTTAAACTTTTTTTCTGAGGCACCTGTCTGTGCAGATGATCATTGTAATGCAGCAGCACAGTTCAGACACAGTCATTTGCAGAGCTCTGAAAAATTGCTAAGTGCAAGCCTCCCCTCTGTATTCCCTGTTCACTTGTCTCACCCATCTCTTAATTTGTATTTGACGCTCGTATTTTTAATATAAAAGGTGCTCTGAGTCAATGCAAGGACTTGAATCAGTTCAGCACAATGGGGATGAAACAGTGAACCCCGTTGTGATACCGATTAATAGCTCCAGAAAAGTACCAGAACATGAAAAGCAGAAACTGTGAGCATATCACATATGATTACCCCAGCACTTGCAAAACAAGGTAAGGTAAGATTTCTGTGAAGAGTAGGAAAACAAGAAAAAAGAAGGAGAAAATGCCCTTCCTCAAAGAGCACAATGGTATGAATGGTGAGTATCTGTCACAGGAGCTGCAAAGTGCTATATTGCAGTAAGCATGCACAAAGAGGAAGGACATGTTCTTAATAAAAGCTCAAGATATACTCTTAACAAAGCTAGCAATAAGTTTTCAATGTTTCTAACAAACCAAAAGTCTAAGTGAAACTGAGCTCAAAATAGGGAGTTCAGGTCAAGAGGTGTATAGCATGTAACACAAGGCTTGGTATTTGCTGCTTTCACAACAGTGTAAAGGCAAAAGAAAGCAAGTGTAGTAGAAGATGCAATGCCTTCTATTGCTTAACTGTTGCACTTTTGGACAGCTGATGTGCCCAGAAATCTTATCTAGGAGGTTTCTTTGGGGGTTTTTTTTTGGGTTTTTTTTTTTTTGGTTCGTTGTTTTTTTGTTTTGTTTTGTTTTGTTTTGTTTTGTTTTGTTTTGTTTTGTTTTTGTTTTTTTGGGGGGGTTGGGGGATTGGTTTGTATTCTGGGTTTTGGGTTGGTTTTGGTTTTTCTTTTTTTGCAATGCAAGAAATTTGAAGCTCAGTCTGAGTGACATGCAATTGCTGGAGTTTCACATAATTGTATTAATCCATTCAACAATTTGAGAGGAAAAGAGCAGTTATTCCAGTGGAGCAGAGCAAGGCGAGGGGGAAAAAAACCAAGGTATAAGGTCACTGGTCTCTGTGGGACTAAGATCAGTAATCAGCACTTGCAGAAAGCAGGCAGTCTCATGGTGACTGAGCTTCTTTGCTGATAAGTTTGACTTGCCACTTAGTACTCCCTGAAGAGCACAGGGGAGAGGAGGTTTAGATACAAAAAGGAACAAGCTAATTGCACAAACCACAGTAATTTCTGAAGTATAAGTGCACTAAAGTAGATCTGTCATGTAATAGGAATAGCTGGTAAAACAGTGAGTCATGGATAGGTCACTTTTAAGCACCCCTAACTGGGCATTTAAGTGTGCATTTTCTTAATAATATTAGTGCTTAGAAAGGCTGAGAATCATCCAAATGAATTTCAGAGATGTGTAGAAAGTGACCATCCATTGACACCAGCTGAAGTAGGTGGGGATCTCTGAAAAGGTGACTGGCTGCCTACATCTTTGCCAGAACTAAATAAAATTTAAAGCACTGTCTCCCTATCCAAGTCTTTAGACATCTGAAGACCAACCAACACCTGCCTTTTCCCCAGTCTGAGCCATACACTGTGCAACAGGCTGTGCTCTGCTGAATCTAGGCCAGTGTATCTAGAACTGCTCTTTATCCTCAGATATTTGCCAAACCCCTGTCATCTCTTCAACTCCACTTCAATGCTAACTAAAGATGTTTTATTTTGCTTGGGGATTTTTTACCCATTTTAAACAGAAGGAAGAGTATGCTGAATTTAGTAGGTATGTGCTTAGGATTCTCTGTTTGTATTGGCAGTGGCTATTAGAGCTATGTCTATCAAACATGACGTGCTACTATAATTAAATATAAAGATTTTAAAATTTGTTATTTGTGTGTTGGAAAGATTTTGCTCGATTGTTTTTTCTAAATGACAAGTTACAGTCCAAATCAAACTGAAGGGCATCATCACACCCATGTGCTATTTTGATTTCACATAAGGATGTAGCCCATTGCATTTGTCCAGTTGGGTAACTGATGATTGCCAATAATATTGAGACCTTCATCCAATGCTAAAAGTAAAATCCCACATATTAAAAAAAAAAAAATTCTGATTCTGCACAGAGAACAAACAAATTACTTCCTAAATGAAATTAACTATGAAGCATCCTATCCTCTTGCAAAGTATTTTGGGTGTAATTTAACTTTGCACTATAACTATTGAAGTGATAATTAACTGAATGGACTACCAGAAAAAAAAAAAAACAAACTAGCCCTAATGCACAAGACTGTAAACAAATGCTGTCGATCAACAGGCACATTTTAGACACACCTGTGTTTCCATTCCACTAAGATGCATAATATACCACATACTTAGCAATGAAACACAGTAAGTTAGTCCTTACTTTACACAACTTTGCAAAGTATCACGTTAAAGACAACAGAACAATGTTTCCTGTTGAAACACAGCATTTCTAACATTTCACCAATATCATAAGGCAGAAACATCTATCAAGTTTACCCTGGCAATCAAAAATGCCTAAGCAAATTGCAAACCTAAGTACTGTAGAAAATTATTGAACTGATTAATTTTGTAAAGTTGAGTAAACATCCAATAGACTTGTTTCACCTAGCATTAAAATTAAATTATTCACAAGAATAAGTAATGTACATAGGAGAAGCTGATAGAAATCTACACTAAGTTAAAAGATTTAAAAAGTTGAAGTATTATAAACTATGGCATATTGTAAGCAAGAACAATCTTTCTGAATCCACTAAATCCTTTTTATCTCTGATTTCCAGTGAAAGAGTGCCAAGGTCATAAATTTCTCATACAGAGGGATCATCCCAATAATTCAGTCTGTATTTTAAAGGATGCTGAAATAGCTGTCACTCTATGGCTTTTGAATCCTTTGAGCATACACATAGAACAGGGACAAGAGCTGTCTTGCTTGTGCTGTTATATCACACAAAACCTGCATTCCCACTTTCCCCACCCTCCAGTGCCCTGCCATTCTCAGTGGAGCTCCGAGGGCAAGACAAATAACAGAAGGAAAATGCTAAAATAATTATTTTAATGGCCAGAAAACAAGAAAATTTGGCTGAGATCTTTAAAACTCGGAGACAGATATCAAAGTCATAAACAGGCTTTCCACTCTGCCCTTGCATTAAGGACAGAGCAGAACCCACTTATCACCAAATTAGGTCATTGGCTTTAGAGGCTCTTTCTCAAGGATGAGCTTGTCCTTGGCTGCTTCCTGGACACCTAAACCTTCTTGCTTTCATATCAGTGAGACTACTGAAAGTTTTGTCTGGTGTTTGAACCAAGAAACAGCATTCATACCACTTAATTCAATATGGTTGCAGATAAATGGAGCACAGCCCTGACATGATGCATTTTTGATTTTATTTTGGACATGTGGATTTTTTCCCCATGTTTAAATATTTCAATTTTTAACTTGAATTTTATGTCTATACTAAGAGATATCCTGGGATTTCGCTGCATTGGTTTTGGTTATGCCAATTTTCTGGCACTGAAGATGGAGCCCAAAACTGCAGCTTGACTAGAAGCCAAGGAAAGGTGGAAATGTGTTAAAGTGAGTTATTTTCAGGGCTGATGTCAATTTCTTTTGGTGCCAGTCCCCTAGCAAGCATGAGAATCAAGTCCAAAGTGTCAGTCCCAAGTTGCCCTCTCTCCAGGAACTGAAGAGCAGCAGTAAGGGCTGATATCCAATGTAAAGGACCTGCCACTGAAACATTGAATTTCAACCCAAGAACCTGGAAAAATTGCACTTTTTGGCACCCAAAGAATTAATTTTTTTTTTCATTTGCCAAGACAATCAGTTGGTTTTACATGCAAAGTATGATTCAAAGTTGCTTCACGTGACACCAACTGGCCAGAGCAGCTTTCCCAGCAGTGCCTGTTACTTCAACATTTTGCAAGAACACTTAACGTGGGAGTCACTGGGCTTTTACAATGAGTGCAGACCCATCTGTCTGTGGCTCAGGATCAAAGAAGAAAACAGAAAACTAAATCAGATCAAAGGGTTCAAACTTGAAGCCAAGTTTAACAGACCTGGAATGAAGAACTCTTTCCTTTAAACATCCCATCAATCCTTTTGTCCCATACACAAAACATTTGATGAATTTGCAGTAGCTCCTGCAACTCTCATCCAAAACACATTGCCAAGTAGTCTCCATTTCCAAGTAATTCTCTCTTTCATGCACTCCAAAGAATTAGAGAAACACACACAATCATTTTAAAGAACAATAAGTGAAAACTGTCAACTTTACTATGTAATTGCATTGAATCCACACAATTATGTGCAAGAATAATTTAATTCCTTTTACTGATTCGTTCTGCAGTTAGAATTACACAGTATTAAGGCTAATCTTTCATACTTAGAATAATTAATTGGTCTCAATATACTTGTTTGGGGGATGACTTAGGCAGGAAAGCACCAATTGCTCAGTGGTTAGGCGGTGTACACTTTCTCTAAGCAGTACATGATGATACAAGGCTTTTTACAAGATCACCACCACACACTAAATCAGCCCTGGAGCACCTTTATGGCATTCCAGGGTGGTCCCCGTGCTTTTTTGGTCAAGAAATTTGTTTGGCTGCCAGAGGATTGGATTCTCTTTGCTTGTACTTTCATTCAGTAGAAATAGAAGAAGGAGGAGTGTGATTGTGATATTTTATGAAAATCCCTTTGCTAGGATTTTCTTCTCCTGAGAAGCTGAAGGGCCTCAGCTTCAAGTGTAAACAATTTGTTATCGGCTGCTGTGCAATGCAGCAGGTGCTTCCTCCATTGCTCAGTGTGGGATGTTTCTGCTTGGTGGCCAATCCAGGAGGCAGCAGCTCTCGGACTCTCTGGGAGTCACAGAACTTTGTTATTCATTCCTTTCTATTCCTGTCTCGCCTTCTGATGAATCTTTCTCTCTGTTCTTTGTAGTATAGTTATAGTGTGGTCTTTTTTAATGTAATATATATCATAATATAATAAACCAGCCTTCTGAAATGGAGTCAAGATCTCTCCTTCCCTTCACCAAGTCCTAACTGCCCAGAAGACCCACGGTAATAGAGGAGTTTGGTCCTTTTCTGGGGCAGGTCCACATTCTTCCTTCCATCAGCTCTGTGGGTACTTCCAGGATGTTTTCCTGCTCAGCTGTGGATGGATGTTCATTCCTATGCAATAGTGCAAGGAAAACAGTGGGGAAAGGCATGGTTTTCCACCTGCACACTGATTTAATCGATTGCAGTCTTTGTGGACCTGGGGGAAACGTTCAAGCACAAAGATAGCCCTTTCCAGCTCACACAGCTTGGACTGTGTATCAGGCAGGGGCCAGCCACCACCACACAGCTCCAAAGGAAAGAAAGGCCACTGAAAGAGCTTCCTCAGACTTTTCCTTACAATTTGATTTTTACATCATTAGGCACAAATTTACCTAATAGGTTCCTAGTTTCTAAAAAAAAAAAAAAAACAACCAAAAAACAACAACAAAAAAACCAAAGCTCATTTGAAGGAACAAACTGGGCTAATGAAAAGAAAGGAAATAAAAGTAATTTGCTACTTGCTGCTAAAAATAATTATTTTGGACCCAAGGTGCAACATAAATGGTGACCATGTTTAATTTGTGAGGGCAATCACGTGTATGACCGAGCAATCCAAAAAAACCCTGGGCAGATCCCTCATATAATCCCAATAGAATGGAGGAGCAAAACAAACTTAGATGAATCAATAGGATAGGAACAGATTATTGTATCTGCTTACATAGTCCCACCCTTTCTAAGAAAAAAAAAAAGAGCTCACAAAGAAAAAGAAAAGCCAAAGAGAAGTTAGTCTTTGCTTGCATCAGAAGTGTCATGTGTGGGATATGTTGCATATGCATCACACTGATGTATTTTTGCTTAAAGGCTTATACAGGCTACTGCTGTATGTGCAAATTTCCAAAAGTCCCTCTTAAGTCTTCACATCCTCATCTATTAACCTCATTTTAATTTTCAATGCAAGGTTGTTTTTCCTCCTGACAAGGTCCTTGTTTTTGTTTTTGGTTTTGTTTTCACTTCCATTTTTCAATTATCAGAAAGTTTTTTTTTAATATTTATATTTTTTCTCAAAGGAATGGACAAAAAGTGAATAGCAGTGTAGTGGCTGTTTAAAGACAAGGACCCAAGGAGGAGGATCAGGAGGCACAGACAGAAAAGAGACCTTGCAGTGTGCAGACAACTTTGAGAGACATTTTGAAGAGCTTTCAGTGAGGAAAGCCATATCACTTGTTTGTATTTCCAGGTCACAAAGGTCAGAACAATAGCAAGAAGCTTTTCTTTCAAGAAAACAAAACTCCACACATTAATCATTCACAAGTATGAGCGTGATCAGCTGAAGAAAGTGAACACATAACAAATTAAGCAAGTAGTGCATGAAACTTATTTTTCCCACATTTCATCAAATTTCCAAGGCACTGTTGCTACAGGAATAACATTTAGGCAGTCAGTTCTTTTGGAAATACTAAATTTACATTTGACTTCTCTAAGGCCTGATTCTTTTTTCAAGTATTTGAGCTACAAAAGCTAGCAGCTTAATGTCCAAAGTACTTTGAAGGGATCAATGCCATTTCTGTGGGCCAGTGCATTAGAAGTGCTGCAGGGTTAGAGGGACATCAGAGGGTGAGGACTTGCTGTGTCACTTTTACAAAGCACTAAGTCCCAGTGCAGCATTGTGGTGAGACCTGCAGAGCCAGACCCCTGGGAAAGCACGTGGGAGAGCTCCCAGATCCTGCAGCAGAGTAGGCGCCTGCAGCTGGCAGGAGTAGAGATATCTCTGTTCTCAGATCTGCTGCCAGACAGCCAGCAAGGGACAGGGGTCACGCATTAGTAGGCTAAAGATGCATCTATTATTGATTCCATTTGTTGATTTTCATTCACAAATAATTCCCCTCTGTCCAGCCATCAGCCCTACTCCTCTGGTCACCCCTTCTCACCTCTGAGGCCAGAGTACCTTTCCCCAGCTTGCCCACCCTGTGCAGCGAGGTTGCACCTGCTGGAAAACGTGTCTGAACAGTGCCTTGCAGAGCAGCAGAGAAGCTGAGTGTCTGTTGAAGGCTCCTGAGCCTGCTGAGCATACAGCTTACGACATCACTGTGCCTTCACCCTTATTAATCCCTCAACCCACCACTTTTGGAGTGAAATGTCTTGTCTTTGTTTCTGCTGGGACAGCAGATGGAAGAGGGAGGTATTCCATGGTCAGGTACTTTTCTGTGTCTGTTCCTTTACCTCCACCTGTGCCCTCAGTCTCTTATTTTCTTCCTCCTCTCAAAAAGGGCTGGGCACAGACAGAGTTTTAGGACAGTTATTGCCTTAAAGAATAAAAATCTCTTTCATTACCATCACTGATAGGAGAGTATCATTACCATGAACAGGATAGATACCTTTAGCCTTTACAATGAGAATAAAAGATAACTGCCCATGACCACGAGTGTCAAATAATATTAACAGAATGTACAATCCAGTAATGAGAGTTCATACAGTTTTTAATGGCATTAAGGTACTGGTATAATTTAACATTCAGATATTGGACAGGATTCTCTAAACCACCATTGCTTGGTGCACTCCTCCCTGCACGTGGAGCTCCCACCTTGTCCAGTGGCAGGGCTCAGGTGCAGAGCAGATATCCAGTGATGGGAGCAGGTTCCCATAGGCAACAATCTCACGGTGCTTCTGCATTTAAGACTATTAAACAACCTAAAGCCTTCTTGGGAAGTCAGTTAGTTTCCAGACGCTGCAGTAATGGCCCAAAAAGAATTGAGACAATTTTCTGCTTCTAAACCTGTCTCATCTTGGCAGGGACAGAAAGGAGCACACTGTGCCTGTGCTTTGGCTCCTGAATACATTGGGGAGCTGGCAAGCCCTGTCCCAAAGCTGCTCCCACTGTGATGACACTGTACAAGCAGTTCTGCCCTGGGTGATGCCATCTGAGGTTTGCATCTCTGGGTGCTGCTCAGCCCTTGCTGGCACATCATTCTGCAGGACATGGCTCCCTCCATTCCCATGGCAGCCTTTCCCATCAGTCACATCTATCCACCTTCTGACCTCTCTGATCAGCCTTCCAAAAAGGATGTGCCAAGTTAGCTCTGGTAAAACGGCAGCTCTTGTGGGAGTCAGGGAGAACAGGAGGAGCTACTTTCCCCCTGGAGTTGCTTTCTGTCCCACTCAGAGCACACTCAGGAGCTGCTGATGGGCTGGAGCATCATCCAGGCTGCCAAGTGCAGTGCTGGTTGCATCTCCTCCTGGGGACACTGCCCAGAGCCACGGGAGCAGGGGTCCACAGCAAGGAGCTCAGGAGCCAATTCCTGTTCTTTTGATTGTCCTCAAGAAAGAATTAATATTCAGCCAGGAAATCAAATTATCATCATTTTTTCTGCTGTAAATCCCAGGGCCTCCACTACATGCCTCCACTCTTTCAGAAATAATTTCATGACCTTTGTCATCTGGAGTCAGCATGGGTGTTAAGGAGTAATATGGTAAGGACCAGAAACAAATAGAAAATAATTGACACGGGAGTGTGCCTGACAAAATTTTACTGACTGATGTGACCAGTGTTTCACTTGGTGCCATGAAGTCTTTGTCTTCTGCTCTTTGTCACATATCATAGAAAACTGTTCCCTGTGGTCAGTGGCTGTGTAGCTCTTCTGAAGAACCACGTGATGTCACATAGCTGGCATCATATTCTTCTTTATCACTGCTCATGAAGGCCACAATATCTCAAAAAGGACATTGAAGAATGAGGAAATATGCAGAGAGGAGCAGCAAGTTTGATCATTGCTCTGGAAAGAAAAGAAGACCCTATGGAAAGAGACTAATATCCTTCAAGTAGGTAAATATATGGCAGAGAGAAATTTTAAAAGGAATGGGAGATATGAGTGGAAAAGGAATAATTGAGACCTGAGAGCCCTCCAATCAAAGCATCACATAACAGAGAGATTTGAAATGGTTACAAGATCAAATTATCCAATATAATTAAATTTGTGAGCTCATTGCTGCCTAACAGTATGGAAACAATATGTTAAAACAATTAGACAAATTCTTAGAAGGAAGAGGCTTCATAATAAAAACCCACACCTTCAGACTGAGAAGCCCCTGACGGCAGGCTGTGGATAAGAGATCCTACCCGGGCAGCATGAATGCAAACTTACTCTATGCACCCAGTTACTGCCTGAGCACTTTTCATCTTGCCTGATGGTGGCTGCAGGGAGGCACAGAGGATTCTGGGCCACGTGGGACCTGTAAACCCTTTGACACGTGTCATCAGTACAGCTCTAGACTGGCCAGAGACAGCTGGAGTAGAGTGACTGCCATGGGTCTGAGCTGAGGAGGGGTGCAGATGATGAGAGCACCCAGTCCAGAGGCAGCACAGTGGGCCAGGCGATGGTGACACTTCAGCAAGTGATACCTCCACTCTTCTCAGAGCTGGGGGAAGATTTTCTCTACTTCTGACTCAGGACTGAGCACTGACAACACACCTGAACCCCGGATGACCGATGAGTACAGTTTATGTGATGTCTTATATAAGGCAATGACATCTCTTTATCACTTAATGTATTCCAGTCCACTCTGGTGTAGTTGAAAACCAAATACAGCAAAATGTTCAGTGTAAGGGAGACATGAAATTGAGATGTACGGAGCAAAAATACATCCTTCTTACCTCATTGCAAGAAAAATTCAAGTTCTTTCATTAGGCAGGAATTAAGATGTAGTTTATAGAGCAGGAAAACAGCATATTATTGAACCACTGTATATATATTGAACAACTGTAAGGCAGGTGAGGTAATTATTAACTGATTCTATTATGCTACCTTCTCCCAAAATTAAAGTGACTTCCCTATAATTCAGAATGAATTCTGAAAGTATTTCCTGACTGTGCCTTTCCTAATGATGCAGGGGATGGTGTCTCTGTTCACTCTTGCTTTGTCCTGTAGTGAAACGTGCCAGATAAGAAAATTAGCAAGCTGTTCTCATTAGCCATTTTGGATTGTGTATCCCACCCTCACCACAGACAACTGGCAGGTAGGCTGGGAAATGTAATCGGCTTTGAGCCCATTATGAGCAGGTTTGATGAATTGTTACTTCACAAATTCTGTCTGCCTGACAAAGTACCTGGCATGGGTGTCTGTGCATTCCTGTCAAATGGCAGCTTTGCTGGGTAAGGAATTTAGGGCTAATTTCAGAAGGAACTCTGCTGCCAACATTTTCTTTTGGCATCACTGGGAATTATCCCAGTTTGGAGTGTTTTACAAGGCTAAGAAATCCCCTAAATGCTCATTTCTGGAACAGTGCTGCAGCTTTCTGGGGAAGGCAGGCTCTGAACAGTAAAAAAATGCACATCTACAGTTGCACAGCCCTTCCCATGCTGTGCTGTGCACTGCTGACTTGTGGATACCCTTTGTGCCTCTCCAGGGAGCTGTGTTTCCCCACAGGGCAGCACTGCCTCTCATCTCGTGGCTGGAGCATGCTGTGACCCAAACTGCAGCTCCTGCACTCCACAAATAGCATCCTGCCTCTGGGAGAGGTCAGCCATGGCTGAGTGCTTCGTGTCAGCTGTATCTGCTGTGGAGGTTTCCAAACATGCCCTGCCTGATTGCTCACTGCCTTTCTCCTCTTTGGGAATCATCTCTCAAGAGGCTCTGCATTGCCTCCCCACGTAGCTGCCCTGGGGCAGGATCCACACAAGCTGTCCCCCTGCACACTTCTAACCCTGCAGAGTCCTGTACGTGGGTGAAGTTCCCATAAATCACCCACGGAGAAGTTCCTAGGCATCCCCTGCTACAGATTAGTGGCTCAAGGGTGTTAGAAATTTGGGATTTGAGATGCATCACTGTGCTACAGGCAGTGTCTGAGAGGGCTCTTAAGAATGTAAACATAGCCAGACTAAGAGCAAGGGTCTTCTAACAGCAGCTTTCTGGAACATTCTTAAAAATAGAGTGTAAAAAACAGTCCTCTGCCCTTACAATTCCTCCCAGCCTCTAGAAACCAACATTTTAAGGAGTTCTTGAGGTTGCATACTCATCACTGTATGTAATATCTCTTTTCTCCATGAGCTTACCCAAGTCCCTTCAAACTCATTTTTCTTTTTGGATAAATGCATTAATCTTTTGACAGTGAGGTTTGGGGTGTTTTTTCCTTTTTTTCCCCCTCATTTTGCTTTTGTTTTGGCATGTGTTACAACAAACAGCAAGGCGTGAGAGTGGCAGTTTGTACCGGAGGACTGAAGCTCAGCTGCAGACCCACTGGACCATTTCTGCCCAGACGTGTCCTCCCTCCCTCCCTGCCTCCTGAGCTCATCTCATGGGCAAATCCAGTGCTCTGCTGTGGTAGCCAACCACTGATCCTCCTTTTCCCAGCTCTCTGGGGGACAGCAGCAAGGGCAGCAGGCAGGGGTGTGGAGTGAGCCCTGCGTGGGGGCAGTGCTTTGTGCTTTCAGCAACCACTGAGGCTGATGTTTATGTGGTCCCGCTGGTCTGAGACAGAAATATAAATGCCTGAGGAGATCAAGCATGTGCACCACTCACCAGGAGGTGGAAGCAGAGATTCAATGCCCCATATTCTCCCCGTGACCTCCTCTCTGGAGTTCCCCTCCTTCACCTTCCCCAAGCTATGCCTGTCCTGCCCTGCTGCTGACCAAGCCCTGGTGTCCCTCTTGTCCCCTGGAGCTCCATGGCCCTCCCAAACAGGCTGGGTTGGATCTGGGGCATGGCAAGGCTGAAAGAGCAGGTGAGGACAGTTCTGTGACACTGTGAACTCTGCAGGACTTCTGACCAGTCAGTCCTGATTTTGCTGCTGGCAGTGAAGCATAGCTGGCCTGACCAGGTGCTGTGCTTTCCCCTGAGGTCTCCTGCTGTGCTTGGAGTGTCAGGGCTGTTCATCTACCAGCTTTGGCTGCTCTTCTGTTAGCTGGGTAGCTCCTTTTCCAGAAATGTCATCCCAACAATGTCCATGAGCCTAAATGTCTCTTTTTTTTCCTTTTTTTTTAATTACAGGTGGGCATAGTTAACATGATTTACCAAGATATATCTTAAGTGTCACAAATTCTTCCCTTGGAAGACTGCATTTCTCTTTAACACTTTATATGGAGCCTAAGGTTTTACTAGTGCAGCTTTTTTATGAGAGGATCTTGTTTTGTAAGATGATTTACTAACAGAAAAATGTCAAGAAAATCCCACACTCCACAAGCATTACACAGTAGTTCCTACATGTGTGTGCTTTGAGACAAGAAAAGTCTACTCCCCATTATCTGAACCACAATTTTGGCAATTTTGTTTAGCTAGAGTAGAAGTAACCACCTCTGAAGCACCTCAGATCCAAGAGCTACACAGATGGTAGAAATGGACACAGCAATTCCATTAAAAATAATAATAGTCAATGGGTGGAGGTTACAGGTGAAAATAATATATTGGACCTGCAAGAAAAGGAAAAGACAAAACATGAATAAGAGTGTTCTGGGAGGATATTTAGACAATCATAGAATAAAAATAGCTGGATGAAGAAAGCCCTCCAAAAAATGGAGCTGGCAAAAGAAAGACATATTTTGAAACAGCAACAAAAGAGTGAATTATGCCTGTGAGCTGAGAAGCTGAATGACCCTGCCAAGGTCAATGGGATGGTAGACAATAGCAGGAGAGAAAGTTAAGAGGGGTTTTGTCATTTGCTAACTTGGCTATGAGAAGGAAAATTTGAGAAGAAAAGAGACAGGAAAGGGAAGGAAGGAAGGAAGGAAGGAAGGAAGGAAGGAAGTGTCGGAAGGAAGGAAGGAAGGAAGGAAGGAAGGAAGGAAGTGTCGGAAGGAAGGAAGGAAGGAAGGAAGGAAGGAAGGAAGGAAGGAAGGAAGGAAGGAAGGAAGGAAGTGTCGGAAGGAAGTGTCGGAAGGAAGTGTCGGAAGGAAGTGTCGGAAGGAAGTGTCGGAAGGAAGTGTCGGAAGGAAGGAAGGAAGGAAGGAAGGAAGGAAGTGTCGGAAGGAAGTGTCGGAAGGAAGGAAGGAAGTGTCGGAAGGAAGTGTCGGAAGGAAGTGTCGGAAGGAAGGAAGGAAGGAAGGAAGGAAGGAAGGAAGGAAGGAAGGAAGGAAGGAAGGAAGGAAGGAAGGAAGGAAGGAAGGAAGGAAGGAAGGAAGGAAGGAAGGAAGGAAGGAAGGAAGGAAGGAAGGAAGGAAGGAAGGAAGGAAGGAAGGAAGGAAGGAAGGAAGGAAGGAAGGAAGGAAGGAAGGAAGGAAGGAAGGAAGGAAGGAAGGAAGGAAGGAAGGAAGAAAACAATAGACAAAAAGAAGGGGGGGGGGGGGGGTGGTTAGAGTTTTGTCCCTGAACAACAAGGAAGTCAAAGAAAGAATAGGAAGGAATAGGAAAGGGGAATAAACAGCACTACAGACATCAAGAAACAGCAAGTTCTGCAAAACTAGAAATATAGTAATTTAAAATCCGACTATTCTTTCTTTTCACTGAGGCACAAAAACAATTTGATTACATGAGGAATTTGAGAAACATACAAAAAGAGATTTTGCAGGATAAGAAATGTTTCTTTTACAGCTTGAGAAAAATACACATTTCTGAAAAAAAGCATGGAAGAAAATACCATTCCTGGTGAGACAAGTGGGAGCAAAAAGAGGAAGAGATCTTTATTTGTGATGACCATACATTTTAGAAACTAACATTTATACTTCAGGACATATAGGAAAACCAGTGAGAAATAGTATAGATGCTATATCAAAGACAAATTAATCATTGGAGTTTTCCATTAGATAATCAGTTGTTTGATTGTGAACCACATTTCTGAGGGCTACACAGAAATGCACACAGAGATAATAAAAATATTTTCTCTGAAACCCAAAAATATCTTTAAACATAGGTTCTACAGAATTAAGGAAGACAGATATATAGATGCACTTGCCTTGAAAATTAGAAATTTCCTAAATCCTCCATTACTTTCAAGCAGTAGCTTTAATCTCCAAGCAGTTTTTCCTGCTGATAAAAGGAAAACCTACTTGGAGTAGGTTTTTACTTTCCTCTGATGCAAATTAATAAATTGTTCAGCTCACACTTCACAACACCTCCCAAGGCAGGACCCACAGAAAGGGCATGCAGACACCTTTGGAAGCAGAAGACTACAAGCAGCTCATTTTGTGGCCGTGGTCTCTACCTCACTAAAAGCTACAGACTGTGTTTCAGGATTCTGGTATCCCTCCAGATTCTTGGAGTCTTTGGAAGACAAGCCTCTCCCCAAAGCAAGGCACTGCCAGTTTGCTGCTGGCCACACCTGTAGCTCTGTCAGGGCTTAGTCTGAAGATCCTCCCATGCTTTGGCCTGAGTGAGCTCTCAAAATGCTGCCATCCAGGGAGGAGATGGATCCTTTGGTAGGATGTGGTAGGTTTCACATCCTACCAAAGCACGTGAAACACAGTGAGGAAGACATAAATGATGGTTTTGAATATCTTTCATTCGGAAACAATAGTTTTCACTTATGTGGAAATATGGAAACTTCAGTGACAGCAGCCGTGGTTTACAAAGAGAAATGGACTGCAAGATGATGTTAAATTTTAAAACCTTGTCCTCACCCCAAGGAAGAAAAGATCTCACATCTTCCAGAGTGAGGATCTGCTGTTTTCTACAGGATGTGCCCAGGTGAGAGAATATAGCTCCCAGCAGCTGTCTCCTACATCTTCCTCTGATCAAGAGGAAAAGGGTGACTCCCATGTCCTTGTACCCACAAGAAATAGCACCCAAGTCTCCCAGACCCTGCAGCCCCAGGGCCTCCCTACTGGACCCCTGTGGCAAGCATGAGAGAAAACCTCTGGTGATGCCCAATTCTGTTTGTATAAATGGATTAAGACAGGACTGCACCAGGTGGCTGAATCACTCCAGAAGCTCTTGTGCTTGACCAAGAGCAGTTTTTTCTCTCCTTAGAGATTCGTGGGCCACCTGCAGGTGTCTGAGTCAGCCTCATCTTCTAAATTTACCGAGCTCCTGGCTGTAGCCAGTGGATTTAAAGAAATTGTTGACATTCCAGCAAACCTCAATCTGCATGCTGTGCTGAGCTTGTTACAAAACTTTATGAACCATTGCAATAATCCCATGTACTAAGGAAAGGAATTTGGTACCTCTGTTCAACCCCTATTGAGCAGCATACCTCTGGCTGCTTGGATTTACAGCCTCTTTTCTGACTGCAAACAAATTTACATATGTCCAGACTCTCCGTTTTCCACTCAGCAGAAGAAAGATGACTCATTAAATCCATTGCCTACACTAATGAGGTGAATGCTCGTGAAGTTTCTCATCACGCTGCAAAAAATACGTCTGAGTGCAGGTATTTAGAAACTGCACTTATCTGGACAACTTTCATCCTGTTTGTCAGACCTTTTGACTGATCAGTACAATTCTAGGGGATTGAGCTGCTAGCCTGGAGGATGCTGTGTGTGAGGGAGCAGAGTGCCAGTGCCTTGGCAAGCCAGGAGCTCAGCCCTGACAGGGCATCTCCGTGCATCCCTGCTGGCTGTGGTACCAGCAGCCTGTCAGGAGTGCTGTAGGGATCTGAGAACACTGTCAGTGACATGTCGAGTACTCAAATTTATCTTTGTTTTATGCTGCTTAAGACAAAAACCTTTGCCATCTTTTCAACAGACTGCTGTCAATTAATCTACTGCTGAGGCTATCTAAACTTTCAAACAGTGCTGACATTTTCATTATCTGGCAAACTTGCCCTTCATTATCCACTTTGCCTCTCATCCAGGCTCCATAAGGCCTGAGATTTACCCTAAGTAAAAGCTAATTGAATACATTCCTCGGTGCAAGAAATCTTTTAATCTGCAGAGAACAAATAACAGAATACTTGCACAGCAACTATTCAGCTGAACACTGGATTGCCACATGCTTGCACCATCCTAATGAGCAACAGCAGAGCAACAGGAAGCAGATACTAGTTCCCAGCTCTCTTTCTTTAATCTACCAACCAGGGGTGGAACCATAAAAAAGGAACCACAGCTCAATAGGTATAGGTAGGGAGGCTCCAGGCTCAAGTTTTTACAGACACATGACAAAGACATTTTCCTGCCTTTACTGGTTTGCAGACATAAGCTTTGAAACATAGTAATTGTCATCAACACTTGCAAATGGAGTGAGGACTCACATCTTGACTTTTGGAGAGCAATAATAAAGAAACTTGTTGACAAATTTCCCCCTTATTCTTACATAAAGCCACATTCCTTTTCTGCTTTCAGTTTCCTCCTATGAAATAGTCATTAAGACCCACATTCCAGGCACTTTCAAATGCACGTGAGCAGCAGAGGGAAAGAAAACAAAGCCTTGTGATTTATATGATATGAACACAAAACTTTGTCAGGATTCTTCAGGGATGCTAAGCCAGAGGAAAGGCAGGAAATTTTAAATTCACATGACTTAAGGAATGCAGTTCAACTTTCTGCTGCCTTTACCATGAATGAAGTTGTGGATATTTTTCTCACAGAATGATTTTCCTTGACAAAGATCTGAAGGGGTAAAAGATATCCAGTGGAAACACATTCATTAGAAAGAAAATTTGTTTTGCCCTTTTCTGTTTTATTTTCTCATAATGACACATAACTTTCATTATGCAAAGGTTAGAAAGCTTCAGTGAAATGCTACGGATTATTTTTCTTCATAAGGAAAATCTACAATTTCAACTTTTAACTAGACAAAGAAGACCATGGTTCAAATTCCCAACATTTCTCTTGGGACAGATTTTACAGGCTCCCTTGGAATGGTAGTAATCCGTGTGAACCAGCTGCAGAATGTGCAGTGGCTGTAAGAGAAAGCAGAGCTTGGCAGGTGCCAAGCCCAGGCACAAGGCTCAGATGCAGACCTGCAGCTCCCACTTGCATCCTCCTGCTGCTGTCTGCAGGCCAGGCAAGGGCTTCACCCAGCGCTGCCTCCCACAGCTGGAGGTGGCAGCATCCTTCTATTGTAATATCACCCTGCTGCTGGCTCTGTGCTAAGATTTTGAACTGCTGTTTATAGAAGCTCTTTCATGTATTTTTTTTTCCAGTCAGACTTTCGTATCCTCTAAACAGGATATTGTGCCAAATAAACACAGGCTTTACAATCTAGTCTCCTCTCAATTAAATTTCTTTGCAAACTTTCAGTCATATATGGAGACTTCTGCAAAGAAAAGCAAAGCTCAAATGCTTTTTCTTTTTCTTTTTTTTTTCCCTTCTTTTTTCTTCTTTTCTTCTTCTTTCTTGTGTATTTAAACACAATACAGAAGGGCATTTTTCACATTGGTCTTCTACTGACTGGTAACAAGTATGGGGAAGCAGAAAAAGTACAACACTGTGAGAAAAATCATTCACCCCAACAGATCCAAATCATCAGGAAATGTATTTTCATTTGCAATGTGACTACCAGCCTGCAGGGTGTAGGGGAGCAGTGAGGGTTCTCTCTCCCGAGAGGAAAGGCACCCCGTTTTCCACAGCACCACAAGAGCTGTGTTAACATCACATCTGAGACATGACAGCAAATTTCTGCTAGCTTGAAACTACAGTGAAAGGGTTGATGTGCACCAGATGCTAATGCACATCCTAAACAAGCAGGGAGAGCCCAATTTCAGACATCAGCTATTGGCTGTAGAACACAGAAGGTACGGCTAGAGTGAATCCAAATTGAAACTAACCCTCAAGACAAAATATCCCACACAAATTCAGTGGGCTAAAGCAATGTGCCTTTTTATGCAAAGCCATATTAATTGAAATTGCAAAAGTCGAATCAAAAAGTCATTACTAGTCCAGATCTGAGGATACTTATCATCCAAATTATATAGTCATTACAGGAAGATCAGGAACAGACTTTTCAGGAGGGACCAGCAGGACTGGCAAGGTGAAGCAATATGACTCTACTTAAGGTAAAGGTTTTACTTTAATTCACTTTTAAGGATCCCTTTAGGGATCCATAGCATTTGAGAGGCTATGGGTTAAATGAGATAGAGGCAAAAGAAAGAAGATGTTGTTATTGATGTTCTCTGTGAATCACCCAGCCAGTTTACTAACAGATGAGTTAGTTATTCTACAGGCCTTTAGGAAAAATCTCTTGATTCATAACCCTAATCCTTATGGGACATTTCAATGTCTCACACCTCAGCTGGAAATACCCTACTGCTACTGGGGGAAAGTAAGCAGGGCATTCCTAAAGGTTGTTTACTATAATTTCTTTTCACAATTAGTCAGCAAGCCAGCTAGGAAAGGTGCCCTCCTGGACTTGACTTTTGTGAGTCAAGAAGGGCTGATGGGAGATGCCAGATGAACAGAGCAATCACGTTTCCCCTGCTCATCCAGTCAATATGACGAACTTTTGGAATACAGCTTGAAGTGTGTAGGATGATGTCTTGCTGTTCTTACAGACAAGAGTATTTAGCTTTTGAATAGTGACACCCTTTTTTGTGGCAGCATGAAAAGTTTCACTTCACCACCTGCAGAGGGTTTCAGTTTGTCAGCCTGTGTGCCACCCAGCACAGTACAAAGAGAGAAGTGACATTATCTTTCTTTCATCTCCTGCTCAGTCTTGATAGTCACTCCTGGGATTCCTCTTGCTGCTCTCAGTCTGTGGTTTTCTTCCCCTGGGAATGCTGGTGTAGAAGAGAGAAGACAAGTGATGCTGTTGTATGCCACAGATAACTCTGCTCTGCAGGACCTCTTCATTGGGCGCCAAGGCCTCTTCTGCCTTTCCTACTGCCATGCTGGCAGGGAAGCTGGGATTGCATGGGGGACTGGGGGGAGGCACAGCCAGGACAGGTGACCCCAACTGACCAAAGGAACATTCCAGAGCATTTGACATCATGCTCAGTATGTAAAGTGGGGGGAAGAAGAAGGGAGCAGAAGACATTTGGAGAGATGGAGTTTGCCTCCCAAGTCACCACTACACATGGTGGGGCCCTGCTCTCCTGGACATGGCTGAACACCTGCCTGCTCATGGGCAGTAGTGAATGAATTCCTGGGTTTGCTTTACTTGTGTGCCTGGCTTTTTGCTCTCCCTATTAAACTGTCTTTGTATCAATGCCTGACTTTTCCAGCCTTCACCCTTCCCATTCTCTCCCCAGTCCTGCTGGTGGGATGGGTGGCTGCCTGGGGTTTGGCTGCTGGCCGACCAAGCTGAGATGACACAGAGAGGGCAGGGACACTTCCCTCGCTGCAGTGGCCAATCCAGATGGAGAGGTCCAGAAGAAGGATGCTCTCCATGGCTTGCAGCATGGAGTGACTGAACTGGCATCACATTCAGAGTAGTCAGAGCTCTGCAATCATGCCGCAATCTATTACCGCGGGTCTTCTGGGCAGTCAGGACTTGGTGAAGGGAAGGAGAGATCTTGACTCCATTTCAGAAGGCTGGTTTATTATATTATGATATATATTACATTAAAAAAAAAACCACACTATAACTATACTACAAAGAACAGAGAGAAAGATTCATCAGAAGGCGAGACAGGAATAGAAAGGAATGAATAACAAAGTTCTGTGACTCCCAGAGAGTCCGAGAGCTGCTGCCTCCTGGATTGGCCACCAAGCAGAAACATCCCACACTGACCAATCGAGGAAGCACCTGCTGCATTCCACAGCAGCAGATAACAAACTGTTTACACTTGAAGCTGAGGCCCTTCAGCTTCTCTGGAGAAGAAAATCCTCGCAAAGGGATTTTCATAAAATATCACAACCACATTAATCAGCTTCCTCTGGGAAGATGCAGTTCTAGAGCCAGGCCAAAGCTACAATGTCCAAGAAGATTAGGAGCAGTGTTTGGAATAATTTTCCTCATGATAGAATAACAAAATAAATATATCTGGAAAAGCCATAGTCAATAAGCAAAAGGTGACTACAGAACTCATTGATTAGGTGGAAATAGTAGTTATTACCTTGTTTATGACAGAATCCCCCAGTCCCTCAGTATTTATGATGTGTGTCAAAGTTCACTAATAAACTTCTATGTTTCATAAATTTTGAACAGTATTTTCACTGGCCACAATAGTACACAATTATAACTTTCACAAATAATATAATCATCTCATTCTTCAAGTTGCTCTTGTTTTTCTTTTCTTTAGGAAGCATTGACAAGTGCACTCAGAAATCAGCCTATGTGGCTTCCTTTTTTTGTTTTTATTATTATTCAGAAAATATTTTTTTCAGGATAATGCAAAGGTTTTGTGTAGGCTGAACAAACAAAGCCAGTGAAGTTTTCAGGAAGTGTTCTTCTCACCCCAACAGGAACAGCTTCTGGCTCAATCAACTCACATTCCATTACATTTCCTTCCTTTACAGTATGGTGATGAAGAGAGGGAATTAATTTCATATCACTTCAAGCCTTTGCTGTCACTAAGCAATTGGTCATGTTGATTCCCTTCTCCTTGAGTGGTTAAGTTTTACTGGCAGTAGTAAAATGTTATTATCTTCATTCTGCTGTAGTTCTAGGCTATACCTGGTCTCCCAAACATACCAAGACCATAAAAACTACTTACCAAAGAAATTTCAAACACATAGATACATTAAAATTATTTATTAGATTCAGCAATTCCTTTTCCCCTACAGCAAGAAATATGACCTTTAGAAACTAGTATTGTATGAAGAATAAGCTGTCCATTCAAATACAAAGTATTCCTTTGCCCAATTATATTTTTTCCCATTTGAAATCCATTTTCAGGGTTTATTATCTAATAAATACCAGGTCCCAATTCATGTTCAGGCAGAATATTATATTAGCATTCCTGGAACTCTGTCTCATTATTGAACCCTGCTTATATAAGATGAGCATTTTTCTTTAGACACAGATGTCAACCTAAATTGATGAGATTCTCCCACTCCTAATAATTGGTATGAAATTTTTCAACAGTCCCTGCACAGAAATTCACAGCCCATGCTGTAATGAGCCATTCAGCTTCACATGAAAAGCTAGCAAGAAAATCAGCTTCTCCAGAACTAAAATGACATATTAACACTTGCAAAACTTGGTGTTGTATCAAAGAGAATGAAAATGTTCTCTAAGGCCCTGACCACAGCAGCACATGCACAGCCCTGAGTGTGCAGTCCCATGATCTCCTCTGGAATGGTACCAAAGGCCAGCATTTAAATTTGCTTATTAAACATTTTAACAGAAGAACAAGTCAAAGCTGTTCAAGATTGCACAGGGTCTACATACAGCCCTGGAGTTAAGAGCTTGTTCATTTTTTCCTCAGAGCACCATTGTCTTCAATTTCCTTTTCCTGTTTTGCTTTGCTCTTGTAGTGGATTGGGCTGCTCTCTTGGAAAACTGCTTGTGAATACTGCTAAGATCAACTGGGGAGGAAATCACCGGCAAAACAGAAATCCAAGAGGCTATTTGGTCCCTGTCCACACTGATAGACAACACTGTCAGATCAGTCAACACTGTCCAGTCACTTCTTGAAATTTTCTGAGGAGTAGGATGCCATAGTCTCCCATGTCTCTGTCACTATATACCTATAGAGTCAATTTTTTTTCTCCAAAATCAGACTTACATCTTCTTCTCTGTAATTAAACTGAACACATCTTGCCATCTGTGGAAAACAACTGAACATGGAAAGCAATTAATTGTTGGGTTTATTTTATGTTACCTTTAGAAATGCATATTAAAAATCTGTTTTGATCTTCACCACATTTATCCTTTCTGCCTAAGACTAAACAAAGGCAGTGCTTTCAACATATCCCTCAGCAGTGACATCCTTAAGTCATCCTTCTTCTCAATGCCACCTTTCAGCTTTTGGCATGTTCTGGTTCACCCACACCTTTCAAAAGGATTGAAAAGTCCAGGTGGGAAAAGGCCAAACACCAGAGTGAAATAGAAGCTTCCTGTTTGGTTGCGATTTCTTTTTCACAAAGGATCTCCTTCAAGGCAGTGGACACAGTTCAGTCACCAGCACAGAGGTATCTGCTGTCATTTGGACTGTCCTACAGATGTCCCCAGCTGACAGATGCTGCTCCACAGGACACAGCTGTCCCATGGCTGTATATTCCCTTGTTCCACAGAGATGTCTTGGGCATCAAAAGCCGCAAAAGTGACACCATGTCCAGGTAACTCAATTAAATTCTCTCTGACTGCTTACAGAGCTGGATAAAAAAAAATCTTCCAAGATACAAGTCAGCATCAGTTTCCTTCATTCATTTTAGAAATCCTTGTTCCTTTTCAGGCCAGACAGATTTCTGCTGCCTCACGTAATGCAGGTTTATGCATCCTGAGGATCTGCAAGTACAAGAAGTATGATTGCTTGCTCTTCTCAAATAGTAAATGAGTTCACATATTACTTACTCTATATATTCACATATTACTTACTCTCTGCCTAAGTACCTTTTTGTTGTATGACTCATTCCATAAACTCTAAGTATTGTTGATTATATCAAAGAGTGGTATCCAACCCCAAAACATGAAAGTTTTAATGGAGAACTGGGTGTAAAAATGAAACTTTGCTCCTCATTTGACTGATCCTCTGTTCTTCCAATTATGCTTATACCATGTTCCTTGCCATCTCTGTAGCTATGTAAGGATGTATATACAGCCTTCCTAATCCCCTTTTGCAGTTAACAAAAAAAAAAAAGAGAGACCCTCCAGACTCCAGGATTGTCAATGCAGAAAATGTAAAGGGCCAGGAAGGAAGTTTATGCACTGAACCTTTGAGCATCTATAGTTTTCTTTATCTCTTGATATGTCTTTATTGTTTCCATTAATTCACTCTAAAATTTCACCCATGCCCAGTCCAGATGATAGCAGAATCTCTCTCTTAAACAGATGTCCCACTTCAGGACACAGATCTTTTACCTCACTCTATAGAAACACAACTCAGACGGTCTAAAACACAGCCCTCCAACTGCCTTATGCATAGAAACTGAAATAACACACAAAAGAGCGTCCCCAGCTTCGGGGAAGAGGAGCATCCACATGGGTCCAGCAGAAACCCAGGGCCACGTGCTGTGCAGCTTAGATAGGACCAACCTGCACTAACAGTGGGAGCAATACAGGTGTGAGCCAGGGAAATCCTTCACCTGGCTTCATAATTGAAAATTTATCATCTTCCCCAAGAGAGGCAGCATAGGACAACCACATGTTTATTTCAGGAGTCACTGTGTACCCCAAAAAAGCCAGCTGAAAGCCATGTGTTGCTGAAAGCTGTGTATTGATTGTGGCTGCAGCACCGCCATGTGGATCCCATCCAAAGAGATTAAGGGGAAATAACTAACCACTAAGATTTTTTTCTTTTCTGCTCCTATCCTCAATGAACAGTCACAGGGAATATCTGCAGGTAGTTCAAGGGTGAGGACCGACTAACCATTAGAGAAATCTCAATGTAAATTTTAAGTGGAACAGGGAGGAGCTCCAGCTTTCTGACCATCTTCATGGCCTCCTCTGGACTCACTCCAACAGTTCCATGTCCTTTTTTAGTGAGCTCTAGAGCTGAATTTATTAACATGCAGAAATTGCAGTGTATAACATTACAGTTTTAATTGAAAGCTAGCACTGATACAAGTATGTTGCTGAGAAGGGAAATATCCATTTTGATGCTGGCAGTGTTGAACTCCATAGTGGCTGTTATTTGCTAAGGTTTATATACATACCAAGCATACACCATTAGCAAGCCACTTCACTAAATAAGTAGGGTACAAATGCAGTTAACAATTACTGCAACTGAGAGGGTAGTGAGTACAGGCTTTTCTCATCTGCACTTCGGCATGCAGACAGCTTATGCTTAGGTGTGAAAAAATGAGCTCTTTCTTTACGTGTTTTGCTTTTCTCTGTTATCCGTAGAATACAAAAATAGCAGCAGGGACAAAACCCTCCAGCATGACTCGGAGAGCTAAGAAAAGCCACAAGCCCCCCTGCTGCTGTGATGCCAAGTTGCATGCAGAGGTGCTGACTGCTTTGTGCAGCAATCCTGATGCATCTCTGCTCGCTGCCCTCGGATCATCGCTCCCGTACGGAGGTGGCACAAAAAGAGCCGCCTCACTGGAGGCAGTTACAGTATTCCTGGTGAGTTAAACAGGGAGCAGAGCTTGCCTCAGGTCCTGAAGTCAGTGTGCCTGTGTAAAATGACATCTTAACTGCAGGTCTGTGCATAGTGTAGGACATTTGCATTCTGGTTTACCCTGAAGGAAACCCCGGGCAAGTCAGTGTGTCAAAAGATTGACATAATTTGGATACATCACAAGTCTGTGGCTGAGGAATGAAAATTATGGCCCCACCACACTGCTGTGATCCATGAACAGCCCATCTTTCCCTGCTGCACCCAGCCTTTTACCAGATGTGCTGTTCTGTCGGGTCTCCTGCCCACCCAGGGACTCCAGATGTGGGGTTTCCAGTCCCTGGATTGGGGTGACCCCGAAAGATGGAAAAGTCCCTCCTCCAACCCGTGCCTTCAAAGAAAGACTCAGTAGTCTTCTGTTGTCTGTTCTCAAGGTTGTTTATTGTTGGTTATCTAAAAGATTCTTCTCCCTGAACTGCTGTGGCCCGTTCAGCAGGTCAGACAAAGGCACACTGCCCTCCCAGGGGCTGCTGCCATCTTTTATATCACACATTACGTGTTACATGTTTATACTTTTTCCCCAATGCCTACTATCTATATTGAATGGTGACTTTCTACTCTAAACCAATCTGTGAGTGCCAACATCACCAAAGACATGGAGGTTAGGAAGGAGAAAGGAGGAGGACAGGGCACACCCAAATCCCTCCATCTCAGAACCCCTGACCCCCATGTACAAAACTTGGACCCCTGCGTACAAGGCTTCAAACCCCCCTGTACAGCACTCAAAAATCCTTCCTTTCACTTTGTGACTACTTCTACTACAATACCTAAACTTGTGTGTGTGGCTTGTAATTCTTCATACAGAGTTGGTAATTTGCTCCACGGGCTAAGATCAAAACCCCACGTGTGTCTTTGGCTGCATGCCAGGGTCTCAGAGCCCCCTGCCAGCAGCTCTGGCCATCCAGGGCACCCAGAGGGATGTTCTGGATTCCAACACTGTTCTGGTAGGCACAGGATTCCCCCAGTGTCAGCTCACTTTGTAACCCCATTTAGTGCTAGACCCATCTTAAGGGAAAAGCAAAATTGTAGTTATTGTCACAGAAGACAGGAGTGATGTACTTTATTTATGGAACTGGGAATAAAGCTACAAAATAAGAAAAAGAGGAAAAAAATTTAAAAAAAGGAAGAAGAAGAAAAATTAAATATTAAAGCTGCTTAAAATATATATCTGTCCTCATCTGCTCTGTCAGGAGTTGTTTGCGGATGTTGCCATTACTGATAAATTCTCACAAGCAAATGCCCATCAGAGAACACTCTGATTTTGGAGATCCCACCTCTTCCTCTGCTCACAATCTCTGGTTTAGATGTTTTCTTAAAAGGAAAAATCTCTTAATATTTATGAACCTTCAAAATCTCTTCCATCTCTCCAGTAGTCCCCTTTTCAGCTATTATTGTGATAGTTTGCATCATGTTTGAGTTTCATTTCTTTCTTTTCCCTCCTGCCAGTCAGGTCCCTCAGAGCTGGTTTTTTTTGTGTCACTAGTGCTGTACCTGCTGCCCAGAGCAGCTGGCTGGGTCCCAACTGATGTTTAACCACTGAGGTAAATGCATCAAGGTAAGTAATTTTACTGAACTTTCATATTTTTGCTATGTGTTTCTACCACCAGTTCAGCCAGAGCTGTGATTTATCACCAAATTTCAAACATTTTATCTTTGCTGTTCCTTCAAATCTCGTACCACTACACTGACACCCAGTTCAGCAAGTTTCCTCCCCACTCAGATAACAGCACCCAAACTGCTGCATAACAGAGACAGAAAGAAGAGCAGAGCCTGTTGCCTTGGGCTGAGGGCAGTCTGCCCTAGGCAAGCCCTGGACTCTGGCTGAGACTGAACAGGCTCACAGCAGTGGAAAAAAGACTGGAAAAAAGAACAGGGCTCAGCCGTGTTCATGCACATTCCTTGCCAGGGGTGCCTGCACCCTGCAGACCCCCACCTGCCTGCTGCAAAATCCAGAGCTGAAAACGGGGAGATGCTAATCCCCACTTCCTGGTGTCCTGTGTGAAGTCTTGGCCCTGAGCACCCAGCGAGACAGAGGGAGGGCTCGTTGCCCCTCCATGCCCAAGGAAAAAGCACCGTCCTTGTGGTTCAGCTCATTGTGGTTCAGCAGCCGCCCGGGGATGCTCGTGCAGCCCAGTCATGCAGCACTTCTGGATGTCCTTCCCTCCACACCAACTCACTGTGTGAAGACAAAACCCATCACTGACCAGCAAAACAAAGCACCTCAAAGGCCAACCCTTTCTGCAGGGACTATGTCTTTATCTAATTAGGGCACCTTCCCAATAGCTTTGTTTTTAAGTGCTATGGCAACAGGTGGTATGAACATTAACAAATCAAATGGAATGGGAGGGCATGCTTTCAAATGAAAAGAAAGTCCACATTACAGGAGTGGACTGTGCAAAATGACACAAAAGCCAACATGTCTAAAATAGATTAAAATGTGGTATGAAACAGGTTCAAATTTTTGGAGGTAGTAAGTCGGGTAGGAGTGGCAAAGACTTGTCAGATGAGTCATGGTAAATTGTTTCCCATTTAATTATCTTGGCACCCTCCCAAGTGCTCACCTGCATCTGCAGAGTTTCTAGTCACTGTGGCTTGACACAAGTTGCCTTTTCTGTGGCAGCACAGCCACCCTGAGTGAGTCCATCAGCACTGCTGCCCATATCCTCTGTCTGCTGACCCAGACCTCCACCAACTCTGCATGAGCTGCCAACACAGAACCTTTGTATCAGGAAATGAGTTGGTTCTTCAAGCAATTTATCATCACTTTGTATTGAGCTGGAAACAAGGACTGAGCTGTGTTTTGGCTAGCAATGTTTTCTGCCCTATACAGCAACGCAGTAAGAGTGTAAATGTTCACAAAGTGAAGTTCTCCATGGTCCACTTCATTGGTTTCAACAATGAAACTTGATCTCCCCCAGAAGACATGCTAAGTCCTCACAGTGCTGAATGAATTAGTATTTCGTGCACAGTTCAGAAAAAAGAGTTTTACAGGTTTAAATTTATATAGCATATATTTGAAAGAAAATGATTGAATGCCTATGGATCATGGAAAACACGTTCAGTTTTCTTTTCAGAGTATATAGGTCCTATGCTCAAGCAGTTTGCTATATGCAAAGTTTTCTAAATCTCTTTTAACAGATATAAATAACCTGATTTTTAGCTCACAGTGTTCCAAGTTTTATCAGCAGAATACTATGTCTCATGTACTCTTCCAAAGTCCAAACACAAATATATGCTGAAAATAAACTCTGCTACTTTGCTATCTCTACTTACTGGGATGTTCTTGCTTGCTTTTTAAACTCAAGCTAGTGCTGCATATTTATGGATTTGAATACAAACAGCATGAAAAGGAAGCAAAGAGAATTTTGTAAGTACCTTCTGTAAAGACACTCCTAAACAAAACTCTGGGAAAGGCTGACCTTCTTGCAGGTTTGCCTGTTCCTCTATCACAGTTGCACAGTGACAATATTTTTTGAAGGTGGAAAAGAGATACTGGACAACGGAATTTGCTCTTGATGGGTTTACTTTCCTTCTGGGTGAAGTTATTCAACTGCTCTGTTATGTTTCATCTTGTTTCCCCTCCAAGTGTCGGGACTACTTCTAGAGAAAATGCTGCGGGGAGTGATGACAAACAAAGCAGCACATAACCAGTAAGAAAATATGTGTTATCATTCCCATATTAACTTTCAAATCTGAAGATGAGTCTTAATGTAAAATGATTGGACTTCTTTCAAAGTAACAGGCTGCCCAGGGAAGTGGTTTAGTCACCATCCCTGGAGGTATTTAAAAGATGTATGGATGTGGTGCTCAGGGACATGGTTTAGTGGTGGACTTGGCAGTGCTGGGTTAATGGTTAGACAAGAATCATATCCAGCCAAGAGATCCATGATTCCATGTGCTGTGCAGGACTGCAAAGGCGAGTAATCCCAAGGAGGTCTGCTGTGGGCCCCCGAGCACTTGGAGCAGAGCTGTTGTGAAAGGGGACCAGCCTCTGAGATAAAGACATTCTGAGCAGTGGTGTCACCAGCCCAGCTGAGCCCTTGTCTCTGCAGCAGTGCAGGCTGTCCCAGTACTATGTCCCCTCTGAACCAGAAAGATTTTCCTGGTTTGCAGCTACCATTAGCTACCTGGACCACAGGCACAATATGTGCTGGGGGCTGCTTCCCTGCCAAGACTGCTCTGGGGGGACTGAGGCATTTTCCCAAAAGAGTTCAGTGTGAGAAGTCACAGTGCCTTCATGAAGCTGTTGCTGTCCCCAAAGCTCTCCCCACCAAACGAGCATCACCCTTGCTGGTTCTTGACCTGCTCCCCCAAACCCCACAGTCAGAGTTCCTACATTAGACAAGCAAGGGGAAGTTGCCCTTCTTGCAGCTTTGAGCTAAAAGTGACACAGGTTTCCAGGCTTTCTCCTCCATGCTTCCCACTCTGGGCTAAATTCCCTGTTTATCACTCCTCAGTCTCTGTTCCCCTGAAATAACCCATTTTCCCAGGCAGTGGCTGGGTGAGCTGGCAAAGACAGCCCTGTGCTTGCTCTCATGCTGAGGTCCACAGGCAATCAATCACTGGAGTGTCTGTTTGCTGCTGACAGAGGGATAAGTGCCTCCTCTTCTCTGGTTTCAAATTATTTCAAGCAACAAAAACAAATACCCCAAACCAATCTCTGAATGCTACTTGAGCAGCAGAGCCAGGGCCTCCAGACAGTAGAAGAGCAGCCCCTGAGCTGGTGATGCAGGGAGAGATGGGCTTGGGGCAGCCTCACTGAGATGTGATGCTGCACCAGCCAGGATGACCAGGAAGCCCCACTTGAGGAATCTGGGTCAGAAAATCACTTGCCTGTTTTATAAAGACTTGACCATAGGATTTTATACATGACAAACCTGTGGGGAGAAAGAGAAGCAGCCTGTGGGGCAGGATTGTCCACAGCTCTGGGGTGTGGAGGGAGAGGAGGAGTGCAGGAACAAGAACATCTGAGAGCCAATGGGTCTGCTAACATACCTTCCAGATATGAAAAAAATCTCACTGATAACAGCTATCATATTGATAAAAGACCCATGCTCTGGAAAAGTCTGAAGGCCTTTTGCTGGAAATAAGCTAAAAGGGGCCTAGGGAAGGTTTTCCGTGCTTTATTAAATTCTATATGCTTTATTCTAGTTTTTGTTGAACTTTATGTTCCCTGTAGTTTTAAAACATAAGCCCCAGAATTCTATTAGTTACAATTTGCCCTTATTCTAAAGAGAAAAATTGGTTCAAAACTTCTTTTCAAATATTCTATTTTTTTTATTAAGATTATTGAGCGACAACCTGAAAAATTAATATGGACAGAAATGTCAATTGCATAAACACCAGGTATGGATATTTACAGGTGTGAAACCAGGTGTAATAACTCATATTATACAGGCTTCCCAGGTCAAACAATCCATTGGAGGGAATAAAGAAGTTATTTTCTCTACCAAATGTTTTTTAAAAATTTATTTTGACAAATAAAAAGTAAGCATATTAATACACATAATTTTTCTAATTGAACATAGAAATCTATTTATTTTCTACAACTTCAAGATATCATTTATTACTGTCAGGTCCTGCTACCTCATGCCAATTAATTTATTAATTTTTAAGCAACCAAAGGAAGTGGATTTAGATGATACTTTGATATATAATTAATGAGCTCTGTATTACAGATGCTTTTGAGTCAAATAGCTGGGCCAGTCTGACTGGAGTGGTTTTTAGTGAAATATCACAAGAGCATGTGCTGAGCTATTGCCTGTCCACACTGGCCCTGAGGCAGCAGGTCAGGGCAGGAATGCTCAGAGCTGCCAGCATGCTTGGCTTCATATGAAGAGAGAAGTTCAGGGGCTTGTCTAGGGATGGTTGCAGTTAAACGTTCTCCATCCTTCCCATCTCTGAGAGTAGGAAGAGAGAACTGAGTGACCTGAGACACTTCCAATGCCACTGGCCAAAACTATAAGGAAAGTATTTTTCAACTGACAAATCCTGTCTGAATATGTTTTTATGTAGCATGGCAGAGTAGGATGGCCTAGAACAAAAAATAAGGTGAAATGTCACAGAACCACAGAATCTTCTGAGTTAGAAGGGACCCTTAAAGGATCATCAAGCCCAAGTCTGAAGTGAATGGCCCATGCAGGAATCAAACCCACAACCCAGTTGGTGTTATTAGCACCATGCTATGACCGACTGTACTGCAAGACATCCTCTGTGGAAATCAAGGCCATGCCTGTGGATTCAAATTTCACTGAAGACACCTTTAGATAGTACATTAGAAACATTTTCCTAACATCAGCAACCCCCTTTTCAATTTCTCTCCCAGTTCCTTTCCTAGGGAGACTGAAATTTAGCTACTACAGGGCAACACAGAAATTCTCCCTCACAAATCGGGGTTTGTATTTGCCTGGCACTATTGTCAGTAGTCATACAGGGTTTTATTTCCCATTCACAGGGTGTGACATGGTCCTTTTCTGGAGAAGCAGATTCAAGTTGAATCAGATGGGGTGAGGGAAAGTCAAGTAAGACACTCCACACCATTTAGGAGTTCATCACTTTTCTTGGGTCAGGCAGAGAGATCATCAAGGGGATGAGAAAGCTCTACCTTACCCCTCTTGTCTCAGTTTGGTCTGACTAGTGCAGTTTAAAGCAATTGTTCTGTATCAGCCAAGGGAAAATCCATTAAGGTCATAGGGAACAGGTGATTTCACAGTGCCATGGAATAGATCCATGTTCAGGAAGCTTCAGTGGTCTCCACTTGATCTTTCCAAGCTGTGTTTGCTCTCACCCTGGCCCCTAACAGACAAAGTTGGTAAAAGCCTCCTGTCATTCCCCATCTTTAAGATGATGTTACATTTTTCTCATTCCCACTGTCAGAATAAAATATCTAGTAATTTTTTGCACTAGTAGCAGCGTGAAAAATGTGAATACATTTTTTCAAAAGCATAAGAACAAACTCCAGCAATGGCTTGGCTTTGATTTGGTGGAGGGGGGTGCTGATGATTGTATCAATGAGACCAGGTGTTTTCATCTGCAGAGAGATTTATTCTGAATACTGAAAATATATTAAAATTATAGAATCATGGGGAGGGAGGGAAGGAAGGAAGGAAGGAAGGAAGGAAGGAAGGAAGGAAGGAAGGAAGGAAGGAAGGAAGGAAGGAAGGAAGGAAGGAAGGAAGGAAGGAAGGAAGGAAGGAAGGAAGGAAGGAAGGAAGGAAGGAAGGAAGGAAGGAAGGAGACCTTCACTGTCAGGCTGAGAGGCCTCTCATTCCCTGGATCCTCCTTCTGGCCCTTCTTGTAGATGGGTGTCACATCTGCCAACCCCAGTCAGCTGGCACCTCCCCAGCTAGCCAGGACCATACATGACTGAAAGTAGCTTGGTGAACTCTTCCAGCACGGGGAACTGTGCTGGCAATACACAAGAAGAGGCACTGGTACTGTAAATAGTGGAGCAAGAACCTCACTCCCCTTGTAGGAGCAGACAGGGACATGATTTTTCTTTCTATGTGGTATCTGCCTCATTTTAGGATCCTATACATTCAATTCACTCGGAGCTGTTTTATTCCAGCAGTGGGTGTCACACAACTTGCCACACAGCTGTTGTCAATTAATAACAACGGGATATTATAGTAAAATGAACAGCCTATTAGTTCACATCCTGATTTATTTTCACGCCTCGCTCTTGAGAAAACCAACAGGCAGCTGCACTGTGACTTTGAACTGGTCCCTATTCATTTCCTACTGGGGTGTGCTTGGACATCAAAATGTATTATGCATGCACAGCAGCTCAAAGGAGCCTCGTTCTTGCTTCAAGCCTGTGGAAATAATACACTGGATCGGATGGTTATACAAATGGTAGCAATTATGCAGAAATCAGCCCATGTTCCCTTGGTAATGGCACCTCATTAATTTCACTGAAACCTCCCTAAATTATACCAATGAATTCTCCTGTAAGTTTGGGTTTGGGGTTTTATTCTGTTTGTTTGTTTTTTCCCTTTCATAAGCAAATTGTGCTATAGAAAAGTACGAAGGGAACATTTCTGCTGGGTTGAAATAGATAAATTTCCCATCAGATAAAACAGCGGTGGTGAGAATAAGAGTTGTGATGTCTAGTACACACTAAAACTGTGGATGATAACTGCTGTAGAGAAAGTATTACTTTGACAAAAAAAGTTCAAGAATTAGTTCTAGAGGTGGCAGAGCCCAGTTTCCACTGGATTTCTGTAGGCAGTTGAATTGCATGAAGGTTGCACCATGAACTCACCATGTCAGTAAACATGACAGAACACTGTAGGGAGAAAGTAATAATATTAATTTTGACGAAAACTGCTATTAGCCAGTTGGGGTTTTTTTGTTGGTTTTTTTTGTTTTGGTTTGGTTTTTTGTTTTTTTTTTTTAGTACCAGATAATCTCCTTAGGAGACACTCTGACAGAAGAGAAGACTCTTCACTTGACCCTCTGCATTTTGCAGCTGAAAATCAGCCATGAAACACAACTCACAAGAGGCCTTGAAGACAGACAGAGCATCCATTGGCTCTTCACATGGATCCTCTGGCAAATGGTACAATCTGAGCTCTAGTTGGAGTAAGAAAATGAGTGGAAATGCAGTGCCTTTGAGACCTTCAGGAGTCTGGCAAATCGGTTTAAAACTAAACAGCAAGTTTGAAAATTCTTGATAATGGAGCTGATGGTTAACATATCCCTGCAGCAAAAGAGTTTGAGCTTAGTTTCTTCAGGAACCAAGCTAATTCAGGGATACACTTTTATTAATTTCAGCTTTCACATCAAGTTTTCTTCACATTTTGTCACCTTGTCCTGTTGATGGAGGGGCTTGGTGGGTACCTGGCAGCTAGCCAAGGTCCAATACATTTACTTTACAGAATCACAGAATAATGAGGTTGGAAGAGACCTCTAAGATCATCAAGTCCAACCTATGCTCTAACACCTCAACTAGACTATAGCACCAAGTGCCATGTCCAGTCTTTTTTTAAATGCATCCAGAGATGGTGATTCTACCATCTCCCTGGGAAGAGCATTCCAGTACTTTATTATTCTTTTGGTGAAAAACTTTTCCCTAATATCCAACCTATACCTTCCCTGACGTAGCTTGAGACTGTGTCCATGTGTTCTGTCACTTGCTGCCCGGTGGAAGAGACCGACCCCCACCTGTCTACAACCTCCCTTGAGGAAGTTGTAGAGAGCAATAAGGTCACCTCTGAGCCTTCTCTTCTCAAGGCTAAACAACCCCAGCTCCCTCAGTCATTTCTCACAGGACTTGTGTTCCAAGCCCCTCTCCAGCTCGTTGCCCTCCTCTGGACACGCTCAAGCATCTCAACGTCCTTCCCAAACTGAGGGCCCAGAACTGGACACAGCACTCAAGGTGTGGCCTCACCAGTGCCGAGTACAGGGGAAGAATGACCTCCCTGCTCCTGCTGGCCACACCATTCCTGATACAGGCCAGGATGCCATCAGCCTTCTTGGCCATCAGGGCACACTGCTGGCTCATATTCAACCGGCTGTCGACCAGCACCCCCAGGTCCCTTTCCGCCTGAACACTGTCCAGCCACACCATCCCCAGCTTGTAATGTTGTAGGGGATTTTAGTGGCCAAAAAACTTTTATTTTTACTCTTTTTCAAAATTCCTTCTCTGACTATTTACTCTGATAGTCTCCATATCTGATACCCCTTATTTTCTCTCTCTTCTGCTGAGATGTTTCTTATGTAAATAAACATTCACCCATGTTTTTATTAAGCTTTAGTTTTTTATTTGCTTATTTTTAATTCAACAGTTGTACTACTTAATAATTTTATTTTGCTTCACCTTTCAAAGTCCATATTCAGTTTTTACAAATGCAAGACATTATTCATTTAATTCTTGAGGTACACATGGTACTTCCAACAAATGCAACAATAGTCTTTCCTCTAACAAGCTTACAGCTCGAATGATAGATGATAGAAGAAGCCTGAGCTGGGGGCAATCACAGAATTATAAGTCTTTCACGGTATACACTTGAGAATTAATTGACCACAGGATGTATATAGATCATCACATCCTTGATGGCATGTGACTGTGTAATCAGTGTCTGATAATGGCTTCAAGACATCAAAGCAATGAGGTTTTAAAACAACCTTCTTGTTAGAGCTGTGGGAACAACAAAATAAGTCATCCTTAAGCTGGACCCTAGTGTGTTTCCAAAAATGACTGTGAGATGATGCTGCCTGCAGCAATGGGAGAGTGGAATTTTTTTTTTTAATTTTACTTTTTTTCCACAGTGTTTTTTGTATTTGCTTGTTGTGAGCAGGGAGGGAAAAGGGCTTTTCACAGTGTAAGCTTACAGAAGGTGAATGTCAAGCACAGCACCCTGGGAACGGATGAAAAAGTGCCACCACAAGATCTAGCAAGAAAGCAGGGTCATTAAATGCTTACCTGCACCTGTGGCAGCTCCCATCCATGCCTAAGAGGTGAAAGTATTTGGTTTACTGCATAGGAGATGGACACTGTGCATTAGACTGATCCCAGTGGATCACAGACTAACCCAGTGACAGCTGTCAATCTGCCTTCAGAGCAGACAGCACCTGCACTGCTAACTTGCCAAACTACATTAAAATAAAGCATAAACTATTTTCCAAATAAGCAGTTGTTCTAGCTTTTAGGGAGCAAGTAAAAGCAGGGAGGAGAAGGAAGGGGGTCTGCAGGTCAAAAAGAGAAGTAGGGGCACATGGCCAGAAGATGATCTCACAATTGACTGTGATCTGCTTTTGAAAAATAGTTTCTACTCCATCTGCACCAGTATATTTGATGATAAATTATACTGCTGGTAGAGTGGCTAGACATCTTAAGACCAAATTAAAGGGTTTATTTGATTATTTGGGGATAAAGCATTTGTGCAGGCAAAGCATAATTAAATACCACGCTCTCTACAGCCCTCAGAATGTTGCTGCGAGGTTAAGGTATTGTCTTTTTGCCTCCCTTGTGCACTGATTGAATTTTGCCTACACACATGTTCACACACACACACAGAGTCTGTCAGCTTGCTGGATTTGCCACTTTTCTCCTGATTTGAAATAGTCTTTCCTTACTGGAAAAAATACTTCTGTTCCACTGCCGAAAGCTTCCCAAATACTGGTAGTGTTCAGGGAACAATGACAGGGAATGGTTTATTCATCCTGTGTGTTTCTGTCACTGACCATACCTAGAGACTGAATCCTGTTTGAAATACAGACGTGATTGATTTCTGACTGCCTAGAAAAACAGATATCTGAATGCAAAGGCTGAAAGGGAACCTGGGGTATAACTGTAGTCTTTAAATTTTTTTGGGGGTTTTAAGTAGGAAAAATTTTTCTGCAGTGCTACATTGCAGGGAAGTCCAGGAGTTTCTGCTTGATGGCTTTGGAGCCCCAGATCCCAGGAGCCAGACTGTATGGAGTCTGCTTTCTCCCTCTTTTCTGCCATACCTGACCTAACGCAACTGAATGTATCATCCTGTCACTGCACAGAAGCCAGGCAACATTGTTTTGATGGAGTTTTTAAAGCACGTAATTATGGCACATAATTATTTCTACAAAAGCCCTCCTCAGCTTCTCCATTCTGTACCTACTTCACTGTCATTTGCAAGTCGACTTTTGCAGCAGGGCTGCTGAAACTTTGACAAGGAAAGTGTGGTTTTTAGGGCAGTTAGGACAAGGGTGAAGAGACGGAGAAATCTTGACTCCATGTTTCAGAAGGCTGTTTTATTATATTATGATATATATTATATTATATTTAAAAAACCACACTAAAACTATACTAAAAGAAAAGAGAGAAAGAGGCATCAGAAAGCGAGACAGGAATAGAAAAGAATGTATAACAAAAGCTTGTGACTCCCAAAGAGTCTGAACCAGCTGCCTCCTTGATTGGTCATTGTGTAGAAACAGCTCACATTGACCAATCAAGTAAGCACCTGTTGCATTCCACACTAACAGATAACAATTGTTTTCATTTTGTTCCTGAGGCCCTTCAGCTTCTCAGGAGAAGAAAATCCTGACAAAAGGATTTTCATAAAATATAATAACTACAGGAAAGGGCTCCAGCTGTTTCTGCAATCGCTGTCTACCACCCCGTCCGTGCCTATCCAGGGAAGCTGGTCAGCTTGTTATATAGCCCAGTGGGGGGCAAGGCTGGCCTTTGGTGAGCACCCAGCAGGCAGGGATCTTTCTCTGAGCAAGCACTTCCGAGCACAACTGCAACACAAACATATTGGCAAAGCAGTATTTGAAATAGAGACAGGATTCTGCCACAAACACTGTCAAGAGCTCCTTCCCCCTCTCTGTTGTGAGGAGTTTGATCTCTCTGTGCACCACTTTCACCAAATGTCTTTCGAAGTACACTCAGGGGTTCTGAGAATTTTCAAGAGTTTCAAGTGCATTCCTCCTATGTTTTGAATGCAGACACAATAGTAACATCTTGATTTTCTTGAAGAGTTTTGTTAATGCATTTCATAATGATTTGACTTGCTCTCTACTCCATATTTTTAGATGTCTTTCTGGAAATAGAGATGTATTTTCCCTCATGAGAGAGTGAAGAGTGTTTACTCCTCAGCTCTTTAGATCTGCTTCACCTAACTCCATCTTTTTTAGGATAAGCCATTGATACCAGTGTTGGGGAAATACAGTACATCAAACTTTCTGAAACAAGGCAGGAGAAAAAAAAATCTGGGGTGTGATGGTTCTAGCATGGGGTGACACAACACTGATGCCACGTCTTGGTGATGGAAAGAAGGATTCAGCAGTCATCACTGCTGAGGCCCTCAGAGGCACTTCTCACTCACATCTGGAGCTGGCATCCATAGCCTGTTTCCCAGAAAACCACCGGTGGTGAAACACATGGCAAACTATAGCATATGTCTAAATTCATGAGAAAAAGTACTCAAAATCCCTTATGTAGGCATATAACAATCCAAGCTCCCTGAAGGGAGGAAGAAATGAGGTAAAATCCAGCATGGATGAGGAAGCAAGAGGACGAGATGGGACAGCCCCCCTGCCAGCAAGATGTGTGATCAGTGAAAGGGTCTCCAGAACAATAACACAACACCATTGACCTGGGCATCAAACATCACCTTGCTGTTGAGCAGATATTTTGGCAGTCAATTCTGTAGGGAGGTTCTGTCCTGAAAACTGCTCACTCATTGCTTCATGTCTGGAATAAAAGCAGAGCCTGAGGGAAGTTTCATCCTCACAGGTGCAAAGGCCTTCACATAAAACATGACTGGAGGTGACATCAAAGAAAGTTCTTCTTGCCCAGCCTTTGTCTGGTCATCCAGCTTCCCTCTTGCCACCCCAGAGTCTACTTCATTTCAGTCACCTAGAATAGGAAATTCATTATTCCTTCATGTTCATACACAGATAATGGCCCAGTCTCAAAAATAATGATGGTTTCAGATTAAGCCAAGCTTAGCTTTTGCCCTGAGTATGGACTTCAGACCGACCCAAGTTACATGTAAGCTCTTTGTGAGGCTGGTTTTCAACTTTCCAATGAGCAAAATGCCTCTTTGGATACAGACCCGTGCCACTGCATCTGCCTTGATTTGAAAGGAAATGATTGCTAAGCTCTTGAATCTAAAACATATTTTTTGCTTCTTTAACTTATAAACAAAGGAAAAAAGGGTGTATTGATAGCTGCTGTTAGGCAAGAAGACATCAAAATGTGCTAAAATAGTTTTTTAGCAGTCTGCCAGAGCCTTCAAGTTTTTTTCACCTAGTAAAAATTTCGGATAGTAGCAAAGACTGATTCACATGGTTACTGTAGGCAATTAAGGAATTTCTATAATATTTTGCCACTTTTTGAGTATCTTACGCCATATGTAATTCACTAGGAGTTCTAACATCTGTCATTTCCTTGGGAATACTTCACTTGTCAGAAATTAAAAAGCATTACTACTAATGAGATATTCTGATTCAGATTGTCATTTCCAATTCTAAATATGAAAGTAATTACCAGTACATATGACCCCCACACAACTGAACAATTTTATTATCATTCTCAGTACTTTTGTTTTTTCTTGTAAAAGATAAACCTTTACCATAATGACACCCTTATAGTCAAGTGGAAGACATTTTATAGACACGAAGGAATGAAATAATTGCATCCGTGATTTCACAATATTTTCTGCATGAAAGAGAAAAAAATAAATACAAAAAGACAGTTATTTAAGTTCTAATGTACAGTCATATAAGTCAGCTTTTGGTTTTGTTTCCAAATGCATGGAAAAAATACCTAGAAGCAGAAAACACAGTTTCAACTTAGTCTCTGAAAACTGCAGCAACAGCAGGAATGTTTGTGCTACTTGTAAATCTCAATAAATGAAGTGTTGTTTCTTTTCATCATACCAATATCTCACTTTGCAAACAACACAGCTATCCATGAGACAATTTTTAAAATACAAGCAGCAGATTCATAAGCAAGCTGGATTTCAGGGATAAATTTTGCTATATGCAAACCTCATTTCCATCTCCTGCTGTGCTTTTCCCTTTTCAGCAGACCTCTTGCAGTAGACAGAAGTTCCTGTTGGCATGGTCATCCATCTTACTATTTGGCCCTCTCAACCTTGGATGCTCTATATTGCATATCCTGTATTTGACAGAGTATAAGATGTGTCAGAAGGGAGTCAACAAGTAAGCAGACTTTTAAAGACTCTCCCTTTATCTAGCACATGTAGTTGGAATTATCTGAATCATTGCTCATTTATACAACCTGTTCCTATTCTGTAATTTGATGCCTCTGCACTGTACACTATAATGTCTACACATTATAACACTCCACTCTATGGCCTCTTCAGTGTTTTACAAGTTGTTTTTAGATGAGTATTAGAAAGTATATTGATAGTGAGGATTAAATAAGAGTATTTCTTCACTACTTACTACTAAGTACTGAGAAACTGTATTTTGAACAAACTGCTCTGGTTTATTTTAAGAGAAAAATATTTCAGAATAAAGCAAACTACTGGATATCTGGTTAGATCAATATTCAGACAGACACTGTGTCCCCTTTTTCCATTTCATGTCCATTTGAATGACAAAAGAAGTTGGAGGATTTTTGCCCAACTTCTCCCTTTCCTGAGGATAGGACCATGTGAGAAGATTAAGAGAGAAAGGATTTTCTTGGGTCATCAGATCTAGCTTTCTGTTATCCCTATTAGCCATGTCACACACATTTTTCCATAAAGAGACAAGTATCTAAGTTTATTTTTCACTCATATCAGCGATTATCTACTGGTTAGGAACATTGGGCTCATTTCCACTTGGAAATTATTCTTGTTCTTGTTTATTTCCAGGTTTATTTAGGTCAGTTAAATGCAATGAGATCCTTTGGTTAGCTGCCAGAAAATGGGCTTTCCTTTCTTCTGATTCTCCTCTCCTCCTTACCCTTGTTCTTACTCCTCTTCAGACAGAACAGATCATCACAACCATGAGCTGTGTTTTGGGTGGGACCTTATCAGTGGTTCTCAGAGGGTAAATAAGGCTTTTCCAGTGTCTGCTGAAAGCATTCTGCCTGACCCAGCCACAGGCCCCGTGTTGGCCTTCCCACGGTTCCATCTCAACCTGCTCACCCTGCAGCTGCTTAGAATAACAAGGTCTTGTTCCTTCTTCCTTTGTTTCCAGCTGATGAACTCCAGCTCACAGCAGGAATTTTAGCTACTTAGCGACCTTGTCATTTTGACTTTTATAATGTCATTATTTCTTTATTATGTCAAGATTTAAAGTAATCCTTTTGTTTCTGTACTGTTCCTCCCTCCCAGCTGTTACCACCAAGAACTCATCAGCATGTTTCTATTTTTTCTGCCAAACCCTAAGATATTTCTGAGTCCCACATCCAGTACCCAAGGAATTTAGTTCTTTTTTCTACTACTGATTAGTTCCCCTTGCCCCTTGCATTTTGTTTATCAGACATTTCCTTAGTTATCATATACAAATTAACACACAAAACTGCAGCCTTATTAATCATTTCCAGTGAGAAAATGTTTAACCTAAGTCCAGGCAGATTTAAGCTATTTCACTCCTCTTTTATCAAAATTTAATTGAATCATGAGGAGTAAGTATTAAGTTAGACTGACAAAATCGACTGTCAGGAGATGGCAAATCTACATTGTTTCCCCATCTAGTTCCTTACCTTTAATTATGCTTTTAGAATGATGGGATGAATATTGCCTAAGTTTCTAGTTTGACTGCATTATCAGCATTTTGAATTCAAATTTGTTTATGGGAATTGGCATATTTTATCATCAAGTTAAGAGTTACTGGGCTCACTTGAAAACACAATAATGCTTAATTATTTGTAAGGTTTTCTGTGATGGAATATGTCTATTAGAGCACCTATTCTGCTGAATAAACTTCTTATTTGATTTAAAGTACATTATGAAGTCTAAGTGAATGCCATTTTTCCACCGTCATAACCTTCTTGATTTTCAAATTGTCTTTTTTGTTATTGATCTGCTCTTTCATTTTTATCTGATCAGTCTAAGGAATGCCTGCTTCTCTATATAGAGAAATATAAAGAGAAAATCCTGGAAAATTATGCCTCACTGTATTTTTCAATGATTCTTCATTCTACATTTGAGAAGGGAGTTTCCTCATTCATATTGCAATTCTTAAAATGTTTTTAACTCGAAGAAGTACTCAAATATTAATCTACTCAAATGCATTCACACAAGCAAGCACAGATATTAACACGAGGGGGAAAAATCCAGCCAAAGATGTGTGTGAATTAATTGTGAATCACACAGTACAACAGCACATTTGTTTTTTTTAAAACAAGTACAAAAATCCTTTCTCACTGCCACCCTTACAAGTGTCTCAATAATCACCTGAAGCATTTAGCTTCACACGTTGGAGAACTAGAGAATTTGACCGAGTTGCTAGACTGAAGGGAAACAAGACATACAAAGGAAGAAGCTGGAGGTTTTCAAGACAAGATGTTGCCAGGGTTACAGGAATTTGCTCATGCAATCCTCTCCACCACACTTGAACTATTCCAGAGCTGCTTCCTGTGCCTGCACAAGGAAATAAGAGCATACACCAAGGTCTTGAGAATGTTATTTCCAGACAAGGAGAAACACAAGATGCTGTGTTCAACACTGTTTTCAGCTCATTTTGTTCCCTATTCCTTATCAAACCAAATAGTCTATGTCATAAAAAAAAAAAAAAAAAAAAAAAAAAAGAAGAAGAAGAAGAAGAAGATGATCTTGGTTTGAGAGAGCTCTTCAGGTGGTCAAGATGTTTTGTTACTGTTTCCAGAATGACATTATTTGAGCAGAGACTTAACATTTCATACTGGACTTCATGGTAGTGCTGAAGAGTTGTAGAAAAGGAAACCTACTTTTTAAGTGTGTATTCATTCATATTTCACCTTATCAGTATCCAATCAAAATAAAATATTTGTTGTAAAAGGCTACACTGTGAAACTCCTTCAGAGGAAGACAGATGTTAAGATTTGAACCATGTGGAGCTTCCCTGGCTCTGCCTGGACTTACACCACAGGTCCCTGTCCCCTGCAGGACACTCAGCATCCTGGTCATTGTCACCTCCTAGTCCTGACTGCCCCTGTGTCTTGTGTGAACCTCAAAGTCACATTGCAGCAGTTTCTCTGCTGCTGCCAGATGGATTCTGGACGTGACTTACTACCTTGCTTCCTCTGGGACTGCCACAGTCACCAACCCACCCCTACTCAGAGCCTGTGGGATAGTGCCCATTGCAGAGGGCAAACCAAACCCGAGCTCCAAAGGCACCAAGGTGCAAAGAAAGCTCAAGTCCTGAGGGAGATGTGATGAGAATTATTCTTCTCTCTTTCATTCTTCCAGACAGCTCTGATTTTCCAGGCTGGGGATCAGTCCCGCTCAGCCCAGTCTGTCGGGAGCCCGACACAGCTTTTCTGTTGGACTGTCCTTTGAGGAGGAAGAATCATGGTAGCATATGCAGTAGAAAGCCTTGCAAGCCAGAGGAGAAGTTTATTCTGCCTGGGAAGGTGCTTCTCTTGTCATATTACAACCACCACATCATAGCAGCTACCAGTCATGCTTCTGAGCTTCCCTGGGCATCTGCAGGGCCCAGGAGAAGCCAGCAGTGTGTGAAGCTTGATTTCATCTCAGAGACATCCAAGTAGGTCTCTGGATGCTGATTGCTACAGATCTTAGCACACCCACAGGGTATAAGAAACTAACCTCAGTTTCCATGGGTGTCCCATAAAGCATCCCTTTCCTCAGACTGTGCTTTCTAGTTCTAGCCTTTGCTTTGTTTTTCATGGCCAGCCATTAATTACCCCATTGATTGATGCAGAAAGTTGTGAGGATAGGTTGCTTTTGGCATCAAGCAACTTTTGAAAAAAAAAAAAAAAAACCTTCATTAAGGAAAGCCAGTGGTGTGTTTTGTCTGGGGCCCCTATGGACAGAACCAAAAGACCTGTTGGACCCCCTAGTCAGGCTGAGACCAGAATGATCTCACGTGCTGTAATTTCATTATGAAAATGCACCTCAGCAAAGCTGCATTACTTGAGCATGTCTTACCTGGGTTTTTGTGAGAACTCTTAGTGAACTTCCCAGCACACCTGAGTTTTGAAGGACTCACACAGAAAGAGGCAGGAACAGGTCCAGCCTGCTACAGGCACTCTGCCATTGTGACTGTACATTACACAAATGTAATCCCAACAGTCCCAGGGCTGCTCAGGCACATACATCCAAAGAAATGCAGTGTTCAGAACAGAGGCATTACACCTTGCATCATGGCATCCACCCAGCCCAGCTGCCTTTTGCACAACCTGGCCCCAGAGCCTCTGGATTCCTGACTCCACAAGCAGCTCCTAGTGCTCAGAGCATAAGGGCAGAACGTGAGCTGTGCATTCACCACCTGCCCCTAAAGGCAGCTCTCCTGGTTCCCAGCCCTGCCTTATTACTGAGTGGGGTTCCTGTTAGGCACAGAGGAGGAATCTGAATCCCTGAAGGAGGAGGAGGAGATGAGGACAAAGATTATGCTGGAGTGAAAGCTGGGGCACGAGAACTCATTGTATGACCTTGAGTTGCATTGTTCACTGTGGAGACACATCGGGCTCGTCACCTCTCCTTTGTTCCTGTTCCAGCTGAGCACTCAATGTTCCAATTCTCTCCTAATCAGCATCATCCTTTGTGAGCAACACAAAGTTTCCCATTTTCTAGATACATCAAAATAATGCCTTGATTTAATCTCCTTCCTGCAGAGAAACAGAGGGAGAAAGACCTTCTTCCATCTCTGTCCCTATACTGTGAGCCGTTTAGTACAGCCTTATTGACAATACTCAGAAAAAAATCTAGCTCACTGCCTTCAGAACTGAAAAGCAGGACAATCAGGAATAGCTTAAAATCTATGCTGTCACTACTTTAAAAGCCCTTTAAGGGACAGCTCTTAAACCCAGCATCAGAACAGAGGCATGTCCAGGCAGAGAATAGCTTAAAATCCTGTGTGACAAGCTTACAAAACCCAGGCCCCCCCATCTCATTTGTTCTGAAGTTTTTTCTCCATAGTCTTGGACTCACTAAGTAACTGCAAACAGCCACTGAAGACAGATTGTCTTCTTGAAATGAGGGTCTAGTACTGGGTGACACTCAGCACTAGTAGAACCATAGTTAAAATACCCCAGCTGGATAGAGACAATATATGTCTGCTAGACAATAAATATCTTTTTGCAAGCAGTTTGTATTGGAAGTCTTGAAAATCATGCAATATAGTTACTTAAATGCTTGGCTCAGCTACTGAAAAGAGACAACTCCAGATATGAAAAGACAGTGTCAGTTTGTGGGAACTTTATTGCATGGTCTGATGGTCTTTGGGGCAGCAGAAGAGAACCTGTGCAGGAAACAAGAAAACAGGCAAGCAAGCAGTGATCCTGACAAATGGCACAGCAACTTATTCTAATTAACTAAATGTAATTACTGGAGTCAGACAAACTGTCTTTTTACAATGAGCCAACAAAATCAATACCAAGGATTAGTCATAGCAAATTTAGTAGTGCTGCCTGTTAGGAAAGTGGCTGGCCATTTCTTATTAGAAAACCTGCTTTTGATCGAAATATTCCTTGCACAGCTTCATCTGTCTGAACTGAAATTGTCCATATGTGATATCTAATTTTGACTAATTTTTCCAGAAAATGTTATCAAAAAGAGCATAACCATTTCCAAGAATCAAAGCAGTGAACAGGATACTGCTTAGCCCTGTAACTTTCCAGGACAATTATTTTCACCTTCTTACCCTTTGCTTCAGAGGGGGTACTTAAAATGCAGTAGGAAGTGGAAGCTAGCATCAGAAACTGGAACTGTGCTTCCCATAGGGTCCCGCTAAACTCAGCTAAGCTTCACAGCCCTCAGACACTCCACAGATGCTCTGGAGTGTTTGACAGCTGAAACGCCCAGAGGTACAGCCCTCCCTGAGGACAGTGCACCCATTTCCCTCACTGACGCAATCCAGGAAACTTCTCACCATGCAGGAGCACTGGGAAACTCCCCTGAACAGCTGCTGTGAGTCATCTGGGACCTACCTGGGATAAACAAAGAATTTGTACTTAATTGTACCTTAGGTGGCACTCAAGCAACCCGAGGGAGGGAGCAGCTCTTTATGAATAAGGGATGCAAATCAAAATCACAAGAAATACAAAGACTGGCCAGGTACAGCAAATTCAGACCTGGGCCTGGGACAGGAAGAAGAGGAGGCTGGGGCAGAGGAGACAAAGGACCAAAAGCTCAAGAGCTGGGCCCATGGGAACCTCATGAGGTTAAACAGGGCCAAGTGCAAGGTGCTGCACCTGGGTCAGGGCAATCACCAGTATCCAAAGGAAAGCTGGACAGGAGTTGGCAAAGTTAGACTGACAAAATCTACTGTCAGGAGATGGCAAATCTACATTGTGTTTTACACCATTCCCCATCTAGTTCCTTGCCTTAATTATGCTTTTAGAATGATGGGATGAATATTGCCTAAGTTTCTAGTTTGACTGCATTCAGCATTTTGCATCCCAGAAGGCCACCTATAGCCCGGGCTGCATCTAAAGCAGTGTGGCCAGCAGGGTGAGGGAGGGGCTCCTGGCCCTCTACTCTGTGCTCACAGACCCTACATGAGGTACTGCATCCAGCTCTGGGGTCCCTGACACAGGAAGGACATCAGCTTGCCAGAGCGAGCCCAGAGGAGGCCAAAAATTATCAGAGGACAGCAGGACCTCTCCCATGAAGACAGGTTGAGAGAGCTGGAGTTGTTCAGCCTGGAGAGAAGGCTGGGGGCGACCTTATAGCACCTTCCTAAAGGGGAAGGTACCTAAAGGGGGCTACAAGAGAGCTGGGGAGGAACTTTTTGCAAGGATGTGTAGTGATAGGCCAAGGAGTAATGGCTTTAAACTGAATGATGGTAGGGTTTGGTTAGATATTGGGAAGAAATTCTTGACTGTGAAGGTGGTGAGGCACTGGAACAGCTTGGCCAGAGAGATGGTGGATGCCCCATCCCTGGAAACATTCAAGGTCAGGCTGAACAGGGCTCTGAGCAACCTGGTTTATTTGAAGATGTCCTTGCTTACTGCAGAGGGGTTTGGTCTAGATGACCTTTAAGGGTCTGTCTCAAACCATTCTACGATTTTATCTCGAGGCAAGCACCCAGGTGGTGTCTCTAGTCCATATTCTCTGGAGGCTCTCACACATATCAGTGTCCTCTCCAAGGTGGTTTCCATGTGGAAAAAATTCCCTCAGTGAAAGCCAGACAGAAACTTCAATGCAGTCCAAGAGGTTCCTGAGTGCAATGAGGAACTCCAGGACAAGGGGAAGAACAAGGACTGGAAGGAAGCAGAGGATATGGCACATCACAAGGCAGGAGAAAATACTGCTATGAGTGACAGAAAAAGATTAATATTTCTTATAAAAGCAGAATTCTAATCAATACATATTAAAATGTCAGTAAGGCAAAATAAACACATTAATTTTATTAATCCTCTTCTCTTCTAGCATGTGTGCTGACTATTCCTAGCCCAGAACAGAAGATGCAACCAAGCTTTATCCAACCAGGCAACGAAGCCATCAATAACCCTGTCACCACTATGCCTAAGGGAATTCTCTCCTAACCCATTTAAGTCTCAGTGAGCTTAGGAATAGCTGTCAGAGCAGACCTTCATGATCTTTCTAGTAATCTTTTCAGGCCACTGGGGAAGAAATAAAATTGAACATTTTATTATCTGACCTGCTGTGGGTTTGGGCTTGGTTGTTTTTTTCATTTCTTATTTGAGAAATCCAGCCTTTTAAGGACTGTCTTCAAAATCTTTCTACTCATTTTCTTGGGTGGGGCCTTCAAAGGGAAATATAACCATGATCATACATGTCTACAGAAATGACTCTTGAACCATTTTTTGTCACTTCCCTGCTGGAGAGGAACACTTCTCCATCCCAGTGAGAACTGATTGGAGCTCTTAATCAGTCCTGTACCAGTGTGATATTGATTAAACATGCACTAGAAGACAATTTAACCTGCTCTGGCTTACTTTACCCTGAGATGGACAAAAAGACCTCATATTTGCTCCATCTTGGGGAGCAATCACCTCAGAAATCATCACAGGTATTCCAGCAGGAGTGATCTGTCTTCAACCTCAACTTATGTTGCACAAATTCTTAGCACAAGCTTGTCCCAGAGCATCTCTTTGCTGCCAAACTTTAGTGCTAGTAATTAAAAAAAAAAAAAAGGGAGAGAGAGAGAGAAATGAGGAAAACACAACAGGTGCTGCTGTATTTCAGTAGTTGTCAAACATTTGGGCTGGAAATGTTGGGTAGGCTACAAACACTGAGAGATGAACAACATAATCTACAGTCTTTATTGATACTGGGTTTCCCTGTAATATCTACCTGCTATGGGAGAAGGCCAGCTTATTTCCTCTGTCTCCTCTCCTGTGAATCTGAATCCTGAAAATGCATGAAAAAAACCCCAGAAAAAGCAGTTCAAACATGAGTTAAGTCATGCTTTGTCAAAAAGTGACATAAATTTGCATGGACAAGAAGGCTAAACACAGGGGAAGTATTATAATGCAGCACAGAGACAGGAAACTCTCTTAGTTTAATCTCAAAATAATTTAGCTTTAGTGTTCTTAAAAAGCAGGTGTCATTGTACAGTACTGAATCAGACATGCAGAGCTGTGACTGATGAGAAGCTCAGCCAGCAGTCCATCCTGGCATTCCTGCTCTTTTGCTTCATGAGACAGAGCCCCTGATGTGTCTGCTACTTGTCCATAGCAGTCATGAAGACAGGCATTGCCAGTACTACACCATCTCCCATCTGCACTGGTGGGAAAGGAGCCATGAAAAACCTGGAGACACACTTAATGCTGAGAATCTCAAGTCATTCTTCACAAAATATGTTGAAAACCTGAAATTTTGTTTCAATGTATGCCAGTTATCAGATAACCTGATTTTTTTTTCAAGGCAGCTTTTTAGCTGATTCACATCCTGGGGAAAAGCCATGGTGCAAGGACTGTTCCACAAGCACCTTTAGAAAACTGCTGCTGTGGTATAAGATGTAGCAAAGGACTAATCCCATTTCAGACAAGTGTAAGGAGAGGGAGGGGAGAACAGAAACCCACTTTCCTCTCCTCATCTCAAATTGCAGCATTTAATGATGTCAGTAGGGCAGCGGTCAAGTCTGGCTGAGAGCCTCTCACATAAGTTGTTCCATGGCAAAGAAGGAAACTCAGGAGACGAAAGCCCAGGCAGGCATCACACCTGTGATTCTCTTCCCTTGGCAGGCACACCTGCCTTTAGGGAGTGTAAGGGTCACCTTAAGGAAATACAGCAAGCAGTGTGAATAACTTTTTTACCCACGCTAGGTCGGTTTAGATTTGCTGCCCAATTTTTTTTAATTGGAACATTGTTACAACATTTTGATACAAGAAATAATCACTGATGGGACCTGGTAATTATCTAGAGATAGATAATTAGATAGGTATCTCTGCAACTTTTTGTTGCAGAGATCACAAAAAGAAAAGAAAGAAATGATAAAACATCAGCTACGGTGTAGCCCATTAACTTGATGCCTTCAAATTCTTCTCAGCTTTCATCTCTTTTTATTTTAGTTGCTGCTACTCATCTCTGTGTAGCCTCCTGTGGTTCCTGATCCCTTCCATCCAAAAGGCATATATTAAACCTTAGAACAGTGTCAGGCTTTTTCCCAATGAACAATTGTCAAAAAAAAAAAAAAAAAAAAAAAAATAAAAGAAAAAGAAGAAAAATATTAAAAATTGACAACTTTTTAAAGTCACTGCATAACCTTACCCTCTGGCTTATGTTACTTCCAGCTCCCAAACACCTCCTACTCTTGTAAGAATCAAATACGGAATATTTTTCCTTTCATATGATGTGTCTTCCTGTGTCTTCCTTATTCCAACATGCATTTGTTGTCATCCTTGTAAAAATTAAAAATGCAGCTGATCTTTATAAGAACATGAAGCTTGAGCAGAAAAAACCTCATGGGGCTCATGTGTCTCTGTTCCCTCCAGTCCTAGTCTCTTCCTTTCATCCTGGGGATGAGAATACAGACAATATGGCTGTTTGAAGGACACTATAACCTTCTCTTTTCCAACCCCAGGTGGCTGAAATGCTCCCCAGTTAATGCCATAAGGAGTCCTTTCTTTGCAGCTGTCTTGATGCACAGCTGCTTGGCTCTCTGCATGGTTTGCTGGTGACAGGACAGAGCTGTGCGCTCTGGGCCCCACCCCTGAAAGCCACCAGACGGAACAAGAGCAAGGAGTTGGATATTTAAACAACACATGCTCTCTAACCCTGAGCCCTGTGAATAATGACAAAGTTTAAATGCCAAAGCTCTCATAGCCTCGTACTTTTGTCATCATGAGCTATTTCACGGTGACAAATTGCATTCGTGCTTCTTGTCTCTCATGGCCAAAGCCAGCCTTGATCTAAAGACCCACCAGTTTTGGTGACACTCATGCCCAGATTTTCATAGTGCGCTAAAACCTTCATAATATCTGGTTCCATTTGTATCAAAGAGGAGATCTGGCCTCTTAATGGGTCTATCATAGTGAGACTAGAGAAAGTCTAATGAAATCCATGCTGGGATATTTCATTATCTTGCAGGCAATAAAACCATCAAAACAAAGCCATTCATTATCTTTCCTATTAGGGAAGAAAACAAGTGATCTATATCATTTAGATTATCTCATTGTCCTCCCTGTTCAAAAATGATAGCAGCATAATGAACATTAAAAAAGGCAATGTATATTATTCACTTGTTTCTTTCCACAGCAAGAAAGCAGTGCCTTAGAAGGAAGAATAAGCTTGAGGGCTCAGCTGCATAAAAATTGCCTATTTTACAGCTCATTGCATTGTTAAGTAACATTATAGTGTAATTTGGCCTTTGGGATATAGTTTTACATAGGGTAGACTAGCACTTGCAAATTTTTTTTTATATTCTTTTCCCCCAAATATGTTACACATAACCAAATTCAATATTTGGATTTTCAAATCTGCACTAAGTGGAAATGATTATGAGCACACATGACAGTAGGCTGCTTCTGGACTCCAATTCAAAACCACAATTTTTTCTAAAGTGATATATTAAACACATCAGAATTGCTCATCTCTACTGTCTATCCTTTTAAAACAAATTATAGGGTCTTTATGCTAAGAGCTCTGTCACATTGACATGCCATAAGGCTGTGATTGTAGTAAGAGATTTTGGAGGTTAAAAAAATACAAAAATTAGTATAATAATTTTTGTCCTGTTTTCATAAGAAAAAAAATATTTCTGTGAATAAAAAAATTAAAATATATTTTGAATATATTTTAAATGAAAAATAATAAAATATATTTTTCCCTATCCCTTCCTCAGTCTGTCAGTTCTCACAACTTTCAGGAAATTTCCAAACAAGTGCAACAAAGAAACATGTGTGTCAGAAATGTTGAATTCCTCCAAACTTCATGGAAATAGGTTACAAATACCTAGGTAAAAGGCAGTCATTACTGCCAAAAGACACCAAAAAGTTGGGCAAATGCATTGGCTACACTGCTACCAAAGCAAGCCTTGGTAGGAGCACTTCTGGCCTGAAGTCACAGGCAACTGCTGCTCTGGGGCTCACCCCTCATCTCTGATGGCAATGAAAATTTAAAAAAAAAAAAAACAGGGCATTTAATGTGCTCCAAAGCACACATCTTCCACAGCTGTCTAGAACCGTGGGCACAAATAAAAACAACATCTCAGCCGCAGAGTCGCCAATGGTAGCATGGGAAAGAGACTCAGTATAGACACCGTGTTTTAATGAAGATTACACTCGAAGTAGACCAAGGCAACTGTGGAGTAGGTTTAGCCAGCGTTTGAATCCAACAAGGCTAGGATTTTACATCTAGGGAATGCCTTTTCACAGTTTCCATGGCATTTTTATTTCAATTAAGCCAAAATGAGATCCTAGTCTCCTTGGCTGTGGGAAATAAACTGAAGCCAAAATATGTTGCTTAGAGGCAGTGACTGAAATCAAATGGAAATTCAGAAGAATGTGTCATTATATTGCCCATTTCTAGATGACTAAAGAAAACAGCATATAAAAGAGCAGAATCATATATTTTACTTTCAGACTGGTTCTCCTACGAATAAATAGCAAAATCCCCAGCTGGTTGTAAGGACAACCAGACTGTGTGAAAGCAAAAATGTTGCAGGTTCCCCCCCAATAAGAAATTGCCCTACAAAGAATATGACCAGCACACATCATTTTTTAAAAAGCTCACTTGCAATAAGACTTTTTTATTCAGTAGGAGTATTTGAAACTAGGAAGCAAATAGTGATATTTCATCTCAGAAGGGGAGGGGAAATTCTGGGTTATGTTCTGGAATTAAATTCTTAATAAATAAATGCATTATTAAATAATCATTAATTCAGGGAACTAAAATGGTTATCCTGTGTGGCAGCACCTCAGTCCTGTGTTACAGATTCACTTTAATATACAAATCTTTAACTGTAAGTTGGCAGTAGAAGGTCCTCTGTGGTAATTTAGCTTTAAAGCAATTAAGTTCTTAATGCCACTGTAGCATAAATTTTTCCTACCATTTTCAGCTTAGCTGAAGGGAGAAGGCCAAATGTTGTCTTTGAACACCTGAAGCTGGAAGAAAGGAATGGGAACAAAACCTCTGCCTTGGATTTCTGGAGGGTGGACTTTGGGCTCACTGGTTCAGAGAGTCCCTTGGGAAACAACCCCTGGGAGTCCATGGAGGCTGGACATACTTTGAATAAGGAAATCTTGATGGCACAGGAGCAGCTCATCCCCTGTGTGCCAAAAAATAAGCCACAGAGGAAAACAAATCTAGCTAAACAGGAAGCTTTTCCCTTGAACTCAGGAGGAAAAAAAGAGAGTTTAAGGTATTTGGAAGAATGGGCAATTCAGGAAAAGTACAAGGATGTCGTTAGGTCATGTAGAGAGAGAATTAGAAAGGCAAAAGCTCGGCTAGAACTCAATCTGGCCACTGCTGTGAAAGATAATAAAAAAGTGGGTTTATAAATGCATTAATAACAAAAGGAGGGCTAAGGAAAATCTGCATCTTTTGTTAGATGTGGAGGCGAACATTGTAACCAAGGATGAGAAAAGGACTGAGATGGAAAGGCTGGAAAATGCCTTCTTTGTCTCAGTCTTCAACAGAAATATAGGCTATCCTCCAGGCAACTGGCCCTGTGAGCTGGTAGACAAGGATGGGGAGCAGAATAGACACCCTGCAAGCCAGAGGAAGTAGTTAGTGACCTGCTGTGCCACTCGGATGCTCACAGGTCTAGGGGGACAGATGGGATCCGGGGAACTACAGGCCTGTCAGCCTGTCCTCGGTGCTAGGAAAGGTCATGGAGCTGCTCATCTTGAGTGCCATCATGTGGCACACACAGGTCAACCAGGGGATCAGGCCCAGCCAGCACTGCCAGCCAGCATTTAGGAAAGGCAAGTCCTGCTTGACCTCCTTTTATGACCAGGTGACCTGCCTGGTGGGTGAGGGGAAGGCTGTGGATGTGGAGCTCTACCTGGAGCTCAGCACACCCTTTGCCACCTCTCTCACAGCATTTTCTGGAGCAGCTGGCAGCCCCTGCTTTGGGTGGATGCCTCTTCACTGGGTTAAGAACTGGCTGGTGGCCGGGCCAAGGGAGTGGTGGTGAATGGAGAAAAATCCAGCTGCTGGCTGGTCATCAGTGGGGCCCCTCAAGGTTCATCATTAGTCCTATTTAATACCCTTATCAATGATCTAGATGAGGAAATCAAGTGCACCCTCAGTCAGTTTGTAGATGACTCCAAGCTGTGCAGGAGGGAGTTTTGATCTGCTGGAGTATAGGAAGGCTCTGCAGAGGGATATGGATTTTTGGGGTGAAGTAGTGTTTTTATTAGATCAAGATATATTGCTGGGAAAAACAAACTAAATTTCAAGTACACAAGCTCTGCTTCAGATGACCCAAAAGCTTGTCAAAACACTTCTAAACAAGTACTTCCATTTCATGAAAACAACATCTGCCATCAAGTTTGCTTCTCCTCTAACTTCACAGTCAAAATGTTAACCCATGTGCAAAAGTCAGTAAAGCAGAAGGTATTAGTTCAGAGAGCAGCAGACACTCATTCTTTTATCAAGTTCATGTTCCTGAACACTACAGCAAATATCACCAGAATTTTTTAAGCCTGTACAGTAGAAAAAAAAATGACATAAATTAGCAGCCTTGTAAATTAAGGCTACTTACTATTAAAGAACAAAATAAACAAACTGGGTAAGGGTCTTTTATCTTTTTCACACTCTAATATTCCTCTCACACAATGAGATGACCAACAGATGTTGAACAAATCATCTTGGAAAAATCAATTTTAGAGGACTGCCACTGGCACGTTTTAATTTGTACCTAGATTTTTACTTTTTACAGTCATATTTTAAGCTATGATCTTGGTTGAACTTTTACATTTGCAGCACTGCAACAATATAAAAAGCACACAAGCATGACCTTCGTGTGATTCCTCTGACCTGCCCTAGTAAGCTTTGTGTCAAAAGTCTCAAATAAAACAATCCCAGGAGTTCTACACGCTTCTCAAATTAACAAGCAATCATGTCTCTGCTCCCCAGCAAAGTCAGAGCTGCATCACCCTGAGTAAAGAGCAGATCATTACATTTATAGTCTCATCCCTAATTCACTTAGCTCTGTGAGCAGCAAATCTCCTAGTTCATGCCCCTTTAGGAGGTCTGATTCTCTCCTGCTCACAATATTACATGGCTGCCTAATTTCATGTAGCCAGGAGAGCTCTGTATCTTCAGTGAGTTGGAGAGAAATCTTTGTTGGTCAAAACCTTTCTTTCCTAAAGCTCAGGTAAAAAAATTGAAAGTAGATACTCTCAAGAGTTATATCCCTGTTAGTTCTTGTTTTAGTTAGTTATTGTTTTAGTAGAGAGGTGCCAGTGCTACCTTGAAATTTGATAGCACTGGCCTGGCCGAGAAGGAGAAGGGGGGGCGGCGAGAAGAGTGCCCGGCAGAGCCAGCGTGGGAGTTCGGGATGAGTAGAGACTGTGATTTTAACCCTTCTGTGGGATGATGGAAACCTTGCAAACGCTGATCCTCCGGGAGCTGAAGGAGAAGAGAGACGGGGATAAAGTAGGAGGAAATGCGCAAGTGTGGTGCAAGTTGTGAAGGTGAAGAAGGACCGAGAGAAGTTGAGAAGAATTTTAGGTGGGAGGAGATGATGGAGTGGCTTTTGGCTGGACTTTTCTTGTATGGCCATGGACAGAACCTTTCCTGTAATACAGAGACTGCATTTTAGGGGGAGGCGATGGCTTGGTGCCAAAGGAGCGATGTGAGCGGAGACGACAGGTGAGGAGGTGATGGTGAGACCCCTCGGCCCCAGGGGGTGAAATATTGGGGGGGACTGGTGTCCCGAAAAGGTGAGAGACTGTCGTTTTCTCCTGGAACTGGGCGAAGCATTCTTGAAAAGGGAACCCTAAAAGCAGCTCTGGTCCATGTGCAGTGGTGAGAGCACTGGACATGGAAGGAAGAAGTCACAAAGGGGGTGCTGAGTGACGTGGAAACACAACTGGACTCGGCTGTGTTTCCAGGGGAAGCCTGTGGCGCAAGAGGGACTCCTCTCTCCTTGATGAAATGAGGGGTGATTGTCGGAAGGGTGGAGATGGACTGAGTTGATTATTTGAAGGGTGATGGACTGGATAAAGATCTAAGGTTTTGTTTTATGCTGTGGGAAATTGAGTGAGGGGAGGAGAAATGTTTGGGAGGTTTCCATTTTGCTCTGTGTGTTCATTTTATTATAATTGTAAGGTAATAAAGTTTTTTTTCCCCTTTATTCACAAGTAGAGGCCTGCTTTGCTCTGTCTCTGATCGCATCTCACAGCCGATACCAGGGAGAATAGGTTTTCATGGGGGCACTGTCTTGGGCCAGCGCCAAACCATGACATTTGTAAAGAGAAGTTTGGCAGTAAGATAACACACACAGAAAATCTTTAAATTGTTAGCCTGCTTCAAACTCAACTATACACTAGCACTGTCCAAACTTTGTAAAAGATGGCACATTATGCTCCCAAGACTAAACACAGGGGTAGTACATTAGCCAGCCACAAGCCGTAGAAGTCAATGTTTTGACTGTTCAAAATTTTGGATGCCTTTTCAATTTCTCAAACCTAGAGACTCAGCCAAGGCATATTATTAGACAGGTATGTTAAGAAGAGTTCAAGCTCTTCCAGGCATTGGAACTACGCTGAGAACAGTTTACTTTTATGTGTACAGGCTTCCTTCTATCCCTTTTTGGGACAAAATAAATTAAAATCCTGGGTAGGACAGATGATGAGTAGCACATCCAGCAGAGGAAAAGATAATAAGCTAGTGCCTGAGGCTGGCACTAGCAGCAGCACAAACTGGCACAGGTTCTTAACAGCCAGCAGGGACAATAACTGGATGGACAAAGCAATGATGCAGCAACTTCGATCCATAGGGGAGAAAAAAGAGGGCAGGTGCTGTCACTCCTTTCTGTTCAGTCTGTGCCACCCCAGAGAAAAGGGTTCAAGACTTACTTGCCCAAAATCAGAAAGGTTTTTTATGGTTTAACAATTTTTTTTATTGTTTAACAAATGGGAGTCCTGCACTCTGGCTCCTTTTCCAATGACAGTTTCTGTCTTTTATTCAGTATCTATTTAAAATTCACACACAGTCTAAAGACATGGGCTCAGGTGCTCTCCCTCCCTCTCTCTCAAGGAACCTCTTGTTGCATAACCTGCAGAATCATATCTTTGCTGTTTTTCCAACACAGGAGCAGTGGGGATTTTGGCAGATGGCCCTGGTATTATGAGAGCCATGAACATTGGTACTGAGAATTGGCTTTAACCTGGAGGGGTGGGCAGCCCCCAGAAGAGAGGTGGCCTGGCTGCTTCTGAAGCTCAGGAGGAAACTGGTCATGTCTCCTACGTCCTGGGGAAGTGCCCTGGGAAGCAGATTGTTATTTTTCCAGGGAGGGAGGGAGGCACTACATGATAACTCATGATGACAGATCCTGCTGCTGCTGTGTCTCGTGTGGAGCTGGTCCCAGCAAGGGCAGACAGAGGTGCTTACCCAAGCACCCACACTGGGGACACGCAGGGACAGGCCCCTGGCTGGGCTTCAACAAGAAAGGGCTGCAACATTCAAGGCTTTGACTAACACAGAAATGGCGTTGAGGCCCAAGAGAAGAATGAATTTTGTATTCTGGGGAAGTTCAGGCTGTCCGAGGGTGAGACTGCTCAACTGAGCCCCCAGATACCAGGGAGCCAGACACATCTAGCTGATTAGTAACAATGCGTAGATGGTAGGGACTGATTCCCAGTTCAGCCCCTATACCTATCAGGACCTATCAGGAATAGAATCATCTGACCAAACATACATATCTTGGCCATTTGGGCCAGGCTCTTTTTTAAGGTTAATGCCAAGAAAGAAACAATACCCACAGGCAATTCATCTGATCTGCTAAGGCTGACTGTAAAGCTCCTGGTTTGTCTGCTGAGGACAAAAGGAGCTGGTGGTGAGGAGTTCACACATAGGCATCAATATTTAGCAGTGCAAGTGCTGATACAAGCATGGCCCAGAAGGCCCAAAGGACTGCCTGTGATGCTGTATTTTGCAGTGCCCCATCATTTAAATAGGACACTTACCAAGCTCAAAGAGGACCAGCTCAGGTGTCTCCAGGACTGTGCTGCCTGGTTTCTGGTCTTACATGAGAACACATGCCCAGCAACTCAGAGCATGGTGCCTGTGTGGAACCTTGAGGAAGCTTTCAACGATAATAAAACCCAAACAAACAAACCAAAAAAACTAACAAAACCTAACAACAACAAAAAAACCCCACAAAACAACAAAAAGGCTGATAGGAGGGTGAATACAACACCCATACAGAGGCATTCTGTGGCAGTGTTCTTCCCCGGGTGGGTCCAGAACTGAATTACACCAGGTTTTGGAATAAACCTTCAAATTTTATTTCCTGAACAGGATCTGAGGTCTGGTGCACAACAGCTGTTGTGGGAAATCAATCACATGTGGTGAGATGGTTTGCTCCAAAACTGCACTATTTCTCAAATGGCAAATCTATATTTAGGCAATGAAGACCATGTTCCAAAGGTAGCACAAGCAATATTCAAACAAAAAGACACCTGAGGTCATATTTTTATTGCTCAGATTGACTCTGAAATCAGGGATTATTGAAGCTGCTATTGGATGAGGATATGTTATGCAGAAGCTCAGAGCAGACTATCCTAACTATTCCTTTAAATGTATGGAGTCTTGGATTATGCTTTAATCCAGGACTTCAGTCAGTTCTTAGGTTATCCAAAGGATGCTACTGTGAACTTCACTAGCATCTCCCAACTTTTCTTAAATTATTAACTGAGGGTTCATAGAAGTAGAAGAAATAGCCTTACCTTTCCAGGAGCACTCCTGAAATACAGAATGTTGCCCACAGTTCAGGAAAAACTGGTTTTCTAGGCTCTGATCCAAATTTGTGAGAGCAGGTTACCAGGAGTCCAATAAGGCAACAAATTTCTTCAAATGAATTAGAATGTTACAAGCAGGGAAAATATTCCATATACAAACAAATCATCAAAGTCTAAAGATTAAAGTACACCATTTTTACAAGATGAAAGACATTTTAATAGACTTATTCCAGCAGTAAGTCAGCTAGGTCACAGCAGGATGTTAAATCCTGCAATCCCTGAGGTATTTTAGAGAGCAAGAAACCAGACAGTACTCAAGATTACTTACTTTTATAAGAATAAAGAACAATAGAACTGGTCTACTTCTGTGTTCCATAAAAAGTTATTTCACATTTAAAAAAAAGTTTAAAAAATGTTTACAGATAAAGTCAAGACAATCAACCAGAGACTGGAAAATCAGAACTTCTGGAATTGCTATTCAGACAGAATTTCCAAGTGAGGCAACATAGATATTTTCTTTGGACATCTAATAGATGCTGATCTAAATATTCTGAGCCATTTTAGGGGAGCTATACCACCATGAGCCTGCTGCACAGTAGAACATATGCAAACTCTTTTAATGTAATTACTGTAGATGAGCTCTCAATTCATTTTCCCTTGTTAGCACATGCTAGTTACCAACTCAGACACAACTACCTGAAAAATCTAGACAGTACCCAATAAAGGAAGAAATATCTGAGATACTAAGTTCATTGTCATCAAAAATACAAAGGCTGCTACCTGAGAAAATATAAGAAATACCTGAACAAAGTACCAACTATGTCAAGAGTGGAGACAGGGTAAAGTGATAAGAGTTTGTCTGGAAGTTATCACAGAGCTAACAGCTACCAATTCACTTTGCGAGCAGGGAAAAACCAAGCACTGATGGGATAAAATGTGGAGGCACAGAAATACACCACAGCTCCCATGCAGATGTGCCAGGGAAGAAGCCTCCTTCGACTTGTGTGCAACGATGAGGTGTTATTCAGTCCTAGGTACAGAAACAACTGTATAATTCACTTCCCTGTCAAGCTGAGTGAGTTTCTGCAACATGCTGGAAGAGGCCACGTGTTCTCCCAAGGGCAATGTCCTTCTGATTGCCCCCTGCTCCACCTCGCTCCCTTTCTCAGCAGATTTTGGTCACCTCACGTATGCAGACCGCGACGTTGTGGGAAATGAGCTTCAGTCAGTCCCACATAGGTATCCGCAGCCCCTGTTCACTTGTGCTGATCTGGCTTTGCTGCCAGCTCACAAGTCCTCTAGGCTGTAATCACACTCCCTACTGTTATTGATACACACAGAATTTGGGAAAAAACTTTCATTTGCATTGCCATGGCAGCTGTAACACAGCTCTCCTGAGGAGGTTAGCTCAGGTTGGTAAGTCATCTGTTGCTCTTACACTTGACTTTCCCTTATGTCCTCCACATCATTTTGGGCAGCAAGACCTTGCCCTTATTTGTTGACAATCTGCTTCTTCTTACCTGAAAGCTTCCTTTAGCTTTGGGCTGCAATTCCTGCTTGAGAAAAGTCAACCTCTACTTTTAAGGTATTGCTCAAAACTTCCAGGGTCTTCCTGCAAAGCCAGGGCTTAGATGCCTCTAGAGGATTTCAGAAATAGTATCCCAGAGTTCCGTGAATCTCAGGTCACAGTAAGCCTTTCTTGGTACTACTCTGAATAAACAGTCACACTCTGTCTGATACTAATATGGTTTCAGAAAAACAGCACACTAATGTAGCATCTGGCCCACCCTCCCACTTGAACTCCCTGATGAGGAGCAGTCTGTTTGGTCAAGCAAATCCTCCTCACTAGATCCAAGCTCTGCAGGCATTACCCACTAGCACATGCAGGTTACGTCAAGCAGTTAAACAAGGGGAAGCAACCTCAGCTTTGGGAAGTACACATTAAGTACGTTAGGCAGGTGCTAAAGGAGCTCACCTGTAAAGCTGACAGTGAAACAGGAATCCACACTGCTGAGATGCAATACTGGACTGCAGACACTCAGTGAGACACACCTCTGTCCACAGAATCAGTGAAGTGCAATACCTACCCTGCAGTCCCATCCAAACTCGGATGCTGCTCCCCTTCTTTACCAGCAAGTGCAGCTTCATAATTAAATGATGAATTCTTTCTTTAACACCACAGTTCACAATTCATGATTCTTTAGCAGGTACCCAAACACTTCCAAATAACACGATTTATTGAAAATGTTTTGAAAATACATTTGCACATTACAGAGAATTGTAGGAAATTCTTCACTTTCCACAAAGCAGTGGCCAGTGTCTCTTGGGAAAGACATACAGTGACACCAATTCTGCTGTCATTATTTCTAAGGCACATATTCACAAACTACTTCAGGAAAGTGCAGCCATAAAAATACATTTTATATTTCATCACCATTAAAGCTTCTTTTAGTGAAAGGACAGATTTGCTGTGTAACCTGAGCTTTTCTAGAGCAATGCACAGCCCTCAAACTTGATGTTTTACAAAGCTGTAATAAGGAACATGGTGCTTCTTATTTTTGTGCAGATATTGACTTTTGATGAATTAAAGAAGACACTTTACCCAAAACCAAAATGAAACGCAACTCTCAAAATTCAGAATTTTTCTTTATAGGAAAGTGTTCCCCAAGCATCTTGAGCCCATCAGTTACATAGCTCAGGTTCAGCTTCTGTGACAGGTTTGATACTGCCCCAATGCTTATGGGATCCTTACACCCCTTGCACCTTAATGCTGCCTTACACCCAGAGCAGCACCTCTCACCTTCCTCTTCTGTCCCAGTGGTTCAGGCTCCAGCCCTGGCTTTGCAGGGCTGCCTGAGTTGAGATGCAGTGGAATAACTTGTGATTTCTAAATTAAAACACATCATTCCATTCCATTTGGGAATAAGTGCTACGATGACGGAGTGGTCACAGAATGCAGGAAAACAAGGGTGAACCTTACTTAATTTGTTTCACACTTATTTACTGCAGCTAACTGAGTGAGGCACAGCTGGAGCCCAGATAACACCCCAGATTTATGACTGGTTTTTCTACAACTTTCACAAAAGTGTTAAAACTGGAGTTTAATATATGAACGTATTTACTTTCTCTCTTACAGAATACAAATATGAAACCACCTTCTAATATCACTTCTGTAATTTTGTAGGTCAGAATTATGTTCAGCATTATCAGACTTCCAGGAGAAATACAGCAAATGAATTTATGTGAAATCAAATCGCTTATAAAAGCAAAGTGAAAAAACTTGTATCCAACATTAATTACTATAATCACATAGAGCTGAGGTACAGCAACCATTTTTCATTTGTACATATTGAACAGCAAAAAAAAAGTAATAAAAATATATATACAACCTTAATAGGAAAAAAAACCTGAAATGGTTTTCTACTGCTCAGGAGAAAGACAATTTTCTTTTAAATGCTTTAGTGCATTCCCTGCCTCATTCCCAAGAGCTCATGCATTTATTCTCCCTGTTCCAAGGCAAACTGAAATCAGTCAAATCTTTCCTCAAATCAAGAAAGCTGTGAACTAGTGAATTGATACATATTCACCTGAGATCACTCTGAAATATAGGACAAGATAATAATGATTAACAGCTAAGGTGCACAACTGTTTGGTAACTTTGGAAACAGCATTTACACAGAGCAGTTTGTGCTACAGAACAGTAAAACTGTCATCTGCAATGAGAATTATTGAACACAGCAGAGGAAGAAACAGTATGAGAACTGCAAGCAGCTTACTCTTCTACTTTCTTCTATTCAATATTGTCCTGTTCCCAAGTTTTCTGTAACATAAAAAGAGGGAGAGGAACGAAGAATAAATTTAGAAATATCAATTATTAAAAATATTTCATCTTTAACTCAGTTTATTTCATGCTTATGTAATTTTCACTCAAATTTGTTGACTAATTTCAAAGTAGTCCTATGTAAATTCTATGAGTAGATGCATTTTATCTAAAGTGAAATCACAAAGCTAAATATAATATACATGTGTATCCAGCTCTGATTAACGGGTAGAATTAACCATGAGATAAAAAAAAAAAAAAAAAGCCAATGCTTTTCTTATTTTTTGATATCTGGATTTAGTTATTTAATCTTTTCTAGAGTAATTCTGTTGAATAACAATTGGTATCCACTAGTGTCATGTTCAAACGAAATCAGCTTGGCTACTGATAACCACTTAAAAGCATCACAAAAGTACATTCATCCAAGCACTGAACAAGCCACGCTGCAACAGTAAACAGAGAAATACCATCCATAAATTCCACTGAGGAAAGCAAGGGCTTTTCCAGAGGGACTGCCCTGTACCTTGTGTTGGTCTCAAGGAACAGAACCATTGTGATGTTTGGAGGTGGAAAGGATCCAGGCAAGAGTGAAAAGGAACATTTGTCTACTTTTTTTTTTGGTTATTTTAGGACAGGCATCAGTACTGTATGTACATGTACCGGGTCATTAAGTCTCTTAACATTCTGTTCTTTTCCCTCATGATTTGGGGATGGATCATTATTCTTCAACATGTAGCACAGGAGAGCAAAAAAAAATTCAGTTGAAAATCACAAAAGAAATCCATGCATCTAAGGACTGAACTCCAATTTTTAGTATCTCATGCCACTACTTGGATCAGGAACCATCAGGCAGAAATGCTCTTCATATGTAGCCCTAAATTGTCTGCTCAGCAGAGCTGCTCAGTGTCAATACTATGTAAGACATAATCAGAGGAGAAAGTTGTGCCCTCCTCACAAAAGTGTTCAGAAATACTGAAAAGCTGAATGAGAGAGTCATACCAGCCCCAGCTCTGATGAATCCACATAGAAAAAAATAAAGTAATACCAAGTTTCAAGCTCAGATCCTGCAGAGATCAGGTGTCTCACAGGAAATACAACCTCCAAACTAAAAGGAAATCTATGACTACTATGTTTACGGCTGAATAAACAACAAATCCAACATCAGTCTGGCAAAACCCATGGCAAACAAAGCTACAATTTGATAAAACCTGTTTGTATCTCTATCACTCTGCAGATCAAACACATGTATTTATGTTGGGCTGTCTTTGTTGTATCAATGCATCAGATGCAATAACAGGTGAATATTAAGGCAAAATAAAAAATAATGTCTAGACAATGTAGTTGAAGTGATTCTGAATTGTAAACTGTAGACACAAAAAATGAAATATAATTTCAAAATGTATTTTTAATATATCTTCGAACACTAATACAACTTGGTTTTGTACGGCATCCTAAATAAAAGATGTACCCAAAATACTTACCAGACTTTAACATCTCAATTTCAGAGTTAAGCAGCAGAAGAGGAAAACAATTAAATGCTACAGACAAGAAAGAAGACATAAGCTCTCAGATGTGACTTGAAACAAATGAGAGAATTAAGTTAACTTTATTTCCTGTTTTAAGTCTAAAATCAATCAGTGTCATAAGGCAGTATCAAAACATTTCAGTTTACCTCAATAGCATCATCCATTTCTGTGCTCTCATATAATCATTTCAGCTTGTGTCAGAATAAGGAAACTCTTTTTCTGGAGAGCTGTCATCACTTAGGTCACTGTAGCTGTCACTGTTGGAACCAATAAGAATTCAGAAAGATCTAAACCAAATATTTCATTTCAAGCCCTCCAACCCATGGTGCATATGATCAACACTTTCCTCAAATGCAACCCATTTCCAGAAAAGTTCTTTAGGCTCATGCTAAAACCATGGTATTTTAGAGCACCTTCCTCTGAAGGAATGGGCTGAAGTCTGGAGTTTAAGACCTGATGCAAAATAATGCTCTACCTGATAAACAGTACAGGAGCATTTCTTTTTGCTTGACTCCTGTACATTCACTCTGCATTTTGCTGGTGCTGCATGTCTAAGATCATGGTTAACAAGATAGATAATAACAGGTATTCAGAGCTAAAATAAAACTAAATTCTCCCTTATGGTAAAGAAAATCATTGTTTTAACAAAAAAAAAAAATATTAGCTCACAATTCTACACTTAAATTACAGTTCTTGCTCTTTTAGTAAGAACACAAATAATTTTCATTGTACCAAGCAATATCCTGACAGTTTTTCTAGAGGTTTTATCCCCTTTTGTTGGGGCCTGAGAGAAACAGACTGGTTTTTAGAGACCAAATTCTCATGCAAGTGATTGTTTTATAAGTGGTAAGAACAAGGAAACTGAAGAACAGGAATCACCACAGTGACTCAGAAAACAAGTGCCCTCAAACCACATTTTCAGTCAGTGAGATGTCTATTGGGTCTCCAAGTTTATCTTAAATTTAAGTGCACTTCAGAAGTGCCTCCAGCCTCAACCCCTCCCTACTATACTTCATTCTACAGTCTGTTTTCCAGATATTTTGATTTCCCCAGATGAGAAGCCAGCAAAGGCAGCCCAGGGAACAGATAGCAGTAGTTGTGGTCACTCCTGTGACCCTCCAGAGCATAGGCCATGGTTAGCACAGTTCAGTGGGGATCTCTGGCCTCATTTGTGTGGGAACATCATGACAGCCTTGAGTGCCAACTCCATGCCAGGCACTGAGTGCCCAGCTGTCTTGTCACACCTCCCCTTTACCACACACCCCTTCATCCTCCAGACAACAGGACCCCACTCATGTCGTGTTCCCCATCTCTGGGCATGATCTCCTACTGAGACATCGAGCACACAGCCCACCCAGACAGAGCCTTATCAGTGACTGCCTTATCAGTGACTGCCTGCTGGGTGCTGCTTCAAGGGAGCCACGCACCCTGCAGCTGATGTGACTGCCCTGTGGGACAGTGAACAAACTGCACTCAGCTACTCTGCTGCTTGCTACTGAGCACTGCTTTGTAGCCTGAATTTCACCCTCTCTTCCTTGAGAGAAAAGGAAAACCAAAGAAAGAATAGGTAAAAAACCAGACACCTAAACAGAAGGGGACAGGATGAATGGCACCAACAGTCACGTCATTAAATTTCTACCTCTGTTAGGAAAGTTTCCCACAGTTACAGCAAGTCACTGTACCAAATTTGTGTAAAACAGCATAGATATTCTGGCTGTCCTAACATTAAGACTTTTTCCACAGCATTCTGCCCTTTTCTGTGTGACACACACTGCTGATGTGGTTCTTACAAAGGGTGTGTCACATCAGGCTAGTGTGAAATGCTCTATTTGATCATTTCATCAGCTGGTGATCAATTACACAGTTCAAGTGAGGAAAGTGTTGTTAACAGTATGATCAAGCATGCCAGATGCACACAGACAAACACAACATCACCAACACTGTACTTACTTTTTTCTGAAAGTACCCATGGAAACATGGAACAAAAATGCAGTATTATTAAAACAGTTATGCATTTTCACATCATAGCAAAATAGCAAATACTGTCCACAGAACAGAGAGTAAAACTGATTGTAGAGAACTGCACAATCTTATGACAGCCATGATTTTAGTCCAAAGTCTCCAGAGAACCTCTCTTTTTTTTAATTAGCTCTGCTGCCCAAGGGCAATCCCAGCCCAAAATCATGCCAGAGCTCTGTAAACACAGTATGGGAGTCAGATGCTTCAGTAGAAGTGCTCACCAACCCATGGGGCGAGTGGACACCTGCCCAGATTCATCTTTGGAGGCAGTCAGGTGCTGCTCCCCACCCAGCACTCTCCTCATAGGTCCTCCCCCACTCAGTGACACAGGTTTTAGAGGGATTTGCTCACAGAAGTGGATGCTTCTGTGATTTCACTGACTTACCACCCAAAGTTCTTAAGCCTGTTTTCAGTTTCCTGAAGCTGAGGCTCACCTGGCCACTGAGCAGAGGCTAAAACACTTCACTCAGCTGATGACAGTTTTGTTCCTGTTCCCACACTGCCCAATTTCAGTACAAGATTTGACACCAAATCCCAGAGAGGGGCTGACATCATCACATTCTTGACTTCTGCAGTAGCACCTCGCAGTCTCCCCTGCTTTAGGGCTGCTCTATGGGGTGTAAGTCAGTATATGTCTCACAAGCAGGCCACAGGGCAAGAAAGGCAGAGGAAATACCCAGGTAAGGATCAGCCCTTGGGCTTCAGACTCAGGTAGCTGTCAGCCTCTCAGTTTCAGTTGCTTGAATGATATGTCTAAGCATACCCAGAACCTGTGGCATAATCTTCAAAATAACAACTCGGGCCCCAAGGAAACCTGAACTTCAAGAGTCAGGCTGCCAGTGGACTTGAAAGCAAACAGGGACTTGTGAAACTTGGCATATCTACACCTGTATGTTACAGCTTCAAACCAGCACTGGTGTCAGGTTTCTGAGATTTACTCTGATGTCAAATATATTAGTATCATGTGTAATCTGAAGGAAAACTTCAGATTTAGGTAGCATTAACCAGAAGCAAGCCATCTTTTCTCTTTGGAATACATGTGTAGTTTGTTCCAAATTACAGTGAGTTGTACACAGACACTAAACACCAAACCCAAATGGATGCTTTGTGCTCACAGTTGGTAATATTCAGTAACCTCACTTAAATCTGCTGGCTGTGAAAGTGGTGGTGGTGAGAAACCAAATAAGCCCAGCTTTCTTTATTGAAATTCTTTTTCACACTGAGCCAACCACTGAAAAAATATGCTTACATTTGCTTCAGCAAGTTTTCTCTTAGTCTGTGTTCAAATTAATCAGTAATTATCTTGTGCAGGAGCCTGACACCCACTTCATCATATTTGCAACAATTCTTACAACAGTGGACTCCAACAAAAAGGAGCTACTGAGCAGATCTGAGGCCACCAGTTCGAAGACCTAACCCAAACAGGTTTTGTTTGGTTGGTTTGTTTGTTTTTGTGGGATCTCAAGTATAAAGTGGCGACCAAGGGAAAAAAAAAACCAAAACCATAACAAAACTCAATGCAGTGTCACTGGATCTAGTCAGTCACTTTAGATGAAGAATTTTGGTCACTTCACTCCTGTAAAATGGGTACTCTGTGAACTTTCTGGTTTTCACTTGGAAAATCCAGATCAATATTCTTTAGAGACAAAGCAGCAGTTTCAGGGAAGCTTTTCTTTCATTCATTTTTAATGTACAATTGACAAAAAACTCCTTTTCCAGAAACATAAGGAATTAAAATAATTACTACAGTAATGCTATACCCTGCAAGGTGCCAAGCTAAGTGCATTTCTTCCTCAGTGCAAATTAAAGATACATGAAGTACAGATAAATTTAGTACAGGCTGCAGTTGTTTAAGTTGTTTAGGTTTTGAGGACTCAGCAAAACGAAATCTGCAAATTGTTGTAATTTATTTCCCCCCAAAAAAGCTGAATTATTAAAATTATCATGTCATTAAAACATTTTTTGAATAAATGCATATTTGATTGTGCAATGGTTATAATTGTTGTCACCCATATTCTTGGTACATATTTTTATGATCATTATATGGTCACAAAAATCACAGATATCATTTACAGTCATAACAATTTTATCTATCATTTAAAAACATGATCATCATTTAAAATGATGGTCGTCATGATACAACCCTATGCCTCCATAAAACATCATTTCATTTGGGAATCCCTCAGCATAAACCCAAAACTCCTCAGTTCTGACCTGTGAGCCACCTGCCCTCACATAACTGGACCTAGGATAATATCTTCATTTGGGACAGGCACCAGCAGATCCCTACAATCACTGGAGAGAAGCAGGCTCTGACAGCACGTAATGCATACCTGACCCACAGAATGAATATAATGAGCTATATGGTTCCTTAAAGTGCATTTGCACTTAACAACTACAGAAAAAGACTTGAGGTCACAGCTCAGAAGGGTTTTCACTGTAAGCATCTAACATTTAAATGACAAAGTTAACTGACATAACTAGCCATTACTAAGTATAGTAATAGTTAAGCCAGTATAGTTAAGAAAGGATTTCCTTTAAAACTTTTCTGTAGTTTTCTGTAAGAGCTCTGAGGGTAACAGGGCCTTTGCTGTCCCAACCATCCCCACCTGGGACTGCACCCCTGGAAGGCCACTGGAGCCAGAGCACTTGCCTTCTGTGGCAACTGTGGTACTGACTGAGGACACCATCCCCACCAGGACAGCTCCCACCCCTGGCTCCTGGAGCGCCATCTTTCGTGGAGCAGCCCCTCTCTTGCTGCTCTCCTGACAACCTTCAAATCAATTTCCATCAAATCACATGTCTGAATTCAGCCAAGGTCAGGAGCATGATGCTGTGCCAAATGTGTTCTCGACTGGGGACAACATACAGGGGACATCAGGCACAGAACGTGTCACACAGGCTGTTTTCTGTCCTGTTCACAGGTGCTTTCCTCCACAGCTGATCTGAGAGCTGGACCATGCTGATGCAGTAAGCACCCTATGGGCAAATTTTCTGAGGTTTTTGGTGTTTCATTTAATGCACCATTCTTTCTGCTCTCTGGCCACTTTTGTTCCTTGTCTCTGAACACAGCTCATAGGTCATCTTTCATTAATATTTTTCCTAGAACTCAAGAGTACTCTGTGACTAAATGGCATTGGATTGGTGCTGGACATTAGCATATTCACTAATGCTTTGCAAAGGTTTTTTTTTGGCAGTAGTCAGTGTTGCCTACACTTACTCACCTAGGAACACCTTATTTCCTACATTTCCTCCCCTCTACTGAATATTTGTGTTTAAATTATTTATCTTTAGCTTTTTTCTTCTTCCTCCAAAGATGTCATTATATTCAGCAGAGATTACTAAATTCCCTACATATTTTTTGTTACTTCTTTGTTCTGAATAGCACTTCCAGCTCTTATTCAAATGACATTATTTGCAAATATAATTAATGCACTCAGGTTCACTCTTGCAGGCCATTAATAAAGGAGCTGGTTGTAGACAAAGAAGAAATAAAGCTTGCTGATGCTAAACTGGATAAGGGAAAAAAACAAAACAAAACAAGCAACATGGCTTTATTGTACACCAGTGATTTTGCAACCCATATTATATTGTTCCCAAAGACAAGTCAGTTTTTATTAATTTTTTCTTATGTCTTAGTAAAAGCCAACAACATTACACGTGAAGTTCCCCTCTCCATCCACTAGTTTCCCATTAAAACCCTTTGTTTCTCTTTTAAAGCAGCATATTTTTGGGTATTGTACACTTTTGAGTCTCATGTAGTTTTGGTTTTCTCTGTCCTTGAAAATGAAAATGTAAACTGGCAGCCTCCCACCACATTCCTCACTTCTGTATGAGATGGTGACTTCAGTATTTCCATGGAAAGGTTTGGAAAAGGTCATGATCTAAAGCCATTCACGAGGAAATGAAGTGCAGGGCTTTGATGGTTGGGCACTTGTGCCATAAAGCACAAGAGGCTGAAACCACAAAGGCAACTCGGATGCCCAACTAGTACTTCAGGTAAATAAGTAACAATTAATCACTGAGCTACTCTGATCCTTTGGTCAGTCCTTGACTGTCTCTTGGTGTATACACTGACATTTCTAGGAACCAAATTTCTCCCAGAAAATGCATTCCAGTCTCAAACTAGGTATGCTCATGCCTATTTGGGCCTATGTCTGTAACAGACTGGGCCTTACAAAAATTTAAGAGACAGTTTATTCACTTTCATTTATTTAGGGCACTCTCCCAGAAGTTGTAATGCATCCTTGAAGTTATTATTAGCTTGGCTTATGAGCTGGGACTTCTGTCCAGGTGTCAAATATTCTAAAATCACACCCTAATTATGGGGCTATTAAATGTTCTGGAGCAATAGTTTCCTGTTAAGACTCTCATGCTGAAATACCTATTTCCCTTTCTCTCAGGACTTCATCCTTCACTCTCTCTTTAGTGTTTATGGTAGCCTTGCTTTGGTAATCTGCTCAGCTTGCTGGTCTCCACAAATTCTCTTGCAGCTTACTTTGCTCTAGTCCACAGCATGACTAAAACTCTCGTGGGTGGTGCTGGATGAGGTGTGCAGAAAATCCTCTCCTCAGGTTTCTTTCAGCCTTGCTAGGACATGCCTTAGCTTTACAACTCAATGACATCAGTAGCACTCTGGGGTTTAAAGGTTTACATTGGAAATCTTTGCACTCAGCAGGTGGGTATGTTAATATGAGTGTGTGTGCCATGAGTAACACTGCAATTCCCTCCTGAACATTCTTCCATACGAAATCTTCCTCTTTTAGCCTCAAAATGCCTTCCTATTCCAGTGATCTTCCTCAAGACACAGGGGTACTGCTGGATTGCTGTGTAACTAGGTAAACAGCAAAAATCTGCAATTTTATAGATTAAGTTTTGGAGTGTGGATTTTTGTCTTTGCTAAATGTTTAAGATTTGGTAGGAGTTTATTCTATGAAAATGAAGAAAAAGAGTTAGGTATACATTTTGAATGATTAATTCAAATAAGTCTAAGTGGGGAAAACTCAGGAATGGCTGAAACTTTAGGTTAGGGTTAGACAGCATAGTTGGTATAACACTAAGGGATGTAAATTAGCAGGATGCATGCAGATCATTTATTTTAAAAAAAGTAATTTTTCTTTATCTCAGATAAATAAATAGGGTTACTTATGGGACAAAGCAGTGTAAGAAAGGACATTGGGGCCTGTGAAGCAAGATGAAGTGTGAGTCAGGGTGCTCACCAAGAGGGTAAGGCTGAAGATCACTGTGATGGAAGACTCTGCCTTGCCAAGCACCACAAAAATTTGATCATTTGATCTGTGTATTGCACCAGCACACCTTTTAAAAGGTTGCTAATGTTATGACTGCTTCTAACAATAACATGCTAAGGTAACAGGAGTGTTTAAATCAAGCTCTGGTTTGCAGATCAGAAATTCATTCTGTCTGTATGTATGTCATTGCACAACTGGGCAGAGTGAATAAAAACTGATCCCCATAAGGAATAGGAGACCAAAACAGATTGGTCTGGTCTGGCTTGGCTGTTTTCCCATTACTACTCAAACTTGAATAAAATTTCTATTTCTCTCTTAACAAACAGACCTTATTTGAATAGAACACAAGATTTGGGGTGGGGGGGAAGCCCAACCCACAGAATTAATTAGTTTGGTGTCTTGTTTAGAGGAAAAGCCAACATGCCAGAGTTGGATCTGTTCAATGTTATCATTCAGTCATTTTATGATTTTGTTTTTTTATTTCTTGATACTGTGCCCAAGGCTTCCCTCTGATTTCTTTATTAATGTTATTATAATGAAATTTTAACTGTTGTTAATATCATTGAAATAAACAAGAATTAGTTAACCCTGGCTAAAAAATACATTGGGACATTCAATAAACCAAAGCCTCTGTGTCCAAGAGATCAAGGACAGAGTTTTGGCTGAACCATCCAGTTCTGACCTAGATCCAAATTCTTCTGTAAGTCTAAAGGTATCCCAACTGTTTTATTTCAGGCCTGTCTCTGAAAGATAGTATTTATTATTTAGCTACTGCAAAATAAAATCAGTGTTTTCTTTGTTGTTATTATTATCATTCAAGTACAACTAGGTACAAATTTCACTTCATTGCTTGATCCTCTAGCAAATCTCTTTCCCTATGAAGCTACTGTCAATGGAAGTTAACACAGGAGGCTGCTATCTTCATTTGAATTTATTAATGGTTTTTTACTTTTTTTCTGATTGTAATGTTCTGGCTTTAGCTTCTGAAAAGGAAGAAGTGAGGAACTGAGCTTCCTGCTTACAGGTTATTTTACACCCAGGTATATGACAGGCACACAGTCACAAGTAAATCAATACATGAAGAACTCCCTTTTCCTCTTCTGGGCTTCACAATTGAAGGATGGGATAGTCCCTCCAAAAATGTGACAGTCAAACTGCAGGCAAGCAACAAAGAAAGATTACCTTGGAGACAATTTACATCCACGCTGCAGGTATGCATTCAGTGTCCCAGTTGCTGCTAGCAAAAGTCCAAGGTAAGGAGGTGAAGGTTTCATAGGTCTTGAGGAAAATTCTGGGTGGAATTGAACTCCCACAAAATATGGGTGATCTGCAAGATAGGCATCAAAGAAAATTACACAATGTAGGAAGAAGATAGTAGAAAAACTTTTAGGAAAAACCCTTATTGAAGTTTTCAGACTAGTGTCCAGAAGCCAGAGCAGCACATGTCAATTTAAGGGTGAGGCAGCAGAAAACTTCTTTCCTCAAAAAGCAACTGACAACAGAAGCAGAAGTTTGGTTGGGCAAACTAAGGAAAAATCATCCTCTGATTCACAAAAACTGAATAATAAACCTCTACCAACATGTAAGGGTGGGGGGAGAGGGACACAATTGGAAAAGTCACAAAGTTTACAATTACCATGTTATTTTCACGGTATTTTGGTTTGCAGTATCTATTTATGCATGTCTATTCAGAACAATATGCTCAAAGCAGGGACAAACTCAAAGTTCAATCAAGTTTCTGTCAGCTTTGTCTAGTCAAGTTTTGGAGGTCTCTGCTTCAAGGATGAAGATTTCACAGACCATCTAGGTAATACACTCCAGTAATGTCATATACTTTGGCTATACTCAATGTATACACATTTCACAAATGAAACACAAATTGGGAAAAATGAAACGCATATTTGGACCTGACCAAGAATATTTGAGGGTGCTTAGGGAGCAGGGCAATGTCACTGTGAAACTGGCATATAGATAAAAATCTATGAAAGGCCAGAGGTCTCTGATGACTAGAAAAAGGCAGTCACCATGCCCTTCTTCAAGACAAAAAGAAGGCTCCAAGAAACCACAGAAAATTCCTGACCTTCAGAACATGAAGAGAGAGCACTGGCTTTCCTTAATTCTGACTTTAGCAAAGCTTTTCATATGATTTCCTATCCTTTAAGTTGGAAGCTGTGGACTATGGGTAGACCACAAAGTGTGTTAAAAAAATGGCCAGACTTCTGGATTCAAAGAACAGCCATGAGTGGTTTGAAGTCCAAGCAACAGCATACTTGGAGGTACTCAAAACCTGACTGATACAACTCTAGAGAACCTGACCTATATTTGAAGGTAGCCCTGTGCTGAAGCAGAAGGTTGGACTATATGACCTCCCAAATTACTCAATGATTCTACAATGCCAAATCCCCCTGAACTAGACTTGGGACCTTTTGGAAAAGGAGCACATTTGTCCCACATAATCAAATACGTGCAGAGCCTTTGCAAAGTGTAAGACTTTTCTTAACCTACTCTGAATTTTTGCCCATTGTAATACACAAGGGGAGTTAGCAGTATCCCCTAAAATGATCTTGGCTGTTAAGACAGCTAAATATTGTGTCTACGTGTCACTCAACAAACTATAGTTTATAGTTTATAGTTCATACAGTTTTAACAGATGCAGTAAGTATTACAAACAAGTAAGACACTCACTCTCCAGTTCGATAATTTCCATCCTGTTCCCTTCTGTATCATGGCCAACAAATTTCAAACCTTTCCCTTCAAAGAAGTGAGTCAATTCTGGGTTCACCTGAAACATTGAAAGCAATAACAATGGTAGTTCTGCTCATTTTTGATTTAACAAACAGTAGCAGTTAATTGCAATGTTTTTAGATGCATACAAGAACGAAGAGAATTGAGTAAGGGTTGGGAACTTTTGCTTTCTTGTTTTAACAACTCTGGCATAAATTTGTAAAAGTGGGCATTTTTATTAAATAAAGAGATGAATCAGCAGTTTTAAAAGTTACCATGCAATACTCAAAATTTAAAGCCAGGGTCACTTCTGCTTGCTGCTCTCCTGAATCCAAACAGCCTGAATTCCCTCTTTTTAAACGGCCCACCAGATGCAGACTGACCTCCCCTTTGAACACTGAATTTCAGTGGTTATGACAAAAGCTGTGATGCAGCTCTCCTTCAAACTGAGGAGCTCTGCAGTGAGCTGTCTCATTTCCTTGATGATATTTTAACCACTCAGTTACTATCCAAACTTTGAGCAGGTTTGCCACCATCACGTTCTCCTCCCTTTTAAGGAAGGTTAATATTGTCTGAATCAGTTACATGCACATATCTGATAGTTCAAGGCCCTTTAGAGACATTGATGGAGTCAGATCCCTTCTGAACTACCTCAGAGATAACTCCAGGAGTCCACCTCGTGTGTGTCTCCTTGAGAGTCAGTATTCAGAAAGTATTCAGGCACCTTATCCCAGATGTTTACATACAGAGGAGTGGACCAATACAAAGGACAGTACTTACCTCATATCGATGCCTGTGTCGCTCCTCTACAAACATTTCATCACCATACAGCTTCCCTGAATATACAACAAAAGAGAAATTAAAAGTCTATGTGTTGCTTTAATAGTGGCTACAATTATTCCTTGTAATTTAAACCTCAAAGAAGTCACATTTAACACTTGTTAAACACAACAAGACATTATTCATCTCACTGCGTTCTTCTGTTCTTCCTGAGTGATGACTAGTTTCTTTTAATTCACTGTTACCTGAGTTTATTCAGGATTCATATTCAACATTCCTTGACTAGAAATAGCTTAGGCAAACTAGAATCTAAACACACTTTAACTAATTTAAATTGTAAAGCTTTAAAGCTTTAAAAAAAAAAAGCCTGAGTGAACCAGCAATGTAAAATCCCTTCAGGGTTTTACAACAGTTGTAGACAAAAGATGCAGGGAAAGAAGCCTTTTAGTAGCATCTGTTCCATTTTAATAGATTATGCATGGCACCTGGCATAGTACCTCCAAAGAACAGAGAATATTGCTTTTCTCTGTTTTCCTGATCTCATTACCCAAATGACTCTGGCAGTCTTCATTTCAAGAAGCACATTTCTGTGCGTCATTTCAAACACTCTGCATTTCACAGCAACAAGGAGCAAGTTTGAGATATGCAGTAAACAAGATTTCAATCATATCTCTTACTTATAATCATGGCCCAAACTTTGCTCTCAATTTACACTAAGGTCATGAGAATTACTGTCTTGCTAGGGGGTTGGTACATGAACTAAACTGCCAAGAGCATCTTCAAAAACTGTAGAATAATAGTACTGCCGTTTTACAAAATATGGTGTATGTCTTAATTTTAAAGGACACCTTTTCAAAACTATTATTTCCATCCAAGTTATAAAGCATAACAAAAAGAAATCAGATTTCCTGATTAAACTACCATAGCTTTTTCTTGTTCTTTCCAAAGATCTAAACAGATCTAAACAACTCTTAATATTGGTCAAGAGTTACAACACATGTTAATTTTTATTAACTTTTCCAAGAAGTGTTTAGGTCACACAACAACTTGTACATTGTGATATGCATGTCTATATCAGACATAGGCAAAGAGTCCCCCAGGCTAGTTAGATCTGTAGTGTGGGCATCTCTAGAACTGCAGATTTTTCATTAAAAGTGCATATGGTATTACACTCTGGTCTCCTGCTGAAGTAGATGTAATTTTTAAGTACTCAGAAGGATACATTCCTTAAGTTTAACATGACTAAATAGAGAATACCTCAGATCAATATCAGGGGTAGGGCAATATAAGAAATACATAATGTTAGTTAATGGACAAGAAATTACTTTTTACATTTTTGCAGCATCAACTATATTACTACTGTATAATGGGCTGATTAACAGGAGACAAGTATTACTTCAATTTTAAAATACACATAGATCTAATTAAATAACTTTTTCTATATTCTGGTTGCTTTTATTTTGTTATCTGAAGCATCCTGTAACAGCAAATCATTTTCCTTTTCTGCAACAGATACTCTGCTTTCCCAAAACAAGACTGCTTTCAGGATCAGGCTAGAAAACAGGAAGAAAGCACTCTGACCTTCCCAAGAACACAATGAATTTAACTGGATGAGAAGAATTTCTGTTTTCTCAACATTTTACTTATTGTTTTTAAAAAACCACCAGCCCTCAGTGACAGTTTCACTGGGAGCTACAGATGCATTGCATTTCTTTTTTTCACTCCAATTCTCAGTAAATGTAAATAACAGGATCAGAGTGAATGAACTCAGGGAAGCTGCCACCTAAATGTTTGCTTAAAATGATAGTATTTATGATTTTCCATGTTACAAAGCTCCTATCCAAAAGGCAAAGTCATAAGAGCAGAAAAAAAACTTACTTAAAACAGAATTTTCAGTTTTAAAAACAGTCCTCCTCTTCCCCAGTCTCATTGTTCCTCCCATATCTCCAGGATTGTGTTCTGGCATGTCAATAACCTGTAGAGAAAAGTTGCTCAGACACTGTTTCATTCAACACATAAAAAAATCCTAACCCAAACAGGCCTAGCCTAGCAAGTTGCATAGATTTCTAAGTGGCAGCTTTACGTATTTTACCTCCAACCATTCCCAACCATTATTCCTCTTTTGTTTTTCTAATGTTTTGTTCTTCAATACTGCATTGTAATAGACTGACAATGTTAACTAGTTTGTGACCAATGTTTTCATTTAATGTTATGATTAACAATAGCAACTTACTGATTTCTTATTTTAATTTTTTGGGGTGGAAAACACACCTTTCTTTTAAAAATTATACCAAAATGTTACCAATATGATAACTCCAAAGCTATTCTTTGTGCTAAGATAGTACACTGATTTTTAAAAATTCAAATTCATAGACCAAAAAAAGTCCACCAAGTGATAAAGACACCATCTCTGGAAAAACAAAGTCCCTGAAGCTCACAGAGGCTGAAAGATTATACATATTAAATATGGGTAAATATTCCCATACACTAAGCCATTTCTTATATTGCTTTTTCTTATGCTAAGAGGCAGAAACAGCTGTGGTATCAAGTGAGAAGACAACCAACCTCTTTCCTGGGAAGTAGGAAGAGGGGAAGGGCATGCAGCAGCAGAGTGAAAAGAGGACACTTGCAGCGAGAGGATAATGTTGTAAAAGCAGAGTATGAGAACAGGTGACTCCAGTATGTGTGTGCTATTTCAGATTACAGATATAACTAATTTATCACAGAAAATGGAAAACCATTCCCCCCCTTCAACTCTACTAAAGGGTTCTCAGATTGCTGAAGGGTAAAATACTGTGTTGCCTTGTATGAAGAGTATGCTATTTAACATAAAATTTAAAGACAAGGATATACAAATACTGGGTTTGAGGAGTGAATGAAGCAAATGAGTCAAATGGCTTCTACATGGGTCAAGTGAAACCCAGGATAGTGGGATCTGGGGCAAGTGAGAAACCACAGCTTAGTGGAAAGAGTGCACTTAGTTTTGCTCAGTTTGAATAACCTTGTAGGGTCTCACAATCCAGTTTAGAGGACATCTGTCTAAGAGAGGTAAAACAGTTTGAAATTGTAGAAACATGAGCTGAAGCCTTGACCTGTGTTCTTGTATTCACATAAACACAGTCAAGTGAGAAATGTAATTGACAAAGAAAAGTTCTAAAAATACAAATACTCACATATATGGGTAATCTCAAATGGACTTTTATTAACCTTAATTTGCCCTCTGAGAGTAAGGAAAACAATATCTGATGATACACTTCATAAAGTGAAGTAATTCAATTTAGGAGGGATGGTGGAAAGTGCTTAACCTTTGGCCCTGTGCCAATGCATTTCAGCTGTGTAATTATCTCTGTACAACCTTATACAACCTTATACATTCAAAATGTTATTTATAAGCAATATATTCATTATAAAATGTCAGCAGCAGGAGTTGTGATCAAACCAATGGGATATTACAGAGTCTTCAATTACCTCTCAAATCACAAAGCTGAGGACTGTGCAAGATGTTGAGCTAAGCCTCCCTCCACAAATGCAAAAAATAAAAGAAAACCCATTCACTGAATCCTTACTAGTTTAAAAGTATGAAATTTACTGAGTTTATTTTATTTCCTTTCATTTATTTTCAGTTTTTTTCCCTGAAGCAGTGCAGTGGCCACAAAAAAAAAAAAAAAAGAAGAGGGTCTCAGAAGTAGAGCAATTGCTCTGCTGAAGGCTTCTGTCATCCTCCGGGTCAGACCCCCACATGGCACTGCCAGCCCTACAAAAATTTGGCTGGAGACATGGTCTCACAGGGAAGGTTCAGGTGAGTTTCAACATCAAGTGTGTGTGTCTGTGTGTCTGTGTGTCTGTCTGTGTGCTTTCAGCTCTCCATCTCTCCCAATACTGTTTTATTAGTAAGAAATAGACAAGGTTTGATATATTACCTTTTGTCATCAGGTGACAAAAGGAGCTATTTATGAATTAATGCCTTGGAACTGCTTTGGCTCTGTGGCCCAGATGAACTCCAGCAACTACAACAGCCCAGCCCTCAATATTACTTGTTTATATATTACTTGAGTTTCTCTACAACAACATCTGTGCAAGAAGCTTTTAAAACCAAAGTGGCACTGCTGCCCTACAGCCCAAAGAAAGCGATGACAATCAGAAAAACAACGTCACATTAATGAAATATTTTGCCATATTATACAGAATTTATTTGATCAGAAAAAGAAGAGGTTTCAGATAGTGGTCATTTGAAGAACTGTGCAACTGATTAGATTCTTCAACAAGCTTATGCTTCCTGGCACAGAATAAATCAGATCTTCCTACACATTAGTTCTTTGAAGGTCAGAGAACAGCACAGAACAGGCATCACAAGCAACAGAAAAGTATCAGTAGGGAGGCTGCAAGAATATATAAGGCATCAATTAGGTCTTTCTTACCCAAATCTCTGAAAACTGCCAACACTACAGGGATTTTATAGAGATTTTATATGTATTACACCAGACAGCCAATATGAAATTAAGAGTGAATCAGTGTAACACAACACAAAGCACATTCTAGATATAAAGCAGTCTGATCACTATTTAATCATGTTACTAATGAATAGTGACTTCAACTATCCATGAACAGAAATCTTCTTTCAGATATCTACTGCTTGGATTGCTTCATTGTTGATAGAAAACATATAAAAGCTAATGAGAAAACCTTTCAAGCCCTGACACTCAACACAGAGCAGCCAAGGCTCTGAAAGCCCCCCACCTACCATTTTAGCAATCATGCCAGGACCATTACATTTTATCTTTGTTTTGCCTCATGTTCTGCAATGCCATTTTGAGAAATTCATCTACTCTGGTTTCCTTGGCAGGGGAAGGGGAGGGAGTGGGGGGTGTCTGCTTGGGTTTTGTTTGCAGGCTTGGTTTTTGAGGAGTTGAGGAAGGAGATGGGCATTACTTGATTTGAACAACTGATAGCTAAACAGCTTTGGAAGCACATTTTTACAAGTTTGGGATCCAGGTTTTTTTGTCTTTTTACTCTGTCTTTGACTGGTGAGCAAAAGATTTAGCAATGCTGAAATAAGTTACAACACATGTAAGTGCTGATCAAAGCACCGGGAGATGCCACGGCCCTGGAGATTACCTGAACACTCAGAAGAGCTCTGAACACAGCACACAAGAGATTGTGCAGAGGGAAAGCTGACAGGAACAGGGAATGCAGTGACAGGTACTGATGAATACTAATCCCTGCCGAACACAGCTATGAAAAAAAATCCAGCAGCACAAACTGACAAGGACTCAAACCAAACTTAAGGAACTCATCCTTTTATTGATTCTTCTATCATTCTCTGCAGGATTAGTCAGTACTTGCTAGATTTCATCAAATCAATCAATCACAAGTTAGTCAGTAAAAAAACCCAGACACCAACAAATGGGATGTTTATACTAACATCTATTCTGTTTTAGAAACAAACTCAGTACAAATATTTTAAAGAAAAAGTTGACAACTGCAACACTACCAGGGGCATGGAGAGCTTCCAACTTGGCAAGGAAACCAAAATGACAGACTTTCCCTGTTCATTAAAAATGAGGTTTACATTTTCAGTTACTGAAAGAATGTGCAAACATTACATCTGCCTGAATCCCTTGCTCCCTCTTCCCCCAGAGATATCCCAGTTCCAAGCAAACTGCATCACTGCTCACCCATCGGAAGCACTCGGTGCCCTTGGACTGAATTAACTGCCAACAAAGCCCCTTGCAGATTTCAGACTACTCAGGGCTGCATTACTCTGACTGAAGTAATGTTGCTTTTAAAAGAATGTCCACCATCAGGTGTAAGATCAAAGCAGAAATTATCACTAGCTGATTCGTGCAATTACATACTGATACGAGTAACTAGCTTGAAAAATCCTGTCCTCTACTCTCTTCAATAAGCTACAGCACAGTATCCAAACATTCCAACAAATACCAGTTTAAATTTCTTAAAATTCCTAAAAACCCACAGAATACTACTGTCAACTCTTTTCCAGTTTGGGTGATCCTCTTCTCCACAGATTTGTTGTTTCCTATTTTAGAATTAAGTAACTGCGATGAAGCATTTATTTATTGAAGTCTGAAAGCTCTCTAAGGATTCTGTCTAAGCAGAAATTCTGCTAGAGAATGTTTTGTAACTTTTTGTCTAGAAGAATTCATGAAGGGCGTGGCTTCTTTTCAAACAGTGCTTACTCACTCGTAAGCAGAGTGCAATGAACTGAGGAAGTTAATGGAGAAGTTGATATGCAAAGCCCATAAAGATATTGCTTAACAGCATTTTGAGAACTCATTCAAGTTACTCCAAACACATCCTAGAGTTAGCTTAAAGACTTAATCAAGCAGAAAGTTTCAGACTGTTAGCATTAGTGAAAGGCACAGGCTCAGATAGTGCTGGCTATAGAAATACACTGGAGCGGCAGTCACACCATGCCACGAAGGGCAGAATTTGCCACAGACTCGAACAACTAAAAAGGATGTGCAAGAGCATTCTCAGACTTCAGATTGGTCCATCTCACATCATAGTTAATGACTAAATACTGATTTCATTTCAGAAAGATCAGCAAATCCATAGCTAGGTGAAATCCTTAATCCTATCATATATATCTTTAAAAAATCAGAACTCTGTCACCGCCTTTGAAGAGGACTTCTCCAGCTGCAATTCCTAGTAGGTGTAATTCTGCCCCTACCAAATGCCCTTAAATCTACATCAGGTATACCAGAAAGGGGAAGGCATGAAGCAAGTCTGTGTCTCTGAGCATCCTAAAGAGAGGGAAGAACCTCAAGAGTGAGATAGAGCCTGGTGCTCTCTTCACCAAACATACCACCCATAATGGTGAGACAGCAATAATCAAACACAGCCTGGGACTGTTTGAACAGCACTGGGCTTGGGTGGTCTCCAACTCAGAGAATTAGTATATCCTGCAGGCAACTGCCACAGAAGATTGGGCCACAGACAAGCCTCATTACCTAAACTACACAAAATAGCCACAGAAACATGAGATTGTCCCTGGCAGACACAAAGCACTACAGATGTTTCACCCTCAAAATTGTCAAGTGTCCTATGCTTGCTCCTCCCTGAGTTACCATGCCTGAGCAAGCATCCATTCCAGTTGTTACTCATTCATGAACAGACCTGTGCTAGTTTGAACCACTTCATTATCAGTTATTTCTGCCTTCAGCAAGTAAGACAGAAGGAAAAGTGTTTACTTCAAGGAAAGTGAGCAGGAAAATTGGTTATTTCACTGGTCACTACTCCAGACCTTCACTGAGGAGAATTACTGATACCAGCTTTCAGGCAATGCTCAGTGCATTGTACTGCCCTAGTACTTCTTGAAGAAATTCTGTTCCTCTGCCATAAAAATCAATATCCTCACAGGGAACATGAGGAGAACTAGAAACTGTTTTTCATCCCATTTTCCTGAAGTAATCAAACCACCATCGGACTTGTAAGAGAGATTAGACTGCCTGGATTCTAACAACTGATTCTTCTCACAGAATGGTGTCACCACCCATTAGATCTTCTGTCCACCTTCCAAATCTGCTCAGTGAGGATCTGGTACTTGATAACCAGGGACACAGAAACTGAGGCACTTCTTTTAGAAAGGAAGTGAATGGGCAGCAAATCGAAAATTACAGATTGACCCATTTTAATTCTTTTTATAGTTGGAAAGTGTTTTTATTTCAGTGTAAAACTTCCCAGCTAAATGTAGAGCTGAGAAGAAATTCCTGGAAAATCAGCTGAAATACACCTGTGGAGTATTTATTTTATTTACTGGATATGGAAAAGCATCCTATCAAAAGGACAGCTATTTGATTAGAAAAAAAAAAACAACAAGGACCCTTAAAAGTTGAAAAAGAGACTGAAAATTTTCAAGTAAGAGCTCTACTCACAGAAGAAAGAAGTGCAAATGCTACCTAGAGTGTGAAATCCATGTCAGTTTTAAGAACAAAATCTGAACATCTGTATTTTTTGTGGCTTTCCTTCTGTTTTAAGAAATTACTTTTCATTTTTACATTATCTGACAACACACATTTGATCAAAGCTTAAACAACTTCTAGCAGCTAATATATCATTAAATTGAGGTTTTGAACTGAAGGACAAAAATATACAATCACACTGGTTGATACTGACAGAAGAAAATTCCTCACTTAAAATGTGGAGTAAACGAATAAAACAGAAAGAAAGGATTCTAGCTCTATAAGGATTTCTCTGCTATAGATATGTAGGAAGCAGCCCAGAACCACTCCTTCTAATTAGGGTATTATGCTTCATATAATGCCCAAAGATCAGCGGCTGACCATCACTTTAATGACTGATTGATCACCTTTCAAAACAGACACCAGAATTTAAAATCTGACATTTCTACATCAAAAAAGAATTTTCTACTAGTTGAGCTAAATTGGTATCTCTGATAGAGGAACATTCAAGGAAAATCAGCTGAATAGAAGGAAGAACAATGCAGTTACTCAGAATAAAAAATGCTAATTTTTAACTCTTCAAAAAACAAAACCCCTATAGTACAATTCAAGATTCCAAGGAAAAGCAAAGTAGTGAGAAAATATCTTGAAATGTGTTAAAGACACTGCTGAGCAAGCATGTTAAACTGCTACAAGGTATTATGCAAGCTGTATGTCTTTGGAAAAAAATCCCACTAAAGACAACTGCAGACAGTTGTGAAAGTAAATCTTGATCTATACCCAGTGCCAAAATCTTGTGCCAATCTGACTCCTTCAACAAGCAGCTCAGCTGAGTCCACTCTGGAAAACCACACAAAGTAGCCAGCTCATGCCAACCACTGCAACCTTTAATTGAAGCAATTTGTTCTCATGCACAAGTCCATTTTCTTTTCAACTGTTCTTTTACATCTAAGCTGTAACTTTGTAGATATGAAAAGAGATGTAGATAATGAAGCTCTCATACTAATTAACAGTATATCCATGCTTCTTCCTACCTTCCACTCCATTCTTTTCTTCATTTACATTTTTGCATGTTGAAACAGCATCTCACAGAGGACCACAACCAGGAAGAACACTGTGCAAGCTAAAGTAACTGGTGTTGGAAGGCATGCAGGATCACTTTTACTGATCAAACTGATTCATATCTACCATGCAGAGGTCTTGAAATATTTGACATGCATTTTTGTAATGCCTTCCTTCTGTCTTCCTCTTTGAAAGCTTCTGGTTTGATGTAACTCCTGTTTAAATGTCATGCCAGTTCCCTCACCTCTACTACCTACACCCCATAACAAAGCATACAAAATGAAAGGCCCTCTAGAACTGAAACTGACCATTTAATTACTTAGTGATACTTCCACTTAATTTACTAATTTGAGGAATTCTAGTAATGTTAATCTTATGGATTAAGAGCAGAGCAGATATTTTAACAGGGAATATCTAGGCAGAAAGCCTCTGGCTCAATCACTCTAATTTTAAATACTACTCTTGCCTTCCATTGCATGCCCAGAATAATAAATGTACTTTGACATATCTGGTCTTTCATGTCTATAACTTTTCCTAAATTACAGAGAACATGAATGCTGGGTATCTTGCTAGGCATACAGTATTGACATTTATTCTTCTGGAAAGCTCTCCAGCAACAAGCAATGGGATTTTCTTTCCCCCATGAATTCAATAGCAGATTACTTCCATGAGTCCTTATCCTCCCTCTCACACATACATCATGTTTCTCTTCTCATTCTGGAAAAACTAAAGCAAGACCTGGATATCACATAGTGTTCATCAAGGTACTGAATTGTAATTCCAGGATTTTCTAAATCCTATAGTTTCCTGTTGTAAACTATGTTAGGAAAAAAGATAGCATAGGGAGATAATTACAACACAACTTCAAACAGATTATCTTGTAAGTACTTTGGTATTTCCATTACTGTCTATCCAACAACAGTAAACATCTTTTCAGCTTCAGAAAACCAAAAGGAATGCGGTATATTAATATCGTAGCAGAGATTAATTACCTTGATTACCTCTGCCAGGCATTTCAGGGATGCTTTGAGGCACATGCTCTACATTACATTTAATAGCTTCCTGCTTCCATTTCAGAAAAGCTTCAGTTGGCCAAAGACCGTCTTGTCTGGAAGACTCTATTCTGATAAAACACTTATGACCCACAATATTTATTTTTTTTCAAGTAGAAACCATGAGGTTTTCCTTCTGAGCAGGATCCCTCCCATCTCATTTTGTCTGTCCTACTTCCTCCAAAAACTTAATAAACATCACTGCTCGGATCATAATTTAATTCTGCACTTCTTGTGATCTTCTCCCCCAGCACGTTAACTCTATCCCCTTCAACATGAAATGACAAGAATTCTTTGGAATTTTCTTTCCTTAATTGTGTTTATAAGGTATAATCAGGGGGTCAGGGTCAGACACCATTCAAAAGTTCAAGTGGCTTGACCAGCTGCACCCACACCACGTACATCAAACACTAATCACTTCCTCTCCCATTCATGTAACGAGGTCCAGAGTTAACATGACAGTACAGACATGCCTGTGCAGGTCTTGCTTGTTAACAGATCATAAAACCAGAATTGCAAATCTTCATATTCATTTTTAAGGAGGGACACAGTACATGCTTTTAATAAATCCAAAGGAAGAGCTACTTGTGAGGAAGTAAGAAGAGAGAAGCAGAGAGGATGTGTGCATGCATATGGAGAACCACTAGCAAAAAGGTCAGAGAGGAAGAGAAATGGATCTTCACATCACTTCTTATTTAGCAATAAGATGGTGAAAGCCTATGAAAAAATCACCAATATTGTTTCTAAGAAAGTAACATTTATAGAATTGACTTTATACTAGAGCAGATCAAGGAGGCATTCAATTAGCATGACATCAGCCAAACACACCCAGCAGAATTTGTCCTCTGTGAAAAGTGTGGGTGTCCCAGTACAGATTAATTCAACAGATAATGCAGTGATCTACTCAAATGCTACAAATGTTTACTGAGCAACCAAAAGCCATTGCCACACAGCCAAAGTTCCAGGCTGCATCACCACAGTGGCACACAGCAGGCACCTGGCACAGCCAACCTCACAAAGTTTCCCAGTGGTATCCATACAAAAATAATTTTTATCCTTCACTTGCACCTCTGATAGTCTCCAACAGCAGAATGAAGAGACAGAGAGCATGAGAAAGAACTTTTAGTTTAAAAGCACAGATCTACAGCACATCACTGTCAAACCCATTGCAAATGCAGTTCTGTTGTTCAGCGCCTAACCCTGCAGTATGGAACACTGCATTATCACATACAATGAAGGACAGGAAGCAAATAAATACAGAATTAAGGAAAGAGAAAACCTCATTAATAAAAAGGTCTCCCTTTTGGGGAACTTTCATCATTTTCTTGTATTTCACATTATTTTTCTTCCATCTCATCAATTTCACGGGGGAGATCAGGGGGCAGACCAGACCCTCCCATCATGAACTAAACTTTAAACTAAAACTAAAACTTTAGCTAATAGCTTTTTGTTTACTTTTAATAAAAAGTAAATACTGCACAACATAATGAACAGGCCACTCACATCTAATAAAATACACCCTCCAATACAACCATTCAACTGATTTGAATCCCTTATTGCTTATTGTCTGTGCACTTCTAGGCACGTGTTCAGCTCCAGTTCTCACACCTGGGTGTCTAAAAGGCTATTAGGAAAAGGGTGGAAGTCTTCAGCTGCTGCACAGACCTTTCTCAGCAGGTATCAAGCCACTTTACAAAGGCAAGTGTGTTTCATTACCTCCATGTGGTATGGGAAAAGTAAGGCAGATTAAACAATTTTTTTTTTAACCTAGCAGAACCAAGACTTCTGTGATATCTACTCTTGTTCCTACACTTTAGAAACAAGGCAGCTAAGCATACAGAAATCACACATTCCCACATGACCTTCTAACAAAGCCAATGCCTTAATGTCACTTGGTCCCTAGTCTGAGTAGGAGAAGTGTCTACAGAAATGGTTTTCATAAAATTGGAGATTTCAGGTAGTTTTCAACAAATGAACTCCAGTAATCTACTGAGTTATGCAGGAATCTGTGAACAGGTAAACTATTTCATGTTCCCTAATTTTTAGATTTTTTGTTAATGCACAATTTCTGCAACCTTGTTTTAAGGCCAGTGGGTGGAGGAGATGTTTTGGAGCTGTTATATTATGCAATATAATCACAGCATTAAGGGATCTGGACAATTCCCCTTTACATTATTGACTTGCCAAACAGAACAACGGTGAGGAATTAGTTCACTAGTTACAGTATTTCCCCTGTGTGTGAAAGTCATCTCACATAACTTCAGCTGCCTAACTTCTAGATAAATAACTCAAGGGAACCACCCGAGTGCTTCTCTCTGTAGGGACCACAACACAGACAGGGTCAATACATTCAAGCTGCAGAACCTCACCAAAACATGTGGCAGCTTGAAATGCTTATCTAAGCCGTGAGGATAGCAGTGCTATTCTGCCCTAACATGTAGTACACACCTGCACAGAAAGAGTTTTGTGAATGTCCCTTCAGTATCCATTCTTTGTCAACACTCTACAGCATCCCAGAGCTCATTCTGAAGTGACACACAATATATTGCAGCATTACCAATGCAGACTCAGGCATACAGTTCTCCATTAAATAAAATGTTCTCTGCTTATTAAATCAAACACTGACAGACACTCACCTACATCCACTTCATCCAGAGAAATGTTCTGTACACAGCATAAATTTCCCTATTTGATTTACAATTAGTTGCACATAATTCCTTTTGTAAGTACTGGAAAGGGCAAAGCTTTTTTGATAATCCAACATGCATTTCTACTTAGAAAAATTATTTTTTGTGAAGAAAATTTTAAGAAAGGGAAAAGGTGGGAGTTCATTAACAGCAAGAAGGCATTCTTCACAGAAAGTAAATGTCCAAATGAAGAAACACAAATACTTTTAAGCTTATATATATAAATACCAAATCATTAACCCCATCCCCCAAATATTTAAGAAGAAACTTGTAAAAGGCATCAAAACTGAGTCAATAATTTTTATTCATTTTCATTTAAGGAGAAAAATGGCATTGTGAATTTAATCAAATATCAGGACTAAAAGATAAAAGAAAATTCACACACAGAACAATGACCATGGCAGAAAAAACATGAGCATTCTGCTTGTGTGCAGTGTCAAAGAGTTGAAAGACACTACCAAGCTAAAATCCATCTTCAGGGGAAACTCTCTAAGTGATAAAAGAACTGGTTACAAAACAGACAAAATAGACAGTAAAAATCACTGAAAACAGGTGGCACTCATTCAATTCTGAAGAGACTGAAGGGTGAAACAGCTGATCCAGCACCTGTGGTGAATAACTGCCCATCAGCCTTGTCACCCACCCAAGTGGCAAATGCCTCAGTGGAGATACAGAGACCCAGGCTCTGAACCACCTGATGGCCATGCCAGGCAATGTAGCCGATGCTTTAACAAATATGTAGAAGTACAGGGCACCTGGGCAGCTACAACAGGTTGGGACACTGCCCACAAAGATTTTGTAAAGGGAGAAACAGGTCAAGTCTGGCCAAGGGGGCCTTTGGTCTAGATGGAGCTGTGGTCTGACCCAGTGTGCTCTTGTTAAAGGTGATACCATAATATGCACTGTAGAGCACCACACACATTGCCTTCCTGTGAAATAATTATAGGTGTGCTTAGTCACAAATGTATTTCATCAGCTCAATCTGGGTTCTAAGAGGAAGGCAGGGTTCTGTCCTTTCAATTCCTTATCTAAAATAAAGGTCCTCTCAGGGCTATTTGTCACTTGACCTCCACGTTTTGCTGAGTTTGCAAGTATGTGGTGGAATGAAGAAAATAAGTGCACTGAAAAAATTATTTTTAGAAACTTTTTCAGTTGTTTGCTTAAGTACTGGGTCTCTCATTTCTCCAGGAAGACCAATATTATTAAATGTCTCAGAAAATGCAGGTAAAAATGAGTTGAGTGAGAAGGTGATAATATAAATATATTCACCACATAATGGTGTTAATGATACTAAATCTCTAAAATGGTAATTTACTTTGTATTAGTTAATTCACAGTGTTTCTTTATAGTCTCACAACTCTAGATTCACAGTGAGAGAAACAGCAAGACAACACAAACCTTGCAAGAACTCTACTTATCATTACTTAAAATGGATTACTCTGAGAAAGATTAGAACATTTCTTTGCCACAGGACAAAAAAGTTGTACACAAATTCAAGCTGTGCAAGAAAATGCTGTCACTGATCTGTGTCGTTTGCAGACGCAGCATGTCTGCTGTGATTTGTCAAAACTAATTTTTCATTTTACAGCTTGAGCAATACTGAGGTTTTGGTGGTTTTCCCAGGCTCTTGGGCAACTTCCTTCTCATCAATGAAGACCAAAGTTAACAGTTTTATGGCAAGTTATGTCTCTGATGCCTACACAGGCTCTCCCTAATTAGTCAGGCCAAATGGCCATGACGATGGAAGCCACAGCTAATAAATCTGTATTATCTTTCAGTGGCAATGCAGGAATCACCAAGTGGTTTTAGACATATATTTTCATTTTTTTTCAAATATATAATTCCAGATTCTTCACAGCTAGATATTAGGGCTTTTTAATACTAGGATTCAGTGGGCAATAGAAGGTGCTGGGGAAAATGGACTTCTCTCAGAGGATAACCAATGTCTGGGAAAAATGTCTCAGAAGAAAAGCAATGTTTCTCCTGTTTTGATGTTTCAGCATAGCATGCACAAGTATCTTGGGGTTACACAGGTCTGCTCCAAACTGGTGCCAGCCTTAAGGCTGAGCTCCACATGGTATCTCGTGCACTGCCTCACAAGCTAAAAACACTTAAAACTTTCTTGTAAAATTCTCTCCACTCTTGATTCTGAATCCTAAGAAATTACTTAAAGCTACATTTTGTTACAGCTTAGCTGTGAACCTCTGTGTATTACAGGAAGGAAAAAAAAAACCAAAAAAAACCCAAAGTCCTTTTGTGTTGAAGGGAAGACTAGTCACTAACCTAAAATAAACTAAACTGGCTTTAAGGTAAATTCAACTTAATTAATGGTTGGTTTCCTCACTAGCACAGCTGAAAAGCGAGTTATGGCTGAGGTGGATAATTTGTTAATTTCAGTTTACAAAATGCAAATCTACTTCTTCAAAGTTGTGGTTTACAGATGTTTAAATATGATGCCCTTGTCTAAACTGAGAAATTCTAAACTATTACTCCAGTTACTTATTGAACCTAGAATAATTTGGTTTTGATTTAATATTCAAATTGGGTAATTAGAAAATCTAAAATTAAGTTAGATATACAAGCATTACCCTTTCTTAACTACAACTTCTGTAAGTAGCAACAGCTTAATTTCTTTCAATAGGCCATAATCACATACAAAACAGTTAGAAAACTGATTGCTCTATACTGTTTGTTAGACAACTGCTACTCTTCTCATAGGCCTCATTAGTCCCTCTAAATTCTTCAATTTTTCCTCATGTCCCACTCTTACTTGGTCAAAATAGAGGATAGGGGGAGACTCTTCTAAGAGCTTCTTGCTTCTATTGTCTTAAATTCCCATTAACCTTTCAGAGAGAGCTGAAAGTTATTAATGGCAATTTGGACAGTTTTCCTTTAGAAATAATTTAGCAAACATCTATTATATCTAGATGCTAATACCTCAAAATGCTAACCAGGTGAGGGATTTCTATGCCAAAGGTAAAGCCATTACTTTGTAGCATCATTTTTGTTATGCTTCCCATTGATAATGAAACATACCCCAGAATACCACTAATAATCTGATTTTACAAGGCTCACTTGCAGACTTCTGACTGAGGATGAGTAACTTCTGGAGCTCTACTGGTGCATATAAGCACCTCTTTCTCCAAATCAAAGAGAGAGCTCCAAAGTTCTTACCACTGTTCTATTTATTTCTCTGCTTCTGCATTTTGTACTGCTGAGTCTGATCAGGCCAGCAAGGCTGACCATCCAGACACCCAGTGCTGAAGGGGAAGAAATTGAAGCGATTCAGATGTTTCTACAAAAAATTGTCTCCATTTCTTTCTGCCTAAGGGCACCTCTCATGGTTGCTGCTGTTTTCTCCAAACTTACCTTTTCCTGGTGGAATGTAGGTGGTCATTATCCAGCACAAGTACTGTGCTGTACAGCTCAGTATTGTGGCACTACCTCACTAATTCCCTTCCACTTCAGCAGCAAAGTCAGCACAGCTCCAGCAGGGCCACAGGTACCTAAAGGGTCACTGCAGCACAATTCTGATAAAAGATGTCAGTCACTGATTTATAGGGGCTTGAACATGGTTAACTGCTGAGAGCCCCCTGTCCCTACCCAGCGTACATCCACAGAAGAGTGCACACGGGTCCATGGGGTGAAAACACCAGAATTCTCCTTCTCCCAGCTCCTGCTCTTGAACAGAAAAGCCAGAACTGTTTTAGAGAACCCAGAACGCAGGATTCCCCATCTTTCCCACTCGCACACAAAGCAAATCAAGAGGATCCTATCATGTCACCACACCATCATCTCAAGCTTTATCGGAAAGCTACACAAACTCATTTGGTGTCAGACTCCTGTCTGCCAAATCATTTTCAATAAATTCTAAGAATACAAAATGCATTACACCCTTCCAGGATCAAGACAACCAGATATGACATTTCTGACTCGCCAGTAGGATTATTACATTGACAGAGAGTAGTCCTAGATGGGCATGAAAACAGATTATAACTATTTCTAGCTAAAAAATATGCTGGGCAAGGGAGTTTCTTAGAGGTTTGAGATCAGGCACCTCAATGTGATGTAATTCCTAAATTAGGTGCCCATGTGTCCTATTAGATGCACCTCTAGACCCCTTTTGAACAATCCATCAGGTTTGCACTGCTGAGAGCAACAACAATGCTCTGAAAATGAGCTACAAACTTGATTCCAATTCCCCTCATCTATTTTTTCTTTAGGATTAAGAAGGGTTTTTACATACAAATGTGACATCTAGAGACTCCAGGCATCTCCAGTGTCAAAGGGCAGCTGATAAAAGACCTCATCTCACCAGAGAAATAAACTCACCAGTGCCTCTTGTACAGCTTTATTGTACTTATACTTACTTTGCTCTGCCTGAAACTGAACCAAAGCCACTCCTCCATAAATGCATATATGCTTTGCTGGAATGGAGTTTTACATGTTTTTGATCATTTTAAAGACTTTCAAAAAACAAATCTGAGTTTAGGATGGAACAAAAAAGGTATAGGGTTTTAGCACCTACATAACTGTAAATTTCAGCTGTGGCACTAACAACCAGATCACACTGCTGCACGAGTCAAGGTTCACAAACAGGATAAAACCTCTTATTGAAACACATTCTCCCTCAAAACTTGTGCAATATAGAATATCTACATCACAGGGAGTTTCAGTAATAAATTAGTCTGCCAGATGTGTACATATGACACATATAGCTACCATGAATAACACATCACCAATTTAAAGGTGACTACAAACAATGCATCTTATTAAATAATTCATCCCTGTAGCAGTCACACCCAGTCCTGTTTAGGGAGACACCTTCAACATCTCATTAGGTGTATGTCACAAGGGAGGGCCTGCAAGAGACTCTTGTCAGGATAACCCATATAGCTCAAGTTTAATTTGTGAGATGAGACAATCCTTTTACACGTCACCACTACAGGTTTTACAAACAATGACTATTTTAACATAGGGAATGCATCACCTGTGACACATAAAGGATTTTACAACTCATCCCCAACTTCCATCTAACAATTCCATCCCTCAAAGCAATGCCATGTTCTCTACAATGGCTGTAGTGCAGTTTGCTGAACTTCTCACCCGTAATTATTTGATCTTTTTCAGAAAGTTTATTCACTGAAAGTTCCTTTTCTCTCAGTCAGTCCTTCGTCTCCTCCTGGGCTAACACTAAGAACCAAGTGACAACACTGAAATATTCTATCACAATGCCCCTATTTGCACTACAGAGCTAGTTCCCACATCTGCCAGCCACCATGTATCTTGGAAAAATTACCCATGGGTTACACTGGCTTTCCTTTTAAAGCCCATTCCTTTTTGTAGACAGGTCAAGAATGTCTGAAGATAACTGTCTGCAGTTGTGGGACTAACTGCAAAACTCACCAAAGCCCTCAGAGCTGAGATGAATACACACCATGATAGCAGCAGACATCTGCATCTCCATGGATTTCATTATTTGCGAATTACCTGCAGCACAATGTATCCCATATTTAACTTCAGATGCAGCATGGGGATTGGTAATTTACACAGGCACAGATACACATACATTCTTTATACCAGCACTAGTTCTATACAAATTCTGCTCTGCTTTTTTACTCAATAAGAAATCAAAACTTGACACCTTGCAAGATTTCTTTGCAAATCAGATAGGACTCATACGTTCCAAAGAGTCCCCAGTCCACCCCAATTTAATTTTATTGTCCCATCATTTTTTCCCCACATCTCTCATTTTTCTCTGCTACAAAAAATAAGCAAAGTTAACACAGGGCTTTGATCTAGTGATGGATGTCTGTAAGCCTGAGATGATGCACAAGTACTATATAAGTAGAAATAAGTGAACACTAAGCACAAAGCCGCTTCCTGCTCTTTCTTTTCAAGTGCTCGACATCCACAAAGGTATGTTCTCCATTACAGCAAACTTCACTTTGACAGCAGACATTTCAATACCCTGGCTAGGCTGTAAAATAAGCCTCACAGAGATCCCTGAAATTGCTTCAAGTAGCTGGGCTTACATACAAGTGAGCCTGGTGCTGCTACAATAAAATACACCAAAGAAGGTGGAAAAATACTGGAGGGTTAGGGCGTTAACCCATCACCAGGGGATTAAACAGGATGATTTGAGATAGTCACTGCCCTCAGGTGACAGCCCCACCCCTGTGGAGAGTGCCCTGTCCCTTCCAACAGTGTCAATGAGTGGCATAGAAATCCACTTGCAGACCAACCCAATTTATTGTCCAGCACCTTAAGGTAAACAAAGAGCACAGACTCACATAACATTCAGCCATCAATGGTGGCAGGAAGGATGTGACAAGGGCAAAAGAGACAACACCTGGGTTACCATCCCACTGAAGCCATCATTAAATGCACATGACTGTGATGCCGTAAACTTCACCCCTCCTACCACTTTGGTGGTGCCCAGACTTCAATCATCCCTGCAGCTTGTGCTCCCTTACTCTCCAATGTGACTGGAACTGCTTGCTCCAAATATGCCAACAAACCAGTTTATGAGGGAAATATTCACCAATAGCCAGTTTTGAGTGAATACTACATCTACACACACTGAAAGAAAATGACAATGGCATCACAGGGACGTGCGACGTGCATCTCTAAACAAACTTATAAGACATCACCAACTTAGTCCTCTTTTTGATAATGGCTTTGTATCTAAACTAAAATAAAAATGTCAATTCCAAAAGGATACTGTGCTTACTATGACTTCTCTATACCAGAGCAAGCCCAACTGAATTATGACAGAAACTGCAGTAATTATATATTTTCATACCTGCAAGAAAGAGCAGCAAGGGACTGCAACCAAAGTTGGATTGCTGCTTCTACAGTGGAAGTCAGCTTGCACAGCCATCAGTGCAAGTGCTGTTCTTTAGCCCAGATAAATGCTGCTGTCTGCTAGTCACACACCATCAGGGCAGCAACAGGAAAATATTATCTTCCCCTACTTTTTGTCAAATTCTTAGTGAGCAACCAGAATTCCTTACACCTGGGTATCATTCTGCCATTGCTGGACTGTGCTGGATAAGATGGATGTATTCCAGAATAGCACTTAAGTCCTACAGATGCCTTCTGGAAAAGACAGTGTACTGGGGCCTGTCAAACTGAGTTCTGTGGCTGATTCCAGAGTTCAGAGATGCCACACAAACTACTGGAGGAGGACAAAGAGTCAGGAAATCCCAGTTCTGCCAATCTCTCACTCAAATAGCCTCATAGATAACAGTGCCTTGTGAACAGAGCTGATCTGAGGATGCTGGGTTCATCCCCAGATTTGGCACACAACTCTTGAGGAAATCATCCACATTTCCAGACATTGGTCTTTCACTTTCCCAGGAAGATGTTTCAGTAAAACTGGTTATGCTATTTTGCAATAAAGTGGTGTTCTTTAATGAACCCTCAGTAAATTAACCAGGCTAATGTGCTGAATTCCGAGTTGTGATCCCTCGAAATGCAGCTTTTCAATACTACAAAGCATCTTACTACTACATTTTGTACTCAGGGAGGTGCCTTAGGTACAAAGAGAAGTCATTTGAATACTTAAAACAGATCTTGTAAATACTGTAATGTCAACAATTCAGATCAGGCACACCAGCTTCCTGGCTCTGCTTCCAAAAGGGATAAAGCAGTAGGGATGGTGAGGTTACCAGACAGGAGCTGCAGGGAGGAATTAGCAGGTAGGGAACAGAAGCCTTAGCAGTCACACAATAGTACTAAAATGTGACCACCTACCAAAGGTGGAAAAGAGGATGAAAGCAGAAAGAAGCAGATACTTCTTTTTAATTTTGTTGGCGGAAAGAAAAAGAAGACAAACGGACTTATTGTCATCTAACTGTCATGAACAACCATGGAGTTCATGGCCCAGTTTGGTGTATGGGACTCACTCACCCCAACCCATACAATGCATTCCAGGCCACGAGCCCCATGCTTGCTTGCACTGCTACTCCCATACCCCATAGCAGCAGGAGAGGTTCTGTTAGTATAGACAGCTGCAGCTCCTAAATTTCTGTAGAGCCAAAAAGCAAACACAGATAGGAGAAAGTGCATTTCCAGCTTTGTACCTCAGCTGGACTGGACAGATACTGGGGGATGCCTTGCCCCAGTTCTGTGAATTCCAAGCCAATGCCAAGCTTTTGTACTGAATTTTAAATCACGGTACTTGTCCTCTCCACAATCTTGAAATTAAGTGTCAAGAAGCTTGACAAGTCTTCCACTGTTAAAACCCTGTAGCTGGACACCTCCCTGTAAAATAACACAGAGATTGTCCTCATCAACCAAATGCCTCTGGAACAATTTAAATCTGCAACACGATGAGCACCCAGAGAGGTGAACAAGTGGCACAACTTTAGACATGGCATCTCAAGCAGAACGGGAAACAACTGAAGAAAGTCAAGAAGAAATTACTAGAACTAAGTAGCAGGACTCACAAAGGAAGACTAAACTAGCAAAGATTTCTGAATTGAAAAAAAAAAAAAAGAAGACAGGGAATTTCACTGATGTCAAAGGCTATTTTAAGAAGGAAGATGTCTGTTCTGCCTATCTATCTGCAGACACAGGAGAATCAAAGGGCTTAAGGGCAGCAAGGCTTGTGGACACACAGCAATCACTCTAACAAAACTCAAAAGGAATAGACCAGATAAGGAGGCCGTAGATTCCTCATTATTTACAGCACTTAAGAATAAATTGAGCAGACATCCAGTATAAATATTGATGATAAATTATATACATATATAAATATTTACAAAAATATAATATTAATGTATTAAATATTATCATATTTAATATTATAAATTATTGTTTAATTTATATACTATAAAATATATATAAATATTTCCACTCCAGGGAAAAGGAAACAAGCTATATGATCTCTAGGGACCCTTCTAACATTCTCCTGAGACTTGGAAGTGAGTGTAAGCACATTCAAATGGGCTGCTAATGCAAGGTGTATATCTACATAATTTATTTACCAAAGTTTGCCTGGTTTTCTCAGGAAACCTCCTACTTACCTGTTATGGAATCCTACACCCATACATTTGCAGTTCCAAAAACATCCCTTCTGCCCCATCCATCTCCTACAGACCCACAAAGTTCTTTGTTTAGAGTTATAAATGATGAAATGACAACTGATTCTGAAGAAGTGATCGACAGGGTGAAAAATCTAGTCAGTGGGCCTGAAGCCAAGCACAAAAAAAATGACAAGAGACAGCAGGCAGATTAGAAACCACAAGCAGAAACCACAGCCAGAGCCAGCAACTCAGCAGTTGCAAAATTAACAGTGCTGGGTCATGAAGCATCAACCACAGGCTGATTATCAACTCCAGGATGTCCCACAGACCATCAATGGAACATGATAAAACCATTGGAACAGTCAGAATGGAACATCCAGAACCTGCAGAACACAACAGTCAGTTATAAAGGTGTTCCCAAGAAGGGAGTGTTTTTCAGAACCTCACATTCAACTTTCTCATTTAGAACGCTTCCGTTTTTTACCATTCACATCAAGCAATGTTTTGTTTCTTAACACTAGCAACCAAAATTTTATTCCAGAGAAACTTCATCTCTTTCCTGTGCTAAGAAATAGCACAAAATGTGGAGAAGTGTGATGAACTACTCATACAAAGAGCGAGTAGCTTCTTAATATTTTATTTACTTATTTGGATATGTTTAAAAACCCCTTCCTTATATTTGCCATTTTCCAAAAGGCCACTATAATAACAAATGCTATACACATCCCCACAGGAGTCTTTTCCAGGCTTCTCTGAGTGTAGTTCATCTTGAAGTGAAGAATACACAAATTCAAGCAAGAAAACCTCTCCAGTATCATCCATAAAGACCAAGTAAATACACATCAAGTGCAGTGGAGGATGATGACATATTTCAGAGATAAAAAAATATTACTAATTTCTACTGCCAAATTATCCCATTCCTTTGACTACTGAAAACACAGTAACTAGTGCACCGACTCAATGACACATGCTAGTTTCATAATTAGGGTGGAGCATGCAAGCAACTATAAAGGTAGCCCCAATCTGAGACTCTCACTGCTGGATACATCTGAAAGCCCCGAGTGAGGTAAGCATAACCTAAATATATTGGGTCTTTTAAACCCTTAAACCTAACTTGGATAATTTCCTTTCTTGGGAAAGTTGATCAATTTTACAGGGAAAAAACCCAACTCTTTTCATCTAGGTTAAGTATTACTCATTAAATGGTTAATTAAACAATGAAGAGAGTGTCAGATATATCTCAAATTGTGATTGTTATTGTCTGTTTTGTTTGCAGTTATTCTTCAAGACAACATCTGGGAAACATGGAACATTTACTCAACGAAAACCTTCTGAAGTATTTTACCCAGTATGCTTTACAGGAGGGCAGCGCCACTGCACTGTCCATTGGTGGGCTGAAGAATCTGCTTCAGAATCAATTTGCACAGTACCTGAAGGTAAGCTTCACTCTCATTGTATTCACTGTGCTTCCATGGAATGCACGAGAAAAGGGAAACACGGGCAATGATGTTCAGGGCAGATTACTGTGTCCAAATAGTTTCACTAAATCCATAATTCTTAAATAAGGTTTGGCTTATAAAACTTCATTTACATTGATGAACAGCAGCTTCGAACAGATGTTATAACAGAGTTTATAACAAAGTCCTATGAAATCAAATGCAAAAAAATCTAAGAGCTGTTCTGTTTGGGTTTGGTTTTAGTTTGTTGTTTTTTTTTTAATGCAAGCCGTATTTCACCTGAAATATTGTACCTGAATCTTACAAAATATTTTTCATTTCAATTTAAATAATTAATCTTGAATCTATAAAATATACAGAAAAGAATCCATAAGCCAAGTAAAAGCAAGAAACCTCAGCCAATTTCTATCTAGGTTAAATTACCACCATCACAAAATAAAGGAAGTTTTGCTATTCCAGAATGATGCCAAGTAAAGAAAAGAGATGCCACCAAGCTAGAGAGAGAAATACCTATTTCCTGTACCTGGAAAAAAACCCTATGTTCTGATTTTATATATATTCTCTGCCAAATCTTTCCTGAATTGCATTAAGACTCAATTTCGATTCTTCTGCTAGATGAATCTTTAAATACTGTGTTTTGGATATCTCACAAAAGCAATTTTTGCTGAAGGTCTGAAATAAGTGGCATTCACATTGAAAAATGCAGTACTTTGAGAAGTACAGCAATCCATTTTAGTCATTTCACTTAACATGAAATGGCTTAGTAACAACTAAGACTCCCCAAAAAACCCTAATGAAACACAAAGGGGTTTGTTTTTTTTCCCCTTAAAAGACAGCTTAGAAATTTATTGTCAAAAATTAACAGAAATCTGATGGCCAATTCAGAAATATAATGCTTTCTATAACAATGAAAACAACTCAGCATCATACACATTTTCCCAGATATGTGGAAATGGAACTGTTCAGAAAAAGCAATATTGATGTTTTCTGTCTGGACCTCAGACATTTTCAAGCAACAAGTCTGTTTCCAAATATTTATGGCACCATAATAAATCAATATCAAAACATAACAGGTCATTACAAAACATGCAGAGATACACGGTATGAACAAAAGAAAACATTTTATGAATTTAAATTATAACTCCAAATTTGGTTTATATTATTTAATTAGCCTGATCAGGGTTGTTATCAGAATATTCACTGCATCAGGTTGCTACATGCACTCTTACCAGACACAACAAATAAAATAAACTAATAATCTAAACTAAATTTAATACATTAGTAAGACGTTTTTAACAGGGAATACAGTATTCCTACTAAAGAAGGAGAAAATGGAGGGAAAGAGACCCTCAGATCCTGGCCCAAAGCATAAAGAAAGTAGCAACATTTTTTCAAAATGTGCATGCAGGGCCAAATTTAGTGTCTAATAAAGGAGTAGGTCATATGCATATTAATTTTTATAGGTGATTCTGCACCTGCTGCAGCTATTTCACCTGCTCCATTTCCCAGATTCCAAATTTACCCAGAAGACTGAAGTAATCCATCTGAGTAATAATACTTCATCTTTCTAAAATTTTTATACATCTTTGTTAACATTTCTGGCAGGCAACAGCAGACACTGTCCTACTAGTTTAACCAGCCAAACCAGTAAATACAACACCACCAGTAACGCCTTCAAGTAACACTGACTGTTATTGAATGCATCATTTCTTGGCAACATGCTTCATAGAAAAATGCTTCTAGCAATCTAATTATTTCATTCTCTTTTTTTTTTTTTTAATTTTTGTCTTATAAAAACAGGATCAATTCTCACTTGATAACATACTTAAATCGATGGACAAAAATAAGGATGGATCTGTCAGCTTTGATGAGTTTATCATGATTGTAAAAAAGATAACTGGTACAGGACAGTGAGGCATCTGCAAGAATGAGTATCACTGCTTTGAAGAAGAGCCTGGCATTTGTTTACATGACATGTACATCTAAACCCACAGATTTGTTATTATTTTAAAGCATATGGAATAAAGATTTAACAGAAAAGAAAGCATGTTTTTATTGTGTTTCATCCACAGTCACCAGCCACACATTCCAGCTAAAATGCCTTCCAACTAGTTCAGAACTACTGTTTCTATTTCACGCTACATTTGAAGTGTTATTTAACAAATCCTGCTTTACCTAGGCTATTATTTGGACCTCTAGAGAAATTCAAATCACCCAGTTTCTAAAACACACAAAAAGAAAGGTGCAGCATTCCATTTAAGGAGTGTTTCCTACAGTATACTATCCAGTTCTAATTATTCAAAATTAGGTACTTATTTTCAATAGCAATGTAGCAATGCCAAGTATGATAACTGCAACATTAGATGCTCATTTTAAATAATATTTACATAAGTATGTACTTGTTGTTAGGACTCTGTGAATGAACATGTAAGTATACATATGAACTAAGTGACTGTTGCTGCAGTTAAAGTTCATTGGCCTTACTTGGTGCAGTCTTAACCTTTTCATTGTATGATTCCTGTAACAGATGTGTTTTCATGAGCATTATTATTTAATTCAAGAAGAAATTAGTGGAAGAGAAACATGAAGAACGGATATTTTGAAGACAAGTAATCAGTGGATTAGGCACTAATCCTACTAGAGAACTTGGAATTCTGGACTGAATTTTAACACCAACATCATCCATTATATTGATAAATCACACAGATCTCTCAAGTTACTAAAGGACTTAAAGACTTGGCTTAATTGCAAAGCCTGTGAAGTGCATTCAAGAACCCATACTACTGTGGTTCCTATCCCTGAATTTCCCCTCAATGAAATGAGGAATAAAGTACTCCACACTAGTGATGCATTAATAGAAACCTTAAAAAATATGAGGTTTAAACATCATATGACTGTCCTAACATGCTCCCAGGCCATTCTTTTACAAAACCCCTTTAATTGTTGAAATATGTAATTTCTTGGAAGAAAGAAAATCGTATGTATTACTTTTTCCTGGTTTATGAAAATATTCTAAATTAACCATGTGCTTTGATTTAAAAAGTAAATACACCACATGCACATTATTCTAACCAAGCTCCACTAGCAACTTTACACATACACCCAAGTACAATCACACAATTTTAGGACATGCTTTTTCCATGTGTGACATATACATTCCTTTTCATCTCTTAGACAACCTTAGAAATTTTGAAATTCAATCAGGTTACTGACATCCTGAATAGGAAACACGGTCACTAGGAAATTAACATGTTTTAAGAGTGTCACCTACTGGCAAAATATACTTCTGCACTATTTCCTGAGTATATAGAAAATGCAGTTATTTTACCCAGTGCAGTAAGATCAGGTTCATGATCCTATACAAGGTGTAATTGTTTATGAAGAACAATGATCACAATTAAAATTAGCTTTTGTAAATCAAAGTTAAAAAAAAAAAAGGAAAATTATTTCCAGAAAGTCTTTTTCTTCCAGAACAGTATTAGATGCAGTTACAATAAAACCGACAAAGAACATAATTAAAAGGATCATTAAAAAAAAAGCTAAGTTTAATAGTAGAGGAAGATGAGGGAAATGGAACAAAACAAATAACTCTTCATCCACCCAGTGAATCCAGTTCACTAGCAGTTCAGACCACAGAGTTTCCCTTTAAAGGAGTTATTTGTGAAATAACTATTTGCATGAGAAAACTCATAACAAGCTCTACACTCAAGCAAATGCGTTACCTTTCTGAACAGCCATTCTCCTGCAAAGAATACTAAAAATTTACCTATCATTATTTTTCAAAAAGGCTAGGAAGTAAAGCAGAAAGCTTAAAAATCTATAATGGGAACATCACTTGCAAATAATCAACCAAGAACTTGGGCTGTGCTCAGAGCTCATGTACCTCCCTCATCGTCCTACTGAGCTAGGGCAATGCTCCAGGCTTGGGGAAGAGTGGCTGGAAAGCTGCCCTGGGCAAAAGGGCATTGAGGAGGTGGAGTATGTCCAGAAAATGGCAACAGACCTGAAGAAGGGTCTGGAGCACAAGTCTGACATGGAGCTGTTGAGGAGGCCTGTAGGAATGTGCCCCCTATGGACAGAGTGACAGAACCTTCCTCTGTCCCCCAAAAAGGAAAGAGCCCAGAAGTTTCTCCCAGTGATCAGGTAGAAAAGTCACTGATAGGACCTTGGGGACTTCACCTCAAGTTTGGGGACAGCTAATTGGCCATAAGCCAAAAGGTCCCGCCTGGGCCATTGAGTAGAAAAGCACAGAACAAAGAAACCAAATCGCTTTTGTGAGGTGTCTTTACCAGGAGCACAAGCTTGTGGCACCTGGATTGCTTTGAGTTTGTTATTTTGCCTTTATTAAACCTTTTTTGTTCCTGACGCTGTCACATCAGCCTCCTGCTCCTTTTATGCCTTCCGATGAAAGCTGAGCTATTCTGGGGTGTAGTGTTGGGGTGTTGAGAGCTCATCAGATCAGCTCGAAACCCCCCGGGCCAAATGCTACTGAGGCCGGGGTTTAGCCTGGAGAAAGGGAGGCTCAGGGGTGACCCTATCAACCTCTACAACTGCCCAACAGCAGCAGATGGGCACCGGGCGATTCTCCCAGGCAGCCAGCGACAGGATGAGAGGAAAGGGCCCCAAGCTGTGCCATGGGAGGTTCAGGTTGGAAATCAGGACTATTTCTTCTGTGAAAGGGTTGCTAAGCATTGCAATGGGCCACTCAGGGATGTGGTGAGGTCATCATCCCTGGAGATGTTCAAGACACAGATGTACATGGCACTTAGGGCCACGGTCCAGTTGACAAGGTGGTATTTGGTTTAAGGCTGGACTTTATTTTGTAGGTCTTTTCCAACCTAAATGATTCTGTGATTCTGTGTAATACTGAGTTACAGGACTACTTGATAACTGTAGTTTTTATTTGCAGCAAAAAGGTTCAAATTTCCACAGATGCAGTCAACAAAGAGAAACAAAAGAGACCAAAATATTTTCTATGTACTTTAGATGAAACTATCAACTTTAGTAGTACAGTTATGAATACCTGAATGCTTAGCAAATTAAGAAGCAATGTAAGTAGCTGCATATTTTATGATGCCCCTCAGTTCCCCTGCCAAACTACGTGTCAAGTTCTGTCTCTCTTTTAGAAAATAAAAGGAAATGTAACTATTGCCTCACCAGTACCTTTCTTCTCCCTCTTCTGTTTTCAAAGGAGGGAAAACCAAAAGAAAAATACTCTGCTTCAGTCCTAAGTTAGTGCACAGGGGCATCACAAGATATTACCAGTGCTGATATACTCCAATTAACTTTCTTGGATAACGAAACATCTACATCGGTTTGACAGTTGAGTAATCTGCTTCTCTTCCAACTCTTTTTATTGATTATATAGAATATCTAAGCAGCTTTCAGCACAAGATGGACTCTGCTAAGGTAGATTATTTAGCAGCTGTAATTATTGGCAGTGCAAATCTCCCACTTAGAATGATTTACATCTGTTTCTTGGCCAGAGCTGAGGTGTCAAAGATCAGGTTAAGATGCTGAAATATGACTGTCAATAACCAATTTCAGAACCGTAATGCAGCTCAGAAAAACAGAATATCCATTATACATGCTGCAATGATAACACTTCCATCGTAAACAGTGTATTAATCCTCTATGACACATTCACTCCATTATTTTCTTAACTTCATGTACACATCATTTTCTCTTTAACATATCTACCTTACTTGCCCTTGAATGTAAACTGCAGATCACCCCATTTGATACCATTAAATAAAACTGACACTCAAATTCAATAAATATGATTAAATAAAACTGACACGCAAAAAGCTCTAGAAATAAGGATGCCCCAGAATCAGTCTTATGTGCTCCACCTTCTTACAAACTGAAATTCTACAGTAAGCTTTCAATATCTTCCCCATTTTACAACATATTGCTATTATGAACTTGACCCCTGCAGCGAAAGAGTACATTTTTGCACATAGTCAAGGAGAAAGGAAAAGACCTCAACTACGGCAAGGCCACAAATTTGATGCCAAAAGTTCATCTTCACTCCCCTGTGGACTTCTCCAAACACCACCAAATTCTAGCAGCAAGTTTACCCAGAAACTCTGAAGGTTTTTAATTTGCCTTCAAAAGTTCAGACTAGATTATCTTTCCTACGCAAACAAGCAACCTTGACAAACTGATCAAATGCTCTAAAAACCCTCTTATTTGCACATTTCAGACTAAGCAGACATGAAAAAAAGTATATTTTACTTGCAAATCCCAACAAAATTCTTTTGAAGGAAATTCATACAGAAACAGTAGGTCACTGTGAGCAACCCACTTAATTTTGTCACTAGAGTAAATGTTTACATCTCACACCAAGATACTGCTTTATTTCTCATATTTACTTATGTTCTTTTTCATTTTCTTAAAAACCCTCTTTCCCTGATCACTTTTAAGTTTTACTACGTTAATAATGTGGTGAAATCCATTCTAAAATCCTACCATCATATATGATGCAGAGAGCCCTGCCATATCTGGGGCATTAACATTTTTGTCTAAAGGAGGACCATAAGATGCATGGGGAGGATGGGTGTACTGGTTATTTATACTATATATATAGGAAATATCACAGTTTTTCATCCCATTTCCATTTAATCCTTATCTTGTCATATAAATTTTTATTTCAGTAATAGCTTGTGCTACACATTTTAGCTCCCTTTAATATTTTTATTCCCTAGTAAAGCAAACTTAATCATTATTGTCTAATCCCAGCATGAGTTTACACATAAGGAAACCATTAGAAAAATTACAAAAATAAAGCTAAGGCAATTCACAGAAATAAACAGGCAATGGCAAGAGACTATCAAAAGAAAATACCTTTTTAAACAATACTGAGTAAGGACAGCAGATAGCACCTCATGTCCTACCACAGAGAAATATAGACAGATTTTAAACTAATGCAGAGGTAACTCCCTTTTTAAGAAAGATGTATGTTCACAAAACACATGCAGGGAAAAAACAGTACTTACAACTGGGTTTTTTGTGTCTGGGTCAAATTCTGTAGAATTTGCATCTGGAACAGAAGTTCAAAGTAAACACAGTACATTTGCTCTACATGCACTACAAACTCCTAACAGCTCTGTGGCATTTCAGGGCTTGTCTACATGTATGTTACAATCTAATGAGTTGAAATGCATCCTGCACCACTTTTGAAGCAATCACAGGAAGCATATGACCTCAGATACACAAGTTCCCTTTCCTGCTTTCCAAAACACTTTTCTCCCAGCTCTTAGTATTAGAAATTCATGGATAAGTTAAATCTCTTCATATAATACGGAATGGCTCTTGTTTGGCCACTCTGGTTAATGAAGGCAAGTGAGAAAACCACTTCTCAGCTTTTACTTCTCATCACCAGCACACTCCAGAAAGAGACTACAGAGGTGAACTCTAAAGCACACTTTCTTCTACACTCTTTAGATCAAAAAGCAGGTTTCAAACAATCCACATAACAAAGAGTTCTTACTCCCTTGCACAGGGAGATAGCACAGGGTACTTAGCTGAAAATGGTCTTGCTGCAAGAGTTAAGTATCTAACAACCACACAACCTGTAAACAGTTCTAATAATAGACATACATTTCACAGAGAGAATAAAAATTCCTCTAAATAAATCATACTCACACCAGCCTACTGAGCTCACCTTCCCAATTCAAACAGTTTCTTGCAAATTCCACAACTGCTAACTGCATTCCCAGGCAAACTCCTAGAAGAGAAAACAAAAACTCCAGAATTTCCAGGCTGAAGAGTGGGACTAAGTACTTGCTGCTCTGTCTTAAACTTGACTGCTTTGAAATCTTGGTATTCACTGCATATACACAGACTTACAAAAAACCTAAACCAAAAGTGGCTGCTCAACATAAAACTCACACTTCAAACTTGGCACATTATAAATACACATGACACAATTATGTGCTTTAAGCTCTTTTTATTCCTCTCCTCTATTTTATCAATAATTACTGCAAAGACAAACAGAAGCTGGAAGCCTGGGTATATCCAGATTCAAACTTTGCTTTGGCAGCTATTCAGACACTTAAAAGTAAGAAATGTGGAGTTGGAAGCAAAGCCTCAGAGGCACTTACACAAACAGCACTTAGCTTATAGGTCAGATGATGTCTTTGGACTTTACTGTAACAACATATACCAGTAAATCAAAAAACATTTATTTTGCAAAAAGTGGTCCAAAGATATCTATGTTTTCTGCACACTTTAATAAAGAGAATTATAGTGATATAATTATAATGAGAAGCAAAGACTCTCTGCTTTTGTACATGCAAATTAAACCTTTACAGAAGGGATTGGTTTTTTTTTCCTTCCTCATACAGCAGATGTGGTACAAGACTATGCTCCTGGGGATTCTTTACATGGCAGATAGTCACAACATCACACATATCTCCCTAAGACAGGATCCTTCTCTAATGTGGGGGTTTGTCTTTTTTAATCAAATCAATTAGCTTGCTATACATCTCCTAAACGCAGCAATTTCTCACTCTAATGATCTTACCAAGAAAAGGCTTTTTCTTGGTTCTTGCCCAGGAGATAGCTTGGAGTTTGCCTTCTGTTCCCCTAATTCCAAAACCTCCTGGGACCAGAATGCCACTGTAATGACAGCCATACATAAAAGAATTAACGTGTAGAATCAAGCCAGCAGAGGAATCCACACAACTTGAAGACTCTTGAAGTTATAACTAAGCAAGCACAATTCATGAAAGGCATGTTTTATGTGACCATTCAGAATACAAAGACATTAAATTTGGAGATTTGTTTCATCTACCTACCCCAATTCTCATCTGACCAATATTACACTTCACAGTGAAATTCCCACTGCTTAAATAAATATTGCTCAAATAAACTAGCTACATATTCACTATTTAAAATCCTAACACCTAAAGTTTGGATCTTCTAATACCAAAAAAACTAAATGCATCTAGACAAACATGATTTTAAATCATCACTTTAAAATCACAAAAACATCACTTTAAAAATACAAATTGAAATCCTAGCAATGATTCTTAACAAAGACATTTGCAGTGTGCATTTACAAGCACACTTTTCTTTCACTATGCTGCATGTTGACGACAAAAAACCTTTGACAACTGATCTGAACTGTAAAGGAATGATATCCAAAAAAGCAAAACAGTAACAAAAAAATCAAAACCCTAAATCAAAAACCAAAAAAACTGCAATTTGTCTAAAGCAATTAAGCAGACTTTGAGGATATATGTCGATACTTCAATTTGCTGAAGCTTTTCACCACCCATTCAATTTATCCTTATTAATATCATGGTCTGCATTTGGGATACAGGATTCCCAATGTCACTTACTCTGCTTTGCACAGTTTGTGCCATGCCTGGTGATATTTCACTGAGTTCTCTGCTTCCATAGAACGTTCAAGTTCTGTTGAATCGATGTACTAATAAAGAAAAATATGCAATGAAATGGTCTCTTCTTCCACAGAAAGAGCAGCAGACAATATATGATCAAGCGCTAAGAGAAATTATTAAAGAGTTTCAAGTGAGTTTGCCACTAAACCTGTAACAACTTCACTGAAGAACCAGTATTTGCTTTTAAGACCAAGTGTTTGCTCTAACTGCAGCAATGGGTGCCCTTTTCTTTGCACACAGCTCAGGAGCTGTGTCTGCCTGTAGCCCTGTTGGGCACTCTCCAGGTAAGCAGATTATCTAGAATGCTTTGTAACTGTGAACCCAGGTTACCTTCCTAGGGCAACCAGGGCCAAACAAGGAGCGGTGCTGACCTTATCCTGCCATCCCAATGGGATGTGGCCAGGATGTTTACTTTCCTGGCTTTTGGGTGCCACAGCTTGTCCAGTCTTATTATAAGATTGGAAAAATCTGCATTGTCTGTGAGAAAGGTGTTCCTGGGTACTCTTGGGTAAAAAGGGAGAAAGAATCATTATCTATGCCCTACTGGAAATACTGCATTAGAATCTCTAGTTTCACTAAAAAGCACAGGTCCTGAGACACCACTAGAGTAAAGTGAGGGGACAATGTACTACACTGAGGCACAAAGGATCAGAGTTTGATTCTGGGTTTTGTCAGTCTTTTTCTCAGATTAACACAATTAACCACATTCTGAGGTAGAGTCCATCCTCCATTAAAATGAGATCATCTGAAAGGGCAGAACTCACCTTTGTGCAGAGAAAGGCAACTGACAGGGAGATTGCTGAAAGTTCCCCAGACAAGACTGCTTCCTAGCAAATATTTTCTACTTTTTCCACATTCCAGAAGGCATCAAAAATACAACAGAAAAATAACTACTTTTGAATGTTGCTATTCTATACTAGAAGAATATTACACAACCAACTAAAAAGACACTGTGATACTGCGAGGCTGGAAGAGAAACTAATGATAGTTGGAGTTAACTGTATTTTCCTTGCCAAACATATTAGGAAGGAGCATTTATCAGTTAAAGGAGCATCAACATCTCATCATTCACATTGAGCAGTTCCTTCAGAGCACGGGATTACTGACAGCCTTTGGGCATGAACACTAAAAAGAGTGTTTGGACATGCAGTTAAGTACAGTGGGAGCAGTGTCTGTTAACACTTCAACACTGCACTGAAGCTAAGCAACCATCAGTTTTCATGCTCATTAATGCAGAAGCCCCATCAAAATAAAGACTGCTGCACATGAAGCTTGCTGTGCCTTTGCAGACAGGGCACCTCTCACCTTTTTTGCTAAAAGCAAAGCTATTTTTCATCTCATAAAAATTTCCCACTCTCAGCTGTAAGTACAGAACACTAAGTGACATCATCATGTAGGTCAGAAAGAACATTGGGAAGTCTCAAGCCTCACTCCCTGCTCAAAGCAAGTTAAATTAGAGCACGCTGCTTAGGATCATTTCCAGTCAGGATCTAAAAATCTCCAGGGGTCAATTCTGGCTGTTCCCATTTTCTTGTTTCTTCATGCACACAGAAACAACTTTTTAGAGTGTTAGCTAATACTCTTCTCAGGGAACAAGAAAAGGCTGACCACCTGCCATTTCCCCAAATCCTAACTTTAGCCTTTTCTATTTTTTTAAAAACTGGTACATTTGCCCTTTTCTAGTCGTAAGTAGGTTGGAAAGGATGTTTAAGATCACTGAATCTAACTGTTAACCCAGGACTGCCAAGTTCACCATAAAACTATGTGTCATGAAAACAAACGAAATCTAACTATGGTAGTAAATAGAAATTTGCAGATAAAGTCTGCTTTTTCATCAGATTCAGTTTTGGGTAACTTCAGTGTTCCTTTCAGGTAAGTTTAGTTCCAAATAAAATAATTAAACATTTCTTTTAAAAATGAGATGCTTGGCCAGTCGGTATTTATCTGCATGATTCATTTTCTAGTTTTCACATGAATTAAAATTGCCACACATGATGGGAACGAGTAGGTTACCACAGAATGATACAACAGTAGAATCAAAGTATTCCTGAAAGCAAAAGCCAGAAATATGCTCACCATTAAATCCAGTTTGTAATTAATTGCCAGTGCAGAGTGTTCCAGAGCTTTGAAAACAGATGCATAGCAGTCACTTAGCTTTGTGTACTTGCCCACAAGAGCTATGGAACACACCTTCAGCAACCTTTCATATCTGACAAAAACAAGTTCTTCAGTTACTACACCAAATTTCACCCAAAAAACCCTCCATTTTAATAATGTTTGCTTTTTATTTAACTCCACAAAATATCTGCTAGAATTTCCAAACTGCCAGTGGTTTTAAACCCAGACCATTCCCAGGTGTCTATCAGCACTAACCCAGTCAGTCCAGTTGGGTGACTTCATGGCAGCTAAAGCCCACCTTGAATTACAGCACTTCCAGAGAAAGCAGCAGGATGTAAATACCTGCAAGCCATTTTCTTCCATTTCATTAGAAGATCACTTGGCTGGTCATCAATAGGTAAATTTAGCCTCTGCTTAAAATACTTAATGATGCCTTGCTCCTCCAACAGGATTGGTACTCGGTAAGTAGAAGAAACATCATGAATAAATATCACCTAACAACAAAAGGCAGAACATAAAAAACTTATATAAATTTTTCATATGAAACATTCATTCTACTTTTGGATACTACATGCATTTTTTATTCTATACACGTTCTGGTTTTTCAAGATCTTCCTTTTGAATGAGCAGGACAGCACAGCTAGTATTTAAGATTCCATTAAATCTACAAGAAAAAAGTTCCTCAAAAAGTAAAAACGTGTTTTACTTCTCCTTCACACCATCATAACAGGCTTGTCAAGCCTACCAGTGCATCAGTTTTAATGCAAACATCTAGCCCCACAAACACTCATGCTTGCCAGCAGTTCCTTCCTCCCCTCTCAAGCTTGAGGAGTACTAAGCATGAAAGCAAGAAAACAAATTAAATCTAACAAAACAGACCCAATTTGGTTGAGACAAAGTCTCCTAAAAGTATGTTGTTAGTGAACTTGGCTATGTAATTACTGAGTACAGTCCCTCTAAGGGCCTTTTTGTTCAGAACACATTTATAAACTGCATCCAAGCTGCCAGCAATTAAGGTGATTGTGCTTGGTTTACCTGAGATCACAGAGCTCAGAATCCTGAGCACAAGTGTTCTCAAGACATGAACAGTAAAGGATAGTCTCTTTGTTACCCTCAAGCTGCTTCTGCTCATCACAAGCTTTGTACATGTGTGTGCTGCCCCGTGCCCCTCTATGTGCCCATTCAATCTGAACCTGTTGTACCTTCAGAATTATCCATCACATTGAAAAGTAAAATGCTCTCACTTGCAAAAATATTTGAAGAGCAGTCAATCAGAAGTAATAGCTGAATAGCAATTAATTGCAAACTATTAGGGGAAAAACCACACATGAATTATAGGAGATTGTAACTACACAGTAGACACATGCTTAAGGGCATAAATAGCCTATTACATGTAATCACAGTAAGAGTGTTCATGTGGCTGTGACCATCTGTGGACATAAGCAAATAACCTAGCTTTGACTACACTTTGTTCATCCATTATTATAATCACCTGAGATGATTTATGGGCAATAAATACGTAATAATAAATAATGAATAAAACCACCCATAGTTGTGAAAACTGTACAGTTTCATGCTATGTATAACAACTAACCATGCACTCAAAATCTATTTTTATTAGCTTTTACACAACATACATTTAAATTATTAATGACCATTTGACATAAAACTTAACACATATTTTGAAAATGCTATAGCATCCATAATAGCAAGATAAAAATTATAAAAACAATCACATATGAATGAAGCAGTCAAAAGTTGAAAACAGAAATGCACAGAAATATTTGTATACATGTAATATTGACATACAGACCTGCTCAGGCTCCACATGACAAAACATAGAAATCTTCTCTTTCACAGCCATCTCTATAGGCTTTGCACTTCTGCAGACTATCTGTCATAACAGAAGGAAAAACTTCAAATATTTACTAGGCAAACCAATAGAAGATCCTCAATATTTCATAGTGAAATTCATCTCTTTTGGAAGCAGAGCACAAACAAATGTGCCTTTTTTTTACTCTTTACCCCCTTTTGGAGCTCTAGGATATATCATAGCTCACAAATATCTACTAGCAAGGCAGAAGCAAATCCATCACCTGCCCATACTGACCAATTTTCATTCATCTTTCATTGGCATTCTCTGTAATATTCCTTCCTCATATTCTTCTTTCTTGCAGCTACTATTGTAATACTCTGCCTCAAGTCTAGCAGCTCTATAAGTACAAATATAATGAATCAAAAGAAATATTGTAATCAATGAGATCAGATTTAAATTGAGAGAAATAAGACTTAGCTTACATGCATGAGTATTTCAGTATTTCAGCATCTTTTTAATTTAGACATTGCGACAAAAACAAGGCCAAAGAAGAGAACACTAATTCATAATTGTATGGAATTTTTACTGGTGCTAGTATTTTGCTGATACATTTAAACCCCAGTAATTTTAGAAAATTTGATCATTTGTAACCAACAAAAAAAATTATATGCTTTGGTGTTTGTTGGAAGGGGTCTTTTTGTGCAGTATGTAACTCCAGGCAACTAGATCAAAATGCAGAACTGCTCTAGCAAAGTGCCTACTGATTACTCAGTCTACTCCCTTAAGTTATTTTGAAAGTATAACAAAAAGTAGGATGATCCTGTTATTACCTTCCCCATCTTTCAAGCAAATGCAACTACTTAATTCATCAAGCCCTTTTGCTCAGAAACTTGTAGCTGCTCTTTGATCATCTTGCTAATGCAGCTTAGCTACACTGATACTGATGGAGTCCAATTAACTTACCCTAAACTTAGAAGTAATTCTAGAAACAGAAAAAAAAAATGCCAAGTATAAGGGAAAATTAGTGTGCTTTTAAATCAAAATGTAATGAAGAAACAAATTATACATTCTATTCACTTAAACACAGTTCTTATGTAAAATTTGGTACAGTTTGAAGCTGAAGGTATAATTTATAAACCTTGATAGTACAAGCACATGAGTAAACCCACTTTGAAACCTATCGTCCATCTCGTGGAGACAAATTTAAAGATAATGCAGACACAGAAATCAAAAACATAAGAACCAGCACAAAAATAGTGAAACTACAATAAAAATGGGAGAGATGCACTGCAAAGGAACATAACACACAGAAGATGAGGAACAATTGAATCCAACAGGGCAGCTCTGACAAGTGCATACTCAAAGTGCTGCATACAGGATCTCTGCAGCCACAGCACATTTGGCACTCAGAACACCCTGGGCAGAACAGAGAGGCTCAGGCACACAGAGCTGAGCAGCCCCGCCAGGGATGCCCGGGAGCAGGCAGGGAGGCAGCAGGGATTCAGAACTGGATGGAACAGGCTCAGCTGTAGGAGCTGCCCCATGTGCTGCCTGGCCAAGACAGCAACCATTTAAATATTGTCCTGAAGCAGCGCTCAAGGAACTTTATGAGGGCATGAAGGGGCTGCCTCTCAAGTGAGATCTGTCCCTGCTTCAGGTGTCAACAGCAGCAGTCAAAAAATAAAAATGATACTGTGCTCCTGGCAGTCCCAGCACTGCCCCAGGCAAGAACTCAAGATTCAACACAGTCATCATGTTTGTTCTCCTTTTATTACACACACACACACAGACAAGCTTTTTAAAGAAAATTATTTTTTGGAGGGGAGGGAGAAGTCAGGCCTTGGCAATTGACTTAAAGGCCTTCAAAAAGAACAGGCAACTTTCCCTATGCAATTAGCATACTTCAAGAGGGCTATTGGAGATCAGGCCCTGAAACTTGCAACTCAGTACAGCATTACATTAATAAAAGTTTTTCCTTCCACAAGCTGGTTACGATTATCATGTCACAGCCACTTCACACCAAACACATCCCACCCATACCCTATTTCCAAATCCATTGGTTTGGTAGTTAAAAACACATTCATTCATAAATATAAAATGGAAGAACTCCAAAAAACCAGAAAGAAGCACAATACAAAATTTATTTGTGTGACTATCTTATAAATAGTTTTATTTTTTGAGGATATACACATTGCTTCTTCTTAATAATGAAAAAAAATCTGAATGTTACAAGACAGAAACATTCTAGGTCTTTCTACAAAGTGAATTGAGATTTCAATTACTTTTAGCAGTGAAGAATTATTTTTGTGAAAAAGATGCCTTTGGAAGAACCTAGCTACAGTCCCAAGATATTGCAAGTAGTTAGTTGAATTAAGTTAGCTTAGAGTGATTTTGACTAATTTGATTTTCTGTGGCTTTAATGGAGCTATGCAGCACATATTTTGCATTTCTTCCAAAATTCTCATCTCTCCTGAGAGACTATGGTTATTCTTTGAACAGAAGTTATGCAAGGATATTTCTAGATGACCTATAAATAAAAATCTGTATTTATTGACTCACCAAATCTGGAGACAAGCCTAGACCCCTCAGTGCTCGAACACTGTTCTGTGTTGGTTTTGTCTTCTGTTCACCAGTAGCATTAGGCTGAAAAGGCACATTTTGAAAGCTTAAAACATCTCCTAACAATGCAGTTACAGATTGAAAGATGAAATTCATTGCAAGTAATAATATTTGTAGGAAATAAACATATCCAAAGAGAGCCATAATATGCCAGAAACAGAAATGACACTACTGTTATTACTTGTATATGAAATACTGTGACAAAACCACAGAGTTCCAATTCAGGTCAAGTTTATTTTGTTGTTTTTGTTTTCAGAGAAAAATTTCCATATAATTGGCTTGGGCAGAAGAAGAAGAATATTCTAAATGTTGGACTTGGCTAAAAAATGGAGAACATTCAACACAGCACAAAACCTCCAGTGACTGTTTTTGAAATATTCAGAGATAATAAATATTTCTGTTCTCAAATACACAGAATTAATCCTAGCAATTGCTGTTCAATCCCCTAATCCACAACTGTAGTTGGTAATTATCTGTTTGTCTGTAGAAGGTGAAATCTATCATCATTACAAACCTCTGCTTACCAAAATATCCCCAGTGAGTAGTGAAGCAAAATTAAGAGTTCAAATGAAAAAATACGTCCAGTCCTGTACAAGGAGTTACAGAGGTCCTGACTTGACTCCAGCATGAAAGGGTTAATGAGACAAGTGAACAATTATAAAGCCAATAGAGAGTAAAATTTATATTATTAATTCTAATAACTTACCTGCGGTACTAGGCTAACATGGATATTACAGAAGTTCTCTCTTTTTGCTTTGAACTGAAACTGTCTAAATGCTTCAACAAATGGCATTCCTTCAATATCGCCAATGGTTCCACCCAGCTGAAAAGGAAATGGGTATGTCAGAGTGGCAGAATGTAAAAACAAAAGAAAAAAAAAAAGTCTCATATATTTCAAGATGTTTTCTGAAGCTTTTATCTGAAAAAAAAAACCCTGACAATTGAAATTCGCAAAGATACTCTACGAAGTGCTTTCATCTACTCTGCACAATCTGTTTCCTGTGGAAAACATTAAACAATTTTCCAGTTTTGTTATGTTCACTTTCCACCAAATACATAAGCTTCCCATGGGAAGATGTCTTGTGCTGCTCAATAATACATGCTCCACACTGCCTTCAAAGTGGTGAACCAGTAATCAATAGTTAAGCTGATACAAAGGTTTTCCTATAGGAAAACTTTATTTCCTGTCAGATTAAAAAATATTTGTGATTAACTAGAGACAGACATTTCTCAGTATTATCACAGCTTTCCAACATCAATAATTATTTATTACCAAACCAAAATGCAAGACTAAATCCATGCTGAAATTTATTTATAAAGACAGAAATCAGATGCCTTTCAAGGACACAGCAAGCTATAGCAGACTAAGCACTGAATAAAGCAGCTTTGCACACAAGTCTGATGAAATAGTTGTATTTCAGAATGATCTTTTTGTGCCACCAAGTGGTTTTTAACAGAATTACATATTTCTGTTCATCCAGTACCAGAAAAACAGACAACTATATTTGTACATCACACACATTTAGTCTAACTCCTTCAGGATTTTACAACAAAAATGTTACAATTCTTTTTAGAGTACTAAAGAAAAATAATTTTATCAGGCTGGAGGTATAAATGTAACAAAAAAAAAACCCAAACAAACAAAAAAAACTCAGAAAAAAAACCTAAAACAAAAACCCTGAAAAGACTGTAATTGAAGGACTGATATGACCATCACTTATTAAGGTTTTTGTGCAACTTTTGTATTCACTTTTTCGTATTTGTTTTAAATGAAATATTTGACTCCCACTGTGAACATCATTAAAAGATCTGTAGGTGCACTGCTAAGTGTATTTCAATCAAGGCAGATTCTTCTGCATAAGAAACACTGAGTAATTCTGCTGCTAGGTCACAAAGCTTATGGTACTATTGATTGCAGTGGTCACTTTGGGCATTAAATCCGTGACATCTTCTGTCAAATTGTCAACTATAATCTTTTTTCATTATTTTCTGCTGTAATAGTACTACTAGCAATTACTCGTTTTCATCCAGCGGTCTCAGTGTCCTACTAAGGGTGGGTCAAACTCCTTGTTTCCATTGTGCAGAAAATCAGCAGGTTAAGTAATTAACAAAGTTGCCACCAAAGACCTTAAAGATAACATCAGAAAGTGGGAAACTAACTTACACATTGTTTAAATGTATTCCTTTAAGCTTGACCACAAGCAACAAGATGAACATTTGAAGCTCTGTGGAAGCTAGAATGTTAAAGGCTCTCCTAGATATCACAGAAGACTTCAGGTTTTACACAAGTTTTCTCAGTACTATTAACAGTATAAAGCTTCAGTCAAACATCTGGATCTTGGAATAGACAGTTCACATTACAGTAACTGCTTTAATTCTCTAAGTTAATGAAGAAGCTCAATTTCAGCTGTATTCTAGAGTGGAATTAGTGAAGTAAATGGAAGCTGTAGAGATAAGACCATGCCTATCTCTTTAAGAACAAACCAAAGAACACAGAACATGTTTTTGAATTTCTGCTCTCCATAAAACTTCAGTCTGACCTCTTTACAGTAAGGAGCAAAGAGAAAGCAAACAAACTCATTGTGGTCACTGTAGATATACAACCCAAAAGGTTCTATACTTGCCTCAATTACACAGATTTGTGGCTCTCTTTTGTCATCATCCACAGGAACTTTTGCCTGATTCATTACCCATTCCTGAACTGCATCAGTAATGTGTGGAACGACTACAAAACAAAACCAAAGCTTACTTTAGGTTCATATACTAATTTTTGCATGCAAAAAGGGTGAAGTGAACAGAAAGCCAAGAAAAAGGTCCTTTCTCTAGCTCTCCTTTCCTTGAGCCCAGAAGCCAAACATTACAAGAATATGCCCATATCTTCTGGAAGGGAGAAAGGACTAAGGTGGTGGATCAAGAAGCAACCTGTTCTATCTGATCCCTTCTTTTGTGAAGACTGAATGGACTAAAATTAAAAAATACAAAAATTAAAAACTAAAATTAAAAAAAACCCACAAAATTAAAAATATTACCTTGAACGGTTTTTCCCAGATAATCACCATGTCTTTCTTTATTAATAACATGCTGATATATCTTTCCAGTGGTGATATTGTTATCTTTATAGAGACTGATGTCCAAAAATCTCTCATAATTTCCCAAATCTAAGTCAACTTCTCCACCATCATTTAATACAAAAACTTCACCTGAAAAAAGAAAAGAGACAAAAAAGCAATAAAATAATCAGAAATTATTAAACACACAGCAGAAATACCACAGACATCTTAAAATAGAAGAAAAATATTTTAAATTATATATGACAACAACATGTCAATAAAGCCCATACTGCAACCCAACCTGCATTGTCATTCTGTATGACTTAATATCCAAGTCAGTTTTACATCTAATGTCCATCCCTCAAACACAGATAGTTTTGCAAATTAAATGTAAGTTACATTGCCAAAATATTTAAGCAACATAAATATTTAACCAGCATTTCAACAGCAGAATAATCCTTCCCTGGAAGAAAACAACCTCTAGGAATCATAAATCAGCAACAAATAAAACATTTATTTACTTGCAGGAGAGAAAAACTATGCTTTTATAAGCATGAATTATTATACATGTTCAAAGTGTTTCACTATAAATTCTTGCTGATTTGATCTATTTTAATGATTGAGGCTTCGATCAGAAGTTACAATGAAGAAAAATGCTTCTTCAGATGTAATCACTGTTTCTGGGTCAGTTGTTTCATCCAGCATATTTGGTTCAGCATGTCCACAGTAAGGGACCTGACACAGTGGATTTTTCTGACCCTGAAAAATCCACTTAAAATACCCTTCAGGCTCACACTTTTCTCAGCCCTCTAAAGAGTCTCTAAATTCTGAATCTAGTCAACTTTTGACAGAACTCAAGTTACTAGATCTTGAGGTAAGGCTGGAAAGCTCTTCAGAAAAACTGTAAGTATTTTGCCACGACCCAATAAATCAATGGCAAAACAAGTTCCATCACTAACACAGAAAAAAAAAAGGGACTACAGAAATGAATATCCCACCAAAGTACAATACTCCACTCCAATGAACTTAGGTTCTCTCAACTTCACTAATGTTTTTGAATAGATTTTTTTACTAAAATGAGAACTTAAGCTAACTCTCATGAAGGCACTTACATTAGAAGGAACTGATACCCAGAGAACAGAATTCTCAAGTAACTCTTAAGGACTTAAGTTTCAAGTAAGTTTCATAGCACTATTTAAAAGGGGGTTTTAATCAAGCTGAACTGAAGACAGCATTAACTGAACAAGTCTTAGAGCTAGGATTTTCCCAGTGAAGTGGTATTTTGGAGAAAGGAAGCATCTGCTCAGTATCTTCAAAAAAACAGGCTTCTGTTTCTTAACTTAGAGCAGACAGTGTCCTTGAGAACACAGAGTAAGCAATAAACTTTCAAAATAATGATAAAGTAAGTTGTAATCACCATACTATTGGTTAAAAAAAACAACCAAAAAACCAAAAAACCAGAACACGTTATTGTAAATACAAATGTTTATGTGAAAGGGAATAGCACTTATCTTCATACCATGTTCATATGGTGAAAAGGTTCCAGCATCTATGTTTATGTAAGGATCAATTTTGATTGCAGTGACACGTAGACCACATGATTTCAGAATGGTGCCAATGCTGCTTGCAATGATCCCTTTGCCAATGCCTGAGATGACACCGCCGGTCACCAGGATGTACTTCATTGGAAAATCAGCACACATGAACAGACCTTGAGCTGGAAATCTAAATCAACAAAGACGTACATCTGATGAATGTAAATTCATGTCTGGGAAGACCACAGATTTAATCGGCAAAGATCTAAATTGAAATGACTTTCAGCAACATACAATAAAAATGACCATTCTGGAATCTGGGAGCAGGATTCACCTCTCCCAGGTTATACACCAATATGTAAGATAAACACCTATCTTGTTCCTGTCCTATGTCCTTATGAGGCTGATTGACACACAGAGCTGAAGTATTAATTTACGTTTCTAGACAGAAAGGGGTGCTGGGTGGCAAATCCGCAAAAGTACTACAAAACTTTTTACTATTTATACATTTTAGCAAACAAAGGCACAGGTGTTGATCAGCCAAAAGCTGCATTATTCCACCCATCTGAGACAGGATGGCATGTAAACAAATTCACATTCCCTTCAGGCAGCCGTGGAGGCTAAGCACTGAACAATTTCTGAACAGTGACAGCATGTTCACAGCATTTCTGAACAGTGACAGCATTTATGGCTCACCATAAAGCAAGAACTCTACAGCCAAGAAAATCCTTCTTTACTTAAATACGCAATTCACCCAAAACAACGTGCAACAGCACTTGATGTAATGGCTCTCAATATAAATCAAAGCAGTGTGGTACTTCAGCTGCTGGTATGAAGCAGTAGATACCCAATGAACATTTTAATTCTTCTTTTTTATGATACTAAAGTAACATAAATAAGGCCTGGATCTTGAGGAGACTGAGTTCAGGAATGTAACAAGGCATGTTATCAACGTTCTCACATTTATGGTAATAGCAATTAGTAAACTATTTGAATATGATCAAAAAGATAACCATAACCATTAAATGCATTTAACTCAGGAGAAAAAGGAACACCAGGGATTAACTTTTCCCTGCCATTTAATTTTACTATGTAATTCTTTCAATAGCGAAGGTTTTAAGACTTGGACCCTACTACCTCTGTTTCAGGCTATTCCTTCAGAACTCAGCCAACTTAGCCGTCAGCACTAACATCACAAACATCTAAGCCATTTTCAAAGCTCTTTTCAGGAAAACGGGGAATAATTTCAACAACGGTATAAATAATTTCAACAACGGTATAAATCTTGAGTACGTGCCACTTTAGAACTCTTAAATCTTGCTTACAGAGAGCAAAATGAAAAGTTTGCTGTGATTTTAGCAAAAACAGCGATATCTCAGCAACTTCGGGAAACGCGTTTACTTGAAACAGGTAGAGAGACCTGCAGGTGGTCTGGCAAGACACTTGTAAAGGATGAAGGAAATAGAGTTAGGGGAGGCAGGGCTGAAAGCGAATACTGGAAGAAATCATTTTGCTGGGAAGTGGCACACGAATTACTCTGTCCAGCCTGATCCACAGGAGCTGCCGCCTCCAGCAGGGATTTGTGGGCGCTGCACCCCAAACGCGCCGCACCGCGGGAGCGCTCGGGGCGCTGCGGCCGAGCAGGGAGAGGCCCCTGACTTACGTAGGTGTCAGAGGCGGCTGCTCCGACCAGAGCCCGGCAGCGCAGAGCAGGAGAGCCGAGCCCGAGCGCACCTGCCAGGGGCGCGGCCCCTGCAGGTACCGCGCCTCCCAGCGCAGCCCCGGCAACGGGGACGGGCACGCACGGGTCCGGGGGACACGGGACGGCCCCGCTGGGCACACACCGGCCGGCACCACGCCCGCCGGGGCCACTCCCGGCGCGACAGCCCCGCTGCGGCCGGGCCCCGCCGCGGCCTCGCTGCCGGCGGAAGTGGCGCACGCGGAAGCGGCGCGCAGCGGGGCCGCAGCGGCGCCGGCCCGGCCCCAGCGCGGCCGCCGCCTCAGCTGAGCCATGTTGCGCGGCCTGGGCAGCTGGCTGGGGCTGGAGCGGGCGGGCGAGGAGCAGCTGCTGCCCGCCGGCAAGAGGAGCGGCTCCGCCGAGCAGGACCATGAGGAGGAGGAGGAGGAGGCAGGGCCGGCCGGGCAGGAGCAGGGCGAGCTGCAGGGGGACTCGGAGGCGCTGCTCAGCCAGGCCAAGGGATTCGGCAGTGAGTGTGTCGGGGCTGCCGGCTTTCAAATATGAGCTAAGGAAACAAGGGTGCAAAGTGCCTTTCGATTATCGCCTCTTTCAGAGCTGTTCTTGAAGGAGCAGCGTTTTTAAAGTATCTGTTCTGTTGGCATTGTGGGAGGAGGAGGTCTGTGTGTAAAGAGAATAGATCTGCCTACGTAGCATAATGTACTACGTGGATTGCACTGTGGGCATTTGTGGTTTTTTTCATAGGAAAATAATGGTTTGATGATTTTGTTGAACATGTCTGCAGTCTTACAATCACAGAATGGTTTGGGTTAGAAAGGACCTTGAAAATAATTGGATTCCAACCCCCCTGCCAGGGGCAGGGACACCTTTTGCTAGACCAGGCTTAAGGCACCATCCAGCCTGGCCTTGAACGCTGCCAGGGATGGGGTAAAGCTGTAATTTGCTATAAGTAAAATTTCTACTTTACTGTAGTGAATTCTTGGATTAAATTAATCCACAGTATAGACCTATACTCATTACTAAAGGTTTTTTTTCTTTTTTATAAGGAAGGGGTTTGGGGTTTTTTAAAATTGATCCTCTGAAATTCTGGATCAGTATTCTGGATCAGTAACCTCATCTGAGAGGTTACTCTGAGTTGGATCTTTACCGTCCCTTGTCTTGGGCAACCAGAACTGCAGCAGCTTAGTCTGTGTGGTTGGGTCAAATACCTGTCTAGTTGTGGTACATTGATACTAACCTGCTGCTGACTCCGATTGTTCTAATCTGCAAAGTGCTCTGATTGTTCAGGAAGGATAAAGTTTCTGGGGAAGAATAAATATTGACTATTATCCATATAAAGATCCATCCCATAACTTGCTCTGTAAATGAAAATTTGGTTTAGTGGTCGATGGGTCCATTGTCTGTGACACCAGAATAGATTGGGGTGGAAGGGCTTTCTTGCTGTTTTAACACATCATCCTAGAAACCTCTGCCTGGGTAGCTGTGTAAAAAGAATGTCCTAGCATATAAAGATTTTTACTGGTAAAACTGAAGCCTTATAGACATTATTTTGCTCATTATCATGCCATTACAGAAATTATGAGTATTTTGCCAGCGTGAACTAATAATAGAAGTATTGCTAGGTACATATTCTTAATACAGGCATACACTTGTAAGATGGAAGATGGGTTTCTTAGTCATTTGAAAGTGTTATTTCCCACCACAAATTCTCTTCTTCTAAGGCTAAATACAACCCCTTCTGCAGTTTTATAAGTACCTTAGTTCAAAAGAATATTTGCCCTTATTGGAAGTAAAAAGCATTTTGCTCTTCATAATGGTTCCAGGACTGGCCAAAACCACTCTGTGCAAATGCCTCTGTACATTTTGCACCTAAAACAATTGCATAGAGGAGAGTTCCAGGGATGCATGAAACAATAAATAAAAGCTGGTAGGGTGTCAGCAGTCCAGTAGGTTGCTGCTTCCTCTACTCTCTTAAGGGGAATAATGTATGTGTCTGTGTCTGAAGTGTAGAACATAACCTTTTTTAATACCTGAATTGTGTGATGGGTTATAAAGCCTGATAACAGATACAAAAGATGCTAGTAAGTACTTGAAGGATGTTTGGTTACCACCATTCTGTGACTTGTAAGCTCAAATTACATATAAAAAATTGTCTTAAGGCGTGGCTAGACCTCTGCATATTTTGGTATTGATTTGCTGATATCATTACAAGAGAATATTTTATCCACCACAGAGATAGTCAGCTTTCCAAGAGGTGACATTAGTGTTCCAAAGTAACTCATTCTACCACTGGCTAACAATCATGTGTTAGAGGAACTTTTAAATTTTTTTTTCTTATTATGAGATTATTTTTTATATTTCTAACCTATAGGGAAACTGGATTTTTTGAGAGTTCTTGAGAAGGAGAGTGGTCTTTTGTTTGAAACAGAAGACCTGGGTTTTGGTGGGGTTTGTTTGTTTGGGGGATTTTTTTTGGTTGGTTGGTTGATTTTGTTTGACAATCTGCTGTACAAAAGTCAATAGTGATTTTCTGGAATAACTGAAATATGTGACTTCTATTAAGCTGACTACCAAGCAGGACCCCCAGATCTCTTTCTGCAGGGCTGCTCTCCAGACACTCCTCTGCCGATTTATATTCATTTCACATGCAGAATACAGCATTTATTCTTGTTAAATTTCATGCCACTGATGTTTGTCTAGAAGTTCCTATCTAGATCCCTCTGCAAGTATTTTATTTACTGTGGCACTGTCACAATGTATGTACTGGAACTGAGGTACTGCAGTCAGAATGCAGCCATTTGGGTATAATTAAGTCCTTGTGACATCATGCTAGCTGAGAAATAGTACCAATCTCTTAAAATCACTTGACTATAAGCTGGTACTTGATGTTTCTGAAAGTTTATGATATACATCTTGCTTCTTGCAAGTTTGTTCTCCCTAATTAAAATAGCATAATACAGTGCAGATGGCCATGCTATGTGCATGAAGTTCTTTCCCTGCCACCTCTCTTCACTTCACCACTGCTAATACAAAGAATGTGAGTCTCTGACAATAGTCTTCATTTCTATTCTGACACTGAATATTTTCAGCAAAAACAGCTCAGAAAAATGAGTGAGCAGGGCCACAGTGCTTTTCCTAAAGAGAGGAAGACAATGCAAAATAGATAAGGGCAAACATCAAGAGCAAACTTCTGTGCTAAGACTTTTAAGGGAGGTGTTACCTGCCTGAAATTTTTCATGGATTTGCTGCCTCAGTTTATAAGACTTTATTGTGCATGTTGATTTTCTTAAAAAAATATAATTACTTTTTAATACTGTGGCTAAGTTACTTTATGGCTTAATGTCTCCAAAATACTTATATGAAATCAGGAAAGATGCATTGCTTCAGAAAACTCATTGCAAAGGAATGTTTCAAGGACCATTAGCAATGTTTAATTTAGTAAACAAGGTTCGTGTATAAATATTTGATTTCCTGAAAGTTGTGATCATCGTCATCATTAAAGAATATAAACTAGAAAAGGATAGATAGAATTCTAGGAGTTTTTTGTAGGCCAGAAGCTGGGTTAAGTTATTTTAAAAGAAACTTTTAAGTAGGTATCCAAATGTCTACAGAGATGATAAAAAAAATTGTAGAAAGAGAACTGAATGTAAAGAAATCTATTCTCAGGTCTTTGTTTCTTTTGTCTGTGAAAGGTTACCTCTTCAATTTTGCCTCTGCTGCTACAAAAAAGATATCTGAGTCTGTTGCTGAAACAGCACAGACAATAAAGAAGTCTGTAGAAGAAGGAAAAATTGACAGTATCATCGATAAGGTAATTTATTTCTAGACACTTGATCTGAAAGATCTGTTTGCTTACCATTGTTGCAACATGTGGCAAATCTGGCATTTGATAACATTTCTTTAAGCTGTCTTAGATATTATGTCTTTCAGGAGATACTGTGCATCTCTTGTCACGATGAATGATGTGACTGAAACGTTTATACATAGTAGAGTTCCCAAAAAATGGTCACCCTGCTTTTCTCAGTGCTGCACCCGTGTTTGTTCAGTTCCCTCAGGATGTTGATAAACTGGAGAAAGACCAGAAGAAAATATGAAAAATGCTGATGCAGGTGGATGGGCTGGAAGAATTTGAGACAGGCAGCTGGGGAATGTCTGTCCCAAGTTGCCTGGACTGGTTTCTTTTTGCCCCACAGCTTATTTAGTTGGAAAAAGGAATGAGGTAACTTGCATCTTAAAGGCACCTCTGTGCAGAAGTCAGAATTAGCTTGGCATTGTACATATTGCATCCTAGAGCCTAAGGGTATACAGGTACAGCTCCATAAGAACCAGTGAGCTAATGAAACACCTTGTTACTGTCCTGATCTTTTCCCCACCCTGACCCTGCCCCGTAGTTCTTGCCCTCTCTGTTCCTGTCTGTCAGCTCCAGTTGCTTAACTTGTGCCAGCAAGTGTTCTTCCAGTGCTTTAAGCCACAAACCTGGCAGAAGGGAAAAAAATAAAAAGAAAAAGACAGCAATAAGTGCCATGAAGTGTTCTGTGTTTGCTATTGACAGTATCTGGGAAGGAAAAGGGAACTGGTCCAAACCATTCCAGCAGCAGCAGCAGGACTGTGCATCCAGGAGTGTCTGACACAGCAAACCCCTTTTCCTGCTCCTGTCTCTGGCAGCCCTTCTGGAGAACTACAGCATTGCCTGTTTAATTTTTTTGATACAACAGAATCCTACTTCTTGATATAATTAGTGCTCATGTTGTCTTCCATAAAATGGCATCAAATGAATTTCTATTACGATCATCACATTTTACATTTTGTCTTCAGATTTCATAGACAGTTGTCTGAATAATGATAGCAGAGATCTACTTCCTTGTACAGTAATATCAGAGTCTACTTGTAATTTTGATCTACATCAAAGGAGAAGAATCAAGTAACAAGGTTATTTGTTAATTTAATACACTAATAATAATGCTCCTGAGAAACTGTAGCCAAGTACCTACAGCATATTTTATGCCAAAAATACAATTTTCTTTTTTCTGTAAATGTTTTAGAGTAATATTAATTCCCTGTTTCAATTAATCGGTAATACATACAGGAGAAACAAGATTATACCTGTATCATCATAAAATTTTCTTCTTATACCATGTAAATTACTTTATTCCATAAGTAGAAAAAAATAAACATAATTTTAAACCAAAGGAACCACAATAATCTGTTCGTATAAATGACATTACTATAGTTCTCTTACTGATTGTAATCTTAAGCTGAAATACAGGGTCACTGAAGAAAAAAAATAATGAATTTATCAGGATTTAGCTTGAAGACTTCTGTGCATTTTGCCAACTTGTTAATCCATAGACCTCACCGCATAAAAGTTGTATTTTTTGGGAGTGGTTTAAGTATTCATTTTTAGCTTCGTCTTTTTTGTCTCTGCTTTCAACCACAGAACATTTGCTTTCTTAGTTCTAGATTATGGCACACCGAATCCTGAGACCATTTTCCATTTTTTAGATTCTAAATTCAATATAGAATATTTCTAAATAGGTTTTTTTTAAAAATGAAAAATTGTCAACAACATAAGTAGAGAAGTTATTTTGTTTCAGCTAAGCAGGTATTCTGAAATGCAACTTAACAATTTTGAAAGTCCAGTTTCTTGCCATATTTTAGGCAACTCTTGAAACCTCTGTAAGGCCAAGAGTATCTCAAGGTGTTAGTGCTTTAAAAACATGTTTAAATAAGTCTAAACAGTCTGCGCTGGCAGTGTTTTATATGGTGGGACAGTAAGTGGATATCCATAGTATGTTCAAATTATCAGCTAAGATTTTCCTTGTTTTTTTCCTTGTCCCCTGAAATGGATAAAACCGTAAATATAATTTTGAAAGCATACACAATAGTTTTAAATGCAAAATCAAATGTTTCAGTAAAAGGAAGTGTATGATTGACATGAAACACCTTTAACTAACAGGAAGGGCCACCACAGTTATAAGAATAGGTATGCACTGTATTTGAAAGCCCTTTCTGACTGAATATAAAAGAAGAAGAGTGATTTTTAATTTTTTTTTTAAATTGTGGTTCCCTAATTTGTATTTTAGACAATTATTGGAGATTTTCAGAAGGAACAGAAGAAATTTGTCCAAGAGCAGCAAACCAAAAAATCAGGTAATGTATGCTTTTATTGATGATGTCTAACATCACGTAAGTGAAACCTTGCTGAAAGCTGAATAATTGAGCTGTATCTAAAACTAATATCTTAAAAAACACTATTTAATTAAATACTTTATGACAGAACTTAATGCATGTGGTAGAATAGGACAATTATATTTTTAAGTGAGGTTAGTGTTACATTATGTAGTTGGTTTAGATTTGCTTTTTAACCAAATTCTACTTTGTGAAATCAACTCAAAGATCACCATGCTAGCAAAGTTGTTTTCTCACATTGTGTTGCATCATTGACTTTTTTTTTTAATGTGTTACCTGAATGCAATAATTTTTGACAGTTTGAGTATGTAGTGACTGTTAATCTTTAAAATGAGCTGGTTTTAAATGGATTGTGATAAAAATTTTCATGGTGTTTTTAGTTAGTATGTTGGTCTGGTTTCTTCTTGCAGGATTTTTTATGGGATTGTATTGTCTGTATTTCCGTCTTTTTGTCTGTTAGTAAACTTGGAATTCTCTTAATACATTTCTAAAAGCTTCATGAAGATAGGTAGCTAGATTGGCCAAAGGAGGAGTGACAGATGGCCTGACTGAAAGAAGCATCAGAGTCTGGTGTGGAACCATGTAGGTGAAAGATCCTGCTGATATCAGCTGCACAGGCATAAGTGTTGTTACTTTTGTTAGTTTAAGGGCACAATAATTATTTATCTGCTACAGATGCATCATAGTGTCTCTGTGGGCTGAATTTGCATTGACAGTGAAGAGATTGATAAATATCTATACATCTACAATAGATTATTTTCCTCTCTGTACAGCCCAAAAAACTATTTTGAAAGTATCTGCAATAACGATATAGATATATCTATATATCTATAACGATATAGACCAGCTGAACTGGAGTAGGCTTACTCAGTGTATAACAGGTTGTAATTCATAACAAATTTACAATATTTTTCTCCATTGTTAAAGAATTGGTGTCTTCTGGGTGTAAGTTACTTTGCATACTTAATTTAGACAAAGTTTACACATTTTAAGTGGATCTGGAAATAGTTTTTGCAGGCACCTTAACCAGTTATACAGCACTACTTCAGTAGCTAAACAAAGAGGCACCAAATTGTGACTGGTGCATGCTGCAAAGAAATCCCCACAGATTTATTTTTACAACTACAGAGATCAGCAACTATTTAGCTGGTTTTTTGTTGGTTTGGTTTTTTTTACCTCTGATAAATAAAGATCTATTCCTAGGGTTTCTCTCTTACACCAGGGACTTAGTTTAGGAAAAAGACACAATGACTTGGCCTACTGGTGTAACTCTGCTTATTTTCGTGACACTGTTACCTTATATAAGGTCTGTTATTTAGAGTGGGTTTTTTTCAAGTAATATACATGCAATTATCTTCCTCTTTTCAATACTAGAAGCAGCAGTGCCTCCCTGGGTAGACAGCAATGAAGAAGAGACAATTCAACAACAAATACTGGCTTTATCAGCAGTAAGTATTTAATTTCCTGTAAGATTTGAAATTTCGTGGAGAAATTTAAACTACTGGGTTTTTTAAGTAAGTTTATTAAATTATGTGTTTTCAAGATACTTTTAATATGTCTGTCACCACGCCAATCATGTGCAAGAGTAAACAGCTCTATCAATTTCAACTTGAACCCAAGCAGGTTCTCAATATAGTTTTTATTTTTATAAAGGCTTCACAGATTGCTTTGCTGCTCTTGTGTGTGAAATATGGTGTCCTTTTTCGGACATTATTTTATGGCCATAAATATTTTCTTCAAAGGATAAACGGAATTTTCTGCGGGATCCTCCAGCAGGTGTGCAGTTTCATTTTGACTTTGATCAAATGTACCCTGTTGCACTGGTCATGTTACAAGAAGATGAGCTGCTCAATAGGATGAGATTTGACCTTGTTCCCAAACAGTAAGTAATTTCTTCTGGTAACTGTACCATCATGCTTTTAATGTGGCTGTAAATATTCATAAATTACTCTTTGTTCCTTTCACTTCCTTCAGTTCTTTATGTTCTTCCAATGTGTACATATATTTTTATGCTAGTGTCTAACACATGCTGTATTGCACTGCATTGCAGTTTAGCAATTTGAGATAAGAAAAAAAGTATATCTGTGAGACAGAACTAGTAAGGACCTGTTGACTCAAGTATGGGAGAGGTCCTCGGTATTACCATGTTCAGTGTGCTAAATTTTATGATTTTTTTTTCTCCAAAGAAGGGTAAAGGCAACAAATCTGCTGGTGTAACTGACATCCCAAAATGGTGATTACAGATAGTCAGAGACCGCCCCTGGAGAAATGGTAATAGAATGTGTCACAAAAAAGCAGCAATTCAAGCAAGAAAAACTGGATTTGGATAGGAAATGGGAAAAGCTCTGTGCTGCAGAGCTTTATTCTGGAGCTGTTATTCCTTGTCCAGTCAAACGGAAAGAAAGTCTTTCCTTGTGACATTTCCTGCCTTAAATCTCCTCCTTTTATAAACCTTCCCAGCTCCTCATTCTGTTTACTTTCTTCTCTGTTGTCAGTTCTGAAGATCTGCCCATATTCTTTGATGCTCCCATATTGTCTTCAGCCTCTGGTCATGCTATCCTTGCTTTTTCTACCTCATTGCTTAGTATTTCTTTGCCTGTTCTTAGTCTTGGTCACTGTTAGCCTGAATAGGTGTGAAGCTAACTTCATTCTTTCTCAGCCTACACGAGTTCCTCCCCACAGATCTTTCTGTTGCCTGTGGGTTAAAATTGGGTCTTTTCTTTCTTGCTGGAGGAATTTCAGAGGGAAATGTTACCTGAGGTAGGGGATAGTCTGCCACTTAGCAGAGCTAGTCATTTCCAAGATGGCAGTTTCTGGTTACTACAGGTTCTGTGATATGTTGAAAGATGTGCAGATAGTGAAACAGTACTGCTGCAATCTAGGAATGGCTTCTGCCACCACAGATGCTCCACTTCCACCTGATGTCTAGGGAAGATGTAGACAATTATAGTTTGACAATAACAGAGTATTTGGCTTAGAGGAGAAGGGAACAGGGTTGCTTGGCTTGTTGAGTTTGTTTACATAATTTGTCAGGAGAGATGGAACAGCATAATATTTTTCCATACCATGTATTACTGCGTATTGTTAAGCTTTTTCTGGAGTTATAACATAACTATTATAGGGTCAAGTCAATTGCAAATGTCTTGTGTGAGATCAGGAACTTCTAAAATGATGGACTTTTTAGAATGTGTTAGTGTCACAAATTTCTTTTTTAAGATTTTACCTAAATATCAGCTATGTCTATTCCTCCTCTCTGCATATTTAATTTTATTTCACAGCTAGATGGTGAAATGAACCCTATTCCAAATGTAATAATCAAAATCTGTTTGTTCTCTCTAGTGTAAAGGAGGAGGTGTTCTGGAGAAATTATTTCTACAGGGTGTCCCTAATTAAACAGTCTGCACAACTCACAGCGCTTGCAGCTCAACAGCAAGCAGCAGGAAAGGAGGAGGGCAAAGGCAGAGAAGAGGATAGTGAACTGAAAGGTATGGGAAACATCTGTTTTAGCACAGTTCATTCACTTGATGTAATGCTGTTGTCTAAAATCGGAAGAAAAATGTTTCAAGCAGTATTAAAATTGATAACATAAATAGCAGTCTTTTAAGGAAAGCTTTCAGTTGTACATATAATACCTACATGCATGTGCAGCATCAAATTTTCACAATTTTTATAAGTTTAATTAATTAGCATGTCTAGCAAGTACATCCAATAGAAGAACAATTGCCCTGTAACTCACCCTTGGATCTGCTCCATTGGAGCCTCTCCAAGGAGTCTTAGCCCTATATGCTGTTATAGCTACAAAGTATCTCATTATTTCAGCCCAGGTGCTAGTGCAAAACAGGATGTCCTTGTTAGAAACTCCTTTTCTTGACCAAACAGAATTTCAAGAATGTGACGTAATATGTGGGAAAGGGTGACTACTGTTCTGAAGTGTGAGAAAGTGCTAGAAACTATAGAGCTGTATATTACAAGTGTACAAAGCTACAAATACATTTAAAAAGCTAAAAATCTTTAGGCATCAACAAATGTTCACTGTATACATCAAGTGCATCAGATTTTTATCCTGGATTGCCTGTTAAATCAGGGCTTCTCTCACCATAGTTGGTGTCTTAGTGTAGACTGGGGAGGAGGAGGCTCCTGGTGCTTTTAAGCTGTTTTCCAGTTTCAGCCAACTTTGTCAGAAGAGTGGAAATCTCAAAAGGAGAGATGTTGTACTTGGCTTATGACAGCTCGTGACCATTAGTGGTCTTAGGTGTGATTTTTGACTTGTCAGAAAGAAGTAGGAGATAACTTTGGTTCTCTTGATCAGACAACAGGTACTAGTCAACCCAGCCAACTGGCATATGGTTTGCTTTTGGGTTTTGCTCATCCCTAATGCCAAACAGAAGTCAGTGAGTGATACAGGAGTAGAACTACTGTAGTGGTGGAGTGCAGATTGTGCCAAGGCCCATAATGTATTGTGGAAACAGAAAACTGGGGACCGGGAGGCTACCTGGGATTCAAACTTGAGAGTAAAAAGCTGCTTCCACAAAGGAGTCCTCAGTTACATCGATCAGTTTCTACAGGTGATTCTTACTGACCCTCTTACAAACCACTGGACATCTTTGCACGTTAACAGATTGTGCAAGCAGGAATATCTGTGGCTTAAAGATATAAAGCAGTTAGTTACTGGCAGAAACACAAAAGATAACCAGTAGCTCATTAAATCTTAGCCTAACCTAGGTACACTCACCACCCCAGTAAGACACCTGAAGGATCTTGGCAGGCTGGGTAGGCACTGGACAGAAGGAGAAAGCCTTTTCTGCACCTTGGAATGGTTCTCATATCCCCAATATCAATGCATTGTCATCCATGAAGTCCAGTAATACTTATGTCCTGTTGACACTGCTGGCCCGACTTTCAGTCAGGTGACTGCTGCCAAGTTAACTTCTTTTTCCTCCTCTTTTAATATATCTTTCCATATACGTATTTTTCCTCTTGAGTCACTCTTCTTATTCTTTTTACAGACTTTTTCACAGGTCTTTTGCACAGCTTAAGTAATCTTCTGCACAGTCTGAACTGAGGTTACTCAGTCAGGCCTTAGCTGCCCATCCAAGGAGCAAAACTGTGGGGTGAAGGGGAGGCTAGAGATGGAATGACAAAGCTGGGCTTCAATGTACATATGTGCCTTTGTTGTCAGTTTGTCTTGTGCTTCTCATAGGTTTTGTTTGGAGTGTGCCTGGGTCAGCCTAGGCAAGGTCCCCTTGTAGAGTGGAAAAAGTAGTTTTCTCTGAGTAGATTCAGTAGTGTCCTGTCAGCATTGCTTGGATCATGCTTGTGATCCAAGCAATGCTGAAAGAACAGGCAACTCCAGAATATACAGTAGACCAAGAGGCACCAATTCCCACTACATTTATTCAGGACAGTTGTTTACTGTCCCAAAACTATGGCTGTTTTGACTGAAGTGTCTCAGCTTTACAGAAGAGGCTGCATCTGATCCTACTGAACAACAAAAGTGTTATGTTTGAGTCATCCAAACCCTTGGAAAGTACCATTCAGTCAAAGTGAAAGTGCTGTATTCGAGTAAAATTCCCATTGTGACTGAAGCAAAACATATCTTCATTAAAAAAAAAAAACAAACAAAAAAACCAAAAAACTCCATTGTCTTTTGGCCTGTGGCAGCTCTTCTGCAGTTCAAACCTGTAATGGCAAAGATACATGTACCAGACTGTAGTAAATGCATGTTTTGTTTGACTCACAAATTGCACAGATTTGGGAAGCTCTGAATCATACATGTTATTTTTGGTTTAACCTTTTTGAAAGTTGGATTCTCTAATTGGAGGCTAAAACTGGAAGTAATTGCCTGTTGGTAGTTCTTCATAATCTTCAGGGTTTCTTCTTAAAGCTGAGTGTCTATAAAATAGAATTGTTAGCCTTCCATTTCTGTGTCTTCTCCTCAGCTGCTATTTTCAGAAAGTTAAATAAGCGTGGTTGATGGGAAAGAAAAGAGAAGAGACAAATGGAAGAAATTTCACGTTCTGGTGTAAAGGCTATATAAGATCTGTAACAAAATTCCAAATTCTAGCCCTTCTCTAGGTATTAGTAGTGCTGTAGTTAGGGAGTAAGTCACCTTGGGATGAGAGCACACTGCAGTGGAGATGATGCCAGGCCAGTAGTCCAGAATGGTACGTCAGTCACACCTGATGGGGACATGGCCCAGTGCAGAGCAGCTGTGTCCCATCTGCATGAGAGCAGCAGGTGGGGTTTGTGGCACCTCTCTTGAGCAGCAAACAGTTACTGCCATATCCTAGAGCTTCCCCCAGCAGGGAATGCTCGAGCCTCTTTGGGTGCAGTGAGAAATCCTCTGGAGAAAGGAAGGTGGAAGCAAGAGAGAAGATGGGACAGAACAGTGGGCATTGAGTAGATGAGCTATAAAAGCAGGGACAGCTACCAATTAGGGAATGATTTTAATTAAAACTGACCTTAATTTTAAAAATTAAACACAAAGAATGAGAAATTGCTGAGTTAGCAGGAAGAATCCAGCTGGGCACCCTGTAGAAAGCAGAGCTGCAAGCTCAGAGCTGCTTTGCATGTTTAAGCAAAGAGAACTGCTAAGCAAGCACTTGACCACTACCACAGCCTCCCCTGAATGTTAACTGTTCTTGCAGCCACTGGCTCTTCATTGTAACTCCTGTCCCCTGAGAGTTGCACAAGGGAAAAAGCTGGGATGTTCCTTTACCTGCCAGGGAGAAGATCTAACCTTGCTTGTAAACAGTCGTCTTCCTAGCACCATGCTCTAAATACAGAATACACACTAAGTTTTCTTAGGAAATAGAGACCAGCTTCTAGGGTCTGTTTCCTTCCTTTGCCTGTGTGAAAGGTAAAAGGCTGTAGAACACTGTTCCCATGTGCCCTTAGGGCTGTGCAGAGTATGTGTGCAGTCTGGTCTGCTCAAGAGCAGACTGGCACCCATGTCAGCAGTAGAACCCAGCCAGGGGAGTTGGAAAACTTCTGTGATAGACACTGACTGGATTTTATGAGTTGAAGTTTTAAACTTATACGTTTATGCATTTGTAACTTTCAAGATCTTGGGATGGCATTTTGAGGGTCAGAGGGATCCTGTCTATTAAGTTTGGAGCCATAATGAGGAAATGGCTTGCTAAATTTGTCTTAACTAAGAATAGAAAATTGCTTCGCTTTGTTTTTGAAAATGGTTCACCTGTGGCTAAATTCAGCCTTTAACCACAAGGATTCCTTAAAATACAGTATTTCCTTGTACACTTAACAGCTATGCAAATTAAATTAGATTTTTATATATTTAAATGTTATTTACCTTTTTTTTTTCTTTGATAGAAACAGTACGGCCAAAAACACCACCTGTTACCATAAAGCCTCAAATAAAATCACAAGAGGTAAAAATGCTGTTATATTTTATCTGGGATTTAGTGTGTGAAGCTGTTCTTTAATAAGTAATTATGCATCTTTTTGAGTAAGTTCTGCTATGAAACCCCAATAATATAGTATCTGACAGCCCTAACCTGCTGCTGTTTTGCTGTGATATTAATTTTCAGCATATAATCTTATTTTCAGTAGCAGAAACAGTAGTTTATCTGAAGAATGTTTTCCTTAGTATCCTGCACATTATGATGTGATTTTACTGTCAAGAGTGAAATTTCCAAAACCTTTCAAGTAGAAAGTTACTATGCATTGAGACATGAGCAGTACCTTCATAAAAATATATTTGTGTGCCATGTTCTTTTCAACTCTTCAAGCAGTGGTCAGACTGAAGTGTAAGGAATCTAAATGATGCATTGCAATGGCAACACTTTTGCTTGGTACTGCAAAAGCCTTTACCTTAGACACAAAATGACCTTTGTTTATTTCTGGATTGTAAAATTGGTGCCAGAGAACACTCTTGGCAGAAGCAGAGCTGTGCATTCACTTGCCAATAATATGCAGCGGGCAAAGATTTCCAAAGAACAGTCCTCTCTTAATCTTACTTTGATGTTACTTAATTGTGATCAAATTTTTAATGTTTAGGTCCTGTTCTGAACTACTCAGGAGTTTATTACTGTTTCTGAAGATCACAAACTCAGAATTAAAGTTGTTAAGAGAGCACAAAAAGACAGCCTAGAATGTAACCCAAATAATTTTCAGTATAGGTATCTAACATTTTTGTTTGTGCAAAAATACTTGTAAGGAAAAGTAGCCAGTAAAGAAAAATAGTTGCAAGAGTGATATGCTTGGGTTTTGCCAGCTCTAGTTAAAAGCAGTCACATGAGTGAAAGTAAGTATAGGTGACTTTTTTTACCCTGTCTGGATAAGTTTGTACTGAAGTGTCTTGTTGCAGGATGAGGAAGAGATTTCCACAAGTCCAGGTGTATCAGAATTTGTGAGTGATGCTTTTGATACCTGTAATCTGAATCAAGAAGATCTAAGAAAAGAAATGGAACAACTAGTGCTAGACAAAAAGAAAGAGACTTCAGTAGTAGAAGGTAAAGCTACTATTACCTCTGTTTCTTACATAGAGCAATTCTAAGACAGGTTGATTTAAAAGAAAAAAAAAAGGTCATAATTCAATTTAGAAAAGTAGATCTGTAAACATTTTTTCAAAAGTGTATGAAACAACCTTCAATGAGATATTGCAGAAATTAATGATAATTTTCACCATGGTCAAACCACATCTTACACAGAATGTTAACTGTGAGGGGCTTAAATCCAAAGAACCTAGCAGTTTTAGGTCACTCTTTAATGAAAGTGAGTGTGGGGTATTTTTTTCTTTTTATCTCCTTCTTTCTCTTTCATAGATTATTCTGCATATGAATTGTTTTCTTTAATTGACATCCTTGTAGGTAAAGTACAATATTTGAAAGTCAGGCTCTGTTTTCTTCTTTTGGCACTAGCTAAAAAGGCAACTTTTGCACCAGACTATGAGCTTGAAGAGGCCTCTGCCTATAAAGGTTTATAGTTATTTGGAACACTTAAAATTTAACAAATAGTTTGAGAATGATGATAAGAAATTAAGTGGAGCTTTTAAATTAAAATAATTCAGAAGAACTAGTATCAGTGTAAAGAGCATATAAACAGTCTGTGATGATGTTACTCTGGCCATAGATAATTTACTTTGACAAAACTTGGATATGTAGACGCTTATCACAAAATTTGCAGAATTTCCTTAGAATGTGCTTTGGATTTTCTTGCATCTAGTTCTTTGATTAAAGCGTTTCATTAGGTCATTAATGTGTTACTTGTTCAGAGAAATCTCAGCTGGCCTGAGCTGATTTGGACTCTGGAATTGCATACCTTCCTATCTAGGCTGAAGTCCCAGCCAACGTGTAACCTATCAAACGCCCATCTCCTCCCCCACACTCTTGCCTATGATAGGCAGAGCTAATTAAAACAGAGATTAACAACACAGGAATGCCTACTGACTAATTTTTTGCCCTGAAGTATGAAATATGATTACCTTTAACCCTGATTAAACGCGCTTGCCTAGCTACAAATGTTAGTGAGGAGAGTGCCTTTTTTATTTTAAACTAGCTACAGTAGTTGATCTTGATTTCTTTTTTCCATAACAGTATATTCACACTTTTACAAACTTTATTTTTTTATGGGAATTTAAAATTGCAAAGGGAGATTCAGTTGAAAGCAGAGTGAAAGACTGTAGAAAATGATCTTGCAAAGGGACATTCATAATGACTTAGCTGTGTGTTTATATCTTTATTATATTATATCTTTATTATATATTATATCTTTATTATATATTATATCTTTATTATATATTATATCTTTATTATATATTATATCTTTATATTATATTATATCTTTATATTATATTATATTATGCATATAGGAATTATATTGTACATTAATTAATTCCTATTTGTGATCAATAGGAAGGTGAAATTTCTGAAGTTCCTTTTGTTTTTAAGGAGAATAGTCCATAAAGTTTAGCGGATATAAGAGAGATTCAGTGCAAATACATCTAGTTTTATATAAAAAAGCAACATACAGTATTATCTGTTAAATTCTTACACATCTTTTGTCTCTTTTAGAAGAAACTGCTGATTGGGAAAAGGAATTACAACAAGAGCTTCAAGAGTATGAGGTGGTGACAGAATCAGAAAAACGTGATGAAAACTGGGATAAAGAAATAGAAGAAATGCTGCAAGAAGAAAATTAAACATTTTCACAAAATCACTATAACCCAAAGCTCTTTTGGAGGACTTACATGGATTTCTGCTTTCATATTTTGCTTACAAAAATATCTTCAGAAGACATAAAAGAATCTAAAGTAGTTATAATTCCATATGGGAATACAACCAGTATTTCTGTTCTTTATATGAGCAGTTTCTGAACTTCTATATTCTTCAAAAGAAAAAAAAAAAAGAGGAGGCAGATACTGCAGGTTATAATTAAAAGTGATAACATTAATACATGAAGCAGTGGTTCAGTTTGAGGCATTTTTAGGTGATCAAGAAGCTCTTCAAAGATATTTCTAAATCTAAAATTTGCATTTTTTTTTGTCCACAGCCTTCTTTTTGGGATGTAAAAATGGATGTTGTAAGTAACTTAGTCCTTGACAACAATTCTCTCTTGATATTTGCACTCTGATCCCTGTATAATCTGTAAATGTGTATTATTTTTAAGGTACTTATAGTTGGTAGATTTCACATGTATTTAACTTGCTTAATGTATGTAGCCAAAGAAATTATAGAAAACCCTATTGAATAACTTTCAAGGATTTGGTAAAATATACTAATGCAGAATCCAAAACAAGCTGATTATTTATCAGTCAGCCAGCAACATTTAAGCATTTAAATTAGTAGAGTTAGTAACTGCTTGAATTAAATTTGGGTTTGTTAATCATATTGAGATACTGCCTTTCCCCACAGAGAGAAATGGTTTAATGCATTCTTTCTGCAGAAGGCTGTTATGTTTCCATTTAATTTTACTGTCTGAGCTGAGAGCAAATTAAATGCTTCTCCTTAATTTTAAGTGCTGAAACATTTATGTGAAAACTTTCACTGGTTTGGACACCTTTATTAAATATTGTAAATATGTATAAAATTGGCTCATTTGTTTGGAGGGAGGGCAGTGAGGAGTAAATACACTTCAGACACAGATTTTAAAAATACACTTTTTCACATTGCTTAAGACATAGAATTTAAATTTTAAAAAATAGGGGTTTTTTTCTCTAAAAGGTTTTTGATTCTTCATTGGCATCTGGATGTTTCCTGTGGTTATACCATTAAGTCAGTACCTTTATATATAGATAAATGAAAATTTTATGTTCAGTTTGTCATCTGTGTCATAAACTTCTATGACAAAGCATTCATGAAATCCCAAATACAAAGGAAAATGGGTAAAATTAAGTAGGTCGGAGCCATTAATTGAATTATAGGCATGTTACATACAGTAAGCTCTGTCTTAATGACATAATTCTGCAGAAAACTTCTGTAAAGAGACTGAAGCTGTAATTACTCAGTCAATATTCATCCCGTGGGAAATGAAAAGAGCTAAGTAGTTTCCACAGCTGTTACTGTAAGAAAGGAATATTTTAAATTGTCTCCATTAGCAACTTGGACAGAAAGTTCTCCTCTATTTCCCATTTTGGAAAAGGAATTGTTTTAAACTTGCATACATTTGGCTTCTCAAATTAGTTCATTGCCATACCCTTTCTCAGCTTCAAACCATTTTAAGCACAATTTGTATTTTTCTAGATTTTTTCTCTTAGTTTACAGATGCAAGGTAAGTCACGGTAAATAAGATGAACTTAAGGAGCTTTTATATCTGGGATTAATTAAAGATGACAAAAGTTAAATCTGTTCTGCTTATAAAAGAAGTCAATTCACAGCTCAGTGGTTACTCCTGACAAATAAAACTGCTGTAGATTTAAGCTGGAGATATTAGGATCTGTCTGCTGTACAGTTTGACATGAGACCTTCTAAAAAGATGGGTAGTTCTATTCTAATATTCCAAATATTAACATATTCCCTGGGCCAAATATTCCCTGGATGACTGAGAGCTCCAAAATCACTGCTCCAAAACTCTGCTTTCTTAAAAACAAGTCTGATCATTCCTAGTGTTTTCAGATGTATGATGGCCTTATTTGCATGGGGCTTGTACATCAAGCCTCATCTTTCTTTTCATGTAAGCATAACCTGTATAGTGGCCATAGATATTAAATTCCATTTCTCATAAAAGATGGTTCCTTCATATAAAATTTTCATTTTTCCCTTTTTGTGAAAAGCAATTATATCTATAAAATAAAAGAAACCAACCCACTGCTTTAATTTGCATTTAAAAGAGACAATAATGTAGCAAGACTGAATATGACTTGAGCTCTGATATTTAAAGTCTCTTATCAAAAGTCATATTAATATTTTCAAATCTGGGTATCTGGTTTTAAGCTGGAAAACTGAAGTAAATTCTACCTAAACCTGCAGTTTTCAGGTCTGGCCTATGACTTTCATTTAGGAAGGTGCTACAAGTGCCTATCAGTTCTTATTGTGCATGGGAAGAGGGGAAGTTTCTGCATTCCACTTGCCACAGTGGAGGAGGCACAGGCAGACCTATTCACGTTCGTGGTGAATTTTGCATGCCTTTGTACCCAAATGTGTCATATTAGTACATTACACAAGCAAGTGTGCTGGTCTTTTCTTAACAACATGATTCCAAGGACTGGGATGGTTCAGATGCTAAAATCCAGCAAAACAGTGCTACAAAATCAGTGACAAAATGAAACCAAAAATGAATGTAAATAACATCATCCTATGGATACAGTGTGACAGAAAGTACAGTTGTTCAAAACATTGAGAAGAAGCTTTCTTGGAAGATAAACTTGCAGATTTTTTTTAATTAACTTTTGGGAAACAAGGCAAAGATCACCCAGGAATCATGTGGGTTAGTTTAGAATAGCTCTGAGAGACCAGCATCTCCACTTACTCTGTGCACTGAACAATCACCTTCAGCTATTAGTTTATAATTCCAGTTGGTATTAGTTAATACCTGTATGGAATTTTTAAAATTGAATAATCTGTCCTGGAGGAAGAGGAAAGATTGTAAAATCTGGAAATAAGAAAACTGTAGTGAAAAGTTCCCCTGTGTTTTTATGTGATCACTTACAGATGATCTGTTATCAAAGTTCATCAAAGCTTTCAGTTTCCTGAATTGTTCTAGTAAACTTCTAAATTTTTTAGTTTCTTGCCTCAGTATTTCTTTTCCTTGCTGTTTGTGATCTTGGTGGTCGGTGGGGTGATGTATGTAGTACTGAAGTGCAGGATGTCAGCTTTAACCTCGTGCATTTAAATAACCCTATGTGCAGGAGTGTGTTGCTGGATTGTGAGATGCATCCTTGAACTGCTGGCCACTCACATATTATTGATTTTTACCTTGCACTGTCTGTTGCATAGAAAGGAGCAAAGTGTGTCTGGTTACTTCTCTGTGCAGTGCCAAGCAGTAGCAGCCGCATCAGGCCCTTAGTCCCAGGGCTGTGTCAAAAACGTGGTTGTACCATTGATGCCTTTTTCCCTGGTCCTAAAAATACGAGCCAGACACAGTTAGGGTGATAAAAAGGGGTAGCTTTATATGAGGATCCTCAGGTGCACAGCTGGTTTATTGGAAAACTCTGAAGATGCATACCCCGTGTGACAAATGTACTTTTTTTATAGATTTTGTAAATTGGCATATCTGACAAGAGCCCTTCAATTAGCAACTGACCTGATGAAGTAATCCTCCCAGTTCTAGCACCTTCTAAATTCTCCCCACCTTCAGTGGGGACCAGGCCCTGTTTACAAAAAGATGTCTCAAAAAAGCTGGTTTCAACCTTGGTTTCTAAGGACAATCAAGATAGCATAGGGATCCTGGAATTTGTTTTGTTTTCCTGCCTAGGAAAATGCTAAGCTACAATAAGAAGCTACAAATATATGTGTAAAGAATACAGACAATATATAAAAGAAAAAAAAGGTAAAAACCAAAACCATCTACCACCCTGATAATGGTCTGGGTTTCAATTCAGCAGAAGTCTACAGGATGTATGCTCTGGCCTGACACTATTACGTCTCAGTAAGAGCTGAGTGATAGATCTGTAACAGCAGTGCAGTAGCCTAGCCTTAAATAATATTACCCATTAGTAGATTTTCCTTCCAAAATACTAATTTTCAATGCTTATCTCCTCTGTTTTTTAAACATTTGGATTGTTTGTGTGTGTGTGTGTGTGTGTGTGTGTGTGTGTGTGTGTGTGTTAGATAATCATTCTAATTTTTTTTTTAACAAAATGGCAAGTCAATTAATTTCTTGCTTTATTTTCTGTATATGTTACATTTAACTATTGGAGAAAACAACAATTTCTACAAAAATATCAGAAGACATGCATGGCTCTGTTTTATTCTCAGTATAGCCCAGCATTTCCTATAGATAGATAGACAGATAAAGACCATGTATGCATATAAATACAAAGCCACATGTATTATAGTGTCTAAATATATTAAAGAAATTATAATGTACTTTTCAGCTGTTTCTTTGAACTAGATACCATCAAGGGACAAAGGGCAAACAAAATAATTAGCATTAGCTTGTCACACTATCATTTGTAATGAGATGATTCAGTAGAAATTAAGGACGAAATCACTTGCTTCATTTCCTAAAAGACTGATTTTCATTATGGACAGGCTGGGGACATTTTCCTTTGCTAAGCTGGGAATTCATGAATCTATGACAAACCTCTCCAGATAAACTTGGGAGATATAATTAACCCAAAACTACATAGGCAGATAGGTTATTTTGTCTTGGTGTGATTCTGGCAAAGTAGGGAAAGACAAGAAAAATGCCTCTAGTTAAGGGCTGTATATAAAATTAGAAGGATAAATATTTGATGCCCTCTTTGATATATGATGCTCTAAAGAAAACCATGCCTGTGATTTTTTTTTACTTGTCTATCTGCATAAAACCTGAATTCTGCAGTTGCTTTTATTTATTTTTTCTTGTGGCTATGGTTTCCATACACAAATGTGAAGGTTTCAGAGTCAGATAAAACTGCTGCTTTTCTGCATCTTCTCTCCTTCCCAATTAAGCCTGTTTACCTCACAGTCAAATAACGCCCAGAGAATGGGTTGATACACCCAACTTCTGGTCCCACTTACTTCAGAAATGTTTTAATGCTGGCCTTGTGCCCTTTGATGCCAGCAATTTAAACATCAAACAGTTTTGGTTGTGCTGTATCATCACCACCTTTCATCCTGTATCATGTGTAACAAGATTTTCAAGCCCATCATGTATTGGGTGGATGAAAGGTCCTGCTGTAAGGATGTTACTGGGGTGGAGAGGAGCTTCCACAGATATTTGCTGTGGATGTGGAAACAACGATCTCGTGGTGGGATGTAGTGTCAAAAAATTAGTGGGCATGTTCATGAAAGAGCAGGAACCATTGCCTAAGCAGGAAAAAATACTGGTGCAAAAGATCTTTCAGGTGGAAGAATGTTGTTATCCATCCCACTTTGGGTTTCTCTGGCTGTGGATGTACTTACTAGCCAGCTGACATGTCTGGGCACATGTTGAAAACAGAATGGTTATAAGCAATTACAAAGACCACTAATAATAATGTTTGCCCTGAGTCAGCTAGCCAGCTCTCCATCCCAGCCACTGCACTGTTCCCACTGGAGCTGGCAAGCGACCCAGTTTTGGTTTTGGAGGCCAGGTGCCCTAGGCTACAGCAGGGAGCAGCCTGCATCCCCTTGGTCTGGGGAAGCAAGCAAGAAAGAAGAAAATCGCCTGCATATTTAAGTCACAAGTGCAAGAGTAGCTTGTGGCTTGGGTGTCACCCCCAGTCCTGGCTGCTGTAAGCCAGGAGAGGCAGTTTCAGAGTGAGCAGTGCCAGGCTCACCCGAGCCCCACACCAACCTCATGCCTCCCCACCAGGGCCATGGCTCCCCTTCCTACCCTGACAGCTGACATCCCAATTCTATTGCCAGGTATGTCTGCACAAACCCGCAACTGGCTATTGTTCTTATTCATAAAAAAATACAGCTCCTTTTTAGAACTAATTCATTACTTCCCTGGTATTGTGACATAAGAATTTATTGATGTGTGAAGGGGAAAAATCTTTTTTTTTGCTTTTGAATTTACCTGAGAAATGCATGACATGGGAAAATAGAAGGACTTGACTTTGGCTTCTTTCTGTGTCCCACAAGTTAACTTAAGGTCTTGAGTCAAGTTTCAAACTTCACTCTTTTCAAATTTTAATGGGGGCAGTTTTCCATATACCAAATAGTGTGCAGCAGCTTTCTTCAAAACTCACCTTTGGAGGTCATTTTCTGGAAGTAAGGTGCGACATGCAACAAGCACATACAAGAAAGCACCACCCAGCTGACACATCCTGCTTTCATTTTCTGTATTTCTCCTCATCTCATTCCACATGTACCTCAACATCTTGATTGTTTTTATCTGTAGCTGCATAGTATGTTCAGCCTGTACATGTTTGCAGTGTTGTCCACAATGGACTCGAGGCAACTTCCCTAGCCACCACTGAATTTTAGGATCCTGTAAAGCCTGGTGATTTGGATTAGGCTTTTGATTTCCTTGTATTTTTCTATTTCCCTCCTGCCTTCATTTTAATTTTTGATTAGTTATTCTGTGAAAAGTAACACTGGAAGAATTACTGCTCCTACTCAGTGTCATGGAGGGAAATGTTCCAAGAAAAATTCTGATAGTCCTTACCTTCTCCAAAGTTCCAACAGAAGCAATTATCATAATCATCATGAGGAAAGGACAAAATTAAATAGTTTCCTGACTGTGTTGCATGTTGTAACAATGCTGTAAGAAAAGAAATAATATATTTAATTTAGAGTTTCTCAGTTGTCTTTGGTTAAAGATTTGAACATCTTCCTTGCTGATGTTTAAACATAATGGGGGAACTAATTTTGCTCCGTTACCCGGGAGTGCCTCTGCAATGAGGGCAGTGAAGTACCTAAGAGCTGTGTCAGCCTGGCTGGTAAGTGTAGAAGATTCATGAAGTCAGACTACCCTTTAGCAGGGTGATAACCACATAACTTGGCTGTAGTTCATAAAAACAGAGTACTCCAAAAATTTGTAAAAAGCTGTTGACTAAAGATTTCTACCAATGGATATTTAGTTATATCCTAAATAATAATTTAAAAGAACTATTTTTTCTAGAATTTCAGCTTCTTGCCTGTGAGAACTTGAGACCACTGCATCTTCTTGGCAAGGGCCAGTTGGGTGGAACAGCTGCTCCTGGTGCGTAGGATTGCACGAACAATCTCCAGCAAGGTTCATTCACAGGGCACAACTGAAAATATGTTCTCAGTACCTGTATTTACTTGCAGGAATGGAATATAAATTTCTGTTGACATACTGTTGACATGCACTTAATTGGTAAGTGCATTTTTGAGGGAAAGCATGTTCACATGAGCACAAGAAGACACACAGGGAGAGAATGCTAAATGTAATTTAAAATACTAAAAGTAATTATTTTCATTCAATTTCTCATTTATATTCTCCAGAGGACAACAGGACTGCAGGCAAACAGTGCACCAGAGATCTGAGTCCTGATGGTACCTCTCACACTACACCTGCATCAGCTATCTTCAAAAAAAACCCAACTTCTAGAAAACTGACTTACTAGGAAGAGTATCTTTCTACACAAAATAATTATAATTGATCTGTGTCACTTTATCAGCAGAAAAAAAAACCCTAAAACATGCAGTTCATGTGTGAAAAGCATTACTGCTAGAAACACTCTCCAACATCTGATAATTTTTGAAGAAAACTTTGTTCTCCTTGACAGAGCAGCCTTGTGCCTTCTGCTGCACAATGTATGCTAACCTCCCTGGCACCCAAATTCACTAAAATGGGGCTCACAATTAATTTTATTACAGACAGCAAGAGCTTGTGGTTCTTCATTGCATCCTCTCCAAGTAGCTCGTATTTGCAATTAATCTTCCTTCCATTCAAAAAGTGTTTGAGAATGGGACAGTACAAAAGTAATTAATGTTTTGTAATTTTTTTTTTATATATAAAAATGCTTGGAAGAAATTAAAAGTAATCTTAAGGCCCTATTTAAGGATTTCATGAGCTATCCAGGGATCAAATAGAGCATGTTTGATGAATGGATCTCTTGCCACTCTCAAATGGAAGGGATGCGTGGAGAAAATACTAAAACAACAAAATTCTGCTGGGGAATCTTCCTTTTTCCAAGAATTTTTACCAGCATTATGCACGATTGTAAAATAACAAGTGTTTTGGGGGGACAAAACTTCCATCCAAAAATCAGGTTGATACAAAAAAAAAGTAAAATTATTTTTCATCTTGAAATTAACAGTTGAATACTTACTCTAGTACTTACTTAGTTTAGTACGTTTAAATTTAAGATGTAAGGACAAGATATTTTTAGCAGTTGCGCCCCACTGAAGCTGCTTTATTCAACACTGACACGTGAGCTATTCTCTGAAGTATTACGTGCTTAGGGAGGTTTAGAGTGATATTTTCATTCAGTAACTCCAAAGTTCCCGTCGTATATGGAATGGGTAAGTTTATTTTCCCGGAAAGCAGGGACATACGTATTTTCTGGGATGTCTGCTTTCACCAGTTTGAAGTTATCCCCCTGCAGCCCCGACACCCGAGGCCCACGTGTGCCCATGGCACGGACGGCGGCTCACGGGAGCGCAGGTGTGCCTTGGCAGCTTCACTCTCCGCTCCGTGGGTTGAATCCCTGTCTCCACAGACATGCCGGTGGCCCGGGCAGGAGGAGGCGGTGGCGGGCGATGGCTCACACGGGCATTCCCCGGGGGAAGCGCTGCCTGCAGCCCCGGCCTCGGCCGCACCGCACGGCGATTCCCGGCACAACTTCCTTGCGCAACTCGCTCTCCCCGCACGCACGCCCCAGTTTTCCCGCAGAAGCAGCAGCCGAGTATCACTGAGTATTAGTGCAGAACCGCGTGGACGCCACGCTGTGCTCCGGGACGGCCCTGCTCCAGCAGGTCGGACCAGGCGCCCCGCTGCGCTCCCCGCCAACCTGACGCACTCTTGGATTCTGCTGATCCTGGCCGTCCCACCCCCTGCCCCGCCACGGACACGCTGCTGAGTTGGCCCCGACTTCAAAGCCGTGAGCGAGGCAGGATCAGAGACGAGGGAGGCGGGATGCAGCGCGGCCAGGGAAGGCACCGGCCGTCACAGACGCCGTCCGCCCGGGGGCACGCCGCATCCCCGCGCCTCGACGGACGGACTACAACTCCCAGCACGCCCCGCGGCAGGGAGGGCGCGAGTCTCCCACGTGAGCCGTAGGGCTGCGGGGCGATTGGCTGCAGCCGGGAGGGAGGCGGGCTCCCGGGGAGCACTTCCGGTGCCCCGCGCTCGGCACTTGTTTGGATGCTGCCGTCACATCATGGCGACGCGCGGGGGCGGCGGCGCGGCGGGACCGACCCGGCGGAGCTCGAGCCTCAGCGGCGGCGGAGACGAGGCGGCGGCGGCCCCGAGCGGCAGCCCCGAGGTGAGGCGGCGGTCCGGTCGGGCCCGGCGGGAGGGAGCTGCACCTTCCCCGCCCCGCCGGCTCGCGGCGCCGCGTTCCCCGCCTGCCCCTTCCCCACGCGGCCGCCCGGCCCGGGAGCACGGGGCAGGGGCGGGCAGTGCCCGCGTCGCCTCCGCCGCTCCGCGGAGCCTGAATCTCGGGCTGCCCCCGAGGCCGGACCCGCCGAGGCACCCGCCGGCTGAGCTCCCGGCGCGGTCCCTCGGGGAGCCGCGCTCGCCCTGCGGGGTCGGGAGCGGCCCCTCGGCGCTGCCCGAGAGCGGCGGGGCGGTCCCTGCCGAGCGCGGGCCGCCGGGGGCGGCAGCACGTGGCGGGCCCGGTGCGCGGGGGGCGGGAGCTGCGGGGCCGGGGGGGGGTGCCGCCTCCGCGGGGTCCCGCCGGCCGCCCCCCGGAGCCTCTCGGCGCGGCCGGGCTGCGAGCGGGAGCGGACGGCGGCTCTGCCCGCGGGGGTGGCGGGAGCGCTTTCTGAAGCTCCGAAATAAAACCCAAAAGGCCGTTTTGTTTCTTTTTTCGTTTTCTGCCGAAACCACGCTGAAAGCAGGGCAGTTCCCGGTGATTTTACAATAATTTCTGGTTGCAGATCCGTGTAGGAAAAGCTTAAAATACCTGTGCCTGGTCACCCAGCGGCAAAGACTTAAGATATGCTGTAATTCAGCTGCTGTGTGTAATATCACCGGCTCGCTGTCTTATGTGACAGAACTGATTTGCTAATCTCACGTGCTTCTGAAATATCTCGTCCTGTGCCCTTGCATAAATTGAAGTGGCTTTTTAGGGGTAACTTTTTTCCGTGGTACAAAGGATGATATCTCAGAAATAGTAAATTGGTAGTGGTGGACTATTTTGGCTGTTACCAAGGTCTAGGAAGCTGTGGAGCTAGTTTTCTTCACTGAAAAGCACCGTCCTCTGCAGTGTGTTTTTTTTTTTATAGTTCTTTACTAAGAAGTAACTTGTAAGTAACTTTGGTGTCTATTATGAAAGTAGATGATGATGATGTAAAAAAAAAAACAAAACCACTGTGTTCCATATTTTTTCAAACACAGTCAAAATGAATTTAATTATTTTAAAGAGGTGAAATATGGCAAGCAATGTTAAGCAAATTCTACATTCTCTTGTAGATTTCCCTCCCCCTGCCTTGATATTATTTTTAGGTTCCTTGTGACCTGTTTGCATTGGGAATTCAGAACTTGTCTACCCTGCTTTTTCCAGAATCATACTGTGGGTGACTACAAAACTATTAACTTCATAGTAAAGAGGAAGTGAAGCCTCACTGGTGGAAGTGATTCATGCTATATTAAATGTTTTCTTAATTAGCACCTGTCTCAGATGTTTATATTAAAAAGGTCTTGTTAGATGTGCAGCACTTTGTCCTGTGGGCAAATGCCCTGAAAGCTTCCATGTAAGCTTTGGGTTCTGCAGTGAATTTTTTTTTGCTAGAATTACAGGAGGTGTTTATCATTAATTTTTTAGGTTGTTTTAAGAATCTCTGGCAAAAGTAGATTTTATATAAAAGCAAAAGCATGACAGAGCTGCTTGGCATGGTTCACTCTGCTACTTAGTGTGTGGTTAAAGCATGCAGTGAAAAAAATTCAATGAAATCAGTCGATCTCAAACTAAAATCAACCAAAATGATCAGCCTGGAGGCCGGGATGGGAAAAGGGTAAGGATAGGAAAGGGTAAGGATGAAGGGAAGTAAGGGGACCCTCCTGTTGAATCACAGGATTCAGAGTGAATTCCCCCTGCCCAACTTAGCCCCAGGCTTGACTGATAGTTTAGGCACAAAACCACTTGAACTTAACAGCACTTAATTGATGTTAACCAATTTAACAGGAGATTCTGTGGAATTTACTGTCAGTACAGCAGAAAGTTACTTACAGGCCTCGCTCACTCACAAATGTAAAGCACTTGAGAATCTCAGAGAGCAGCATTCACATTTACTATAGTAAAAATATTAACTAATGTTTACTAATATATTTAAATATATGTTTACACTGCACAGACCCAGACATGAAGAGTGTGTACCAGGTGTATATCTGTGAAAAATCCCCCTCGGATCCAGGGAAGCACTCACGGTTGATGCCTTTCCCTGTTCTCAAGGCACAGGGAGCTAGGCCTCGAGGAGGGGTGTCAGCCCAGGCTCTGTCACCAGCAGTTGGCAGTGGTCCTCCAAGAATGGCAGTCGTGGAGTTTGCTGGGTCTGAGAGCTGCCCCCCCAGAGGGAAATGCTGGCCACAGCCTGCCACAGTCCAGGGCAGCTCAAGGCATCTCACTTAAGACCGCTGTTTGTAGGGTCTCAAGAGAGAGGACTTCAGTCGGAATAATTTTTCATCCTGGTTCAAATTTGGGTTGGTAACTTCCCTTGAAAGCCCTGTAACAAAAATATTGTTCCACTTGGGTTGTTATTCATGTTAAAAAAAAAAAAAAAAAGGTTTTCAAGGATGTTTGCTAAAAGCCATCAGCTTGTTAGACATCGCTGTTTCCTGGGAGCAGACAGTGTTTCTGATAAGCTCCAGATGAGCTTTATTCCTGGGTGCTGTTTGTCAAGGCCAAGGCCTTGAGATCTTACTGTGGCCTGGGGTGGGGGTGTGAGAGATGCACCACCACTTTTTTAATGTCTTCAGCTAAGTGAGGGAAGAGATGGTTACCGAGTTTTTTCCCGTTTGTGTTTGAGGTAAATTAAACAGCTTTTCTTAAAAGCAGGCATGTCATCTGTGTCATGAGGTCACTGAAAGAGCAAAAAAACCCAGTGTGGTTAAGGGTAAGAGGAAGAAGTGAGGGCTAGAAGCAGAGGTCATGTGAGAGTGTTTCTGTACCAATATTGAAGACCAGGTCTTGAATTATAAGGCCAGGAAACTTAATGGTGGAATTCTGCTAACAAAGAGTCTGTCTTGACTTTTATGAAGGTAAAATACAAATTTAGGAAGTAGGTGTTTCTTAATAGTTGTCCTGCTGTGTTGGAGCTTCTAACCTTGCAGTGCTTTGAAACTAGTGATGAGCAATGCTGCAGGCTCCTCTGTCCAGTGTTTTGAAAGTAGATAAATGAGTGTACAGAACATCGTTTTTAATGTAATGACAGAATGTGGTGATTTGTTTGTTTGAAATTACTTCCAGATCTCACAGCTAAGATCCTTCTTCAGTGGGGAAGCCACCTCAGAGGCCATTAGGTTTGAGAAAGGTATAATTAGAGTGCGTGATCATTCAGGTCAGTGAGCACAGTATAGAGAAGTATTGCATAGAGAAATAACCTCAATAAGCTAGTCTTGTGGTCCGAAGCATCTGAATAATTGTGTCTAGACCAGTGGATGAAGGTGCACCTGCTTTAAAATTCAAACCCAAATTTTATGACATCCTAAAATGGTGGTTTTCATGGAGAAGTTGTAAATATTATTCGTTATTTAATGTAACTGTTGAAAAATCGATTTGAGGAAAAGTGTATTACATATATGTTTTCAAAATAAGCTTTTCTGTGTTAGCAGGAAAAAGTTAATTGCTGGGATGCAGGAAGCTTAATATTTGTTATGAACCGTACACATTTGTGATAAGTATGACTTACCTTTTTTGCTACAATATTTTTTTTTTACTGCAGTTGGTCAGGATAAAGGGTATAAGGCTTTTATGACCAGTTGCATGTGAAGCAAGTTTGGAAATGTAGTCAGCTGAACAGTGTTATTCAAATTACCTCTTTTGGAGTTTGATGTTGAGGAATTCATTATATATTCACTTATATAGTTAGGTTGTCTTCACGATTGTGAAAATCTGTTGTATGTACATATGCTTGTTCCAAAGCTTCCTGGATATTTCTTGAAGTGTTAGCTATTCCCTAGACTAAGGGTGGAAGAGCCTTTTCACAGCACAGTCCAGCTGCTACTATGGGGTACGTAGGAGTTGTTTTCATAGATTATTGCTAGTGCTTATGTTTTTAGGATAATTAGCTAACATTCAGGATAAAATCGATTATGGTGCAGCTACTAATTGTGGGGTTTTTTATTAAAAGGTACAGAGAAGTATTTTCAGGTGGTTTAGGGAAAGATTGAATATGTGTATGCACAGGAGTATGGAATACAGGTAAGCATGGTACTGATAGTAGGCACAGTATATTTTAGCATAGTGTGCTGTAGACTTGTGTAGGTAGTAGAACAAAAAAATAAGTGGGTTTGTGATACATTTTGGCGTGGTGGTAGGACAAGTGTCTGTTCTGTCTTTATGTGCAGTGTGTGTTCCTGAAGCTAAACTGTTTGAAGAAGAGCTGGCTTAGGCTCTCGTGATCATAGCCATTTTCACATATGGGGTATCTGTCTTGTATGCTGATCTTTTAGGTATGAAATAAGGTAGAGATTTCTTGATGTGTATCTTTTTTGATCGAGGTATAAGTTGAAGGAGCAGAGCAGAAGAGTGACTGAAAACTGGGGTGAGCAGGAGCAGTGTTGCCAGTAATTTTCCTACAGTCATCTTCAGGTGGTTTGTCCTGTAACTCTTGAATAGCTTGAAGATGACATGCTTATTCAGAAATGTCAGCATCTTGTAATAGCTGGTTTTGCAGCTAGGTAGGATGCACATATATTAAGAGTTTTAATAAATTTGTGATCTTATGAATTTGCACGGTACCTGTGCAACGTATTCTTTTTGCCTCTCTGTAAATCTTTCTAGGCATATAATAGTCTGACTCTGGGTTGTCAGATCATGAGCCACCTGTGGTTGAAGATGGCTGGAAGCTGAGAGAGCATGGTAGCAGTTAGAAAAGGTAGCGGTGATTCCAGTAGAAGGTCTTTGCTGGGGTAGTTTTGTTTTGGTTTTATTCAGTCAGTACTGAATCAGCACTATTATACAATGTGCTGTGGGAAGTGCTCTGTTCTGGCTGGAATGTTAAACTGAGAAGTTCACCAGTCTGATGGGCACACATTTGAAAAGATGAGAGGTAAGAGGGTTGTTCTTACAATCACCTCAGTGAGGAGGGAGCAAGTTCAGTGATTAATATGGGTTAGGACTTAACATTCTCAGTGTGTTGTTCATTATTCCTATATTCCAGCTTGAAGCTTGACCAAAGTTTCAGCTTGACCGAAGTTTCAGACCAAATCTGAAACTACCTGTAGTTCAAGTGTTTCAAGAATAGCATTCAGTATAAGACTTCTGGCTACTGGTTTTAATATCTGAAGTTGCAGCTAATGTAGAAAATTCTTTGTTAGTCATAATCAGGAAATCCTCTAGATATTTGTGTTTGTGGCCCCTGTCGGGCAATAGCAGCCTTCTGGTTTTTAAAATGAAAATGCTTCCTAATTTAAGTTGAATAAGTTAGAATTTTAATATGTCATGCCACTACTGTCAGATTTGCTAGAACTTACAGGCTACAACTTGACAGATAGAGTTTTAACTAAGATGGAAGAGGGTTTTTTTGTGTGTGTATGCTGTCAGATTGTTCTAGCTGCTGGTAGAACCACTTTTTTGAACATAATATTCTAATCTGTGGTCAACAATTTGTAAGTGTATTCAAGATAAGAAAATGGGATATTTTTACAAAGCCTGTCTACTGCTATGCTGAGTTTTGCTTTTGCAGGGAGCTTATTTGCTTGTCAGTAATCTTGGATTTGTTCCATGTTCAAGTTTGGAAAACCAAAAGAAAGTTGACAAGTTCTGTATATTTTCACCATCTTTGTAATTTTCAAATGTGTTGGAGATGTACAGGACACTTGTACACAAACCTTTTTCTTCAATTCAGTGTTCTGATAGGTTACTTCTGCCTTTTCTGTTAGACTTTGGAGAGTGAGTCTGAAATTATAAAAGTCCTTGTGGCTTTTTTGACAAAGAATAGAGAATACTCAGAGTTTAGAAATTATTATTGTCAGTAAAAAATTGAACTGACACCTAATTTGACTTCAACAAAAAGCTCTGCTGAATTAATGAGGTGGTGATGTTCACTTCCTGAAACTTCCAGATGCTTTAGAATATGCATGTGAATTGCCTGCTCTGAATTGACGTTTGGGTTACTATGATGGTTTGCTCAGAGATGGGCATTTCGTGACTTACTGGTCCCATGTATGCCCCTGCTAGTTGTTGTTCTTTTTTTTCATTGGAAACAAGATAATTTTCTCAGATAAAAAACAGTGAAAAATTTTCAGTTGACTCCCAAGCATGGTCTTGTTGACGTTCCAGTCCTTCAGTAGCCGGAGTGAAGTGTGTACCTGTGGTGAGAATTGTGTGTTTAGGTCTTGTGCTCTGACTGCAGTTAGATTGGCTTTTATTTTTTAGAGGCTCTCGTGCTTTGGCTTCTTTCCAATCATCCTGCTTCCACTTCTGTTGGCAGGATTGCCTATTGCTGTGCAGTGAACTGGGTTGAAGAACTGATCTGGCTGTCAACTGTGTTAGAACAAGTTGCACAAATGTTAGTGCTAGGCCAGAGGAGCTTGGGCATTGCTGCTGTTCGGTATGTGACTGCAGCCAGTCAGGCCTTCTCACCTTCTGTTGGAGTTGCTGGCAGTTTTGTGCTCTGCTTTCAAAAAAAAACTCCAAAGTCTCTTTATGGATATCAGAAGGTCTGGAAATGCTTAATGCTTTTGAGTGCCAAACCCGAAACTTTGAGTTTAAAGCAAACTTTCTGTATGTTTTGCAAGACTGCTTGGGTACAAGTATCTGAATCAGATGTTCATGTTCTATGCAAATAAAAAACCTGCAAGTTTCAGCTGTTCTCTTGGTACTGCAGGTACTCTTGGTATCATGTTGTGTTAGAAGAATCTGACCTTTCTTGTCTTGTCAGCTTAATGTGACACAGTGTCTTCAGCTTCTGTATGAATCCAGGGTTTTAGACAGCATCTGTGCCGTGGTTTCAGCCATTTGTGCTCACAGAGAGGTGAAGCGAGCTGTGTTGTTTTCACATTCTTGTGTTTTAACATTTCTTGTTCTTTTGTGTTTATTTGGCTGACCCTAGAGGGGTAAGCCTTTCCTGGAAGACCCACAGTTTAGGACGAGCCAAGGGGGGAAAAATGGGCATTTTACAGATGACTTTTTAGAGGTGTGAAATGTTGTAATTGGTTATTCGTTCCAGCAGTTCATTACTTGCATGACCTTTGTTGGCATTTATCAGTGCGTAGTCTGACATGGTTAGAGAATGAAACTGCAGTGCATTTATGTTTGTCCATAAAGCATGTGCATCATTTCAACGCTTGCAAAGTGAATCTTCCTTGGAAAGTCAAAAGTTGCTTCTTAATGCCTGTAGAGATTATTTGCAGTTAAAAAGCTTATTGTCCTTTGAGAAGGACACTCTGTGAAGTCCATCTCCTCAAGAATGAATCTGCCTTGAGATAAGGTCTAAAGAAAGGGACTTGCTTTAAGAATAGAGAACAAAGCTGTTATGCATGACTATTTCAAAAAAAGATGTATTTGTTTAATGATTTTTAAATAACCTTTTCAAGCATGCTGAACAAATTTGGAGTTGAAATACATCTCACAATATGTTATGAGTGTTGGCTGCATTCCTTTGATGTTGGCTAATTCCTTTTGAACAGGAAAACAGTCCTGTGCAGAATATAAAACCCAGTGCAAACCCCTGGCTTTAAGAATTAGCACATTTTTTAATAAGAAAATGTAAGGTAATCTGATATTAATTTGTGGTTTAACGGTGTAACTGTGTACGAACAAGGTCTGTTTTTACAGTTCCTTGTGATTTTAAGGAAATTTATGTTCAGTCCACTGAAAATAAATCAACATGAATTTTACTTGGGCAGTGAGTTCAGCTCTGCTTATCGTGCTTTTAACTGTCCATATATGTTGTATATTGGGATTGCAAATGGACAGCAAAAAAACACCCAACCACCTTCAAGTATTGTCTTAAGTCCCAGCCTCTGCAGCATAACCAAATGAACGAAACAAAAACACACCTAACCAAACACCCTTGCAGTTCTCATCAGCCTGAAATGTTTCTAAAAACTGAGAATGTTGTTCTGGTTATTGAGAGAGAAGTCTGGAGATGCTTAATAAACTACACGGTATTACATAGAGAACATCAGGTATTCTGCTCTAAAATATGAGCCTGTCACAGCAGTGTTATAAAACAACTGGTGGTGGTGAGGTGATTAAACATTTAGCATTTTAGGAAATCTTTAAAGAAAGTTCTGTTTAATTGAGCAGAAAGAATGTGTTCTTAAAAATCATAGGCAGTCGGAGTCCGAGCCTGAAGTCAGTTAATATTCACTTTTTGGGGTAATTTCATTGATGTGAATTTTACCACTTCAGAAGTGCTCCTGGTCCTGGTTAAACCAGTGCTCCTGGTTTATCATTGTTGTTGTAACAACCAGTCTTCTCCAGTTAAGAGCTGACAGTTGTATTTGGCATTGTGATTGAAGTAGTTCAAGCTCTTGCTCTGTGCCATTGAAACAATTTATTTATGTAGATTTTATTAGGCTTCTTATCAGGCTTTCTTTGTTGCATTTTACCCATATTTGTCCATGGAAAAGAAGGGTGGAAGTTGTCATTTTAAACACATTTGCTTAACTGTTCACATCCACTTCCCTGCTTTCCGTTCTGAAGGTGGTTGGCGGTGCCATGGAAGAAGCTGGATCTCGGGAGATGGGAATGAATAACCAGGATAAACTGGTGAAAAGCAAGTGCACTGAGTTGTCTGATACAGCGTTGCAGTATCCACAGTCCAATTGTTACAGCCTGGAAAACACTGGCACCTTGGAAGAAGCCGAGTATATCACAAAGAGCAGAAAGCACCCGGGGTCCATGGGCTGTTCCCAAGAGTCCCGTGAGGAGACTCCTGGGAGAGAAGAAGCCCGTACTGATCCACCTGATGGCCAGCAAGATCCAGAGAGTGAAAAACACAAAGAGAAAACGTTGGGTGTGTTCTCTTTGGTGTTCTGATTTTTAATATAATATTTTTAGAAAATATTTATAAAATATTTATAATATTTTTTGTAAAACAGCTATGGATTTGCTCCTTGTCGCAAATTTACTCTGTAGCCAAAAACTTGTCACCCATAACAGGATATTTTGAGAAACTGTGTATGCACTTCTACTTAGGAAAGACAGTTCTTAATGCATATGTAAGACTCCTTCAGCTGGCAATGCTATTTTTACATGAACTTTAATAATAATGTGGTAATTGCTAATCAACTTTTTTAACTTTCTGGTTTAAATCTGGGATGGCAGTGTTCAGTGCTGCCAAACACGGCTGATAATTAAATTCTAAATGCTTATTAAGAACATATCTGCCAATACTTAACCTTCTGGATGGCATTTTTTCAGATTTTTTATTATCTGTGCAATTCTAAAACAAAAATATTTCTGCCTTAGTATAATAAGACAAATTATTAAAATAATTTTTGCTATCCTAGTTGTTGAATGGCAAGACAAATAGGGCAAAATGAATTTATTCTTGCTGATGACATCTTGTGATGACTTCCCATTTGTCATCTGTTAGAATTATGCAGCTGTCAAACCAGGGAACAACTTAAATCAGGCTAATTTCTCATGGATCTATATTTTACTTCTAAGGACAGGCTGCTTTTCTGGTATATGGTTTTTCTTCCTCAGTAACATTGTCTATCATCCATTTAATAGGAAAAGAAGTGTTATTATTAATGCAAGCCTTGAACACACTTTCTACTCCAGAAGAAAAGCTGGCAGCTTTGTGCAAGAAGTATGCTGATCTAGTAAGTAATTTGTAAAGATAACAGAACTTATTAATGTGTTAATATTAACTATGGAATTCAGTAACAACTAATGAAGGGTAGTTAATGATTTTAAGTATTTTACAATGTTGGTAAAAAAGACGCTCAGGCTGACTGAGTATTGCTTCAGCCAAACTTTGCTGTAGTCATTTCACTTCTACATGACTGCCCAAATCCAAAGAAAAAACAGGTTTTGATAACTTGGTGTTGAAGCATAATACTAGGATTAACAGAAAAGTTGAGTTCTTTTGGGAGTAATTGATAATGCTTTTGTGCTAGTGTTTTATCATTTTAGGATAAAGGGAAAAAACATACTATCATACAGAGATTGAGGGAGAGGGAGAATGTTCAGTTATATTTAACTCTTTAGTGATTTTTGGGAAATGTAGGATGTTGGGAAGATCTAGTTTTAATTTTGTCTTGTACTTTCTGATGATGTGAAGGAATGGAAAGAAAGGGTTGCATTTCTTCAGTAACAAACCAAAAAGAAGCAGTTCATAAAGTGCATTCCCGCCTCAAGTTGGTAATTCATTCTCTAAAATAATTGATCACAAAATTGAGGGTTAGAGGAGAGGGTTCATAAGTTGACTTTCCAGAATGTTCTTGGAGATTACAACGTTTGACTCATTTTTCTTTGGACAGGGACAGAGAGGAATGGAAAGACTGGAAATCTTGTGTGTATATGTTTTCCCACCGTATTTATAGTTAATAAATGAATGCAAATTAAAGAGATTACAAAAGCCTAAGTTTTCTCTCTGTAGCTGTCAAGTGTATCATATGCAGATCTTTCTGAAAATGACATAATGCTGCACAACATGGCATTACTCTTCTGAAAGAAGTTTTTTTTCTTTTGAGATTTATACTGTCTCCAAAACTTTGAGGGTGATCTGGCAGGTGGTCTTTTTACTCACAGAGGAAATATGGGTTACTTAAGAAGATTAGTTCTGTTATGGAACTATGGAACTGTTATGGATTAGTTCTGTTAGATTAGTTCTGTTATGGAAATCCTGAGTCCTCCACGGAGGTCTGTTACATTTTTGCTTTGTTTTCCTTGCTCTCTCTCACATGCTCTTGTTTCATGTGAGTGCATTTCCTTTAAAACCAACAGCTTCTCTAAGAAGTCACTTTCATTTAAATGAGAAACAATAATAGTTCTGAATTATAACTCAAGGATGGGGAACCCACCTAAAAGTGAGCTTTGATATTGTGAGAGAAAAATGCTGTAGGTTAGTTGTTCCTTATGACCAATTGCTCGTGCATGTGGCCCGTGTGAGGAGCCAGGCCAGTATGAATCCCTCAATTCTGCAGGAAGAAAAGTCTGCCCTATTTCAGATTATTATTACTGGAAAGATCTCAAAAAAATTGGGGAGCAGCTGGACCAAATAAATTGTAATCTCCTTCAAGAAGCTTGGTAGTGAGAAGAGATGTGTCCTCTTTAAGGTTTTTGCCCTCCCAGGAGGGGATCAATAGACTGTAGACAGAGTAGGCATTCACAGTTGCCATCTTAGAAAACCACCTGCTTTCCTCATTATGCTCAGAATGGCTGAGGAGCCGGGTGGGAGCTTGTCTGGGTGTAAGAATAGCTCTGTTTCAGCTAAATGAGTTTGAGGGATGCCTCTGTTCCACTTAGAATGTTTAGGTTGGATCTGATTGTGTTCCTTTTAAGATGCATTCTTTTTTTCATGATAGTGATGGAGAACCACTGGCATAGGTATCAGCTTTAATGCCAGCAGAGGTTTGAACTGTTTATGACAGTGCACCTACAATGCTTCTTTTCTTTTTTTAAAGATTCATCATCTTTAAAGCTCACTGTCAGGTTTTTCAGTGGTGTCTCATGAAAAGGACTGTACAATGAAGGTAGGAATGCCTCTCTCCTGGCAAAAGATCTTCCACAATTTTTTTTCCATAATTTGGAATCTATCAGGAGATCAGCGTGTGATGCAGGAAGGTTTGCATCCTTGGTCATACATCTCAGACTGGCACACTTTTACAGGCCTGAAGTTTCATAAGTGTGCAGACAGCACAACCACTTGAAGTAGTGTTTTCTGGCCATGCAAGAAAAGGGCTTTTTGTATTTAGATGTGAAAATGCGCCCTTAATATTCCATTTCCCTAAACTACATTAAATACACATTTAATTCACTGTTGTCATGGAGGTCCTTAACTTAATTCTTTCTTTTCTGCTTCAACATTATTTTGAGCTCTTTCAGAAAATCAGCATTGTATTACTGTTCTGTCATGGTGATGTTCCTCTTTGCCAGCCCTCTTTTCCTCTGGTGTCCCAAGGCTGAGGCACTATCTAATAAGGAGCTGTGTAACACTTAACATTGTAGCCTTCTTTGCAAAGAAACAGCCTCTAAACAATACAGTTTCTCAGGCAGCCCAAAAATCAGGTACAATGGAGTATCTCTGTGAGATATTAATGCAAGAAACTTCTCTTCACTGGATATTCACAGAATAGATTTTTAAATATGTATAGAGTTTACCTGTGTCATCTATCATGTAAACAGCCTAAAGGAAATAGAAAAAAATTTGCTTTGAATAGTTGAAACTGCAGATCTCTTAAACTCTGGGCTATGTGGTTGTAATAGTAACTGACTTGATTTGTCAGGGCTGCTAGCTTTGTCTGTTCTTTTCTGAAATACTGCAGAATTCTACAAACTGGTATCAATTACTGCTTCCCTTGGTAGGAGCTCCTGCTGATAAGGAGTTCTATACAGTTCTGTGGTTTTTCTTTTTGATAGCAAAAACAAGACCTGTTGGATAAACAGTTGCATGTACTTTCAAGATAAGAGTGGGAAAAGTTGTGACTTGTTGAAAAGCCAGTCTCAGTTGGCTTTTAATAGTATCTGCTACATCTTCCTTTCAGAGGAATTCTTACCCCTGCAGATGAAAGCAGGCTGATAGCTCATAGTCAACAAGAGTTACGCGCTGCCTGTTCCTCGAAGGCAAATCTTAATTGGCAAATGGGATTTGTAAATTTTCATTTTCTGTCCTTATACATTGGAATTGTCTGGATGGGTGATGGCAGTTTCTCTTTAAGATCAACTTGGGATTTTAATGAAATTTTACTTCCTTGTTTTCATCCAAAATGTTCAAAAGTTTTTTCACTGTGCTCATCTAGTTGCATAAAGATGGTTTCACCTATGTTTATTTAACAAATTTACTCTCTTACTATAGTTGGAGGAGAGCCGAAATGTTCAAAAGCAAATGAAAATACTGCAGAAGAAGCAAGCACAAGTTGTGAAGGAGAAAGTCCACTTGCAGAGTGAGCATAGCAAGGCCATTTTGGCACGTAGCAAACTGGAATCTCTCTGTCGGGAGCTTCAGCGTCATAACAAAACTTTGAAGGTTAGTTTATTTACTTCAATTACAGTGCTGCTGGTGATGGAACTCTAACAGACCACTGCTTAAAATCAGGACTGCTGCTTTTTTCCTTGTCACTTTGTCCATTACCTGTATGTGTACATGAGTGGCATGTAGCTGATTTTAAGGTAAGGAATACAGGGATAGTTAACTTGATGATGTCCCTTTCCCCCCCCAAACCAATTCTTTTTACTTGCAGTATTTGATCGTGTCATATTTGTTTCTGGGAGCAGTGCTGATAACTGCTGTGAAAAAATAGCACAAGTAAAATAATAGCAGCATGAATTGGCAGGGTAACCAAAAAGCTTAATTCTGTCAGAATATAATTGATGGGAATGAAATGGAAGAGAGCCAAGATAAGATAAGAAATTATTGATTGCTGTAGAAAATTAGTGATTGCTGTAGAAAATCGCATTATAGTATCAGTGCTGGTTTTTACATCTGGATAATGCTGACACTTGCAAAGTTACCTAGCATCTTAATGTACCAGCCTTTGAGTAATGTTGGTAGTGGTAAAGACAAAAGTTTTTACAGGTTTTGCCATTTCTAGATTCTTTTTTCCACACATTTCACATGGTTAGTCAGCGTGGCATATTGTGATTGTGGCTTGTGTTAGTTCTAGCACTCTAGAAATTGAAACTGTACAGAAGTGAATTATTGCCATTGTTTCTGACTCAAAAAGTGCATGGTTTGACCTGAACACTTCAAATATTTTATATTTAAATATTTTATGAATGTTTATCCATAAAAGGAAGAAAACATGCAACAAGCACGTGAAGAAGAAGAAAGACGGAAAGAAGCAACTGCACACTTCCAGATCACACTGAATGAAATCCAGGCTCAACTGGAACAGCATGATATACACAATGCCAAGCTCCGTCAGGAAAACATTGAACTGGGGGAAAAACTGAAGAAACTCATTGAACAGTATGCATTGCGAGAAGAGGTGCTTACAGTACACTTGTAATGAGATTTTATTAGTTCCTTGACTGTAAGGTTCAGATAATTCTTGAAAAGGGAGGAAAACCCCTCATGTCTTACAGCCATTTCATATATAGTTTTTGTAATTATTCTTTTTACTTCACTACTGAAAGAAATTTAGGAGCTGTTTGGCTCCCTGTCTGCCCTTCCTGACTGGTTTTGATTATCTAAGTTCAAGATGCATTGGAGAAAGCCTTTCACAATGAAAGTAATCAAATAGAAATAAATTGTCTGGAGATTGTCATTCCTCTGCCTTTAGACATATTCAGAGCTCAGCTGGGCAAGGTGTGAGTAACTTGATCAGGCTTTGAAGTTGACCCTAGTCTGAGTGGATTAAATGGCCTCCAAAGGTTACTTCCAACATAAATATGTATTAATCATTGAAATTCTTCAGAATTATAATGGAAGGGGTTATAAGAGTTATTCTGTCTTATTTCTTCCATTTCATTAAGGTTGGGGTCTTTAGGGGAACCTCCTTTGTGTACATAGCTGCTCTTGTTGGCACAGAATCGAAGTAAGCTATCATGCTTTAAAACATATTTGGCCTGGTGTCGTGGAAATGTCTCTACTCTATGGCTAACTGGGCTGTCTTTAATTGGCACCAGGATGTGAGCTAGCTGCTCTAAGCTACACTGATGGAAAACAGCCAATTCTCCTTGTCCAAGAAAGAACTGAGCTGCTTGGAGTTCTACAGCTAAGATTAGTTGGCTGGTTCTTAGTTGGCACAGGAGGTTTGGAGTATAATTTCTCAGCTGTTTCTGGAAGGTTGTTTTTTTTTTGTTTTGTTTTTATCTGGATCAGTTAGTTGGAAAGCTCTCTGTCAGGTAATTCCCTGTGTTTTGTAATCATGGAATATTTGTATCTACCTTGAGACTATATGGAAAATAGACAGGAAGTTGCCTTGTGCTACTTTATGGATGGCAGTAAGACTGCAAAATGCAATGATTTGTGGGATTTCATGAGCTAAATTAACTGTTGTTGCAAACTTTGCTCATTTTGAGCTTTTGTAATGATGAGGAGTAGAGCTTTTAGAAGTAACACAATGAGGATTAGAGGTAGACAAACCAGCTTTAGAAGCAAGGATGTAGACTGCTTTTTACAGGATTTTTGAAATGTCTGGTGTGATGTGACTGATGATATCGTACCAACTTAATGAGACAGGCACCTGGCTTCCATGAAAGACTAAAAAGGGTAATTACAGTGTATGGAGATAAAGGGGGGAAAAAAGGCATGTAAAACAGTTTCACCACTTTGTCTTTTGCATGGAACTTTTAAACAATGTGCATCTCCCCAAACAGTAGTACGATGCCTTCGTTGACCAGCAGATTGTCTATGTTTGGCTATTACGATTTTCTTTTTCTCTTTAGCATATTGATCAAGTGTTCAAACATAAGGAACTGCAGCAGCAACTTGTGGATGCCAAACTTCAGCAAACTACCCAGCTTATTAAAGAAGCGGAGGAAAAACACCAGCGAGAACGGGAGTTTGTAAGTGAACTCTATATATGTTAAGAGAAACAAAACCCACCAAACCAGACTTTTCCCAATTTAAAGCAAATACAGCAAATTGAGAGGACCATCTTTTGAAAGTTAGGGTAGATTTCAACAAGGACACTTGAGATTTAAGTTTTGTATATGATGCCTAGATTATTGATATCCATGCTAACAGGCAAGTAATGTTACTTGTTTGCATTTTCTCAGCAAATATGCTAAATAGCATTTAAATTTCTCTTACACTGGGGAACATGCCGTGAAACACCATGGGTACTTTCTGCAGTCAAGAGTTATAACCTCTGTTCTTGTGCTATAAGAGATAACAAATATAGAATAAAGCACATTTTTTTGTGCACCGTTTGCCCCCCAAAATGTGTGTGATGTTTTATTTGTATGTTAATAATCAGCAGTATACTTGCAGTCTTCTGAGAAGTTTTCATCCAATGAATCTGTAACTTCTAGAAAAAAAGCCTTGTTTTTTCTGTATAATCTTAAAATGATCATCTAGTGTTGAATTCTGCTGTTTTTTTGGAACATAATTTCTGAGTCATAAGCTGGTGAAAATCTCTTCAAACACAAACCTGCAAAATGGTGTCAAGTTGAAGTAAAATTGGTTTGAACTAGTCTGCAAAGATAATATGGTGACTGGAGAAATGAAGGTGGAAAATAAATTAGGCTACAAATCAGTTACAAATTACGTGCAGTTTGTTAATTAACTATTCGTAATTTAGCAGTTCAAACTTGCTAGAGAAATAAAAATATTGACTCATGTTGCCAGTTAGAGAAATGTTTCAATAAAACTCTGCATAACATTACATGCTTTAAATTGTATGTATGAAAATACAGTGTAATAATAATGTTTGTGTGAGAAAATGTGGTTAAATAGCCCTTAGGTGATGTTAATGTTTGTTCATTTTTAATCATAGATTGAGTTAAGCCATTTTTGGGAATATTTTTTTCATTATATGGCTTTTTGCATTGTTTTTTAGCTGCTAAAAGAAGCTACAGAATCCAGACACAAATGTGAACAGATGAAGCAACAGGAAGCTCAACTGAAGCAGCAGGTATCTTTTTTTTAATGGAGAGATCTTCAGTAGCAGTTCCAAAAACAAAATACCAAGAGATTTGTGACTGTAGTGAGCATAAGGCAACATCTGAAAAAACTTAATATTCAGATGCTCGTGAAGAGTACTTTGTATCTTTTCAAATAAGTTTTAATTTCCAGTAGGTAAGTCTTCCGTAGTGAAGCATGAAACATAAATTGTAAAGAACTGCTGTTTTGTACTTGCTGTTTAATACATCTGAATCACAGAATCACACAATTTCTAGGTTGGCAGAGACCTTTAAGATCATCGAGTCCAACCCATGTTCTAACACCTCAACTAGATCAGGGAACCAAGTGCCACATCCAGTCTTTTTTTAAACGCATCCAGGGATGGTGACTCCACCACCTCCCTGGGCAGATGATTCCAGTATTTGACCACTCTTTCTGTGAAAAACTTCCTCCTTAATTCCAGCCTGGATCTCCCTTGGCGCAGCTTGAGACTGTGTACTCTGGAGAGTACTGTTCCTGGAAAAGTGCTCAACATTGAATTTCTGGAGTTAGTGCTCTTCTGAATTAATAGTGTTAATACTACAAAGACTAGAATGTAGGACTGCTTAAGAAGAAAAGTTTAGGAAAGCGTGGCTTCTCTGAAAATACTGTTCTTTTGTGACTGTAAAGAGTTGTGTGGAGGTTTTTACTCAGGCAGGTTTTAGAATCTGTTTCCATCACCACCTGTTGTGGAGGATTGGGAGCAAGCAGTGTCCTGTTTATCCCTGTAGTTATTCAGATTTAGTAACCTGACTGTCTCTGTCCACAGACCCTGCTGTCTTCAAATTATTTTCTTGTTGTAATGTAAATGCTACAGCAAAATCCCCTCTGAGAGAGGAGAAGTGGTCTCTGGTTTTTGTGCTTTGGATCACCTTCAGTCATTCACTGCACGTGAGCTCAGCCCAAGGCACAGGGAAATGGCAGTTTCAGCCAACACCAGAGCACTGGGTCTCTTCTCTGTGTGTCTGTTACTGCTTCATTTGAGGTTTTGCATGAAGTCTCTGTCCTGGTTTCAGCTGGAATAGAGTAAACGTGTCTCTCTATTCTGTGTTTCGGATTCACTGTAACATTGATAGCACACAGATGTTTTGGCTGTTGCTGAATTGTGATTATTTTAAGCCGAGGGCTATTTTATGTTGCATGCTCTCCTAATGAGGAGGTACACAAAAAACTGGGAGCACAGCTGGGACAGGTGACCCTGGCCAAAAGGCCAAAGGGATGTTGCAGACCAGAAAACATCATGCAGGCTGATGTGGGCTTGGGAATGGGATCTGGCATTGGGCAGTAGGTGGTGAGCAACTGCGTTGTGCATCACTTGTTTTTTCTTTTCCATTATTGTCATAATAATCTATTATTATTGTGGTTTACTTTGTTTCAATTACTAAACTGTTCTTACCTCAAACTACAGTTTTGGTTCTCCTCTCCATCCCACTGGGGTAGGGAGTGGGGATGAGCAAGCAGCCCCGTGGTGCTCTAGTTGTCCACTGAGCTTAAACCATGACAGTGTCTTTGAAAGCTATTCCATGCCCTTTTATTCACACATACTGTGCCCAATTCTTTTCTAGCCTTTCCAGGAGTTAGGTTTAAAGTGTGTGTGTATGTGTGTAGTTAGATGTAATCATACACCTCTCCATTAGACTAGAACACAGGAATATCCAGATGCTTCCAAATAGGTTTTTTACTATGCCTAGTCTTTTATGATTTTTTTCCAAGTTGATTACCCTTTATTTAAAATCTCACTGCCTCTTTTGTTGTTTTTAATAGTTACAATGGGTATAGTTAGTGGTTTCTTGGGGCCAACAGATTTTTTTTGTAGAATGAGATGAACTACAAAGTTCAGTGACAATAATGGCAAAGAGTCATGATGTACTGCTGACAAGCTAGGCTAATTCCTGTTATGAAATTCCCTTTACTAATAGAGCAAACCACAGTATTTCTATGCTCTTAATTGTATTGTCCAATTGCATTGTATTGCAACCCCAAGTGTAAGAATTGAGAAAACCTAGTACTCTTTACTGAGAGTAAGAAGTTACTGTGAAATGGTCATGTATTCCTAGAACATGAAATCACACACTGATTAGGAATAATTTTTTTTTAACTGTGTTGTTAAACATATTTTGCAGTTCTTTCTTGGTGATTTACCTGGTCGTGCAGGGCAAGAAAATTTTATGTAATTGAGTGTTAATGCTCTTGACTTTTTAAAGTGTCATGTTCTTCACTGTTCTGTGAATTTCTTTTCAATATTCACTTTCCTTGATTTTTGTTCACTGGGCAGATTACATTGATTGTGAATGTGTGTTTTGATTTCTGAAATCTGTCCTGTTTATTTTGTCCCAGCCTTGGTTATTAGCTTTGGCTGGTTTAGGTGGAAAGGTAGGTAATCTTAAAGTTTTAATTTCACCAGTTAGGTGCTGAATTTCCTATATTTGTGTATGTCCACAGAATTCTTTTTCCAGTGGGGAAGTAAAAATGAGGTAGTGATGAACTGTGATGTCTTCCAGCATTTTATTAAACATCTTTTTACTTCAGAATATATTGCTGTTCTATAAACACAGAACTCTACTTCACATATAATTTGAATAGCAGGTCTGTGTGTTCCTCAAATTGAAATTGTAGCACAGTTTAAAAAAATATAAGGAAGTTAATGTTTTACTATTTCTAGTTTCATTTTGCCATGTACCTACATATTTTTGTATTTGTATACACTGTTCAGATTAATGTCCCTGCCTTTTTTCCAATAGCTTTCTCTTTACATGGATAAGTTTGAAGAATTCCAGACCACCATGGCAAAAAGTAATGAGCTCTTTACAACTTTCAGGCAAGAAATGGAGAAGGTATTTATAGGATTACCTAGTTTCATAAAAAGTAATATAGAAATGCATGCTGTTATTGGGTTGCATTTTAGATTTTATAAGCATTGGCCTTCTGAAAATATAAAGAATATTTTGACAATTTAATGTGGATCATAAGATAAGGTATAAGAATTGTGGAAGAGAAATGTAATTTTTTTTCTGTAATTTAACATACTTAAGTAATTACTTAATTGTAGTTTCAGTGTTCTACCAAATATTGGTTCTCATTCTCTTTGGCTGTGCTTATGTTTTAAAACTTTATTTTCCTGAAGGTTTTTATTACTTGTACTTGAAAGTTGATCATGTGTTTCTTTTTAGACTCAATATTGTTTTCTTTGAATGCAGAATCTGTATTGTGGGGTTGATTCTGTGCAGAAGCACTTTCCCAAAATAACTTGTTCAAACTGGACTTGGAAAGTAATACAAAGAAGTCTAATTAGTCATGTAAAACCACCTACGTTGCAGCACAAGCCACAAAATTAAATCTTTTATTTATCTTTTGTAGATGACAAAGAAGATTAAGAAACTGGAAAAGGAAACCATTGTGTGGCGTACAAAATGGGAAAACAACAACAAAGCTCTTCTGCAAATGGCTGAAGAGGTAACCATCTTTTAAGCAGCAGTGTAGTTCAGCTAGAGCCTGAGTCCTAGAGAACTTCTGACAGCTTTTCAGTTTTAGAGAACTGGAAGTAATACACTGCAGCCTCTTCTTGGACTGTCTGCATTATGTTTTATGTTATATAAGTTATTGTCCTCCTCGGGCATGGAAAGTGCAAGGCTGCTATGTAAATCTAACTGATGGCGCAAGAAGAAATTGAGCCGCGTTATTGCTTACTGTTTAATAGGTGGGATGTGTATGAAATCATGCAAGCTGAAGGAATTGACTGTATTTCAATATACTGAGCAAAGTTCAGCCAGTGCTGTGATAGAAATCTGTTTGAAATGCACAAGACTGACATGAAGGAAGTAAGCCCTGTGCAACAGTTTGATTGCTTTCTTGCATTGCTGCTGCTTTTGGGGTCACGAAATGCCATCACTTGCTTGCAGTCTGGCAGGAGCTGCACAGTGCAGCTGTGCCTGCACTGTCCAGGGCCTGGTTCAGGTATGTGAGGTCTGGCCTTGGCAAACTGTGCTTTGTTGAGTAGGATCTGCTATAGTGCTGTTTATCTTTCCCTCCCTTCTTATAAGGAGCTAGTTAGGAGAGCCCCAGGTGTAGTACATTCTGGCCTGGATTCTGCAGATGAATTGTGGATTTCTTACTTCTGTGCCCTTCTCCTCCCTGTAGTTGCCATTATTTGGGTTGTAGTTGACAGTGTTATGGGAGTTCATATTAGGGTCCTGGTTGATGCCCAGCCCTTACTTATAGCTAGCATTAAGTGGTTATGTAGTTCTCATTGCTTGTTTTGAAAGGCATCCATTGCCACTCCTGCTCCTGGCTAGGTGAAGTATTCAGAAGAAATTGGCTCTAGTTCAGCTGGAATTTGGCCTACTGGATTAATTAAGACTTAATATTCAGGATTAAATAGTGGTGATTCTTTTAATTAATTTAAGGGGGGAAAATGGTTGTGTCACAGAGTTTTTATTTCCTTTGTCCTTCAGAAAACAGTAAGAGATAAAGAATACAAAGGCTTTCAAATAAAACTGGAGCGTTTGGAGAAGCTCTGCAGGGCCCTTCAGACGGAAAGGAACGAGCTGAATGAGAAGGTGGAAGTGCTCAAGGAGCAGGTTTCTCTTAGAGAAGCAGATGTGGATCTGGCAGTGCAGGTGTTGCAGTCCTGCACGCTCAATTCCCATGAGGAGCTGGGAACTCCCATTGACACGGAACCAGGAATCCAACCTGATGCGGAATCACGTGCGGGAAATAGCTCAGCAAAGACTGTCTCAACAAGTCCTGTTCCTGGCACTGAATCTGTAGACTAAAATGAAGTGTAAACACTGTATTGAGAGATATATTTTGTGTATAACTTTCTCTGTTGGTGGTAACTATTTGGTTTTGTGGTGAAAATTTTCTTACTTTTTCTACCATATCTGTATTTTCTTAGAACTACTGGACTTATGTGGTACAGGAAGCTGCATAGCAGCTTTAAATAGCTTAAACTATAAATTTTCCACAACTGTGTTGCACATCTGCCTCATTTTTTAGAAGAAAATATTTTTCCATAAAAGGATGCATGTGCGTTTCCTCCCCACAACACAAATCACTGTCATGGAAGACTGTGTACAGACCTAATATTGTTTGGGGAAAATGGTGACAGCAGGTCACTCTTCTGTTTTAAAGAACAGCACTCTAGTTTTGTTCATTGATTTGCCACTCAGTATACTAAAGATTATCAATTTTTCCAGTAAATTTATCTACATAAGGATGTGTAGTGGCCAGTAAAAAAGTCAGCTTTCCCCCTATATATGTTTTCATATATATGAATGAAAAAGTAAAGGTCCAGAATATAGTTAAAAGTATGTTTAAAGGGTTTTATGTACTTTGTGGTATGAAGAAACAGCTTTGAAATACATTAACCTGCAGCTGGTGAAACAGGGTGTACAGCTTTTTGCAGATGTCTCAGGGTTGTGTTGTAAAGGTTAGTTTGGACTATTTGCCCTACCTGTGAACATGTTAAATATAAATGTGTGGGGAAATGTACAGTGATGCTACCAAGTGGGATTTTGCAGCTGTGGAGCCTATTGCACAGGTGTTGGTCACATTCTTCCCTCTTAGCTACAGTGTTTCCACCACATGGTTATCCTGACTAGAGAAGCCCATTCATGTCTGAGCAAACCTCTGGATTATCTGAAGAGCTGGAAAATAAGACACTTCCTGCTGGAGGTGTGGAACACAGGAGTCTGGCATACAGACTTCCTCCAACAGCCAGGTATGCGACGTATTTAAGTGTTAGTTAAGGCTATACTGGTTATAATTGAACATGAAGATTCAGAGATGTCTCCTGAAGTACAACGTGGAATTTCCTGCACATTCAACCTCAAAGCTGCACCAGTTGGCTGAGTGCCTTCCCAGTCAGGTTATCTGGTAAAGATGGTACTTCACGTTCTTACACTAACATACCACAAGCAAAGCCCCCTTGTTAACCTTAAACCATATTGTATTTTCCTAGAAAATTTGATATCCACGTTATGACTTCTTTTCTTGAAAGGAACTAGGACCAACACTTATTTTTTTGCAAGGTGATGTGATCTAAGTACATGCTACCCCTAACTTTAGTTCCCATGCATTTACTTTCTAGTTTTGGTTGCTGTCATTTTAAGAAATATGAACATGTGTAGCCTTTTCTGGTACTTAAAAGTTTTTTGCACTTACTTGGGAGGGGATTTCTGAGTCAAGCACATCTCAATGAGCTTCCTACCCCCATTGCCCTTGGCAGTTCAGTGGCTAAATTACTTGAATGTTCAGGCTGCACTGAGCTCCCAGTCCTTTTCCTGTAGTTGTGTACATTGAAATAACTTAGCTGTCTCTGAGAGAGGTTCTGTAAGGCCTAATACATGTGTTTTAGCTCATACCACTAAGAGGAACTGTGCAAAACTTACATTTCTGAAATAGAGCAAGTGGGAAGCTGGCCGTTTTTCTCCTAGATTGTGTGGGTTTGGTGTTTGTGGTCCAAGCACAATGCAGGAGTGAAAAGAAGGTAGCAGTGAGCAGTCAGGTTAGATCCAGAGCTTTGAAATGTTGATCATGTGAACCATGTAGCATAAGAATGACTGGAAAGAAATATTTCAGACTTGCTGTTCAAATTACTTGCTTTATAGAATCAAGCTTGAAAAAACAGGTGTTGTGAGAACTGGTTTTCAGCTAACACTAAGTATAATGTAATTTTCCTGAGGAAAAGCAAAAAACTTTGTATCTGGTGCATCATACCCTTGGCAAGGTAGGACATGAAGTTTTCTCTTTTTACAACTTATTATTTGGACATTTGCATTCTTAACAATTCTTTCTGTAGTGCTTGTTTTAAATGGAGGCAAGAGTGAGTTTTTGGACCCTGCTGCAAGAATAAATTCAAGGGCTTTTAGAGACACGACAGATGTATGCAACAGCAATACAAGTATCTTTGACACTGGCTAAATATGTAAATGAAGCTGAATGCCCCAAGTGAAAGGCTTTTAGAATGGGGATATTTTCTCTTATTTTCTACCCTCAACATACCCTTATCATAGCAACTTATCTGGCCAAGGCAAACTGTATTTTGCTTCCTGAAACCAGTCAGCAAAGTTTCATACGTTGATTAAAAAGTGGTGTTTAAAAAAAAAAAAATACAAACTGATTTTAGGGATAAGCTCAGCACTGTCACTGATCTGCCATATTGCAGGCTATTGCACTGCCAAGCTGCAGCCAAAGGGGCTCCAGTAGGGTTTTTAAGTAAACTTCTATTACTGCCTTTCCCCCACTACTGCAAACCATTTAACCTGGATGTAAACTCATGTAGCCTGAGGTGAGTGTGTCTGATTGTCAGAACTGGGGCCTGATAGACAGTTTCACCATGATTAAGCTGCAAAAAGCTAAATTGTATGTGATTCAAGACCCAAGTACGTGCATACGTACACACGTAAGTTAGGGCTGTATCTGTATTGTTTTGTCCTTCCTTTCATTACACCTGGTTACGTTACAGTTCAATTCTCAGGTGTTGCAGAAAATCTACCTCTTTGGACTGTAGATGGAAATAACTGTGAAAAAAGTGATGCAGAAATCTAGTTTGTGCTAAACACACTGCTTTATTTTTACAACCCATGTCTGCTTTCATGAGGAAAAGTGATAAATGAACAGGCAGTCTTTGTTTTGCTTTTCAAAAACATTTTGTAGAGATTTTTCACTAATGTGAATCTGAAATTTTATCTACTCAATTCTGTATAGATTAAGTAAATAAGTATGCTTAATATATTGGACTCTGAGTTTTTCTTTAACATCATCCTCATGTCTTCTAACTGAATCTGCTGAAACTGTATTTATTTGAAAAGTCAAGAGTGAAAATTAAAAGATGCAACATTTGATTTCAAGCATAATGTTGGAGTGAGCTCCCCTGGGAGGGGCTCTGGGGTTATGGCAGTGACTTGGACATTGCTGGTGGTATCTGGTAGGAGCAGCCTGGGGCAAGGGATGAGTAGGTGCTGCACTCTGCTCACCTCACCTGGAGTGTCTTAAGGTGAGGGTCTCTTGGACCATGAAGAGCAGGAGCTCTGGCTGAACCTGCCCCTGCCTGCTTCAAATTCTGCTCATGCTTTCTCTCTCCAAAAATTTACCCATCGTAGTTCAGTTAGGTGCACTGTAAAAAATGTGGGGATTTATGCTAAAAAATAAGGTTTCCTAGTAAGTTCATCAAGTGCTCCACATTCTGTCATACTCTGTGGGGTCATTTGTTCTTAATGTACACTCCCTCCCAGTTTCCTAATACTGAAAAGCATTCTATTTGCCTTTTTTGGTATATAATTTAACATTTGGCAACTTCCCAAACTGAGTTTTGTTTTGGAGCTGGTTTTGAGTTCAGTTTTCCTTTGTGGTTTTTTTTTTCCTAGGTAGCATTTGGAATTGCTCTACAACAAACGTACTCTGATGTGCTCACTGACTCTTTGAAGTTAGTATTAATTTTTTAATTTAAAAAAATTTAACTTGTTTGACAATACCATTGTATAAGAAGTGAGCAGCAGGGGTCCTAGCCCTGAGCCTTTTCTAGAGCTGTGGCAAGTATTTTGAAATCCAACCACACTTGTCTGGTCATAGTTGTTCTTGTACTTCAGAGTATTCCTTTGTATCTCAGTCTCCTCAAAGGTGCTGCCTCTGCTCCTGTGTAAACACCTCCTTCCCTCCTTTCTTCCAGTGCATGCTGATACTGAGGTCAAATCTGGTGTTATTTCCTTGGATCCTCCCCCAGTCGTCCTAAGTTCCTCACAAAGACTGGTCAGATTGGCAAGCTTTTGCTAGGGGGAAATTTGGTCACAGTTACTAGCTGGGGATTTTGGCTTTTTCCTTTTTTTAATCAAGTGCTAATGCACGTGCAAACATGTCCACACACATTTGAGCTGTACTTGTCTAGCGAAGAGCAGGTCTGAGAGGAGAACCTTTTTCACCAGCTGCATTCTGAGCCCTTCATGCACAGTGTGTTTGTAGCCAGAGATACTTGGGTTTGGGCCTTTACAAAGTTACTCCTCACAGATACTTTTTGTTCCTTTCTGGTTTGGTTTTGTTTGGTTGGGGTTAAGTTTTACATTTAAATTTTGATAATTCTTCCTCCTTCTTTAGCTATTTCTTCTTGAAGGAAGGTTGTATTTCCTTCTAACAGCCTAACTCAGCCTCATCTAACTGCTAGCTTTTACAGACCTTGCTGACTCTGGCACCCATCAAGCCTGAACTTTCAAGTAATTTAAGAATACTGTGGTGCCTGAAGACTTTATTTTAATTTCCTTTAAAACTGTTTGTTATCTTTTAGCTTTGGGGTTGTGTGTTGTTTTGGATTCCTTGTTCAAACAGGGATCTGGGCTGTACTTGTCTCATGGACTGGGACACTTGAAGCAGCCAAGAACACTGCTCCTACTTCAAGCTCTACTTCAAGAAAGTAACCTCTTAGAGCCTTTACAAATTTAAATACCCTGTTGTATCTCATGATACTTCAAGCTGAGAAAATGAATTTAAGTCGCTCATTTTTAAAATGTATCTGAATACAGCCATGTGACAAATATCCATATTGATGTAGTTCACTATCACTTCTACCACATTTATGTCCTGGTGTTAAGCATCAGACTAACTACCTCAGTTCTGCCAAGTCATGGTGATACTGGTATTTAATCCATGTAATTTGTTGGAGTTGTTTGGTTGGTTTCTACCCTTTATGCCTGTATTCATATAAAACCATTTGATCTTGGTCATGCTGCCTGTTTTATAAATCCTTTTCATCAAAGCTTTTGCTGGCTTTGTGCATCTGCTGTTTCCTGCTGGGTGGTTACTGATTCTTTTCCTAACCCTTTTCTCCAGAATATGGATTTTATGCACTCTTGATGTTTTAAAAGGGTTTTAAAGGGGAAGGATAGTTGAACTCTCAAAACATTGTTATCCATGTTTGATTCTGCTTGAACTGGGGGAAGCTTTGGGTTTGAAATTCACAAGACAGAAGCTGATGTTGAAAGAATTATGAAGAATCTACCCCACCAAACATCTCAGTGGCCATAAAGCAACAGGTCAAACTGGGTGTTTGACTTAAATACTTGCTCCCTGTAGAGAGTTTACACACCTTTCTTCAGCTGTTTCAGTGCTGAAGTGAAGAGACATCACTTACACATGGAAGACAATGAAGTATAGTATGGATAATAGCCTAAACTGTATGGCTACATAGCAAAAATTACCTGTTATCACACAGTCAAGGTTCTCAAGGGTCTTGCATTTTACAATAAAAGCAAATACAGTTCTTTGTGCACAGTAAAGGAAAACCCCAAACTTGCTTTTTGCCGCACCGAAGCAAAATGCAGGAATGTTATATGCATTGTCAGGTTTGTTGTTATAGAGGTAGCAGTCTTCCAAACTACGTCACCATCAGTTACACTTCATGCCTTGCAGCTCCTCATAAATGCTTCTGTCAAGTTTATCCTCAGAGGAGCTGGTGATGCAAACCATCCCATTCTTAGGAAAGAGTGGGAGCAAAAGTTTGTGATGCACAATGGTGGTGGCCCTTGGCTTTGTTAGCAATACAAGGCCACTCTGCCGCAGTGCTGCTGCTCTCCAGAAGTACTGGTTGTGGTCTGACAAGAGCCCGGCAGGAGATTGTTATCATTCAACTTCCAGAAAACACGTCTGTTGAAATAAAACAGCTGGTTTAGAATACAGTTCATAGTTTCACTGTCATTCATACTGAATTCGTGTTTCATGTGCATTCATGCTTCCTCAATACAAAGAGGAAAGAATTTAGATTCCTTGGTGTAGGCTGAAAACTTTGGAGAGAAAAAATACTGGAAAATTACCTCAAATACACAGGTGTTGAGAATGAGGAAGTCACTCTAAGCTGGTAGTTTTTCACTTTAGGTTACCTTCTATAGTTTTTGTTAGACCCGGTCTTCTGGGAACAGCCACTACAAAAAAGGTAAGTCTCAAAATTATACACAGTTGCCTTGAGAAGAAAGGCCAGTGGATGGAAAAGCCTGATGGTGCTTCCTTTCCCCAGCATGGATGAATCTGCAGGAATAACTCACTGAACTAAGTATACTCCATAGGTACACCTAAAGAAATTCTTGTCTAATGCAATAAATAAGTATCTTGCTGGAGCCGTTGTTCAGATTAACTGCTCTATTACTTTTCTTTTTTTTTTTAAACTTCAACTTCCATTCTATTTATCACTACCAAACAGCAGTGCATAAGCAGTTACCTAGTTCCTGTGGGAGGCAACAGCTTTTAAAATCAAAATCTTAGAGCATTCAGCTAAAGAGACTTCAATATATGATCTTCCAATGTTTCACAAACATGCTACTCGGGCATTAAAAAAATATTTTTAAAAATACTGCTTGCATATTAAAAACCATATTGGCCCCAGCATTGCATTCTCTGTAACAAAACACTTTCAGCTAATGAGATGTAGACTTTCAGGACTGGGCTTATAGTTGCCTAAAAAAGATTGGTGAGAGGTTACTGCTACTGAAGGCAGCTGTGTGAATAGAAGTTTGGAGAAAGACAACCCCGACTTGGGGAAAAGAAAGCCATGCAGAGGTTGGATTTACTGCTGCACTTGGAAATGCAGGTATAGTTAATGAAATGATATTCTCATTTTGTTGCCTTGTTAATTATCCCATCCTTTCAGCTGTAAGACAGCAGGCACTGACTGCTTCTCTAGTCCCCAGGTGGCTGCTCCTCTGTGCTCTAGAGGGAAGTAGGGCTTTGTGGGACAGCCAAGGTACCACCAGTCAGTGATCCCTACAGCTCCAGATCTGAGCTCCTGCTGTTTCAGTAGAGAAAATCAAGGTAAGGCAGTGATAATGGGTAATGAGTTTAAACCCCAAAAGGTAGATTTATATTAGAAATTAGGAAGAATTCTTTACTGTGAGGGCAGTGAGGTACTGGAACAGGTTGCCCAGAGAAGCTGTGGCTGCCTTGAAGCCCCATCTGTGGGAGGGCTCAAGGACAGCTTGGATGGGGCTTGGAGCAACCTGGCTTAGGGGAAGGTGTCCCTGCCCATGGCAGGAGGCTTGGCAAACCAAACCTGTGTTTAGAGAATGCATTAATTTCCATTTCCTGCGCATGCCTTTTAGTGTTTGTACACCCAGAACAGCAGCAGGACCAAGCACAGTCAGGAAAGCAGTGGCCAAGGAGTCCTTTGGCAGGTTTGACCTTTCATGCTGTTTAGGACAACCTGTCCACTTGTCACCTGCCTGCTGAACTCCAACAGCATGTCAGCCTTCCAGAGGAATATTCAAGCTTTTTTTGCACCTGTCGGCATCACTTTAATAGGAACCATTATTGAAAAAGGTGTGGAGAGACAAGTCCATGCTTGGTGACCCAGTGACTACAATGCAGGGGGGTGCCCTGGGAACAACAGGCAGGGAATTGATAAAAAGTAGCATAAGAAAAGCAAGGAGAAGACCAGTATAGTTAGTACACTCCATTTTCCTTCTCCCGTTCAGTTAATGAGGCAGTAAAAAGGACAAGTGAACAACCCCAACCATATTTCAGACACAAAGCTGGAATCACCAATTCCTGGGATGAGCTGTGCTCTACATGTTGGTGCCAAGCAGCCAGGAGGGCTCCTTGAAGTGAGCACTGAAGAGGACCCCTCTTGAAGAGGACCCAGCAGCAGGGAGGGGTCATGTCACAGAGTGCTGCTCTGTCTGCACCAGGAGGAGCCACCACCATGATCTTGGGGAAGTATTTCTGTTTTTCCAGGAAGCTGGGCCATTGACATCTTCATTTCCTGCTTTTCAAGAGCTGCGTGTGTCAGAATGATTGCCAAAAGAATGCAGGGCCTGACCATAAGCCACCTCTGAATGCAGTGGTTAATGCTTATCAGGCGCTGTCACTTGTACTTCCCCAGCAGGGTGGGGGAGAGAACAGGAAGAAAATCTCCTGGGTGCAGCTGGAGGAGTTTCAGAAGTGGGTGAGGGGGAATGAAACCACTTGCCCCCTCCATGACACAGGCCAGTGCCCTGCCACCACGCAAGCAATGGCCACCACGAAAGGCCCTCTTCACCTCCCTCCACCCATTTGATTGCTGAGCACGGCCTAAAGTAAGGAATATCCCTTTGGCTATGGGGTCAGCTGTCCCAGCTGTGTCCCCCCCACACCTCATGCTCCTCCCCCCCAGTGTGCAAGCACTGCCCCGCAAGCACCAAAGCCCTGCTGCCTTATCAGCAGCATTCCAGCCATAAATCCAAACCACAGTCCCCAGCACAGTATCACTGCTCAGAAGGACAAGCGCTCCATCCCAGCCAGAGCCAGCTCAGGCAGCTTCAGAGACACAGCTTGAGCCCAGGGGTCTATTAACTTGCCACAGTTCCAGTGGAAAGGAGAGCAAGGCAACACCATCTCAGTATCAGTCACCACTGTCATCTTTTTCAGCTTGAGCAGAAAGATCAGGACAGCCAGCAATTAATTTAATTAAGGTCCTAAGTAGCTAAAAGCTACAAATTCCACTTAGACTTGTCTGACAGCTCCCTAGGTAATCCATCACCTGTCTGTAGATCCATGATAAATATGAAGAAATTTTTCTTCTATATGGGCAAAATTCGTGAGTTTTTCAGTCAATCCAAGCCTTAGAAGCAAAATGTGTGTTTGTCTTATTATTTGTTCAGACACTGATGTATTTTAGACAACTACCCCCTTGCCTCACTTAAGTAAAAAATGCAACAGAAGGCTCTAACCAAACACAGGTGACACCAATTCAGTGAGAGGGCACTGGCACCTTGGCACTTAAGAAAATTATTAAGGACAGTGCTTTTACCACCACCCAAAAAAAACCCCACAACACTCTAACACATAAAATGCACCAACACAAACAGACGAAATTCAACCATTAATCACCCAAACACAAAGAAGTTACTTGAGTCTGCTCAAGATTTGTACGTGACATCTACTGGCTCTCCCCATGGATTCCCTAAACCTCGTCCTGTACCCATGCCCTTTGTGAAGAAGTCAAGTTATGCATTCCAGTGCATTTTTGCATGAAAACAACTCCAGTCCTCCCAGATTTTTAACTGTGGGTTCAGTTATAAACTAACAAATACATAACTTTATCAGCAGACAGCAATTAAATTCTATTCTATTACTGAATGCAAGAAGGCATTCAGCTTATACCAGTGGACATTAAACACACCAAACACTTTTTTAATAGATTTTACTTATACAAAGCCAATACAAAAGTGGTGTGTAAAAGTGAAAAGCTCTTTTACATATTAATACAAAAGGGGTTTTTTAATACAGTTTCTATGTATGAAGAGTGAGGATTTGACCATTTTATTTACAGGAACACACAAAATTTATTTAAAAATATAGACATAGGTATTAAGTCATTCTTATTTTCTCTAAAACTAATTGCTGTACAGTATAAAATAGCTCAAAGTGCCCACTGAACCAAGGATATCCCATGACAACTTGATTAAACAAGCTTTTTGTTTAATCCCATTAGGAATATTCTTGCTTTGATGCAATGCTTCTGCCCAGTGATTGTGGGGTTTTTTGGTTTGGTATTTGGTTTTGTGCGTTTTTTCCAGGGCTTTACTTTATGTATACAATAGTCAAAAATTATATTACTATGTCATTCCCAGTAGTTCCTTAAAGAAGAAAAGTCACATTCCTTGAGCTTCCAGTTCAGCTGCTGTTATATCTGGTTCTTCATCACTGTAAATGTTCTCGGCCTGAAGACACAAAACGTTACCAGTGATAGGCACAATTGTTTTTAAACAATCTTCTACACTTCATATAGAAAAAACCCACAATAACAACAAGGGGGCACAGCCATCATCCCCTCCCTGAAGGGATTTTCTCCCTGCCCTTTCTTAAAGGGCTGCCAGATTTAGAAGTGTGTACACAGTGGCTACATTTTGGCAGCTGCCTTCTTGCACTGCTCCATTTCAAGCAGCCACTTAACCACTAGCCCTATTATGAACATTTTATTTGGGATTATTTCAACCACAGTCCAAACACACAAAACAAGAGCAGGTACTAAAAAAAGAAGCCTGACCTGTGACACACATTTTAGTCTGTTAAGAGTTTTTTAACTCAGTTTATTCCCAAATCACTTCATTCCACATTTCTAAGATAGCTGATCAATTTCCTGTAATACAAAGTGATGAACGAGCTGGGGATTTAAAAGGCATCCTGTTTTACAGCCAACATACGAGGGGGGGGTCAAGAGTAAGTCTTGGCTAATACTGGATATAAGTTTGCAACTGCTTTATTAAGACTAAATCTTAATGTCAGTTAGTATCTAGAACCTGGAATCAAGGATTAACTAGCAGTTACTTTTATTCAAGTAGTTTTAGTCTTGGTTCTCTTTTTAAAGTCTTACACTTTTTGATTAGATCAAGAAGTATATGGCACAGACAACTTTCAGTCCTTGAAGGCACAAGCTGCCCCAAGAAGAACAAGCCTTTTCAGTTTCATTTATACAAAAAGCTTTAGAGGAACTCAAGAGCTGTTGTGACACTCACCATCTGCCATATCTGCATTATGTTGTCCTCTGATACAGAACAGATTACCCAAGGCTCATTAGGATTCCAACTGAAGTCTGAAATTTTGGCAGTGTGTCCTCCATGAATAAACTGTTAAAAAAGCCCCACAAGCTTCAATAAGCCATTTCAACTCTACATAAATCTGTTTAAACCCACAGTTAAGTTAAATTCATCATGCTTAAGTTAAATTCATCATGCTAACGACTACCCAAAGAAAAACCTGCTACTAGAAATTCACAACAGACATAAGGAAGGTGTGTGTGTGTGTTTCAAGTGCTTCCATTTGCTGCTCATGGACACAGATACAGTTGCTGAGACAGCATTTGAGATAACAGTTCCTATTATTACAGCAACAACTGACATCCTCAAAATGGTCTCTCTTCACAGAGGGCTGTGCAATCCAGCCATATTTCATTCTGATTATCTCTAAGAGCACTTACAGATTCACACAAGAAATGGGGAAACCTTCAGAACTGAAGAGAGAAAGTCTACAGCAAATTAAAGCAATGGACTAGAAACCAGGGAGGTGAAAAGATTTATGAACAGCTGCAGTTTTAGCAGCACAGTGACAAGGCATCTCACTGCCACACAGCATGTCAGCACACTGAAACCTGAACAAAAGGGTACCAGCAGCTCAGGAGGCCCCTCTTCTGCATCCTCTGCAGACTGCTCTTCTCCAATTTTACTGCAAGAAAGTAGTTTATACTTTTTATTAAAATGACAGTTGCATTCTCTGTCAGCTTAACTGAACAGTTCCTGGCCTTTGTGTCCCCTATTTGCAATTTGTGTTTCTCACTGTGAAATATCTATAAGCACCAGGTATAAAGCATCAACTGTCTGGCACTATCATTACTGAAATGGAATCTTAACTTGTGAAGCACATGGAGGCAAAAATCAATTACTGATGTGATGCCTAAAGATTTTTAGCCTTTTTCATATTTGTAACTTAGTAGATTTTTAATATACAGTTGTATGATTTCTAGTACTTTTCCTGCCGTCACTCACATTTTAGAATAATTAGCTAAACCTTTCTAACACATTCCTGAAATTCTGTTTAGTCTTATTAAGAACAGAATTTCTAACAAGGACATGTTGTTTTCCACCAGAAATTGAGAGACATAAAAAGAAATAGGGCAAAGAAACCCCTGGACCAACTCTAAAGGAGCAGATCCAAGGGTGTTTTACTGGGCCAATTGATCTCCTGTTGGGTGTACCTACTAGATAAACTAATTAATCAACCTTTTAAAAATTGCAGAAATCCTTTGTCACACATACACATTTAGCCATATTTGTGCACCTGAAAGCTTTCACTAAAGAACTGCTTTTTATCCTACCACTTTAACACTGTTGCAAGTTTTGTCTTTTGAATCTAGGCAACAACTGGACAACACAAAACAATGCTATTAGCAAGAAGCCCCGATGGAGAAGTAACTTTAGATGTACTGTGCTGTTTCTATTTATACCCAAAAGACCAGACCTGAGGTAGGCAAGGAAAGCTAGAGAACAGCACAAATCCAACCTGCCAAATAATGCAGGCCTGCAGCCTTTTTTTTAAACCTCCTGTTCACACACACTATGAGAAAGGAATTGTTCCTCACCTCAGATCCCACACGTTAAGGCGACGATTGGTACCACTTGAAGCAAGAACAGTTTCATCATGGGGAGACCAGCAAACCTATTGAAAGGAAACAACTTCAGTGAGCAGTTACTGATTTCTAAAGCATGTCCTGAATAACCAGCACCCTGGCCACTAATTTTTAACTATACTCTGTAAATCAGTTTCTTCCAGCACAGAGGATATTCAGTAGCTCAAACAAACTGCTTTAGTCTTAAGATTTCTCATCCTGAACAGGCAACAAAATTTCACTACTACAGATTTACAATATTTCATGAAATCTGTCTAAAAATCCCTGTTACTTGCACCTAATTAAACAGGCAAAGTTCACAAAATTAGGTTTGAATCCAAATCCTCTCTATAGCACACAATTTTGGAGAAACCTTCTACTTGTACATAGTGACACCCAGTATATTTTTAGCATGAAGTTGTTGACTATTTACTTCAAAGTCAAGTGGAGAAGGGCAGAAATAAACTACATGGTACTGTTTGTAACTGTCAAACTCAACATAGTGAATTTTGATTCAATAGATTTATTTGTGTTGCAAGAACACAAATCCACATGTTCTTGCCCAAGTCAGTACTCAATTCTTGGTTTTTTTCTACAGGTTTTAAGTAGTTTACCCACCTGAAAAATCTCATCCTTATGAGACTGAAAAGAATGGAGTTGCAGCTTTAAGTTTCGAAGATCCCACAGAGCCACCGTCTGGGAGACACGAGCAACAAGAAATTGGTTTTACTGTAATGGCTTTCATCTGCACTACACAGGAATGTAAAGTATACACAAGTGAAAACCTTGTCAGCAGAGCCAGTTGCCAGAATGAACTCGCTGTAAGGACTGAAGGACAGACAGTTGACCTCGGCTGTGTGAGCATCTACTGAGTGACTCGGCTTGGACGTGGCGCTATATCTCGTGTCCCAGCTGTGGCAGGGAAGGGTTCGGGGCAGGGAGGAAAGAGGGAAAGCAAACTAACTTAAGTTTTTGTAAGAAGTTCTTTTTCACTATACCTTTTGTTACTAAACTCAACTCTGAAGCTACAGCATTCATTCCAAAACCGTCAGTATTTTGTGTCCACTGTGCATGAACAGCTTGCACCATGAAGATGACATACACATTAGTTACATCTTCAAGTGATGTAGTCATTTAGTAGTGAACATACTAAATGACATGTAGATTTCAATCTGCACCATCGCTGTAGCTGATTGCCACAAAGAGCTACATGAAATCACTCCAAAATTCAGAGCTTTTTTTATCCAAGTGCTGTAGTCTAGGTCCAGTGGAGTGATGCTGTTTTGGTCTTACCTTTTTTTTTCTTTTATATATTCTCTGTATTCTTTACACATACATTTGTAGCCTACTGTATTAGTGGTTAGTTTTCCTACTAGTTTTCCATGCCCTTTTCCTAGGCAGAAAGACAAAACACATTCCAAGGGCCCCTATCCTATCTTAGTTCTCCCTGGCTACCAAGGTTGAAAACAGCTCGTGGAGACATATTTTCATAAACAAAGTACAATCAGTACCAAGGGGGTGCTCCAGAGAAGGGGTTTGACCTGGAGGGCTAATTGCATCAGCACTTGTCCTCCTAACTGGTGCTTTTTTAGTAAATTAGCATAATTGACAAACTTATAAAACTGCATGCACCCCTGTGAGGGCTGGGCTTTTGTGGACATTCTTCCATAACTGCTCTGGAGGCCTCCAATAAAGATCCACTTTTATATTACCTCCCGTACTAATATTATCTCCAAAGTGTGTTCTGTTTCATTTCTAGGTTGAAAAAAGGCATCAGCAGGACACAGCAGACCCTACCCCAAAATCTCCCAACTTACATCATAAGCTTCTGATCATCTGCCATGGATCCAAAGAGAGACTCATGGCGCAGGTGCCATGCCACGTCTTCCACTACTGCAGAGTGCCCAGTAAAGATGGCTTTTGCATCAACAATCTTGCCCTCTTTGGGTCCAGCATTTACATCCCATAAACACACCGTCTGTAAATAAGCCACATTCTGTTGAAATGCAGACTCTGATTGTATCATCTTTCACATGAATAATCAATCACACTCTACGTATGAAGAGACGACACTACTGAAGCAGTTCTTTGCTTTTGAAAAAGAACACTCATGCCACAAATGAGAGCTAAGTTAACAATCAGCCTTCTGCAAGTTCAAGGCTCAAGGACTATTTAGAAGGTCACAAAAGCAATTTACACTTTTAAAGTTCACAAATAAATTTATAAGCTGTTAGTTAGTGATCTTTGAGAGTCCTACTGATTTATGGTCTTGACCTAATCCAGTTTAAAGGGTTTATTCCAGCAGACAACTACAAAAACATTCTGTTCTTACATCAAGAACCTTAAAAAGAATTTGTTGTTGATAACAGCCTAAAACCAACTGACAGCCTTTAGAAATGTAATTACAACATGTGAGAGCTTCCCCACATAACAATACACAGCTGCCCTAGGAGAGATTTTCTCCAATTTTCTACTACAGCATAAATCAGGAGTTGGGCTTTTTTTCAGGGGAAAGATGTGGTTTTTACATGATCATCTGATGCACTGAGAAGATGTCCACTCAAATTTGAGTTCCATGATAAGCCATAGCCTTCCTTCTGGTGTCCTCTTAATCTAAGATCAGGATTACACTCTCCACTTGGGTCTGAAAGACAGAAAATTCCTTTCATTTAGCATGTCCTTGCACATCAATCCACAGACGCATCATTATCACCCAAGATCTTTGTTTCTGTTGTAATAATTCTATTTCATACATGAACCTCTTCAGAGAGTGCTGTTTCTACCAAGATTCTTTTATGAAAGTGAGCATAACCAGGAAGTTAAAGTCACTAAAGATATGGGCCTTCTCCTTTGGGTCCCAGAGCCCAGCAACTCTCTCCCAATCACAGTTAAATACAAGTTTACCTCTCTACGACAAGAGGCACTTTGCTTAGCTCCAGGCAGTCTGACCCACCTGGTTTTGAAGGATATTTAGTGCAGTCAAACAGCAGCACATCAGCAGAGGGCGTTTTGGTTGCGATGATGCAGGGATTCTGCGGCATGTAACGGGCACGGTTCACTTCACCCTCATGGTTAATTTTAATCTCTATCTCAATTTTGCCAGTCACAGATCCAAAGCCAAACTCTACACCAAATTCTACAGTTGTCAGAAAAATGTTAGTTTAGCCCTTCCATTATTTTAGACTATTGAAACAGCATTTCACAGCATCTTCCCTACTCTAAGAAACAGTGGTAGCATCTTATTAAACACAAGTAAAATACTAGGAAAGAACTCACACCATGTACCACAATAACATTAACATTTCTGATATTTAGAATTCTCTTTCAGAGCTTCAGTTCTTATTTGAGGTAGTTGTATACCAGTTTTCACCACAACTGAGAGCTGGTAGACATTCTAGTAGAGATTGCATATCAATGTTACCTAAGCTCTTCTCAAAGAAACAAAAAGTTTCTTCTTTTTAGTTGTCTAGAATTAGTGTGGACTGGTTAAGTATTTGTCCACATTTGTATTAAATAGAAAGTTAGAAGATCATTATCAGGACAACTGAAAGCAGTAATGATACTGCTCAAACAGAACCTAAGAATGCTGCATACCCACCTCCTTTCTCGCTGTCAGAGTTCAAAGAATCAAACTGATAATTGTTGGGAATCTGGACTCTGGCAACAACCAGGTGGTTCTGTTCATTGGATGTGTGTGTTCCCAAAATCAGCCAGTGCAGAGCATAATCCTTTCCTTCTGGCCTGTTCAGAATAATAAATGTTGGAATAAAGTTATGTGCTCAGTTCCAGAAGTTCCGTAGCTTGCATCAATAACCCTGAAGGTGCAAACCTCTTCAGGGAGCTAGAAAAGAGACACTCCCTAAGAGATCCTCCCCTTTGGTGCAAAGCCTTGTGTAGGAAAGCAAACTGGACTCTGCCACGAGCCAACCAAAGACACAACCAGCAAGGCTTGAGTGGCAATACAAGGCAGCAAACATTGCCACTGTGGCTTGAAAGGGACAGTTACAGTTTGCACAGCAGTTAAAGGAGGCACCAATATCTACTTTGGTCTAATTTCCCTAGAGTCTCACAGTATTGATTTAGGAAACAATCAATATTCCTTTCCATAAAACATAAATCCTGAGGAGACAAGTGGCAACCTATTTTAGTTACTTCTCTTAGGAGCTTTTACCAGTTATCTGAACTAGAATCAAATTTCTCTTCTGGTGGTTGAATGCAACATTCAGTTAAAAGTGAACAGCTGGATGGATGGTGCCACTCATCTCTGAAAGGACAAATCTGAGCAGTAAAAACCAAGCAACCTCTGCATTCTTGAATACAACAAACTAATTATGTTTCCTGAATCCAAGCAATCCAGAATCACTTGGGTAATCATAAACTACCACAGGTATTGCTACACCACTTCCAAATGCAGAGGGAGGAAAAAATACAAAACCAAACAAGAAACACAATGCACGTGCACTTACTTGCATCAGGAACAGGTCCCATCGTGTCAGATGCCATACAAAGAGGCAGTCCTTGCCTTAAATGGCTTACATATTTTGACACTGGATAACTGGAAATACCAGGTTTTAAACTGAATATTAAGTCAATCTGCAAAATACGAGGCAAGCAGAAGTGTTCCTCATAAGGGCTCCACACCCTCAAATCCCCGCTGCATTTTCTCCATGCCATGACTATTTAGCTCACATCTCTCAAGATCATCCCCCAACATTCCGGTACACCAGATGAAGTGATCACCTGCACCAACATGTAAAACATCCCATACGTAAAGTGGAACTTTATAGAACAAAGAGCCATCCTCTGATACCTGCATGAAGCTTTAAGGTATTTTTAAATCTACCTAAATCCACCTTACTGCAGTCCTTGTCCACTGCCTCAGTGGAGCCCTGAGTTGTAACTGCAACAATTTAAGTTCTGTAGTAGCTGGCACATGAACAGATTCTATCCCCACCTTCATGATTCTTTAAGAAATTAAACTGAGCCCACAGTTTTTTCGGGGGGATGTGGAAGAATGGGAAATTTAAACACGTGAATTCAACAACGAACCAGGGACAAAACCAGGATGCAAAGAACCAGTTTTAGAATATTCTCTTAAGTAAGGCTTAAAAGATATCATGCTGATGCTATCCTATAGATACTACAGCTTGGATGGAACAATATATAGAGTGTACATGAGAAAAAACAGTCTTTATGAATGAGCTAATTTAGTAGATAGATTTCTCAATCAGAATTAACTATAGATGAGCACAAGATCTCTTATGTAGAAATAAACTGAGAAAGATTTCTCTGCTCACACATCACAACACCTTCTGCTAGGCTAATATAGACTTCGGGGAAGTATCAACTTGTGACCTTTTTCCTGTAATCAAAATAAAGAGCTGCAAGATAACAAAGAGAAGTCTAACCCAAATTGCTCTCGTCTTGCATGGTTTTTATCCTCAAGTTACTCAGCACACACGGCTAACAGGAAAGGAGCCGAGCGCCTCCCCGGCAGCTTTCCATCTCTCACCTGCTGACATCTGGCAGCCACTGCACCGTGAGGCTGGGCCGCTCCAGGCCGTGTATCATCACCAGATCGTACAAGAAAGGAGTGTTTTTCTTCCAGATCTTGTACTGCTCGCTGATGGCACGCTCCTCCACCGCGTCCTCCAGCACTGCAGTAAGGGAAGGATGAGCCGAAGGTGAAGGGGGTGAACGGGGCCGCAGCCCCGGCCGGGGCTCTACCGGGGCGGGGACGGGACAGGAGCTGGGGGTCCCGAGGACCCTCGGGGGCGGCCGGCGGGACGAGAACTGCAGCCGGCCATGCCCGCTCCCGCGGAAGCTCCTCGGGGAGGAATCCCGGAGCGCCCCAGCTCCGCTCCGCCATCCCCGGGCACACGCACCCTCACACCGCCCCGCCCGGCCGGGCAGAGGGCGCGGGAGGGGCCTCCCTACCGTCCGTGCTCGCCATGGCGGGCGCCGGGAGGGAGCGGAGCGGGCAGGGAGAGACGGAGGAGGCGGGGAAGGAGGGAGGGAGCGCGCACAGGAGCCCCTGGAAAGGCGAGCGGGAGGGAGAACGGGCGGGGGCGCGCAGGGGGCGAGGGTGCCGCGGCGAGACCCCCGGCGCCGAAAGGGCTGCCGGGCTGGGGCGGGGAGGGAAGGGAAGGGGCCGAGGGAAGGCGGAGGAAGGGCCCGGGGAAGGCGGGGGAGAGGCCGGGGGAAGGCGAAGGAGGGGCCGGGGGAAGGCGGAGGAGGGGCCGGGGGAAGGCGGAGGCGAGGCCGGGGGAAGGCGGAGGAGGGGCCGGGCCCGGGGGAAGGCGGAGGTGGGGCCGGGGGAAGGCGGAGGCGGCTGTGCTGCGCTGCGGCCGCGAGATGGGGCTGTAGGTAAAGCAGCGCCACCGAGGACACCTTTATTAAGTCAGTCTTACCTAATAAGCCTAAATCACACTGAAAACGTGGATATTGATCCCCCTTCGCAACTAGAAATTACAGAATTATTGAATCGTAGACTAGTTTGGGTTGGAAGGGACCGTAAAGATCAGCTCATTCCAACTACCCTGTTGGGCAGGGGTGCCCTCCACTAGACCAGGTAAGTAAATCTGTAAGTAAAAATGGTTACAATGGCCACAGCTGAATAGTTACTGTTTTTTCAGCAATGGTGCTGAATATTACTTAATTTTCTAGAAGAAATGTACGTTTTAACAATTTTTAGTTGCAGTATTGGCATGGGAGGCGCTGAACTGCATTAGTGAACACACAGGATCAGTGTTACCAGAGTTTTAAATTCTGTTGCTCTCTAATGGGGTCAGTGGTGTGTCTCATACCCTGGCAAGTGGCATGGCTTTGTTTAAGCAGCCATGTACAAATCAAACATACGGCCCTACCACCATCCAAATCAAACCTGCAGCCTTACCACCATGCCTGCCCAGCCTTGCTGATCTCTTCTTTCAGCTATCAGTGCACAAAAGATTGTTTAAGGCCAGTTGGATGGAGCTCTGAGCAACCTGGTCTAGTGTGTCCCTGCCCTTGCCAGGGGCATTGTAACTACATGATCTTTAAGGTCCCTTCCAACTCAAACCATTCTATGATTCTATGATTTAATTGAACTGCTTTCAATTCAGCTTAAATGAACACTTGCCTTAACCAGGGTAGATCTTTCTGGCAGCTAATAACACTTTCCAGAACAATAATGGAAATAGAGGCAGTTAAGAATCAGGTTAGATTCTCCCAAATGCCCTTAAAGATTCAAAGGAGCTTTTTGTCTCCAAATAGCACATGTTTTCTTGCCGTGTTATAAATTACAGCCTTAAGATGAATCCTTGCATCAGTGTTAAACTCATAGAGATGAATCCTGTATCACTAAGGCTCATATGCCTGGAGTCCCAAAAGGGAAGGAAATCAACTCGAAGTGGAGCTCACTGTGCTCAGCTATAGATGGTGGCAGGACAGAGAGGGAAACAGCCAAATAATAGCTGGCATTTCATTTTAATTTCCCCTCTGTGAGGACACTCTTCATGGACTGAGCCTTCTAGGGTCTGGCCTCCAGCTTTTCAAACATGGAATCCAGTTCTGGAAAATGTTTATATCTAGTAATGGCAGGCAACTACGAGGCTCTTAACAGCAGCCAAAGGTTGCAGCATAGGACTCGGGGAATAAGATTGAGGAAGGCAGCCAGCTCCTCCAACTGGAAGCTTTCCCTAATAAACCATTGCTTTTCTGACCAGAGTGTTAAAAAACAGAAATCTTTTGGTGAAGTTAAAGAAACATCTTTGCCTTAACCCGCACATTAATCTTTGCCTTAACCCGCACATTAATCTTTGCCTTAACCCGCACAGATTGGAATTATACCTGCGCATAGCTTGCTTATTTAAAATGAGAATCCTGCTGAATTGCACAGAAGCTGTACAGCAGTCAGCTCCATAGGAGTGCACGAGTTAACAGAGACACACAGGGCCTTGTCCTGCCAGATGTGGCACCAGCTTCCCTTTGGCACTGCTTACTCGATGCTTTGGTGTTTGCTGCCAGGAATATGTCTACTCCTGCAAAGTGCTGAGGCCTTCCTAAAATGTTTTCAGAGTGAAAAGACTAAACCTTTCAGAGCCTGTGTGTTGTTACAGAGCGTTGATCACTTAAACTTCAGATAATGGATAAAGGAAATCTCTGTCAGGCTTCCTGGCTTTAAGTGACCTCTGTTAGCTCTCCCAGAAGGGTGATTGTGTGGCCCCTTGAAAGATGAAGCACATATAAGCATTTGGCTCTGAAGCTCTTTGTGATTTTGCTGTAAACAGCAGTATTTGTGGCCACAGCTTACCTGGAATAGGATAGGGAATATGTGAATTGGTTTTGAAAAATGATGGACAAAATTGTTCTTCAATGATGTCATGTAGGGCTTGGCTGAACTATAAGTGAAGAATTGGTCCCCAACCCTCCACATTTTTTTGCTCTATTTAGGATCTGGAAATCAAGTTGGATTGTAATAGGTTCCAGAACTAGTACTAGCTTTGGTGAACAAAACCTGTTACATCTAGATGTCAAAATGTTTGGTAAGTGGCCAGCACAGTTCTCTTCTCCTTGTTAACAATTACACTTGCACACAACCACATTTTCTCTTCATTCAAATCTGTGCACCAAAAATCCTGTTATCAAGTGCTCTTCTCAGAGCACAATTTAGAGACAGTTTATAACACTACCTCTATCAAAGACAGCACATCATTGACTCTTATGTTGGTCATTTGCAACTCATTGGCATGGTCATATCTGTGGCCACACATCTAAAACCTATCCCTTGATTCCCACACTTTGTAAGGAAAGCAGTTATGCAAGGCTGTTGTTCATCATTTGCAGTATGTGAAAAATGCATCATAAATTAGTTCTGAAGTGAAAGAGTGACACGAATCATAAGCTTTATTTTTATGAAGCTATACTTCTTTCAAACCTAAGCATCAAATACTGCATCTTCATTTCAGTAAAAAGCCACAATCTCCAGCATCCTCAATTGTATGTGCTGTATCGTGCTTCAAATTACAGATATATTTATGAAGAATTATGTTCACTTGTTAATTTTAGCTTGAAGACATGTATGCTGATATATTATTCTGCAAAGAATTAGCGGGCTTGCTGTTGCTTCTTTCTCTTATACATTATGCAGAACTGATGGATGTTCTTAGCATAACTCAGCAAGTAGGCATAGGTATTACTGTGGATGACCATCTCAGTCAGAAAATTGTGTAAGGTAAAACAAGTTTGCACAAAAACTCAAAATTGCCCATCAGAAAAGTAAAATAGCAGCCTAAGCAGTTATTGTACTCTAACATATTTGCTGTCATTGTATAGTCCCAGTAGCCTGTTTGGAATAATGCATAATTTTCTTAAAACATGTTTATAAGAGAAGCACACTTCATTGTAATTCACTCAGAATTTCTTGAAATGTGACCATGTTTATTTTCCCCACTGCTCATGCAATATTTCTTTTTATTTACCCAGCAATTATCATCTCCCCAGTATCAATCACACCTAACCAATATCCTGCTGTCACAAAAGATCTCGAGCTGTAGCTGTGTCTTGGACATGTTCTCTGTGACGTGCAGGTTGGGATTTGTCTAATGACAGCACCTCTAAATAGCCACGACTCTGTTTTATCCTGATGTGCAACATCTGTGTGCTGCACAGCCACGTGCAATTGGCAGCTCTTGCTTTGCATTGAATAAAGAGCATTTATGGCAATGTCAGTACTTAGGGGAACGCATGAATCACTGGGATTATATCCAGCGTTGTAGACAAATACTCCTCTTGCACTTTCTAGGTGGCATTGCTCCCACCACCGGGATGCTGCAGTGGGAACTCGTGAGCTGCAGGGTTTGGGTAACTAGCACTGTTTGTCACACTTTCAGCTGACTGCTGCAGATTGTACTGAATTTCAAGCTGCAAATGAGAGGAAATCCTGTAGCAGTCTTGTGGACTCTTTCAGTATTCAGGAATATAGAGTGTTTTACCTTTGAAGTGGAATATGTTTATTCGGTAAGGTACAAACCAAGCTTGTTCTCATTTAACAAGTCCCTCCTTCACCTCCCAAAGTAGCACTGCACTGAGCTAAGACTAATCCAACCCTGCTAAACACTTTTTTGTTGCTTGCATGGACATGGCAATATTCCTTCAACAACTGGGCTTGCTGTGCTATTTCTGTGCTCTGTGCCATTTATTTAGCATTTTCTATGCTTTTTTAAAAATAAGTCCATGTAGAATAGCAGGTAGATTATTTGAGAAATAGATATCAACATTTATATAACGGGCTTGGTGCACTTTTATTAATTTTGCACAGAGTACTGAAACTGGTTGAATTACAGAGAAGCGGGGGAATAGTAGTTTTTAACATGTCATCTTATGAAACAGTGCTGAAATATGTGCTGTTTTGCATGCTTTATATTTCCAATATGTGTTTTCATTGTATAGTCTGCTGTAGCTCTGCAGCCTCTGGCCTGGCCAGGTTATTGCCTATATGTGGAGTTGCAGACCTGTAGGGATATTAAAAGAAAAGGCAGAGCATATTTTGCTCAGCAGAAAATACTTTGGCTTTTTGATAGTTGTAGCAGATATGCAAATTTTTGCAACAAACAACCTATTTTCCTAGAAGTACAAATGCTTAAATTAATGCCAACAGGGAGATTTTCAATAAAATGGAAGGAGAATTCTGACTTCTGAAGCTTCCAGCACTTGGCCTAATGGAGTTCCTTGTTGCTTGTTGCCTTGGCCTCCCTCTTTGTGATCTTGGAGGAACTTGGGGAGCGTGAATTGTGTACTTCCAAGTTTGTGTCTGGGTCACAGGAATCAGAGGAGACTGTAATCCAGACACTGCTGTTTTCAGTTATATGGAAAGGAGTCGAGGCAAACTGCTGCTCTCAATGATGTGCCGAAGCACAGAAAAGTCTCAGCCTTTCATGCCAAAGAAGGTGAAAGGGAGTTGTTTATTATAATCCATTTCCTCTTCAACTTCCACTCTAGGGCTTAAAAGCCTCTGTGAGTATTCAGTGAAGGAAAGTGATCTCCGCTCTTGCCTTCTAATCTTCGGGAATGTCTCTCCCCACCTGAGCTGCCTGGCCTTCTTTTTCAGAGACTTCTCTGAGGTCACCATATGGTTTCTCTCTGTATTCTTATCTCTTACTCTTTTGAGATTTGAAGCAATTAATAACAGCATTATCTTCAAGGTTTGGGGTATCTCAGAGGTGAATCCACTGAGACAGGAACCATGCCAAGCTGTTTCAGCTCACTGATCCTGTTTTTGTGGTAATGAAGGTTTTTGTTTATGCTGTTTAATTTACTCAGTCGTTATGGCAGAACATCCTCACATGCAGTCTTTGGAAGCCTTTAGAGATCTTTGGAAGCCTTTCAAGTCTTTAGAGATCTTGATTTTTATATTGTCTTCTTTCCAAGGGTTTGAAATACCAAGAACCACAGTCCTGCACAGAGTGTGCATTAATGGACAGGCGTCACATCAGACATCTGCGCAGCTTTTTGCTTTGGGAGGCGGAGGCTCAGCAGAGGAACTGTGGATTCACAGCCTGGGCATCATGTAAGGGAAGAAGGAACAGGCAGACACATCTGCTGAGACCAGGTTGGTGCCTGTTTACATTTCTGCAGTCAGTTCTAAAATTGGTGGGTACCCGAGCAAACAAACTTTGCTGTTGTTTCTGCTAGTTGCTCGGTGGTGACTTGGGTGAAGTGGTATAGCCACATGTTCAGAAATGAGAGGAACAGGGATAGTGGCATGGCCCTATCGTGCCAGTAATTAACACATTCTTATATTCCCTGTGACCAGTTCAGTGCTGCTAAAGCCATGTTGCTAAACCTTTCAGAGGATATTTTTATGAACAGTTTAAGCCAGTGTAAAACCATAATAATATTAGCTGGTCTCCCCTCTTGCTCCCCACTCTTCTGCTCTGCCCAGTGCTAACAGTCACGAGGTCAGTGGGGAGCTGAATCAGGTCCCCAGGGTGGCTGACTTTTGGGTTTTTTGCAGAGTTTATTTTCAGCCAGATGATCAGGCTGAGCATACACATTGCATGTCTTCCTGGTTTTAAGCTTAGCACCAAGGAGGCCATGGGCAAGAGCAGGGATGGTTCATTCAGGTTCTGGTTTCAGATTAGTTTGCACCAGTTGTGAGACTGCACCATGGGCCATGCAAGTCAATAATTGTAGCACTCTACTGCTGATTCAGGGCCAAGTCTGGAGTGTTCAGTTCTGTGAACCTCCCGGCTAGGAGAATTGTCTCTGTGCCACTTGTCTGTCTTCTGCAGACATAGAACCTGAGAAAAATGGAGAAAACTCCATTCACACACTTTCATTTGTTGACATGGGAGGAAAGCTTTAAAATTCCTACTTACTTACTGGTATAAGCAGGATATATAATTAGGACTTCGGTGGGAGACAACTGAGCTAAATACGAGTACAGGAACTCACATTGTCATGGGACACCATTGAGACCTTATTTGACAAACATTTAAAATATTCTTCAAAGAGGTTTTTTAAAGGAAAAGGGTTTAACAAAATTGCTGCTTCGCTGAGAGGCAGCACAACTGGATCAAATTAAATAAAACCTGAATTTTATAAGCATCTTGTGATTTGAGATACTGCAGAGAGCCTCTTTAAAAGGTATCTGAGACTAAGCATCCATCAACTGAGGAAATCCCTAGCACTAGGGGCTTTAGAAAAATCTACTCTTTCATATTTGAACTATTACTCCATACAGCTGGAAATCTAATGTAAACAGGGCCTAAGCAACTTGGCCAAAGTAGTTTAGGAAACCAGAACTGCTGACTGCTAGTACTAGCTCAGGTTTCTAGCCCCATGACCAGAATGCTAATGTTTAGCTTTCTTATTTTGTTTTTCCATGATTCTCTGCTGTGAGGTGCAGTGGGGGAAGAGTAGAGCAGTGATAACTGTTAAGATAACATCTCTGCCCTGTTTCTTAGGAAGGACCTGTTTTCTTGTTGAAGCTTACGGAGACAAGTATAGATTACATGATAACATATTTCTATGTGAAAAGTAATTTTTGGCTCTGTCTTACTTTAAAAACCATTGCACATGGGAGGTTAAGGAGGTTGTGAATAACCTCATTTCTTGATGGAGGAGTGAGGCAGATGCAGTAGGTTGGATGTCAGAATGGCTCTGTTATTAGTGCTGTGTTACTGTAACATCTCCATGCCACAGGCACAGGGCAGCATCTCATTCTGTCAGAGCTCTGCAGACACTGAGGGGAGATGCCAGTCATTGACCTGAAGATCAGTCCTTCTCGTGGATTCTCTTGGAGAACAAGACAGTTGGATACAGGAAGACAGGGCAGTGCAAAGTGGCAATTATTGGTGAGCAAAATAAGCAGTTCTCATAGTTGCAACCTCCCTGGCAGCAAAGAAAATATAGAAAGAGAATTGAAATTTAAATTTGAAAGAGACCCAGTGTGGCTTTGTGAATACTTAGGGAAGAGCTGTGTCTGGATTAAACAAGCAAGTAAGAAAAAGGGATAGATAACTTTTCAGATAAAACCAGGTTGGGGTTTTTTTGTTTTTAAATTGCTTACCTCTCAAAGGAGTTGTTTCAGAACCCTGACTGCAAGTCTTGTGGGGTTAAATTAACATTTTCGTTTGGACCAGGAGTGAACTTTGAAACAGATCTTGTGATTGTCCCCACTTAGTGCACTTTGGTTTACATTGCAGACTGGTCACAGAGCACTGGTCACTGAATCCTTCTTGAGAGAAACTAAATCAGAAAGATGTTCTATCTGCCAATGAAGGGGTCAGATGTACAGAACCAGACAAAAGAAAATTTAAAATTATTAACACCCCCATAAAATATATTTAGCATGGAGTCAAGGTCCTCAATATTTGCTAGTGTTAGACATAAAGTACCTTGTTTCTTTGATATTTTTTGTTGAAAGGAATATAGCTTTTTGGTAGACTTTCAAGTGCTCTTTGCATATATTTCTTAAACATTTTGGTATCTGATGATCTGTAACGCCTCAGTGGCATTTGCTTAGGTAGCATTATGTGCTCTGTTCAGTATTTGCAGTGAAATTGCACCAATTTCAGAACAAAGTTTCTGGATTCACAGTAAGCATCTTGCAAGCTAAAATGATGTACTAAAGGTAAACCTCAAATGCCTATTCAGCATTTTGGCAGTGGCACATATGGAAACACACAGTTAAAGATAGTGAAGGTCAGAAATTATGTCTCAGGGGATTTTGACTTGAAATGTGAGAGTTTTAAAAATATGTTACAGGTTTTAACAGAACATTTGGAAACACTTTTCCCGCTTTCCCATGTGTGGCCATGGAGTCATTCATCAGTCTCTTCTCTCCACTTACTTGGCTCAGCAGTGGAAATATCTAGGGGCAGTATGCTGTTGATCTTGTATGTGTTTTATTAAGGCCTAGCATGCTTTCAGATCCCACAGAAGAGTTCAGAAGAGAAATATTCTGGTAATATGTGGAACACAAGAAATTGAAGTGGGCTGAAATGTGGAAACACTCCCTGGTCTCCATACACTTAGAGAAAGGGAAGGGAAGAATTTACCACAGGTTGTTAAGGGGTAATGTAGCACATTCTCACAATCAACCACAGGGAAAAGGAGGGCCCCAGGGAAGTGAAACCTGGTTCTTCCCTCAGACTTTTCCTTGGACTAGTACAGCTACCCACAGCCTCTCCTGTAGTGAGGCATTTGTGTAAGGCTTAAGTATGTAGGAGATGGTGGTCAGAGAGTGTGGACACAGAAGAATCCCAGTTTCATTGGAACTGAACTGCTACAAGAATTAAGGGTAATAAATTTTCCTGCCTTTCAGCACGAATCTCAGGCACATTTATTTAACAAAGCTTTTGTAATACAAGACAAATAAGTAGCAACGTGGGCATTTAGCAGCAAGGGGGAAAAAAGTAATGCCCAAATTGAAAGCACAGAACCCACCTCCTAAGGAGCAAAAAAAGAATACTCTGTGTTACGAGAGTCAGGTAACACTTGTAATTCATTCTTGAGACTCAGAAGTGCCATGAAGACAATAAAGCAATTTAATATAATAGAATCCTTGAAATACATTGTATTTAAGTAGCATTTTTCTAAGTAACTGATAATGGCATTTATGTGTTGTTCACGTAACAATGCAAAATCAAGTCTTTGTAAAGACCTGTTCTGAGTGGGGTTTAGACAGCATGTAATAATATGCCATGATGCTTGGGTTTTTTTCAGACATCAGCTTGCCCCTCATTTTTCTGGGATAACAGCAGCTTAACAGGAAGCCTGAGGAAGTGCCAAAGTAGCTACTGTCTCAGAGGAAAGCGAGAAATCAGCTGCTGCCACTGAAATCTTGCAAATGCTGGGCAACAGAGCTGGTTTGGGAGTTGGTGCCATACAGGAGGTCAAAGTTTTATTCAGGATTCTCATCTATTTGTGTTTAGAATGCAGCAGGACCTTGATAATGCCTACTAAGTGATCTTTGAGCATAAGACACAGACTGCCAATGGGTCTTTGACCCTTTCTGCTAACAGGATCATGCTTGATCACTTCAGAAATTCTTACTAGCATAGAGAACTTGTGTTAAAAGAGGACAAAAAACAAACCTTTTTTTGGCACAGGTGTTCCTGCCAAGCAAGGGGAAAAGCAAAATAAGAGACTCCATGAAAATTAATGAATATACTGCATAGCAACTAACATTTGGCTTATTGCATGGAGTAATGCTGAAATAAGCAGAGGGCTTACAGCATTCTGCAAATTAATTTTCTCATGGGAAAGTGAGGGCTAGAAGCACCATATATCTGTGCCATCAGCTGGGTGAAGCCATGTCTAACTAAGCTTTACACCAGCAAGTGCTGTGGAACTCTGTGCAAGTGGGCTATTGGCTGTATTTCTAGACTTTTTTGAAGAATGGAAATATCTGGGTTTGTGTGCATGTTGCTTTCCACCAAAATTGTCCTTTTCTCCCCAAAACAAAGCAGATATGGAAAGAAAAAGCAAAGGAATGCGGGAAAAACACATCTCTCATAGCTAAAACATTCTGTTTCTTGTGATGTCCTGTTTGCTGAAGGATGAACAGTGACAGACTTTCTGGGCCATTTTGATCTACACAGCTGTATGATAATAGCATCTGCACTGACCACACCAATTCAGGATATTGATTTGGAAGGGTTTGACAGAGTTACCAGAGCCAGCTCTTTCTCTGCATAAGCAATCGTGCCATATATTTCCACCCAAACTTATCCAATTTCACTTTCAAAACTATTAATTATGTTTAACTTGCTGTATCTATATTGGAGAACTCCATTTTCCCACAATTACCCAAACCTGAAACTTCTCAAGGAAGTGTTGTGAGAACAGAATCAAAATTCCTGATCCATTCAGCTCAAGACAAGAGCAAAGTGTTACATAACTGGAGATACACAGTCCTATAGGTTGTTAGTGCAACAAAAGACAGTACAAGACCGTAGGCAGGCAGAACATAATTTTAATTTACAATTCCCTAAGTAAGTTGATTTTACCCACTCACACTCTCATGCCCACATACTTAAAAGCACTAAGACATGCATGCCTGACCAGTTTTGCCAGGATCACTTGTATGCCATGGAAGGCAGTAGCAAATAGCTTTCAGGTCCTCACTACATCTCTTGGGTTCCTCTCTATGGGTGACAACAAATAGGTTTGGACAGGTTTTTAAACCCCCTAGGCATCAGCTGTTATTAAGGGACTTCATTTTTGCTGAACAACCTTGTTTATTTTATCCTCTGTAAATATTCAATAAGATTTTTGCCTGTTCTATTTGCTTCTTCATTTCACATATCTTTATGACTATGGTCTGTCTTAATGCTGAGATAACAGGGAGGGGAATGGCTCTTCCACTGTGCTGCAGCTTTGCTGCTTTGCTCTGTTCTTTCTTCCAGTGCTGTTGTGGATTTCCACCCAGACCAATTCCAGTATTTCTGTTGTCTAGCTTTATACACTGTAATGGCAAAAAAAGCTTTTCCACCTTTTGCTGTTAAGAAACTTGCAATACATCTGAGCTTACTTGGCTGAGGATCCAAGGCTATGGCCCAGAAAACTTTGAGCTGCATGCCAGATCTGCTCTCAAGTGCATTACCTCAAGGGACATCATTTGAGTGTAACTAATTATCACTCTGCAGTGAAGTCAACTGAACATCTTTTTACATGCCTGGATACCTGCCTTTGACCTGAGGCTACTACTCCTGCTTTCTAACCAGTATTCCTCCTAATATCCCAAAGAAAAAGGTGGGTGGATGTCTCACAGCTTATATGAAAATACAAAGCTTATATGAAGAAATTATACTTTTTATTGTCAAAACTGAAACTCCCCCTCCCCCCAAACCAAGCATTCAAACTCAGTTCTTTCAGCAGGTCACTCAGGGTACAAAAACATTTTAATGATTACTAATGTAATCCTTGCAAATACATATTTCAAGCTGTTTCTTCTTGCTGCCTACATTCAGGGGTGCAGATGGGCTGTGTCAGGTCAGCTGCAGAATAAAATTGAACCTTTCTTACATTTTCCCTAAGTTCTCCATTTTTAGTGCGTGTGGAAAAAATTTGGTAAAGACCTTTTAAAATCTGTACTTCATTATTTTCTCCTAAGATTAGGCACACTAGGGTTTGACACTTTTTCAGTTATTACAGGTTGTTGACCATTTCAAACTGACATTCATTGTCTCTGAAAATAAAGAGTATTCAGTTCAAATTGCAAAAAATGTTAGTCACAAGACAGGAATTGCCAATATAAGAGACTTACCTCTGAAAGATAACCTGGTGGAAAACGTTTTGCCATCTGGAATATGGGATTTGTTATCCTGGCTTGAATCAGTCTAGTGGAGTTCTGTCTCAACTAATGCATCTAGCCAAGTAATGAGGACTGTAGAGCCAAAGGGAGTAGTTTTTATTTTATGATTCTTAGAAAGCTTTGGTTTATTTGATTAGATTTATTTAAGTGGCTTGCAAGCAATTAGTAGTCACTAAAATTACACAGCACTTAAAAAATGTTTGTGCAGTAACTAACTTGGTGATCCGCTGCAGAGTTTAACTCTGCATTTATTCCCTTTGGTTTTGCAGAATTGTAGCTTAGGTCTTGGAAACACATTCAGTGAAGAAATAGCTGCAACAATATAAATTGTTATTGACCAACTCTTTGTTGTTCTCCTGCCAGAGGTGAACATAACCACATTTTCAGTGTCCTCCCTTTTGGAATCAATAGAGCAAAATGGTCCTTCAGCCACTTTACTGTGAAACCTAGTAGTTTAGTAACAGAACTCAAATTACTGTGAGAGGCAGTTGATCTTGAGCTGCTAGATTTCATATGATATTGGCTTAGAATCACATAAATGTTACTTGTAAGAGATTTGGAAAATGTAACCGGCTCTGGGCAGTGAGGACAGTAAGGATTGGCAGCATCTTAAATCACTGCAACCGCTTCTAAAATGAAAAACCACACAAGCCTTGGAATTCTAATCTGCCATCACAGTAATTTCTGTATCACAGCTTTTTGTCATCCTTTACAAACTCCTTGGAAATGGTGATAAGGATGTTCAGAATAGAGATGATGCTCACTTACATCCATTCCAGAAGTATGGCCATTAATCACTCGGGAGATAGTTTACTGAAAAGTTTCTCATTTCCACCATATGAAAAAGGAGATGGTATTTGATTTTTGCCTTGAAATGCAGCTTTCAAAATACTGAATTAGAAAGTCTGCATGAAAAATTAAAGGCTAGAAGTTCACTGATTCTAAAATTTAACAGGTGTTATGTTTTTGTCCCTAAATTGTCAGTTGTCCTCAATGAGAGGTAAAAGAATGTGTAAGGTTCTCATTAAAATTTAATAAATTGTAATTGCTAGCATGCTAGGGTTCTGAAACATCTTCACAGAAATGCAGCTAGGAGCAAAAAAGGTACTAGATTAAAAAAGCTTGGAGGTTCAGTGAAAAAATGAGGTGCTCTGTTTTCCATTCAGCACTGTTTATGCACAGAATAAAAGCCACAGAAAACTGAGGAGGAAAACTCTGAAAAGACTAGCAGTTATCTTCCACTGTATTTTTAGCACAGGATCATAGCCAGACAGCATCACTCAGCAGCCTCCCATAGTGTTCCTTGGTTCAGCCAGACAATCTGAAAGGCCACGGAATGACTTTGCACTTGTGCTTGTACCAAGCAAGCTGCAGGAGGCTTTCCATCCATGCTTAGCACAGTCAGTGGTACTAAGAGCTGTATTTGTCAACAGCTTTGTATTGCTCTCAGTATCATGCCAGTTATCCTTGCTCCTGAGGTTTCTGCTGGCAGCACTGTCCATGCTAATGCTGCTGACAGCACTGCAGCTGAATCACTGAGAGCAAAATTCTTCACAGTGCACCAAACTCAAAATAGCAGTGATGCACTGTCATCAAAAAGTACCTGCAAGTAGAAGAGCTCTCATTAAAGCTGGTCAAAAGCTTCCCAGTGGGATCAGCTCTGCTTCTTGTATCTAGCTGGGGTAGACATTAAATTTATCTTTTTAATGCAGTAGTTTTGTCTAGAAGGCTGCAGCTATTTGCAGTGTTCACAAATACACACAGTTGAGGGTGGAAATGTGAAAAAAACATTAGTGTGAGATTTTTAGTGATGCTATAGTGAGAGTATTCACCTTTCCTTCATCAGCTGTGGGATCATGGTCAGGTCACAGATCTCAGGGCATCTCTTCCCTAAGGCAAAGACAGAGTTATAACCTAAGTAGATATACTGAAGGTAGCTTGAGACTAGCTAAAGAGACAATAGGAGATGATACACATAGGTCAACAAAGGCTCCAAAGCCCATTTAAAAATTCAGGTAAACATTCAGTGTGCTGGCTACCCTGAGATGCTGCAGCATCTTTCTCCAAACCCTGTCCATAAGTTCACTCTGGAGTGTCTCTGCCGGCTGCAGTCACACACTGATTGCAGTATGGACACATCCTCAGTACTTTCAGTGGTCAACCTCTCTTCATAGGGGTGACTGGAAATCAGAAAGTATTTCTTAACATGGATTTTTTTTTCCTCTGCCCAGGGGGCTCTAGTTACACAAGATTATTCTCAAATGATGTGTGGAATAACAGTGCCTTTTCCTGTATTAGTATATTCAGCTTTTCCAGTGAGTAGTACACTAACATGAACAAACATTCCTAATTCTGTAGTAGTAGTTGTGCACACATGGAATCCCTCTGAATAACTAGCCTGCAAATTCTCCCTCTGTTTTACTCCAGTCTTGTTTGCAGGTTCCCTGGTTGGAAGGAGGTAGTTCACTGTTATTTCTAGAGCAGCTCCCCAAAACATTTTAATACCTTGATATGGCTTCCTCCACATATCTCCCTCTTGAGACACCCTGACTGAAGGCCTGTGCCTCTTCTGCTGGTAATTCAGTATCTTCTTTGCTGTAAACCCTATCCCAGCTTTTCTGTCATTGCAATTTATTAAATGCAATGTTTACTACCTGATTAAGACATTTGCCTGCTCCTTCACACTCGCCAACAGTAACATTTACATGCTGTGTGAGCTTTAGGGGCTCGCTTGAAAGCTGAGATCATACTGGTTCTGAGCAGGCAGGTATTTTGGAGAAGAGCTGCAGGCTCTAACCTTGCTTCAGATCCCTGCAGCCTTCTCTACCCACAGAGAAAGACTCCGTGCTTCCATCCACATCCTGTGGCAGCCAGAGCCAGATTGGCACTCCTGCTCTGCAGCAATTAACCAAAATGGCATCTCTTATGATGCTGCCAGTGAGACAGTACAAGGATGTTAAGTGCCTGCAGCTTATGCTCTGCTTTGGGGGCGCGTGTGTGTGGGGAAGAATGCCAAGGATCTGGCTAGATCCTAACAAAACCATGCCCCAGCAGGTGCTTGCAACCCACAGATAAGGTGCAGAACCACCCCAGGACACTGGTCCTGCTCAGGCAGTTCTAGGGGGAACCTCAGGCACCCCTCAGGAACACTTAGGAGGGTGTCCAGCACCACCTCATACTAAAAAATGGATAAAACCTTGTATGCTGCAGTATGCAATATGTGTAAATAGGCATAATCTGTTCTTTTTCACTGGCCACAAACATTTGTAATCTATAGACCCGCTGTATTTTTTTACTTTGCATTATTTTCTAGAGTACTGAACTCAGGTGATTTTTATATTGAAATTATTTAAAGGGTAATAATAAACAAAAAGTTTTAAAAAAAATCATACTGACAATACATTCCACGTTGCTGTCAATCATCATTCGCTGGGGTCTCAAATGGAAACAACATTGCCTTCCTCCCAAGACCCTCTCACTGCCCTTGACAGGAGGCAATTTTATTTAATGAAGACACCCATACTTCAGTATAAAGGTGTCAAGTGAATTATTCATGAGCTCCTTTGTCTCCAAAGTATTCCAGCTGCTTCATCTCATTGTAAAATTGTAAAAGAAAATTAAAGTTTTTTTGTGAAAGTGCAGCTGTTGCTTTGAAAAGCATCTGTTTACCAACTATTACTAGGAGGCAGTAACATCCTCAGCTTTTGCTGTTAAGTAGCAGAATTAAAAGACCAACAGAATTGGGGAAACAGATAACACTGGAGAGAAATTAGCACAACTGATAGCATCAGCACTGTGAGGAAATCAATATTCAGATATTTTTAGGTGCTTCATGTTCAGCAATTAATATCTTGAGCAGTGTTGAAAAAAAGGAAGAAGGTGAGCTTTTTTTCCCCTCTGTATGCCTTTTCCTCTTAACATATGACTGTTCTTTACTGTGAGGAATTTTGTTACAGACCAGCACTGTCATTAGTGCAGTACCTTGATAGGGATCTCTACTCATGAGGAAACCAATACAGTCACAGGTAAACACAACAGTCTGCATTTCATCTGATTTCAGAGGTGACATCCACATGGGCTGATTCAATTACAGAGTAGAATTCCCTCCAGTGGGCCTTATTCTTGTCTCATTGGCTACACAGTCACTTAAATTTGCACTGATGTGTAAAAGTGTTGCAAAAGAAAAGAGAAAATTTTTTTGTTGGTGATATTTTAGTACTGTAGAAGTAGAAGCAAGCTGTATTATAAAATATGGCTAAAAATTCACCATACCCTTAGAAGTCAGACCAGACTGCATATATCTGTGCCCATGCATATTTGTCCAGAGTAAGGCCACATCTACCACAGTGCAGATAATCTGCCATCAGATGGCTAAATGCCATCATTATTTAGCAAGTTTGGCTAAAAGCTAAGGAACTTATTTTGCCTTTCACTTTTCAGCCTCTGTGCCCATAAAAGGCTAAAAATAACATTGTGTAGGCTTCTTACTTGTGATATTTCCTAATTGTGGGGCGCTTTATTTCATAAACTCTTTTTTTTTTTTTTTGGTGAGAGATTTTATCTAGAACAATCCTAATACAATGACATCTATCATCAGATATAATTTTCAGTTATCAAACCAAAGCAACATTTAAAAATGTGATCATAATCTTAAAGGTTCAAACATAAAGATAAGAAAATATATATTCATTTTAAAAATTACTCTCTTCAGTGCGGAAGTAGATTTCAATTACTCTTAATTAATTCTGGTTCAGCTGAGATTGGTATCTGGTTTAATATAGCTGCCTTGCCAACTGCATGCTACTTTCTTCCTCCTGAGCATGAAGATTTTTCTCAATATTCATTTAGCAGATAATACAGGGTTTGGCTAATAGCTGCTGGGCAGCTACAGTGCTTTCTCTCCCGGTAGCATAGAATGCTGCATTTCACAGGTGATCCAGAGAAACTACAAGCAAATGCTTTTGGAATTTGAGCAATACGCATCTGGCCAGGACAGAACTTTAGGAAAGGCAAGAGATATCAACACGCTGATTCTTTGCCATCAGTAACCACTGAACTGCAGAAAGCAAGGGAAAAAAACCCTGAAAGTTCTACTGAGGAAGAAGAAAATATTTCAATATTATTATGAGGTTGCCATGCACTGGCTTGAGTGACTGCTGCAAATAAAACCTAATGCCAACATCGTCAAGCCTTCAGAAGAGAAGAACTTTTTTGACTAAAAAAGTTGGTTGGTTTGGCTTGGCTTGATTTTTTTTTTTTTTTTTACATTAGGACATTGGGAATGCTGATAATTAAATTCTTTCCATTTTCATATCTCTGATGCATTTTCTCAGGGTAAGATAATTGGATTTTTCTGAATCTATAGGATCAAGGATTACTAGAGCTGACATTAAAAAAATCCAGAAAGGAGAATCTGTCCTTCTTGCAGACTTCAGCATCCATAATATTTGTCACAGGGTTTTGATTTGTAACTACTGCAAGCAGCAGACTCTCTGAACATCTGTTCACTGAACGTCCCAGAAGGACTGGTTTTCTATTGCGAATTTCAAGCATCTCTGATATTACCCTGCAATACCATAATCTTTTCTCTTCTTGCTGAAATGTTTTTAATGTGGATATGTTAGAAGAAATATACTTGTCTGAAAGCTGATAACTGCCTCTATGTTTTTTTAATTCCTACACATTTTTTAAATATTGAAGGATTTTGCAGAATTTATACCCAGTCCTCCTGTTTAGCTATTCTTTTTAGCTTTCCCTTTTGTTTCTATTTAATTTGCTTTCCATGGCATTTCTTTTAACTGGAAGAGTTGTTTGACTTTTCAGATGATGACTTTTCGTTTATGTGCCTGCTCAGGATGCATTGTTCCATGAAAGCCTTGACAACAATTCACTAAAATAGAAAATCCTACTGAGATCAGGCCTCATCTGGCATGGTCATTTATTACAAATCTATTACAGTGCTATCTATCTTACAGTAACTTTTTAGGCCATTAACCAGCACATGCTTAATTTAGCAGCTGTGTGCAGTCCTGTGTAAATTCAGTATTCTTTCATGGATTTTAAAGGTAAGCAAGTACAAAAAGATCTTGCTGTCAGGGTACAGGATTACCTTACTGTGTTTAGGTACCAAGAGCTAGCACCAGAAACACTCAGTTATGCTACAAAGCACAGTAAAATTTCCCTCCCCTTGCAATTCCCTCCCATCCCATAGTGTGATTTTGACTGTAGATATTCATACTTTATGGAATTATTCATATTGGTTTATTCCAATATTGCTAGTTAATAAACACAGTACTGACAGCATAAATATAACATTGACAGCTACTCTTTTCTAGAAATAAGTAGACTCTTCTGTAACTAAATAAGAACATACATTTCATAAAACTGTATCTTATTTACCTTGAAAGACAAAAAAAAAAATCCCAAAAACAAAACAAAAAACCCCACCAAAAACCAAAAACAAAACTTAGCAAAAAAACTCCCACAACCCTCCCACCAAAAAACCAACCAACCAACCAACCAACCAACCAACCAACCAACCAAAACACCAAACCCCCAAAATCCAAACCCAAAAAAACCCAAACCAGGATATCTGAACAATTCTTACTCCTTCAAATTAACTACATGGCATGTTCATTAAATTATAGCCAACACATTAGAAATATCCCTCCCTTTAAATATGCACAGTTTTAGAGAAGGCAAGTCTTGCCAAATGTTTATTATTTAAACTAAGTGCAAAGTACAACAGTGTTCAGAAATAGAACTGTTCAAAAATGTTTGTCTGCTTGCTAGGAAGGAGGGTACACATTCACTACAAACCCAGGGATTCCAGGAGCAAGGGCTTTGCTTTTGAGCCATCCTAGTTTGAAATGCTTCACCTGTGGCTTCAGCAGATCCCTTTGAGGTTTCCATAAGGCTACAAGACATGGACACTTTTAATAGCTTGATAAAGCAAAACCACCAGACATCTGTGGAAGTTTTAATGTAGAATGGCAATCTTTTGTAAAACCTTTTGTCTCTAGCTGTGCTTTTTCAGGACAGAACTAATCCTGAATTTCACTGCAGTGTTCCTGCACCTGAACAGAAGGGATTGAAATATTAGTTATGAGCAGAATTGGAATGGTATTGTAGGAAATATTTGTAAACATCTAACTGACCAAGTACAAGAGAGTAGCTACACATCCTGTGGCCCAATTCCAATTGTTTTTCTAATATTAGGGCCAGGAGCAGTTGATGTACCACACCCAGAGTAGTAAACAGGAAAGGCTGCATCTATTGCTTTGTCCTGTAGCACTTCACGATAAGGGGAGACACAGGATATGTCCAGGAGGATCCATGCAGGCAGGGGGAGACACGGGATATGTCCAGGCAGATCCACGTGTGCAAATCTGAGTTCTTCAGTGCTAGTGCTCAGACAGGAGGCAGGTTGAACCAATGGAGAGAGCTTAAACTCTGCCTATTAAGAGATGTCTTTCTGGTTTTTGGGGTTTGTTTGTTTGTTTGTTTGTTTGTTTTTTATTTGGTGTCCCCTTCACCCTTTCAGAACATCTCAATGCCCAACAATCTCACAAGAGATTGCCTGTATCTCACAAGAGATTGCCTGTATCTCACAAGACTGCAGTATGATGGGAAAATGTTTTCTTTTACTACTACTCAAGAATCTGCAGGGTTGCACAGCAAATGTAGCAAAGGTAGGAGCAGTACCACACTTTTCTGAGTCTCACTGAGATACACTCCTCAGTCACAAGACTAATTTCTCTTTCTTGCACACACCTTTCTTTACCATGATGAGATTAAATATCTTGTCTCTGTACTGAATAATAATATGTCAGCTGTCAACTGCCTGGAATTTTTACACTGAAAAAATGGTGAAGGTATATAAATGACAAAGCAAATAGTACTCTAACAATATTTAGTCTTTGCCAATCAAATACTGGCAATACGAACACATGTAACTAAAAATATATGATTTTTATAATAACTGACATGATATTGGCTCAATAGCAAAAATGTACATATGCACAGATTAGCCTTTATTTCAGGCCAGATTCTATTCCTAGTTTAAATTGTGGCTTTAGATACCTCAATATCAAATCTATGAAAGACTTTAAATATATTGCAAAGAATAGAAGCTATTTCTTTTCTCACATTGCTGTAAATTAAGAATACCTTCAGTGAAGTTGGTTCAGAGTTAAGACGCAAGCTGGCAGTACCCTGTGAGGAGTGGGTTAGCCACCCCTGTTCCTTCCTGGAGTCTGTCAGCAGGAGACATAGTTTGAAGAGGGATTTGGGGAGACCATCACGCTCTATTCTGCAAGAGGCTCCCAGAGGAAGGCTGCTCCTGTGACCATGCCATAAGCCATTTGTGTTCTGCCTTCACTGTGGCCCAGGTCAAGCTGTGTAATCCGTGTGGGACCTCTTGTGCTCAGCTCTGCAGTTCAGCCTTCCACATGGGAGAGAAGCACTGAATTACCTCTGTGCTACCTTCCCCTGCTTGCTGGCTGCTGGCCATGAACAGGCTGGTGATGGTTGGGCTGGCAGTGACATTGACAGGTCAGCTATGGTCTGTGTTATTTTTACTGTGTATCATCTCTTGTTTGTGGCCTCAGGGGCTCTGGCCGTCCAAGGCTGTCCATACTATGGGAGGGCTTTACTAGAAAAAAAAGAAGATCTTCTCCTGTGCTGCTGAGAAAAAAAAGCCTGATCCAAACTAACACCACTCAGTTCTCTCAGGTTTCTTGTCTTTGAAAACAGAAGAACTGTGAACTTAGAGGGGAGGGAGAAGGGAAAGGAGGTTCCTACATGATGGTGTCAGGGTGGTTCTGCAGCTGGACTGCGGCTGGCACATCTCAGAGCTCTTCCACCCGCCCATCCTTGCTCCTGAGCCCTGCCCTGCTGCCCTGCACCAGGCACAGCTGCCCAGCTCCCACAAACCCCACTTTGGGAGAGCTTCTGAGGAGGCAGTGAGGCCGGGCCATGGTGCTGCAGGTGAGGGAGATGCAGCTCTGGCTGCTGGGGAATATGAACCGCTGTGGCTTTCTCCATCTTGGCCGTGGGATCTGAGAGCTGGAGGTTGCTATCACATTGCAGGACTGGCTGGTGTTACAGTGCCTGTAGCATAAAGCACTTTCCTGCTGAAAGTGCCTCCCATGATACTTTCTGCAGCTGCAATGGTGCTGTTGTAGCTGGTTTTGGTCTGGGAAAATGAGTTGTAAATAGAATTTATTGTTGGTTTATCTCCACTGTCTGTACTAACAGCAGAAGTCAGAGTGAATTGCAGCTGATTTGTTTGTGGTTTATCTGGAGCTCATGAATTAACTGAAGGACAAGCTGGACCATTTGCTATGTTAAAATGTAACCAGGAAAATGGCATAAGGACAAATCCTATTTGCCTGAAAGGGAACATATTTAGGTCAAAACTACATAGGAAACTTGAGACTGCAGTAGCAGCACTGAAAACCCTTTATGGTCAATAGGTTATTTGATAACTGAACACTTATTAGAATTTGTTTCCAAGTCTGAAGGAAAAATTTTGAGTGGCACATAAGCTGCAGGACACACAGATGAGTAAATGTACAGTAATTTTTTTTTACTTGTTATTTTTTCAAATGGAAAATATGCATTTTGCTTTGCATTAATGGCTTAATTGCAGTGATTAATGTCTTTGTGCCTTTCTGTGATTATTTTTCACTTAGTTGTGTGGTTACCAGTAACAGATAGTTAAAAGAAACAAGCAATGGTACATGAGCTGCCACACAAAGCACTAAGAGATTTACTTTAATTATCACCTGTGTTTTTATAATAGCATGTGTTGCTATTATATATAACATCTTATATATATAATATATAACGTGTTGCTCTCCTTGTCCATGAGAATAGAGTTAACTTTCAGAATATATTGCAAGTTGTACATTTTATCTTGTGTGTATGGGAGAAGACATTAATAAGTTCTTTATTTACTTTATTTAATTTTTTTTCCCGTGTGGGACTTCCAGGATTACATAGATTTTACCCAGGCAGCATTTCTTGGTTCAGGCATTCAAGTATCTGATGATAGGACCTTTAGGAATGACCACCTTGCAAAGTAAGGTTTGGTGTGTTCTGGGTGAAACCTGGTGTTTGAATAGTGGCTGCAGGCTTTGTGAATTTCCTAAGTTGAAGGACAAATGATAGAGGAACAACATATTCTATCTAGTGCTTGGTTTGTTGAGTGACCTTTTGCTTCTGCAGAATACAGAAGTAAGTGGATATTTCAAAACTAAAACTAAACTAAAAACAAACATGCACCTAAATTGTTTTTCAATTTCACATGAAGCCATTATTTTAAAAGAAATAAACTGGAGGTGCTGTGGTGGAACTCACAATGGAAATGTGGCTGTACTTTCCTGGAAAGCACTGTATTTTTGTCCTTGCTCTTACAAAGATGTGTGCATGTGCTTTGCCTTCTGCAACTAAAGCTCATATTATATGCATAAATCTTTATAAAAGCACTTTATAAAAAGATTCTCTAAACACAACTAGTTGTAATATCATTTTATGTTACAAAGCTTTCCTGGAACCAAGAAACTTTAAATACCAGTGAATCAAAACAATTCAAGTATTTATTGTTTGCTAGAAAAAATAATGTCAGTTATGTAAACTGGATTGAGATTGGACTTACGAAAGTATAGCTTAGATATGTGTGTGGTCCTCTTTCCCTCCTTCCCTCCTCTCCTCCGAACTAATTAATATATGGATATTTATCAAACATTTTGTGACACAAACTCTAATTCTCCATTATCTACTCAGTTGCTTACAGACAACAAAAAACCTGCCAGGAATTGCATCTTCCACAATGTGTAATTTATGATGCCATCTAATTTTTGAAAACAATGAATTGGTCAGGGTAGGAAACAGTTACTATTTCTAAGTCTTTTTCATGCATTAAAGGTGTTAACAAGCTGGAGAATAGGGAATCAAATTGTACAGTTCATTAAGAATTTCTCCTGTTTTTCTTAGAAATAGGATCTCTTCATGTAAGCAACAATGCAAAGAAGAATATGAGTATTTGCATGCTGAATCTATACACTAAACAGCAGGCTTGTCAAGTATATTCCAAGCATGTCTGATACAAGGTCAGCAAACATGCCCCACCAGTTGCTTGCCATCAAAGTCTTCTTTGATTTTGCAAAGTAAATAAAAAGAATTGTTATGAGGAACAGTGGGTGAGATTCACTTGAACTAGTTTGGGAAAAGCTAAATCACAGTTTTCCAGCCAACCATTTGCATGAGTTTCCAAAGCTTTACTTGGCAATATATGGAGTGTTTCCACTGTCAGCTGGAAAGCATATCTCATGCCTTTTGGGCCAGGACAAGTCTGACATGATCTCAACCCTAAGATTTGTTAAATAACACATGAATTTGAGTGACTCGTGTTTGGTTGTACTGCTCAAATAAAAATTCCCAGGATCCCCTAAATACTAAAATATTGGGAGAATCTTTTTACTGGAGGTTATGTTTTATGTCATATTATACATGACAATTTATACCAATTTATATTCTGAAGAAAAATATACCTATCATCCATATTACTGTTATTTCCATTAGCACATCTTTGGAAGTAGTATTTGTTTTGGTTCTTGTTTTTTTTTTTTTTTTTTGCTATGATCTCTGTCTCCCTCCCACACGTGATCACACAATTGTTTGCAGGACTGCTGCTGGCTGACTTCAGAGTAAGTAATTGCACTACTAGTTGGGTGGGGAGGGAAGGAGGACCACACACAGACCCCAGTCATAGTTTGATAAGTCAGATTTCAATTCAGTTTACATTACTGACTATTTTTCCCAGCAAAAAATAAATACTTGGATTGGTTGGGTTCTGATACTGACATGCAGCGTTTCTAAGTACTAGGGAAGCTTTGTAACCTGTAGTGATGTCACAACTTCCATGTAAACAGGAAGGCTGAATATCTCTTCCTATGATATTTGTATGGCTTTTGTTATCATTAAGTGCCTCTTAGTCTGAACTAACCCTCACAAGAACTTTAAGGCACACAAAGGCCATAAATGTCATTGCACAGGGTGCACTGGACTGTACAGAAAGTGGCTGTGGCACATGGGGTGGGTGGAAACTCCCCATAAGGAGTGGGTGCAGCAAGTAAATCAGTGTGGCTGGCTCCCTGCAGGGAGCAGGCAGACACCTGTATTCCCCAAAGGTGAGCAGGAGTGGTCAGCTCACACGTACTTTGCAGGCATAAGAGCCATGGATGTCCCTGCCTCTCCCCTCAGCTTATGGGGGTTCACTTCTTTCATGTCCTGGAGACAACATGTTGGAGATAACAACACTGGGGTAGACTGGTTGTGAACGCAGCCACTGTGTAACTTCTGATGAGAGTGGGCTGTATGGAGAGAGGAATGCAAGTTTTAAAGGTCAAGGAAGAAGAGAAAAATGTCCAAAGGAGAAAAAAAAAAAGCAGCTGTGTGTGTTGGCAGTAAGAGGTGTGGCTGGTGAAACAGACTATTGTGTTCTGGACGGTGTGTGTTTCCAAAATCTTCCTGCCAGGTTCCAGCTTTGAAAAACTTTGAAGAATTGGCTGACACATCAACCAAGATCAAATGGTGTCTGCTGGAGTGTTGGCAAAGGGCGTACTCGTTGCGATGAGACATACAAGTATTGAGCCTTTTCAGGCACAGAAAAATGCGCAATTAGCACAAATTGTTCACAGTGTTTTCCTTTGCTTGTCAGGATAACATCTCTCCTGTTCAAGTTCACATGGAAGCCAGCTGTTCTTCCATAAGCTAGGTTGAAGATCTTTTATCATGAGAGTCATATAGTTAAATATGGCAATAGTTTGGTATGGCCCTACATCCTCTCCACATGGCTGGCACCATTTCCTCAGAGCAGTACCTTGGACCTGGCTGGAGATACAGGAAAAGGCCAGTGACATCTCAGGACTCTCCAGGTGATGTACCTCGCAGTCAGGGGGTCATTCACTCTCTGCTCTGCAGAGCCTTCTCAAGAGGACTTGCTTAATTTTTTGAGCTACTACAGGTATTTGCCACGTTAAGTTGCGCTACAAGATTCAGTTGCCCTCCTGCACAACAATGTGTTTTAAAATGAGAAAATACCATGGCAATCTCTGTCCCTAAAAGAAAAAAGATTTCTCCATAAAACTCCATCCTTAAACACATGTATCAATTATTCACCTGCTAATAGCTGTATCTAACAACCCATTCAGTGTTCCACACATTGAGAAGGCAGGAACAGATCTTCAACTTGGATTACAGGAAATAAGAGTTTGCATGTTTTGTGCAAGTGAGAAGGAGGCATAGATATGTGGTGTGAAGATGATAAAGTAGCTTAAAAAAAGATTTTAAAAAGAGGTAACAATGTTCGGTTAACAAGAACGGAAGTAACAAGCTAGTAATTTTATTTTTGACTTTACAGACCATAAATTGAACATTACTTTTTAGTAAAAATGTTTTGTAAGATTATTACATTTGGATTTAATTTTTTTTTCTGAATTACTAGTAAAGAAGCATATAAAAATTAAATCACATTGACTTCTCAAATGTTTTGCATTCAGGAACACAGTATCAACACTGGCCTGACATTGCTAACGGTACAGGATGGAAACAAACAGGAGGTAGTCTGATTTCTCCTGGGCCAGGCCACGTCTATGCACCAAAGCTGCTGTGAAGAGAACTTGTTGACTCCTCTGTGAGTCACGGATATTTACAAGGATCACCTTGTAAATATCTGTGATTAGCTTATTCCTTGAAATTCCCTAAAGAACTGCTGGGAAGAAAGGCTGCAAAAAACAGTATTAGACACACAACCAACCTTCTGGCTGAGATGTCCCCAGCCCTCCCACCTCGGTAGTGACCTGCCTTTTGAGGCGTTGCTCGACCAGTAAAGGGAACATTTACAGTGCCACTGGTGACAAAGGAGTAATGAAGAGCAATCTCGTCTCCATGAACAAGGGGCAAAAAGCCCCTCACGTTAAAGCAAAGACTATAGAGAGAACACGGTGAGATGCTTCTCTCTCAAGCCCTCATGGCTAATCGATTAGGACTCACTGCAGGGTATCGAACGAAGACATTTCTTTTCTGTGGTGCGCACGTGGCACGTTCAGCAGCAGGTGGTACTTTGAAAACGCTGCTGGCGAGGGATGCCCCGTCCCTGGCAGCGCTCAAGGCCAGGCTGGATGGGGCACTGAGCAGCCTGGTCTAGCGGGTGTCCCTGCCCATGGCAGGGAGGTGGGAACGAGACGCTCTTTAAGGTCCCTTCCCATCCAAGCCATTCCGTGATTCTACGATCTGGGGAGAAGCCCGCGTGCTGCTGAGCGCCGTCCGGCAGCGGGGCAGGAGCGGGAGGCCCGGCAGCGCAGGCGGGCAGCCGGAGGGGCCGCGGGGAGGGCAGAGGCGGGGCCGGCGGCGGCGGCCGGGGCACTGCGGAGCCGGCGCGGCGCTCACCGGGCGGGGACTGCACCTTCGCCGCCGCAGCGCGGCACCGCCCCCGGCCCCCGCCACACCTCCCGTCCCCCCGGCCGTCCCCCCGCTCCCCGGCGGCGCGGCACCCGCTGCCCGGCCGAGCGGCTGTGCCTGCGCCGCCCCGCCATGGAGCAGGGGCCGGCGGGGGGCTCCGGCCCCGCTGCTGCCGCCGCCGCCGGCGGCACCGGGGGTCTGCTGCTGTCCCTGAGCGAGACCGAGCAGCAGCGCTACTCCGAGCTCTTCTCGCGGTGCTGCCCGCCCCCAGAGGCGGCCGCCGGGGGGAGCAGCGTGGGCGAGCTGTTCCGGGCCTCCCAGCTGCCCCCGGACACGCTGCACCAGGTGGGTCCGAGGCTGTCCGGTCCGGCTCCCCCCGGAGCTGCGGGGCGCGGGCGGTTCGGGAGCTGCGGGACGGGACCCGCTCCCGCAGCCCTTCGGGGGAGGGGCTGGCGCTGCCTCTGCCGGGAAGTTGGGGGCTGCGGGCGGGCCGGTGCCCCTGCGCTGCCCGCGGGGCCGGGACGAGGCGCAGCGCTGTCGGCGGCGGGGCAGAGCGGAGCGGGGCCGGTCCCGCCCCGCAGCGGCGATGCTGGGGCTGCTCCCTGCCCGCTCGCCTTCTCCAGACAGGCGCTGGCAGTGCCGGCGCGCAGCGCTCCGCGGTGCTGAGGGGTTCTGAGGGGGTCGCCCGTGCCCCCTGTGCCGCCCTGTGCCGGGCTGCGCACCCGCGGGCTCTGGGCGGGCTCTCCCTGTCTGGTCGGTAGTGCCGTCGCCTTTCTCAAAAGGGCCCCGAAAGTCATAAAAGCGGTTGTATGAAAGGACGTGCCATGTGTTAAATTCGTGGTTTACCTCTGAGTTTTTTTCCCTAAATGTTGTTTCAGTGGGGAAAAAAAAAATGCGCGGGTAGAATGATGTTTTATGTCAGTTCTTGAGCGCGAATGGAAGGTGCGAAGTGCGAGGGTCTTCCCCCTCAGAGCAGCAGAGCCCCAGACGTGGTCCCCAGCAGGGGCTGTGGGGCGGAGCCCTCCTGCTTTTTGAGGAAAAGCTTGTCCGGGGTGGGGGAAAGCTTGTGCCAGCCAGTTTCCAGGAACGGGGAGGAACCGGACTTGGGTCTTCTCCACCTGCGGATTAGTAATTTAATTAGCACACTGTAGTTGCCTAATACTTCCTGAACAGAGATACGATATTCCCGATTGCTTGTTTATTTACTTATTAATGTAACTTTTATTTCCAGGAATTTTGTTCTTCAATAGCTTTTACTGACCAAGCAGGAAAAAGGTACGATGAAATCCTAGGCACTGCCCAAAGGTAGTGAGCTCTACTGCTGTCCTGATAGCTGGAAGATCATCTCTTAATTTGTATCACACAGGGGATTCTGAATGAAATTTGTGGTATTTCAAGGATATTTTTCTTCCTGTTTGTGCTCTTTACCAGATCAGTTAAACAAAAATCTTACTCAGTGCTGTATTACTGCCTTGTATGGAGCCACAGTGTGACCTTGGTCTTGCAGGTGAATGGAGTAGTGAAAGTAGAGATTCCGCATAGATCCGGCACTAGGAGTGTTTTTCCTCTTCCCTCTTTTTGCAAAGAGGAAAAACAGGACATTTGATTTCAAATAAAAAGGCTCATCTAAATAGCCACTTAATTTTTCAAACAAGTATGGAAAAAACCTCATATTTTAGCTATGTAGTTTCTTACCCTATCATTTAAGTGAAATTTTTCATTATGTTATTATCATAGTTTGTTTTCAGGGTCGTTTTGGTACTAATTTGTGATTTAAGCCTGGAAATGGTGAGGTATTAATTTTGGGGTTTTTTTGGGGGGGTTGTTTTTGCATTTGTTTGTTGGTTGGTTTTGACATGCTGGGGTTTTTAAAACTATTTCAGATTATTTCCAGGTATATTTATGCTGCGGTGAGAACGTTACTGGCAAAGAAGCCTGTAATTTGCTTCAGGAATATTCAGATAATAAGGCCTGTGGGATCTGGGTCTGTTTTTTTTTTTCCTTCCTTCCCTCACCCTCTTGTTTATAGGGCGCTAATCACAGTGGCATTCTGCTCTACTGCTGGTGTGCCTGTCCTCAGAACCCACCCCTGTCAGGTATTCTTACATTTACTGAGACTTCAGGAAAAATGAATTAATAAAATGAGTTAAAAAGAAGAAATTGCAAATGGGGATTTTTTTTTTAATAGGGAAAATCCCACAATGATATTTAAGATATTTTTCTGATGTTTTGTCTTACTGTATTCCAAAAATGCAATTTAATATTTTCACATTTAAAAATCCTACCATTCTAACAGTTAGGGGAGCAATACATAGAGATTCCTGGTATACATTTTCTGCTAGTACAGGGAACAGCTATTTTAGGTCAAGACAGCTCATTTGGGTTAACATGCTTTCTTTGAAATAATTTTTGAATAGGAACATTTTTGGGGTTTTTTTAATGCTTTTTAAAATCCCCATCTGTCACTTTTAGTGCTTTGTATACAGGCAGCATCCCTACTGACCAACTGAGAAATAGTCATGCCGAGTTTATTTATGTCAGAAATGGGGAGATTTGGTTTGGAAACCAGTTCTGGATTTCTGCTAAGCAGAGCCAGCACAGTGCAGAAGGTACTTAACACAATTCTCTGGCCTTGCATGGGCTATAGCGAGAGACGGTTAAGGATGGTTTTGTAAGCAATGTACAATTTGCAGCTTTTTATTCTCAAGGCATTCACTGAGGAGTGGTTTTACAAATCAGGATGTTTCCAGAACTGACATCAAACCTGTGCTGCTGTCTTCAGTTGTACTTGTGGAATAAGTGGGATAAATCTTTGAGAAAGAAGGAGCTTTTCCTTATACTCTTTGATTTATTGCTCATCAGGATGATGCTCACAAGCATCACAGGAAATCTCTCTCCACTTCCTCACCTGCAATGGAGGGTTTGCTGTTAAGACATAAATCAGTGGGTGCATCCTGGATGGAGTAGTGCTGTTTGGGATGTCAGTTCCTAGGGGAAAAGCAGTGGTGGGTGCTGTCAGACAGCAAACAGGCAAGGGTGTGGTTTGGTGTAAAGGTTAGTTGATTTAGTCTGAGAAGTTACATGGATGAAATAGGCTAGGTGACAGAGAGCAGGTAGGGAATGCCAGAGCATGTGGCAGAAAAGGAAATGCTGGAATAAATGGAAAAAGTCCAAGAGCAGGCGGGTCAGTCGGAGCAGATGGCGTTCACCCGAGAGTCCTGGGTCTTGCTAAGAATGAAGTGATTGAACACAGATTCATTACACCCAGACTCATTAAAACCAGCAATTCTGCTGGGCAGTAGGGTTCAGCAGAGCTTGTACTGATTTTGCTTTCCTTACAGACAGGACTGAATAATGAACTCAGCAAGAGTTATTTCAGTTCTGGAAAAAAAGGTTGCAGTTAGCACTAAAATTAAAAATTTCAGACACTTCGTAGGACAGACAAGGGCATGACAGGGACAGAACAGCGTGGGTTTTGTGGACCGTATAATCATACCTCCCCAGTGTACTGAAAGTCTTTGGCTAGACATATTGTTTGGTTAAAGACAGAGCTATTAAGATTGTATTTAGACTTGAACAAAGCCAATGGCAGATCTTTTACCAGGGGCATTTAAAGTAACTCTGCAAAATGTCTGTAATTACTTGCCTGAAAGGTCTGTCCTGGGTTGTTTTTATTTTTTACAGTATTTATGTTGAAGGAGAAGGAGCAGACTGGTCATGCACCAGGCATTTATGCAGACTGTCAGAATTAGAAGAAATTCAACAGCATCTGCTGGATTTATATGTATGCATATGTGTTGATGAGGTTGAAAATGGTGTTCTCTATGCTTTATGCTCCTAACAAAGGGGAAAAGAGCTGAATTTGTACAAAGAAAAAAATAAACTTTGAAAAAAGTAAATGTTTTGGACTCACTGGGCCCACAAAAACATCAGTGATCCTGCATCATGTTTTGTTACATAGATCAATATCAGTAACCTTCTAAGAAGGGAAAACAGCAGGCAGAGGTGTGGGAGGAAGGCAGGAGGCACCACTGTTGGTCATCAGTGGATGACTAAAACAGGTTTGTGTGGCCATGTGGGCAAACTCTCTGGGAGTTTGGGCCTATTCCTTGCAAGATCTGTTGGATTATGCTCCCTGAGCGCCCTGGGATGTCAGTACTCCACACTGGCAGCTGTGCCAGGTGCTGACAGTGCCTGGTTTGCCCTGTCTCATTTGGGGCGGTTGATTTGTGACCCTGTTTTGAAGCTGGCCACCAGCAAGTCCATACAGCCTCTGTTGCTTGGGTCTGGGACCCCAAGTGTGTCTGTTGTGGGTGCCAGCTGACAATGGGCTGATGTCTGCAGGCATCGTGGATAAAATAATGCTTTACAGAGTCACTGCCCTCTGATCAGCAAAGGAGAGGTACCTTGTGCTAGTTTTGCTGTCTGTTGGCATTACTATTGTCTATGAATATTTTGTCTTAAGAAACTGAGGAGCAGAATTGGACTCAGGATTTACACTAAAATGCATATTTATTTTTGTTAGTTTCTAACTTATTTAATTCTCACTTGGTTGTCTGACAGTATCTTTAATTCTCACTTTTTTAAACCTTAATCTTATTTGTGGACTTGGCACTAACAGTACAGAGATCCAATTTTCTTAAGAAAATGCATTCTTTCCTCTGCAAACGAACACACTGTGTTATTTTGAGCTCCGAGGATGACAAGTACTAATTGTGTGATGCTGGAGCTGTACAGGCACTGCATTTTTTAGCTGGGACTCTCCTTCCAGCACTGTGAATAGGGAACACAGACAAACGGTCGTGCTTTTCTTCCACAGACTTCGTGAGTTAACTTGTGTTTATTGTGCCTTGTCTCTATAGCTACAACTCTACACTTTAACTGTGTTATGTTCAAAAAGCAGAAGTGTGAATAGACTAAAAAAAAATTGGTTAAGTTGATATTCTTTTGGCAAAATGCCAGAAAGCATTGGCTTTCTGAAGTTTGTTTTTCTTAATTCCGTAAGTATCAATTATTACCTGCATGATAGCCGAGGTGGAACTAACAGTCTGCTTCGAACAGGGCAGAAAGGAAAAAGAACTGTGGCAGCTACAATGCAAGCTGTTTGAGTGAAGAAAGTCTGGACTCAATGTTACTTTACAAAAATAAAGTTCACTCTGTTGCAGCTGTTGACAGAACACGGCATTATGTTTGTGCTGGCCGTGTGATTTTGCTGAGTGAACAGCTGATCCATCAAAAAGTAGTGGTAGAGAGAAGTTGCATCTTACTGACATCTTTGAGTCAGGAAGAAGCAAAAGCATGGTACATCATCATGTAAGCAGTGCAGCAAGAGGAGGAAAGGAAAACTGACATTTCAGTGTCAGTACTTCTGACCACAGTCACCTCAGTTGTTGTTGCCTTTCTCTGAATCTCAAGCAAACTTGTGTTTATGTATGTAGGAAAATGAAAAACCCAGATGAAAACCCAGATGTAAAAGCTACAGCAGTATTGTTACTAAGAAAATTTCTAAATTGTAACAAAGTAAAAGGTAAAACTTCACCTGGAGCTATCTTACTGATGTGTTCCATTCAAAAATATAAAATGGTGATCTTAATACATCTTGAAACTATTTTTATGATGTAAACTATCACTTCATAGTCGCGGCTTACAAGATTAGTAGTTTTGAGTGCCTCAGTGTTGATGTAGATGATTTGTAGAAGCCATTCCTTCCAAGTGTGTTTCAAATCACACTGTGAAACAGACTCTTAGACCTGCTTGTCACAGACATCCAGTGGGATGCTCAGAATTAGTCTGGTCAGGGCCTGCAGCCTTCAGTAATTAACCCTCATAACTGCCAAGTGTCAATTAATTATTGAATTTACCAAGAAAATGATGCTTTGCTGTGCCAGTGATTTCAAATAGTACAAAAGGGATGAGGGAAGAAGATCCACTGGGATGAAAAAGAGTTAACTTTCTTCACGAGGGGTTGCTGCAGTATGAAGTGGGGACAATGAAGAATGGTTTTCATTTTTATGTTTTCAGTAAGTGGTTTTGTCATGGTACTTACATAAGTGCAGTGGAGTTCACCCAACCTCTTGAGTATAACCTCTTGTAGTTGAGTATAGCCTCTTCTAGACTTGTGTATACCTACAGCAATCTGCTGTCAGTATTGTGATGTTTGTACACAGATTGATGATGATGCCACAGTCTGTTTTGCAAAGGAGATGTTGAACACAATTCACTTCAGTGGCTGAATGTGGCTCAAACACTCCCTGTGAGAGGGATGGTATACAGTCTGAAAACATGAATGTAGCTGAGCTGAAAAACTTAGCCGAAATAGATTCATGAAAGGTGGAACAAGCATTTCTTGAGCAAGGAATCAGGATAAATGACCTATTTGAATTTAAAATATTGTAATTTGAGAAATACCTCTGATATAATATTTGTAAAGCAAGATTCTTTGATGTATCTACATCTAAACATACCAACGGTATGGTAAAACACAACATTAATGAGCCATATGTGCTAGTTCAACTTTTGAGACAGTCAAACAGTTTTAACAGCTGAGTTAGTGGATAATTAACTAGAAAAGGTTGCTGGAGTAGAAGATCAACTGTGGACAAGTAGTAATCCCCTCTTCCTGAACAGAGGGAATATTTTCTTTATTCATTGTATTCAGCAGCATTATTGGTTGACCCTGCATAAAACTGAGAACTCTCTTGGGAATAACTTTTTTTTGTTTATCATTATTTTTTAAATTTCATTTTTATTTTTTTATTCCTGCCTTTTAGATGTGATGACGAGGCAGAAGGTTGTGGTGGGATGAGATCCATTAGTTCTGTGACCTGGTAGGCCCTAGTGACCAGAAATAATCAACTAAATCATTAACTACAAATTATATTTACTTCATTTGTCAAAGTGTTTAAAAGGCAAAACGTGTTTATAAAGTTCCAAATCTTTGTATATATGAGAAATGTGTAGCTTTTGTTTTTTTAGCAGATGAAGACTGTATTTTTAAATGAATTCCAGTTTTCAGCTGAATTTAACTTTGCATATGTCATACATACCCACACAAGTAGGTGTGTCTCTTACTAACAATTATAATGGAGCAAATTTCTTATTATAATTAATAATTAAGTTAATTCTTATTATAAAGTAATTAATAAATAATTAAATTAATTCTTATTATAAAATAAGAATTAAGATGTTTATTAGGTGATGTGGTTGCTCAATTATATTTTAAATTATTACTTTGTGGTAAGAACAAAACTGTTACAGTAGTTTTTTGTTTTTTTTTTTTTAAATCTGAGAGTCTTGTTTTACTAATGACCAACTTACAAGACAGGTCTTTATCTAGATAATTATGAAATTAAGGTCTTACCTCTTTGGACTTAAATAATGTTTTAAGTAGCTTTTTTTCCCCAAAAATCTGCCCTGCAAGCGCTGAAGTTCAGACACCTGCTGCTGCCAGTCGTTTCAGCTGGGTGGAACATTTGCAGAGAGGTGTTGAAGATGCTTCTCTGTGCTCTGGGCACTCTCTGGTCTGGAGCAGGCTGCTTAGAACCACTCTGAGGTTACACAGCAGCTGCCTGTTCCATCATCTCTTGTGCCTGAGCCATGCAGGCCTTTACAATGAGCACACATTGCTGAGCAGAGCTACAGGAGTGCCCCATGTTCAGCACTGTGAAACCTGGAAAAAAAAGGGGGGTCTTGAGTAACTTTTGATAGCTTGACTACCAGAGCACATCTTCAGTGTTTTCTTCTGCTTTACTTTTTATGTCTGTAGGATTTTTTTTCTGCCCTGCAGTCTTTCCCCCATCCAAAAAATCTGCAATACTGGTTCTAGTATTTCAGCCCCTGCACCTGTGTAGTCCTCCAGTCTGAATATGCAGGACTGGGTTGGTCCCCTTCACTGTCAGGAAGTGGTGGGGGCATGCTCCTTTGGGCCAAGCCATAATAAAGTGCTGGATTTGGGCTTCATAATTCCCACTGGCTTGGTGGCACTGAAAGTTTAGTGTCAGCTAATGGGAAACACTTGGCTGAGCTTGAATTCAAACTGTCTGAACATGGTCCATGGTGTCTGCTTGCTCACTCTGATATGAGTCATGAAGCTGAATTCTACTTCCGATAGCAAATGTCTGTAGCATTACTTTATTATTATGATTATAAATTTCAAGTGGTTTTTTGGCTTGAGCCTTTCAAATGAATTTACCTTTTTTTTTTAAATCCTTTCTTAAAGTCTCTTTCCACACCAAGAAACATTAGATCAGCTTTGGCATAGGCAACATTTCACATTTCATGCATTATTTACTTCTGGCATAATTTACACAATGATGTCCTATGGAAGCCAAGATGATGGTATTCAGAACAAAACAATGTGTCTAATCATTTGCAAAACAGGGTGACTGCTGTGGGCTAACAAACAGAATTATTTTGTTGTGAACAGTAACAGCAGTGGAGCAGTAAAAGGTGAAGTACTTTGAGATCCCAAATGCCAAAAATAAGAATAAAAGGGGAGGGAAGCCAAAACTCAGTTGTGTGATTCTGTATGTATTTAATTTTTTTTTATTTTTTGCTTTCCCTCCTCTGAATAACTGCTGTCTTTATCAGAACATCTGTATATTTTATAAGCCGTAGCCTGCTTTTTCTTTACTGGGTACAGATAGAATTGCAAATACAAATTGTGGTAGAAAATGATATATACTATGCACAGGCACTCGAGACAGTGTAGTCTTTGACTCTAGTGTTGCTGTTTTGAAATCCTGTGCTCTTTTGCTGAATTGAGGACAAACCCTTGGTTTGGACACAAACAAGTAGATTCTCACTGACAGAAGGATGCATTTCTGCACGTAAGGTGCAAGCATGTTGGGTGAAATAGTGATAATTTTAGTGGTTTGTTTAGTGATGTGCAAGAGAAAAAAAATTAACCTGCTTTTCCAAAAGATGTGCTGATTCTAACTAGAGGTAAAGGCGATACAAGATCAAGGAAGGGCAGGAAGTGTCTTCAGCATACACCACATGCAGTGGAATTAGCTACAAGGATACACCTTCAGTTAAGAACAGCTCTTCAGTCTTATAAAAATAGTCCATAACTGTCAACTGAAGAAGGATTTTAATAACTATTAAGATAACTGCACAACTGTAGAAGATAATGTGTTGTGTGTTTGCTGCATTGCCTTTAAGAGGACCTGCTGTAGTTGTAAGCCCTGGGGAAGTGAACTCGGGAAACATGCCAAATATGATAAAACAGGAGGGGTACAGGAAGCATCAAGGTTTTATTGGGGTAGCCAGTCCAAAAAAATCACATAACAGTAACTATGGAAGAAAGAAGCTCATTTGGAAAAAAAAAAGGAGTGGGAGATATGTCTGTAAGAGATTTGTTTGTGGCAAACAGGCATCATGTGTCACAGAATTTCTGTATACCTCTGTATTAGTTAAGTCTCATTTTGTCTGAAAGCAGAACAAAACCCAGAACTGCATTTTTTTGGGAAATGCCAGACTTTTTTCCTGTCTTCTAGGGCAAATTTAATGATGTTTGCAAAAGAAGTTGCTTTGGAAATGTTTAAAAACTTGTAATTTGTTAAATTAAATCAAAACACTTTGTTTTGATCTGCTTGGTTGTTGAAGCATTGTGACAACTTAAACGCATGAATTTTGGGAAAGAGGCTGTTCATGTGCATCATCTCTAGTTCCTTTCTGTTTCTTACACCAATTCTGCCCTTACAGATAGAAGTGGTGGTGGTGGCCAGGCAGCCTGTTCAGAAGGGACACTGTGGTGCCTCAGAGATGTCACCTGCTGAGGAACCACAAAGGTGTGAAACATCAAAACAACAGCTTCCATGGGACTCTGTGGTACCTTTGTGTTGAGGTGACCTGGAAAGAGCCCATTTAATTTCCTGGTAGAAATTTGAAAGGTTTATTGGAATCCAGTTCATTGGAGTTGGTTTGTTTTGTTTGTTTTGTTTTTTTGGTTTTTTTGGTTTTTTTTGGTTTTGTTTTTTTTTCCAGGAAGAGATTCAAGATGTTGCAGTATTTTCATTTAGTCAGGTTCAAGATGACTGGATCTGGTGGCTACCATCTAGCTGGGGAGGATTTCTCACATTTTTTTTGCTACTTCCTGGATGTTAACTCCAGTGGTTTTTGCAACTTTAAATGCCGCAGCTTTCAGAATGAGGGAGACACCAGCTGTCAGATCTGCCATGCAGAATTGTCCCTAACCCATTCTGATAAGCAAGAAACAAATGTTTAAACCTCTGAAGAATGAACTTTTTCTCTATTCTTGCTGAAGGTTTTGGAAGACCTAGATAATTGTAGCTGCTAGAAGTGTTCTCCTATTTAGCTACGTGGATGTGTCCCCTGCGTTCAGGCTGTCTCTTCTGTAAGCTCTGACTTCAGTATTAATGGAAACAAATTTTCCTTTGGTCCTAATATACAGTAATACCCTTTTCAAGAAGCATGAGAAGGAGAAACAAACCTATTCCAAAGTAGGTAGTACATTTCTACAGGTCATGGTGGGCTGATATCAGAGTTACTGGTCGGGTTCCTTTCTGGGTTTGGTACCTGTGAAGTTCATGCCTCCCAGCAGCTTTTTGTGCTTCTGGTACTTGCAGGAGAACCCTTGTGGTGCTGGTTGGAAGCATAAAGAATAGATAGGCTGAAACGAGTCTTCCCTTTTAAGAGTGGATAAACAAAGACCTTATCTGAGGCTGAGGGAGATGAGTAGAAGCAGGACAGCAGTGAATGTCATTACAAGCAGTGGATGTGAAAGAGGTTGAAGGAGCCTGAAGGAGTCATCCTGGTGGCCAGTGTTTATTGGGTCTTCTCTGGTTTGGGAGGAGATCAGAAGGCAAAAATAAATAAAACCCAGTTATTTTGATAACAGATGCTCTCTGTTGTTGAGTAATAAAAGGCAGGGTCCAGGAAGCTGCTTGTTTCTAGTGTTTATTAGATGCTTCAGGTATCATGGTGATGAACAGGTTATAAATATAAATGTCTGCTGCAGAAGGAAGATGAAACAGGCTAGAACCCAGTAACCTTTAAAGAGAGATAACACAAGGTTTAAAACTCTGCTGAGATCTGAAGCTTCCTACAGAGTCTTGGGGTAATCTCTTGGAAAGCCTGGCAACAGCAAGAGAATAACCAGACCCAAAACAAATAAACAACCCCTCAAAATTCCCCAAAACAACCCCAGTTTTGGGGCCAAAATCTTAGCCAGTTTTTAGGTTGAGTTTTTCACTAGGTGCTGCCAGGCTTAGAAATGAAGAGAGCCTCAACTTTGTTTTCTGTGCCTGATGTATGATGGAGATGTACTCCTGTAACAAGTAGTATGCTTGGGAGATTTTTGCCATTGTATTGGACCCTGCTGCTACCCTCGTTTAACCATGGACTAAAAACAGCACCATATTGTCATTCCAGAGATACAGTATACCTCTGAAATAATACAGCTGTGAAGTCATGTCTGTCAAAACTTATTCTGAGTGTTGTGAGAGTTAGGAGCCAGCATGGGGAGCCTGGGGTTTACGATGTTACAGCACCTGCTACCTCAGAGCCTGACAGGTCCCAGGTTCACTGGCCAGAGCACATGTTTCAGAAAAAGAAAGAGCAGCATTGGGCAGTACTGATGTCAGCAGGAAAAGAATTCTTAGTGTTATTTACATCAAGTTATCAGTGCCTTATTTTATTTCTCCCTCTCTCCTCCCCCTCCTCCACCCACAGCTGTATTATAGTAATTATATCTTTTATTTGATCTAGTCTAAATCAGGACTGTCCTTGAGTATATTCTCCAAAGGAGTATTTTTCCATAGGAAATACTCATTAGCTGGTTTTAGATTGCATTACTTACTATGCATATATTTGATTGCAGAGGAAGTGTGCAAGAGGTAAAGCTTTAGTTAAGTCTAGCAAGGCACTTTGTTTCAGTATAACTACTGAATTGAAGCCCTGCAACAAAAGAGATTACTCTGGAAATGGAATTAAGGTCTTCTGTTCAGGTACTGAAGGAGGGACCTAAAAGTAAACATCTGTGAGTGAGGGAAACTTCCATAAGGGCAAAAGTAAAAGAGACATTTGTGAATATTTTTTCTTTTTTTTTTTCCTTTCTACATAGTTTAATTTTTATAGTTTAAATTGTTTGGCAATATGTAAGTGCAAATATTAATGACCATTTAATTAATAGTTGAGCACTGTAATACTTTTATAGTCCTTCTAGTAAGTTGGTCAAGTTAAGTTTCAAAACATAGGTGTTTCATTTAAATTTTCATTAAAATGTGTTTCATTTTAATGAAAAGAAGGAGGAGTGATGTGTCAAGAGCTGTAGCTGTGAAATACATTTAAGAAAGTGGATGAGCTTTATGTGTTCCTGATTCCCATGCCTGTGGAGAATTCTGGTAATATTTAGGGCTCTAAATTGAGAGTTGCAGGACCATCCTATGGTCAAATTGGCATTGGCCCATAAAAGCATTTCAGCAGTTTTCACAGAACTGTCTCACTGAGTAGTTTAGGTCATAGAGAAAAACTTCATTTGGAAGTGAAATTATTTGGGCCAGCTTTAAATACCTAAAATTCTTCTTTGCTTCCTGATGACATTTTCAAGACGACATGTCTTGCAAGAAAAATTGTACAGAAATTTTCCTTTGTAGAAGAACATTAAGCTATTTCAAAAACATTTCGCCATTGCTCCAAGATGGCCAGGGCTATAGTTTTGTGATGAAAGAGCACAATGGAGTTGTATAGTTCTGAGGAAAGGTATGTTTGAGTCATAAGCTAATACACATTGCCACAGTGGACCACTTCCCAAACTTAACACCTAAAAATGTTTAACCTCAAATGGCTTTTCAGTACTATGTAATATAAAATGTTTATTTTGTTCTGCTGCTGATGTTTCTGTTCTGTTAGAATTTTATGGCAGTTCTTTTAATGATGGTCTTGTTCTCTGCTGAGTTCCTCTTTTCTTGTGGTCTATCTAGAACTGCTGCAAGCACAATGCTAGAATTACTTATTTGCAATAGAGCATTCAGTTTATCCCTCTGTAGCAGCAGTAGCTCGTTTATTACCAAGGTCGCAAGGAGAATATGAAGGCTATTTATATCCTTGTGTGAACACTCATCAGTCTCATTAACCATTAAATGGTCAAATGGCTGAAGACACCTTTGAGTTTCTGAGTGTGTAATGTATGCTGCAGGAAAGGCATCCTTCATCTGGTTTCACATTAGGGGCTGGCTTAACATGCCACCCTGTTCTTTATTCAATTCAAGATTTTATCTCCTGCTGGCATTGACCTATCAACTAATGGTCTGTTTGTTATCACTATATGACTAACCACAAACCTATATTCCTGAAAGGTTTTGCCATTTCCTACATAGCTGGGTGCTTTCAGAAAAAAAAAAAAAGGTCTCCTTTATTACTACTTATTCTACTTCACCTTTCTTACTGTAATCTAAAATGTGTCAATTTCCTATGTCATGGGCTGAGGTTTCTTTGGTCTGATTTTCGAAAGAGGTGAGGCTTGTGCAATGATGCTGTTAATTCAGCTCTGTAATAACTTCTGAATTTGTTAACTATTTCAACAAAATTTCAAGAAAATGAAGAGACTTTGAAGAGTAATGTAATTAAGACTTATATGGAAGACTAAGTCATCTGGTGAAAGAAAAGCCTAATAATTTTGCTGCTGAGAGGAACGTTTCCATAAAGAAATCAGCCCATGTTTAACATTAAAGAATCCCTATAGGAATGTCACCTCAAGACAAGGGTCTAGAGAAAGTTGGGGTTTATTGGTTCTGCTGCTCGACGACAACTCCTTGACCGATGTAGGCTGCCCAGGGAATGCAAGTGACCATCGCTGGAGCAGTGCTGGATTAACAGTTGAACTCCATTTGGGCCTTTTCCAACCTACATTTTATGATTCTAAAGAGTGTTGTGGGCTTGAGGTTAAAATGGCTGTAAAATAGCATTTTAAAACCCACTGTAGTAGTGGGTAGAGAAGAGCAAAAGGGACAGGCGAGTGTCTCCCTATCTGCTCTGTGTCGCTATTTTTGTGCCCCTCTTTGCTCTCCGTCTCTTCCCACAAGGCTCCACCTGCACTGCTCTTTGTTCCCCTAGCTTCCAGCTGGCGACTTCCACCAGCCAAGAGAGCTGCTGGTTCAGCGCTTCTCTGCATCTGCCAGGAAATAAATAAATAGAGGGATGAGAAACGGAAGGGATGTGTTCTTGTTCTTTTTGTCAGCTTTACTTAGGGCTTTTTTTCAATTGTATGCCTTGCTAATATGCATTACTTGGAGAAGATTTCCTTGAAACTAGAGCTGAATCCTATCACCTCCTTGGTTTTCTTAGTTTTCTGGCATTAAGAAAAATGCAAGTGCTTGGACATTGGTGGAGATGGATTCTCTTATATTCTTCTATGTAATAGGCAACAGCCACTGAGAGGTTTAATGTTGTCCCCTGAGGGCTTGCCAGGAGTTCTGTTTGCAGGCACACCTTGCCCACGGAGTGCTTTGCAGGGTGACCTGCACCTGCACCCCCATTTGATCGCTGCAGGGCTTTGGGAGCTTTCTGTCCTATAAATGCCCTCTAACTCCCCATGAAGCTGAAGACAATGTGCCCCAGCACTATTCTTGTTCCTTTTGTGCCAGTTCTTTCTCCCAGTGTTTCCAGCCTTTGTGACTGCCATCTGCCTGGGAGCTGGAGAGAATGAGAGAATGTCTGTTCCTTTTGTTCCTTTCCCCACTCCTCCCCCCCACCTTTTTTATTTTTTTTTTAATTGTACTTAGGCCTAGGTTCCCAGTGACCCCAAGTGATGTCTCATATTGAGGATTGAGATGAACAGGTGAACAGGTAGATTATCCTTGGCACAACAAGGAAATGAGCCCCTCACACACAGTGAGGCCAGCTCAGCATATTGCAGTTGATGGCTACTTCTAAATTAAATACCCAACATCATTGCCATTTGCTCACTCCTCAGTCCTTTGTGTGAGGAGGCATTAATTTCTTCAGCTGTGTCTAAGAAGTCTAGATCATTTGGCATTAGTTTCACTGTAGGTTTCACTGCCTGTGGTGAGAGACCTGCCCTAGTTGTGCCGGTGTGCAGGAAATTCTTCTGCTTGCTTAAGTCTCTTCTGCAGCAAGATTGTCTTATTACAAGACATTTCTCTTGTGATATATCTATCTCATTAATTATCTCCATATCTATTTCATCCTTAATTAAGAGGATTTTGGAACCTTCTGAAAGTACTTACAAATTTATTTATCTTAAAAAAATCCAGTGGTTTTTATTATGAGTAAAAATGAGTAATAGACTTTCCTTAATTTCTTACTATTCCTCTGCTGTCTGCTTTTCTTTACTTGGAAGGAACATTTGCCTTACTTTTAAATTTTTGTTCTAGAAATGTTTAAGTATAAACATTGCAGAAAAGTACTTTTTTGTATAAAACCAGCACAACTGTGCTCAGTGGAATTTAAAAATAACAAACTCCACCATTCATTTAATGGCAGGATTTTGCTGATGCTAAATCCTGGGAAAAATTATGTAAGGTTATCTATTTATGAGCCAAACTTACCTTGACTATGTACCTTTTGACTTTGTAAATGTGTTTTTAGATCTTGAGCTGTATAAAGTGCTTGTGACGTGGTTTGTTTGAAAGACTATTTGGAATGCAGAATAATTCCGGAGGATGTATGCTTGTGTTTACCCAGCTTCCCCAGTCTAGAGAGATGTTTGTGCATGTTCTGAAAATGCCAGGACTAAGCTTCCTCTGAGAAGGAGGATACAAGCGATGGGCAATGCACACCTTCATCCCTGTAGCCCTGCTCAGCTGGGTCTGGATATTCCTCTGCTCTTCACTTCATTACTGACTCCACTGCTTTTGGAGCAAGAAGCTGGTAGGGAGGAAGACCCGTGTATCTGGAGTGGTCAAGGATCCCTTTAGTGTTCAGAAGCAAGAGGGTTTGGTCATTAGTAAGAGAGGCTGCCCAGTGAGAGTGGACTTTGTAATTTTCACTTTTCAAAGTATGATGGGGAATAAAACAAATGATAATCAGTAAAAGCACGTCTGAGGTTTTTGTAGATATTAGGTGTCATTGAAACTCCGTGATCTTTCTGTATTTTTTTCTTGAAATGGCTGCTGAGGTGGGGACCAGTGGACACAGTCTTGTCTTTTAGGTCTTAGGACTTGTGTCCTAAGTTGCCCCTGGGTTGCCATCTCTTGCTCCTGGCCTTCCACACTGCCTTTTCGTAGGAAAAAGGCAAGTGGCAGCATGAGCACAGCATAGCGCTTTTCATGGGCCAGTGGTAGCAGAAACATGAACTGGTTCAGAAACAGCTTGTGACACCTGATGGCTGTGTCAGCACAGAGGAGGGGCTGAGCTGCATCAGCAGTACTGGTAAGACCTGTGAAAATCATGGTCTGGGAAATGCTTTTCTTGACACTTCTGCTCTTCTTTCAAACCAAATGGACACCAAAGCTTATGAGTTCTGAAAAGTGTTGGAGAGAGTATTGTATGGTGTGATAACATCAGCCACATCTTTACAGGAGGCTGAATAATCTACAAGCGAGGAAAGGACCTTGGACCATCCCTAAATAGCCTTTCCTGCCCATAGCAAAATCCCATTGCCATGTATTGAGCAATTTGTTAATCCTTGGTGCGAACTCTACAACTTTTATAGGTAATGGACTCTACTGCTGCCTTATCTTTGGGTTCAAGGTTGTTTTTAAGCCTGATGTTGTTTGTATCTGGTGTAAAGAGCAGATTATTCCTCTCCTTTTTCAAGGCCTCTGTTTAGTTTAGTGCTGCAAACCGACATTTACATTTGGACATTTCTGCAGGATGTCTTGGGAAAGTGCAAGCAGAAAAAGTTTTTCATCAAGAATCCTGAGGTAGCATTTGCTAGTCAGACAGAAAACAGAGCAAATGGTCACATCGGATGTAAGAATAAAGCCCGTATGGGAGTGATTCTTCAGGGGAGTGGGAATTACACTGTGGCTTTTCTCAGGGTTCTGAGTGGGGAGTCCCTTGTGCCTGAGGCACACTGGTATGTTTTCAAAGGCCCTGGGGAGCTGCAGTGCCAGGAGAGGTCCTCCCTGTGGATGGGGCTGTACTGACCATTCTGCTGATCAGAACCACTGATCACGGTCCTCAGGACAGTCAAAATGCATCAACCAACTGCAGGATCTTTACTGTCCATCACTGAATTGTGTCTGGGGTCGTTGCCTGCCCCAAAACTCCCATTGCCCCAGTGGGCTAATTCATAAAGAGTTCATGAAGATTTTGAAGTTCATAAAAGCATGTTAGTTTCCAGCAAGTCAGGGTTGGAGTGTATACACATGTGTTGAAATGGTGGATTGTGTTGTATGGTGTGTTCACCTGTGTCTGTGCTCTTTCCCTTAAGTTCTATTTTTAAAAACATACTACTGTTAGTGGCTTCCTTGTGTGATCATGTACACTTCTTGTCCCTGAAACCAGCATTAGTTGTGGACCAAAAAAGAAAAGCTTCATAACAGCACCCAGTGTTCAAAGAGCCCTCAGCTGGAAATACTGGCACCAAACTGAACAAACAACCCCAAAATTAAGATTAAAACCCACACAAAGCCCCCAGAAATCATCCCTCAGGAAGGGAATGAATTTGCAGTAATTCCTTGTTGAGCTGGAAATGTTTCTTATTAATTTCTTTTAAAAAAAGTCATATATGAAGCTCTTGGGACCAAAATAAGTTGGATGATTGCCATCTCATATGTCTGTCAAGATTTACAGAAGATCAGCAATTACTATGCAAACAATTTCATTGCAGAATGCTAATAAGGAGACTTAGGAGATGTTAAACTCTAGAGTTGATTTTTTGTTACCTTCCATTTTGTTCCGCCTATTCTCAAAGTTTCATCTGGTGTGGACTTGTTGAATGTGTTGGGTTTCCATATGCTGCACCCTCATCTGTGGGCTGTGTTGTAGGTTGGGACCCAAATGGACTATAAATGTCTTGCTCAGGAATCCAAGGTGAATCCTTCCTAAAGTTTTTGTAGAAAATTAGTTTCCTCTGGGGAGTGTCAAGGTTTTTAAAGTTAATACTCTGTGGAAGTGCCTCCAGCTTTTTTAGCAAGAAGGGAAAAAATAAATCTGGTATTCTTATGCAATCTGAGGTAAATTTGTACTGTTGATGTGCAATAAGTACAATTATATACCTCATAAAAAGGTCTTGTTTAAAAGGACAAAACATTTTGTATTCTTTCAGTTTGAATTAATTCCTTTTGACATTAAAGTATAGTGCCAAAGATTTTCAGTGTTGTGGGAATTATTATTCTAAAAGCAGTTCTGAGGGATTTAAAACAATAAGATCCTGGATTTGGTGCCCAAATATTGTGACATTAAAAAGAAAGGTACTGAATACAAATAAATTCTATTATAAACTGTAGTGTAATTGAGTCATTTTTGCATGACTTGTTCTTTGTGAACAAAAGGTTTTCTGTATTTCTGAATCTGGAAGGATGAAACATGCAGGTAAGCAAATAAAATTCTAAAAGGGCATGGCTATTTTAAGAATAAGGTTATCTTTCTCAAAAATATTTTTTTTAATTGGTGTTACTAACTGTATTATTTATGTGGCATTTTGAATGCTTTTTCCTGCTTAATGCATTGTGACATTTGCAATTGACAGTTTTTTTGTAATTGTTTGCATAGGAACATGCAGATTATCAGTCAGTTTGTGTAGTTCTTAGGGTTTATTTGAGAGAAAAAGATAGCCTAGTTTGTTTTTGTCAGAGTTAAAATCATCCTGGTTTTGCATGTACCTCAAGATCACCTCAATCTGTAGGCATAAAATTCCTCAAAGCTGTATTTGATGTGTCAGTATTAAACACCCTCTTTGTACCAGTAAGGTAGGTACAGTGCTGAGAGTCAGAATTATTTGTGACATTAATCACAAACAGGGTTTTGAAATCCTAGTGAGTAAATGCAGTGTATCTGCCATACATGTTGAGAAAAGGCTTTTATTTTTTAATTTTTTCCCAAAATATTTTAAGAATTCACCGGAAATTTTTCTGAGAATTAGGAAGTTTGCATTTTTTAAAAATGTATAATGGACAGTGCTGCTTTTAATTTCTTGTTGTTAGTTAAGAGTAGGCAAGTTGTTTTAATTGAGAACTACTGTTGTACCACAGGTTATTTTAAAAGTAATTTTATCTTAATGTTTCATGTTTTTTATAAAATCTGAGAGTCTTTCAGATAGTATTTGCTAGATATATATGCACTGATTTGTTTCTAGAGAAAATGTGCTTGTGGGTAAATAATTTGGTTTTTTTCTGCTTGAAACAATTTTTTTAGGGATTGAAAGTCCTCAGTACAGCTGCTGTAGAGCAACTTAGAAAGTTAGTATAGGTAAGGAATTGTAGAAAGAGAAAACTCCCATTCGTGCTCGTCAGCAGTGAGCCCACAACTGTGGTGAGAAGCAGATCATCAGTGGAGGTGCTTTGTTGTTTTCTTGGTGGATGGGTCACCAGGAGAGTAGATGTAAAACTGGCATTTTCCCCCTGCCCCTGTGCAAGCCCCAGCAACTTAGAACACCTCCCTCTCCCCCCAGAAATTCCCAGTATCTTGCACCAGCCCTTCTCTCCCTGTCAGCCTAGCCTCAAAACCAACGATGAAATGTAATCTGTATCTATTTTAAGTATTTACACAGGGAAAAACCACTCCTGCTTTCTGATTGTTGACCCGGTTTCATCAGCAAAATAAAACTAAGCCGTAGTTGAAAAATGACAAGTGAAGAAATGTGGCAATAATGTGTTTTCTGTTGTGTTTAAATATTTTCCTCTTCCATTTAAACTTGCTTTCAGTAAGTTGTCAGTAATAGGAATATCTGAAATTTTATTTCTCAATAAGAATTGGGAATAAAATAAAACTTGAGATATCCCAAACTGACAGCACTTTCTGTGCCAGTCTTGCTGAGCAGCAGCTGGGGAGGTAGAGCAGTATTTGTTAGGTGGGACCAGAGTGAAGGGCAGTGTTGAGAATAGGACTGCCCTTGTTATCTTGCTTCTCATGCCTAACAAAGTGGTTGTTGTAAGTCTACTAAGCCAACAGATTCCTGTGCAAAAGCACTAAGGGAATTAAAAGCTTAAGCAGTTCCTGCACTCTGAAGAGTTTAAATGGTTTAGTCAAGGAAAATAGGGGAAAGAGTATATATTTGTTAAGTACTTCTGCTTGTTCTCAGTTAGGCTTTAAACAGCATAGCAGTTAAGAAATTCAGGGGTTTTCAACCCTTGAGCTTTCCTAGTGGTTTAATGTGAATTTGAGAGAGAAATTTAGAAGAAAAGAATTTCTAGCTCAGTTATTCAATGACTACTTGCTTAGTGAAATATAATTTTATTAAAATCTTCTGCAGTTTGTTTTTTCTTTCTTTTAAGCTGCTGTACTTTGGCTCCTTTTGTGAATATGTTGTGGGGTTAAATTGCATGATAAACTATTTGCGCTGCAGGACTCTTTCATCTAGTGCTGAAATTGTGCAAAGTATAGGGCAGAGGGCTAGGAGAAGGAAGAGAGGCTGCTGCCTTTAAGAATTGTTGTGCAACACAGGCTTGGGTTCTGGTATTTACTTTTCATTTACTTTAAGCAATAATTTGCCTGGAGACTACTGCCTAAATATAAAACTTCCCAGTATTAAAGAACAAGAAAGAAAATATGGCAATTGAAAGGAAAAATGATTGCTAACTAGTTCATTCACTGTCCTAGTGCATAGGCTTAATTTTCAATACTGAAGCAAAGTAATGCTAAAAATGAGCAGATATTTAGAAAAGCTGCATGTGACAAGCTTTTGCAGATAATTTTTTATTCTTGTATGTAGTAATGTGTACAGATGTCCTTTTGTTTTTCTAGATTAATGTTAGAAAGTCCTGTGAAAGTCATAAAAGCCTTACAGCTAATATTCTTAAATGCTTTGCCTGCTGTGCTTTCTCCTCAATTATGGAGGTGCATTAAAATAAGCATAATGTCAATTGTTGCATTATGACCAAAGAAATGAGAAACTGAATAATTTTGCATTTCAAATACCTTGTGAGCTCCTCTTGCATACGCAGCTGTGCTGAGAGCTGGGGAAGGTGTTCCAGCAACAGCCGTGAGTGGAACTGGTACACGGCTGCTCTCTCCCAGTGCATCTCTGCTGAGCTGCTTTTTCTTGAATGATGGGCCAATGCAAAAGAATTGCTTAATAGAGTAGTTATTTAGAGCAGATTGTAAATGCTGAATATGCAGCACAAGAGAAGACAAGCACAGAACTGTCTTCTGATGGCAAATGCAGACTTATTGTCCTGGTTTTGGGTTATGCTCCATTTGTGAATTGTCCCATTTGATTGTAGAAGGATTTCTTGCCGGGTTAAAGAAGTGCTGGCTGATGTACTTTGTGTCAATCCGAAATAGATTTCAGTATAGTTCTTTGTGATTCAGGTCTCATTTGATACAGAATTTACAGAGTTTTTTGAATTCTGTGTCAAATGAGACCTAGATCACAAAGAACTATACTCATATCCTTATAAAATCACAAAGATATGATTGGACCTTTGTTTCTTGCTTTGCAGATCATATTACATTTCCTGCAGTGATCATTAGTGCCTTTGGAGAGCTGAAATCAGCATGCAGCATTGGTCACAGATCTCTCTCCATTTTCCCCATCTCTTCAGAATCGAATAAATCAGCAGTCTTTTCTCTGCACAATGTTTTAATTTCTCCCTTATTAATTTGCTATTTTGAGCCATAAATTTTTTGTTGAAAGTTGTGCCAAGAATGGAGAAATGAAACAGGGATTTGCATACCTGTCACAAACCTCTCCCATTGGGTGCTCCCCTCAGCTGTGCAAGCGTGCGAGTTCCTTGGTTTGGTGCACAGATACCCTGTGTGGAGAATTATTGATGTCTTAGAAGTCCAAAGCAATATTTGACAGTCTTCTGAAAGTGCAAATCAGGTTATCATTATCTTTATTGAATAGGAGAGGAAAGCTGAGCAGGAATGCTGTGGCAGTGACGCGTGATGGATCACGCAGCATCTCTGATAGCTGAGAAATAGGCTGCACCATTAAGTGACTTTTGCCTTTCCAGAGTGAACCAGCCTAAACTGTTCCACACAAATTGCCACTGACCTGGTGGTTAGAAAACCTTTTACAGAATTTCACTCCTGACTTACCTCTTTGTCAGTGAATTATGCCAATTTCAATTGAGTGCAATGCTCCTAATAACATGTCAATTAATTTTAAACTGCAGAAATCTTCACTCTGCCATGAAGACTTGGAAAACAAGCTTCATTACTTGCTCCCTCTGGGGTTTTGGAAAAGGCATAATTTAAAATGCTTTGTAAGACTTTTGGTCTCCTTTTCTAATGTACAGAATTAATTTTTGTAACCACAAATTTAATTTAAATTTAAATTTAATTTAATTTTGTAACCACATTGGTTAAAAAAAAAGAGTAGCTTTTCTAAATAGTTTCTGAATCTTTAAAACGGTGTTGCTAAAGTTTAATTCTGGACAATTATATCTTTCTGTAGTGCTATGGAAGATTTTGCAAGATGGTGTTTTTAAGTGATGTATTATTTATTTTTGCATATTGTGTTGTTTGGGTCTTAGAGTTGTTTTAAGCAATTAAAGAGTAGGGAAGAACTATAATGAAAACAAGCATAAAGGTGTTGCTGAACTGAATGTTTAAACACTCACCTGTATTGCACTGGCTGGAGTGAAAAAATCTGATGTTATAAATCATATGTTAGAGCAAAATATATAAGAAAGGCTTTATTCCATTTCTTTACTGGAACCAAGGCCCATTGAAAACAAATAGATCCAGAGGGATCAACTAGAGTTTTGTCTTGTTGAAAAATCTTGCTGTTGAAGAGTCTTGCATGGGAGAGGCCATCCAGCTTTGATCCATCTGCCAGGCTTTCAAAGTTCAGCCCAGAAACCTGGAGCTGATAACTTCACTGCTGTATTTTTTGGCCAGCTCTGCTATGTATCACTGGTTGGATTTGGGTCACTGTATTTTGAGGGGGGGTCTGAGAATATTTCCCTGATGCATATCCTGGGAATGCCTTCTGCATGGAAGTACTGACAGGTGCTCCAGGAGCCTGCCTGTCCCCTTGCCATGGCCTTGAGAACCCACTATTCCAGTGGGCTTTTGGCAGGGCAGCCGGTGGATCCCATGGGCAGCCAGAGACACGACAGTCGTGCAGCTGATCACAGTTCAGCACAGCTGCACAAAACTGAAGTCTCAGCTCTGTTTAGGGTCGCTACCTTTGCTTTTATTTCTTTCAGTAATTTTGGAAGCTGGTTACCCCTCCTGCATTTTAAAGGGTTTGTCCCAAAAGTCATGGGAAACCTGACTCAATTGCCAGTTTTTTAGAGCAAAATGAGCCAGCTCGAAGCCTTTGTCATCACATCTCCCAAAGGAGGGGTTTTCCAGACTCCTCTGAAAGCCCTCACTCAGGAGCTCACCATGAGCTCATGGAAGTGGAAGGTCTGCAGCTGGGCACTTTTGGGTGCAGCCCGGCTGCCTGTGCCCTGAGCTGCTGGGGCATTCTGGAAGGGGAGCAGTGCTGGCAGTGTGGGAATGAGAAATGGAAGTCTCTTGAGCTTTGGGGCTAGGATTTTGTAAGAGTTTCTGGAAGGAAGCATGAAGAACAGATCAATGCTCGTGTAGTCAGCGGTGCTACTGCTTCTTGAGGCTAAAAGAGCTGAAAGGGGAGTTTGATTACTGTCTCTGCCAGTGACCTCTGCCTATGGCTTTTTAGTTTTTCAAAGTACCTTGTTGTTTGGGTAATGTTCTGTGTATTGGAACTCAAACAGCAGGAAACTAATGTTTATCTTGAAACTTCAGAAGATTTTGAATTTCTTCACAGGTCATTGCAGTAGTTTTCATCTACTGCAATGATGCAAGCTGTCGCTAAAATGTAAAAAAGCTAAACGTTGGATGTTTTTCTGTAATCTTTCTAAACAACATTAGGTGTCCTCTGTGTTTGATTTTTGTCATCTACAACCCACACAAAGGTTTGTCCTACACGATTAAACTGTGGCCCACGTGGCTCAGCATCCAAGTGTTTTATCCTTGTGCAGAGGGGAATTGAGTGAGGTGCCTTAGTTTAAGTATGATCAGAGATGAAGAATTTATTTAGATCCAGTTTGTGACTGGATGTATCAAGACTGCAGTGGTGGCTGGAGGAGTTGTGTCCCATCAACAAGTAGGAAAATGTTTGCTAAGGAGAAAAGGCTGCTCACCTTCCAAGCAGAGAAGATAAGGGCAATTGTCATGAGGTTTGCTCTTGGTATGCTTTCAGCTGTGAGAACGCCTACAAATGGAACAGCTTGTAAAGTTATCCTGGCATAGCATCTGAGAGTGAAACTCCTGAAGTATTTCCTTGTAGTTACAAAGAAATGTGGAAATAATAAGGCAGCTGTTGTAGAGGCAGCAGGAGCACACTGCAGTACTGTCTGTAGGCAGCCCTCTAGACCTCTCGGTGGTGACTTAAAACAACTTTGTTTTCTGGGGTTCACTTACAGCAATGCAGTTAGTTGGACAGAATAGGAAAAGAAAGATTTGACTGTAGAGGCACATATTTTGGGTAGCCTTGGCTTGAGTTTAACAGTGGAACTGTTGAAAGAAATTTCTGATAACAGTTAATTTTTATACTTTTACAAAAAAAGATTACAAGCCTTTCTGCCCTTTCTCCTCACTATTCTTGACTCCAGCATTTATCTAGGAGTAGTCTCCATTGCTTTTCCTTAGGTGCTAAAAGGGTCTCTGAATTTGAGAAGATATTTTGATTGTTCATAACACATTATGGTGTGTCCACAGGAGATGTTATCTCCTTATTGCTAAGCTTTTCCAGCCTTTTTCAAGATGCTCATTGCACCTCAGGTGAGTTTGGCAAGCTTCTTTATGGATAGTGGGGCAGTGATCCAAAGGAGAGCAACGAGGCTGGAGAGGGGCTTGGAACACAAGCCCTATGAAGAACGACTGAGGGAGCTGGGGGTGTTTAGCCTGGAGAAAAGGAGACTCAGAGGTGACCTCATCACTCTCTTCAGCTTCCTGAAGGGTGGCTGTGCTGAGCTGGGGTTGGTCTCTTTCTCCGGGCAACCACAGACAGAACAAGAGGACACAGTCTCAAGCTGCACCAAGGGAGGTACAGGCTGGGATTAAGGAGGAAGTTTTTCACAGGAAGAGTGGTCAAATACTGGAATCATCTGCCCAGGGAGGTGGTGGAGTCACCATCCCTGGATGTGTTTAAAAACAGGCTGGATGTGGCACTTGGTGCCATGATCTAGTTGAGGTGTTAGAACATGGGTTGGACTCGATGATCTTAAAGGTCTCTTCCAACCTAGAAATTCTGTGATTCTGTGATTTCACAGACTGTTACTTGTATTGAAGCATTTTATGATGATGTTTTAACATGAGAATAAAACAGAGTTGTAGTGCAGAGCTTCATACGTTACTCATTTATTGAAGAATAAGTTGCAACAGAGTTGATGTTTTTTTTCAAGGGTAAATTAAATCCTGTCTAGCAACAACTTATGGAATTTTCTGTAATACACGTTTGTTTTGTATGAGTAATACCCCAACTGAATTTGTACTCCCAACAAGAAATAAGGCATCAACCCAGCCAATGAGGATTTATTTTTTTCTTCAGAAAAATCTGTTATTTCTCAGTCTGTGGTATGCTGTTAAGAGACTGACATTCATAAAGAGAATCCTTATCCTACCTTTGTTAAATTTCAAACTACAAGATTAATTTTTATGCTTTTGTGCATACTTGGAGAGTCCAGCATTTTATATGGTTTCAAGTTCCATTATAAAATGTGAGTGTTTTCAGGTTGTTTTTTTTTTTTTTAATCCCTCATGGTAGGTGTTTTAATCCATATCTGAACTGCAGCAATGAAGAGACAATTTTTCCTTTTGTAAAAAAAGGCTTGGACAGATTGCAGAAACCTTTCATTCAAAGGTTTGATTTTTTAGGCTGAATTTCAAGTTATATTTAATTTCAATTTTGCATATGTATAGACACACAGAGTTTGAATAGATTTTTAAAAACATGCATTTTGAAATACATTGGATTAGTAATGAACTCAGGCTTATAAATTAGAGTGCCGTATTTTTAAGTCAGTGAATATGTACTCTCAAGATGAAAATATGCTAACGAATATGCTGCTTGTGAGAAGTATTACTTGAAATAATAAGCAACTTCGTTGCTGAAGTAGTCTAAAATGCCCAAACCGCAATGATTTTATGTGGCAAAAGTAGTGTTGTCCTTTAATTTCCCCATGATCATCCTGTATTTCCATTCCCAAAGGATATGGGTGCAGCTCCTGTGCAAAACATGGCATTTCCACTTGAGCTAAAAAGCAGCTCCCCATTAACTCTCGCTAGCAGTAAGATTTAGATACTATTTTTGTTCGACCTTCAGAAAATGAAAGTTTTAGGAACAGATGGATATTTTGGTTGGCCTGGTTCCAGCCCTGGCCAAATTTCAGTGTGGATAGTTACATCCTGCCTCCCTCAAGCTCTTGCGATGTCAGTTGCTTGTGGGTAAGGGGAGTTCAGCATAATGTCTCTGCTGAGTGGACAAGAATTGGAGAGTCTGGGTTCTAGTCTGTCATGTCCTGGACCTTGTCTGTGTTATGTCCCTAGATACACTCTTTCAGGAGACGAGGTGAGCAGGAAAATGAGCAGAAATCCTGGGATGATAGGTGCCTTTACCATATTTGCAATGTATAAAATATATAGTGTTAACCATTTGTAGGATGAGCTTTATGAAACTCATGTCCAAGAGAATTAAATGCTCTTGGCAGGGACTTGCATCAGAAGAAATTTGGATAACCCTTGTGGAAATTTTCTGCAATTTACTTGTTTGGATGGGGCAATGTGACAGCTCCGTGCTTGCCATTTTTCTTGCTCTCACTCCCTTGCTTCCATAGTAGAGATTTGAAAAGCAGATAAAGCATCTATAACTCAATTCTGTTTACTTTGCAAATTTCTGTGGGTTTTCAGATTTTAAAAGTGATTTTTGGCAAGACTGCATGCAGCATTTCAGAGAGTGACCTGCTGAGTATCTGTGTTGCCATATCTAGATGCAAACTGATTATCTACAAAAACTGTGAAGCAGTTCAGTGAATAAATGGATTTAAATAAAAAATCTGTCCTGATTGTTGGCATCTTTGTGCCAACTTCTTAAAGCTGGAGTAGTAACCTGTTCTCAGACTTTTTGTGTTCCAAGCATTACTAAAATTTTACTTATACTCCTACACATATTGACATGTGCTGTATTTATCGATCTTGTTAATACAAATGTGATACAGACAGTGAATATGAAACACTGAACAACTTTAGATGCATGAATGCTGTTCTTGTAGCATTCATTTTCCAAATAGTGAGGAAAAAAAAGGCAAGCAGGTTTTGAAAATAATTTGCTTCATCTCCTTCACCTCTGTAGGCTTTTCACATACTCCTAAAGGTATGTGTTTGGTGAAGGTGGTGCTAGGTTTTCCTATCAAAGACAGAATGAAGTATCAGCAAATGTGTGTAACAACCTCTGGCCTAAGGCTGTAGGCACTGTTGTCACAAAAATAATTTATTTGGTGTGGTGATTGTCAGACATTTCTCAGGAATGGGGCTTCTTAAATACCCCTGTGAGACTGACATGAGACGAAAGTGTCCAGCCTTTCCACATTACATGCAGGTAAATGGTTGAGTAGCCTTTGTGTATTAAAGAACAGAGGTTGAGCATGGGAGGTGGCATTTCTTTCAGGTATATTTCAGTGGTTAGAAGTATTAGCATGCATCAGCAGCCTTCATTCTCTGGCAGACTTTTTCTTGTCAACACTCCTTAATAATTGAAATCTTTTGCTTATCAGTGCTGACTCACATGTCCTCATAGCTGTATAATTCAGATCAATATTTTGTGACTTATGGTATGCTGGCATTACCAGTCTTCCCACTTGAAGAGAAGTACTGCATGATTCACATGCTTGGGTTTCTTTAGGCATCCACAGCTCACTGTTACACAAGAGAGAGGACTGGACAGACCCTTGCACTGACCAAGTGTCACTGCCCTGCTCCTGTCCTGCTCCTGCCCACAGGCTCTTTAAAGATTGAAACCAGTTGTGTTACAGGTTGGGGTTATTTTCAACCTCTGCTAAGGAATCAGCATTTTCCAGTTATAAAATGGTTTTGCTATTAAGCTTCATTGTCAGACTTGGAGTTGTTTGAACCTGGTTTAGTGTTTGTTTCATGCAGTTCTCTCGGTGGTGCTGCGGACAGCGGGCGCTGAATTGTGAGCCTTGTGGCTCTCGGTGTGGGCGTAAAATGTTCTGCTTGGAGCTGATGGAAGAGTCTTTCCCTGTTCCCAGAGTGAAGTGCTTTCCCCCCAGATATGCAAAGGTGTGATGGAACACTAGTGCAGGCAGATGTGGATGGTTCTAGGTCATGCCAGGAGGAGGAAGTTCAGGGAAACCCTGATGGTGCTGTCAGCAGGTTTTTGCCTAACTCAGGGGGTTGCTCTCTGCTCCTTTTAGCACTGTGTTTGTTATGTGTGAAGTTATGAAGCTTTTGCAGTTTATCTGTTGCTTGCCTTGCAATTTAAAATTATGGTGTTCTTAAGTGTAAAATGATGATCATGCAGAGCTTAAATCATGAGAATATATTATAGTTAGCTCTTTAAAAATATGCTATGGATGTGTTCTGTGCCATAAACTAAGCTCTTTTAAATTTTGTTTTAAACATTGGAACCCTGCTTGTTTAAAATAGCTTGATTTTTAGTAAGCATTTCAGGTAACGTTTAAAAAAGTCTAAAATAGATAAAACAACTGTTTTTAATAGACAAAGTGACAGAATAAAATAAATAGTTACAGAAATACCACTCATATTGTGGAGCAGAGGTAAAGAACCAATCCATGACAGAGCCTCTTCCTATGTACATCTGGGAATGTAACGCCCCAGCATATTCCTAATGCCTTCCCAGTCAGTAATCCTTGATGTGTTGTTTCTTACTTTGCTTTAAATATTGAAGAAATAGATATGTAGCCCTGAGCTCCAAGTAGTATTACAAATGTCTGAACAATGATCCATTGAGAGAGAAATACCTGTTTAAGAATGTAGCAAAACTTGTCTCTAATACGCAGATCAAAGAGTCTGTAAACACAAATTAAAGAAAAAAAAAAAAAGAAAGGGTAAAGTGGGTCAGATGCATGACACAATTTTGAGATAAGCTGTTGATAAGCCACTGCTGCAAATATTTGTCTTTGAAACTATTATAAGCAGCTGGCTGACCCAGAAGGGAGCCTGAGGTCACTCTGCAGTTCAGGTCTGAGCAGTGGTATCACAGTTGGTTGTCCTTGGGAGAGTACTGGGTGGGGTGTGCATTCGGTAATGGCAAAAGCTTTTCAACACCTTCCCTAAAATTCAGAGGCAGTTGATAAACTGGAAAATATTTCTGCCTCATTATAGATTGAGCAAGGACAAGTGTAAGAGATGTGCATTCTGGGATTGCAGTGAGATGGAAATTGTAGCGAGAAAATTTCCTTTAACATAGGAGCCAGTGATGGTCACCTTCTTTTTCTCTCCAGTGAGGTGACTCTTCAGCTCACACGTGCTCTCACAGGATCCCACAGCCCACACAGAGTCGTGAGAGCCTTAGAGCTAGAGTTGCCCACAAATGACAAGCAGTGACCATTTATGTGGCAGGTAGCAGCAGGGTGACAGAGAACAGACAAAAATTGCGTGCCAGCCTGATACAGAGGACGCCACAGCAGCTAAATGAAAAAGCAAAAGTCCCATATCTACCTTTGCCTTGAGGCTCCAGCATGACCATTTCAGCCTCTCCATAGGATTAGGATATAATAATTTCTGATTATACTCCTTTTTCTACTTGTTAAAAACAAACTTCAGCTCCTGGCTCATATTCAGTTTCTGAAGTTTAGTTCTTGCAATCTAAATTAGACCTGCCCAGTGTGTTTGTGAGGTTAGTGCTCTTGGAGACTGCAGTGGAAACTTGTTTGGAGAGAACTAGAGGGAGCTGGAACAATGTCAGATTGGGCTGGGAAAAAACTGCTTCATGTAATTGCTCTTCAAGGAGCAATTATAAAAATAACACTTGCTGTCAGCCAATAGAGCAGAGCAGTGAGTGGATAAAAAATACAAAAATCTGCTCTGTGTTCCAGTACCTGAAGATACAGAGCTTTTCTATTAGAAGTTTTCATGGAGCACAGTGGTTTCAAACAGCATCTCTTCTGAAGAGCTCATAGCTATATTTCAAATTTTAATGTTTATGAATTGGAGATTTGTTTTTTAATACTTACAAAATTCATATATTTTTGCGACCCTAGAAAAACTTTAACATGTCAGAAGGTGTGCAGGCTTATAGATCTTGGTCTTTCTCCCCTTCTTACGGTTCTTGGTAGAGAATGTGGTGGGATTCCTCTGCAGAACAAGTGTGTTAAGGCTACCTGCTGAATACCCATTGTCTACTCAGCAGTGTTCTTGCCTCACAAACCATTGAACAGGGCAATTTTCCATGCCTGGAATATTGCTGCAGGCCTCTTGATTAGGAGAAGGAGTCGATGAAGCCTTCTGCAGACATCTGGAAGTACTCTCATGATCACAAGCGTTCAACACCTTCTTCAACCACTCTGGTATCTTCTGGAAAGACAACACAGCTAGGCACACAGTCCAGGAGAGTCCTGCAGAGCACTGGTGGTCAGTTCTTTATACGAGTCATGGAGGAGCCAGCATGGAGAGGTGTGGTGCTACACCTTGTACTAATGAAGAAAGAAGGACTGGTAAGGGGTGTGAAGCCTGGTGCAGCCTTGGCTGCAGTGACTATGGCAAGGTGGAGTTCAAGAACCTGTGTGAACGATACAGGGCAAAAAGTAGGGTCCCAGCCCTTGATTTCGGGAGTGCCAAGTTTGGATCCTCTTCAAGGATCTAATTGGAGGAATCCCATGGGTTAGGGGTCTAGAAGGTATGGGATGGATCCAAGTGGTTAAAGTTTAAGCATCACTGCTCCAAAGATGACCAGGGGACTGGAGCATCTCTTAGGAGGGGACTGAGGAGCTAGGACCCGTTTAGCCTGAGGAAGATGGAGAGGGGATTTCATCAATGTTATATAAATATCTGAAGGGAGGTGTCAAGAAGATGGAGTTGGGCTTCTTGGTGGTGCCTGGCAACAGGCACAAAGTAAAACACAGGAAGTGCCTTCTGAATATGAGGAAAACTTCTTTACTGTGTGAATGGTACATTCTCCTTCTCTGGGCATTTTTGGAACCTTCCTGTGTGCAATCCTGTACAATCAGCTCTAGGTGATCCTGATCTCCTGAGCAGGGAGATTGGAATTGCAGATCTCCAGAGGTCACTTCCAACCCCAGCCATTCTGTGATTCTGTGTGATTTTGGACTAACTCTGTTTATTGTCCTGAGGTTAGATTTGGCAAGTAACATCTGTAACCCACCACCATGAAAAATTATTTCCAATACATTCTTCATTACACTTTTCTTCAATATTTTGCTGTCACTGGAGGATTAAAGTTTTCTGTTGGAGAACTAAAGAAAAAATTGTAATATAAATGGACAGTCAATAGTTTTGCATTAAAACCCCTTGAAGTATGAAGGCATGCAAGTTGTTTTGATTTACACCTGTGTCTGTTTAGCAGTGAGCAAGCAGAAAATACCAGTTCTTTCCTTGCTGGCTTGCTAAAAAGCATGCAGCCCAAACTGACAACAGATTCAAGGATTTAAATGAAAAATTACCCTATCACATTCATATGCAGTGCCTTTAACTTGGATGGACCTTGGGAGACTCCTAATAGTATATCACACAAACTAGCTTAATTTCAGAGTTGAATATCACTAAGTTTAATCTTTTTTAATCAAAAAACTGTGTGCACTGACCCTGTAAAAGGTAAAACGAGGAAACAAAAAAATAATGCAGTGTTCAGTTTAAGCTGCCGTGGAAATTTGAGCAGGCAGCATGTTCTGAGGATTTACTTTTGGATAAAGGCTAATCTACTACCAACTTCTGTGGTTGCTGGGGAGAGGGGCACTTTTGGCACCTCTAAGCAGGATTCTGATGCAGATAGTGTGAAATGCTGGCTGGAAGGAACCCGAGACCCTCTCCTTTAAATGGACAAGGAACCTGATGTGAGTAAATGCCTGTACCTGCAGTTAATATATATAAATACCCACAATTAATTGTGTAATAAATTTGACTACTCTGTCAGCTTCTATCTTTTGCTATGGACCATTAACAAAGAATTCAGAGTCTGGTGGCACAAATAACAGAAGCTTGTGTCTACAAAATTTATTTCTGTTGTTATCATCAAAAAGCAAAATTATAGAGAGGCAGTTTCTGATTGGTTGGCTAGAAGTGTGTGCTTGAGAAACATCACTGTATTTTTGAGGGGTTAGATGTCCTTGATAGAAATTTTTAGTCTGCTTGTTCAGAATAAAATATTCATGTTTCCGTATGAGGAGCAAGCAGAGCATTTGTAGCAGCCAGCAACCTTAATATTTCAAAGTATAGAAAATAAGTGGCAAATGAACTCAGGAAGGTAGTAGCATCTCGGTGAAAGTCCCAGCTGCTCAGTATTGCCTTTTCCCATCAGCCAGCAAGAGGAAGCATGTCATGGGGACACTGGTGCTCCATGTCAGCAAGCATGGGCAGGGCAGGAAGTGTAGCCATAGCAGGAAAAGAGCCCAAGAGGAGAAAAATCCCTATAGGCACAGCCATGGACTTTGTGTGCCATTTCTGCCCCACAGCAGGAGCCGTGCCAGGCACTGCCCGTGGGTCACACAGGAGCTGAGCACCCGTGGCCTCCATGGGAGGGCCTGGCTGCCAGTGGGTGCCCAGCTTTTTCCAACTGCCCTGTTCAGCACTGGCATGTTTTAAACAAACATTTCCCATAACAGACCAGAGCTGTGAACCCAGATTGAATTTCAGCTTGGTTGTGCCCCTTCTCTATCTGCTTCTCCCCAGGCTCGTGACTGGTGGCTTGGACAAGCTGGTGGCTTTTCACATACGTGCCACAGCAGCACTGTCCCCAGAGCTGCCGGATCCTGGCATGCCTGGAGGTTTTGCCCATGAGGAGCGGTCTGAAGTGCAGCTGCTGTGCATTCTCCGGGTCCATGGTCCAGTCCAGTCATCTGTGCTCCACACCACTGCACCAGGCAGAGCCAGGGCTGCTGGCTGAGGAAGGACCATGCAGGAGTGGGTGGGATGGGCAGTGGGACTGAGTGAATTGGGAGCATGCAGGACCAGGGGGAGAACTCTGCTTTGGAGCTCAGAAAGGGTACCAAGGGTGTGCCCAGACATCCATCTTGGGCACATCCCAAGTGCTGTGCTTTCTCGATGGAAAATAAAAGCAGCGAGGCCAGTGATGGAGGGAAGGCCAGAATTAAAAAAAGGGCACAATAACAGAGAAAAAAGTAGAGGAAAGAGAATGACAAATGCTTCTGGTTGATTGAAACTGTCCATATACAGAGACTCAATCTCCCTTTTTCATCAAGCATAGGAGAAAAAAAACTATTTGATGTGTCTTGTGACCAAGTCTGAAACTTGTAGGAAGGGAAAGTAGCGGGAGCTCATTCAGACAAAGCAGAGGTCACTTCAGAGAAGAAAGGGTTTGTTTGAAAACAGTTGTCTTTGATTAGTAAGAATTACCATTCCAAATGATTTGATTTTTTTCATTAGTTTTTGACCTGTCATTTTTCAACTATGTATGTATGTGTCTTTATACATATAAAAATAAATCAGAAAAAAGAGACTATTCATTTGTGCTGTTTGCTTATATGCAACTTAATACTTTTTGTCATGCTGTTGTAGCTTGGGAGCCAATCCATAGACATGGCTTTCCAGAAGCAACAGTTGCCCCTGGAGAACTGTCACAGAGGCTGCACCTCACTAGCCAGTAGACATTGCTAATCTAAGTGTATTTTCAGGAAAACAATTTGAGATTTCCTATTCTGTCTGCGGCAAATGGAGTTTTGTTCTAATCCCAATGCTTGTTTGAGGTTTGTTTGTGAACATCTGGGAGCTCCAGGAATGGGAGAATTGGCGCCCATGCTTAAAACCTGCTGATACCTGCTGTTTGTTTAGGCATTGTCTGAATTGTCTGAGTGTGTGAACTTGGTGCTCTTTACTTCATAAAAGTGGCAGAGTGAAGCACATAATGATGTACACATAGAATTTGAACTTCAGTGCTAAGACCGTGTTAATTTTTTGCACAAAAAATCATTTGCTCAAGTGGTGTGCTGGGATCTTTTGTTGTGTTTATGTTCCAGTTACAGTGATTATCTGAATTGTTGTCGTTAGGGCTAATATTAAGTATAATTTTCCTGGTGGAAATGTTTTACTGGACAGGGTACTTAAGAACTTTTAATTTCCCCTGCTGTTAAAATCTTACATGTGTGAAAACCCATAACTAGTTTTAGGATAGCAGTGTTAACCAGCAGTGCTTCTGAAAAATGCAACAACTAGCAACCTGTCTCTGGTGTACTAATGTTCTGAGTTGAAACAGATATGCGTAGTAAACTTCAAATACAACAAGCACTTAGTGTTTTTAAAGTTTTTTTTTTTTGTTTATGTGGAGATGTTGACATCTGGAAGAGCGAAATTCATTTAACTGACAATGTGTGTCTTCTGTCTCAGATTACAGAAGTTTGTGGAGCCAAGCGTGTGGGTTATTTTGGTCCTGCTCAGTTTTATATTGCTTTGAAGTTAATTGCGGCAGCACAGTCAGGGTTCCCAGTACGGATTGAGAGCATTAAGAATGGTAAGTAGCAAATTTTGCTTGCAGTGCTATGCACTTGTTTCTTTCTTTAATGCTTGTCACCTCTCCATGATGGTACACTCTTCCTTCTTATGCTTCTCTGAACAATTTTAAGGAGCAGAGAAAGAGTGGAAGGTAATGTTACATGCTCCAGGTGAGTGGTGGAAAATTGCAGGGAATTACAGATATGGGAGATCTGAGATGACATCTCCCTCTGGAAAAGGCATGACAGAGGAGCAGCAGGAATGACAGATGATCAGTGTGGGAGATGCATTTCTCTCTCACCTTCAGCCTCTAATCTTGACAGCTGTCCAGAGTGAGAGTTGATAGCTGCTTAGGGTGGAGGCACGTTGTGGGGGACACGGGCTGGTCAGGGAGTCCCTCTGTGCAGAGCAGATTGTAACGCTCATCTGCTTTCGCAAATAAGCCTGCCAAAATAAATGGGTAGTGAAGATAAAATCACAGTGCTTACTGTGAATAGGTGTGAAAATGTATATTAGATGTATTTTAAAACAGCTTTATTCTTCTCAATGAATTGACAGTAATATTAAATGTACCATTTTTGGTGGAGAAGAAAGCTTCTTGAAGGAGTCTTATCTAGCTCAAGCAATAAAGAGAAAGCAGGTCCCTTTCAGCTGTGAAACCTTGATAGCAACTTGGAAGGAACTCAGTGTTCTTGTTTCAGTGATGCACACTCTGCCTCAGCAGGGCTCGGACTTCAAAACACAGGGCTTGGGCTTCAAAACATGGCTTTTTGCTTGAGCTGGAACAGGTTGGAACCCTTAGCTCCCATATCCTGGGTGTGCCTTCAAGCCATGCCCTGAGGCTGTGGTTGCACCTTCCCACTGGAGGAGCAATGCAACCAGCTGCAATATAAGAGAGAGGGCTGGAAAGGCAGCACCTACCCACAGCTCTGCAATCAGGTCACTGCTCCCACCACAGCTTCTGCTCTGCTGTCTCTGATAAGGGCAATGAAATGTCAAATTCATGTGCGTTGCAAGGCACAGGGAGGGGGTTTCCAGGCCTGCCCCATCCCAGGGAGGGAAGGCCAGAATGGCAAGCATGTGATGGCCTGTGTGAGCTGAGCTCCCGTTGTGCAGAGCTCCTGGCCAAGTGCAGGGGGTCAGATGCAGCTGGCACAGTTTGGTTCAGTGCCTTGCTGGAACACGAGTTTGAACCAAGGGTGAAGAGGAGTGGCCTGGATTTGCCTGTCAGTTTTCCTTACAAACAGCTTGTGCACTTTCTCTTGCATTGCAGTCCTTTTTAAAGATGTTAATTAAAAAGAAAAAAAAACACAAAAAACCCAACCAACCAAACAAAAAAAACCAAAAAAAAAAAACCCCAAACAACAAAGAACTCTCAACAAACTAATTAGAAACCTGTACTGTGATTTACTCCATATGTTTTACAAGTCCAGCATATATAAATAATACACAAATTTGAGTGAAAACAGGTACTTGCAGTCCTTGTATTGATATCCTGCTTACTTACTGTTTCAGTAAAATTTCAATAAAACTTCTTCCAGTGCTAATTACATTTTCTCTTGAAAATATGTGTGCCTTTAGAGTGGAGTGAGCAACATGTACAAAATTCCAATTATTTATTTTTCTCATGGTTGTAACTGTTGGTGTAAAAGATTACAGAGGTGATGGATGAATGGCTTTGCTTGGTGTTGAGCATTCTGTTAATTTTAATTATATTGATCTTTTAGGGTGACTGTGCACAAAAATAAATGGTGTTTCTGCAAAATAATTGGGAATTGTTTTTTAAAGAGTGACAAAGTGCCAGTCTCTTGCTCAGCACAGCAGATGCAACATGGGACTTTTTGACACAAGTGTCTCTCTAGGCCTTCTTGTGATCTCTGAACCCTACCATTTTTGATCTGTTCCTTTTGTGATGGCAGCATTAAGGATACTGTGATCCTGACTGATTAATTTATCCATCCCACAGTTTCTGTGGGAAATATTCTGTTCATTACAGGCAAGGTTTTGAAGGCAGGAAATGAGTTTGCTGCTTGCTTTAATAACATGCACAAGGCTTATTTCTTTCTTTTTGCATGGAGAGATTATATATTAAGCTAGTGAATGTAGCTTTGTGTAACAGTCACATTTTTATTAAGACACAAAATAATCAAAGGAGTCCTACACTTAAAAATGTTATAAAATATAACTAGCAGTGTTTTATAGATAAACTTTTCATTGGTTTTACAAGATGATACTGCTAAAAGTGCTTCTTATGTTCTGTAGTCTCAGTTGAATTTTCTCTCTTTTAATACAGAATTACCTCTACCACGATTTATGGCGATGAAAAATGACACTGAAGTACGTTATGGGACTCCAGCAGAATTCCATGGAGTTAAATTTCAGGTTCCACATGCAACTTTGGAAAAAAATTCCTACAAAAGAACAGATGAAGGGGACAAACAGGTAACAGCCTTGTCTCCTTCAGGCCAACATGTCATTATGGATCCTCCTTTTGGGTCTAGTCCTGTAAATGATTACAGTCACAGGGGCTTACTCAATTTTCCAACACTAGACAGGAGATGAACTCCTGATGTGCAAATAATCCCCATCGTGCCTGTGTTTTGGTTTTGATGCATCCCAGTTGCTTCCCTGAAAAAAATTCTCTCTATGAGCTTGTATAAAGCTGTCAGCCCTGTAATATTCTGTGTAAGTTCTTTCAGTGTTTTCCTCCTACTTAATTCAGCACTGTTTCTTGGAGAGGAAGTGGAAGAAGCAGCAAATAGAAATCTGTCTGTGAAAGAGAACAGGAAAATGAGTGATTTCCCCTGGCCAGTATGGTAGTGGAGTAATGGTCCTCAGTCACTCTAGAAATACTCAATTGGAGACAAGGTATTCAATCATGAGCCACTATTTTTGGGTGGGGTAGGGGCCCCAAGTTTTCTTTCATTTTTATCTCCTCAAGGAATAGTCCAGCAGACATCTGCTTTTCTTTTTTCCTGAGTGAAACAGGCCAGTTTAATGCTGCATCCAAGGGACATTCATATTACCTTTATTTAGGAGAGTAGAGAGCAGTTGTTCAGATACAAGAAGCTTCACAGTGCTGCGTAATTTTCATAAGAACTGATTTGCATAATTTTCCTCAGGCTTGATACCTTCTCCTCTGGTACTGTATCAGGTCATGCTGTAAGTGCCTGGTGGAAGCACTTTTATCTTCCCAAAACATGTGCCCACGTTTATCCCAGGGTGCGTTGGCGTCAGTAACGGTGTTCCCAGCCCGAGGTCAACCAGCAGGAGTGAGCTGATGACAAGATACACAGGTGGAATAACAGGATCAGGAAGAAGAGCATCTATGCCTGTCCTCTGTGTACTGATACCCAAGCAGAACACTGCCCTCAAACCCCTGGCTCCATCTGGATAATCTGTGTTGTGTCATATTTTCCTCTTTATTCAGGAAAACCTTTCAGGCTTACATCCTTTTCTCAAGCAATCTCAGTAAATGAAAGGAAAGAGGAAGCTTTGGGATAGTTACCCACTGATACTTACAAATCCACAGTGTTTAAAATACTGATCCAGAGATGTGTTTTAATTTTTTGTACATTTTTTTTAATATGAAAAATGATCTCCCACAAAGGACGCGTTCACACTGTATGTAAATTCAAAGCTATCCATTCACATTGAGTCTTCTACATATACTCCTTCAGGCATCTTTGGAAGTCAAAATACATTGAGCTGACCATTGTAAGGCTTTGTTATAGCACTGCCATGCTTTATCCCTCGAAGGCTCAGTACCAAGTCCTGTCTTGTCCATTTTAAACCTTTTTTTTTTGCAAATAAAGAACCTGAGGATGCTGCAGGTTTTATTTTCTCTTGTTTGTCCATTATATTGTGTACACTTGGACCACTTTGCAGCATTACTTGGTTGTTTCTTACAATTTTGGTCTCAGAATTGTGTTCTGTGTTGGTGTGTTTTTGAAATAGGAACCCAAGTCTCCTCCGATGTCTCCAGTTTGCTCACCTCCTGCTTCTCCATCTACTTACCAGAGAATACCCCTAAATTATGGATATGGTAAAGCAAGAAGTGGGATGGAACAGCAGCATGGAGGTAGGATAAAAATGGCAATTGTATTCAAATTTTTTTCTTTTTTTTTCCCTTATCAGATGTATCCAAATTCTAAATGCTAGTGACAATCAGCCTAATGATGTTAAAATTCAATTAGACTCATGTTTTGAAAAATTATTTGATCAATATATTTTGACTGTTCAATCCTGTCTTCCTATTCGCTTTCTATTAAATTAGATTTATGTCTGACTGCTCACAAATGCTAATACCTAATCTCTGACAAGGCTCTGCAATATACCCCAGTGGCAGAGAGCCTGCAAGGATTGTCAGAGTGCATGATGGTTTTGGTTTCATTAGAGGGCAAGAAAAGTCTGCTCCCAATTTCAGTAGATGTATATTAATTTCCAGATTGGAAGTGAGCCATCCTTTGCAGGAGCAGATAATATCATCTCTGGTTTTGTAACAGAAATAATAATAGGATGAGAGTATAGAGGCAGTCCCACAGTATAACTTCAGCAATTCAGACAAAAAAGTAGGCACTGCATAGATTATTCTGTCTCTCATTTTGGTGCCATTAGAGTAGGTGGGAGAACATTCAGATTTTAGTAAGAGGCTAATGGGGCAGAAGCCAGTTTAACTATGGCTTTACAGGTTCCTCTTCATGTTAAAGCACACGTGCTCTCATAATTGCAACGTGTGGTGACCAAGTGAGTGGCAGTAGGAGGCATTGGTGTATACCATCATCCCTACTGCTTTACATTAGTGTGTTTGTAACGAGTGAAGATTGAAGCATGCTAGTCCTTCACCTTTTGTCCTTATTTACAAATGAGTGACAAAAGAACTATTCAACATGTTGAAACTCAGTACAGCTGTGATAAGAATGTGTTTGGCACTATAAAGTGGCCTCCACCTGAAAATTTTACCACTGCTGAGTCACAGGCATTCCCCTGCTGTGTAGGTAAACTGCAGCTTGTTCGGAGGTGGGATTAACTCTGAGAGAAGCACACTAGTGCAGTTGCTTTCTGGTACAGTGTATGTTCTACCCCAGTGAAGAAGAGTGGCAGAGAGCCCGTGCTGTGGAGAGCTGGGCAGGGATTGCCTGTCAGGACTGGCTAACTGTGTACCTGTTGAGTGCTCTGCTCTTTCCTGGCACTCTGTCCCAGATCTGTCAGTGCTATGACAGAGTATTTTGGGTGCTGGGGTTTTTTTTCCTTCTGAATTTGGTTGCAAATATAACTTCTGTGAAATTTCTCATGGACTCAGCAGCTACAGGAAGTGATCAGGGACAGCAGCATCCAGTCCAGCTGTCAACATCCTGCAAAATTAATTATTTAACTGCTCGAATTTCCAAGGTAATAATAAAATCTTAGGGGTGCAAAACAGTGGCTATTTTTCAGAAAGCAATTTTTCCTATTTTCAAGAAAAGGAATTGCTCCTATTTTAATCCCACTAGGGATACTTCAGTCAAATGTATTCTCAATGGCAGTGAGCAGTTAACATTTTGTGCCCCATGCCATACCAAATGCCAGGCTTAATGCAAGACCTGCTGGTTGTTTCTGGCCTTTAAGATCAAGACCCTTTCAGTTTCCTGAAGAGCACTCCAAAGGGCAGCTGTGTGTAGTGCATGTGGAGTAGGTGCTTGTGCCCCTGCCCTGGGCTGGGCTGAGCTGTACTGCAGATCTGACCCTGAAACTGGACAGGGTGTCTTCAGGGGCAGCCCTTTGCACTGCAACCATGACTGTGTACATTTTATAGTTCTGAAAGTTTTTCATGCTAGCAAGCATATAGCCATGAGGCTTCGTGCTTAAATCTCCCCTCTGAGGGCATCTAAATGTTTCTCACCTTTCACCTTCCTTACTTTTATTTTTATTTTATTTTTTTTTAAATCTGAAATTAGCAATGACTTGTACAGGAATAAAAATAGATAATAATACAGGATAAGACCCCTTAGGAAAACAAGGGGGTTAGGGGCATAATTCTTAAGCTCTTCCTAAGATCAAAAGTTTTAAGATTTCTTGGACTCTTTTTTCCTCATAAGTCTTTAAGGTTCTGACCTATCTAATGTAGACTTTATAATGGTAAATTTTAAATAGGCTGGCAGCAGTTCTCAGCTGTGTAAGGGTTTGCAAGTGACTTGCCTTTTTGTTTGCATGCTTGCCCTATTTTTAAAACATTGTTCCTAAATATGTTGTTGTGTCACTGCTTGCTATATTTGCTGCAGTGGAGCCTAAGTGACTTATTTTAGCAAAAGAAGGAGAAATTGTAACTTTTCTTCACTAACTTGACTCCAAAAAGCACAAAGTGGAGAGTTGTGTATTTTGATTTTCAACAGATATTAGGGAAGGGAGAGGAAGAGTGTGTGGAGAAGTAATGGTTTGCTATTTAACAGCATTGTCAAAGCATATTTTTTATAGACCAAATGAATTATTTCTTCTTACTTAAAATAATTCTTGTGCTAAATGTGGCTATAAGTATATAAAATGTATAAATGCATGGACAGGCTATGTAAATGTTTATTTAAACATGATGAACAGTGATTTCTGTTGTCTAGCAGTATGTAACTGACAGTGTCTCAGTAACATCTGAAGAAGAATGGTGCAATGGGAAGACAAGTATGTGGCTGGAATTTTGTTGCATAAGACAAAATGGACTTTGATACTGTGATAGTGGGTTCACTTGGTAGATGCTTGACCAAATGGACTTTGATGCTCAGATACAATGTTCACAAGCTACCTTCTTGATCTTGTGGTGTTTAATTATTTCCTTTAGCTTAGCAGCATTTTTTTACTATCCTGACATTTATATATTTAATTTTAAATGTCTGTTGTAGCTCCTTATGAAGTCAGGCACTCTACTCACCAGCAAGATGGACCATCTTCAGGGAATTATGGAGCCAAATCTTCACTCACCTGTTCAACTCCTAATCGGGTAATGAATTGCACATTTTTCTTTAGTAGTACTACTAACAAAACAATAGAGAAATTTTTAAAAAAGGCAGAAAATTCTCACTTTGAAAGTGAAAAGTGTTCTCCATGGTGTTTTTAGACTAGAGACTGAAGTGTACTTTTTTTTTGGTATATGAGGAAAAAAAGCTGGTGGGATGGAGAAATTACAATAAGCAATCAAATTAATTAAATTGCTAAAGGTAAGTCGAAGTAAAACATTTTCATTGAAAGTACATGAGATTTCACAGAGATTCCTTCTTGATTTAGATTGCTATCTGTAAAACATGCACAGTATTTATGGCTAACATTCTACACATTTTGGTTTTTCACCAAAAAAACCAAAAAAACCCCAACAAGTTGGTTAAATTGCACCTTAAACAGAACATATTAATTTCTGGGCATGTTTGTTTTTATGAAAATGGGTCTTATATTTTCCTGCTGGTTCTAAAAGCAGATCTTTCCTGTGTTCCAGTATGCCTGCTGTGCGTTATTATGCAAACAATTAGTTTGCCCTAAGGAAGGGGCAAAGCTCTCTTAAGCGAGAGACTTTCCTAAATAAGAAAGACTCAGAGACTCTACCTTTTCCAGAGTGCTTAGCATGTCACACCCACAATAAAATGTCACCTCAGCCTCCAAAAGAGATCTACAGGTACTGTCACATAATTTGTGCTAACTTGAAATGAAATTGGGTGCATTTGTGTAGCACTTTGAAATGAAAATTAATTTATGGCTTTATGATGTTGCCTGTTTCAGGGATCTTTTGATGTATTTCAGGACTGGTGTTTTGCATTTGATTCTTGGGAATTAGACAGTTATGTCAGAGAAAGGGTTTCACAGCTGATTGTTGTTCATTCTTGCCCTGTCTTTTTAAGGCTGTTATTATGCAGGCTTAAATATTGAATACCCATTTATTCCATTTTAACAAAGACACCAGCTGTACTGGCAACCCTCTTGTAGATACCTTCATCAAATCTGCAAAACGTACAGGCCACCCTTAAAAAAGTTAATCAGAGAGCAAAGATGGAGCAAAGAAATAATTGGGTTGAATATCCTTCTCCTCCAGAATATTCCTTTACCCAAAAGTAGATTTTTCCTTAAACCTTGGGAAGTGATTGAAGTTTGAGGGGGTCTCTAGGGGCTTGTGTGTCTCCCAGGCTTAGCAAATTGAGTGCTGAGTTACTGGCGTGAGCAGAGGGTCCAGAAGTGGAATATTTCCATAGTTACAGCACCATTCCTAGATTAAATAGGTAGTTTCATAGAGAAGATAAATTTTCATGCACAAAGCTGCATAAATGCAGCTTTAGGGCCTTTACTGGTTCCATCCATTTGAGGTGTACAGTGTGCAGTTCAGGGCTGTAATGCACAGCAGAATAAAAGGACCCTCAAAATGAATCTAGGGTTAATAAAACATGACTGGGATTTTTAGTGGTCAGCAGTAGCCAGATTTCCTTTGACCATTGGTCATGTAAAGCTTCCTTTAATTGCAGGGGTAAAGAGACCTAATAATAGTCTGAGTTTTAAGAGGCAAGCAGTGGGATGGTCATCAGTGTGGCCATTGCTACTTCTTGTCTTCTGAAAATTTGTCTGTGCTGCATAGAAGAGTGTGAGTCTGGTTTCTTGAGGTTCCCAGTGCCCTTGTGGTGCCCTCCCTGTGGCTGGTGCCAGTGTCCCTCCCTTCAGTCTCTTTCAGTGGAGCGGGAGCAGCAGGACAGCAGCACCCAGTACTCAGATGACCCTTGGAGGATAACAGAGGAGCAGCGAGATTACTACATTAACCAGTTCAGGTCCCTGCAGCCTGACCTCAATGCCTTCATTTCAGGTAATTTTTACCAAACACTGTGCACAATGAATAGGGGGACCAGGCTGGGAGGTGAAAAGTGTTAAGTCAATAAATTCTTATTTGTCTCTGGCAATGCATTTGTAAGAGTTGATCATGTTTTCTTTTTAAAGGCAGACTATTCAAATCAATAATGTGAGCCTTAAATTTTCTCCTAAATATCCTGATTTAGAAAAATAATTACATCTAAGGGAGAAGTGTTGGCAATTTGGTAAAATCTAAAATGAGCTCTCTGCATTTGATGGGCTGTATTTGTGGACCACACCTGCAGTGTATATTGAGTTGAAAAACCCCTGAGGGTTGTGCTGGCTTATCCAGTAGAACTGTGGCAGTCTCCATGTGATGACAGTGAAGCATGCAGGTAACTGCCCTGGGCAGTCAAGCCTGAGGGTTAATGGTTCTGGGGGACTGAAATTTTGACCTCTAGGTAATTAGGAAACAATCCTGGAGAGCACACACATGATAGAAGTATTGTTGTGAGCATACTGAGATGGCTCTGATCGTACTCAGATTTCCATCCTGAATAGAAGGTGCCGGCTGCTTGTGAGAGGAGACAACCATGTACAGATAGTTAGTCTGGCAAGGAATATGTCACAGGTTTTAAACTGAGGCAGTTGTAATGAGCCCTGCTGTGTCACTGGGGTTCAGGAGGCTTTGATCCAGCTAAAAGTTTAAAGAAATGACCTTCTGCTAGCTGAAATTATTGCTTCAGCAGTTCTTCACCTCAGTTAAGTCTCCTTCATGCAGTTTGCTTCAAAGAACAAATGGTTGTTCAGTGTTGGTTCTTTCCCCAGTGGTTGCCCAAGGGGAAGAGGATTATTGTCCCAGAAGTCTGTGCTTTGTTTCCTTATGATTTGTAAGCTTGTACCCAGGAAGAGCTTCCAGGGTGCCCCTGACAGCCTGTGCATAAGAGATGGTGAAGAAGTGTGTTTGTTAACTAGAAGTATGAGAAGGGCTGCTGTGGCAGGGTGAGTGAGGATACCTGCAGCAGGACAGTGCTAGCTGAATCTTCGGCAGTTTCTTTCTTCTTTTCTTTTTTTTTTTCCTCTGTAAAATTTTCACTGCAGGGAAAAGTCATGGTTGAAGCTGCACACTGGGAGAGCAGTGCAGATGTCAAAGCACTGTACTGCTGTGCACATGACTTCTGGGTAAATCAAGGCTGTTTGTGTCTGTTATTTCATCATTGGAGACATACTTGTTATGCAGGTTAGAGTTACTAGTGCTAAAGTAGGTTTCCCTTTATTTCTTTTTCCCATATGGAGGGAATGGAGAAATGAGGTCAACAGCTCTGTCTGGCTTTCTCTTGTCATTTACTCAGAAGGAGACAAATGGTCCAGCATCTATAGTAGCATCGATTCATCTGAGCATCTCTCGGACATAAATTAACTGTCTGCTTCTGGCATGGCAGACCTGGTAAAAGGGAAGAATTTGGAGAATTAATTCCCAGTGGTTGATGAGGCATGCTTTCCCAACAGGTTCCGTAGCAAAGAATTTCTTCACAAAATCCAAGCTGCCCATCCTGGAACTTTCTCACATCTGGTGAGTACTGTAATATTGTTGGGGATGCCTATCACACTTTTTTTTTAAAAGACTCTTAATTCAAGAGCTCTTGTTAAATTTTCAAAGTGTCTTCAATTATATTTATTGCTCTTATCTCCAGAATCACTTTAAGGCCCAAGCAGCAGGGTGGTCATTGGTCTTCCTGACACACTTGTTTTCTAGAGAGATGCTCACCTACTCAGCAGGACTGGGAAGGTTTGAACCCCAGCGTAGCTGAGAGCTGTTCTTAAGTGTATTGTAAGCAGCATCATTAGCTCAAAGAACTGGCATTTTTCATGAAATGACACAGAGGAGAAGCACCTCTGGAATGTTTTAGACGTGTTGTTGGTTTTATGTTTCTGTCTCCGTTCTGTCAGAGGAGACCTAATTAAACAACTACATAATTCATTAGTGCTTTTCTAATGAAGCAGTGCTCTTATTTTTAATGAGCTTATTGCGAAACAATTGTGGATGGAACTGTACGTGATAGAATTTGACAAGGATTCTATTACATTTTCATCAGCAACACGGTGCTTTGTAATTTGTTGACATCTTTGCTTGTCTGATAGGAGGAACAAACAGTTTTAAACATGGATCAGAAATGCTGATAGTGATTTTGTTTTTATATATGCTTTTATGAAGAGAGATGAGAAGAAAAGCTTGCAAGAGCCTAAACATCTGTCAGGGTCAAAGGATATGTCTGGAATCTTTTCAAAGCGGATTGTCAGTTGTGAAAATAAAAAAAAAAAGCCCAACTGAAGAAACATAGTGCTGGGGGAAGTGAATATTGGAATTTAAATTTAAGATTACTTAAAAAGAATGGATTAACCTAATATGTTAGCAAATCAGATTTTATTTCTATTGCTGACACAAGTTGTTCTCTGTGTGGAATTTCAAGCAAAGTATTCCTTTCTAGTAGATGCTTGTAATTTTGTGGCAATGTGATTTATCAGGTTGTGTTGCTGTGTTAGACACATGGGATGTTTCAATCCTTGTCACTATAACCTCAATAGTTTGAGAAATGTTTGTTACTTTCAAAGAGTAAGAAATTATATGTTTGTTTCAGACCATGTGCCCAAGATAAAATACTACTCAATTTTTGCAAAGAGTTAATTTATAAAATTGAGTTCTTCAATTTCTGAAGTTTAATTTTAGTGTTTGTGAAGTGTGCTAGAATTAGAGAGAACCACCTAGTGAGAAGTTAACAGCAATATTTAAACTTGTCAAGAGCATTAATTTTGCCCTTTTTTAAAGGTTAGTCAGTGGTGCTAAGTAACCATTGCTAAAGTCCATATTTAACTTCTTCTGCTTGAACTGTTTTAAGATCCTGCATGGATTAGCCATAGTGCTTCCTAATATTGGAAGGTTAATTCCACCTTGGAACAATGTGCAATTAATTCCTGCTCAGATGGCCAACTACATCCTGGGCTGCATCAAAAGGGGTGTGACCAGCAAGGGAAAGATTCTGCACCTCTGCTCTGCTCTGGCAAGGACCCCATCTGGAGTGTTGCATCCAGCTCTGGGCTCCCCAGCATGAGAAAAGCATGGAGCTGTTGGAACAAGTCCAGGGAAGGTCCACTAAGTTGATCACAGAGCTGGAGCACCTCTCCTGTGAAAACAGGCTGAGAGGCTTTGGGCTGTTCAGCCTGAAGAAACGGGTCTGGAACATCTTCTAGCCGCTTTCCAGTTCCTAGCAGGGTCCACAGGAGAGCTGGAGAGGGACTTTTCACAAGGACAGGTAGTGATAGGACAAGGGGAAATGGCTGTGAGCTAAAGGAGGGCAGGTTTAGATTAGATATTAGGAAGGACTTCTTTACTATAAGGGTCATGAGATCTTAGAACAGATTGCCTAAAGGTTGTGGACTTCCCATCCCTGGAAGTGTTCATGGCCAGGCTGGATGGGGCTTTGCATAACCTGGTCTAGTGGAAGGTTCCCTGCCCATGGCAGGGGAGTTGGAATTAGACCTGGACTGATCTAATGGAATTAGTTGGAATGTTCTTTGAGGTCTCTTCTAACCCAAACCCCCCTATGATTCTGTAGTATAGATTATGTGTTTTGCATTCTAATATACACTTACCATCATATTCAATGGCATGATGTAATAAAGAAATGTACTTTACTGAAAAAGAAAACAGTGGCTGGTCAGTTTTAGAAAATCAGCTTACTTCATCTGCCCCGAGACAAATGTGCAGGTCAGGATCAAGAGTACATGACAGAGATGCTTGTCTTGTGTTAAAATAGCCCTTCTCAGAGTTGCATTTTTCTCTCCCACGTGATGGCACACATATGTTTCTCTGAGGTAACACCTTGGAAAACGTGTGCCTGTTTTATCCCCAGGGAGCTGAGTGATGTGGATTGTGATGGGGCGCTGACACTCCCGGAGTTCTGTGCCGCTTTCCACCTTGTGGTTGCAAGGAAGAATGGTTACCAGCTGCCTGAGACACTGCCAGAGACACTGCTGCCCGAGTACCTTCAAGCAGGTAAAGCTCCTGGGGCAAGCCATGTCCCTGCAGCCATCTCAGAAATCCAACATGTGTGTAAGGCAGGTTCACCTTCCATCCATGGGCTCCTATGCTGTGTAATGATTCTCCAGCTGCATTTTAGGCCTGTGTTTTTAATTATGCTTGTGAGGTAATTGCTGAAGAAGTAATATATCAAAGCATAAAGCTAGGGATGCAAAGTGGAACAGTTACCTGCCTCTTAATGTCTGCCCCTTTGCTCCGTTGTGCTTCAGGTGTCAGGACAGATAAAGAGGCAGCTGAGTGCCTGTAAAGCAAAGGGAATCCAGCAGTGGCTTTAAACTGAAAGTGGACAGATTTATGGTAGATTTTAGAAAGAGATTGTTTACTGTGAGGGCAGTGGGTCACTGGAACAGGTTGCCCAGAGCAGCTGTGGATGCTCCACCCCTGAAAGTGTTCAAAGCCAGGTTGGATAAGGCCTAGAGCAACCTGGTCTAGTGGAAGGTGTCCCTGCCCATGGTAGGGGAGATTGGAACTAGGTAGTCTTTAAAATCTCTCCCAATTCAAACCATTCTGTGAATCTACGATATAGCTTTCAATTATTTTGATGATTTTTCCTCGAAGTATCTATATCTGGAAGATTTGTCAGAAAATTATACTGGACTGCATTAGAACTTAATGTGCTAGTGTATTTTTTTAGGGGGAGATACTGGTTATATCAAATGTTGAATTTTTTCGTAATTTATTTTATGTAATCCACAAGTTCTGTGGGTAGTTTGCATTAACGACAGGATGACAACAATTTGTGTAGCACAAGGATGAATTAATCCAAAATATAACATACTTCAGTAACAATGTGCAGTAAAAGACTTGCCCTTTCATTTGTTCTCTTCAGTTACGTCTCTTTTAATTATAAATTAATGTTGAAATATATACTGTTACATCTAAAAATGTGCATGACTCTCGAGGGCAAGGAGGATTAATCACAGATGATAATTACAGTGCTAAGGGATAACATTTAAGACCTAATAAAACCTCCATTAAATTTGATGACACTGAATATATTAAAAGGCAGGAAAAGAACAAATCAAGCTGCAGTTAGGAAAATTAAATGTTGACCCCGTATCAGATTTGTGAAATAATTTCTGGTGGAGTCATGTTCCCTGTAATCCACTATATTCATATCCAAAGCAATAAGCTCTTGGAAAACATGCACTTCCAAATCATCATCATTTTTAGTCTCTCTGATTACGTTTCCCTGTCGTAATTACAACTACCCTTTTCCCTCCAGGACCACCACTTTGTTCACTACTTTCATGCTCTCATAATACTCTCACAATAAATTGGCTTGTAAACTCATCCATGCAGGTTCTTTTTGATGTATCTTCACATTGAACCTTTTTGGATAAAACTGCAGTGGCAGGGAATCATTATGTCAATGGGAGAAATAGCATGGTAAGCTGCAGTTGTTCCCTGGGAGTCCTCTTTTTTCCCTACTTGTTCCTTTCAGCACTTAGTTCTACCATTTTCTTAGATGATTATTGTTCTATGCTGTTACATGAGACTAAGCATTTCAAGCAAATCTCCATGGAAGAGGTGAAAGGACTAATTGTTTCTTGTAGATCCTTTAAATGCCCCAGCTAGTGAACGAATTCTGTTTAATCTGAGGGTCTGAAAATATCTTGTGCTCATTCTGCTATCTGGTCAGGATTCATAAATCTGTCTTTTGAAAGACTTACATTAATGAAAAGCAGAACACGTCAATGCACTGTGAAACTGTGAATCACAGAAAAGCATAGAGCCCTGGTTGTATTACTTCTGAAATAAAAGCATTGACAAGGGTGGAAGTTCCTCATACATTTACATAATATGTTGAAAGCAGTTTTCAGGAGAAATCTTGTGTATTCATGTTTTCATAATTTGATTTCTGTAAAATTTAGGTATTTTTTTCAATTTTTTTGGCTTCTTAGGACTCCAAAGAAGAATACCATTTTTCATTAGGTTGCTGCATGAGTTTTAGAATGACGCATAATTTGGTTCAGTTGAAGTATTTGCATCTGATAGGAGTGCTGTTAAAGTTTCAAATAAAATTACTTGGAGCAAAAAAAGCATTTAAGAATGCATTAATCTTGCTAGCTTTATGGCTTGTACCATAAACTACAAGCACAACTGGTCCAAATGCTATCCTGGCGCAGCTCCATTGATAATTTGACCCACCACCTTCTTTTTTGGAAACTTTTTATTAAAACTAATTTGCAAAATCTCAAAAGCTATTTGCCTTGTGTGTAACCCACTGTACTGTAAATTAAGACAGATTTTCAAGAGCTTAATTTATTGAGATAAAATAAATGCTAGCCAAAAACTAGAAATGGGGTTTTTCTGCCTTTTAATATATATTGATCTTTAAAAAAAATATGTTTTCCAGCTCGTAAGATAGATTTATCTCAGAGGAGCTAATCCCAGAGTGATACCAGCAGAAGGACCTGAGCTTGTGGGATAGAAATTAGCTTGTTGTGAAGATTCCTTTGAGAAGTTGATTGTGATTTTTTTTCCTTGTTTTTTCCCCTGGTCTCAGTGTTGTTTAGTGGAAGGTGGTATGTACTACAGCATCCACAGTGTTTAGTGCTTTGCTTTTTGCTGGCCTTCAATTTTAGAGTATACTGTAGATTCTACTATACTTTTCAATACTCATAAGTCAAAATTGCAGCTGAAGGTAATGTAAGTACCTTTAACATTGCTAAGAGAATAAGATATAAACTATAAGATAGTTGATACTGGACTGGGAGAAGAAAATATTTCTTCCAAATTTCACTATTATTTCTACAACAGAAATTATACAAGCTATCCCTTTCATGACACTGACTTAATTAAGGTGCAAGATAGAAAGATTTTCTTCATAGTGTTTGTCATCCATGTCTTATGGATTAGGTCTGAGATGCAGAAATGAAGAGCAAAAATTATGCTAGATCAGGTTTCTAAGAAGTATAAATCTGGCGTGACTCTGTGTTTGGCTTTGGGCTGGCTTTTTGTTGGTTTGGGTTTTTTTTACTTTTTTCTTCTCTCTTTCTTTTCCCTGCAGCTTGTTTGAAGCCCATACGTGACTGTGCACTGTTTGATTCTTATTCTGAGCCATTGCCAAGCACTCAGCAGACTCGGGACTTCAGTCGGGCAGAGGTGAGAAGGTGTAAGCTGGGTCTTTACCTTGCAGAGGGGAGGGGGCTGCACCAGCTTCATCAGACTGTGCTATGTGAGCAGCAGGACTGTGAGTCTCTGAGATGACTTTAGGAGTCTCTTAAGTTTCTTATTATGCCATCTCAAACCCGCACTCAGCCATTTTTTCTGAGTATGGAAAGGGCTGACAGGCTTTTCAAGAGATATTCCCACATAATGGAGTTCACAGTAGTCACTGAGGGACTTGTGAGATGCTGGAATCTTCAGAGAAATGGGCTCTACCTGCTGGTGTCCTGCAGGGCTGCTGCTGGACGGGCAGTGGGGCACATGGGCCGTGTTCAGGTGAAGTGTCTGCTCAGTCTGAATTGGTTGAAAATATGAGGCTTCAGCACAGACCTAAAATCATAAAATCATGTAGTTTGGAAAAGACTTCCAAGATCATCAATTCCAGCTGTTAGCCCAGCACTGTCATCTTTCAGATGGTTGTAGAGAGCAATAAAGTCATCCCTGAGCATCCTTTTCTCCAGGATAAACAACCCCAGCTCCGTCAGGCACTCCTTCTGTGCTCCAGACCCTCGACCAGCTTCATTGCCCTTCACTGACACACGCCAATGTCCTTTCTTGCAGTGAGATGCCCACAGCTGAGCACAGTAGGTTTGTTTGGATAGAGCAGGGGCTTTGGACTAGATCTCCAGAGGTCCCTTCCAAACCCAGCCATTGTATGATGCTGTGAAGTCTGCTGCAAGCAAAACTGAATTGAGGAGAAGAGTTTAACACTGAGTTTAAAATCCCAAACTTTTAAAGACCCTATAGAGCTGAAGTAATCGTGGCCACTGAGTTGTGCCTGAATATTTCAACTCTTAATATATGTGCTGTGGGATTTAAAGGTTTAGTGTTAAGGTAGTAAATCAAGTGTCAGACTGACTGCAGGAACCGGCCCTTCTGACACTCTTCCAAGTTTAAAAATAATGGTGTGTCATGGCAGTTCAGCAAGGCTGTTCTCCAGCTATTTCTTCCCAATGCCTTGCTCTGGGGAGTCCCTAGGTCAAAACCCAGCTGCTCCCTCATCAAATCCATCTTGGCAGTGGTACCACCAAACAGAATCTCCTAAGCTACTATGGAGTACCGTGTTCAGTTTGGGCAATGCTGCAGCCAGCACGTTGAGCACCCAGTGTATCTTCAGGAACTGTAAAAATGTATGTTGTATCCCTGGGAGGTGTTCCTCATCCTACAGCAGCTTGGCCAAAGCGCAGCAGTCACTCTGGGCTTTGGAAGCAGCACTGCAGATCAGGTAGTGCAAGGTGCTGGCATGTTGGCAGCATGGGCAGGTCCTTTACCAGAATCACCTAATTGCTTGCTTATGACCTTATTTTGGGTGGCTTGCAACCTAAAATATAAAAGAAGGTACAGATATAATAGAGAATTAAATTATATTTGAAATGTAAACACATATATGATTATGTCTCTTTCATATCCATAAATAAAAAACTTCAGTTTACATTGTCCAAGATTAATGGACTTTAAAATCTCCTCAAAAGTGATTTGAGAATCATTTTGACTTGATTTTTTTTTTTGTTCAACTTATGTTTTTACATTCAGAATTAATACACTGAATGAATATCATTTGGAAGGTCAGTAATTCATCTTCCATTCATCTCCCTCAGTGGGAAGTGCAGCAATTCACTGTTGCAATTTCATTTGTATCTTGGCTACTGGAGGAATTATACTTTAGATATTTGATCACTGCATTAAAAATATTATATTATCAATGCAATCTGTTATGCATTACCTCCATGTCTTTTTAAATTTCCACTTACCATCCATTCAAGCTATTTAATTTCATTTCAGATGCCTGTTTTTACTGTGACTGCTGAATTACAATACTGCAATAAAATAGAAGCAGTTCCTGAATGCATTCATAAAGAAAATAAAGGCAGGAGACACGTCACCTGCATGCTAGACTCTGTTAAACTTGAAAAACACACCAATGCTGCTCTTATTATGCTTGGGAATGACATGGGTGACTGATTTCTGTTTACCAAGGAAGTTTTGTTATCACAGTTTGGTTTTTTTTTCCTCAAGTTTTTGTCTCCTACTCACCTTTGGTTCTTTTCTGCAAGTTTTCTCACAGCCAAAATCCTAAAGTTAAAACATGCATAAAATGACTGACTGGGGTTCCTCTGGGCTCCCTCAGAAATGTGATGCTCACATTTCTTCAGTTCATTGAAATCTCTGGAAGTCATTCCATCAATTAAAGCATGCATTTATTTAGGTCTGTGGTCTCATGTTCTTCGCTAGAGTGTCAGGGCTAGCTATGGATGTGAAATGTTTTGTTCATACATTTTCCAAGTCCTCAAGCCATATTTTTGCTGTGTTGTTTTCTCAGAAGTACTAGGGTATCCCATTCCTCAGAAACTTTATAAAACAAACCTCACAGACCTTTACTGTGGAGTTTTCCTTTCTGAACTGATTTGAGATTTTTTTAATCTTTTAAAAATGTCTATGAAATCTAGGTTTCTCAGTTAATTTGTTTTGTCCAAATTGATTTCAGGATGTTTTCAGGTCAAACTTCTTCTGTACTTCATGTGAAAAAACCAGCATCACTTAATATTTAGAGAAGGTTAGGCTTTCTGATATTTGCTTGAATATTTGGTTGCAGAATGTATTTTTGTTCTTACAGATATTAGAAGTAGAATTTGCTCCAGCAGAAGCTCCAAGAACAATAAATGCCTATGAGTTGCTGCTGGAAGGAATAAAACTGGGGAGAAATTCCCTGTTTTCCTATCAAAGGCTTGAATGGATCTCCAACAGACTTGTTAATGAAGTTTGTTTTTCCCATCTCTATGACTGCATGTTGAAAAAAAGAGACGTTCAAGGATCAGCCACAACAGCCAGGAGCCTTTAAAGCCTAATCATCAGGCTTTGCAGTTCAGCTGGAGTTTAGGTTAGAGAGACTTTTCTCATGGAGACTAGAGAAGCTTTCATTTACCCTTACACAGGTGTTACATATGGCCCTGTTGGAAGAAGTCTGTCCTTACATATAAATATATATAGTCCTTACCTCCTTCACTTGTTCACTGTTGAAGCGCTCCTTTAACTAATTTCTGGTGTAGAACTGCTGTACCTTGAAAAGTAGAGTTATATTGTCTTTCCATAGGTTTTCTATTCTTCTGTATCCAACAAAGAAATTGTGGTGCAAGAGCAAATGTCACCATTATTTTTGTTGATCTGTATTCTTAAATATTTGACTGTGGAAAGTACAAGCTGTAACAATCAGTGTAATTAACAAATCTTCTATCTTTAGAAGTCATCAGCTGAAGAGGTACCTGATAACTCCACCCTATTACAAGATGGAAAGAAAGATGACAAGCAAGGTATTCAAATAAATAACTTTTTTCCATTAGGGATTAAATTTTGTGTGTTTTTAGTAAGCCCCTATGTTTGCTGGGTGTGTTTAATTTCTAAGCTGGCTGTGTGTTGCTAAAGATTTAAAAAGACAGCTCACTGCAGCTGAGTTGAAGACAAATAAATGGAGGGGTTTGCTTCAAAATTAGTTCTGTCATATGTGAATGATATGAAATGCACTTTCTAAAATATGTCTAGCCCTAAGGCAATTAATGTTGTGCTTCTTACTTAAACAAAATTTTAATTGTTATCCGGAATTTTTTAAGAGTAAAGATTTCACTGTGCCACATTTTCAATTTCCATTTTTGCAAGAAACACCAACATTTCAAAATCAGTTTTTACTCCTATTTGAAAAAAAAATCCCTGTATTTTCTTGCAAAATTAAAGTTTTAGTCAAATTGGACTGAAAAGATTAATTGATTCATTCATTTCATTTGACATCCATCAGCAGGAAGTCATGTGAAATTGAAGTGATCTTTCTCTTTTTTGCTGCAGTAGCTTTTATGGCTTCCAGAATTGGCACTGGATCATCACGCAGCCATTCATTCCCTTTTATTTTTCATTTTCCCAGTTCTTACTTGCTGTCCCTCTGTTGTAGAAACAAAACAGTTGTGGATATTCTGTTGCCTGATTCTCAGAACTGTAGATTATGTATGAATTAAAATAAAAAATATCTCAGCCTCCCAGATGTACACACGTTAAGGTTTCATCGGAGCTGTGAGACCAGGTAGTCCACATTCCTGATTCACCTGCCACACTCAGGTGAGACAGAGTTTGACAGATTCCCAGTGTCCCCTTTTCAAAGAAAGTCTGTCAAGGGTTGACGTGTGTTTGTAAAACATTTTGGTACGTCAGCATATTCCAAGAAATCAGTGTTTTGTTGACACGGTTTGTTTTGTTGTTTTGTTTTTGTAAAATGTATAATGAACCAGAGAAGGACTTGAACCTTGAAGGTTATTGCTTTGAAATGTTTAGGGAAGATTTACTTCTTACTAAGGGAATGTTTTTTCCCTGTTCAGATGACCAAGTTGTGCTTTGATTTTTGTAGCTGACATGTTAAGTCACATGGGAACCTGTTTTGAGCCATGCAGTCCTCCTTCATGGCTGAAGATATGCTGTATTTATGACACAGATTGCTACTTTTTCAGCCAAAGAACAAATACTTTTGTTCTACCTTCTATTACTATTCTGACAAACATGAGAACAGATCACTCTCCTAACTGAGGGGTTCCCCCCAGAAGTCAAGAACCTGCAATTCAGGACAGTAGAAGCAAATTTTCCTGCATTTTCAAAAGTATCCAAGTAAATTAACTTCACTTTGATTATAAAATAGTTAAATTTGGAAGAAAATGTAAACTGAAGTGGGTTACAAGACCCAAAACTTTTCCCACATGTTTTGGTTGATAAAGGCAGATGATAGAGCAAGTAAGGTTGGAAGGAACTTCTCATTCAACCTCCTTGCCTAAAGCAGGCTCATCCTAGAGCAGGAGAGATTTCATTCCAAGTGGTCATTTAATACTGAGTGTCACAGTGCATCAAAACACACTATGGTCCATTAAAAACTCCATGAGAAAGGTTGTGAAGGGGAATGCGGAAGGGGAATAAGCACTCAACTCCACAAATTCTCAAAATTTGAGATTATTTAGGAACTTGAGCATAGGTCTTTCTTTCTGGTCTTGACTTTTCTGCTCTTGGAAATTGTTTCTTGTTTGAGTACTTCATTTTTCTGAGGGTATTTGGCTACTTGTCAAGTATGTTTGGCATTACAAGATGTCTAATACCAGTTTAGGTGTTCCTTTCTCAGACCTGATACTTCTAGGTTTTAACCACACATATTTAAAGTAATTATATTTTTTTTTTCTTAAGCTCTTAAAGTAAGCACTACCCTCAAAACTATACCAAAGGAATTTCAGCACTTGACTGTGAAAGCAGGTAAGGAAAAAATTGCCATGTGTTACTTGCATGAGAATTGTTATCAAGTATTTCTGTATCACAGTAAGCCTAAATTAGTGTAACTTGATTAATTTTTGAAAGACCTTTTTGCTCTTGTGCTACTTTCTTACTGATATTAGCTTTACCTCATAATGACTACTATTTGTAAGATAAATATTAATTGCCTTTTTGGGTTGCCAAAAGGTTTTCTTGCTTTCTTTCCCTCATTGTTAGTGTATGGGTTCTTCCTGTGTGAAAAATGTTTTAAGCTGTTTTAAAGATTCTGAAGTTCTTCTGTGCTATAAACAAGATGCAAGAGCGTGAATATTGTACCTCTTGGTAAAAATTCATCTAAAGTATAGAATAACTATGTAATGTTTTGGTAGCTGTTGTGAAATTGCCTGTTTCTTTGTGAAAGCCCAGCTTTCCTATTTTGTGTCAAGGAGTTACAGGACAGAGAGCCTTTGGAAACACAGACCTTGAGGCACTTAAGACACTGCTGCAAGCTTTTGATTCAGGGCTTGTTTCTTTGTTGAAACCACTCCTGATTTCTCTCTCTCTAGCTCTAAAGTACACTCCTCGTTCCTGTCATTCTGGAAAATGTTATTTTTGGAACAGCATATGTCAAAATTACTTATTTGCTCCAGAAACTTCCCCTGCATTCAGTTCGGTTCATCAGACCTCCCTTGCCTTCCTCTTTGTTAATCTCTTTTTACAGTGGTAAGAATGTTTGTAAGCCCTCCCTGGTCCCAGTCAAGCTAAAATCATGCTTTCTCCTCCTTTTGCATGAATGTTTTTTCTCATGAAGATATCCTTGATTAAGAAAATGGACCCCACATGTCTGTCACAGCAGTTTTGTCTTATAGCTCGATTTATTCATGGCTGCTCAACAGCTGCATGCCTCATTTCCCAAATCTTTTTTTCCTGGCTTCTTCCCAAACACTTGGAAGCTGCCAGATTTGCTATCTTCAGCTTCTATTCTCAAAAGATTGCTGCTTCTCCTTTACACACACACAGACTCTTGCACATCCCTCTCAGGGAGAGGAGAGGGTGGTTGCATGACTTTCTGTTCTGTTCTCCTTTTCCTGGTTTTGCCCAGGAGCACAGGGGAGTTTTACTTTCAGTTCAGCAATTCTGTCTTTAGTACATCTAGGGAAAAAACTTACTGTCACCTGCACATCTCCTTCCCCTGTCATCTCCTGGTCAGGGAGTCTTCCCCATGCTGCTGTGCTCTCCAGCAGTGTTGCTGTGTTTGTATACCAGGGGGCACAGTGGCAGAATTTCACTCCATCACTGTGGCTCCTGTCCCTGCAGGGTTCCCTCTTGCTGTGCTGCTCATTGAGGATTTGAGCCAGCACATTCTCAGGTTGCATGCTACAACTGGTGTGAAAAGTAAAAATGTTTATCTATCCAGTGGAGTGGATGCAGCACAGTAATTGAGTGGTTGTTTCAGAGTCAGTCACCATTCTGAAAGGTCATTGTAATCATTAACCTCCAGCATGAAAACTCATTTGGGATGAAGTGGGAGAAATTCTACATGCTTCTTTGGTTATTCATTTAGGCTGTTTGTGGAAACTCAGGAAAGATGATAGTCTGTGAAAGTTTTCTTTGCCATCAGAAGGTCTGGAAATTTGAAATCAGTAAGAACTTTATATGCTCAGCATTCTGAATATCTGGCCAGTTTGTTTAGACCCCGAAGTGCAGGATCATTGTTGACCTTAGCCTTATAAAGAAAGGATTGAGGGCCAAATTGCCAAGCGTTTAAATTGTACATTTCTCCTTAGGTGACCAATAGTAGATGAGTCGTTGATGTTGACTAGTGGGGAATGCTTTGGTTTTTTTCTTTAGCCTTTCACCTTTTTCAGCAAAATTTTTCCACCTGATCTTAAGCCTGTAAAACAAGGAGGCAGCTGTTAAGTGTAAGATGCTAGGCTACAGTTAAAAGTTACCAAATCAGAGTGCTTCGAAATGTTAAAATGAAGTTGTCTTGCAAGAGAGCTGCAGGAGCAGCTCAACACCCAAACCAGGAACTTCACACCCTCTTTAATTACTGCATACCAAGCTGCTCAGTCTGTCAGGCTCTGCTACTCCAGGAACTGTACAAACCTTTGAATAATCAATGTAAATTATTTACTCAACAGGTTTAACTTATCCATTTCATGAAAGTTAGGCTAGGCTTCTGTAACCATAGCAGTAAAAATATGGAAAACTCATGAACTGGTTAAATAGTTCTGTATCATCTTGAATGATTTTGTCATGTATGTGTATAAACGTGCACCTCAGACATGAAGTGCACACACACTGAATGTACCAAAATAGCTACATGTTTCTTGGAAATCCTGCCACAATTATTTGTATGTCCTAATAATCAACTACCTGCTTCATTTTTTTTTTTTATTATACTACTTTTTTTGAAAGGAAAGCTAAGTTTGGGTATTCTGTAATTGTAGCCTTGAATTTCCTAGCTTTTCAAAAACTTAAAAAGAAAATCCTTGGCAGTGGCATTCTATTGCTATCATTTTTTATTAGTAGTCATTTTGAAATTCTCTCTTCCTTATGTGCTTTCCTGTTTACCTCAACAGGATGTCCTTGGAGAGTTTGAATGTCAGTTTTACCTACGGGTTTTTTATTTGAAAGGCTTTCTAGAATAGAATTACAGTCTTCATAAGAAAAGGAAAATTTGAAGAGTCTTAAACATGGTTTAGCTTGGAAAGGATTTATACTTCCTATTTCTAAGTGGCATATTTAATAATTGTGCATGTAATTTAATAATCAGCAATTTCAGCATTGGAAAATTGGGTCATATGGCTGTAGGGAAGCAGTGTCTGAAGTTGTATTCTCTGGGAGTTTGACACAGAGAGAGGGAGGAGGATTATCACCACTGCATATTTCAGTATTAATTCCCTCTCCCTTCTTTAGTTGCTGGGAAGAGTTTGTTGCAGAGAAATCTGGAATGACTGTGAACCAGTTTGGTGATGACAATCTACTAGAACTTGGTTTATAAGTGGTCACTGCCAGCTGCAGTGGTGTTTATTCTATCCAAAACACCAACTAGCTGTGCATGATGCTAAAAGCAGGGTTTTTTATGAAGAGCTGCTTTGTGGCTGTACGTGTGCCATATGCTACTTCTTGTCTTCTGTGAGCCTAAAGCCTCCTATGGAGGGTCTGTACAGTAGTACAGCACAAGCCATTAAAAGCTCTGTATTTGCCAGCTGCTGCCACAGGCAGCTCCTGCTCCACGGTTTGGAGAATTGTGTTCTCAGGTGATGCTCTGTGGTAGCTGATGATAAATGCTCCGTAGTAGCTGGTGATAAATGTCTGACTTGAATGTAGGCTTATCTGAAGGGAGCTAGAAATTCTGACAATTATTTTTTTCCCCAACCTACTTTGTTTCTCTTGAGTGTTGTACCTTGATTAGTAGACTGAGAAAAATACAAGGATTCACTTTGTATGTGCACTGGGATCATTGATGCTGTGTAATACCTTGAGGATATCTCAGTGGGATGAATTTGAAAGCAATCATGCAGATATGTTTTCTCAAAATTATCTGATTCTAGTAAGGAGAGTAACAGAAAAGACAACGTGAAGCAAGGAACAGCCTCAAGGAATTACGTAGAGATGATAATTCAGCACTGTTGTTTTCCTATGATGTAAAACCTGCATGTGGCAGGATATTTGGAATTCATCCAAATAACAGGAACCCATTTTTACATCAATGGAAATGTGTTTGATCAACATTTAAACTTAAAAGCTTTCTTCATTCAAATACCTTTTGCTCCCAAGGTCAAAACAGTCTCAACATGACATGTTAGTATTTTGTAATGGGTGATGTACATTTATACTAATTAGTTAAAGTATTTAGGAAGGACATAAACCTTCGTGCTTTTGGAAGCAGAGAACTAATAGATTAAGAGTTCTGGACTAAGAACAAGATGTTTTCTGTAAAAAGTTTCTGTTGTTCCTTACGTTGCTGTATCACAACTACATCCATGACTACAGGTCAGAGCTATCAGACCTTTTTGTCTTCCTGCATTCTGGTAACCACATTAAAAAGGTGAAACTCTCACTACATGTTGGCTTTTGAATTCTTAGGACATTCACACACTACGAAAGCAAAGGGGAAGGAGAAGTGAAAATCAATCTCCATTGCTCATGTGAGATGAGTATACTCTCACATCCACATTTGCAGCACTCACATGTTTAATGGACACTGATTCCGAAGCTAAAGACATTTATTTAAAATACGATCTTTTAGTGTTTTTTTTTTCTTTTCTATTCCAGCTGCTCAAGAACCTAATGCATTCAGAGCCAGACCACGATCCAGGTACTACTTTCACTCCTGTTTCAGGAAAAGGCATATGTTCCTCTGGTGTTAGATACCAGGTATCAGAACTGGTGTTGGATTTTTTTTGTTTTCTAAAGTGGTGTTGTGCTGGAAGTACAGCTCAGATCAGACAGATTTACCAGAAGGAATCTGTAAGCTACAGACCCTACATAAATACTGCACTAGGGCCCCATGATCTCTGGTCACAAGGTGCTGGAAGTTTTGCCTATCTGCCCAGCCCTGCTGCCTTGTCAGGGTGGTGACTGCCTCCAGCCCAGCCCCAGGGGCGTCATGGCAGGACAGCTGGGACCACCCCATTGCAGGGAACATCCTCAGCAGTTCCGTGCTCTTGCAACCTGCACGGTGATTTCAGATGGAGGGAGGCACTGCACGCTCCTGCAGAAACAGCAGCTGTAGCTCAGCTCTCGGCTGTGGGTGAGTGAATTCTTTTATTGGCATCCATGTGCTTGGCTGGCGTTGGTTGGTGTGTGATGGAAGGACTTCAGGACTGTTGTGTGCTAGAAGTGACACCTGCTGAATTTGGGTGTTTGAAAGAAAAGGGAAACCTGTGCCAGAAAACACTGTACATAAATAGATTACGTCTTGGGTTGGTTGTCACCTACTGGTGTATAACCATATTGTTAATTCACCCTAAACTTTTTTGTGCTAGTTAGAGGGCTCTGCTTAGGATTTTTTTGCTTGGGTAATGAGAGTATAATCAGAAGCTGTCTACTTACAGTCTTGTCAAAGCCTGCTAGTAAGAGAGGATCAGCTATAAGCATGGTGATTGAGGATTAAAATCCTCTGTTCTCAGGACCTATATTCAGGAAGGCTGAACTGCCTTGTGTGCTGTTTTTCTGCTGCTAGCCAAAGCTTTTCAGTTTCTGCAGAGTTTTAAATTTTCTTGCTGTGTTACTAAATTGCAAATATGCAAAAATAATGTGCACAAATACATAGAACAATAAATGCTTAAACAAGCTCAGAAAAAGTCACTTGAATGTGACTGCTCTGTCACATGTGGCTGTCTCACATCTGATTGTATGTCACTGCTTCAATGCAGAAGTTGAGACTAAAGGTGCTTGAGCACATCCTTGAACTCAGACCTGCTGTGCTTGTTGGAAGTAGGATGAAATAAATCTCTCATAGAGAGATTTATTTTTCTCTTTAAAGAATGATTGGGATGTTAGGAAAAAAATGTGTATTAATGGACTTCAAAACCAGATTGGAATATATTCAGTAGCTGAGAAAACAAATAAAAACAGTGAAAGAATTTGTGATGTGAAAAGTAAATCTGGTAAACTTGGTGGTGACAAGTAGAATTGTTGGTGGCTTCTCTGGTGGGTCCTAAAAATTCTGATTCAGAGGGTGAGGAGGACTCTTGACAGTCCTGTTAGAGAAAGAAGTAAATCAGGAAGTCTTGTCTCTAGCAGAACCAGAACAAGAAGATGGAGTAAATCAGTGATTCAGGCTCCCTTAAGAAAAATTGTGGGACTGCTGGGAAAGCCATCCATGTGCATGTACTGTTTACTAACTGTGAGTTACTGACTTAGAAACAGGATGCTGCATCTCATTGTAACAATCCAAATGATATTCATAGTATTATTTAATCTGTGATGATGACACATAACCCCAGCTGGGGAGATACATAAGTTTGGTTAGAAATTTGTATATTTATGAAGAAAAAAAAAGAGTAGTTCTAGAAAAGGCAAAGGAAGGACTGGGAAGGAGAAAAGTTGAGGAGCTAGATCAGAAAACTGGGAGAGCAGGAATATAAAAACCTGATAAACCTCTCCTTAAAGAAGATCTTGAATGGGATTTGAATGAAGATGTTGGATTAAAAGGAGTAAAAGTGTTGATTTTATATGGAATTCACAATGGAGTGGAAAAAACTAGGAGTCTTGCAAAGTTGTATGAGGTAAAGCAGGGAGACAGAGAATCTCCATTAGCTTTTCATGAGTAGTTGTGTCAAGTGGCTCATAAATGGACAAACTTGGACCTGGAGAGTGAGGGTAATAGGATGTTGCTCAATATGCTCTTAATTGGACAGCTGGCACTGGATATTAGGAACCTGTTTGGCAAAAAAAAAAAAAAAAAGGTCCATTTGTCATTAGTGGGAGTTATTTCTGTTTTACCCAAATGTGCTTTTGGTCTTGCCCTGACATGCAGTATGTGTTACAGTAAGTCTAACATCTCATGTTGCCAGTGCTCATTTTGAGCAGAGTCTTGGTCTTGCTTGGTCTTGATTTTTCTAACCTCATTACTACAACTGCTGAAAAAATTGAACAGTATTTGGCAAAATCAAAATTCTTAGCAAATTCATCACACCACATTGGGATTAAAGTGTTGTGGGAGGGCCTGGCAAGAGGTACTGAGCCATGTATTTGACCAGTTGTAGTCACTTTGGAACCATTCAGTTTTTCTGGATTTTGTGCAATTTGGTGACTTTTTCCTATGGAAAATTTATTCTAATAGTTAAAAATTTATTCTACTAGTGAGAATATCACAAATTACGAAATGCATACTTGCAAGAGATGGGTTGAATCTATACCTGTATAAACACTACCCTTGCAGTTGGGAAAGGCAACAGAAACTCCAAGGGGTGTATGTGGGGAATTTTACTTAGGTTTATTCAGAGTAGTTGCTACAATTATCCTGCTGGCAAAGTTACATAAGAAGGCTTCAAGCTGTGTTACAAAAAGCCTTAAAAAATACTAGCCCTGTAAGCATGACTCATTCCTTTCTCCACATGCTTAGGTCCCTCTGTTGCCAAATAAACCTGTGTTGTTATAAGAGGGAGCTCATAGTCATTAGGGCAAGGAATTTCCATCATGAACCTGACTTCTGCTCAGTGTATTTTTAGGTGCTATTTTAAAATTAACTTTTGAAATAAAATATTTTCTGCTTTTCCCCAAAATGTTTTTCCTTAGGTCCTATTCTAGCACATCAATAGAAGATGCTATGAAAAAGGGAGAAGAGCCCCCTACTCCACCTCCAAGGCCACAAAAATCACATTCCAGAGCTTCCTCTTTGGATCTGAACAAAATATTTCAGCAAAACACACAAGGTAAAGTTGGCTTTCTTTGCTCCTTCTGAGACCATTCATGTTAGCTGCTTGCTTGGCAACTTGATCTGTTTGCAGAAATGCTTGGCAGTATGTGCATATGCTGGCCTTGGCTGCAGACAATAATGCACTGCAGAACAGGAGTTCTGCTTGTGCACTTGCTTGTGTTACATCGCCACTGAGGGGAAAAAAATCACTGTTTCTATAATTAAGGTGATTATAATGTTTTCTGGCACAGCAATGGGAAGCTTAACATATGGTAGTCTGTCATCACTGACTGTTTATAACTAGTCTGGCTGTTTAGACAACTCTCATCAGTAACTAGAGTATAATTGATTTTTATTACTATTTATTTTTTGTGGTTCAGAAGCAGGAAGAAAACCCTTAATGTTTAAACTGGGAGAAAGCAAGCAAACATTTTTGATGTTAAAGTCTAACATATGCGTGAGAACAATCAGAAGCCACTCTGAGTTAAAGAAAAGGGTAATTTCTTTTGACACGGGTGCATGTTGAGGGGAGAGAAAGAAAATGTAGACTAGTAGCTGGGGTGAACTGAAAGAAAATGGCTTTTCAGCACGTTACCCTTTGAGTGTGCCTCTTGCCTTGAAGTGGGAAGAGGAGCTGTTTGTTCAGGGCAGCAGTCACCCAGCGTGGCTGGCTGTGCTTCAGCAGTGTCCTTGAACCAGACCAGAGGCTTGTGTGCTGCACACCAATCACCTGACTCAAGGACCAGCTTAAACACGGTCGTGCTTATGCTTCAGAAGAAAGCCAGGGTTTGACAGTGTCAAGGAATGTTTAAATGGGCTCTCTAATGTGGTTCTTGGAGTAGAAGAGTTTTGCCTCTTGCTATATGGGACTTTTTTGTGCAAACACTAGAGGGAATTCAAGAGTCCTGCTATGTGTGCTGATCCCTGAAACTCAATAGGAATAAACTTTTTTTTTTTTTGCCTTACACAGAGGAGTAATTCTTTATCTTTGTTCCTGTGGAGGGATCTGGTGCCTCTAATTTTGATTTTGTTATACACCAAAATAAAACCCCAAACAGAGCCAAGTGTACTGCAGCAAATCTTCTTGGAGTCCAGATAACAAGTATAACTGGAAGGAAGCTGGAAGGAAATAAACTTGGCTTTAAATTTCTCTTGGAACACAAATGAAAGAAGAATGTAAATTCTTGAAGTCACTCTGTGAATGAAAATTAACATCTTACTTTTGCAATAGTTAATTTTGAAAGTCACAAAGCGGTTTCTTTTGGGGAAGTTAACAAACTGTGTGAGGTTTTGAGTACCACAATATAAAAAAGACATGAAGCCATTGGAGAGCATCCAAAGGAGGGCAGCAGAGATGATGAAGGGTCTGGAGGTGAAGCTGTTATGAGGAACAGCTGAGGAGGCTTGATCTGTCCAGCCTGGAGAAGAGGAGACTGAGGGGAGGCATCATTGCAGTCTGCAACTTCCTCATCAGAGGAAGTGGAGGGGCAGGCACTGATCTCTGCTCTGTGGTGACAGTGACAGGACCCAAGGGAATGTCCTGAAGTTTTGTCAGGGGAGGTTTAGGTTGGATATCAGGAAAATTTTCTTTGCTCAGAGGGTGCTTGGGCACTGGAACAGGCTCCCCAGAGAAGTGGTCACAGCACCAAGCCTGACTTTGAGAAGCATGTGGACAATGCCCTCAGGCACATGGTGTGACTGTCGGGGTGTCCCATTCAGAGCCAGGAGTTGGATTTGATTATCCTGGTGGGTCTTTTCCAACTTAGGATATTCTGTGCTTCTGTGTATATCCAGCATGACTAGAATAATCCTATTTTGGTGCATTAGTTTTTGTCCTACTAATTCTAGTTCAGAAATAATTGTAGTTTGGGGAGATTGGTGGATAATTTGCTTCCAGACCCACAAAGAAATGCTCATAAGTACTGAGTTTTGTTTTCAGTTCCACATAGGTCATGTTGATCTATAGGTATCATTTCTTTAATTGTAAAACCGTCTGTGCTTTGAAGTATTTGTTTTGTTTATTTCCATTTTAAAGGGCAGAAAAAGAAAAATACTTCAAGTAAATTCAGTTAAAGACTGTGGCGAATCCCTGTTGTGGGCACTGGAATTTTTTTGTATGTTTTTTGTTCTTCTTTTACTTCTGCTGTATCATATTTGTCATCATCTCATTATGCCTTTCTCCTGGCCAGTATACATACAGAATCTTTATCTGTGATGGCTGGGATGTCCAGCAATGGATTAGCCATAGAAATATGCTTTAAAATTGTTGGACTGGGAGGTAACTGGACTGGAAGATGGCACCTTCATAGCTGCACCTCTCTGGGTTGCTGCAACGAGTGTTACCCAGGACAGACATAAAAAAGCATGAGAACTTACTGTAAGGCACCCCTTTCTGAAATATCCAAATGAATTTAAGAGACAGAAATATCTTCTGGTTTTGTTTTTATTCGTGTAGTCTTTATGTTAGCATCTGAGAAAAATCCTGTGCTGCTACATTCTCAATGTATTTCTTTTTGTTGAATGTGTAATCTCTGGCATTTGGCCTGTGTTCATGTTAAGAAAATACTTGGCTAGAGTTTATGCATTCCTGGAAGGACAACAGCAGGTTTTAAGTAGAAACAAAAATGTCATTTTAAATGCATACATGACCTAGTTTACGTCTTCATTTCTCCCCTAGCCCAGTCTCTAGTCAGATACAAGCCAAGAGCTCCCAGAGTAAGACCTGGATATTGAGGGGGCCAAAACTGGGGCAGCTGAAAGCCCAGAGATCCTGCAGCAGAGCCCCAGCCACCTTCTAGCCTCAACAGCAGCAGTAAGCTAGAGTCTGCCTTGGGGGGACTCCGGGGTGGGGCAGGTCTCAGTTTGAGTATTAAAACCTGAAAATGTCTTCTGATATTTTGTTCAGTTCTGTTTGCTACCCATGACAGCCAATAAAGAATTTACTTCTGGGCAGTGACAACAGTCTGAGTCTTGTTAGATTCATACAGTTCCCTCTGAAATGCATTTTATTTTTACATACTCATTTCTGAGTCACACTAATTTTAATTAACAGTTCTGTTGAACAAAGGATACTTGTTAGGAAAAGAGAATGTGCTTTGATGAAACAACAAGCTTGTCATAAACGGTGTAGTTTTGTGTTATCTGGAAGCAGAGTGAACAAAACAGACATATAAGTATTTACAAATGAATTTTTGACTGGAGGTTTTCAGCACTCATTTGCTTTGGAAACTCACCTCCTGCTGTGGCTGTCCCTGTGGTGAAGAACATGTGGAATGCAGGCACCATTTTTTATGTAGGCTTCTAAAGAAACACTCACTATAACTTGGATTCTCTGTTTCTGGGGTGCTGGTTTCAGCCAGCAACAAGGAGCTATTTTTTTGGGGGTTTTTCTCCCTTTTAAAATGTGAGCTGTTAAGTCCCACACTTAATCAGGTGGAAACACAGCAGGCATTTTATTGCAAGTGCAGTATTTTCTGTCACAAATGATGTTTTCCTGGCTACAGTCACACCTGTAATCTGTACTTAGCATTGCTGGGCTAGTGGTGGCTGCCAGACAAGAAAACGCCCTGTTTGTTCTAAGTTGGTGTTCACAGGAAAGGAACAAGGGAATAGAATTTATTGGTGTGCATCAGCATTCCCATCAGTGATATAAGTGTGTCCCCACGTCACTCCTGTATTCCTTCACATAGGTGCTTCCCAAGCAGTTTGAAGTGGTACTTGTATCAGTACTTGTACTGTGTCAGTACAATTATCTTCCTGCACCCTCTCGTTTTCATTAGTGCTAAAGGAAGACTGCTCAGCATCCCATTTTACCCTCTTTTTCATACCTTTGAAGAAGACTTTTCATTACTTCTTTACTTCCTCAGACTTCCATTACTTCATTCAATTAGCACATCCTTTTCTTGAGCTTACAGACTTGGCAGGTTTTGTTTGCCAAGTGTGATTTGTGAATAATTAAATGTATGTTGAGATATCTTAGCTTTTTTATGTTGGTCTAAGTCAAATTCTTTGTATTTTTGAATGGTTTTAAGTCTACATGTAAAATGAAACAGTTCATAACTATATAGGAAGGAGGATTTTGAGAATTAAAAGGACTGTTGCTCTGGTGTCATAGATGTTTTGATACAAACAAGCCCAAACAGTTACCATAATACTGTTGTCCCAGCTGTTTTCAGGAATATCTTTTCAGTTAGATTGTCTTTTTAGCTTAGTGAGGCAAATGCAGGTGACTTTCCCTTTTGTGTATGTGAAACTGAATACAAAAAAACTTGCAAAACTTAACCTAGATAAACATGATCACTGTATTATCTTCTGTATTCTTTTATCCTTAATTGTATTTGCTAGGAAATGTCTGTGCCCGTTGAGGTTAGCTGTCTGAAAGATGTAGTTGCTAAAGACAAGCTATTAATGGGTAGTGCAGTTATGTTTTTGTACTACCAAAAGTACAGATTTCTTAAAAATTTGATTTGAAAGCCAAAGTGACAAGGGGGAACTTAGAAAAGTAATATTCTTTTTTTAAGGCTGAATTTAATTAAGTAATTAATTTTCAGGACTCCCTTCTCTCGTTGCTCTTACATTAGTCCTGATTTAGTAAAATCCAGCTACTTTCTTGTGATTTTGTTAGTGCTGTAATACTGTCCTGTCTTCCATGTTGCTGTGTTGTGTTTATTATTCAGACCATTAAACATTAAATTAGGAAGATGACAATTCTGAAGGACTTTTATTTTAGAGAAGAGATAATGGCAAATACGCTCACCAAATATGACATTTCACAAAGTATTGTTTGCATAGTGCACAAGAGCTCTAATACTGCAAGCTTCATCAAGTGAGAAGTGTAGAGTCACGTGAGTGACTGGTTTTAAGAGTTGTGACAAATTTAAATTAAAAATGTCTTATACATAGAGCAGAGAGAACACAAAGTTGAGCTGCTATTTGTATTTTTTTCTATGAAATACATTTTAAAAATAAGCGCTGCAAAAACACTTTCTTGAATCAGAAAATAATATTTTTTGGGGACTCAGCCCCTGATCTGGTATTGGCGCTGTTGATTTTTTCTAGTCCTGTTCCCTTTCAGAATATATTTGATTACTGAACTGAGCTTATTCTAAATAAAATATTCATGTCTTTCTTCTGATTTAAATGAAAGAGTTTTGTGCCTGTCAGCCATTTAGAATTTTTTATGAAGGATTATATGTTTACTTCTTTGTATATGTGTAACTTCTTTGCCCAAGTGGTCAAGAACATAATTAAGGTTAAATAAGATGGAGAAAATAGTGTGGATATATATGGATGAATAGTTATTGCATGATAGGATTCTGATGAGGTAGCGTATTTTTGCATTTTTAGACTTATATATATATATATATATATCTCTAAGGGCTGAGTCTGGACAGTGCTTTACTGGGGTGATTCTTACCAGCCTTTCAAGTGCAGCTGCTATTTTTACAATTTATGTGAATTAATTGAACTTTAAAAAAATTGTATTTTCCCATTCATCTAAGCTTAGCTCTTTCACAGATTCAGGAATGATTTGCAGTCTATTTTCATCCTGTTGCAGATTGTTAAAAATTAAATTTTAATCCAAAAACTCTTCTACAGAAAATTGAAGGTTGAAGGGTGAAATGTTCTTGACTAGCCTCACCAGCCCCACTGACCTTTTTCATGATCCCATGGGGCTTGCTCTGTTCTGTGAAAAAGTGTTCATCCATCATGAAACAGCTTTATAGGTTGAACAAGACAGGATCTGCTGTGTCTCATGTGGAGCAGGGGTCACACTGCCTCCCTTGTGGGGAAGACCCTGGAGATGCAGTTGTCCCTAGGAAGTGTGTGAGCTGCAGGAGGGGACCAGAGGAGTGATGCCTGGCAGCCCCCTGCTCCTCCTGGCTTCCATGTGCCTGTTCTGAGTGTGTCCACGTTGGAATGGTCACAGATGGCCAGTGCTGGAACCTCTGGCTCTACCCCCCAGGTCTCCAGAGAGGAGAAGCTCTGCCAACATGGATCTGTAGGAGGTAGGTGGAGGGACTGTGCCTCCCTGTGGGTGGAGAATGAAGCTAAACGTGAAGTGAGACAGAACAAAATCTTGGTTAGTTTTTTTTAAGGGCAAAGGGAGGAGGGAGAAACAGTCCCCAGATAGAAACACACAAAAAAGGAAAGGAAAGAAAAAACAGCAACTAGAAAATTGAATGACTTAAGGAAAATGAGGAACAGGGAGGTAAAAATACAGATGTTGTGGATATATAATGTAAACTGGAAAATAGATGTTTAAAAAAAATCTGTTTTACAGAATTTCTTAACACATGCTGAAATTCATGAATAGGACATTAAAAACAGACATCATTAAAAAATCCTCTAATGATATTTTGCTTGTTTGATTTGGAAGTGACCTGTCAGGTACGTTAGCACACAGTGTCCTAAATGGTCACACCTGTGAGTTCATAGTGCAAAAACATTAATTACTTAAAGCCTGGCTGTATTTCTTCCTAATTACTTGGAAGGTACATGAATAATTTTTCACTCACTTAATGTACAAGTAACATTCTGTATGGTTAGCACATGAAACAGACCTGTAACAAGAGTGTGTGTCTCTAACATCAGGTGTGTGCATCATTTGCTGTGACACAAGAAACTGCCTGCTGAGCAGGTTCCCAAAACTAACTGTGAGAAGAAAGGTCATTCTGCCACTGGCAATGCTTTCTACAGCATTTCTACAAACCTGGTAACATAGTTAATGTCAGGAGTCTAAAACAGGTGGGGTTTTTTTGCAATGCTATTACCTTCTGAGGAGATATTAGCAAGAATTATTGAAACAGATCCCTGGATCAGTGGTATTTCCCAATCACCTTACTATAATCCTTTATTAAATTTATATTCCTGGCTACAGCTTTACAGTTTTTTTAGATTGGTTTCTTTTTTTTTTTTTTTTTTTTTTTTTTTTTTTAGACATAGCAGTGAGAATTAATAAATCAGATCTCTTGAGAAATGGTTATTTCACAATCACTTACTAATGCTGCTGTCAGGAATGTAAATAAATGAATTTGTGCAAAGAATGGTGTCAGTGTTAAGGGATAACCAAGTACTACTTTCACTGAACAAGAATAGAAGTTTAGTAAGAAGGAGGTAAACAGAAACCAGCTCAGACACAGAACTTCTCTGTGCTCTGCCTTTGGCAACAGAAGCAGGAAAAGTATCTCAAAAACCTCTCCAGAACAGTGGAAGGGTGAAAATGCTGGCTTTCCTGAGGAACCAAAGCCTTAGGTAGTTGGGAATAGAATAGTAGTAGAAGAATAATTCATTCTGTTAGCTTATCTTTTTGAGCTGATTGCAGTGTATTACTCCCTTTGCTTCCTGATAAAATTAATTGGTTGGTGTTTCATTAAACCTGCTCTGGGAGCTCAGGACTCTGAAGCAGCATAAACTGATGGAAATCTACCATGCAACCAGGCTCTCCTTTGATCCAACAGTACTGTAGCACCCACTTGACAAAATGCCAAATACATCAGCCACACTCTCTTTTGACTCAAGATGAGTTCAGTCCCCTTGGGGAGACAAGATCTTGTTTCAGTTTGGTCTGCAAGGTACAAAATGGCCCTTGACCCTGGAAAAGCACCCTTCCCTTCTTTCAGGAGACTGCTTACGTATGTGTTCAATTCAGATGGGAATGAGGATATACATTTTTTCCACCCAAAGTTTAACTTGTCTGAGGTGTTGTTCAAGCTAAGGTGATAGACATCTAAAACCAAGATGTCATCCACATGTAGGGAATTAATATTAAATATCTGGCGTGGAAATATTTCAGGAAATGTAGTTTTATATGCTGCTGTTCCAATACTAATTTTGAAAAATAGCAGGCATCCAGAAGCTCAGTGTATTATGGCAGTTTTTTCTTCAGTACTGAAAACCAACAGCTTAAGTGACTGTCATTGGGTAAGAAAAGTACAGCACCTTGCTCTTATATTGCTCTAAAGGATCCTGTGGACTCATTCATCCTAGTTTTGGGATTCTCCACTGCTGCTATATGGGGTGACTTTAAAATCTACTTCCATAGGTTTGTGTAGGCTGTTACAACTTCTGCTTTTCCTTTATCTTCTCTTCCTACATCCAGTAAGTAAAGGAGCTGTTTGAGTGGTTCCTAGGATTGTCATTTTTCACTGCCATAAATAATGACTAGTGCTGAGTGGTGGTGTCTGCTAGGGAGGCTGGAGGCAAAGTGGTCAGATAAGATGGCATTACCAGTTCTCAGGGTATACAATTGCAGCCTGCTGTTTGTTTTAAAATATTAATCTACCTTCAGATTGGAAAACCTGTTTTTTTTTAATCTGGTGTGGTGTCATGTTAGTACTATCAGACCTTTGTTATTGCCAAAATAGGGCAGAAAAGTGGTCTTGGAAGGTTTCCATGCAGATAATCTGTCTTAAAGTGTAAGCATGCTGAGTAAAGAGCCATGCTTCTTGAACTGAAAACACTGTCTTTGTGGGAGTGACTAGTGCATGAAAATGCTGTCAGAATACATGTGATATGGATACTTAAATCTATTTTACTGGTACCTGCATGGGCTTTCCACAGTGCTCTCTGTAGGATTTGCCTTTTATGATGGGGCTTTGAGCAGTGTGGTCTAGGGGAAAATGTCCCTGCTCATGACAGGGGTGTTGGATTGAGCTGATCTCGAAGGTCCCTTCCAGCCCAGACTGTTCCAAGGTTCCGTGGCTCAGCCTTGGTTTGAATGCCAGCATGTTGCTTGATAGCAAGAGGACCTGTGCAAGGCCCAGCCCAGGGTGAAAAAATCAGGGACATCAGCCTCTCCAAGCTCTCAGGTCTGAACCTGGAAGCACGACATTTGTCCATTTGTCTGTCTGCTGCTTGGCCCCAGGGTACTTGCTTTTGTTTTGGAAACAGACCTTCCCCTGTATTTGTGTTTGCTCTGAGATAAATGGTGCTGCCACCTCTGACAGCAAGAGCCAATCTGTGCCAGGCACTGTCCCAGGAAGGAGAGAAGAGCCCTATTCCAGGCTATTCTGGAATAGCTGGACAGAGCGAGTCTCCTGCCAAAGCACACGAAAACCCACGGGTGTCTGTTCATGCTGCCCTCTTTTAGGGTAGTAACACAAGAGTAGGCTGAAGCCTGGGGCTTTTTTTTGTAAGTTGTTACGAGTCCTCCAAAGTCAGCTAACTTTTGCTGGTAATTGTGCTCACATAAGCATGATTTCCCTCTAACAACAGGCCAAAGATCTTCTGCAACAGCAGGAATTCTATGAATATTTCATGAGTAGCTTAAGCTAGAATTTCCAGGATTAAAAAGAGGAAACTGGGTCAAATGCATATGTTGTAAGCATCCAACTTCTTTAATGCTAGAATCATGTATGTTGCATTTTGAAAGCTGAAGAAGGTTTGTGGGGTTTTTTTTTTGTGTTGTGATGTGGTTTTTTTTTTTTATTGGACTGTTTTATGGAACAATTACTTTTCCCTTTGGAATTTTGGGGCCAAATCCCAAGAGACTCATGGAGTTTCACAGTATGTCCAATGACTTTAGGAGATGCTTTTCCAGCATGTGGTGTCTGAGCTGGGTGTCGTTTTCAAATATTGTCACAAGCCAAAGCCACTGCCAATGCCCAGATAAATGAAGTAATAACCTGAAGTTCAGATTAAAGAAAAGGAAAGTTTTTTTCCTTTCTAAAGATCATGTGCACGGGAGAGATGGAGAATGTAGTTACCACATCATACTTACTGCAATGGTCTTATAAACAGAACTGATTAAATGCAAGAGAAAGATCCTGATGACTGTTTTTTTTCGAATCTCTCTTACACCTGTAGGTGTGTTACTGGCTCCCTGGCATAACTTCAGTTCTGTTTTAGTTGTTTTAGCTCTCTTTTTGGTATTGTTTGCCATATTAGGCTTCATTTTATAAGATACAGGAGATGATGAAGCAGAAAATGGAAAATCCCACCAGTGTATTGTAAGTCTCTTCGGAGCTGTAAATAATCAATATGACTATTCTCAATGTTTTCACACACAGTTTTACTCTCATGTCACAATTATCTGTAATGGTTAGTATATTTTTTCTTCTTATTTTCAGCCATGTAGACATTTTTAGATTTGGTGTATAAAATATGTAAATGGCTAAGCTATAAGACAGCTCTTAATGGTCTTTGTGGTCTTTTTAAAATATGTATGGAAATAGAAAGCCTATAAATGTAATTGATTTCTTAGCATTATTGTGGTAAAGAGAATTTCTAAGTTGAATACTGCTGGAGGTTTTTTGTTACACCAAAATACACCAGTGCAAGATGGACTGTCTGATGTCTTTGCCAGAGCAAGTGCTGAGCGTTCAATGCAACAGGAGCTTGGGGAGGGTAACCCAGATAGTCCTGGTTGATGTCTCTGTGCCAGCCTCGTCCTCCTCTCTGCCTCCTCACAGTTGCCTTTGGAAGCTGTCATCTATCCTCTAGTTTTGTCCCAAGTGGGTTTTAGGTATTTTAAGAAAACTAAAAATTACAGTGTTGCACCTACATGATGATTACCCTCCCTTTTGCTGGCTCAGACTCAGAGCTGACATTATGTTGTCTTACAGGGGCTTGATCAAACTGTTAGGATTTGTCTTCCTCCTCCTTCTGAAATGCCTCTACAGAGTAATAAAATATAAAACCAAAGAAATGGATTTCTACTTGGTTGATTTAGGCTTTTGTGATATTAATTCCATGGCAGATGTTTTCTTTTTAAGGCTGTACTCTATCAGGGAGTGTGTTTTATCCAGAGTGAATGCTAGTGTCTACATAGGGTGCTAAAGTGTCACTTTTAAGAAGGGCAGTATTTTTAATGACAAAGAGCAAAGTCTGAAGAACAAGTGGACCCTGTTTCTGGGTTTCTTTAACTGGAATTGGAATGTTTTACCTACAGGTTTTTTGGCTGACTGGCTTCTTTCTCTGCTTTTTATCATAACATTTGGGGGTTTACAGCAATTAAGTCACTACTCATTCACTGCTCATGAGGTTATTTCAAACAAGGTTTTGCTCAATAAAGATCAAGTTTGGGCTTTGTTATTAAATCTTGTATACTGCCTCTTCACTAGGAGGAATTTCCACTTATCCTGGGAATTAATTCTGGGTTTATTTGGAATTAAATTACAGTAGTTTGGTTTGGATGGGGTTTTTTATCATCATCTTCTTCTTTTCTCACTGTTCAGCTGTGAGGTCTGGCTGGCTGCCCCCACCACCACCTGCACTACCCCCTCGACCTTCTGTATCTCAGGTATGGACAAAGCTTTAGTTCTTTGCTGTGTGTTACTTGTTTATTTTTGTTACCATTGCAGTGGTTAGCACCAGTTGGCTTGGACACAGCAGCTGTTCTTGCTTCCAAGTTAATGAAAATCTGCAGTTTGCAGTTCCATGTCCTCCTTCCTGTGTCCGTCTGGCCAGTGTGTTGCAGTGTCAAATTACAGACTAAGTAAACCTCTTTGCAGTGGAGCTTACATGCACCTACTAACTTTTATTTACCTAACTGTAAAAGAAAGGCTAGCAAAGTTAGTCTGCTAAAATGAGTTTCATGCCTGAAGGCATGGCCCTGATACCTGCTGTTGCTATTTGCTTCTTGAGCTTCAAAAACACTGAGGGCATCTGCTAAGGGAACTGTGGCATGGAAGTGTGTGTTGCACCCGTGAGCTTAAAAAAATAATGCTGAAAGGAAGCAAATGCCTTATCAGTTATGTTGTTAAGTTTCAGACCATTAGTGGTGCACTTTTATTTTGCATTTTGGGTGAGTTTTTGGGTTTTCTTTTTTAGAGCATGACACAACTACAGCACAACACAAATTGACAAAATCATGCATGTCTGCATCAAGGTAATTCTTCGCCTTTCAGGAAGTCATGGAGGATCACAATATTTTTCTGTGCTGTTGGCTGTGTTGAGTCTTAGGCACAATATGCTTCATGTATTACTCCTTTACATGAAGTGTATGATAGGAAACAAATCCACAGGGGAGCTGCTAGCCCTTACATACCAAAAGCTGGTGAGATAGCTTCCATAGGCCATAGTGGTCATCACTTGAGCTGTGGATCTCTCCTTTAGAGTGTGCTGTTGAACACCTCTTACTGCACAGTGCTTATGATAGAAATGATTAGAGGCTTGTTGCCACGCACAGCTCCATCAGCAGCTTGTGGTGCTCTCCTTCTCCCCATCCCTTGCTAGCACTGAGTGCAGTTTCTGCCTTGAGGACTGTAGAACACTCTGGTTTGAGCTTGCATGTTTCCCCAGTCAGGATGGCATTAGCCATGCTGCTACCAGCACACACCCCTTAGTGCTCCCATCACATTCCTGCTTTGTCTGACACACCCCAGAGAGCAGTCTTTCCCTCTGGCTTGCCCAGATCCCACAGCACAGCTCCCTACCTCCCAATCCCAGGTCCCACAGCACAGCTCCCTACCTCCCAATCCCAGGTCCCACAGCACAGCTCCCTACCTCCCAGTCCCAGGTCCCACAGCACAGCTCCCTACCTCCCAGTCCCAGGTCCCACAGCACAGCTCCCTACCTCCCAATCCCAGATCCTACAGTACAGCTCCCTACCTCCCAATCCCAGATCCCACAGCACAACTCCCTAAATCCCAGTTGTGTGCCTGCAGCAGTTGCTGCTGCAGCCTATGCCAGCCCTCCTGCCACTGCTTCAGCTTCCCACAGCACTGGCTTTGTGCAGGCCCTCTTGCTGCCACTGGGAAAAGCACTGAAGACAACAAATCCTGTTTTCAGAGAACAAAACCATTGGTTTCAAGCAAGGTTCTGTTAATTGTCCATTTTCTTGGCCTGTGATCAGGTTGCATTTCCTTAGCAGGGGAGTGACAACTTAATTTGTTTATGCATGTCCAGCAGCTTCCTAACCAAATACTGAACCAAGTGCTCATCCTACATTGGGACATGCAGAATACAGAACCCTCCTAAAATGATAAACACAAGAAGATTCTCATGTGGAATTTTTTATCTAGTCCTCTCCATTACAAAGGTCTGGTTTCTAAAAGGGGGAAAAAAAAAAAAAGAGGGGTTTCTCTGTCTGCTCAGTAATGAATATGCAGCTGATGCTTTGCTAGCATGCATCACTTACATTTACTTAATTTATTTCTGATGATATTTAAAGATATTGAATCAAACATCAAAATACTATTGTATTCATGTCTCTCAAAACTGTATCTATAGCCACTTCTTGAAAACATAATACACTTCATGCTCATCACATCGTTTATTTTTTCCCCAAGCATGCCTTTCTGTGATGAAGGTAACAGAGAGTAGGGAAATATGTGTGATGGGGTCATAATTCAGCTGAGCTGACCTTTGCAAATAGCATGTAAGCAATAGTGAGCATATGGATTACCATAGTCCAGTGGGGCCCTTGATTTAAAGAGCACAGAGAAGTTGGAGGAAGGGATCTGCTTTCAAAGCTGAGACAGGATCAAGACCTGAAGAAAAGCCATGAGGCTGAAATTGCATATTTGGCTTTTTCTTATTTCAAGATTTACCAAACTGTCCTTAAATTTCTGTTTTAACTTATTTTTCAACAATATTATTGAAAATAATACTTTAGTGTCATTTTGCTGTATGCCTGCAGTTAAGCACTGTTAATGACAAATGTAGCTTGGAAGTAAAGCAAACCCTTCATATTTCAGGTGGCTGTGCACCTTAAAGTATGCTCATGATACGATTATTTTGGCTCAGCTTTGGAAAGCAGTTGATGGAGGAGGAGAGGGAAATAATTTCTTTCTGAGGTCTATGGTTTTCTATGGATGACTGAGAAGCAGATTGAACCAGTTGGCTCTTCAGAGTGAGATTGAAGGGCTCATGGGATTTAAAGACCAAAGTGCATAAAAGAGAGGTACCCAGGCGTAGGTGTTACATTTCAGTGGATCACAAGTCCAGAATATGGAAAGCAGAATATAGAAATGGCACCTTGACTTTGCTCCTATGTTGCAGTGCTTTTTAGTAGAATTTATTTCAGCCTTTAGGAAAACATTATTTTTCCTGTCAGAACCTCCAAGATAATCAACCTTGGTGAGTTACTGAGTCACTGGTTATTCAGAACGTGCCAAAGGTCTCTACTCGTATCACAAACTTCCTACGTTATGTCCACATCCAACTCTGCTTCCATAGTCCAGCTGAATTACGAGGGCAAGGACTGTATCACTGGGTGGGTGAGCAGAGCTCAAGGTGATACAGCTGATGCTGCTGTGGCCTTGACTTCACAGCTCAGGGGATGCACAGGATCATTGTGGCAGGCGTTCTTGGAATGCTGTGAGGATCTGGCCAGTTTATGGCAAGCAGCAGCAGGGCTGGCTTCTCTGCTCAGCTTGCTGCTGCCAGCCCATGCTGTTCCACACCTGTGCTGGGCAGACACCTTTACAGGTGGTGGCTGCATCTCTTTTTACTTCTACAACAGCTTTTCGAGCTGGTGGATTTAACTCTGGTTTCTTTTTTCTTGATGGCCTCTCAAAGGCTATGGTAGTTCCTCCTCAGGATGTGTCTCCATTGCCAAAGTCAGCATTTTATTGACTTTGTATCAGTCCATAAGCTGTGCTCAAGGTTTCCTGAGAGCTTTCACCAGACACTTTCTCTGATGCAGTGATGCTTTTGTCTGAGGTCCCTATGGTGACTGTACATAACCTGAAAAAATAAAGATGGACAAAAGGCCAGTTTTAAATAGTGTGGATGCCTCATTATCTTCAGTTCATGATCTTTTAACCCAAATTCCAGCCCGTAGCTCTTTGCACCCCAAGCCATTTTGAATTATTTACAGTAAGACATTGTGAATTGAACTCTTTTATTAGATTTATCAATTCATATTGCTTTCCTATTAAAAGTCATTCAAGTTTTGCCTCAATTTTGTAAAGAGTTCTTGGAGAGATTATGTATGGAGAAGCACGCATCGATGAGAAGGGTTTTTTTGGATATGTTATTTTGAAGTGTTTTCCTTTTGTGCCTAAGGCTGTGTGTAACTTCACTGGCACCTTCTGTGATCTCTAGTAGCACATCTCACATGTAGCAAGTATGCAGTAGCTTCTTGGATTTAAGGATAATTTTACCCATATCAGTTTCCCAACTTTATTTGCCGTAAATACTTCATATCCTACAAGCTGTTGTAGACTTAGGATACTGGCAGTGCCTTACCTCTGCTTATTTTCCATGCCATGCTGTAGTATATGGAACAGATAAACTGCAGCTTTTGGAGATAACTACTGTGGTTTCTTTCTGGGCTTGTAGAGAATGGGGTTCAGCAGCTTGGGTAAATTTTCCTCATCCTGTGTTCCTAAATTGCTAGTAAACTTAAGTCATCAAGGAGAAATGGCATAAAGGTGGCCCCAAAACTGTTGTGCAGATCCAGGGCTGTGCAGAGAAAATTTGTGTAACATGGAGGTGCAGGAATCATGGTAGAAAGGCAATAGCTATGCAGCTGATTTGCAGTGACACAGATTTCAGATAGAAAATAACTTTGGGTGTTCATGAATAACGTTCCACTGGAGCCAAACATGTATGCACATTTCATATAAGCCCCTGTTGTTATTTTTTTTAATGTAAAACAAAATAATTTTTTATTACTGTTGGCTTTTAAGCCTACAGAAGTCATTTACCACTGCTGCTTTCTCTGGGAGATTTCGTAACATATTTATGTTAATAGGAATTATGGATGAACACCGAAAAGCAAATATAACTTTAGGATTTTAGCCAACATCAGCTAACTATCTGCCCAATTAGATCAATGTTCCTGTATTTAAATTACTGTATTTCAGTACCTTCCTGTCCAACAATGAAGGCGTATCTTCAATCCTGCTTGTGCTGTATAAGGGAATTTGAAAACAGTGGGACTGGAAGAAAACTCTGTGTATCTTGGCTGAAAAAACTGATGTTCCTGGTCTCTTTTCCCAGAGTCACAATTTTAAGCTTGTTGGTTTTGTAAATTCATAGTGTGGTTTGTGCTGCACTTTTGTTTCTGGAGACCTTGGGATGTGTTTTTCCCACTGATTCCATGCTGGAAGTTTTGGCAGGCACTGAAAAAATAATGGGTGAGGGCAAAGCATTCAAGTGGAGTAGGTAGGCAGCTGTTAACATTATCAAATTGAAGTACCCTGAATACAGTGCAGCTCTGAAGATTAAAATCTCACTGTGTTACATGAGCTCAGAATTCAGCTGTCAGTTTAGTGGCCATTGTTACCGTTAGATGTTATTGATTTGGTGAAATCCTGGAAATGAAGCACTGCAAAGGATGGTGGGTGGGTCACCCTGCCCAGTCACAGCCCCTGGTGGTGTTGGAAAGCAAGGATATTACTCTTTTACATATGAAATGTTCTGCTCTCCAAGTGTTACTTGATACTTCATAGCTCCTTGTAGCTTTTTGGCTATTCATCATCCAGAATTGCAAGTGAAAACTGGGACCCATTTCAAGAAGTTGTCTCCTCTAACATGCCTCCGCATCCTGCTGAATCCGTGGAGAGCCACGAATGTGGCTCAGGCTGGATTTTTAACCATCAATTACACGTGCCCATGCTGAGGCCAAGAGGTGGGGAAGGACTCCCATCCATCCTGCTGAGACCTCTGGGCCTCCAGAGCAGGATGGCCACATGCAGGCTCCATGCTGGGAGGTGGTCCAGGCGTCCCCCCCACACCAGTGGCTAAAGCAGAGATACATGGAGGATGAGGGGATGAGGTCGGACTTGCTTACGAGGTTGTTTGGAGAAAATACTCAGGCATTCCTTTATTCTGTAAAATTACATGAGGAATTTCAAGTGCTGGCAGGACACCTTGAATTTTGCAGGAAGGAACTTTTCTGTTACATAAATAAAAATTGCCCCCGCAAAAAAAAAGTTATTATTTTGCTTTTGGCACCATGCAATTTTATGCATGATTTTAGACAATTTTATACTCTCCCAAATAACTATTTTATATTTAATGAAAGGAATAGTTTTTGGCTTGCATTTACAACTCTTGTGAAAGGAAAGGTTGGGTTTTTTTTTTTTAATCTCCATGGTTTTGGCTGCAGAATAACATATGTTGGATAAGCCATGCAATAGGTATTGAAGAGGCATGTAACAGTAATGAAACGGAAAGTCTTCTATAACATGAAAGATTTTGCCATCTGCCACTTTAATATAATACAAATGGATTATCTTCCTCTCATGAAAATTATATATTAAATCTAAGACAGCTAGACAAAATAAATTGCAATTTAAGAAGTGGTGGAAAGTAGCACAGTTAAAATTGAATTTGAGGAGTAGTTGACGGATGCTGTAAAATCCTTTCTAAAGAGGTTTCTGAAAGAGTAGAAGAAGGCAAGTATCTTAATTAAAATGTTTTGTAACAATTTTTTAATTTGGCTTCACATTTATCATAACAACAAAGAAAGAAGCTAAGAACCCAGTGCCTGTATCTCTAGTGGAATGCACATATGCCTTTCTAGCTTACGTTAATCTGGTTTTGTGGAAGTTGAAGTATTAAAACAGATTGTTAATGCTTCCATCTGGGTCCTATTCTTTCCTTGTGAATGAGCTGAACATTGCAGCAATTTGTTTGTATTTACTGCCTTTCTCCTCAACCTTATCACCAGCCCTCAGATAGCTCAGGGAAAGAAAAAGCTTATCAAAACTTCAGGGCTGCACAGTGCTGAGAAAGCAGGCAGCACACTAAGACCCTGGCAGCTTGTTGCATTTGCATCCCTGTGGGGTTTTTCTTTTCTGTTTTACCATTTTCCGTTTTTGTAATAAGCAATAAAAAGAATTGATGATTCAGTGTGGGATGCAGAAGACTCACAGAAACTGGAATTGAGATGTCTTGACTTCCCAGAAATTGGCTTTAAGCACAAAAATACGAGTGTTTAGAAAGGAGCAAAGTACCTCTTAAATGAACTTACGCAGAGATGATAGAAGATTGCAATGGGCACATGCAGAGCATTAAGCATATTTAGTAGCCTACTTTTCCCTACAGATAAGCTGTTCTCAATACTTTTTTTTTGCAAAGCTAAGCAGTGGCACTATATAGGTAATGATTATGGACTACTCCAGTGAATGCACAGAGAGAATTTCATTTCTGTGAGTAGTGCCAGTAACTACAATGGGACTATTTCCATGTGTAAAGTTAGCCTGGAGCATAAGTGTGGGTGAAATTGAATTGTGGCAATGATTGAATATACATACTTGACCTCTTGAAAAAAGGCTATCAGGTGACAGAAATTACAAAAGCTTGGTGTAGATCTTCTGTTCTGGAAGATCAGTTACATGTTGTCTTGAAAAGTGGGTGTGTAATCTACATATAATCCAGCAATGCAGAGCAAAAGAACTGGAAATGTAAGTGAAGAACCAGTTGTTAAGATATTGTGTTCTCTTACAGTTATGAAAATCTTTTGTCTGAGGCTCTCGAAGCACTCGGTGCTTGAGTGAGCATTACATATTCTTGTAGAAAGGTGCTGTTAAGTATTGTCACATGGAGCAGTGAGGAGATTATCAGTGGCTGGTCAGGGATCATGCCATAAAATAATGAGCGTTTGCAACTCTTAATACCCTTCTTAACGATGAGGAATTATTTGTTCTAATGCTCAGTGTTGGCCATCGGCGCGAGTTGGGCTCTATCTATCTGTGGCCATTGCAGCCATTGCACAGAAACTTTGTTGGCCAGTTCTACATTCTGCCTGGAAGAATGAGAAGGGTATGGTTATTCCTAGAAAAGTCAAGACTGTGCTAAGGAAACAGGAGATACTGTCTGCTAAGGTAGCTGAACTGGTCTCCGCAAAGAGAATCTCTTCAGGAGATCTGGAATAGAACACTCTCTTGCTCTTTTCTGTGGTTTCTTACCCTGCTTCCCAAAATCAAGATCCTGTAGGCCTGGTGTGCAAACTCTGCAGTGCACTATAAGCAGCACAGATGACAAGAACATTCTTTGCCCCTCTCCTGTAACCCTGTATCTGTTCCCAGTCTCACCAGACAGTACAGCAGCATTCCCAGTGTCAGTAGTTTACTCCACTCTGAGGATGTGAGACACGTCCATCAAAGAACCTCTGCACTACCATAAATGGAGTTTCCCTTGGAAGACCATATTGCATAATTTATACTTAATAAACCAATGGTGAAGAATTTAAACCCGAAAATAATGGTGTGAAAATTTTAAGATGTTTCTGTGATTGGAGGGAGGTAATTTATTGCTGTGTTTCGGAATGAGTTGTGGGCAGACTATGCTAAGCATGGTATTAAATGAAGAAGAACTAAAGGGAATTCACCTCAGCTGCTCCTGAAGGACATCCTTTTCCTTGTACTCCACTAGAGGACCAGAGTACTGCTGACTCAGGCATTCTCTGCCCAATACCAGCGGGCTACAAATACCCCACATCCAAATCAGTGAAGGAAATCTGTGAAGAATCCCTCTTCCAAAAGAAAAAAACAGGAGTTATTTTTCTTTTAAAATCTCTGTGGGGACCATGCGAGGACACTATCAGCTTGCAGATGTATTCATAAAGCCTTTCAGAGAGGACTTTGTTGGACACTGCACCAAACCTTCTTTGCAGTGATGCCTGGTGCGTGTGCCAAGCGCTCAGAAGTGGCCTGTCCCACGGGCCACTAGGTGGCAGTTTAGGGACATGGCAGTCACTTGGTTTTATTCATTGTGCAAGAGCTGCATCACCAGAACTAGGGGATTTTTTTTCTTGTTTGGGGTTTTTTTGGTGTTTTTTGTTTATTTGTTTTTTTTTGGTTTAGGGTGGGGGTTTTTTTGGGTGGTTTTATTGGTTATTTTTCGATTGGATGTAACTATTTCTTTATTTTTACCTGCCTCTGCATCGCTGGCTGCTGAACTTTGCCATCCACATGTTCTGACATCAGGGAGATGTGGCCAGCCCAGTGACCTAGCCATGGCCAGCAGGTACCACAGCCCTGAGCAGGGGCTGCAGGCTGGCCCTGACAGACATATCACAGCACCCAGCTCACAAAAAATGTCCTGCTCTCACAGATTTTGAAATCTTACCCTTTTTGACATTTTCACCGTGATTTATATTTGCTTTCACTAGAACACAAGGTTTACCCTTTCTTTTCCTTTCCAGTTCCCTTTGGTTTAAAACAGTAGTCTCCTGCAATGAAACCATTAAAAACAAAGAAAGGACAGAAGAGAGAGTGTTTCTGCAAAAATTTGTGTTCTGTTGTTTTTTTTTTTAAATTTTCTTTCCTCTCTAGGCCCCTTATCTGACCGTGATTTCAATTTTTCTGATTATTTGAATCTGACATCGTAGAATACCAATCTGTTCAGTTACTTCTACACTGTTGGAACAAACTGGTTCTTCAAAAGCTGCATTTTTTAATCTATACATAAATAACATGGAGTTGGTTGGGGTTTTTTTTTTCACTCTCCATTCTGTGGAACAAGTTAATATATTCTTGGTTTTGATGCAAGGTTTAGTGTAGATTCCAACAAGACTGTGAACACCAGAAACTGCCTGCCTGGTCAGGTTAAGGCAGGTATTTAGTACTCCCTGTCACTAAAGGGTCATTAAAACCTCTCTTTCCTGTACCCTGGCACTATTCTGTGTTGTGCAGCAAAGCTATACCATGAGGACTGTATAGTATGTGTATTACATATCCCTCTGAAGGGCTGGATTTACTCTTGCTGTCCATAAATGAATGAAGGGGTTGTCAAATTTATGTGGCCCAAACTTACCGTGTGGTTCTGTTCATTAATTGAGCTTTGCCATCCCCAAATCCTTCATGAAACCCTTGTGGACTTTGCCAGGCTACTGTTAGCAGTGCTTAGAGCCTTCATTTCTGTCAAATATATAAAAAGCTATTGTAAAAATCAGGGAGGTTATGGGCTATTCAGCTTGCTGATAAAGAAATATTCTGTTGCGTTCAATGGACTTTTAAAGGTCTTTGATTTTTATAGACGCACCAAAAAATAGTTTTTTTCCATTTCACTCTATTTGACCAGAAATCTACATTTACAGAGGAAGCCCTTCAATATATAAAAAGCTTTTCAAAATTCAAATGTTAGCATCCAATAGTTATTAAAATTAAAAAAATGTATATATTCATATTCAAATACTGGAAACATTACAGTGTGAGTGGCTCTTTGGGGTTTTTTTTAACCATCAGCTAACACTGCAGATGTAGCATACTTAAAAAAGGGTGGGAGAGAAATATTGTCAGTCCCTCTCTTCCCTCTCTCCTGAGGAATTTCACTTGTGTTTTAAAGAGATTAGTTTCAAAACTTCCCCTCTGTGCATGTATTTGATACTGTATGGTTGGAGAAGAGCAGTACCACAGAACCACATTGCCCCTGCAATGTACCTTTCTGTACAGCTCTTATTGTGTCTGTTATGGAAGAAATAAAAATGCTATGGGAAAGTTCCTCCTTTTTAAATATACCAAATTCAGTGCTTTCTGTTGTTTTTATTTAACTTACAGTTAGGCACTTGGAAACTTGTGACTACTACAGAGCTTGGTGGGCCTATGCAGAAACCTCTTGGCAAGAGTGAGTTAGGTTCTTTGGCGTGCAACTAATTGTTATTATGGCTAACATCCTCCTGGCCCCTTAAAAGTTTGAGGTTTGCCTTAGACTGGTTTTAAACACAGGCTTTCACCTGTATAGAAATGAGCCTCATTTGAGGAGGGAGCAGGATGGCAGGTTGCCCCTGCTGCCTGGGGGCCATTGCCAGCCTGCCTCCAACTTGGCAGAAGCTGGGAAAGAGGAGGAGAGGCTGTCTGTCAGTGCCAAGTGGCCTCAACCTCCTGCTCCTGCCTGCCTTCCCCATCTTGGAGAGCCAGCCCGTATGTTCTGGACAGAAGACAGCCACACCGTGTTTACAAGATCATGTTTGCTGCTGTGCACCTGGGGACAGGCAGTTCTAAATCCTGCCACCTTTGCCTGTGCTGTGCCCTGTCCTGGTGGAAGAAATCAAGAGGTGCAAAAAACTTTAATGAGAGGCAAAGCAAGTGATCAGTCCTCTGCTTTAATTTGCTTCTCAGTCAGATATCTTGGGAATCATGTGTTTAGCTTTGCAGATGTGTAGATCTGAGTGGTGAGTTTTCAGCTGGGTTTCTGTTTGAAATGTGAGAAGGGAGGAGGGAAGACTTGTCTGCTTTTTTATGACTTGTGTTTTCAGTACCTTTGGTGGAATTTTTGGTATTATTCTGGCTTGTCACTCCAGCCTCACAAACTTCAAAGACAGAGGCTTACTCCTTTGAATTTTCATTCATTTCAGGTGATAATAAGGTGACAGGGCATATCCAAGGTCTTTCTAGCTTTTTTCTATTCTCTTAGTTTTTCTCACAGTATTCAGGCCATAATGGTAATTCTAGAAGAAATTCTAGGTACTCGATTGTTTACATTCAGAGACATGGTTCCTAATGCTTCACTAAAAAAACTTTTCTCCCATTTTCCCAGCACAATAAAATGCAAAAACATGGTGTCATTAAAAATCTGCAAAAGACATATGTCATCCATTCAGCTGTCACCCTAGATCTCCATTTTGCCTACTGTTGAATTGTTAAAGTAACTTTTCTTTTGTGTGTAACATTTCCTTTCATTGACTTTATTGTATGTGACTGCTAGTCATTTTCTGGATGGAGCAATGACTGATTTGTTGTTGCAGACAGAGCAACCATCTGAGGTTGAATTACATTCTCAGATGAACAGAGCCCCATCGCAGGCAGAAGAAAACAGTTCAGCAAAAAAGGTGAGATCTGCACACATTGCACCATTATGGAGTGATTTTCCTTCATCAACAAATGTGGTTGTTTTGAGTTTACAAGCAATTAAACAGAGGGTTAGGGTTATGTTTTTACATGTTTACCTTCTCTGGAGGTCAAGACACTGGAAGAGAACTGTGATCATATGTGACATCAACTCACATAAATCACTAAGAAACCTCTTAGTATGTACACATTGATGCACGTGCTTTGAGAGTGACAGCTTGCCATTTATTTCAAATCAATAGGGGCTTGTGGAGCCTTAGGGGAAACAAAAACGAGTCTGACTGTACTCCAGCCCTGTCTCACTGTAGTTCCTCCAAATTGTGATGCACTTCTTGGTTTCAGTTATTGAGGATTTGGTTTTGGTGTAAACACCTGTTTGCTAGAGGTCGGGATCTGCCACTAAATGTACATAGGCTGGGAGAGATTTGCTCAAGATGTGCAGTTTCTAATATGTTTTTGTATAAACCTATCAGTTGTAAAAAGTAAGCACTGAAATTAAAATGGCACACTTCAGAGGGCCTTCCTTGCTTAGGGATGGAGTGGCCTTAGCAGTGGCTGTGAGCGTTTTCCCCCTCCTGATCATGCTCTGACCTCCTCCTTCCACCAGCCCCAGCCAGAACAGGTTTGGATAGGGGGCAAATACAGATCCTCCCCATTGTGGCTCCTCCTGCAGCCAGAGAGCACCTGCAAGACATTTACTCAGCCCAACCGAGAACTTTTGGCAGGTTGTACCTTGCCCAGGGAGCACCATCACACTTTTTAGTGTAACATGGGGCCCAGGCAAACATCCAGTGTCATCATTTTCTGTACGTGACAGTGCTTTCTGGGCAGTGTCCTTGCTCTGCGCTCCTCATATGCTACTTCCAGCCTGGCCCTGCTCTTTCCTCGCTTTGTAGCCCTGCTGGGGAAATGAAGTCCTTGTGGTCCTCTTACCTCATGCTCACCCTCATCCCACCTGGTTCCCTAAAATGCAGTGATGCCCCAGGCTGTGGGGTGTGAGAGGCAGGTGGTTGTTGCACTGGTGAGCCACCTTGCAAAGCCTGGTGCAGCAGCAGAAAGCAGCCAAAGAGCCTCTGCCAAGGGATCTGCTTGGACTATTGCTTACACTGCTGTGTTTGAAAGGGAAGAGGGAATTATCCTGTGGATTTGGTAGGGTTTGGGCAGTGTGAGGTAGACTGACATTGTGTGTTGGGCATTAGTTGTGGAAGGCATATGCAAGTTTCTCCCTTGCTGTGTGAGGTGTGTTTGCAGGGAGCTGTGCCTGTGCAGAGGATTTCAGAGCATGGCATTACCAGAGATCTGTGCAGTCATGATGTGCTGATATCCTGATCAGAACCATCTGATAATATTTTTAGATTTTTTTTCAGTAATTACAAAACTGTTTTTAATGTTTAGGCCTTTTTCCTTATAATTCAAATTCTTTTAAGAATTTTAACCCTTCTAATATGAATGATTGATGGTCTTGTGTTGGTTACATTTTGTATCACTCACAGAAGTCTCTTCTTGTGAGTCATGCTGCTTACTAGTGTTGTTTTTTTCCTTGTAATTGCTTTGTCATTAAATGTTTCCCCATTAATTTTTTTCTTATTTTATTAATGTTTGGCAAAAAAACAGTAGTGAAGGTAATCTAGCACAGTAAAATGTGTGATACTGAAATTTGGTCATTGGTTTTGTCTTTGATGCTGAAAAAAACCTGTCTCAAGTCAATTCAACTTTTTGAGTCCTAGCTTTCTCATTCATGAGATGAGGCAGTTATAGCTATATGCCTTGTGAAATTGATCTAATAATAAAATACACTGAAGAGGATACATTTATATTTATAATTTAAATCTTCTATAAGGTGGTAAAACTACTTCTCATTGCAAAAGAAAGGATGTCTTAATTTATAATAATGAAAACACTTCTTACCACTGAAGTCATAAAAATGCAAAGCTCTGCTTTACCTAGAAAACACAGACTATTTCTCTGATGTCACTTATCAAGAGAAATAGCTGGCCTTCTATACTTCACCATGTTAATTTTGCATGGATAATGTAATGTATTTGTATTTCAAAACTATATTCAGTGTTCCTTCATGTAAGAGAGGGGGCAGAAGGGAGAGGCTCCATGCCAGACGTGTGAGGCAGTAAGTTGGGATGCAAGTGATTAGTTATTGATTCTTTCCAACTGAGCATAGTCAAAAATAAATCTTGCTCTGTTTTTAATGCTTTTGGGTCAACTGGGGGCTAGTACATGTGTTTATACCCCTCCCTCCACCTCCACCCAGTGCACACTAAGCTGTACAACCCAGTTGTGAAGAGCCTGTCATCCAGATGAACGTAAAACACCCTTTCATTCATGAAGGGATTGCAGGAGTTATTGTTCCTTTTTCAAAGTCAGAAACCTGAGAGGCTATTACCAAACTGGAATTAAGCTCTGTACATCTTTAAATTATGAAATCTTAACCAGCTGTCAGCAATTTATGTGACACAAGTATTCTCCAGCCTAATGACAGGACACATATGGCTTGACTTAATGTTGCTGTGCTTTTTCCTTTCAGGAGGTTGTTCTTGTTCAACCACCCTCCAAACCTGCGCGCAGGAAGCTCCGGACGGAGGCACAAGGGCTGGAGACCCCCGAGCTCTCTCCCACTATAAATGTGACTTCTTCCCTGCCAGCAGTCAAGCCTCACCTCCCAGTCCAAAAGTAAGAACCTGTACCAAGCATGCCAAACTGCAGCGTGAGATCTGATGTGGCAGGATTCGCTCTTTGTATAATTTTGTGCCTAATAGTTCTGTTTCTGAGAATGCTTCACAAGACACAGGTCTCTGAAATCTACATCAGTCTTCTCAAAAGCAGACTAAGCCTGTAGTGACTGTCAGTGGTATTTGATAGGTAGATAACCTCTTCAAAGGTGTCCTACTTCTGTACCTGCTAGACATAGCTGAGGAGCAAGCCTAGCTATTCAACCATCTCTAACACAACTTGTTTTATATGTGAGGGTGTGTGTTTCTGCCTTGCATGTGTCTTCTGGAATTGTCCTCCTTCATGTGGACAGATATGACCAAATAAATGCCTGGGAAGCTGAGTCATGAAATGCTTGATGTTGGTCATATCCTCGTGATATTTTTTTATTGCAAGGCATGTTGGAAATGGGCTCGTCACTGGTGTGAGACAAACCACAGACCACTCGTTTGATAATGGCCAAACCCAGCGTGTGTTGTTTGCTCTTGTAAATACAGCTGTCAAAGCTGTCAGCTGACTTACAGGGATTTCACTCTGTGTGTATTTCATAGTGATGGAGAAGGGGCTGTACAAGTGCTAAGCAAAGGCACTTGAAACCCTCTTGGGTCTGTGCATCTCCCTCAGCTGAAGCACTGTGCAAACATTATACCCCACCATCACCCAGGGCCTTGCAAAAGACATCTGATTCAGTCTGAAACAAAATCAAGCTGCCCAAATCAATTGAGCGTTTCTTGGCAGACTGTTTATCAGTAGACTGAATCTCTGCTGCATAATTGGAGATTAGAATAAGTAATAAGACTCCTAGGATGCTCTTAAAATACTATTTTGTGCTTTGGGAGTACATATTCCATAGTGGTTCAAAGATAACAGCATTTGTTAACATCTCAATCCTGTCTTGTCTATATCTTTCCTAAAATGTTAAAATGGCCACAGACATATATTGCTCTGCTTTTATTTTTTTTCCTATCATTTATTACTTTATAGCCTATGGAGAGTAGTTTGCAGGAAAATAGTGAAGCAGAAAACTGACAGTTCACTGGAAGATAACAGCATAAAGTCCTGTCATCGTGCTGAGACAGAGTCTATTGCAAAAATCAGTGTCATCAGCTCTGTTAAGAGAAAAGACCTAATGGGTACTGTGTGCCACTGGACCATACTTAAATAGGGCGTCTGTTTTAGATCAAATCTGGCATTAAAGAGCTCTTGTTTCCTCATGTAAAACTTTAAAATAATTTATTTGGAAAGGGGCTTGGATATTCAGTCAGTATTTTCTGTATTTTCTTTCTTTTTTTGCTGTTGTTAGCTCTCTTGCTTTGAATAGGTTGGTCCTTATCTGCAGCTGTCTCTTTTTATACCTGTCTGATTAGCTGCCATTTCCTCCAGATCAGTTACCACAGGCTATGAAGCAATAAAAATTCTTAATTAATAAAATAAGTTCTTAAAATAAAAAAGGTACATCCTTTATTTTAGCAGCAAAACAGCTGAGGAAACTCAATCAGTCATCTTCACATTTGTGATATCAGATAATTTTGGTGGAAATGACTGCTTTGAATGAAAGAAGTATTAATTTTTGAAGTAAAGAAACATCAGAATCAGCAAAACTGAGATGGAATTTTCATGCCAATGAAAAATTTCTTTCTGTACAGAATGATTTTTGTATTTTCTGTTAACCACTCCTGATTCTTTAAACTCTACGAGTCTCTGAAAACAGCTAATGCCAAGATACTGCAATAAGCACAGCTATGAAGGGATCATTCTTAAGCTCAATGACAATGCAGTGATCTTGAAATAATTGAGACAGCCTGAAATATTTCTGTCATTCAGGTTAGCAAGTATCAAATATTCCAGCTGATTCAGACATCTTATTTCAGTGTTACATTTTTCTTCTCTTAAATCTGTAGTTTGTACCTTGTCTTTGACGTGTAGTCCAGGGTGCAGAGAGTTGTGCAGAATGGGTGGCTGCTCTTCTGGCATCAGCCAGTGCTGGGACTCTTAATTGAAATGTCTTGTATTTATGTGTCTTGCAGACAGTCTTCCAAGCAGAAAAGGGCTATTCAGACCGCTATACGAAAAAACAAAGAAGCCAATGCTGTGCTCGCCAGGTTGAACAGTGAGCTCCAGTAGCAGCTGAAGGTAAGGAATGCTTTGAAAATCAGTGACAGAGCTCCCTGCAATCAGTTACGTGTCACCTCCAGCAGTATTGAAATCAGAGCAAAAAACAGGACAGTAGTTGAAATAAGCACAGAGATGAAAGGTTTTAATGAGAGCACATTGCCATCATTCCTTGCGTCAGGTCTTATTTGCTTCCATCTTCAGCAGGCCAGTGCTGTTACCTGTGTTTTGCAGCAGCAAAAGACAGAGAAGTTTGTCTAAGTTCACAAAAGAATAGAAAACTGAACTTGCCCTTCAAGTTGTATTGCTGTCTGGAAGCTTTCTGACAGAGCTCTGCTGTTTTAATGAAGACCAGAAGACTTGATGGGTACTCCTCAGGCATATTTTGCACTGAGGCTCAGGGGGGGTTCAAGTGCACTCCCACTCTGGGCTCTGAGCCTGCGCAGATGGGGAAGCAGACCCTGGAGGAGGCGCAGTCCAGCCCAGCTCCCACACTGGCAGGGAGCCCTTTCATGAGAGGTCAGCAGGAGCCTGCCTGGCTGCCCTTTCCTGGAGCAGGGTGCTGCGTGTGAGCATTCTCAATGTTCTAACACGCCTCTCCTCCTGCAGGAGGTTCACAAGGAGCGCATTGCCTTGGAAACGCAGCTGGAGCAGCTTCGTCCTGTCACCGTCTTGTGACTTCCCTCATGGCCGTGCACGAGCAGGAGCAGGGCAGTGTCCAGCAGCCTTGCAAGGAGAGGAGTTCTGTGCAGCTGAGCAGGGTCTCTGCCAAGGCAGTGGGGAGTACTGGCCTTGCTGGTTCTCTCTTCACCCCATTACACACATTTTGCCTTTGCAGGTGAGGAAGGTACAGAAAAACAAATACCTGACTATGGAATATTTCTGAGTGGGGGATGCTTTGCCTTCTTTCCTCCCCCTTCCCAGCCTAATGTGTAAATGCAGTTTATCACTGAAATGAATAACCTGAGAGTGTTTTATTTATGTAAAGAATTCCTGATTTATATGTGTTTTGGCAGCACCTTGTGCCCTGATCATTAAGAGGTACAGCATTCCTGAGTTCTTGCTTAAATTGAAAACTCATCCTCTGTGATGGGCTTCTGGATGTTACTGATTCCTGTAGGATTTTATCATTGCAGAGTACCTGTGGATTTAACATGTCACAGGAATAGAACTTGCAAGGTGTACAGAATCTTTATCCTCAATCACATGTCAAATAATTATTTTCTTAGTACTGTTTATTATGCAATCACGGATGTATTTTAATGTTAGAGAACTTGTATTTTATTAGTTCAAGTCACATAAGAGAACAGTAAAAAATACTAAAATATAATTATTTTGGAAATTAGGAAAAAAAAAATCTTTTTGAGCTACAGCTGTTTCTAATCACCAGTATCTGAGCACTTGCTTGCATCTACCAGTGTCTCTGCATTCTTTTAGCATGTTTGAGATGGCTGGTGTATAGCTTTTTTCTTTCCTTTTTTTTCCTTTAACCAACAGTGTATTTCTAACAAGAGGTTAAAAATGCATTCAGGGCATTTTTATAAAGGCTATTCTATGTACATTTGTATTAGTCTGCTTTGTTGTCTTAATAGCTGCTGATTTGTTTTAGGGATGTGTACAAGAACTGTACTTCCAGAAGAGGGAAGATAGCAGAACTGCTATGTATGAGGCTATAAAATGTGAGATGGAAGTAATTGCCTTTTACAGCAGGCTTTTGTTAAAGTTCCTTTGCACATCAGTGGAGATGCTACTGATAGGAGAAAGCTGCTAATGTCCATCTGTTTTCTAAAGGAAGAAGCAAATATTAATCTTTAACCTGCATTTGATCCGGGGCCAGCTGAATCCCGTAGGGAGTTTCCCCTGGATGCGGTGGTGGCTTTGGTCTCAGTTCTTACAGTGGAAGCTGTCTGATGAATGTTGCAGTATTTCTTGGAGCAATACTCTTGGATTGGGTGACTTCAGACATGTCAACCCTGCTCCCACCATGGGTATGGTGTGCTTCACTGCAAAGGGATGTCACCTACCTGTTGTCCACCTTAAACATGACCCTGGACATGTCTCATTGACCTGATTTAAGTGCATGTGGTTGCCTTGCAGAAATGGTGCAGCAGTTTTGTCACCCTTGTGGGTGTGATGCTTGCTCCCTGTGCCTGTAGGATGGCCCTGGGGCTGAGAAGGAGAAGCAGGTTTGAAACAGCTGGGTAACCTCTCCTTGGGGTGTGTCGTGGAATGGCTGCCGTGGCATATCAAAGGGCACCAGAGCAGCCAGAAGTTTTGTTGAGAGATAAGAAAGGCATCACTGGGAGTGTTTGAAGTGTTAAGGAGACAGTCTGCTTTGCTGAAAGGAATGTGGAAGGGGAACATGAATCCAGAAGTCCACAGGTGAAAATAAGCGTTGGCAGAAATGTTACTGAAAGTCTCTTTTTGTAATGCACTCGTTTTGATTCGACTAAAGATTGCTGTGTCAACAAGCAACAGCTGTTCTTCTGGATTTGGGACTTCTCTTATGTGGCTGTTGAATAGCTGGGGTCAGATGGTCATTACTGGTCAGTGACAAAATGTGAGGAATGCAAGCTTTTCTGGGAATCTGCAAAAGAGCCACTGCCCTCTTGCTAGTAGTGGTATTGCTAAGAATTTATTATCATTTATTTCACTTGTTCATAATACTACTGAGTCATTCCTGAGATTTAATGAGGTTAAGTGCTCACCCTGTTTGCTTTTTAGTTCATACATTGTAATTTGGATAATAAGACCTTGGTATTTCATAGGAAATAATCATATGGCACTCTTGTTTTTTGTTTTATGGGTAATTTTTTAAGGAAGGTGTTTAAACTACAACAAAGAAGTGTGTACATTGCATTTTTAAGGCAGTAGAGGACTTTTTCATGTTTGAAAGGGGTTTCCTTTGAAATAATCTGCCATTTATGAGAGTTATTCATGGAATAGACACTCTTCAAGGGAAGAGTGGAAGAGTCTGCTTTATACTGTCTTTTTCAAATGTCTCCCTTCTAAAATCCAGGGGGTTTTTTTAATTCACTGGAAATTATGATACTTGCTTAGCCAACAATGAAATACTTGCTTGGCTATTACTTTACCACTGAATTAATAAATGAAAGTATTTAACAATCCCTGCATTTTTAGCATTGCAATCAAATACTCCACTCGGCTTCAATGACCAGAATGTGAGTTGATTTGTATTATTTTTGGTGAAATATCAGCCATGATGATGATACACCACTTCACACATCAGTAAAGTGAAATATTCAAGGAGAGGTGTTGATGTGTTACACATATGATGCAGGAGGTTACTCTTCTGTATGTCTCAGTGGTTAAGCATTTATGATAGCCCACACAAAATGAGAAAACGTGTCTGTTCTTGGGAAGCTGTTAGCATTTTGAGAAGAGGAGAGGGCATCATGAAGCTGTGGCAGTGCTTCTGTCAGTTGCTTCATGCAGCCATGCTTATGGCTACTGTTAACAGTCCCTGGCTGGTCCAAATTCACATCTAAATCCACTATTACAAATTTTCTTCAAAATTACTTTTTCTTTAGAAAAATGTGGATAGATCAAAATCATAATTTCTTGCTGAAACCTTTACATTCTCAGACTTTGGATGGGAGTTGCTCCTACATCCAAAACCATTTGGTCAGAAAGGGAGACCTTACAGGCTTGGTGTTCAGAGTACTTTCCTGAGCTACAGGTGAGTGATCAGCTTTAAGCCCCTGACATCCCTGATCCAGAACAGCAACTAAGGTTTGTCTGCCCCAGCTGCCAGCCTGCTGAAGGAGTGGAATCACATTCCCATGCATGACCTCTCACATTCCTCAGTTTCTGGTTTCAGTAGGTACTTGGGCAGAGCACAACATGCCCAGCAAGAGAGGTTAAGTGGGAACAGGAGCACGGCATCCTTGCATCTGAGAGGAGGTGCTGACCATGAGCCTGGTGCCCCTTTTCAAGTTTTCAGTGGGCAAATAAATATTTTTGTCTACAGAACGGGGCTAGGCAGAGCAGATAAGGATCTTCCTCAGTGTGTCAGTAAGTGTGCATTCAGGTGTATTCCATTTGTTCATGCATTTCTTTATGGGTCTGTTAACATTCATATTACCTGATACCTATATTTGTTTCAAGCTATGGTAATTCTGTGGTGAAAAAAGAAAAGCTAAGTGCTGTGACTGATTGCCTTTGTAGATAAGCCATTTTTATTTGAGCCTTTCAAAATAAATAATGACCTGGTAATTAAGCAAGGCAAACAGTTTCCATTTCTGAGGCATTCCTTTATTAAACAAACTACCTGTGAACACACATTAATCCTAAAGGATCAATGTCCTTCTCCTAGTTATTAATATTACACTAGGATGCAGTGGAAACATGACCAACTCTTTCCAGAAAGTCCTCAGTTCGCTCTTCTAGAGACTTTTGGTGATGTAACAAAAGTGTGTTTAGTCAAGGCAGCTTTGTTACTGTTGAATTGTTGGATATCCTGTTAAAGTCAAAATATTGTCTTCAGACTGCATGGCAGTAGTTTTCCTGTTGGAAATTCTGTATCCACATCAGGGATAGGCATTTGTTTGGCTATCATCCAGACAGTTCCAGCCTGATGGATGATCATAAGGTTGGAGCACCTCTCCTGTGAAGACAGGCTGAGTTCAGGTTGTTCAGCCTAGAGAAAAGAAGGCTCTGAGGAGACCTTATAGCACCTTTCAGTACCTAAAGGTGCTGCAAGAGAGCTGGAGAGGGACTTTCTGTACGAGCATGTCGTGACAGGACAAGGAGAAATGGCTTCAAACTGCAAGAAGGCAAGTTTGGATTAGAAATAAGGAAGAAGCTCTTTACTGTGAAGGTGGTGAGACACTGCAAGACGTTGCCAGAGAAATTGTGGCTGCCCATCCCTTGAAGTGTCCAGGGCCAGGTTGGATGGGGCTTTGAGCAACCTGAACAGTGAAAGGAGTCCCTGTCCACAGCAGGGGGGGTGGAACTAGATGATCTTCACGGTCACTTCCAATCCAAACCAGTCTCTGATTCTACAACACTGCCAAGGCTAGCCAGCATAGGGTGATTAGACTGTGCATGGTAAAATGACCACAGATGGATGGCTGGGATTTGGAAACCTTCATGGGAAGCACTTAGGAAGGGCATTATGTGAAAATTGCCTGTTGGGGGGGTTGCCTGTTGCATAGGTTGCTTTCCTCCCAGCTGAACTTCCAAATCAAGAGGCAGAGATCCGTAAAAGCTGCTAGCTGGGAAAGGAGGGATGTCCATTTTCAGTGCCATCAGCCTTTCAGTCTCCAGCATACACAGTCTTTGACAAGAAAACACATGGGTTCATGAAGCCACTTATTTTATTGGCTAAAGAGTAAAATATTTTTTTTCAGGAAAAGAAGTAAATCTTAGTGATTTAGTATCTTTGAAAAGAGATTATGTATTTTGAAGCTTTTTTCAGCTATCTTGATATGTGCTATGAATATATGCATTATGTTTTACTCTGTTACAGATTTTTTGATACAAAAAAGTTGTATTGCAAGCATTATGGTTGTTAATCTAAAAAAATGCCCCAAGGCTATTATATATTTGAATTTTAACTTATAAATTAGATAGCCAGATTTAAGTAATTTGTTTTCACAGCTGCAGACCGTCCCCATGGTAAGCTGCGAAATGTATAGTGTTCTATACTATGCCCATCTAATTTTGGAAAATGTATGTGATATGAAGCTGGGTGCTACATTAAAATAAAAGCGTCCAATGAGTTCAAATTGCCTTGCTTTTGTGGTTTATTTAGGATGTTGATGGAACAGATCCGCCAGGAGACCAGAAACTGTGACACCCAGTGGAAAAAATACCATGTTGAAATGGCTGACCTTCAGGTTTGAAAGATGAAATCACTTACATTGGATTGAGAGAGAGACAGAGAGAGACTTATTTAAAGTGAAATCATATTTCCTTAGGCTCCTGTTAAGTCAAAACTTCATCTTTGCTTTGTCAGAATTCAAACATAACTCCCTGATTTAGCCCAAAGAGGGACACTCTTTGACCACTATAAAGGAAAAAACCATTTCCAGCCTCCAAGAGACCCTTAGTTGGAGGGTGGCCAGGCAGGACCTGTGAGAGGACTCCAGGTGTTCCACCCAGCATCCCTGTGTTCAGTGGGTTTGGCCCCTTGTCAGCTGTGAGAGCTGAAATTAAGCTGGGAAAAGGAAACCATTTGAATAGCTGGCCTTTGTGGGCAGGGAGCCAGAGGGTACAGCATATTCTGCTCTTTAACTAGTGTGATTTTTAAGAATTATGTCACAGCTATCCAAAGAGCAGAGCTTTAAAAGAGGAAATAATGAGTGATAAATTAATTCTTCCAGCATTAAGCCATGACAAGGGATGTTTTATTGGCCTAAAAGTATGTCTCTGGTGCACGTGAGGCACAAGGCCAAGGCGTTAAAAACTTGTAAATATCCTGTGGGGAGCTATTCTCCATCAGCAGTGGGATGGATTTAGATGGCTCCTCCATGCTTAGTTTTTACAATTAGATGGTACTCTGGGGTGCCTTCCTGCAAATCTATATTGGCTCTCCCTATTTAAATTCATGGTTCCAATAATCTTTCTTAAAAATTAAAAATGCATCTTCCTGCTCCAGAGGAAAGTTCTTAGTTGAAGTGGGAAAGAAAAGAAGTGGGAGAAGCTTCAAAAGCCCTTTTTTATCTTGTTTTTTAAGGTGTGCCTGCTTCAGTGGGATGTTTACATGGATTTTGCAGTAAAGCAGAATAAAGGAAAATTAACAAAGAAATGGAATCCCTAGGTATCTGTCACCCATAGCCAAATCAGAGGTCCTTCATCTCATGGTCTTGTTGCTCCTTCTGTTTTACAGTGCCCTCAAATGCACCTTGGAGCAGGAGCCCTTGGGGTGTGAGCTCCACTTGCAGCAGGCTCTCATATCCTCAGTATTGCCTCAGTACCCACTGTTTTGGGCACACATCTGGAAGGAGTGGCATTAGCTGTATTCCAGATGTGTTAGCCCAGTAGTCCCCCTACTACATGCTGAATCAGTATTTCCAGTTAAATCATGGATTGGTTTATGTTTATTGATTGTTAGCTTAAATTGCACGAGACAGGAAAAATATCCCATCTGAGAACATTTTGAAGATGCTTTATGCATCAGAAATGTAATGGGCTAGACAAGACTAAGGTTATATATTGCATCTAGTCTGGTTTCTGTGGGAGGGAGAGGGGGAGATTGCTTCCTTAGCCTAGGCTGGTCCCACAAGAAATGTTATCTTTTTACACGCCATCCTTGGTTCATGTAGGGAGCTCATCAGTGTGCTGTGGTTTTCAATAAAACATGGGGATAACAGCTGGCAGATGTGCAGGTAATGCCTCACTGCCACAGGCCCTCCAGCAGGACCTCATTGCCCTCCAGAGATGAGCGGGAGCAGAGCAGGATAGCGTGTCAGCCCTGTGACAGCAAACAGCATCCAGAGCCCAGCGAGGAGGAAGGAGCAGAAGAAGGCAGAATGTCAGCTCTGGCAGGACCATGATGGAGAAAAAACATGACCCTGGAAAAGTAATCATGCTCCTGAGGTGGCAAGGACGTCAGTGTGCCTCTGCCATTTGCTCAATGCACACACGAAAGAATAACATGCTTAAAAATGCTCTGCTGGACTACTCACTGCCAGGACACTTGGAGTAGGGCTGCCACTTGGTACATGAGTTATTCCCTTCAAAGGTCACTTCAGGAATTCAGTAGTTTGTGCTGTCTGTCCCGGGTTTAGGTTGTGTTAAGGCAGCAATACCGGTGTTGAGCAGACTGATACAGAGCACGCATTGTTTACTGCAGTTTTCAGCTCTTATCTGAGAGGAAAAGGCCAGCACATGATCTCACCTGGATTTGTTTTCCAGCCTCGTGCTGTTCGTAAAGGACACTGTATATTTGGTCAGAAATAATGGCTTCCTGTTTCATTAATGAGTTCTTACAACAATTTCCCTTCAGAGTAATCACCTTGGGTGAAGGAAGTGTGCCCTTCCAAAAGCAATTGGCCCTCCCAGTGGGTCATACTGGGGGCACGTTCTCTACCAACAGAAAAAGCACTCCTTTTTGGGTGTCTCAATTTGGATGCTAAAGAAACCAGTGCTGCCAGAATCATCAATCATGTGAAGCTATCAGTGAAAATGTCTCCTGGGATTAAAAAAACCCTCCTTGGGAAAGGTATGTTTCCAGTATGCAGTTCCATACCACCTACAGGGAAAAAAAAAAAAAAAGTAGTTGCTTTGATTGCTCTCCAAATATGTGGTTGTATTACTCAGAAGCTGCCTCTTCAGGGCTGTGCTTTTTGAATTTGTTGCTGCAAAAATCTTCAGGAACTTTGATCCAAGCATCCCAGGACTTTTGATATCCCAGACTTTTAGGGGGTCTGATTTGGAACTGACCTTCCCGTTTCACTACAAACTGTTTACTCCTATCACTCCCCCAATCACTGGTATTAGAGAGCATAGTAACACACATGCATTTATTCGTGCAGCTTTTCGAGCTGCTGCTGCTGCAGGTGTGTCATGCTCCAAGTAGAGCAGGCCATGAAGTGCACTTGGAGCAAAGTCATAGTGAGAGCAAAGAAGTTATGGGCGTTTGGCTCAAGTGTTGCAGGCTCCAGGGCTAGTGCTGGACTGAAGGGGCTGAGGTGGAGGCAGGCCAGCAGCATCTTCCTCCTGTTCTGAATTTTACCACCATAGGTAAGCTCTAATTTGAGGAAGAAAAATGCAGTTTAATTTCCCCCACCTTAGTTATAAATCTAACTTAACCTAATTCATATTTTAATGAGTTGGATCCTCAGCTGTACTTCATTACTCTTTTCTCTAGTTTGATTCATTGCCTTGTTTTGTAGATTTGGCACTTGCTTGGTTTAGCACAAACTGGGAAGGCTGAGCCAAGCAGAGGTGCTTACTGGCTGGTCCTGCTTTCAGCCCATAGCCTGGGGGACTCATCTTGCTTTTGTTCTCATGTACAAATGTATGGTTGGGTTTATGACTTTGCTATGATTTGGTCGACTCTGGAAGGGGCTTTGGCTGCAGGTGATGAAGCAAGGGGCCTCTGTGACACGTCATCTGGATGGCCATGGTCTTATTGTAGACTTGCAGCCTTGCAAGCTGAATATTGAAATGGTCAGTGGAAATCTGCACTCAGCTCCAACTGAGCACAGAAACCTGAGAGTGCATGACACAATTTGGGAAAACTTACAGAAATAATGGTATTTGAGACTAATAGCAACACTAGCATGGGACACACAGGGCTGTAGCTCCAGGTTGGCCCATCTCATTCAAGATGTCAGTCTGGCATTATGCAGTGCTAAAAAGTGTTAGAGGAAAAAGGAAGAGCCCTAAAGTAGTCAAAACCAATTCAGTAAATAGAGTTTGGGTGACCACTGCCTCGGCTGACATGCTGGTGTTTCTTCTGGCATCCCTGGAACCTGAAGTGTGTGCTCTAGGCCAGCTTCTGTTTCACTTGTGACCACAGTCATTTCTCTCTGCCGTAAGTCTAATTACCTGTAATGCACACTCAGCAGTATAAGATCTATACAGACGTATTTACAAAAGTTTCTGCTTTACTTTTCCTTTTGCACTTCATTATTTGATACATATTTTTTTAATCCTCTCATGTGTTGTCTCCAGTATCGACAGAGGAATTCCCATTTGCTCAGCCTGTCTTCTTCCAGACATTTCTTCATCTCTAGTTGGTTTTGTTGCTTCTCTCCTTTTTTGTAGTAGTAGTAGTAAGGTAGCCAAATTGAAGCCAGTTTGTTGTCATTCCATTTCTAAAGCAGTGACTGTACAGTACAGCATCATGACACCCAGGAGTTTATAGTTCTTATTTTCTTTTTTCCCCATTATCTGGCAGCCCTGCAAACATCAGCTGGCATCCTGGAATGGTGGGATCATACTAATGAATTGAGAATTTGTAAATAACACTATACAAGTTTGTTAAGAGACAGTGTGAATCTCTGTCTCTCACTCTTTTTGCAGGGTTTGCATCAAACTTGAAGCATCATTTTAATGTAATAATATTTTTGTAAGCCATCAGATGCACGTGTGAGCCACCCTGCCCCATAGCACATACATTCTGTAACTGCATTTTTCAGACAACTGTGAGAGCTGGAGAGGCAGGCCCTAGCTGACTGAAAGCCTGTGCCTTCTTGACAAACAGTGCTATTAAAAGGTGTCTCTTCAGAAGGATAAAAACTGTGCTCTGACCTTGTGCTCTTTGGTTTCCACTCCCTTGGGTGACAGCATCGCTGTGTGCATCTCCTGAGAAGGTGAATCCCAAGAGTTGCTCTGGAATTTATGATAATGAGCGTGGGCTTGGGAAGCTCCTGAGGAGAAGGACCATCTTGCAGGTAATTTTACATCCTGAGGTGTCTCATTAGCAGACTCATTTTTTTAGTCTCAGGAAGAAGAAGTGAGATCAAAGGCAGGAGAGGCGTCAGATAACAAAATCAGTTCTAATAAAAGTAATGGATGTCTCAATTTTTACTTCCCTTAAACAGGAGTATTTATTGCTCCTCTTTGAATTTTGCAAAGCCTTTTGAGAGTTGCACTCATTTTTGTGCTCAGACATCACTGCACATTTTGCCTTATGCAGCTGTCTTTTATCATTAGGGAAGAAGTAATAATTCAGACCTAAAATTTAGCTTTTGTCCAAAAGAAATGAGGTTGATGTATGCACTGCCTACACAACAGGATACCATATAATCCCCTCATCTGTTAGAAGGGCACAAGTTATTTATGTTAATCCTCAACCTAGATGTGTGTGTTTGTAGCTGTTACTTTCTGACAGTAGTTTTATTATGCATCTTTTTCTGCAGTGGAAGTGGGTGGCACAGGGGAGATGTGAACTTGTTTGCTGCAGGCAAGTGCTTTAGGTTTAAAGCACTAATTGTGCGGGTCAAGGGTAGCCACTCTACTCAGAGAGACTGGTCTTTCTTCATTGTCTGGGTGGAATAAATTGCTAAGTCGATACACATCACAAAGTGGCAAAAGTAGATTAAATTCTAGAAGTTCTTCAGGAGTGTAAGAAATTAGTAGAAAAAAAAATACCTAAAAAAGGTTTGATTTTCACTTTCCGGCTGTCGTGTTGGCCAAGGTATGACAAGCCTCGGTGAATGATATTTATGAATCCAGATTTCAAACCATGAGATGAGCCTCAAAACAGTGACATCTAAAAATTAAATGGGAAGTTTGCTTAATGTGACTTCTGGCCCCAGAATTTTTACTCAGGACCCCTTTTTAATTCTTGACCACAGATTTTTCTGAATTAAACTAAGCTTACTCTTTTTTTTTTTTTTTTAAATCCCTTGTTTCCAACAGCTGGAGCTTTAAGAAATACAGTCAATACTGGGAGAGAGCAAATAGGCAGCAGTGCTGTTCAGCTGTCAATACTCATGCAACAGCACTGCTCCCATCCTAAAGCATTGTATTCAGTGTATGAGTAATGGCTTAAGGTCCTTGTACTAGTGGAGGGCTCGGTAACTGTGACTTCCAAGATCCCATTGCAAAGGACTAAACCTGTGTGTCCTGTACTTCCTTCTAGGACCAAGGCTTACCTTCTCAGGGGAGACTGCCAGAATGGGACTGTTAGGTGCCCAGTGGCAGGACTAGAGGCAATGGGCACAAACTGAAGCATAGAAGGTTCCTTCTGAACATCAGGAAACACTTTTTCACTATGAGGGTAAAACAGGATGCCCAGAGAGGTTTGTAGAGATTCCCTTCTTGAAAATAGTCAAAAGCCATTTGGACGTGGGTCTGGACAGCCAGGTCTAGGTGGCCCTGCTTGAGGGGATTTCCAGAGATCCCTTCCAAGCTCAACCAGTGTGTGATTCTCTGATAAAATAATATCGTCCCATTAGAAATGGGACCATCCCATCTTCATTGGCCACCATATCCAGCTCTGTAAAAGAAATTAGAAGACATTCCTTGCTGTATTTTGCTTATGATTTCTAGCCTGCATGTATCTCATGTTTAGGCAACAGCTGATCATAATTATTGAGCTGAGTGTTTCTCCAGGGATATTTAATGAAACTGAGTTCTTCTTTCTGTGCCCTGGAGAGGCAGGAGAGCAGTGATCTTCCTTGAGGCAAACAGGATTGGCCTCAGCACATAACCCACTTTTTTGAGGACTGTAATTTTTCAGAGAGACTGAATTATTTAATCAGCAGTGACCTAATAACATATATGTGGCAGGTGCAACAGGGCTCAGTGAACTAATGAAGTATGGATGGCCCTGGCTCAAGAGTAGGGGGGATGAATCAGGAAGCTAATATGGGATGAGCCAGCCAAAGAGATTATTTTCTTGCACAGGCAATAGGGAGAGCTCCACAAAGCTGTCTGAAATCCTGCCTTCCTAGAAATCCACTCCTTTAAGCTTGTGGACTGCATTCTTTGGCCCCCAAAGAGAGACAGGTTGCATTTCCCCTTCTCTGTAACCAGCTGACAAGGAAGAAGAGCCCTGGACTTTATTCAGCATTAGCATGAAGACAACTGGGAAACCTAAACTGGTGGGACTGACTGGGAGCAGGTGCTGAGCATTGCCAGCCAATGTCCCACACAGTGGGACAGGCAGCAGGGGCCCCTGACAAGAAGCTGCTAGTAAATGTAGGTATTAATGGGGTGGGTTACAGTTTTACTTATGAAATAAGGAAATAATCTGTTTAATTATGAGAGGGAAAAGTGTTTGAGGCTGTCTTTGATGTCATGGTGTTTGATTCTTTGCCACTGACACTGCAGACGAGAGTCTGGCTCTCAGATGCCTGCATCCAGAAAGGAAAGATAGTCCAGGCATTAGGGCATGAGCCATGTAAATCTGGATTCAGATCCTTTTCTGTGGTCTGGGGAAACCATCAGAGGTGAAGTTAACCTTCCTTGGTTCCACCTGGTGGGGAATTCAGGCTCTGGTGACTAGTTACCTGGGCTCCCTGTGCACTAAGGGGGGAAGAGCACTTCTGGAGGGCAGGCTCCTGCCATGCCACCTTGCTGGTGAGCACGGGAGGGCTGCCGGCACCTCACCGTGGCCTGTCACTCTTGTGTCTCAAATCACCTTGCAGCAGCACTGCTCTCCTGCCTTCCCAGCCCTGCAGCTGCTCCTTCCTGCCATGGCAATGCCCCGTGAGCCCTGCTGCCACCCGAACCAGGGGAGAAAAACGAGCTAACACCAACCTGGCAAAAAACACATTGTTTTACCCCAAACTGATTCCTTCCTTTGGCTTGCAATGAAGCCATTGGTGCAGCCGGGGCTGAGGGAAGGTGCAGCGGCCAAGCCAAGCAGCCCAGGCCGTCCCCATGTCTACACTCCGTAGTCAAATACCTTCTTCTGCAAACAAGGCCATCATCTGTGATGGGCTCCTGGAAGAGAATTAAGGCTATTTGAGCAAGTAAGGGCAGAGCCAGGTCCTTGTGAAGCGCTGCAGAGGGATTTAGGGCGGCCGGGTGTGGGGGAGCCGTTCCTCTGGGCCGCGGCGTGGGGTCACCTCAGGGTGGCACCTCAGGGTGGCACCGTGACTCATCGGCTCTGCGGGGCCTGCGTGCTCCTAATCCACCCCAGGCTCTGACTCACGTCCAGTTGCTTTGAAAGTTTGAGAAAGTTTGCTTTACTCTTGATTCCTCATTTTTGCACGGCTCACTCCGTCTGGGCCTGAAAGTCAAAGCACTGAAATATTGCAATAACAGCTGCGCTTGCAAGCCTCCTATCCCAGCTGATAATTAAATGCAGAATGTCTCAAGAAAAAAAGTCGTATCTAGAGAAGGCAAGCCGAGCTTTAAAAAAACAAACCCCAAAACAACTGAAATAAACATCAGAATCTGCAGGTGCTTGAGCAAATTAAAGCTGCTCTCCCCTTCTCAGGTTAAAGATTTAGCTGAGGTCATGAAGGACCTCCTATTGTTTAAAGCTGCCGGCGCATAAACTCATAGTTGTGCTAAGCAGCTATTGGCAGGGACACAAAGTGTCCACAGCCAGAGCCATCACTCCAAACATCTACTGTTTGGATGGATGGATTCTCTGCAGGCACTGCCTGAGCTTGTTAGCTTGCCCTGTACCTTCCCAGCCTGGCAGCCAGTGCAGGGGCACGGATCAGGCTTTGCTGACCCCGGGCTACAGGGAAAGGTCGTTCACTCAAGGCTGGCTGAGACTAGGGCTTCACCTGGAGCCAACTGGGCTCAGCCAAGGTAGAATTGATGATGCCTGCATGTTAGTGGTAAGAAAAGATCCACTTGATTATAGATTATGTCTATCATGTATCTCTCTGGCTTGTTTGGGGAGCTGAGCAAAATGTGATCAGATTAGAGCAGCTGACCTGAACAAATGTTTATTTTTCCTCTGTTCAGCTGGGGCTCTTTCTGGGTTTAATTTGCTCACAGACTGCAGTACAGAGAGCAATACCTGTATACCCCAAGACTGGGCTAGCACAGTGCAGTGCTCCCAGCAGTGGCAGTGGGGGACATCAGCAGCACTTGCTTGGATACATCTTGTCTGAAAAATATCTGTGTCTTATCCCTGGTTTCTGTGATCTGTCTGGGGACAGTTCTAAAAATCTGGAAATGGTCTGGGACTCCTCTGGTGGGAGACCACCTAGTTTTCTCAATGCTGACATTTCAGTGTTCCAGTTGAAAAGCAGCGGCCTGAGTGTGAACAGTGTGAGCAGTCTGGGGTCCAGCTGAGAGATCAGGCTGCCAGGGGCACCCAGCACCCCCAGGACAGCTCTCCAGGCAGCATCTGCCAGGCTGGAGGATATCCAGAGCCCACCAGGGTGGATACAGGCAGAGCTGCCACGTGGAAGTGCTCCAGCTTCTCGTGTATATGCAATAAAGACACCAGAGCATTTTCATCAAGAGGTTTTTCTGTTTCTTCTGCCTATAAAATCTTGATCTGTTAGTTTTTGGACAATATTTATTCCTTCAGGCTTATATGGGTGGGAAGAGGAGGGTTTGATGGGAAGAATGACCAGTGCTTGTTCCCAGGGGCAGGAAGGGCATTTTGAAGGACGTGCTGTACATCAGCGCTTTTGTGGAAGGTACACACACTTGAACTCTTGGAGAAGTGTCCTTCATAAATCAAGGAAAAGCTTTCCTGAAAATAGAAGGTTGGAGCAAACAGAGGAGGTGATGGGTAAACACTTGTGTAGTTCATGGCTGCCTCATTCTTCACAGAATTAGCTGTTTAACACAGCATTAAAATGCTCTGCATGAATTGAAAGGAGACATATTCAGCCTTTGTATTGAGATTAATTTTGAAAATTGTGGATCAAGTTCAAACTGCCATTGGGTTTGTTTCCCAGGTCTACAGAAGTCTTGAAACCACAGTTTTGAGAGAGGCAATTAACTCCTTAACCTCAAGATGTGCATTGACATGCAGCGTTGTTAAGGGTTCCCTCACTAATCACTTCTGTGGTCTTTAATCAGCTGACACACACATTCCTCTACTCCAGACAGCTCCTCAGACAGCCAAAAGTAACGACCCTCCTCTAAAGCAACTTCTGCAACACGTCCTTAATTCTTTCCATATTGCACATATTTTCTTAATATACAAAGCTGTGGTACATATATACTGAGTTTGTGGGGGCAGCATAAAATTCGTATAAAAACAAATAATACTGAATCTGCTATGCTTATTTTGTTACTCTAGTTGCATTTTATTTATTAAAAGCCCTTCTTTTTTTTGCCCCACTTTTTTTTCTTCACTTCAGTGAGCTAGCTGACAAATTCCCCAGCTCTTACCCTTGATCTTTGCAAAACTTAGGGGATTTGTTGGAAAATTTTGTTTGAGCTTACAAAGGAGGCAGAGGGCTAAAATCCCTTTCAGTGATGAGCTCTAGATGACAGGAGACTTCAGCAGGAAATTCATTCAAATAATTATCACCTCCACTAACTTTTCCTTTTCAGTGAGGCTCCAAGGAGTCAGGTGTTCTCCTGACCTAAAACAGTTCCACCTCCCAATGTTGAGCTTCTGGGTGTCCTGGCTCCCATAGGGAAAGGTGGTCCATGGGTTGCTATTGCTGTTCCAGTTGCCTTTCCAGGTAAAGATTGCTCAGATGAGGCTTTTGCTGCAGTTGGTAAATGTTGCCATTAACCAACACTGCAAGGTCTGGGTCCTGGGACTGGAGAATGATGGGCATTTCTCAAGGTAAACATGGGGATTTGGTTGAGAAGTAGCCTCTGCCACCAATGTTAGCGTGGCTTTCAGCACTGATGGTGTGATTGGTGTGTAAGGTCAGCTGAAGAGGCCAAAACTCTCAAGGGAAAATAAAAAGAGGCCGAATGAGCTTGAATGACAAGTATGCTGCACGCTGGTTAATCCTCCTTGATTTAGTGCTGACTGGAGGACCAGGAAAGCTCCATTTTGTTTCCACATTTAAATAAAAGACAATTGATGCAGTTTCTTCCAAAATATGCAAATCATTACTAATTTTATTAAAAATCCTCGGTAGATAAAACTAGTTATAATTTCAGCATAAAATTTTCCAGAAGTAAATACATTAGGTCATTCCCAGAGTGGTCTGTAAACTTAGCTCTTTACACTTTGCCTGTTTACTATGAGGTGCCTTAAAGGGACTTGAATGTGAGAGGCTTGAAAAATTGAAGGCTTTTGTCTTGTCTGCATGACAAATATGGAGGGTGAAGTCAGGGCTTTATGAGCTTCAGCAAGCTCATGGCTATTTATTTTCCCTCAACCTGTCATCACATCCCTATCTTGGCCCACCCCCTCCCCGCAGCCCCTTGTTGCTTTTGATTTGGATATCTCTGAAGGTCACTAGAGATTTTTAGAAGCTCTTTTTCTGCCAGTCATAACTATTGAAAGGATGCTCAAGTTTTGTTTTCTTCTCATTCTTGATGCTCCTCTCTGATGTTGTTTTCCGTTTTCCTCAGCTTGCCCAATTAAACCTCAGCTTGCCACCTCCCAGTTCCCCTGCTTATTTCCTGCTGATCCTGATGAACTGTCAGTAGTTACCTGTGTGGGCTGTATGTACACAGGGCAGGGTTTGCTGACTCAAGGCATTCCATCATTTTTCCTTATTAGAGTAATAAATCTATAGGGAGACTTCACTTCTTGCCGTAGAACTCATTTTAACTGAAAACGGAAGCCTGGAAGGGAAGGGAAGGGAAGGGAAGGGAAGGGAAGGGAAGGGAAGGGAAGGACCACTAACAGCAGTGGTTCTCTGCAGTTCTCTATATTCCTGTTTTTTTTCTTTGACTCTTTAACGACCCTGTTTGATGGCATCATTTCTCATGGTCCTTATTTTTTCTTCCCATCAAATACTACCCTTCCCAACATTACCATCACCTCCTGGAAACTGGTTGGGTATTTTTGGGTGCTTGGGGAGCAAAGCTAACCTGACCTCTTCTAATTTTCTTTTTCAATAGGACTCCCTTCCTAAAGAGAGGAATGAACCCGAAAATAGGGTTATGGAAATAACTATGCCAACAGCTTCTATGGTCTTTAAAAACACATACCCATTTCTACAAATTTGCATCTTATCAGGGGTCACGCAGCTTCTCTAAATCCAAGTTCATGGTTTGAAATAAAAAATTTCTGCTCTCTGGAGGATATTTACATGTGCACTTCCCCAATCTACCACACTTTTCCAGAAGCATTGCTGCTGGAATAAAGCCCTAAAACAGACTCCATGGCATGCAGGGGGGGGGAGACAGCAGCAGGTACTTGAGCAGGGAGAGCAGACTGCTGAGGTGGCAAAGGGCTACCAGGGAAAGAGCAAGGATTTTTTAAGGTCTGAACAGAAGGGATATGGGAACAAAGAGGGTCTGCAGTAAACTTTCTTGCAAGTCTGTGTTCTCCTGTGAGCAGCTTTATTTGTGAAGGTTAAGCCCTGGTATATGCACATAGAAACATTGAGGATGCACCAAGAAATAGTTGTTTCACAACTTGTTGTGTTTGGTTGAAGGGATTTGCTGCACTGCCATGACCTGGTATGGTAAATTTAGCACTGGCTTGTACTTTTACGACACTGAGGTTTCATTATGTCCTTGGTGGCTCCTGTTCTCAGTCAGAGCATACCTGCATACAGCACAGACAAAGCACAGACAAGTGATAATGCCACAGACAGACTTTTTCTTATCACATGATCTGCTCTGGGACTTCTGTCACTGTCGTACACAGCAGTCCTAAAGGTGAACCAAGCTCTATCCCCTCTGCTTCACCAGCTGTGACACAGGGGCTCCCAGAGGCTGCACCAGCCAAGAGCAGGTCACATCTCAGTGGGAGGTGAGCCCTTGCTGCATAACTCTCTCAGCACCAGGGACCCCAGGCAAGAGGTGGCCAGACATCCTTGATGGAGACAGGTGCCCAGGGCAGTCTGCCAAGAGACAGGGGTGGCTGCTGGCACAGAGGATGGAGATGGCCTCCCCTACCTGCTGCTCTGGCCAGTATTCTCTGGACAGAAAGCACTTGTTTGGAAGGAAATTAGAGATATTTATCACTTAGAAACTATATTGGCTACGTAATTCCTTGCTGGAAGAGATAGTTTGGCAAGATAAACACAACCGACATAATTGGGTCCAATTTCTTTAAACACACTGCCCTGTCTAACGAGAATAACTGAGGCCTTTTGCTGCCAGGTTGTTGAGTCCCAAATGTGAAAGCAAAAAACCCAAAATAAACAAATTACTGAGGGGTTTGAGCTGGCTACTTTGGATCTATTTTTAAGCAAGACTTTAGCTGTAAGAATCTTGAGATTTAAGATTCTGCCTGTACCCTATGTAAATAGCAGTTGGCATCCCAGTGAAGTTCAGTGTTCAGAATTCAAGAAATTGCTTTGGTTTGGGCTCATCTGTAGATGTAATGTCAGCAATTGTTGATTTTTTGCAACACCCACAGCATCTGCACTTGTGTAAAGCACGTGAGCTCGTGTTGGCCTTGAGTAAAAGTGGCAGCTATAGCAGCAAAGTGCTGTTCACAGCGTCAGCTCAGATAAACCTCTCTTTCTTCCTCGAGGGCAGCCCCCTTTCCTAAAAGTGCAAACCCACACAGTTTGCATGGGAGTGTGAAACACAAACTGCTGCACTGTCGCTGAAACACGCTCCCCTGACCCTCCTCTGCTTCTCAGCTCCTTCAGCAGAGAAGGAGGGTGGCTTTGAACTGTCTCATCTGAACAGCTCAGGGCTGTTTCTTGAGCAAAACTTGACAGATTTGTGAATATCCACAGAGATGCTCAGATATGACCCTAAGTGAGATTTCCTCACTTTTATAGACTCAGAGATGAAGGCAAAAACCATCCAGCCCATCCCTCTGCCATCACAGTTTTGTTTTCACTGTATTTCCTACAGCAAACATTGCACGAGTTGTCCTAGTTTAAGTCAAGGTGAAACTTGCCTGCCTGCATAAGGAAATGTTGCTTTTTTTCACAGCAAAATGGCAGTCTTGCTTTGCAGTGCCAGCACAGATGTCACTCACCACTGGCAGCTCACACTGAGCGGCTGCAGCCTGAGGAGCCCATTCTTCAGACACAGAAGGCAGCTCTGAATCCATCCAATTATTTATTGTAATAAAGCTTTGAATGTAATAAAGCTTCATTTCTTGATCTGGAAGCACTTCAGATGATGAAAAGGACAACAGACATACAGACATCCCCTCATGGCTCAAGCCCCCTCTCTGTCCCTTAAGGCTGTAGCAGCAGGGTGTCTCACTGCTCTTGAGGAGGTTTTTATTTCATCGGGGAGCAGAAGTAGGTTCCATGCAGCCACCAAAGCATCCATGGGACCAGGTGGCCAGGATGCAGCAGCCTGGCTCCTTGCACCCACTGAGTTCCAACAATCAGTCTTTGGTTTGCAGATGTTTAAAGGCAGACAGGAGTGAAACAGATTTGAAAACAAGTTATAATTTTTTACCCCATTCCTTGCTGTGGCTCACTGCACATCTGTACAAATATGGGCTTGAGGGGGTCTGGCCCACAAAGACCCTCTGGCCTCGCTTGTGTGCCTATCTCTGGGTGACACATAGCAAAACCAAGCTTGTGAATGTTCCAGGCACCTTTCCTGGCCTCTGTCAAGTGCCACAGGGCACTCCTGCAGCCACGGCTGGGGGCACTGCTGGATGCTGACAATGCATTCACACTCCCATAGGATCATTCACTCTTTCTGAAGATTTGAAACCATGAAGAATGCATTTATTGATTATCTTTTATCGGCAGGCAGCAGGGGCACGTAGTGGGAGCGAGACGAGGGTCTGGATTCCACCCTCCTCCTCCAGCACCCCACGGTCAGGTGCCCCATGGAGACCTCTCCTACAGCAGGGAGCCAAGGATAAGGGGAACTGGAGCTTTCTTCTGTCAGGAAGCATTTGCAGAGCTCAGACTGACATACTGAGGCAAACAGCAAACGCTCCCGGACCACATAAATAAGCCGTCACTTTGAGCGAGTTTGTAACTGAAAAGCCAGCAGATTGGAAAATTATCTAAAAATAGTGGAGCAAAGATTAGCAGCACAAGAATCGGCTCAGAAGCATCAGGACACTCCTGGGCTTATTCAAATCACAAGTTCTTAAAGGAGGATTGCAAAGATGTTGAAAATACAGACAGCTCCACACATGCGTTTGCCTGAACTGCAGGAGAGCACAACGTGCTGGCAAGGCACAGCAGATACCTGGGAAGTCTTAGCATTTTTAATGAGGGTTATGAAGAATTTTATTATCATGGAAAGGAATATAATAATTTTCTCAATAAAAAAAGCTCCTTAGTCAGAAACCACGGTCTAGCACTTGGAGGCTATTCAGCCATCTTTAGCTGTCCTTTCAGAAAACACACGGCAAGAACAAGATCAAATCCATATTGCCTTTCATATCAGGAAAATTTCCCAATAATAATAGGTTTGTCTTTATAATGTGTGTCTTGGAGTAAAAGAATTTGAGCTATGTGGGGTTTTATGAGATCTAGAGGGAGAGTCTGCAGAAATTTCTGACCAGCTCCTCTCTTTACCTTCTTCTCTTCACCTTCCTCTCTTCAGACCTCATTAAGAATTTCAGTCTTCCAGTTTGTTTCAGTTGCACTTGCATTTTCTCCCACCTTTCTGCAGTCCTCTTTGGTTTGGTTTTGGAATCATTATCCATTAAGTATTTATTACTTTATTGAACCAGCACAGCTCATGAATGCATATTTTCTTTCCCTTACTTTTCCTACTTTTTATAGTGTATTCAAAACTTGCATTCCTTGTTGTGGGAGTACAAAACCAACCTATAATACTAATTGCTATTGTGGGATCTTGGTAGCAGAGCTGCCTTTGTTTTCTCCCAAGCTGACACCTCTCTTGCAGTTCTCTTTGAGTCCTCACCATGGTAGTCTGGAGCAATGAGCTTGCCATGAGATCCTTCAGAAGCTTTCCCCCTACAGCTGCAGAGGTGACTCGGTTGTCCAGACACTTCTGTGGTCTGATCTCTCTCTATTCAGTAAGGGCTTGGTGATGGATGAGCTGAACCAGAAGCTACCTGCTGCTACAGGAGTGGGAGCCTGTTCTCCTCCATCCTGGGTCCCCTCTATGCCCTTCTCCAGACTCCAGTCTGCACTACCCACTCCCCACCTCCCTGACTCTCCTTGCACCAGCTCTGGCACTCGTCTGATTGTAAGATGAGCCAATTTGGAGCAGTAAAACAGCAGACCTGTGAGTTAGTCATTCAGCTTGAGGTGCTTTGTGAAACCAAACCCTCCAGCTAAAATCACATCTGCACATTAAGCTGTATCTGGACACAGTTTGCACCATAACAAGAAGGAGTATACAATCTTTCATTTCTTAAAATTTGAATTATAAGTTCTGGAGGGTATGGAAAAACATGTCAGCAGCGGATATGAAATTGTAACTAGATTATATGACCACTAAAAGCCAACTTTTGTGTCATTTCTCATGAGGTGGCTTTTCAGTGGGCAAGCTTGGGCAGCTACACCAAAATTTCCCAGTCCTGTCAGCAACACAGCTACTTCTCCTTTTGTTTCGCCCTGCAGCTTCGGATGGGTCATGCCTTTTAGACCCTCTGTGTCTTCAGTTGTGCAGCTGTTATCTGCTTACACCGGGATGGTCCGTAGGCTCTACAGCAGGCTGGGAACAGCAGAGGTGGCACATTTTTAAGAGGGAGATGTTGTAGTCCTTTCTCTTTTTTGACTTGCTCCCATTGTCTCATGCATACCCTTAGTTCCCAGGAGAAAAATGTCCTGAGCTCTGGCAGTAATTATTAAGAGCACAGCAGATAAGCAGTTTCAGTAAGCTGAGCAGGGATCACAGGGCAAAGTGTGTACCTGGGAAGTTACAGAACTACTTTTGAAAAGCGCTTTAAAGATGAAGCGTGCTTCTTCATCATGTGTTCTTATTATTGTGACCAGTCTTTCTATCTACAGAGGAGCAATGGCACCTGCCAGGGCTTGCTATTGCTCTCCCTGTGCCACTGTCAAAGTAGGGGGAGTCACTTTAGAGAGGCTGTGCTGGCAGCCGGAGCTGGGTGTGCTGCTCTGGCTGCACCACTGCTGTGCTGGGAGAGCCTTCTGTACCTCTGTTTAAATGGGGACAATAGTTACCTACAGCTTGTCCCCTGGGTGCTGTGAGACCGGACTCATTAGCACTGGCAAAGCACACAGCCACTGGATAAAAGGGACAGATAAGCACTCGGTTTCGTTATTTGAAGACCCAGATCAAAGGAGCAAGGGCAGCCTTGATTTGCCACTGGAGGTACACCTGCAAGAAATGTCCAATTAGAAACCAAGCAATAAAACCACTGACAGTAAAAACAACAGCGAAGGCATGAAGAAGTTTGCAGCTGGTCAGCTGGAACACAATGAATCAAGGAAAACCACAAAGCAACCGCTGTGTTTTTTTCTGACACTTTTTTCCATCTTGTTACAAAGACTATTAAATCAAAACAAAACAAACACTCCACAGGATATGTAGCTTGGGCTTTTTAGGTTTTTTTAGAGGAAACAAGGAAGGAGCAGAAGGGGCTTTCCTTCCCCTCTAATAACTGCAGCTTTTGGAGGAAGGAGGTTCTAAGATGTTAATGATTGAACAATAAATTCCTGGTAGTTACAGTGGGGGTGGAACACAAATCTGTCTCTTCCTCTATTCCCTGCCACTCTGACAGCCAGAAAAGGTTGTCAGGCCTAAAGCCACCAATAAATATTCCTGCTCCCCAGCAGCACACTGCAGTCTCCATGCCCCAGTGTCTCCAAGTAAGCACCTTCACAGGGTATTGTATGCAGGCTGACATGTTTTATACATGCCCTCTAGTCAGTAGGCACTCACATTCCTGCAAGGTTAAGAAAGGGCATTCATTCCATCAGAGAGCAGTAAAAGGATGCAGAAAGGTAGGTCACAGTTATCCAGGATGGGAGAAGAGGTTGCATGGACCTTTCTGGGGAGCAAGCCCTGGGTTCTGGAGGGATCTGCACCCTGACCTCTGAACAGCAGGCATGCCTCCACCCAGGTTTGGGGCAGGGGGAAGCCACCATTTCCCACCTCTAACGCCACCCATCAGCATGACACGACTGAGTTTCCTAGTTCATGAGGTACCTCAGGACAGACATCATGAGCCACTGTCTGGAAAACAGCCAACTAACAAGAGGGGAGAGGTGACAGGGAGCTGGAGCTGGTGGTCACGTAGAACATGAGCTGTAAATCACAGCTGAGTGTCAGGGAAAGGGATTTTTCCCTTGGAGCAGCAGAGATACACCCTTTAGCTTTACTCCGTCAGATAATCAAGCCCACTTCAGCCTGTTTCAGTGCATGATGAAGGGAAGACTGAAGGGCTGGGGCTGTGTGGGTTCAGAGGGTTGTATTAAACACTCCTGCAGGACAGGGAGGAAGAGGCAAAGCAGACATGAAAGACAGTGGTCAGGAAATGTCATTGAATCACTCAGCAAATCTAGGAAACTTGTTTTGATTAAGTTTATATAGAAACACTTAAAGAAAATAGAGGAAAAGGGACCACCAACACAGCAAATCCAAGCTGAGCTAATGGAAAGAAATGAGTTTTTATTATTCTAGCAAATATTGGTGGGGATGTGATTGAAACGACCCGCTGAATCTAAACTCCTCCCCCCTTCAGGAAGCTGATCAAGCTCCAAATTTCCCTGCTGGCCTCAGCTCCTCTGAAGGGCCAACCCAAAGCCTTAGAGATGAACAGTGGGAACATGAAGAACATCAGGAGCAGATCCAGCTCTGTGTGGCTTTGGCTTGTGTCCTAGCAGACGCAGTAAAATAGGGAAGAAATCAAACCTGTGGGGGCTGGAAAGGGTTGAGACACCAGTGGGGCTCCTCTCTTCCAGACCTAGCAGTCTGAAAGCAGGGTGCAGAGCTCTGCCAGGCTGCCTCAGCTCTCTTTATTGGACCTGGAGCCACAAATACCTCCACAGGATGATTCATCCCAACAACTTAAGGTGCATTTGTGCTTTCAAATCAGTCCCCCACATTGCCAACATAGTAATTAATGCTGAGACCCACCCCAGACACCATCTAAAATAAGTTTCAAGGGGAAAGCTGGCCCCTGCTAACAGGACAGTTTGCCCCACACCTTCAGGGGCTCTCCCCCAGCACTGTTGTGACAGACCTAATACTCTCTCATATCCCTGTACGCATTCCAGGCTCACAGTACCAAGCCTTAGCATCCCATCCCAAAAAGCTGCTGCGACCCTGACGCTCATCCCTCTGTGGAGCAAAAAGGGCATCTTGTCCTTTCACATGACCATCTTTCCACAGAGACCATAGACAGAGGGCACATGGCTCCCTCAGAGCAAACCCCCTGCTTGCTGATGGTGAACAGCACCACTCCTACCCAAAAAGGTTAGAAGTTGTCAATGGGCAGCCATTCCAGCAGCATTGCAATGCTCTTTATTAGAGAAGCATTCCTGTGGTGCTCAAAATAACTGTCTCTGAAACTCATAGCACCTAGAAGGTGCAAAAACCCCATTCTTCATCCACAGAAGTTCCTGCTCAGGAGGAATCAGTATGGCTGGGATTTCAGGCCTTCCTGGAAGAGGTGCATTTTTTATGAAGCCAACCAAATAAACTCCTTCCACAAGCAATGGCATCAAGGCTTAAATGATGATGAGCAAACACAGGGAATGAACTGGAGAGGTATGACAAGAGGGCTGGTTGATCTGCCATTCCTCTGTGGGGTTTCCAGCCCCGGATTGGGGTGACCCCGAAAGATGGAAAAGTCTCTCCTCCAACCCGTGCCTTCAAAGAAAGACTCAGTAGTCTTCTGTTGTCTGTTCTTAAGGTTGTTTATTGTTGTTTATCTAAAAGATTTTTCTCCTGAGCTGCTGTGGCCCGTTCAGCAGGTCAGACAAAGGCACACTGCCCTCTCAGGGGGCTGGTGCCATCTTTTATATCATATATTACATACTACATGTTTATACTTTTTCCCCAATGCCTACTATCTATATTGAATGGTGACTTTCTACTCTAAACCAATCTGTGAGTGCCAACATCACCAAAGACATGGAGGTTAGGAAGGAGAGAGAAGGAGGACAGGGCACACCCAAATCCCTCCATCTTAGAACTCCTGACCCCCATGTACGAAACTTGGACCCCTGCGTACAAGGCTTAAAACCCCCCTGTACAGCACTCAGAAATCCTTCCTTTCACTTCGTGACCACTTCTACTACAATACCTAACTTGTGTGTGTGGCTTGTAATTCTTCATACAGAGTTGGTAATTTGCTCCACGGGCTAAGATCAAAACCCCACGTGTGTCTTTGGCTGCAGGCCAGGGTCTCAGAGCCCCCTGCCAGCGGCTCTGGCCATCCAGGGCACCCAGAGGGATGTTCTGGGTTCCGACATTCCTCTAATTGAAAAGCTGATGGATTTTACTGTGTGATGGTTTTACTAGAGACCAACAAATTGCAAATGTATTGCCAGGAAGAAAGAAGGCTCTCTAAGTGTTTCCTGTACCAGATGGGATGAAATAAGTTGTGCCTGTTGGAGGGGAAGGGTGTCCCTTGCAGGAAGCCATGCTGCTCGAACACTGAGGGGCATGTGGGGCATGTCAAGGCTGGGCAGCATCAGTGTTTCTGAGAGGGTCCCTTCACACACAACTTACTTGGCCTTTTGAACACAGTTCAGTGAGAAGTGAGAATAGCTGGCTGAGGAAAATGTTGCAATATGAAATAAATTCCTAAAAATACTGGGCACATATATGACTCTCTCCCACTGAAAACCCATCCCTGCTCACTACCTCCCCACACTCCTGCTAAACCAACCAAAACCAAAAAGAGATTATATTTCAAGAAAAATAAAGTAGCATAATTAAGTAGGTTACCATACACAGCATACTATTCAGGAAATTACAGTGCAGTAAGTTACTGTAAAAACATGAGATACATGTGCTCTCAACGACTACCTGTATTTGTACCCTTATCCTGTGCCAAATTTGGCAAAAGATAGCATCCCCCTCCCAGCTGAAGGTAAACTTCCTCACCTTAATGGAGGACTAAGAAAGTCCCCCCTAAGGCCATGCTAATGCCACTGTGCTCTTTCTGCCATAGCTCTGTGGGTCTGCCAAGAGCTGAGGGTGCTGCTGGATCTGCTCCCTCCCTAGGAGACTGAGAGACCAATATTAGCAACAGGTTATCAGTGTTGCAGACATTTTTGATACCTGCTTTTAAAAAAATACTATTATTGAAACAATGCATGTAATCTTAGTTAAAACATAGCCTTTTTCTGTGAATTCATATTTCCTCTGAAGTTTATTTCCCTCTCAGCTTATATTACTTCCTAGGTGCAGTGCCTTTCACTGAAGAATATTACTCTCATGGTGCACCATGCACATTTATGCTCCAGCTGCTTGCAGCAGACACTGTGTAAACATGTCAGAAAGAACTTACAGTCCCTCCACATGATGAAGAATGAAATCCTTTCAGGATTTCAGGTCCTGACAGCATTTGAACCAGTCTCTTCCATGGCCCAAACTTATGGGAATACAGCCAGAGATAGAAGAGACACGTTTCTTCTTACATGCATATTATTCCCCTTGAAATGAATATGAATGAAAAGGAATCAGATCATTCATCAGATCTGATAAGCTCTGTGTGACACCGATCCCATCTGAATGAGCAGTAGCTGATAAAACCCGGTATTTGAAGACAATAGCAAGTTCTCTTCTATAGTATCAGATCTCCTTTTATGTACTTTCCACCAACATTCAAGTAGATGAATTTTCTTATCTTTTGTTTATTTTGTTTTAGGTTTTTTTATTGTTTTTGTTCTTTTCTTGCTGTTTTAGGGATGGGGGCTTTTCTGGGGTTGTGTGGGTTTTTGTTTTTTGGTTGTTTTTTTTTTGTTTGGTTGGTTGTTTTTTTTTTTTTTTTTCCAGAAAAAGCCTGTAAAATGAAAATAATGTGAAAACTCATCTGATAGTCATCACCTGGGGACTCTAACTGGCAAGGCTGGTGGCACAAGACTGAAACCCCCTCTATAGTATTGAAAATTGTTTTTGGTCTGAGAGAGAATAGATATGAATTCTAGGACCAATTACACGGATCACATTTCAGGTAATAACCAAATTGTAAACAGTCCCATAGTTCCCATCTAATTCCTGAGTGAGAAAATAGCTGAACTGTGAAAGCAAAGTTGTGGGTTTCCACATTCCCTTCCCAGTTCTGTTTGACAGCTGGAAGAGGAAAGCATTGGTCTTGATTACAAATACAAGACACAGCCTGCAAGAACAGCACAGAGCTTCTAAGCCAGCATGGGAATACTGTCAATTTTCATGGAGCAGTATTTTCAGTGCTCAACAGTTTGATCTTTTGTCCATTATGGACTGGCCTCTTTTTTTTTTTTTTTTTTTTTTTTTTAATGTTGAGATAACCTCTATAAATTAAGAATTCCTCACCTAAGAGTATAGCAATATAAAAATATTAATGACCACCAGATGAATGAGAAACAGATGAAGGACTCTTGAAGCCAAATATTCACATCTCTGTGACAGGGATCTAGCCAACATAAGCACGTAATTTGCATCAACATTTTTGGCACCTAATGAAATAGTCTTTTTAAAGTAACCACCTAATTTCCCTATTGACAAGTACATGCCTTTGAAGGTCTCCCAAGGAGGTATGCTCTGTGGAACAGAAGCACCTGAATTTCTCTCCATCAGATGAATAGGAAACTCTGGCAATATTTGTCTACTCTCAAGGCACCCATTTGTCAGTGGCTGGAGCCTCTCAGTCACTGACCAGGAGCTTAAACTTGTTCTAGCAACCACCTCAGCTCTGCAGCCTCCAGCCTTCCCTACCCGTTTTCTGAAATAAAATGGTGTTTAGGATGTTGCATGAATGCACACACACGAAAAGCTTTGGCAAATCTATGTTAGTTTTAAATATGTCAAAATTTAACTGCTGAAGAGAGCACCCTAACTGATTCCATAAAGCTCACATGCATTATTCGTTTTTCCTTTCACAGCCAAAAAGCCTAAAATACTCAAAAACATTAATTGAAAGAGGGTGGGTACCCATTACTGCCTTTTATACTCATAGTTGTCTATTTAAATGCCTATTTATGTATTTATAGGACAAGACCCAGCAAAATACACACAGCCACACAAACGTACAAACTCATATATTCATATTGCTGAAATCACATAGCAAGTCTGGAGATTAGACCAGAAATAGAATCCAGATCTCTTGATGCAAAACTGTTTGCTTTAACCATTTGAGAATAGATCCCCCTAGCTTCACAGACTGTCAGATTAAAATGAAAAAGAATCACAGAAACCTCAAATCAAAGCATGAAATTGAAAATCTGTCAGATCCATAAAAATGAAAATTCTCTCCAAAGGAAAATTCTGACACAATCATATTTTCTCATGAAATTGGAACTGGAAATAAGGTCATACTGAGGAAAAAAAGAATAATATTAAGAAAAAACCCTCCAGAACAGCATCAGCCACTTCAGTTAGAGAGTCTGAAGGGTTTTGACAAGTACTGTGTCTAAGCCAAAAAAGCCCAGGGCTAGATCTTCCACAAAAATCAGAAAACTTAAAGGGACATTGTCAAAGTTGGTAGACCAAACATTTGAGCTACTTTAAACTCAGAGTAATATATGAGAAGTGATCTTTTTCTTTATTTAAAAGAACAGCTGAAAGATACTTACGAAGAACATGGAGATGTAATTCGCATATTTATTTTCTAACTAAGGATAACAGGCTATGCAACTTTTTTTTTTTTTTGCTTGGTTTTAAAGCCTTGCTTACATTATAGGTTGAAAGATTACTTTCTAATTAAAAATTAGCTTTTTTTTTCCTTGTACTCATACCAAGAAAGTTATGGAGAAAGTCAAATGAAAAAAAGTAAGTTAAAATGAAAAAAAGTAAGTTAAAATGGGACACAGAGAGGGGGCAGGAGGGGGAAATGTTTATTTTTAAGTGCAGCATGGCATCATTCTGTTATAAAAATCTGGTGCAAACTGATTTCCTGAAGTGCTGAGAACCTACAGATCCTTTGAATTCATCAGGAGATCTGAGCACTCAGCTGACTCCCTGGGAAATCAGGCTGCATTTCTTTAGCTCCTCAACCCTGCAAGAATTTCTTCACATGTCCAGTTTAGCATAAATGGTTACTCCAGCTGGAGTTAAAGCGACTTCATGGTGGCTTCGTTGCTGTGTGTGCAGAGCTTAGTGGCTGGATAGCTAAATGAGATTGCACAGATGTAATTAATCTGCTTAAAGATGAATAAAGACTAAAGCCAGCAGTGTGAGATGATCACTTGGCTCCAGTTAATGGAGGAAACAGGTACTTAGTGGGCACAGGCCATCCCTGGCAAGCCCAGCACACAAACCCAAGTGCCAAAGCCTTGAGGAGCATGTGTGCAGCCAAACCACTGCAGGAGGTCACAGGGGATCCCAGTGACTTACATGAATATCCTTCTGGGTTTTGAAGGGCTTGCTGTAGCATTCTCTGCCACATCTGTAAGGAGGGTCAGTACCTCAGATGTACATCTCAAAAGCCACTATGCTAAACAAGATTAGACAAGGGTTTTAAAACTACAGTATTGCTGAATAATCTGACAGCATGCAGCTGGTCCAGTTGTTACTGTTGAATTAGTGAATATGCCAAAGAGCATTTGCACTGGTTGGTACCTTGCGTATTTATCCACATTTTCCTTGGGATCCTTCTTCCACTTCCAGAACAATTTATGTTGTGAGCCCACTTACACTGCAGGGACATTTATATAAGGAAGACCAAAGCCTTCATATTAAAACAAGACCTGTGGTGGGATGTTGCATCTTGGGACTGCAAGGCTTCTGTGTCTTTTTTCCTTCTTCACTGAGAAGAGAGCAGTTTCCTAGAAGCTTGCCTGGCTCCTGGCCAGGAGTCTCTATCTCCACAAGTGGGTCTTTAGAACAGGAGCTGGAGGTTTAAGCAGCCTCTCTATTTCCCATGGCAGCTTCAGCCTGCAGACATCAAGGTGACATGGATGTGGCCTGTAGAGCCATCTTGCTGGATCCTGTAGGGAATATTCAAGTGAAGCAAAGCTGGGCACTGGAGAGGCCATTTGCCAGTCTGGTGTCCATCACGTGCCAGGGGCCAAGGGACAACTGATGGGATGACTGACACTGACAAAGAGCTGTGCAGCTCAGCTCAGGGAGTACCTCTGAGCATTGAGAGGGGTGCCTTAATCTTTTTTAAGTAAGTCCAAACCCCATTGCCAGGCTGTGTGAGAAGGCAACAGCACTGCCCAAAGCTGTGACTTAGCAGTGAGGTACACCAGCAGGAACTCCTTGACCCACAGCACTGCAGAGACACAGAAGACCACTGCAGGCTTAGCACACAGAGATCTTCTCCAGGGAGTTGAGACTGACTGACACCCATCCCCTTGGTTTCCAGTCTCAGATTATTAAAGGACATACTTTTTGCTACTGGGAAAATGGATGGAGGTCTTGTTCCTGCCTCTCTCAGAGATGTAGGCTTCAGTCAATCACTCAGTGAGAAAGTACTTCCAAGAAAAGATCTCTCAAGCTTGAAGCTGTCCCACTTCACATGTAATCAGTAAATATTAATTAAGCAAGGAAGAGAGGTAAAAATAACCCCCTCACCATGGAGACTTTTTATGAAATTTACAGATAATTTTTTTGAAGTGGTGCCTGGATCTTTTTCTTCTCATCAAATAAATGTTAAATTCTCTGTGATGAGAAGAAGCTATTCTCCCCTGCATGGTCCGTTTCAAGGCAGGGATGAACTTGATTCCCTCAGGCTGTCTGAGGACGAATTTAATGCAGATCCAGTATTTTTGGCATGGTCTTCAAAATGTGACTTTCCACCCCATAGCTAGAAGGTAGCCATAGAGATCTCCTCCTTTCCAAAGCAAGTGCTCATATTCTTTGCCCACTCAAGTCTCTTGTTTGGAAAAACAGGAGACAAAAAAAAAAAAAAAAAAAAAAAAAAAAAAAAAAGAAAAAAAAGAAAAAAAAAAGAGGGTGGGCTCAGAGTGGAGGACCAGCTGTAACCAGTGCTGCTGCTAAGAAGTCTTGTGAAGCGATCTTACACACAGAGTTCAGCTTGTGGGTTCCTAACCAGTGCCAGCTGGGAGGATTTCTTTGCTTTGTGAGTATTTGAGGAGAGTTCCTGGTAAGACCCTGTCCTGAATCTAGCCAGGCTGTCTTCCTCAGCAGGTGAGCTCTGGGTTCCACCTGAAATTACTTTTATTCCTCTGTGAGGAGTAAATGATTTACTAAAGACCGCTGTGGGAGGTGACTGTGGGAGTAGATGGGCCTGGGATGCCCTGGGAGAGCACTGTTGTGCAAATTAGAATGAGCAAGGGAAACAAGCTCCCAGGGTTCCCTGTGTTGCAATGCAAATTGAATGAATATGCAAATTGAATGAATTTGCAAATTTTGTCATGCAAAATGAATTTCTGCCCATCACCAGTTGTGTACTCCCCATTTCTAAAAAGTTCTGTGTTCTTTGTTTCCCCATTGGTTTGCCCTAAAAGTCCACTCCCTCTCCTCCCTCTGGTTGGCTCCCCCTGCCTCACCCCACTCTTTCTCCTCCCCTGGACCCTCACCCAATTGGTCTGATTGTACCCTGGACCCTCCTTCTTCTCCCCAGTTATACACCCTGGACGCTACCTTGCTGTTTGCTCTCCAGCCCTGGTTCCCTTCACCTGTGGGTGTGTCCCTACCCTGCACCTCTGATCCCTCAATAAATCCCAGTGGATTTAACCATCTGGAGAGTCCTCTTACTTCCTGGCGGACCTTTTATTACGGTGGACCTTTTATTACGACATCCGGGCTCGGGCGTGTGGTGGGCTGGAGGAGTTGTCGGCGCGGCCCGAAGCGAAGACGCTCTCGGTGCAGCAGGCACCCTGCCAGCACCTGCCCAGGGAAGCTCCATACCGCGGGACAAGGGGGTCTCCCGCTGACGCCTTTTCCCCAAATGCAATTCCATCTGTAGAGACACAGACATGGATCAACACATAGCTCACAATTCACAGAACATCACAAATACGTTTCTTTGTGTGGACGTAGCTGTCGAGTCAGATTTGGAGGATAATTCAGGAAAGCACAGAAGAGATTTTTCATGAACGTTTTTGTATCGCCACCTTTGTTAAACTGGCATTAATTTCCTGCTAACCGACAAGTGGATATCAACTGGGACGTCTTGGTTGAAATAAAAAACCCAGACATCCATGATTAGTCAATTCATGCTGGAAAAATAGCCAAGAAGGACAAGAACAGTGCAGCTGAGTCTGAAGCCAGGGAATGAAGAGAAACCTGGATTTTCTAAACCTTAGGAGTATGTCAGGATATACAGGATATGTCAGGATATTCAGTCATGTTGTTGTAGTTCAGCAATCCTACAGCAATGGCTGTAATTCAGGCTCTCTTGCAGTAAAAATATATGAAACAAGTAACAAAGAAGGTACTTGGACTTTAAGAAGGTCTTGAATAAAGTTGACTGAGAGACCAAGAGATAAATTGTGCTGAACTTTGGAAACGGGTTTATTTAATTTAATATTAATCTGGATCTATTGCTTTTCTCTCCTCCCTCATTTGTCACTGGGATCATTTGCATAAGGCTCACCAGGGACCTCTGCATTGCTGCCAGTGAGCAGCCCATGGTGCTGTACTCCCAGTGGGATGTGAAACGTGTCTTGACTCCCAGATGATGGGAGAAGAGCAGTGGCAGTGTATGTGGTGTCATCCACCTCTCTGCTGCATGCAGAAGGATCCTTTATGAGATTATAATTGTTTCTGAGTAATTAACAGCATATCCCAGACACAAGGGAGAAGAGCAAGCCTACCTTATAAAGCTGGATTTTTGGCTTCTGGACCCTTTAGGATTTTCCTGTGGGGGCAAGGATCCCTGCATGGGGAATTTAAGTATGCTGACAACTCCGTTTTTTCTTTTTCTCTCAGGGAAGAGGCTGGGAAGTTGTTTATGGGCCTTAGAGGATCTGTTCATTTTAATCTGATTTTAATTGATTTCTTTGAAGAAATACACCAAAATCCACATCTTGATCTTGACCTAGATCAAGATCAGTGAACCTGGGGATCAGTGTTTAGTCCTCAGTCAGTGAAGTCACTGATTGGGGTGAGTGGGGGCAGAGCCTGATGATTTTCATGCAAAATTTCTGTAGTAATAGATATACACAAAATTACTATATATTAATATTTATTTAAAAATATTATGCAGTAACAGAAAACACCCAACCAGAAAACACAGATTATTCTATGTTTTCCTCTTCTGAAACAAAATACGATAACTCTTGAAACATTTGCTCAGTTAAAACTTGCTGCTCAGCAACGGGGTTTCACCATCCAGAATCATAGTCCAGTTGCTGCTGGTGAGAGTGGGGATAACAAAAATGTATTTAACCCCTCTGTAGTCAGCCAACAGAGTTCAATACTCCAAGAGTCTAAAACCTTTGGATTTTCAGACTTGCAGCTGCAGAAGCCACGTAGTTGTTGGTTTAAGGAGGAAGTTTTTCACAGGAAGAGTGGTCAAATACTGGAATCATCTGCCCAGGGAGGTGGTGGAGTCACCATCCCTGGATGTGTTTAAAAAAAGACTGGATGGGGCACTTGGTGCCATAATCTAGTTGAGGTGTTAGAACATGGGTTGGACTCGATGATCTTAAAGGTCTCTGCCAACCTAGAAATTCTGTGATTCTGTGATTCTGTGATTCTGTGGTCTTGGAGTAGACCTGCCCATTTGGTCCACAGCCCCTGTGGTCAGCATGTGCCTCCTTTGCTTACAGGAAAAGCTAAAGTTCAGATCTGGGGTCTGCCAGGAGCCTTGACAGGATCCCATAGGAAAGCCTGTGGGACAAAAAGTAGGATTTTTTGCTACTCTTTGGTGTAACACTTATCACAGGCTAAGCACCTCACTTACTTCACACCACCTACCAAGGAAGGTGCCTTTCCTTGCAAGTTAGAATATTCCAAAGAGGGTAGAAATGTATATGATATCCCTCCAGTTGTGGGCACCCCACGGGTAGCCACATTGCTCACAGGTGAATCCCACTGCAACACACAGAGCAGAGGCTTCTGGACAGGCACTGTGACACTGTGTCCTATGGACATGTGTGGGAGGATTCTGTGGTCTGGAGAGAGCCCACAGATTTCTGCTTCCAAGGGTTTCACTTCTCAGTCCTTCAAACAATAATTGCACTCACTGCCAGCAAAGCAAACACTGTGCATGCTCCAAAATGGTAATGGATGTTAGCACTGGCGACGGTCAAACACTCCTTTCATTGGCTCAGGAAAAATAAATGAGAAAATATTTTTGAACTTTTTATCTCAAATTGCCACAGACTGAGGCAAAAATTTTGCCATTTGTTTTTGTGTGGGTGGACCTCTGCAAATGTCTGGCAGCGAGGAGGTTTCTGCACAGCTACTGAGCTGAATGAGACCATTTGAGAGGGCACAACTTCCAGTCCTCCTGTAGACCTTCAAACACAGGCTCTACTTTTCTGTACAGGAAGCAGTTCTTCTAAGCCAAGGAGGCTGTTCACAGTACAGGAGTTCAAACATGAGTGCAAACTTCTGCATGACCAGGTCAGAAGTGACTGTCTGAGAAATGTTGCTGGTGTGTTATAATTAGCAATTCTTAAGAAAAGGGCTTAGAGATACAATCACAGCTCTAACATGAAGGATTATTCAACAAAATGGAGACAAAAGGGGAATTATTATTCTTTTATTGTATTTCTCAGTGCAAGAATTATTAAAGGACTCTACATTTTTTCATCATTTTCCCACAGTCATTTACAATAATCTCTTGGAAGAATCAAACTAAAACGTCAGTCCTCACAGGAAAAAATTGCCAACTCATGCATTTGTTTTGTTAGGTACAGCAGTTCATGTGGGCTCAAGACAGTGCCACAAAATGAAGTTTACATCTGACCTTAGAGAAGTCAAAACTGGTTTGGGGAAACTGCATATAAATTAGTTGAAATGTTTTCCCAAAGTGCATCCCTAAAGCAGGAACAGGTACTGAGATGCTAAATCCAGCAGTTACAGTGAGTCCTCTAAATCAGACTCGAGTCTGTAGTTGCATTTTAGAATCACCCAGGGGGGAAAAAACAACCATGTTTTTCCAATATGGGTCAGAAACACTAATTAGCTGGAATTGTTTCTCATGATCAGTAACTCAGCAGTTCTCCTTCTGCCTCTGTTAGAGAAGTGAGTTGAAGAGTGATTGCATTAAAATAGCAACAAACAACATCCAAATTCTAAACACTAGTCAGGCTTAAATTTATCTCCCGTAGAGCTTCCTTGTGACAGAGGCGATGACAGCGTCGATTAGATAGGGCTGGCACTTCACACCGTGTGTCACTCCTCATTATCTGATGAGAGTCCCTGCAAGAGGCAGGTGCTGGGGAATGAAAGATTAGGTGCAGCTCGTGTAATCAGGCTAAATCCCTCACTACCTCCGCTGAGTGATAACAAAATATAAGCAGCTTTCTCCTTTCCGCAAAATCTTCCCCACTTTTGCTGTGCTCGTGAGTCTGTGGGTGTAATTACCCCATCTCGCAGCAGAAACCAGCATTTCCAGGATGAAGGTGGTTCTGGGCTGCAGACCTGTATTCCAGACAATTTCTATTCTCCCAGAATATGTACAGTCCTAATCATGCAGCCTTAAGCCAACCTGCAGAAGTGCCCCTCCCTTCTGTGCAGGTGTTTGAGCTTTTCTTCCTCAGTTTCGGCAGATCCTCTTTAATTCTCCCTAATGACTCTCTCACTCTCCAAAAATAAGCAAATGAATTTTGCAAGTGAATGAACATAATGAAAAAGCAAGGTGTGAGGCTTGGAGACATAGTCTGGATTTTGACTCTTGCTGCATTTTTCTGATACCTCTTAGTGTGCTAATCAATGTTTGGCAGCATTGCTATTAGAAATGAAGTTCCAGTAATGAGATCTAGCAAACTTAATGGAAAAAAGACAGTCATCTTTCAGTGCCAATTACTGCTGAGAACTTCTTGGGCTTTTTGCACACTTTCAGAAACAAATCACTCCACAGATTTGAAATGAGAACACTGGCTTTTTGGAAGAGAGCCAGGTCACGCTGAGTAAGTCTCAGACACCTGGCTATGGGAAGGGATTCATGTATGCTAGGCACAGAAAAAAAATGCATAGCTAGCTTTGGGTAGGAACCAGCTACCAGTTACTGCCTTCTTGGAATGTCCTGGATAGAGGCTGTCTGGAATCACCTCTTCTATAGAGATACTTGTGGGAAGCCATGAAGGTGGCAACTGGAGTCCATGCATGAGAAATTACAGACCACAGGGAAGTGAATGGGCAAACCTGGAACATTCTGCACTTGCCAGCAGTCACAGATGCAGGTTACAGCTGGTGGAATGGCAAGGGTGATGAAAGTAAGTGTTTCACTGGAGGGCTGGGACGTTAAAGAGGAAGAGGAGCAGAAAATACTTCTGTCTATCAAACAAAACAGCCTAAAGCCAGCGAGGGAGAAGCACAGTGGTGTGTGGGGAAGGTAAAGAACAGCACTATGATGGTGGTCAGGGGCATTCAGAATCACTGGCCACAGTCAGCATTTGTGGGCACCCCTGCTCTGTTGTGCCATCAGGGTCCCACACCACTGACCATAAAGTTTAATCATGGCTGGATGAAGCACTGGAGGATGCACTGAGGAAGGTTCGTGCTTGGGGAGCTGAACCCCAAGCTCATTTTGACTTTTTTGTCATACTAAGTGTTTACCTGTAGGACCCACATGGCTGTGCTTGGATAAATGGTCCCCACCATGCCGTCACTGGTGTGACACTGTGGTGCTGGGCAGAAGTTTAACTGGTTGAAATGCCTGTGGAAGCATGCCAACCTTCCCAGGAGCTCAGATGTGCCAACAGGCTCCTTCCAGAGACTGAAACCCAGCCAGGGGCTCCTGTTCTCTGCTGGTATTCTGGATATTTGGCTGAAAGGAAAAAGGATGCTCCTGTTTTACACTGTGGAGAAGTAAATAACAACACTTGGTACAGTGTTATGCCTGAGCCATGATTTGGGAGGAAGAAGATTTTTCCATGTCACTCTGAGTCACCTCATGCCCCATTTAGTGGGCTCAGAGGAGCATCTTCTCCTCCCCAGCAAAAGGCCATGGCCTTGTGCTCACTGGGAGGCAAGGCAGGATTTGGCAACAGCTGATGCAAACTTTCCCAGACTCCAGGGAATAACTTTTAGTCACACAAAAATCCCAGCTGGTTCCTTCATACTTAAAACCCTGCCCTCTGCAGTTGAAAAGTTAATTTGGGAAAAATGGCTGGATGAGAAAGCAAGGAAAATGTGGTACAACGGTCTTAATTTTATTTTTAACAATTGTAACTGTTGAAGTAATACTAGACATAACCCTTATTTCGTACTCTACCATTTGATCTTCGTGGTTACAAAACATGTGTTTCTGTGGACTGAAGATGAAAATAGGAAAAAAAAATTCACTGCTGACTGTCTGCTCAGGAATGGGACTTGAGCAAGAAGAATGCATCAAGTGAAATACGTGTTTTTATAAGTGGAAATTCCTCTTTTTATTTTTTTTTTCATTGAAATCCAGTAATTTCTACTCTGCATCACTGCTTTTCTGTGTGACAATTGTAACCATGCTGAGTATTTTTAGTGTTGTGCTAATTGCATCTGACACACAAAAAGAATATTACTTGTTTGTCATTTATTAAATGTCACTGGTTTTCCAGTCTTGCAACCTGACCCTTCAGCTGAACACCTCTGAGATCCTCTGAACTCTTGCAAGGCATTAGGCCAATTACTGCAACCTTTTCAAGATAAGAATCTGCCTCTTCTGCATGTGTAACCACTGTGATACCAAAACAATCCAAGTTTCCTTTGGAAACTATGCTTGGGCTAGGCTTATGAGAAGAGAGGAACCACTTCTGCACTAAGGCATACTTGTTACTGATCAAGCTGAAAAAAATCACTCCTGAAAAAATCCCTGAAACAGGAAAACGTTACTGCTCCACTTTCCTAAAATGTCTCATGCAAGTAGTTCTTCTGATGACATGATAGTCTTGTTCACAAAGAACAGTTCACCACCACTGTAGAAAAGCAGAGTAGCAAGCAGACATACAAATGTCCCAATGTACAAATCAGCAAGTAAAGCCCCTTTTCTACTGTCAAGTGGTGGAACAGGCAGATATCCACTATTCAGGCCTTATTTCACTGCCATGTCATGATCCTAAAAGTAAATATTTTTCCAGGACAGGTAATAGAGATGTTCAAAAGCCAAAGTATGGGAAAGGTAATGATAGCTTTGTCTGCACAGGAAGCTAAGTCTTCTCTCCAGGTATGAAAACATATCAGATAAATGAGCATTTGACAGTTCAAATGCTCAGCTTGAAGTCTTTCTGCTACTCCAATGATACAGCGGGTAGGAAAAACATCCAAGTCTTGAGCAAAAGTCACAATGTGTTCACATGAAAGTCACTTTTAGAATAAGTTGTAGGGATACACAGAATCTCTATCCCACAAACAGATGTTTGGGATCTTGAACAATGAGCTGTGGCTCAGCATTCATTCTCCTTACATGAGCATGGAAATCCCAGAGGAACTGGGAGCTGGCAGTTGTCATAAGCTTTGTGGCATGTCCAGTGGAGGCAAAGAGCCTGTAAATTTCTAGTGGCCTCTTACAAAGCTGTGGAAGAGACAAACAAAATCAAATGCATACAAGAGAGTAGTGGAGAGGGTACATTTCACAAAAATTTTCTAAAAAGGTCCTCAAGACTAATTGTATGAGGTGGTTAGAAAAGCATAACAGCCTTTAAGATACACTCACCACTTCTCAGAGAGAAATGAGTTTGAATTGGCTAAATCCAGTGCAGTGCTCTGTCCTTCAGCTGAGTACAACCTGGTATTAGCCTGAGCACACTGCATATTGTGCACAGGATGCCCATGGAATAGACCATGAATCACTCTATGTGCATAAAAAATGGAAGCCACATTAAGAACTGCAAAACTTGGCCACAGGTGTCAGGTTCTGATGTGCCTAACAGAGATGGTCCAGCCCAGTATGCGTTTGATTGGCCTCAGAAGTGCAAGGATTTGGAGGTTTTAACAAAGCAAAGTTCAGTGCGTCAGTCAGACTGAGAATAGTCACATTCCTGGCCTTTTCTTTATTCTTTTATTTTAGAGCCGACTAACACAAAAGACTCCTCCGTGTCCTTTGCAGGACTCTGACATGAAAACCACCTCCAAATCTACCCTGCTATCTGAGGGAGAGGTATAGAGGGAGTGAAGGGATGGATGTCATGTCATTGGTGTGTGAGTGAAAAAGTAGCTGGAAATTGCTATGCTCAGGGTTGATTCAGAGTGCTGACTCAAAACTGCCAACTGTGTCAGCTGGCAGCAGCATTGCCAAACCCAGGAGGACGAGACCCCATGGAGGGAGCACCCCACCTGACCCATGGGCTCTCTGTCTTACCCAGCTTGCTTTCCCACATGGCTGATGCCCACCTTCACAGCCACTAGATGTTTGTTTATCCTGGGGCTTCTAATTGTTGTTATGGAAATACTTAAAATTTGCATTCCAAAACTTATTTTGTCCTTACCTATTCAATTGTCTAGACAGCCCACACTGGAGGAGAGGAATTATCCATACTACTGAAACTGCAGCCTGGATTCCGGGCTTTTTATTTTTTAGAACCAGGCAAACACAAAGTACTTGTCCTACTTTCTAGTCAGTAAGCTGAAATTCAGCATGTTTAATTATAAATCAAATAATTGACTACAAAGCTATTGTGGTATGGCCCTCCATGCTGTTGATGGTTTTAATTGCAAACTGTTACATGATGTGCTTCAGTAACAAAGAATGAGCCCTGAAGTAGCAGAGGAAATGTCCTACTTTGACTCTATTTTTACAGTCAGGATGAAGGAAATTTTCTGGTGTGTCACTCCTCTCCATGATGGACATGGACAAGAGAACTGTAGGCCACACAAGATGCCACTGGGGGCCACGCTGTGTTCAGAGGGACAGCCCAGGAGCTTGCTGCAGACTGTTCCTGCTGCCCCCTCCTCGGGACCCACTCTCAAGAGAATCGTGTTCCTCCCAATATCCAAAGAGGAGCTTGCATGGCTCATCCTGGAACTGAGGATGAGACAGACCACGGTGTGTGCACTGAGCACTGTCATGACACCAGATAGCACCCCTGGATGCAGTCCTGGAGGAGAGAGGCTAGAGGCTAAAGCTCACAGCCTCCTCAATGCCCACGGTGTCACTCATTGCATGAGAAGGCAGGCGCTGCTCTCTCCCCTCCCTGGACACAAGGATCCTAATAGCCTCACCTCCCCTGTTAAAAAGAGAAAGTAAAGTAACAATGCTTGATTCCAGGGCATGTAAAAGAGTCCCAGGGGGAGCTGGAGTCCTTCCTTCTCTCAGACCTTCCACGGGTGTCAGGCCCAAGGTGGGCACATATTGAATCCTCTGGGAAATGGTGACACCTGCTTCTGCTGGACTAGACCAGCCCCCTGGAACAGACTGCCCAGAGGCATTGTGGCTTCTCCATTCTTGGACACACTCAAAACTGAAATGGACATAACCCTGAGAAACTTCTTCTAATGGGAGTGGCTCTGAGCATGGGACCTCCTAAAGCTCCCTCCACACTGGTTTTTGGGGGGATTTTATAACCTTGAAAATTCTTCACAAAGCAGAGAGTAGGGGTGTTTTCACTGAATTGTGTCTTCAGTGGTGAGAAAAAGACAAAAGGTTGGGTCCTTATGCACAACTGTACCAGGCAGCAGCTTCTCTGTCAGCTCCTCCAGAGGTCCTGCTTGCTCCTCTCCACTCATCTCACCCATGTATTTCCACCCTCCTCACCAAGCACCCCACCAGGCTGAAAAGTATAATCTGGGGGAAGGTTTTGGGAAGGTGCTTGTACGGTATCTGGAGCACATTGAAGTGAGGAAGACAAATGAGATTTTCCCTCGGCAGATTAACATGAACTAGCAAAGATCCTCACCTGCACTGGAGCCAGGACCCACCACATGCTCAGTTTGGGTTCACAAGTGCTGATGAGGAAGGGGCATCAGCCCTCCAGTGCCCCAGCAGGATGAGGAGGCTGGGAAGAGGTGGGGAGGTGTATGCTCAGACAAAATCATCCCAGAAGAAAAAGGCCATGCTGGTGGCAGGTGTTTTCTAGAGATGAGGACAGGTCCAATTTCAACAGATCAGGAGAAGTGAGGAGGGGAGAAAAATTGTGTATCCAGAGAGGCACAGGACCTACTAATAGGAGAGAGAAACTACACATTTCTTTTCTCCTTTCTTGTCCACAACTCTGCTCATCCCTGTGAATCTGTACCTGGATAGAAGGCCTTCTCAGAAGTAGCTGCAGACTTATTTACCTTCTTTTTCTTTTTCTTTTTCTTTTCATTCCCAGTGGGATGGAAAGAAAACAAAAATAAAAAATACTAATGGGGAAAAAATAAAGAAAAAAATAGAGAAATGAAACCCCAATGCACCAGCTTCTCACCACCCCCTGGCTTGTGCCCAGCCCATCTCTGAGTGGCAATCAGTAACTCCTTAGAAAAGAAATCTTGAAAGCTGCCACCAAGACAGAGTGCAAAACACTGTCTCCTTCACCCACGGACAGGAACATCTGGAGCCTTCCTTTGTTGAATGCAGAGTCTGAGCAGCCCCAATTACCTGCAGTGCCAAATAGTGTTACAGCAAGTCTTTGGGCAGAATAAATATAAAATCTTCCAAGTCAGCTACGACATATTTCAGGCATATTTAGTCATTGAAGCTGAATATCCCCAGCTGTGTTAAACTGTGAAGCTGTTGAGTTTCCGTTTGCAAACCACTAACAAAAAGTAAGCTAAAATAGTCTTGCTGTGCCTGCTCTTGCCTAGCATTGCTGAGGAAAATTAAACCTAGAGCCCAGATCATTTCATGTTTCTTGGAAAATCACCCAAGTCCTTCATGTTGATGATGTGTTCCAGTACCTTCCTGCTAGAGAAGTTTTTTATTTAGCAGTGTCTATGGATGTGAATCCTTAAATAGGGACAAGTGAGCTGCTATTTTATTGTATTACAGATTCTCTTTGACCTTACTCTGCTGGGCTACTGATGTGGCTGTGCTGAACAGACCAGCTCTGTGCTCAGGGAATAGTTTTGGTCCTGCATTTCCTTAATGAGAGAGATCTCTTTTCCTTTCTCTTGCATGCAGTAGCAGTTTCTAGGCAGTATTGACTTAAAATCCTCTATTTTTATATGACTAACTATAGCAGCTAATCATTTATAAAGCTAAATGGTTGAGATTATTGAGAGAACTTGAAGTCCAATCTCCATTTTTTTAAACTGAACTGCAGCCTATGCGTGCATGAAGACAAAAGCTCAGAGTGTGTAAGAGGGAATCAACAGGGCCAACTAACAAACAGATCTGTGATTTAGGGCTAATATGGAGGAGTATAAATCTCCCCGAGCTTTAGTGTTATTTTGGTGTGAAGTGTTTGTGGGGGAGAGATGTTTTCCCCTCTTTCACTCTCCCTGATGGGCACTGGGCTGTGCACACCCTCTGCCAGTGTCTTTCCAGCTGTCACAGGCGTGCTGGAGGCAGGTGATCCTCTGCCAATGATGCATTGGGGTTTTTTTTCTTGATGGGTGGCTTTTTAGCAAGGTCACCTTATGCTGCAGGGTCCATGTGTGGCAATTCAGGGAGTCTGGATGGCCCAAGCCTGCTGGAGCTGTGCTGAAGCAGGGTGGCTCCTGGTGAGGAGAATAAGGAGGAAGAGGAGAAGGAGGTGAGGATTCAGGCCTGAGCCCTGCTTTCAGGCAGCAGTGGTTCCTATCTGCCAGGGACATGGCAGAGATGCCCAGCTGCACAGCTCCCTGACCCCTGGGGAAAGGAGGAGCCCATGCTCTAGTGGGGTCCAGTCACTGCTGAAGCAAGAGCCCTGGGTGAAGTTTGATCCAGTGCAGCAGTGGGTTTTTCTTTTCCAGCCCTATTCCTCTGAAGCCCCAAGAGCAAGTGATGCTGGCCACTGTGCTGTGTGAAGATCTACTGCCGTGATAATATAGATATATGTATATAGATAATTACCATAACTTTCCTTTATTAATATCCGATTAAAATCCTAAGTAATTTATATGCAAATTGGTTGCTTTGGTTATTGTCCTGACAAATGGCCAAGCTGGCCCTTGGCATGGCAGATCTGGCTGTTGTCCTTGTCAGCTATGCTGCTCCTGGGCCACTGCAGAAAATGTTGTTGAAAACTCCTCAGCTGCATCCTAAACTCTCAGAAAACAAACCCATGCCAGTAAGTGGTAGGAGGGACCCAACAGCTCCCTGGCTGGGAGAATTGGGTGAAACCTCTCCCTTTCCCTCTTGACCCAAAAATCCCATGCATTGTCAGCACAATGTTTGAAGGTCTGCAGACTAGGTCACGAGTGCTGGATGGTTTCTGAAGGATGATCTTTGCACAGCAGCAAGGGAAGAAGCTGGGGGCAATTTTCTTTTTCTTACAAACTTCAGCAGGGTAAGTTACCACTTTGGCAATTTTCTCAGCCATGAAAGTGAGTGGGTAGCCCAGCTCCTACTCAGCTGCGTGCAAAGATAGGGAAAAATACACAGCTAGAGCCTCATGAAGGCAAAAGAGATTATTAGATAATTTTTAAAATATTTGTGGCTAAGGAGTTCAAGGTAAGCTATTGAGTAGATGGATTTAGTTCTGTTAGCTGAAAACACAAATACTCATCAATATTTTTCAGCGTAAAAATAAGGTTTTGAATGACAGATTATATCATTCCAGGCCCTTCTTGGTGACAGCTGGAGAGAATTTATTCTAGAGACTGAGGCAAGCCTGTGATGGTTGTTGCCATCTTTCTGCAATGCCTGGAGATTACCAAAAGGCGTTAATTTCCATTCTCTGTAAGGTAGACTACACCACTACACCACCACACTACATATCTCAACAACAGTGATGAGCCAGCCAAAAGCACCTGCAAACTGCTGGGGCCACATCCTGTGCAGTGCTCTCCTGCAGGGATGCAGGGCAGGGCCAATGTAAAGGCCCTTGGTGCTGGCTGTGAGCAGCAGGTTTGAGACCTGAGGACTGTTTTACATTGCAGATAGCAGTCTGTAATGGACTCACTTCTGATTGGAGTCCCATGGGATAGGAATAGGAGGGCACTGTGCTCCTGAGGGCAGCAGGGTCCGTGAAGGATCCTTTCCTACACATCCAAGCTGGGAATTCTTTCGTGCCTTGTGGGGACTGAACCACCTCATGGATGGGAATGGGGCATCTGTGGTTGTTTTGGACAGAGATTGCAAAGCCTTTTCTTCAGTGGGGCATTGTCATGGTATCTCCATCACCTGAATGTCTGGGTTTATGGCTTGAGTTGGACTGGATTTCTGAGATGTCCGTGTCTCTGGGTTGGATCCAACCCTCACAGCATGCTCAGAAGCTGTGGGAAACCAAGGGAGGAGCATGGTCCTGCATGGTGTGGGCCAACATGGGTTTTGCCTGGTGCTCCATCACTGCAAAAGCTCTTTCTCCTCATCGCCCTGGTGCTCCTTCAGCCTCAGGTTGACATGTCAGTGGCTGAGGATACGTCATCAACTTAAACAAGCTTGCTGGGTTGTATCAGAGCCTAAAAATGGAAGATTCATTAGCTTTCAAGAGCACAGCTCACTAATGGAAGTGCACAGGAGTTCATGGCTGTGCTTGTGACAATAAATTTTCCATCAAAATAAGAGTTTTATAATTCTCTCTGAGGACAAACAGAATTGGGCTTTGACTATAGCAGCTTCAGGCATGAAAAAATTACTTGTCTGTTTTTCCAAGGCCTGTCAGTAGTTCTAACAAAAGATGTTTCTCTTCCCACAAACTTCAAGATGTTACAGCTAGAGTAATAATCCTATTAAGGGCTTGCTTGTTTTGCTATTTAGTGTAATAACTTTTTTTTTTAAAAAGTAAAACTTTCCTGCATTTTAAAATGAAAACATAATGGTAGGAAGTAGCAACCAGAAACATAGACTTCAAATCACACTGCAAAAAACCCACATTAAATCTTGTAGTAAATGGGCTTGGCTATTCAAAAATTCTTTCATATACTGGAGCGTTTTCTGTGAAAACCCCCTGCTGGGCTCTTAAAAGCAAATCTACAGAATTTCTGAGTGTTTGGACTTGCTCCAAATTGTGCTATTGAGATAAAAATGCTTGAAAAAATAAAACCACTACTATTTTATCTGATGCTGATAATATGATCTAATTTGATTGCTGGTTTTTTACCATTGACTGCATAAAGTGAATTAGACTGCCTATAAGGAGAGGAAAATCGATCATTGGAAACAACTGAAGCAGGTAGTCCTTAAGGAAATAATGTCTTAATTCCCTAGGCACTTCCCTGGGAAGGAAACACAGTAGTGCTTTGTGAGGGCTGAGCTGGTGAATAGAAACATCCTTTTTTTTTAATCTCTTTTTTCCCTCCACGTGGGCACTGAACTGGGAAGTTCCTGCCTAAACTGCAACACCAAACTTGAGAGCAGCTTTGGAAGACTGTTTTCAGAGCTGAGCTGCTTGATTTCCCATCTGTTACCAAGGTCAGAGCTGTTCCTGGGAGCTACATTGAATAAATATTTCAAAAAGGTTTTACATAGAAATATATGAGAAAATATACCTCCCCTTCTAAGGTGTTTGGCAGTGTATTAAACACTTTCCATTGTCTCAGGAAAGCCCAGCAAGCACACACAGCTCAGTGCATATAGTCTGTCAAAGTCTAATGAACTCTTTAGTGGAAATTCTCTGTGGCTTTGTGGGGATTAGGCTAGCAACCACATTTGTGCTTCAAGATGAAATGAATCAGTTTCCACAGGCGACCTGACTTCCAGAGTGTTTTCCTGTCAAAATTAATCTCAAAAGTAATTTGTTATCTGTTGCCTCCTTTCCACTCACCCCCCTCTCCCATGTGCATATGTGTGTACCTTTGGCAGATCGATCCAGGTCTTTCAGGCATTTCACAAAGTTGAGAAGCAGGAGACCACCTGGCAGGAAAAATATTTCCTATGGGGACCTCTCCTCTCCACTGGACAAACACCCTTCTGGTCACTTCTGGTTTGCACTGCTTCACCACCTCCACAGAAATAAAAAATAATTAAAAAAAAAAAAGAAAAAAGGAAAACCAGATTATTTTTTATAAAAGGAAAAAAAACAAACTATTGTCCTTTATGTGAAACGAGGAAACTCAAGCACAAAGCACACATCTTGTAGAAATTAATAATTTTCCTCAGCAGTAGAGAGCTGCATTTTCCTTGTAAATTTCTGAAGAAAACTCAGACAGTCTCAGATGTAGGTAGAGATAAATCTTCCATCTGATTCTAATATACTTGGCAGCATACACAGTGCAGCTTCACCCCCACCACCTAGTTTGCTGGAAACTTGGTCCCTGTGTGGGTGCACTTGCTGAAACTCTCCTAATGTTGTTGACATTCACGTTTCTCTGGTTGCCCTGTCTGTCACCAGAGCTGCACTGGTGCTAGGCAGAAAGGACAGCACCTTTAGAGAAAGCTTCCACGTGCAGCATCTTCCTGATGTGGGACAGGTCTGAGACGGGTTAGGAGTTTTTATTACTATGGTTTTCTGTCTGTATCACTCACCCTTCTGGTTTGTTTCTTTGGGCAGAAACACTTGGTAAGGAGTTGCATTGTGGATGGGGGGCTGAGGGATTGAATGCACGTTCTCCAGATGTTTTACTTCCTCATGGAGGCAATGGGAGATCATTGTTTTCACTTTCCATGGCTGGTCTTGGGTAAATCCCATGGTATTAGCAGGAGAAGAGTGAAGGCATACATGCATCTGTGCTGTCAGGATGGGTGAGTACATCTTCCTGCAGAATTGTGATGTCAATGAACTATTGCTTTTAACTGACTACGCAGCAAGATACAGCTGCAGATAGCAGCAGGATGGAAGGGCAAAAACCAAAATGCTTTTTGTACAACAACCTCTCTTCTGACCCTTCCTTCTCTGTGGGGGATCACAAGGTGTTCATCTTTCCAAGGAGCAAAGTCTTCATGTGTCAAGTCTTAATGCTCAAAGAGAAACAAGCAAACACTGTAGAGCTAAGAACTCTAAATATTCCACCATACTGTAAGGAGAAGAAGAGGTGCCAGAAAGTTTAATGACTACATCTTAAAACATGTCTTTCATCCTGGTACTCTCGTTCACGTGTTTGTTCCTACCCCAGTCACAGTGGAACAGCTTCTTCCCCGTTTTCAGGACAAGCTACATAGCACAGAATAGAGATGCAGAGTGGCTGTGTAATCTTTGTCATATGCTCTCCTTCAGAACCCAACATGGCTGTTTCATAGCTGTGCAGAAGCACCTACCACTGTGGAAGCAGCAGGATGCTGTGGCTGCCATAGTCTCTCCCTCCTGCTCCACTTGAAAGGGATTTTAGGCGGGTAAGACTGAGGCACTTCCTATAAATGGCTTCTAGGGTTTCATTTGCTGTAGTGAGGGTCTCTCTGCTTCCCACCCTTGTCATTGCAACTCCCTCTGATCTGTGTGGTCTGACCCAAATCTCCAAACCACAGAACAAATTTTGGGAGAGCACAAGTAGCTGGCTTTTCTGCATGTCTCCAGAATCCCTTTTTTGTGCACTTTTGTGGTTTGATTCAGTGCTGTACTCAAGCCTCACTCGTACTTCTCATCAATGTAACCACGTTTCCTGCTTCCCATTTCTCTACGCTCTCTAAGAGCAATCATCTGTTTTTATGAATGCTGATTAAGTCTTGCCAAAACTGGTCTGGAAAAGACTGTGGAGCAGAGGTGCCCTTGAATTAGTGGAAGACACGAATGACTGAGGAGCAAGCTTTTGAAAAGACTGAGAGCTTTTCCTTTGGCTTCCAGAAGGCCAGCCTCCATCACCTTCTCAAAAAGCTGCATAAAACTTCAAAGTACTCAAGCACACACACACACTGAAGACCCCTGGCTCTAAGACATGCCACAGGAAATATTACACTCTACATGCCATAAATTTTCTGATTACTTTTGAAAGGGTTCTGAGAGATGGTCCTGCCCAGCACATTTCAGAGTTTCTCACATGTGTCTCCACTCAGTCTGGTTGGGGGTTTTTGTACCTCTCAGGCAAATGCAGTTCCATCTGGGCTGGTGGTGTGGTTCAGAGCTCCTTGACGGCTTACCACAGATCTGAGTCCTTCTCTGCCCAACAGCAGGATCAGCTCGTACCTAAGCTGTTCACAACAGATGTTTGCCTAAGCTCTTATTCAAAAACAAACAAAAAATGATAGACATGTTACCGTTTCCCCAGCCAATCTATCTAGTACTTAAGCATCCTTATTACTGGAAATATTTTTCGTGTTCATCCTGAATCTTTTTTTGCTATTAGCAGAGTCCATTATTTCCCATCCTCTCATCAAAATTATTCCCCCATATTTGGGGATAACTTGGATGTATTTAAAGATGCTTATTATCTCCCTTCAGTCTTGTCTTTTCTAGACTAACTAACATAATCTCCTTCGGTCTTACTTCATAAATTGTATTTTCTAGATCTCTAATGGATTTTGCTACTTTGAATAACTGTACTTGGGACATACTTCTTTTTTGTCCTCTTAAAAAAAATTAAGATGCGCTTAGAACTGAATGAAATACTAAATTGCCAAGAGGTATGTCAGATAGTTCATATGTGGTGATCCTGATGCTGTACCCCAGTACAATGCTTTCAGCTTCTGCAGTAGCAGAACATTGCTGCTTTCTCATGCCACAGTTACCCCTAAATCCTTCTCTGCTTTTGGTGCTCTGTTCTGGTGTTTTATACGAGTCCTGTCTTCATATATAAGCAACTTCTTATCTGAGTGACAGCAGGACAAATGGAGAATTTCGCATTGATGGCACTGCACTTCATCTTTTTCTGACTGCTGAAGACGAGCAAGATCCTTCAAAGTCTGTCCTTAATCCTCAGCTCGAATTCAAAGCTTTTGTGATTTGATAGGTGGTGACTCTGTTCTCCCAGCACGAGGCAAAGTGGCTGTGGAACATCAACTTTTAAAGCTCTTCTGCCGATAATCTGCTGCTTCGTTTCCCTAGGCTCCCCCATGCTGCTGCCTCTTGCCATGGGGGCTCGGCTCTTTGGAGCAAGAACCAGCCTTATGTTCCCTCTTGACACAGTGCCTGGCATGATGGCTCTTGATCCATGATTAAGAATCCTAAATATAATGACAATAAAAATAATACCGGCTTTCTAACTGAGAAGATCCAGTTTGCAGCAAAATGGAAAATGGAGAGGAGTTTATGGGTGCATTAAACTCTCCTTTGTAGGTCTAAAAAATGTAATGAAAGGCAGCTTTTAAAATTGAACTGCTATTTCTTTAGGAAAATACTCCTTTGCTGTGGAGAATGGTACATTCCTCTCTGTAAAAATGTCACATTTTCACCTGGGGCATATTCATGAAAATTAAAACTTTGCTTCTTGTTGTAAATCTTTGTAAATTTCCATGAATTTGCCCCAGGTGAAGATGTGACATTTTTACAGACAAGAATGCTCCAGTTTTGCTGAGAGAGGCAAGAAGGCCTTTCTGTTAAAAAAAAATGGCAACAGCAGCTTTCTGCTTGTGAAAAATATCTATCCCTTTTACTGAAAAACAAGAAGAAAGGGAAAAAGGAGTTGAGCTGTTGCAAAACTGTATTTTCTATTCCCCACCTTCTGATCTGCTTTTATGACTAACCACTGTGCTCAAAGGCAGAGAATGAAATTTAACCATGCAATGAATTTACAAATGCACTTTAGAAAAAAAGACTTCATTTTCTGCTGAGAACTGGTAACTTTGCAATTAAAGTGTCATCTTTTCTAGCACTGATGTTGTTATGTATCAGTGGTTATCATGAATCAGCTACTACAACTCTCACTCATTCAAAACTTCTAATGCAAGATACAACCATGAAAGAATCTATCAAATAATGTAATTAATTTTGTAATTAGGAGAAGAAGAAAATGAAAGTCTAGTGCATTCTGTAAGCTTTTTTCCATTTCTATCATTGATTATTCACTCTGTCCCTGACATGGTGCAGGCACCTTAACCTTTATGGCCAAAGTTGCCAATGGAGAAGGGGACTTATGGGTTTGATTGCATGAGATTGATCATCAGAGAGAACAAAGCGACCCTTGCCAGCCCATTTTCTTGACTGAGCCACCTACGGGAAAGAAGAGTAAAAGGGGGTGATCATGGTAATGTGGTAAAGAACAGGCTGCCCCAGGATGCTCTTGGACATACTTCTCTGACAGTCTGGAGCAAGCTAGTTTATGGCCATTAACTAACATATCATAACTGGGGGTGGGCTCTCAAGGTTTTCACTGAACCACAGAATAATTTGTTTGGAAGGCACCTTTAAAGGTCACCTAGTTCAACCCCTAAGTTTTCATAGGTCTTAGCAAGCTTTTCTAACCTCTAAGAAGCAACACTCAAAATCTTGTCCCACAGCAGAACATTTGCATGATTAGTTTGACAGAGTGAGAACAAAGATTTGCTTCCAGAGACCCTGGAATGGAGAAGGCAAATCCTTTCATGGACCAACAAGTCAAAAGCCACTGAGTACTTGTATCTGCTGAGGGGCTTTGCCTGCCCTCTGATGGTGCCACCTCACTTTCTTTCTCAGGTACCTCTAAATGCTCTTGCAATCCAGGTCTGCTCCAGCCTGAAAAAAGTAGAAGTCTAGAACTGGTTTAACAAAATTCATTTCAGTTCTTTGCTTCCTTCCCACCTCCTGCCCATGTTGTGCCTTTGATGGATGACTTCCTGAAAACCTAGTGAAGTTTTTAGATATTTGGAAATAAAAAGGTGTGTGCATACACGATAACCTTCATGTTATCACCCTGCTCTTGGCTTGGCAGCTGCAGAGGAGAAGGGTTAGTCTGCCAAACCTGCTCAGATCTGGCAAACGTGGCTTCATGATGGAAGAAGAAATCAGTGCAGAAGGTCTGTTCTCTTTGGAAAGGGCTGTGCGATAAAACCTCTGCAGAAGAGAGGCAAATTTGCAGAGATACGGCTAATATAGGGGAGCAGGAGCAAAGCAACCTGGAAAAGTCCCTGGAAAGGGGAATTATGGAAAAATAATAGGAAAGAACAATGCTGGACAGCTAGTTCAACACAGGAGCAAACAGGCCCATGCATTTGCTAATAACCTTCCAGCAACTTGATCAAGGGTGGGAAACTCATTCCTCTCAGTCACACATCAGAGCTCACAGCTCCTGGGAGCCTGTGCTGTCCAAGCACTGGCTGATTTGGGAGCCACTGGATGCAAGCCAGCCGCTCTCCCTCCTTGATGGGCTGCTGTGCAAGCACTGTGTAACACAGGATCAGACCTGGAACAAAGAGTGAAAGAGGACATTTCTGCAGCTTTTAGCTGGCACTTGACCTTTTCATTCTGCAGCTGGAACATCAGAAAGCCAGAAGGGGGTTATTTCCTGCCTGAAGTCTGGTCGATCTACTGTGAAGCTTCTGCTTGCTGTGTGTGCCTGTGAGTTTAGCAGCAGTCCCTGTGTGTCTAAGGTCTTGTTATTGCCCACTCAGTTGTAAGGAAATGAGAAGCTAATGCTAATGCAAAAAAAAAATGGTCACTGAAGCATAAAAAGAAAAAAAATCTCAGACAGCAATCTCTATACCCCAGAGAAGTGGTACCCTATGTTCCCAAACTGGCAAAGTCCTTTAAGCTTTATTAAAACTGATATTTGAATTGGCAAGTAAGTGCACTTTTAGGCAGTGGAAACCCATAAAAAGTATCTGTCTAAAAATATTCCCTACAATGGAGTTTCCTCCTCACTCTAAGGACTGTAAACACAGTAATGACTGGTGCTGCCAGGGAATGGGACTCCCATTAACCCCTCCTCAGTGGTTAAACACCTCTGGCACAGGTGTGAGCACACATGGCATCCCCAATAGCTCCCTGTAAAACTATGGCTGTAAGGGTCAAACAAGGTTGTGAAGCCAGTGGAGTTACCTCTACGAAAGTAGTTCCTCTTGGCTTAGCAGGTGTTGTTCATGGCTCAAATAAGAGAAGTCATCAGCACTGAAAGTTTTGTGCTTCCACATCATTGCTGTTGGTGATCGCTGTCTGGCCCTAAGGGGTGGAAGCCAGCAATTTCCCTCCCAGCCAAATCTGCTGACCTCTGATACCCAAATGGAGACATGTGATGGATTAGTGCCAACTCAGTGCTTTCTGTGAACATTTCCTGAACTCACCACAGAGGCAGGACAATAAGAAAAGCTCAGTTCAGACCACGGCAATTACAGTTAACTATATTTTTCTCACTGATCATTGGCTTTACGCACAGGTCCCAAAAGGAATTTTTGTGCTGACCTCCAAATGAAACTAAGAGAAATCAATAGCATTTAGGTGTCAAAAGATAATTGTCCTCCTTTTGAGGACGTAGGCATGAGTTTCCAAGCCAGTAACTTATTTCATGTTCACTGGTGGCTAAATTGAGCCAGTAGGTCTGGAAATCCCTGAGAATGAAAAATGTACGGCCCATAGCTATGGCATTCCCATAGGAACAAAGGGAGCAGCAAGGCAAGTTTCAGTGTTTTCAGTGCTGTGTTGCCTTGCTGGGACTGAAGAATGAGCTGATGAACTACACAAGCCTTGTTTGTGCTGAGATAGCCACCGCCCCTCCTCTGGGTTGAGGAATTGCACCACTGGTCTGCTACAGTTCCTGACTTCCCTACTGCAGATGGATGTGGCCATGGAGAAAAATGCAGTATTATTTTACTTAAATGGCCCAAACTTCCCAGTACCAGTTGCCCTAGGAGTCTTTACAATTAATCTTACGACACAAGAATGGTGACCACCCAGCAGTCTAACAGATAAATCTGTTAGGCAGCGTGCATGCTCAGCCTGCCAACTGCAGTAAATAAACGCTAGTAAGCGAACTTTGGCAATAAATCAAATCTTAAAAAATAAAAAATAAAATAAAAAGCAAGCCCAAACAAACCAAACCACAAACCTAACCCCAAACCCCAATCCAATAGCCCTTTCCCCTTTGCTTCTGTAATATGTCCCCAGCCTCTCCACAAAACTAGCTCTAGCAAATGGCTTCTGCAGTGTGTCCCTGAAAGGTTATTGGGGCTGACTTATTTTGAAGTGGGGGAATGGGATTTAAGGAAAGTAGCTTGTCTTTGGGCAGAAACTACAGCAACACTTCCCAGGATCCAAACCAACCCAATGGGACACCTTGCCCCTGTGGGGTTTCCCCAGCTCCACAGAGACCAACTCAGGGGCTTTCTTGGGGGTCCAGGTACCTTCCTTGTCCCTTGCTGCATAGAAGAAAAGCATTTGCCCTTGGCCTTGGCCTCAGCCGTGAGCTGGGTTGGAAATCTGGGTGGGATTTGCTGTTATCACAGTGTTGTCTTTGGCAGTCCAATATACCCTGCAAGGATTGATGGCTCTCCCTATTGATTTGGCACCAGATCCCTCCTCTCAACTGTGGCCATGTAAGTCCTCTGGGGGAAATGGGCTTGGGTCCAGTAGAAAATGCATAGAGTAAAACACGAGATATATGCAACATTTTGTTATCGTAATTATTTTAAAATAATTTATTTACCTGGAAAGAGTTAGCTCATGCTCAGCATCTGGTTGTCAGTCGGTCACTACATTTTTCTTTTTTTTTTTAACCCAGTTTTCCAGCTGAGTAGACAGAGGAACAAACCAAGACCAAACGATTTGCCAAAGGTCACGCAGAGAATCACTGGCTCACACAGGATTTATAGGGAGATTTGCCCTGGCTTCAGTCAGCAGTTCTTGTTGTCTGTGTTTGGGTTTGCTCTGACACCAGGGGTTCCTAATTCAGCTTTGCCAGTTCATAAGACTTTCTCACGAGTCTGTTAATATTTGCTGTTTCTTAGAAAGCTGGCTAATTGTTCAATGATTTCAAACTTGGCTTGTATGAATTAAGCTTCTAGTTGTGGTGACAGCAGAATAAAAAATAGCTTTGGACAAAAGCAGATTGGTGTATCTTCTCGATGCTTAGAAACTAGAATAGAAGTTTCTATTCTTTTAAAACCTCATCATTTTTTACCCTGACTCCTGAGCTTTGGAAAATAGCCTCATAGCTTGTGACTGCTTGGATCTCTCTTCCTGCTGAGTTGCTCATATTTCCGAGTTCCTGTCTCTTGTATCCCCAGTGCTGTCAATTGCTTTCTCCACCTTCTTGACACCTAATTCAAGGGTATTGTTTTACTTTTCTTCTGTAATTATTCTTCAGTTTTGAAATGTAGTTGATATTTTAAAAAATAGAAGAAAGGACATTCTGCTTTCAGGTTTGTATTAGTTTCTTTCTACTCAAATGGCTCCATATTTCTCTTTCACTCATTTCAGAAAGGTCTCAACCCCAGACAAAGCTGTCATGACATTCAGGGATACTAAGTACTTGCTAATTCCTTGCTGTCTATGAGATATAGAGCTGCTCAGAACTTCTGAAAGTGAGACAGCGAGCACAGTGCATAGGACCTGGCTTAATAATAATAATGCAGCAAGCCAGGCAGCTTCAGCTATCAGTATGATGGAGATCCTCATGCAAAGACATACGTTTTTGACAAAGATAAGGGGATAGAGTTTAAATTGAACATCACCAGCAACAGCTATTTTTGGTTTTAATCAGGACTGCAGTGAGTTACGTATAGATTTTGGCTCAATGTCTATGCACAATATACCAGTAGGCCTGAAACTGCCTGTTTGTCCATTGCATAACAACCTTCCATCCCCCTTCTTACATGTAAGTAGACCTTAACATCCCTGCAGTGTTAACTGCCTAGTACTGCACGTAATTATATACAGAGAATTATCCCTACACTATGATTAGCCAAATGCATTCATATGCATGTGAATTACTCTTTGTGCTGACACAGTGAAAGGCTGGAGGCCGCTTTTGGAGAGGAATGTGCTTGTGTGGTCCTCCAGGAGTACCCCCTAATGGGAACTGTGTTTGCATCTTTTCTGTCTTAAGCAGGGAGAGCACCTGGAGCTAGAGACGGGCACTGCAGATGTGCTTTCGGAGCACTGAAGGCTCTGTGATGGTCCCCTCAGTTGAATTTTAATTCTTGAGGCTGCTCGTTAATGCGGGAAATGTAGCTGCAAACAAAACAAAGCTCTCACTTCTGATAGCCACGATGACTCTGCAAGGGAGGCTGTGGCGAAATGAAGGGGTTGTATCTGGTAGAAAAGATGCTGCTGGGTTTGCATCTGGTGGAGCTTTATACCTCCAGGTCATTGAACAAACCTGAGGAACCAAGCCCATCTTCATGAAAGTGCTGAAAGTCTGCAATAATTTTGAGCAAGTTGCATAGCTAATTAAAGTTTCTCCAATAGGTATTTTTTTCCTGGGTCTCTTCCTTTACAAGGCAGTGAGGCTAGGAGTTCACAGTTAAAGGTTATTAAAATATTATGTATAATTTTCTACTGTGTTTAACTCTTCCAAAAGAAAGTGCAGGATATGGCACGCAATGTGAAATATAAATACATGTATTGCAGGGCAAGCAACTTCTCTTAGGAGATGGTGATCCCTCAATTATGTGCCTGGGGGATATGTCTGAATTAAAAGCTCTTTTTTTTCCTCCTCTTCTTGGTCCACCCTTGCTAATTAGCAGACTAATCACCAGCAGCCAGCTATTGCAGGCTGGAGCAGAAAAAAGGAAGTTTGTAGGCTTCAGACATATCAACCAGATCTGTGTAACTTTGTTGGTTTGGAAAAAATTCAGATGCAAGAAAGGTGCTGAGCATACAAACACTGATGTGTATCTATTGATGAATGCTATAGTGTCACAGGCATAGGACAGAGCAGCCAAAACCAATAAATGCTCCAGGAATGAAAGCGTTCCTTGTGGGACAGCTCACTCACAGCACTCTCATGTGGTTCTGTCCAAGGAGGCTTATCACAACACAAACCACAGCTCACTGAGCTTATGGGGCAGGCAAGAAATCCTGGGCACGTCCACCAGTGATGCTGGCATGAGCCCAGCTGTGCCAGTGCCCATAGCTGTCCAGCTGAGGGGTGTCTTGAGTTTCCTGCAGGAGGCACAGGCATGGTTCTTCAGCAAGGTCAGCAGCCCCTGCCTCCTTAATCTGCCACAACGCAACGTGCCTGCCTCCCCCCACCCTGCTTTTCTGCACACAGCAGAGCAGGGCTCCTTGCACCCAAGGGGGTGCATTAGCCCTGCCTCATTTTGCAGCTCTCGGCCACCATCTCGGGCTGCTTCTTCCTCACCTTCTGGACACTGGTTCTGACTTGCTCTAAGGATAAATCATCCACAACTAAGTTGATGGTGTAAATAATAGCTTGCAGTGAAAAGAAAATGAGAAATTATTGAGTGTTCTGGAAATATGGACAAATTAAATCAGTATGAAAAGCAGTCCTGTAAAGTAATATGATTTACACTATTCATATGAATATTCTAATGTTAATTTAATTTCTCTTTGAAGAGGCATGGTGTTTCCCTAAGACTTTTCTACATATGGGGTAAGAAAAGAAACAGGTGATTTTGTAGAGTGAACTTAATGTTGTCCTTGTCTGCATTAGTTCTGTGCAAAGACTTCAAAAGCACACTGAAAATGCAAAGGAGTTAGCCTTCTGCAAATTTTGATGAGTCGGAATTTCAACAAGAACAAGTCAACCCCTTCATTTTTACACATTACACACTGCAGGGAAATGGGTGTCTCCAGTGTTCGTTCCAGTGTACAGTGCAGTTCTCTCATGAGACCAGTGAGAGAACAAGCACATTTCTGTTCATGCTTTAACCATGAGCTCCTATAGACAATAGTCTTGCAAGCTGACACTCTGGAGAGCACCTACCTTCCTGTGTGCTCCCTGTCACATTGGCAGCTCAGTCTTCTCCTCTCTCCAGTCCTCGGAGAGACCAAAATAGAAGCATATCACTGAGGCAGTCTTCCCCTCTGAAACTACCACTGAATGACAGAGGGACTTTTGGAACAGGCCTGGTTTTGTACACGTTTAATACAGTTTATATAGGAGTGTTTTCAACAATTTTTTGATATGTGATCCCTGAGTAATGGGGCCAGTAAAGGTATAAGCCCATATGTGGCTAACACACATTTATTGAGAAACAGGCTTGTTTTTCTCAATTGCTTTTCCCAGTCCATGGAAGTCCGATAGTGACAAGAGCAGTGAAAAGGTAAAGGAGGTGTTTGTTGTTGCAGTAGTGATAGACAGCATGAGGTGGTGCTGTTCTGCATTATCTTTTTCACTTATTTATCCAGGGTCTAACTCAGCTAGCACATATTGTTACATTCTGTATTTTTTTATGAAGGCTTTTTCTCCAAAAAAAAGACAGTGGGTCTTGTTGCATCAGTTTTATTAGTTGCAAAAGTTTGCTTGCTTTTGTGGCCCATCAGAGACAGCTTTTCAGGGAAAATTTCTCCCAGGGAACTGCAGATGTGAGCCAAGGCACTGGGAAGGAAGGCATTGCTTGCACACCATCTGAGCACCAGTCTTCCAGGTGGAATTCTTCACTTGCGAAGAAAATCCACATCACATCTGAGGAGGTCACCATCAAATCCTCGGAGGACTGCATAGCACAGAAGAAGTTCTGCGTCAGGAACTGAACTCAGTAATCCTTGTGGATTCCTTCCAACTCAGGATATGCTGTGATTCCATGACTCTATGAGAACCTAAGCCAAGTGCCAGGGAAAAGGATGGTGATACTTACAGGGAAATCATACAGGGGAAAAAATGCATCTCAACAAACATTTAGAAAACAAAGTCGGCCTGAGTACTGTTACAGGACTTTGCCTTGGATCCACTGCTGGTGTTCACTGCAGTGCTGAGCTCCTACACCTCTGATTGACTCCTATCTAGGAGCTTCAATCTCCTGGAAAAGAAGAGCTCCCTAATGCGCAGAAAAGGTAGCAGTTCAAAGCTGTTTGCCTGCCATCCAAATGCAAAACAGCCACTAAGTTTCATATCTAGAATTTTCTATCAGCCCTTGGCCATTTTACCTCATTCATTAAAACAAATGCAATGTGTCACTGACCTCAGTTAGACCCACAGTGCGATCTGACCTGAGCTTCATAAGGTTTCAGCTGCATTCTTCATTCCAGGAATAAGCATAGCCACAACACCCACAATATCTTGCAAACCAATATCCTTGCCAACTACATTTCCACCCTATTGCTTTATACAAACTGGGCAATTTCACTGACAGCAGTTATATACACAAATGTTAAAGGCAGGAGACTGGGGATTACCCTCCAGCATCCTAAATACATGAACTGTGGATGCTGGAAGTGTGAAAGGAAAGTGAGTGGGTTTGTATGCTTGTTCTGACTCATATTTCTAATCACTGTCACTGTTGGAGGCAGCACTGGGATGGGTGAGTGGTAGGGTACTGGGTTTTGCATATGCTCTTATTTCTTTCCTGCTGGGGTGTCCACGGTGCAGCTAACAGACATAGGGCAGCTCTGTGCAGAGATACCCAAAGGAGCTAAGGACTTGTCCCTCCTGTACCTGAGGCAGTAAGTTTGTCAAGTGGTCCTGAAGCCCATGGCTGTAGAATAAACATTTTGTGTTTTCCTGGAGGGAGTGTAAGTCTGTCATGTCTCCAGACACCACAGAGTCTTTCTCTGCTCAAAACCAGGATAAAGCAGAAACAGGAAACTGCTCCAGAAAGTTTTTCACTGACAATCCTGTGTCTAACACCACCATGCCAAAAACAATGTTCTTCCTAAGTCATTGTTCCTTTAATTCCTCAGGGTCAGTTCTGTGAAAAATTTTTCTGTGCTGTGACTCCACTTTCAGCAGCCCATAACTTACCTCTCCAACTAAACTGCTGTCCCACTACTGGAAGTGCCTGCAAAACTCACAAAAGTTCCAGTCTTACAAGGAAGACTTTTCTGCAGAAAACCAAGCCCATCCTGTTTATCAGCAAGCTGGCAACTGAGAAGTGTGAGCACTTCATGGTCCTGTTCCCCAGTAGGATCTGCTCCTCCCTGGAGATTTTGACCCTTGGCCGAAGAGCTGCTTCCTTTTGCTGTTCAGCTGTAAAAGCAGGCAAAAGCAATCCCTGCCCACCTACCTAGAAGTTTCCCTCTGTGAACCCAGATTAAAGAAAACCCTCACTTTCCAATCCTTTCTGACATAACCCAACACAGAGTGTGACCAAAGCTGGAAGGTTTCCCACTCCAGCAATTCAGCAATCATTCAAGAATTAATTAGGCAATAAAGTAGAGGAGATTCAGCTCATTTGATCTAACAGCTTGCCAAGGAATGGTGGCTATGTCTCCATCTGATATACATACCTTGTAACTCAAGTACTGATTCCATATAGTCTCCAAAAATACATTAAAACCAGCTGTGAAATACAGTGCCGCCATAAACTAAATTAAAGAGAAAACTCTTTTGAAACCTTAGCCTAGAAAAGCATTAAGAGATCATCAGGTCTGCATTAAATAAGACTATTTATGTGAACTGTCAGAACCATAAGCTGTATATAATAAGAAATCAAGAAGCTAGGACAGTCAGAGGCATCTCTGAGCTGCCCATATCTTGATGGGAACACATGGAGAAATGCCCATTGTCTGACTGGAGAATGAGATCACCACTAAAATTACTAGGACAGAAGTTTTAGGAGAAGTTCAGTCAACTTACTGGAGTAATCCCTTGACCTCACTGTAATAATTCCTTGCAAGCACAATACTCTTTCAAAAGGGTGTTCAGAGATTCTCCTCCAGTATAAGACAGACCTTTAACGGTGAAAATTGCTATTGCTGTATTAATGACAGCAGCTAAAAGGCTCTTTTCAACACTGTCTAGTTCCTACCACTGGAATCAACTATGCTCTTGTCAGGGCAGAGATTTCCACTGACTTCAGCAGCACAGAGTCAGGCCTACAAGTTATGCCTGTGCACCACATTTTGGGGAGATAAGATATATTGGACAGGATGCACTCTCTTTTGTTCCCCTCAAGCAGCTTCTCACAAATGCAGGCATTTCTACCTCCTGCTGCAGCCCAAACCCCGGTGTAGCTTGTCTGTGGCTTCTCAACATATTTCCCTCCATTTGACATTTCTGCCAGGTAGCACTTTTCAAAGGTTTTTTTTTTTTCCACATCCTACCTCTGGGAGGCAGGATCTGGGAGAGGACACTCAGCCATTTTTCACTCCTTGAGCAGCTAGTTTTGCAAACCATACATTCATAATATTATTTGCAAATAGTACTTCTGTAAATCAGTAACCTTTAGAAATTCCTCAGGAAAGTGACAAGAGTTGGGTAGGCTGCAGACCAGTAACTAGAGATATTGATCAGTGGGGCACATCTCACCAGTACAGCAGCCGAGCTTGGTTATGCAGTTCTTAACTTCTACCACTTCTACCCTAATGCATGGACAGTTTTATTATGTTTGGAAGGACCTCAAGGCCTCAAGAATGCATTGTGCACTGGCAGAAGAGGAGTGAGTTTGAAGACGTTTAGTACAAATGATGAATAACTTCTTAGGGCTGAGATGAACCAACGATGTACATTTATTATCCATTTTATATTTCCGTGCTGCTCGGCTTCTTTGTGAGACTACGGGGAAACGTTAACAAATTAATTGCATCCACTGCTAAAAGGGATCATAAGAAGTGTTCTCAATCATCTGGCTTAGACAGATACTGTGCGTGGGAGGTTATGCTGTTTACTACCAGCCATTGCCTGTATTAGCATAGCACCTATAAACCTCAGAAATAGAACAGGCTCCATTTCAGGGATACCATGAACACACTAAAAAGACAGTCACAGTTTCAAAAACTGTTCTGAGGTATAGATCCCTGAAGACACTTTAAAGGAAAAATCAACATAACTCAGCTGTTTTCATCTCTAAAACTTTCACCTTTTCTTTCTAGGTGAAACTATGACTCAGAAGCTTTTTTTTTACTTATCTACTGTCCTTTCAAGCTTTATCTACAAGTCCTTAGATAAAGTTAAGCCTTAAACTGAATATGTATCTTTTTGTTTCAACTCCAATTGTGTTGCTGATGTGATGGTGTTAACTTGATAATATTGCAACATGAGGTACATCAGTTGTACTGGAATTGGTGTCCTTCTAACTGCCCTACAACAAGATAAGCTGCAAGGGCAGGAATTTTTCCAGAGGATCTTGAATACAGACAGCAGATTTACAGATAATATTTCAGTATAAATCACACCAAATGTGATGTTCTGTACTGTGAGGCAGCTCTGTCAAGTTGGAACATATAATGCAATCAGTACCTGTAAAAAAAGTAAATAAAGCAGATTTTTGTCAAGAGACAACCTTATTCTAAAGGCCTTACTCATTCTCCAGCCAGGTAGTGTGAGCGTTCAGGGTACAGCTGCTAATGGGACTGGGTCAATACTTCATGCCTGGAGTGGCTTTCCCCCTCATAAGTCACAGACCCATGAAAGTCTATTGGCTACTTCCAGATGGAAGAGAAACATCAATACGATCCCACCAGATCTCTGGTGGTCCTCAAATCCAGCTGAAAATGGTTTGGTAGTTCTGTTTCTCCCCTTCTTCCCATTAGCAAAAAAAAAAAAAAAAAAAATCAAAATCTTCAAGAAGGGCCAGAAGAAGATCTAGGGAAGTACAGGCCTGTCAATCTGATGTCAGTGCAGGGAAGGTCATGGAGTAGATGACCTTCAGTGCCATCAGGTGGCACATACAGGACAACTAGGGGACTGGGGCCCAGCCAACACCTGTTTAGGAAAGGCAGGTCCTGCTTGACCAACCTTCCCCTATGGCAGGGTGGTGATCTGCTTAGTGCATGAGGGAAAGGCTCTGGATAGCATCTACCTGACAGCACTGACACCATTTCCCACAGCATTCTAATGGAGAAACTGCCTGCTCTCAGTTTGGATGAAAGGTAAAACAGTGAATGGCTGGGTGCAGAGAGTGATGGTGAATGGAATTACATCCAGCTGGAGGCTGGGCACTAGCCATGTCCCCCACAGCTCAGTACTGGGCCAGTCCTGTTCACTATCCTTACTGATGATTGGGGTCAAGGGCTCCCTCAGTCAGTTTGCAGATGGCACCAAGTTGGTCATGTGTGTTGATCTGCTGGAGGGTAGGAGGGTTCTGCAGAGGGATCTGGATTGATGGGATGAGACCAGTTGTATGAGGTTCAACCAGCTGAAGTGCCAGGTTCTGCACTTGGGTCATAACAACCTCATGTGACTCTGCAGGCTTGGGGAAGAGTATCCGAAAAGTGCCCAATGGAAAAGGACCTGTGAGTGTTGGTCAACAAGAAATGGCCTCAAGTTGTACTAGGGAAGGTTTTGATTGCATACTGGAAAAAAAATTCCTCAATAAAAGGGGTGTCAAGCATTATAACAGACTGCCCAGAGAAGTGGTGGAGTCACCACGCCTGCAGCTATTTAGAAGACATGTAGAGGGGGTACTAGGAAACATGGTTTAATGGTAGGCTTGGCAGTATTGGGATAACAATTGGAATTGATGATTTATAGGTGTTTTCCAATCAAAATGATTCTATGATTCTGTAAGTACAATTTCAGCTTCTGAGGATGTCTTGGGTCTTTAGTGGAGTCAGTACAAGAAGGCCCTGTAATTACCTGGACAGGCTGCTAATCTCCTCAAGGACAGCCCACACCTTCTCGTTCCATTCTCCCTGGTAAAGCATATCATGATTCAATACAACCCCTGTGCTGAGTTTTCTGCATTTTCTGGCAAAAGTACATTATTTCTTTTGCTCATTATTGTTTATAGCAGAAAATGGAACATGAGATAAGAACATTGCCCTTTACAAGGGAAAGATTGAGAATCCAAAGTGATCTCATGACTCCAAAGAGAATCAGATGATAAGCCTGGGAAGCTTACCCAGCTGTAATGGTGCCTTGTACCAATCAACAGCTCAGGATTAGTAGGATTAAAGTAAATCTTATTTCTGGCCATCCATGTCTGAATTTCATTTTGGCATTTGGTCAACAAAGGAACCGCCTTTTGCAAGGTAGCATGACAAATTTCTTTCTCCATAAACATTATGGGGAAAAAATGTTTTGGAAAGTCTGTGAAATGCTCTGTGTTATCTGTGGAATTGATGCTACAATTGGAGCAGAATTAAATGTTCAACTTTCATTTTATAATAGAGTGCAACAGAAGCACATCATGAAGTCACAGGTTTATCTGTTCAGCTGAGAAGAAGCATTTCCTTTTGTCTTTTCCATTAACATCTCCTCACACCACATCCAAGTTGTCTAGATTAAATACTTTGTGCTACAAATAATCTTCCCTTTTGTAGCAAGTGTTAACCACAGGTTAGCCACATTGGCTGCCCCACTTCAGTGTGTCAGATGCAATGAAGAAAGAAGGTTCAATGACATGAAAGGACATGGGTATGCACAGAAGTGAAAGAACTGGTATTTTGCAATTGTAAAGATGCTGAGATTGCAAGCATTAAACAAAGAATGAGGCTTACAGCTACATGAACATACTTTTTGAATTATCTTTGCCAGTAATTTTCCTCTTAAACAGAGATTCTGTTTCTAAAAATAACAGTTTAATTCTGATTCTTCATAGTGTTAATTTCTCAGAGTAATTTTTAAAGAGTAATTTCTTAAAGATCTCTCAGAGTTTTCTTGAAATCCTGATTTCTTTTGTGCTTGTAGTAAGAGTCTCATCTTCAGGTACCAGATGGATGCACGCTACATGTGTGGACATGTCTGAACCAGCATGATGAACAAGGCAGGAGCTCAGTCTCAGCTCAGGAACAAATGAAATATATTTCTCCTGCTCTCTGGTTTCCCTTGTGTACCATGAAGTTGCTGACCCTGACAACCTGACAAACACTAATGGTTAAAAAATACACAAAATGTTTGTAGTAGGTAGGAAATGTCATGTCTGCATTTCAGATGTCTCCAACTCGGTTCAACTTTGATAGGACTATTTGAAGCACTGGGAATGTACTTCCTGCAACAGACCTTTTAACCCGCTCTCGGTGAGGAGTTATTTGGGACAATTAACAGTGGTAGGAACTGCTCCTTGAACTGTAAAAAGCTGAAGTTTATAATCCCTTCAGGCAGGGATTAACATCTTTATGTTTGGAACTACTACTAAAATATCTCCTCCCTTCATTCCCGATGCTGGATGAGCTGCCTGCTCCCCTTTTTACAGACTGAAAGCTTCTGAGCTGCGTGTTGGCCACGACAAGTGACAGAACTGGTGGCATCACTCCGACTTTTGGGAGCAAAAGATCTGACTAAGATCACATGGTTATTCTATTCTATTGAAACCATACCTCTAAGAGTATGTAGGAGCTGCCTGCAATTCTGTCTGTCTCCTGTGGTCTGAGGCCTGCTGTTGCTGTCCTCTGAAAACAAGGAGTAATAACAGCTTTTTAATCTGAATACAACCAGGTGGAAATATCATGCTGTCGAGAAACAGCATATCAGACAACACCAATGCCCTTCTAAAGGGGTATTTTCCATTTTATGGAAGTTCTTGGTCTACAATGGAAGCACTATAGCAAGTTCAGTAAGAACTGTAATACCAACAGTGAAGAGTATTAAATATCTTTAAAGGGATGAAATTCAGAACTCAAGTGTTGCTTGTGAGGATACAGACCTACACTAAAGTTACCAAAATAGAGTTAATGGGCTGGTCAGTCAGCTGGTACAAAAGCACAGCAATCTGCCAAGCCTTGACTGAGGTCAAACAGTTGTACCTACCCTCCCATCTTTAATTTCACTTATTTGTCATGCATATAGTGTTAATTACCTGATAATTGCCTCATAATTTACTTTCTACAGTCCAAATGCTTTGCCTTTACATAGGATTCACTTTGACAGTTGAAGTGAACTACTCCAACCAAATTCCAATACATTTGCATGAGCTGTATAGATTTTGTCTAGTGTTTTTAGGGTATGTTTAAACTTCTATAGAAGAAAAATTCGAGGCTATTCTTCAACAGTGACCTCCACTGGAGAGTAAGACTTAACCTTTATTCTCCTCATCTAAGGTATTAAATTAATTATGGAGAGCAAGATAAGTAGCTCTCAAGAACAATTTGTGCTTTAGTAACTAATTTCATGTAACCTAAGACCTTATACTTAATCAGTGATGTTGCAGTGAATTTTTAATGTGTTATGCACATGGATTTTTCTGAATTGCCATTTCTATTTGATTTTACTTTACAATGCTCGGTGTTGTATGCTTGTCAAGGCAGACTCGCAGGACTGGAATTCTGTGTCTAGTTTTGAAGTGAAAACAATATTGTTGAGACATTTTGCCTGTGGTAAGATTTTAAGTATTGTGACAAATGTTAAAATAGTAACAAATGTAGGTAAAGTTGTAGGAACAAGGTTGAAAAAAAATATACCTTTTCCCTCATGCTTCTCCTTCCTCTTGATTATCAAAGTTCTTTTTTTGAAGAGGAGATTATATGCAATTCCAAAAGTAGCATAGTCCTAATTATTCTGGGTGCCATATCATTCATTTGAATAGCATCCTGACATTTTCTCCAGTCAACAGCCTCACTGCAACATCATTGCCCTTGCACAGAAGGATGCCCAGTGTGGGTAGCATGGGCTGTACTGTAAGGAACCAGAGGGAGTGCTCTCAGTTCTTATTCAGATATTCAGCACATTTTTTATTTGCCTGTACAGCCACGGCTGCTGGCAAGATATGTGTAAAATAGTAAATATTCTTAACTAAACAAATGTTCTTATTAAAGTAGCAAGAAACACATATAATTTGGAAACTAAAATTGATAGCAGACATTATGGTGGCCATGGAGAAATTCACATAAAATACATAGCTAGGACAACTACAATGAGCCAGGGCAAGGATCTTGATATAGGTCTTACTGTCATTCTAGTGAATGAACAAGGAAGTGTTCTCTGGTTGAATGTAACAGGGGATGGATGGATGTTACACTGCCTTCAAAAACATTCCATGCAGCAAAAGTCATAGAACATGATTCGGTGCCACCTCCTCTAAACTGGTTAACCTACTACTAAAGCTCCTACCAACTTAGACTGGGTAAAGACACCAAAGTACTTTAAAACCACTGTGGCTTTTATAATTTACTGTGGCCACTCTCCTTTTTTGATGGTTCCCCTCTTATAGTTCATTCTCACTCAACGTCATCCACAGGTCATTTTTTCTCTGCCTTCTAGAGAAAACCCTGACATCACTAATCTAATACAGAAGATGTTGAGATATATTATGAGCATATCCTTCTCTAAAAGTGAGATATTTAATTCCCCCTGACTATTGATTCTGAGTTTATCACTGAGATGTCCAAGCTAGGAAGACAGTGTCTCTATAAACCAGGGCCAGATAAGGACAATTTTAGAGCACAGTTTTGGTCTTAGCAAGATGAACAACTCCTTGTACCATGACATTAAGTAAAGAGCATGTACAAGGGTTCTAGATACCTTTCTTATAATTACAGTTAGGAGATTCATGTTGTGGTCAGAGTATCCCTCAAAATGTGCTTTTCCTGCAACCTCTCTTCCTACCCTTTACCCTACCTGCTGTCAATGGCCTCCTACCACAGGGAAGAGTCTGTGTTGGGGTGGGAGAGAGATCCTGCAGTACACCCAAAATTCACTGTCATCTGCTGGAAAATAAATCTGTGTAAAAGAAATGAGAACTTAAACAACTTTTACAGCTCTGCTTAAATGCCCTGCACTCACAATGTAGCTTTTTTATTTCCAAAACCATCTATTTCACTTGCTAACTTCTAGGTTATTTTTCTTTGAGCAATAAATATTCTATAGCACCTAAGTTGTTTTAAACCTCTTTTCTAACAACAACAAAAAATCTCCTGAGCCCTCTTGTTCTCTGAATAGTATTATATTGGATTAAACTTTTCAGCAGGCATTTTGACACATCTGTGCAAATGTCAATAAAACTAGAGAAATAAGGGCCAACAAGAGATGCTTTTGAAAACTGGAACCCTTGTGCAATAGGTTAAACACGGATCTAGGTGGGTTTTGTGCCTGCATTTGGATTTTTGGGGGAAGGGTTGGACACATACACATATCGTGTTTGTGACGCCTGTTTAATAATGCTGTATTAATCCCATTTGATGTCATCAGTCATACTCTACCGCCTGTCCCAGCTCTCCCAGACTGTTCAGAGACCTCTAATTAAAAATATGTACTGGAAAAAATGTATTTGCTCTAGGTGCTGAAGCAAATCCGACAAGTCAAATATTCATTTTTGAACTAGCTTAACTTTTCAATGTGATATCCTATATTTGATTTGTGGTGCATACACACATGGCTCAAATAATTGTAACTGTGTCAAGTTTTCTGATATTAGTTGTCAGCACTGTACACCTGATACTGTGTATGGGGACAAAACATGTGTCAGAGAATGGACTTGTGAGTAATAGGAGTAGCTGTCTCCAACAGCAAATGCAAGTGCCTGTATAACATATCCAAAATCTCAAAACACTTCAAAATACTTTCACCAAGACATGTGCAAAGCACTCAGTAAGATGGTGAACTTTACTGTGTCCCTCTGCAATTTCATCTCCTAATATAGGCAGACACGGGTCTCTGCCATTAATGCTAGAATTAACGAGCTCCCATCACCTCTTTTCTACAAGTTGTGAACTTCACTTTTGTTGTAGTTTAAATTTCACCTGAAAGTCTTAATTGAATTTATAAGCAATCTTGCTCAGACTATATCTGAAAATTAATACCTGCAAAAAACCTCTTTAGGTTTCTAGAAAATGGGAATAAGTTTGCAAATTTCGCCACTACTCCATAGTTGCTTATTCATTCTGGTGCTCCTTTTCAGGCTGCTACCTACTAAGGGCATCTTAAGCTCAGTTATTTGACTTCAAGCAATTCGTTGCCATGGAAACAGTAAGACATAGCTTTGGGCATCTTCTGGGCCAAATTTTAGGTGAAAGTCTCAGTGAGAGAATTGTCATTGTGAGACAGGCAAGTTTCAAATCAAAGCCACAGGATCACAGCATAACAAAGGACTTTAGACAGATCTGGCTGGACTTGTCTCTTTTGATAAGCAGGTACTTCTAACTCATGGAGGAGTTGGGATTAGCCATGGATAAAGCAGACAAAAACACACAGAGGACCTTGTAAAGATGATCTTAAAAGAGACAATATGCCAAAGCATATCCATACTAATGCAAGCAAGAATGTGGAGTGGAATGGCGTTTGTTTGCATGTATATAGTGTTTCAGTCGTGTACTTGTTATGAAGATATTATTTCCATTATTCATTGCATTGACTTTTCTGTCATTCCCTGCAATATTACTGATAATAGCAATAATTAATGTATTATTCTTTCTACTTCAGAAAACCATCTGAAGTAGGTTTAGATACCATGATAGTAGAAACCATCTGCTTATCTTAACAGACTTGCTTTCTCAATAAAGAGCTTAATGTAGTTAGAGCCCCCTGAAATGCTGCTACGTCTCAGTACACGTATGAGGGAAGAGGGAGTGCACCCAAGCTGACTTGGGCAGAGGGAACCGTAAGTCCAGTTGAAAAGTTTTTTTGTACTACCAAAACTCTTCTAATACTGTCTAGTTTCTGCACCTGCAGGAAATTCTGTGTCATCTGCCAAAACCCAAATTTCAAGGATTAGCTAATAACATTTTCTTTGAAAAAGAGAGCTGATTCCTAACCAGTATTGTGAGCCTTTGAAGTCTCCGTAATCTATTTTCCCTGGTTGCTTTTAATGAGCCTTTGAATGTTACTCTGCAATTTCTTTTTTTTTTTTTTTAATTTGATGGGGGAAGGGAATATGCACTCACTTTCCTCCAAAGAATTTAAAAAATTCATTACTGCAAATAACTTTCACAGTGCCAGAACTCTAAGTTATGCAGTATCCTTTGAATGCATCTATGGTAAATAAATCACAGCTTTGCTGGAATCTCCATCCAAGAGGTTAATGAGATGTAGAAGAAAATCCCAATTAACTCATATCTAAGTTTGAGTCTCTTTTTTCCTCATGTAGGCCAGCTATCAGTGGAGTTTCTTCTGACTCTCTTTGGTATCTTCGCTATTCTCTGCACTACTCTAAATGGCTGCATGTATGCCTGCGCTATGGTTTCAGCTGTGTTTGTACAATTAGCACAGCTAACGCTAAACTAAACTAGTTAACTTTGGAATCCGTAACAGGTAAGCAATGACAGCAGGGAACGCTGATGTGATTTTTATGTTTGACTTTTACAGTGGGTTTTACAGCCAAATTGCAGTTGTTACTAAACTAGCAAGTTCCCTGATCTCCGTGGCCATGCCTCAGTCCCCACTCTGAGTGCACAGCCTGGCTCATCTAGCATGAGTCCCCACTGAGGTCGCCTTATTTCACATCAATAGCTCTTTTGACTCCAGGGAATTTATACCTGAGTCTCTCCAACAGCCAGACACAACCTCCCCAAAGCTGGACAGCTGCTTCTCACTCTGGCTTGCAGCCCACTGCCAGGAACAGAGTTGTAGACACGTGCTGCAGTTGTGCTGGCAGAGCTGCGCACATCTCCTTCCCAAGGCAGGAGGGCTCCATCTCCTCCAAGACATATCCCAGCTGAGGCTACCAGGGTGGCAGGGGAAGAAGGCATTGGGGGGTGTCTCAGCCTCACAAATCAAGGCTGCATTCCTACACTGGGGCTGTGGACTCGACTCCACTCCTGTGCTCTTGAGAGCTCACCTTCCCTCTGCAGGCTGCTGTGCCTGGCAGCCCCAGCCTCCCTCCCCTCTCCTGTGTGACCACAACCACAGACTCTCTGTTGACGCCTCCAGAGAGGAGAGAACAGGCCCCAGCCTGTGCAACTTCTTCATTAGTGCTGCTTGAAGCCATAATTAGATAATATGAGAGGGTTTTCCTCTTGCCAGCAGACAGACTTAATGTACAAAATCTGAAGTAATAATTTTCAGCATATTGCAACTCAACTATAAACAGGATAGGGCTGGGGTTTTTTCTGTACACAAGGAAGAAAGCCCATTAGGCAGAAAACAGAAAGAGTAGGTATAAAGGTGGGCAACTGTGTAATAGCTCTGTTTATCCTTAAAATAAATGCAGACTCTAATGACGTTCCATCATTTAACATGTTTCTGTATCTCTTTTTAAAACCCCAAAGACATCTTTTCTCCACCATATTTTTCTGGTTTAAGAGCAGATGACTAATTACGCTTCTATAAACTTTGCCTTCCTTTGAAATAGTAATCACTTACTTCGTCAGACTTTTCCTATTATGGTGCATTTTCAGAGCACTTAGAGTACTACTTGTTGTAAAACAAAACAGGAAGCTAATTTCACTGGCCATGATGAGACCACAAGTGGTCTCCAACTAAAAATGATTTATATCAGATGAAGATTCTTCTTAAAAGCTGGGCTACTGGCTGTACTTTCAGCACCAGTTCCGCTACATGGAGGAACTATTCAGCCTGCTCAAGAGTATGAACCAACCTTCGCTGCTTTATGGTAAGATTGAAAATATTAATGTTCAGGGTGCCTTTCCCTTCTGCTAGTAGAGGGCTGGAAGTACCGCCAAGCCACCAAGCATAAAACTACTCCTCTTGCCTCCGTCATGGACAAAGAGATGGAAGAAGGAATTAGCCCACCTACAAAGTAATTATATATCTTTTGTTATTTTGATTTCTTTCAAAATCAAAGGGTTACTCCTGGCAGAGAAAATCTATTCATAATGGAAATCATACAGCTGGAAAGAGTACGTGCAGGGCAGCATGAGCTTTTGCATTTACTTACCCCAGTAGTATTCAATTCTAATTTCTCCTGTTTTTTGCTATTTTGGACTCCTGGAGCACGGGTTTTCCAATAAATTAAACTTCTGACACACTGAGCTGGAATATGGTCTGTACACTGAAGGCTAGAGCTTGTGATACCCTAATGCACTCTCCCTCGTGAGACTGGAAACTCATCAGTTTGGTGAAACCAGCCTGAGTCACTCTCGCTCTTCCTCTGCTGGAATCCATCTCAGCGAGCCAGAGGCAAGAGCCTGGCTAAACCCCAGGGGGAATGGCTGGCATGAGGCACTGCTAGGAAACCTGTGATGAGCCTGAGCCTCCCCTCTCAGCGCTGCCGAGAGAGGGAGCTCAGCGTGCTTCGCTCTCCAAGCTGCACCCAGGGCCGAGTGAGCTGAGGTCACACCACAGCTCAGAAAGGTACAGGCCAGGCAAACACCCACCCAAGCCAAGTTCCCTGCCCCTGGGACAAGCAACAGAAAGTGCGGAGGCACCGACCTGATCTAGCCTTTCCCAGAGTATCTCCCTCCTCAGCTCTTCATCATGAGCACAAGGGGAAATGGCATTCTACTGCCCTTGACTTGGTGACATGAACTGCAAGCTAGATTGGCTCCAGAATACAGAAACTCGAAATTACTTTCACATTTGCACTGTATGACAGAGAGTTAGGACATGTTCAGCATACAAACTGCACGTGCCAAATTATTTTGGAATGTGTAAAAACGTGTGTTGTTAATACTAGATAAAAGCTCGTCTGAGGATGATGGGGTTTTCACATTCTGTTCCCAATAAATCTTCTTTTCTCTACACTAGTGTACTCCCACTGTTCTGATACAGGCAAAATGTCAGCTGAGGTCATATGAGTCTTGAATCAAGACAGCAGACTTGGCTTGATGTGCACAAACTGCCTGATGCCAGCAGGCGAAATTAAAGACAACAGTGAGAATACCCACAACGCAGGTTAAACCCCCACTGCTCTCAAATCAAGTGCAATTAAGAAGTCAGAGCAAAGAAGAGGGTGGATGGAGCTCACACTGGAAGTAAAGTATCTTCTTCCCTTCTGTTTCCCTAGAAGGCATTATATTTCTTTGTAAAGAATACAATTTATTATTGTCTGCTTCTCCTTTTACTGTGTTTTATTAAGATATAACCCCCTGTGTTAACTTTTTATCATTGTGAATGTTCCTACTTGAGACTGTAGAAACTGAATTAACCAGTTCTCTGCACAGGCTGCAGTCAGGTGTCTCAGCACTCCAGCTAAGGTTGCTGGTGATGTTACCTCAGCAGAGCTTTCCTACATAGAACAAAGCCTGACTTCAGTTTGAGAGTTTTGTCTTCGGAAGAAGCACCCACCTGCCCTTTCCCAACACAGAGTGGCACAGCCCACACTCAAAATCTTGTTTCTCTGAAGTCCAGCTTGGAGCTGAATGCTGCTCCGGTATTGCAGTTACTCTGCTCTGTTGTGTTTGATATGGAGTCTAGGAAAGCTATCCCACTGTCCTCCACACAATTCCTTTCTTCTGAGATGACAAAATGAGCATCAGTATTCTCTAGGATAATGATGGGGATACTTATACCTGTCATACTAGAGCTGTTGGATATGTTTAGTGTGTTTTAGGGGATCCTGAAATTTGCCAGCAATATCCAGCATCATTTTGATTTGGTCTTGAATTATTGCACATTTTTAACCACTATTATTTTTAAAGGCTTAAATGGCTTTGGTATTTTTCTTCCTTGACATGTTTTTGGGCTTGCAGTCAATGGGATATATGAATGTGAAACTAATATTCATATCAAAGGAAATTACAGCATTTGCTGCTCAGGGGGATGCTCCAATGAGGCTTTTTTTTTTTTTTTTTTTTTTTTTTGACTAGCAATACCAGGTAGTAATGATGGAAAACATTGAGTAGGCATGCACTTAGCATGAACTTGATAGAGAGATTAGGAAGTTCTCCTATTAAAACAGACATTTCTTGCTAATAAAATTCAATTAGCATGTCAGTCTTGACTTCAGGCACATTTTAAAGGAAGTGTCAATTTAATAATCACTCTTCAGTTTGAAATGTCATTCCTACTCTGATTGCAAGTAAACTCTATAACAACCATAATTAGGAGACTTTGGAGAAAGGAAGTTAGTTTGAATGTATTCAATTCTGTTTTGCAGCACCACGCAGAGTCCACTAATTCCTTTTGCTACAGGTACAAGGACTCCTGCAGGCCCTGTATTTTCCCCACTTAAACCAATGACTAAATCAGTGGGCTCATAGTTCAAGGGTGAAAAGGTTTATGGCAATACAAATATTAACAACCACCAGAGAGAGCAGTAGTGGGCTGGATCAGCAGAAGCTGGTGACAGCATGTGAGGGCCTGGGGAAATGCAGTTGGACAGGAGAGAGATTAATGCAGAGAAACTTCCCATTCTAATGCCTGTATGCGTCCTCAGCTGGAGGTGTGAGAAAGATTAGGAAACAGCTCTACTGAGGACAGTAGAATTCTTCTTCTCAAAGAAGGAAAAAATGAGGAAACAGGGTGCCCTGGCCCAGAGAACAAGAGAAAATTCAGACTGCACAGTTTCAGTACTGATGGCAAACTGGCAGCAACAATGATTTCATGAGTATTGTGAGAGAAACAAGGAAGAACAGGGAATACTCCTACCCACGGAACACAAATATCTGGTCATATTCATATAGCAATTCCTAGAAGAGATTTGTGGTCTCTTGCATGCTGCATACATTTGTATATCTGTTCGGGCCTATAACATTTTAGGGAAACAGGAGCCAAGAGTAAGAAGATATGTGTTTCAGTGCATCAGCAGTGTGGCCTTCACTGAAGGATAAAGTGATCTCCTGGATATCCTGGACGTACCATCAAAATTTGAATTACCAGCCTTTTGCCTTACTAAGTCACTCAAAATTAGGGATCCTCTTCAGGAAAGGTATTTCTCAGTAAAATCTTAATGTCCCATGTTTTGGAAATGGTTTTAACTTTTACCTGCTGAAACAAAATGGCAGAACTGAGAGTCCTAAATGACTCAGGGAAACTCACAGGGAACTGCCCGGATAGCTACTTTCCTACCTTATGGATTTTACACTTAACATGGCCTTATTGTGATCAAGGAATGTCACTGTCAGGTCTAAGTGCAGAATGGCAGCTGAATATTGAAGGGATTTTCCAAAAAAGATAACTTTGCTAGCCTAAGTGGGCACAGGTTTTGGACTGCTTTGTCTGTTACAGCTTTGCTGAGAATAAATAAGTGATATATCTCGGGTGGGCTAGCATAAGCGATGACAGATTCCACACTATGGCCAAAAGGCCACAACTTCATTAATATGATGCCTAAAGGCACCTTCCTGACAGCTGTGGAAAGAGGAGGAAATGACAGTAGCCTACAGCACTCATCAGCCTCTCCTCCCTTTCTGGCACGGCAGAACAAGAGACACTGCAGCAGGCCAGAGCAGACCTGCCAAACCGGGTGAGATTGCCTAATCCCACCTCCCTGCTTCCTGTAGCAGGAAACCAGATTCCTTCTTATCTGCCAAAGCCTCTGCCCTCTGTCTCCAACGGCAGGAATATTGCTGCGAAGTCACACCTCAGCCAGGCTGCCAGCAGCCCCTGCGAGCCAGGGAATGAGCACAGCGCCGGGAAGGGGCTGGGAAGGCTGGGAAGCTGCACAACACTTACTGTGGGCTATGACCAGGTGCCTGCTGCCACCAGCAGCACCAGTGAAAGATCAAGCAGGACCTTTCTTCTACTCTGTTAGCCCGCTCTTGCACTCCCACATTGCCTGTGTTTGACAGCAAACCATTGCCTTTTCACTGACATGGGTGAAAGCCAATGCCATCCACAGCAGCATTCCAACCTAAATGTAGAGCAACGAGCACAGCGAGTCCAGCTCATGCACATGCAAGAAAGCAGTACAGTTCAACATGACTTTTTTCCTGCCATAAATAAATACACAAGGAATCGTTTCACCCGTTTATCTCTGTTCATGACTCATATTCTTTCTGACATGTCTCAATCTCTGAGGTCAGCAAGTGCTTCTTGACATCTAGCGATATGGCTGGTTGGTCCAGGCTGATGTGTTCACAAATTAAATACTCAGGGTCTTGAGGTTTAACTCCAGCCAAGAGAAGCCTCCAGTCAGTGCAGAGGAATTCGCACCTCTGAGGGGCAATTCAGAACTGAGACAACATTCAAAATCCCCCACAGAAGATATTTTCCCTCTCCTTTTGCTATAAGAGAGTCCAAAGACCCAACCTTTGGGACTGCTCCCCTCTTACTATATCTGCTATTGAACAGACATACCAAGAGCAATCCTGGGGCAATCTGCTATTGAACAGACATACCAAGAGCAATCCTGGGGGCAGCTGTGAAGCTACTGAATTTGGATTTGCACCACACAGTATTACTGATAAAAAACCATATAGTAAGTGCATGACTGGGGCACTGACTCCCCAGTGCCTGCAAAGGTAGGAGCTGTGTTCTGACCAGAGGAAAGTGACACGGTATCTCCACCTGCCTGGTAAAATGAGCCAGTGCCCCTTACCCAAGTTGTATATGGAGTCTGTTCTGCTTGCAATGAAAAACTAAGAAAAATGCAACATCTAGACTTGTGCAGGGAAGGACAGTAATGCTGCAAACTTGCAAAATGTAAATATGCTCCCTATGGTGAAGAGGCACAGACTTGGCAGAACCTTCCTCCTTTAAACAGGTTGATTCCTGTGTGGTTTGGTGCTGTGTGTCGTGTACTCAAGTCACACAGCAGTCACGGGATTTATAGGGTCCCTAAGGTAATCTCTATCTTGCCAAGCATGGGATAAAAAAAGAGACCTTGGAGTCTATGTAATGTGAAGTACTAATAACAGACTGGGAAAAGCAAATGAAGAGGAAGCACCGGCTTCTGGTAGCTTTGCTGAGGTTGAGTAGGGATATACTGCCAGATTCAAGGTGCTGTTTTCCAGGGAAGGAAGAAAACTGCACAATTCTTGTCCTGTCTGAGCTGATTAGAGAGTAGGTGCAATTGGGAGGCTGTGGTAAGGTGTAATCTAAAATCCTACCCCTTGCAGCTTTTATCTGTTACCTATGGCTCAATTCTCTGGCTTACCATGTTCCTGACAGAGAGGCCAAATGAGTGCCTGAGCTGATTTCCTCAGAGGTATCTCCTGCTCCTGCCTGGTAATGCTATACTGCTGTTTCTTGGTCCTTTTCTTGTGATCCCACATCAGTTTGGGTGGCTGCTGTTCTTTCTGAAGCAGTAAAACTTAATAGTTCCCCCCTGCTTTATGAATCTCAAGTGAAATATTAAAATACCTTTCAGTGGCTTATAAATAACATATCATGATTCCCCCAGCTAGGAAGAGGAGTACAATCCATGCTTCATTGCTAGACCTAAAAGCCTTCCAGCTGCAGAGGAAACTCAGCAATGTGGGGTACAAATACCCCAGTGATTTTAGTAGTGGCTCATCTTGGGTCCAATAAATAGTTCTGGTACTGTTTGAGCACTGCCCCTGGACCTCTTACAGCTCTCACATCTCTGCTTGCTCCCACTGGGTGACACCTGAATTTCAAGCCCCCAGGAAATGTGGGGAAGTGATGCTGAGATTGGGACAGGCTCTGTGCCTTCCTCCCTGCTCAAGCTGGGACCCATTTCAATCCAAGTCAGAAACCAGAGCTAAAGACCTCAGCTGACTGTGTCACGGTGTGTTCCTCCTTCCAGAGGCAAAGCGTGAGGGCACATGAATGATCCATGCTAAAAGCCAGCAGCAGGGCCAGCAGAGTTCATCACTCACACTCTGTGAAAGCAGCTGTATCTCCCCTCTGGACCTAAGCTTGTCCCAGGAGCAGCTCGTTGCATCTGCAGAACGTGGGGTGTATATATCACCAGGCTGGCAGTGATGCTCTCTGCAGCTCCGGCTATTTGACCAGAGGTAATTAAAAGCTGCCTCTATGTGGTCATGTAATGACAGCCTGTACCACAACACTCAAGTGCAAGGATGACAAGTTAAGGTCAAGTGGGCAGACAAGCTGCTGTTTCCAAACTGTGGAATGCCTGCATTCGCATCTGCCTGGATCTCCTTTTACAGTACCTCTTTCAGGGGTATTTACTACCAGTCATTTAGAGTTTGTGTTCAGATTTCAAGCCTGCTTGTTGGGCACGTTCACCTTTCAGAAGTGTATGTACGCAAGCTGAGCTGCGTTGCGTCAGAAGCAGCGCTCCTTGTCTGACGGGAACCCAGCTTTGCCCGACACCTCCCTGGAAGCCGGTGCCCAAGTGCATGCACCTGATTCAGGGAGTGCAACAACCTCCGCGGTGCCCCAGGAGGCGACACCAGTGGGCGGGCACCACCATCCCGCAGCAGTCGGGCCTTGCCGAGTCGGGTTCCCTTCTGCCCCTCGAAACAGCTTCTCTTTCTTCTGCGCACCTGAGCAGCGCTCCCGCCGGAGAGCAGACGGGCCGGGCCGGGGCGAGGAGGCAGATTGTGCCCGGAGCCGGGGTCCCTGCCCGCGGGGGCCGCCGCTGCCTCCGCCGCCCGCGCCCCGGCACCGCGGCCGCCCCGCAGCGCCTCCCCGCGGCGGCGGCAGCTCGGCACCGCCCCGGTCCCCCCCGCCGCCCCCGCCCCGCCGCTCTCCCGGGCGGGAGGCTCGGCGGCTCGCTCCTCCTCGCGGCCGCGGGATTCCTGTCTCCGGGTTTTCGGGCCGCCCCTTCACACCCGCCGCCGGAGCGGGACGGCGTGAGAGCGAGCGAGCGAGGCGGCGGCGCGGATGTGCCCCGGCTCCCCGCGGCGGCAGCGGCAGCGGCGGCGGATGCTCGGCGGCGCGGCGGCCGCCCCGCAGCCCCGGAGCCCCGCGCAGGGAGGGAGCGAGGCGATGAGCCGCCCGCCGGCGGCCGCCCGCGAGTGACGGCGGCGGGCAAGGAGCGGCGGCGGCCAGGAGGAGAAGGACGAGGAGGAGCGGCGGGAGGAGGAGGAGGACAGCGATCCCCGCCAGTGCCCGCGGGAGCCCGGGAGAGCTCCGGCCGAGGGCTCGGCCATGCCCTTCGCCAAGCGGACCGTGGAGCCGCAGCGGCTGTGCCGGCGGCAGCCCGCCGCCTCCGTGCTGGAGGAGAGCTGGGGCGCGGAGCCGCCGCCGCCGCCGCGGGACCCGCCGCCGGAGGAGCCGGGAACGGCGAGCGAGGGCGCCGAGGCGGCTGGCGGCGGGGAGAGGGAGGCGGCAGCGGTGCTGATGGTGCTGGACCTCTGCTCGGTCAGCAACGTAGCCCTGTCGCGGATCCTCCGACAGCTCTCCGACGTGGCCCGGCACGCCTGCACCCTTTTCCAGGAGGTCGAGGCTGACATCCAGGGTACCCACCGCCGCGTACGGGCGCTGCACGGCCGCATCGCCGGCCTCCAGGGAGCCGTGCGCGGCCTCGACCCCAAGCAGGAGGCAGTGCGTAAGTAGCACGGCATGACGGATGGGTGGGGAGCACCGCGGGATGGATGGGGCGCACCGCGGGATGGATGGAGCGCACCGCAGCGCGGGGCGCCCGGCAGGGAAAGCCATCCTCTGGCAACCTGCCGTGCAAAGTTTGGGGGCAGAGTCGGTGGGAAAGGAGCCCTGGCGGGGCAGCAGAGTGGGAAGGGAACGGGAGGGCGCGGGTCGGGTCGGGTCTGCGGGCGCCGCTGAGCGCCGCGGCGATGCCGGCGGGAGGGATGATGTCAGTGGTTTGTGCCTTACGTAAGGAGCTGGCTGGTGGGGCTCTCGGGACGCATCTTCTGCAGCCAAGGGTTTGGCCAGGGAGGGGGACGAGGTCTGTCAGCTGGGCGCCGGGGCTGATGGAGATGATCCGCCGCACTCGGGCATATTTGGGTTTCCTCCCTTTGCCGGCCTGTCCCCCTTCCCCGGCAGATGTCTTCTTCCTTAGAAGTGTCTCTGAATTCCCGATCGAACGCTCTCAAGTAGAAATAATAAAACTGCTTCGTCGTTACCTAACTGTCGGGGCCATAAAATAAGGGAAGTTTGGCTAATGACTTCTTTCTGTTTAAAGAGTGGCCCTGAAGAGCGAAGAGGGGAGGGTGGAGGAGGGGGAGGAGGATAAAGATCAAGGCAATATAGAACTTGTGTTATGAGCAGTGCTTGAATCTTGTTTCTTCTCCACCCAAACTATAAAAGCAGTGAAAAGCTCTGTAGTCCTAACAGCTGCTGATTTCTGCTGAATATGGCTCGTGTTCACAGCAGTGTAAAGATTTTGTTCTCTCGCTGGTGCATACGCTTCCCAAGCACTTGTGGATACGAGGGTGTTTTTGATAGATAGGGCTGTGGGTTGGAAGTCTGCAGTAGCAGAGGTTGGTATTGGTTCTGACCTTTCAGTATCTGTTTCAGGAAAAGCAGTGGCTTGAAAGGAGAATTTGCCTTGGTTTTTGCCTTTTGCTGTGCCCCTTTAAATCCCGAGTAGCTCCACTAAGTACAGCAAAGTGAGTTTACACCAGGATAAGCAAGACCATGCCCTCTTCTAGGTGTTTTTCATAAATATGCCACTTAAAAATTGTGCTTTGGATTTCTTCCCCTTTGGAGCATTGTGGAATACGCGTAACTCTTGTAGGATCAATGAAGCTGTCCTGATTAACAGAATCAAGCCTCAAGTATTCAACGGTATTTAAGCTGCATACTCAGCGTCTGTACAGTGACAGCCACTTTGCTGGGGATGTATTAATATACATCAACCATAGATGAGACCAAAATGAGGGAGATTTTTTTGTGGTTTCAGCATGAGTGTATAATCAGAGCAGAGTGCTGGGCTGTGATTGGAAACTGCAGTGAGAAGGAGGCTTGGCTGGGCTTGTGAGGGAACTGTCTGAGGAAATGAAACTCCTCGTATCACATTCTCATCTGTAGGTCTTTTTGAGCTGAGTAAGTGTGTGTATATACTAATGTAAGTGAGAGCAGAGCTTAGCTGTTCTAATCTGTATGGCTTTTTTCTTTCTGGATTGTGCAAGTGCAGCTTGTTTGCAAATCACAGAGCGAAATCTTGATATTACAGCACAGTTATGTCATCTGCTTAATTAGAGAGTCTGGCTTTATCCCTGTGATGATAAAATTTTTTTTAGTGTTTGGTTTTCTTTTAAATCCTTCTCTCTTTAAGAGGGGAGAAATTTTTGGTCATGATCTTCCCTGTGTTTGCCAGCTGTTCCTCCTTCCTCTTGTATACAGCACAGTGCCACTGAGAGATCTGCAGATGTCCCTCGGTCTGGTCAGCCAAGGGATCCTCCACAACTCTGGATCTGGGCTTTGCCCCCACCCATCCTCCAGTAGGTGTGTGTGTGTCTTGCCTGCAGCTGTAAAGCTGCTGAAAGCACACCTCCCTGTCCTCATCACTTCTCTCCATGCAGCGCTGTACCACATCTTCCCTAAAGGGGAAAGCCTCGATACAATCCAACGTACATGAGCAGTCAACTTCTTTGCCTCCTCTGGCTGCTTTTATTCCCCCTCCAGTGCTGGATCAGCAGAGCTGCGTTTACATAGTGCTGCATCTGAACATCTCAGCTGAGACTCAGAGCTGAACAGCACCACTCTACACATTACCTCCTCACATTCCCCCAAAATCCATACACACCCACAGCGATGCCTCCCTTTGGCCTGCAGACCGCTCGCTGTTCCCGAGGGACAGATAAAACTGCCTGGCAGGAAGCTGCCCATCTTCCCTGTAGTGTATAATGACAGTGTGCTTTCTCCTCTCTGGGCTAACGCCTCCTCCTTCATTATTACTTTCAGCAAGACTATGCTAATGTTTGTTTTATGCATGAAGTGCCTACATAATTCAGTCCTGAAAGTATTACACTCAAGTTGCTACACCCAGTTGTTTTTTTGAAACCAAGAGGGCAATCGCAGGTGGTCATGGATCTGCCCAGGACCTAATCAGCATCACATTAAAGCATACTGATTCCATCTCCTGTGGTGAGCATGGAAATGATGGGATGGCCTCAGGGCTGTCTTTTGGCTGTCCAGCCCAAATGACACATCTAAGAATAATTCAGAACTGGCTGGAGGTTTGGACTCACAACCACAAGGAACAAGCTGGTGACAGGCATGCAGCCACCCCACCCATGCCATGACTGTAATGGCTGCATTGAATTTATTGCATGTTGTGAGTCTGGAGGGGCTGGGCTTATTGATGCACTGACTGAGACACCAAGTACTGGGATGTTAACACCAGGACAGTGCAGCCCAACCACAAGTTTTTCAAGTATTCAGTTTAAAACTCCTAGCCTATCTTGCCACAGTGAGACATTCTTCATATTCCAACTTGAAATGCAGTGCAGTGATTTGAGAATAATGCTACTGGACACACCCCAGGTACTGAGCTGTGACAATGGAAGGCCTTTTTCTCCAGGCCTCATAAGCCAGCTGTATTCAGGGATTCCCCTGTGAACACTCAGGCTGCATTAGAAAAAGGAAATTATGGGCTAATGCCATCTCAAGAGCTATTGGAGCCAGTGGTTAGAGGGGCATTCCTTGCCCAGAATGCCATTCCTTGGCAATTGCAGAGATGATACCAAGGGGAAGGGGAGCAGGAAAGGAGTTCTCTTGAAAATAGCATATCATACAGTCTTGCATAATAATGTTGTATATTACACTGAAAATTATGTATCATTATATTAAAACATCTATGTTGGATTCAGGGAATATTAACGAAGAATTAAAATTAATTATAACTGGCATTTTTCCAGTAATGCTTATCACTACTGCTATCATTTTCACAAGGCCTTAACACTCTCAGCTCTGTTGCTGTTGCAATGGTGAACATTTGCAAGTATGTGTATACTCTGCTTTAAGAAAATTATTTAAAGTCCTCTACTAAGATACTGATAAAGGTATTTACCTATGTATTGCCTTTGGTTTTGTCACTGTTCAGTGTGATTGGAAAACTTTGTTAGGCACAATAAAGGGTGGATTCTGTGTAGTTACAAGCAGGTCATCTTCAAAAACTCAAGGTCCCTTGCCTCTGCCTGCCCAGATGCTGCTTGACCTTTCATCTTCCTTTTAAGCCTGTGGCCAGCCAGCATCTTGAAAATATGAATACTCTGAGTATAAGAGAAACAATGGTGAGAAATGCTTTCCTGCTCAACTCCTGAACTAAATACTTTGCCCTTCTGCCGCTCCACTTCTTTTCATCAGGTGCAGTTCCAGGGTCTGATTCTACAGCAGAACCATGTAGGAATAACATGATTGTTGTCAGTCTGGATGTTGCTTAGAGTTTTCTTGTTGGCAGCAAGAGAACTGAGCAGTGTGGTACTGCCCAGTTTTATTATTAGATGCTTGATTATCTTGGTAATACAGAAACACAGAAGTGCTGGACTAGTGTGTAGACTTGGGACTCATGGTTATTTGGAAAGATGATTTCTCAGTCTAAGGGACTAGAGATCTGGCAGTTTAAGTGGAATATTGTACTTTACAGAAACTGATGATGTAAGCCATCTTGCTTTCTGAATAATAGGCAACAACCGGGCAGCAGATTTTGAAAGCCCTAGCTAATGAGATCCTTTTTGCACCCTGGCATCCCAGAGAATTCCACACATTCCAGGCTTTTTTTTTTTCAAAAGCATCAATGTGTTACCAGTAGCCAATCTTTCTAAAAGCTGTATGGTTTCCAGAAGTTGCCTGCTGTATCTTTATTGCTTCACTTTTTCATTCCTGATTTTGCTATTTGCTAACAGTCAGTGATGCAGCTGCTTCGAAGAGTGGGGATCTCCCGTGTTACTCTGCTCTTCAGAGGCCCTTGGATCTCTACAGTGAGCGCCTCTATAGAATTTTCCTTTTTTCCTGGAGTGTCAGTATTGAGATAAAAAAGACAGCTCTGAACTGATTCTTTATAATTTTAGGCTCTGCATTAATTTATTCTGTTTGATTGAAGTTGGTTACTGAGAACAGCCTGGCAAGTTTCACTCTTGCTTTTAGTCTCTCTCTTTGTGCTTTTTAGGTGGTTTTGTTTTGATTTTGTTTGGTTTGGGATTTTTGTTAGTGTGGCTTTTAGCCACACTGATATAACGCTTTTCTGTTTGGGTTTTGAGCACTGCAGGAAAATGTTTAATGCCTTGTAAAGGTTTTCATGTATTTTTTGCCACAGTCCTACCATTTTTATAAAACATTTATTGGAGCCAAAGCTCATCAGAAAATGCACCTCTTCCTCCTTGACTTAATGTGCTGAAGTCTCAATTGCTGTTGAAATGTAATCAAGAAATTGTCATGCTTCCATCTCAGAATTCAGTTGCATTGTAAGGCTATCCCAGGCTTAGGATTGGTGAGCATCCTTGCAGGGATCCTCAGGGAGGTACATAAGACCTAGATGCATTTTGAAAGAAAAAAAAGCATCCATGTTGGGAAGATAAGTGTTGCACTTTATCTCAGCTTTTCAAGAACCTTGAGATTCAAAGTGCAGTTTTCATGGTATGGATTTTCTGTGGTACTGAGGTGCAGCTGTAGATCTCCATGGGTTGGATACATTTACACAAAAATATCTCAGATACTGCTGGAGACAAAACAGAAGAGATTCCTAGCTTCCTTTAGCTTTGTATTATTGTCCTTTATAGTTAGTGAGCCTAAGTGTGAGGGTAGTTACACTTTTAGAGGTGCACACTAATGTAACCTGGGGGACATGAAGGAAGAGGATGTATTCAGAGCTCCCTTTGTACACTGAAATTGTATTAATTGGCAAGTCGTCGTTGGGTGCAGAATAAAACCTCCAAAGAAAAGCAGCTGTGCACTGGATGTAGTAATCCCTCAATGTCAGGTTTGTTTCCTTTACCTGCCCGAATGGAATGTCACAACCTCTTCCCTTGTCATTTTGGAAAAGGAGAAAGGCTTTTGGCTCTACTTGCCAGGGTTGGTTTCTTAGTGTTGTGCTGGCCACTGTGTACTCATTTGTGCTACAGAACTCACTTCTCTGGTACACCTGCCTGTAGTTTGCCCGTGAATGTGAATAACCCAAGCTGTGGCTGTGGGAATGTTGGAGAATTTCCTCAGTGAATGGTTTCTTCTAAATGCAGAGGATTGATGGCACATTAGTAGAGTGGAAAGGAGAGGGAGGCCAAAGCATGGGCTTTCCTTCTTACCTTTACTGCTGTCAGAACAACAAAGAGACAGAGGAAGAAAAACCTGCTCACTTAAGGATCCCATCCCCAATTTACCTTAACATTACTAGAGCACCATTAGCTAGAGTACTGTCATTTAGCAGAAAAATGCCTTATCTTTGTTTACAGCATCGTGATAGAAGACCTTTAACACAGGAACACAACCATTCAGAGGCTTTGCTTGAGGTATTTTTTTTCTCATGCATTTAGTATCTGGTAGAAGGTAATGGAATGGAAGTTGTCAGGTGGCTTTGGCAGGGATCTAACTTCTTGAAAGCCGGGGTTGTCTCTTTAAGTCCTGTTAGCTTGTGGAATGCAGACTCTGGTCTCTTTGCACATAAAAGCATAGTGTAAAATCCCTTGTCCTGCCAAGGCCAGTGAGATGCTCAGTGGAAAGGCTCTGAGAGCTCAGTGCTCAGGTAGACTCACTAGACTTTGTCTGGCACAGCCAGGTAACAGATGAAGAGCACAAAGCAGTGGTTTTCCTCCAAAGCCATTCCCTGTTATACAGGTGTAAATCTTCTAGAGTTTTGCTGAATATAATTTCCTTGGTCTTCCACTGGTGAAACTCAGAAAGCCTTTGTCTGTTCTATAGCTTCTTGCTTATCATTCCACAGATAGTACTTAAGCTAATGTACCAGGTTTGAATGTTTGGGGATTTTCTTGCTAGATGGAGAGCCTGCCAGTTAAAAAAACATATCAAAAAAAAAACCCCAAAACATTCAGTGCTTGATTTCCACCTCACTGCTGCTACACAGCTGTGTAATATCATAGTAGTTACTGCAGCATCTTTCTGGCTCATGCTCAAGAGCCAAGCAAGAGTCTCCAGTGGGTTTATTAGAAATTCTGCTGGAAATAATTTAGCTCCTTTAAAACCAATAAGGTCTCCTTTACACAGGAGCAAAAGTGCAGAGAAAATAGAACCAGACCTGTAAGAGACGTGAACTTGCTGTGGATCTAATGGTTTTTAATTCTTCCTACAGCCCCTTTAAAACTCCATGCTTCTATTTAAAAGCCTTAATAGCATAATGTTTGTGTTCATACAGAAACATAAGATGAATGTTCCAGTAAAATTAATGGAGTCGTTCCTACTTTAGGTTAGTTTCCCTGCTCATACAGGGGAGATTTGGTGATTAGGAAATAAAGGGACTCTGGTAACGAGCTGAGGGCATGGGGAGGTCATTCACCTGTTGATTCAGATGCATGAGGCATTTGTTTTCCTTTTTGAAAGATGAAGGGCCTGGAGTATTTCCAAAAAACTCTAGCACAGTTCTCAAATGTCCTTGAACTGAGGGAAGGACTTGCGGGAAGGACTTGCAGGAAGGAAATATAAATACCCAATTTCAGGGTGCCACTCAGCTGCTGTTCTGAATCAGCAGAATCAGGATTTGTTGGCATTTCTTACATAGGTTTACCTGTTCTGAGGCTTCAGTTCTGAGGATCGGATTAGGCTGATCTGGCAGAGATGTGCAAAGGTGCACATTCAGAAAAAGAGTGGGAACAGTCCTTGCTGATCCCTGCCATGAGCCAGTCCCAACCTCTTCTTCTCCATTCAGACAAAAGCAGACCTCTGAAGTGTGTCTGTTTAAAGGCAGCGCCTGGCTCTTCCTCTCTCCAAACTGGACAGCAAAAGAGATCAGGTGCAGGGGAATGACAATTGTTTAAAAAAGCCCCTGATCTGACACGTTTTCCTTCACACATGTACCTAAATCAAGCAGATACCCCCAGGGAACTCATAATAGCAATGTTATAATCTTCAAAGTGGGGAAAAAAAATAGGACCAGCTGATGTGAGTAATACATGTGTGTGTTTTAAATGCATGGTTGCAGGGTTGCGTGGTTGCTGGAGTCAGAGAGCTGGGATTTCTCAAAAGCTGCTCTTTCCAATCGCTTGGCATCTCCATGTAATCAGAGGCTGACATCAGACTCTCGATTGGAACTACTTGAGCTATTAGGCTGTGAAGAGCAGAAACTCTCTGTGTTACCCAGTGTGTATGAGGGGGGAAGGTTTTTTTCCCTTCCTTTGATGTATTAGCATCAAGAGAGGGAGTCTTCGCTTCATTTCTAATTGCTTCTCGTCTTTGAATTTATACACCAATATGTAAGTAACTGCAAAGGGAGATAGCAGAATTTATAAGAAGTTCAAAAAGGCAGGGCTTAAAGCATGATTAAAATAAAAGATAGCATAGTGTGTATGCTGTTTTTAGCTGAAATATCTCCCTAGAATACTTTCCATTTACATTCTCATTATATCTAACTGCTTCTAATGCACTGCTTAGTTTAACAACTGGCATGTTTTTAGGGTAGATTTTATAGTAGATGTACACCCACTGTGTTCTTAACTTGAGACTTTAAATTGCAGTATCTGTATTGGACAATCTTTTCTTATACCTTCTTGGCTGAAGGCAGGAAAAAAGCAATACTGATAGGAACCTAATTAAGCCTCTGGTCTTATTATACCAGGAGCTGTGTGCTTGAAATGCTGCTCAGTTCAATGAGTGCTGCGTGGCACTGCCATGTTAAGTCCCAGCAGAGAGTGACATACTTTTTTTTAATAAGATCACTATAATTCTTACAAAGCCACCATGGTTTTCTCTTTCTTTTCAGCTGCCAAGGCAGTTGGACTTTGAACTACAGCCACTCAGATCGAGTCCCTGAGAAAGTTTAGAGGAGATGCCTTGCAAGTGTGTGCATGTGATTAAGGGGAATGAGCATGTGTTTGTGCTATAAAAATGCACTGAGTCTTCAGGCGTCTGCAGCTTTCCCCCCTGCCTTTTCAAAGTGTTTTTTGTTATCTTGACAATGTTTGAACAGACTTTTAAGTTGACCTGGACAGAGGGTGAGCTGGGGGGGGAAAGGTGCTAATCCTTTTTGAAGCTGTGTGTATTAGTGGCTGCAGAATTGGGTCATTCTTAGGAGCAGAATGTGTAAGGTGCACTGAAAAATTCCAGTGTGTCCAGAGGCTTTGGATTCCTTTAACGGCAAAACTGGGCTCTCTGTGCATGCTCAGTTTTGCCTGATTTATTTTTTTTCTTTCCCAAAAAGGCATTGCCAACCACTATTCTCTTCAGAAGCCTATAACTGTCCATGATTGCAGAAATCAGATTGTCTGGATGATGAAATTCAAGATAGGCAGCAGTAACTCACTGTGATGCTCAGAGGCAAACTTTTTAAAGATGCTATACATGTTTCACTGCATCCAGTACTTAGTGATCTAGTGATCTAGTGATCTATGATAAGGGGGGATTTAATTTTAAGTGAAACAAGAGATTAATTATGATTGAATGCTTACCATGCAAATCAGAGTTGGCTCAAAGAATGAATACTACCCAGTTCCATTTTTTTTCCCCCTGTAAAGTTTATTTACTTGCAGGAAAAAGAGGTCCTGTTCTTGTCATAGGCATAGTCTTTTCTTTGGTGAAGTGGTTTTTGGTTAAGTGTTGTGTACATGAGGAGAGTCAGGAGATGTATCTTAATTAATTTCTAAGAAAAGAAATCATATGTAATGGATTGACTATTGACTTTCACATTCCCAGTCTTAACCCTGGAAACTATGTAGCTCTGCACAGCCCAAATTTTTAATGCAAGCTTTTTTTCTTTCTTGTATTTTCTGGGGGGGGGGGGGGGGGGGGGGGATGACTTTCTCATACTTATCCAAACCAGCTTCTGACTGGTTTTTCTGCTTCAGGCTCTACTAAACTCAGCTCCTCTGGCCCTCCTCTACCCCAGCAGTTAAAATCATCACAGAGGCTTCTATCTCAGCACACTGAGGAGATCTCATCTCCCCTCCTGTGTTGACTATTCCTTGCCACAAGTATTGCTGCAGGAACCTGAGGTCTTGGTCTCTGCAGAAAATTGCCTGAAGCCTTGCACACAGTTAACACACCAAAGATGAATTTTCCCCATAAATTGGGATTATCCTGGCAGCACTGTTTTAGTCTTGTTTCCTATCCAAAACAAGTATTAAGGAATAGCACATTCTGTGTGTGTAGCAGGGAAGGAGGTGGGTGTGCTTGGGTATCTCACACCAGCCATTCAGGAATTTTATATTTCTTACTCAGCTACAATTTCAGCTACACTGCCACAATGTAGAAATCATAAAAGAGGCTGCCAGGTGAAGGAGAGGACAGATTATTGCTACTGCATTTGGAGGAAGGTCTTGTTCTTTATTAGAAATTAGAAAATCCACTGGGGAAGGAATCCCATATAAATGTTCCAATCTAATAAAACAAAGAGCTCCAGTTGGAGCTCACATTTACTTCGATGTGAAAGTCAGTCTTTGCATGATATAAAAGCTGGAGAAAACCAGGCTTCATTCGTTCCACTGTTTGCAAAACTGCTTGTTTGTATTCCTCTTGCCCCTCCAGAATTGCTGATTATTTCTTTTCCATTTCAATATTGTTTTCTTGAAACTTATGCCTTGAATGACATTCATTTTGTGCCATCCTATCCTTTACTCCTCTTCTCATGGTAGTTTCACAGGGGCTATACTTTTACTTCTGTCTTAATAGCACAGACACCACCCCCTCACTCCCTTCATGGTGTGAATGAGCGGTATTAATTTTTACAACTGTGGTTTATTCTCCATTGATTATCTTTAATGTGGTGCTGTCTTGTTCAGTTAATAAACTACCTGCTAAGATGTAATTATCCCCCTCCCTCAAACATAACCTGCTTTTAATAGATGTTGTAAATGCACTTATTGTGCTTGGCACATTAAGAGCACTGGTTTAAGTTCCTGTACTTTCAAATTGCGCTGTAGCTGAAGTGTATTTTGTGGCAATCATTACTCTGCTAATATTCTAAAATAAGTACCACTACTTCATTACTTCAGTAGTATTTTTAGGCCTCTGTTACAGCTGCCACAGGCTTGATATAGCCTTGGTGCCAAGACAGAGGTTGGATAAGGTGTGCTCTGGACAAAACCCTCCTAAGGGAGACTAGGAGGCTCACCTGAAGGTTTATCATTAATTACAGATTCCTGTTAGCTGATGTGAATCAATGTCCAGATTGAAGTATGACCTGGGGTATTTACCCAGTTTGTGCTGTAAATATTTTTAGGGACCTCTGTCAATACACACAAAATTTAGAGTATGATTCTCTCTGAGATCCAACAATAAAATCATGTGCCCTCAGGTACATATGAAAATGAGCACCTGTATTGGAGAAGTGCTGTGTCTGTAAATGAGTGAATGGGTTACAGCTACATTCAGCAGCTATAATGTGACTATTCATTTATGAAGTTGTCCAAGTGGAACTTAACACAAATTATTAGTGTAGATTAAAAGTATGTTTCATTTATCTGCTTGTTCCTAAGAACGCAGTAGAATGGCAGTTAGTTAAAGAAATAAGAGGGAACTGCAAAATATCATAGCTCAGGCTGATTATTTCCTTTCTGAGTCTTGTTTGGCTTTACATCTGTCTTGATAAGGAGCATCTTGGACTGTGAGACTAACAGGTTAAAATAAGTAAATGTGCCCATTTTTGTACAGACTTTCTTTGAATGACAATTGAAATAGTTTGTCCTCAATGAAGAAGAAAAACAAGAAGTTCTTCCTCAAAATTCTGTGTGTCACTAGAGGAGGAACAACTTTGTGTACACACACACACACACACACACACACACACACATATTTACATACAGAGAGAAATGCATATCTAGATAATGGAAGAAGACCAGTGGAAAGATTGGACAAGATCGTATTAGTCACTGAGATTAGAAAAGCTTGATAAATGGGAGAAGAAATTTATAGCCACATAAGCAGCAAACTGGTCAAATGAGAGAAGACATTTAGTACTCTACCTCTCATTAAATAGGTAAAAACTGAAGGTAATTGATGTATCCTGGTTTTTGCTTGTTTTGACTTTGTATCTTCATCCAAATGCATCTCATGGTTGAGTTCACTTCCTTCCCATTCCCTCTTTTTTTCAGTGGAAAATAAGTTTGGACTCAGAGATTGTGATGTTATTGATGGAAGCTCTTCTACTGCATGTAATGAGTGTTCAGAAGTGAGATACCTCTTGCTTTGGGATGTGGGAATTCTGCTGTTTGGTACTTGCATACTTGCAAGAGTGAAGACTTTACTTTTGAGTGAACTACCCCTGCTATATTACAGCAAGGGTTGAAAAATAAAATTAAAACATAGAAAAGCCAAGTTAATAAAATAAAATCTTCCAGGAAAACAGAGGGGTAAGTGAAAGGTAAAGTGATGCAAGTCTAGGTCATAGGTTGGACTTGATGATGTCAAAAGATCTTTTCCAACCTAGTTCATTCTGTGGTTCTGTGATACAGTGTCATTGGCAGATGCGCTGAAGGAATGCGTTGTATTTGTTTTTACAAAGAGGTGTCTCCCGTGCCTTTCTTCCCTTTTGAGGCCGTCCAACCTTGTGCTTGTTAAATATGTCTCTACAGAAGTTGGCACATACTGACCTTGTTTGCTGCAGTCTGCTCTTCTGTAACTTCTTGATTCTAGTGGCGTGAGCCAGATGGACAGAGCCCTAGAGCTGAATGTTGGATAGCATAATTAAGTGCTCTAGTACTGAAGGCTGCAGCTGACTGAGACAAACTTTGGCTGATTCTACAATATTTCTTTGTCCAAGTTACATCTCCAGTGTCAAGGTAACTCCTGTTTTTCCTTTCAGATCATATTCCTTGGGTATGAGGATGCTGAATTATATATCAATATTATTTTCATTGGCATAATAGAGAGTTCTTTCTACTACTTTGTGCCCTGATAGCACTACAGGAACATTTTACAAATTTGTAGAGCTTGTGGAAGCTCACCTGAACTTTCCTTTCATATCTGTACCACTTTTTTTCTGCTATGTTTTGGAGTCATGGTGGTCAGTTGTGAGTATCGTGTGAATTCTGCTCCCTGGAAGCCCCATGTCAGTGTGGTCCTGGCCAAGCAGGTGGTGGACACTGGAATGTGGTTTCTGAGGAAACACAGCAAACAGCTTTTAGGTGGACTCCACTGCTGTCAGTCAGTGGTTGGTAGGTGTGTAGAGCAGACTCAGACCCCTCCAGGTGCTGAGCTCCTCCTGAGTGAGCTGAGAATGTTTAGTTTTGCAGGCTGGAACTGAGAAGGAGGACCCAGCAGCTAAAATGCTGCTGCCTAGGGGACCTGGATTCACCCACGACTTTTCATGACAGCTTAGGGGGAGGTTGTTAGTGCCATTCAGACCACCAAGCTTTAGCACTCTAAACTTTGGGCTATCCATCCTGTTCAAAGTTGAGCCTGTCTTTCACTCTTGAGCAGAGGAAGTTTCTAGTTCAGTTGAGTCCCTTAAGTTCTATGAATGTCACAGTGTGAAGTGGGTACTGCCACAGGCTTTTTGTCACTCTCTTCTCAGGTCTGTGGCAGAGTGACAGCACATCCTTCCTCTCAGAGGAGTTATCACACAAGCAGTGAGAGCAAGTTGGGTTGTGGGGTGATAGATCCACGACACACTGACCTGGTTTGTAAATGACAGGCAACCTGCAAGGCCGAGACCCTTCCACATCAGGAGTGCTTCTGTCCTTCATGGGCAAATGCTTTCAGGTGCCATATGAAGGCAGTACCCCCAGGTGGGATTCTCCAGTCTTGCTTTTCAGCAAGCAGGAGTCCTTGCAGGCTGGAACTGAGGAGATCTGCAGGCCTTACTCTGTGAGGACTAACCTTAGGTTGGGCTGAGTTTGCAATTGCCAATCTTTCTTTTGAGGTCTGGCTCATAGAGGAGATTGAGCTTTCTTATGTTACAGACAGTTTGTCCTGGTTAATTACAGTCATGTAAAGATGAGGTTTTACCTTGGGACTTGGTTTAATTAAAAAAACGGTCCTGGGAAGCTTATTAAACATCTATGTTCTATCTGGAGGCCAAGTTCTAATGCTGGTTTTCTTCAGGTGCTCTCCTGGCTTCAGTATAAAAAGGCCATCTGAACCTGACATCTGCACTAATGAAAGGGGAGGGAGGACAGACTGTCATTCTCTGTCCAGCCAGGTTTGAGCCTGGCAGCTCATTTTTCACAGTTTGGGCTTGTGTCTGGCTTTGGGAAAAGGTTTTTGCAGGTAGTCAGAGGAAAAGTTGCACTGCAGAACCTAATGCTTGCCCTGTGTAGTGGAAAAATCATGATCATGCGTGTGAAATGTGGACTTAGAGGAACTTTGTGTGGGTGGTCTTGTTTTTACTCTTTCTGCCCCCCTTCCTCTCCCTTCCTGCTCACGTATGCTGAAGTCAGTCATCTATTTAACTTGAGCTTTTCTAATAATCCTAGATAATATACAACGAAAACAATAACAAGGTGCCTGGATATACAATCCCTCTGAACTGTAGAAGCCACAAGATCTCTTAGACATTATTTTTGTTAGTACTGGCTTGTGAGAGACCTAGCACTCCATGATGCCCATCTGTTAGCAGCATGTTTAAATGTGATTAATGTGAAAGTTGCAAGAATTGCAATAGCTTTTGCTACTCTACAAGAGAATCTGTCACTGTTAATATCCTGCAGTATTAAAAGCTTAATAGAGTAAATCTAATGTTATGGAAAGCTGTAGCTTTACTTTTGTTACCATCACCTTAGTGTGTTATTAAACTACTATTAGCCTTTCCTCTGTAGTTCACAAGCACAGAGGGAGTGTAGATATCATGCACATGCAGAAGAATATTTAAATGATCGTTTAAGTATGAAGTCTCTCAAGAAAGAGATGCTCCAGCATAAAAGGGCTTTGGAGAACATTAGGTTTGATTGTCATTTCTGAGGGGATGTGGACAGAACAGGATGTATTAGAAGCCCTTTCCCAAAATGCTGGTGGAGACTGGGAAAGTTTGCAAGCAATGTCCTGATTTGGTTGTTCTTTGCTGTGCCTTGGTAGACACGATTTACCCACCCATGGCAGTAGACCCTACCTCATTAGTGGTTTAATCAGAACTGTTGCATCTTTAACAGAGACGATAGGCAAGATAAGCAGTGTCATGGCACAAGCAGGGACAGTCTCCTGGAGCAGGCTGACACTTCAAGAAGCAAACAGGGGAGGACCCAGGGAAGGAAAATTACTTGTTTCATATAGCTGCTTGTGTTGGAAAGGATCAAAGAAACCATAATGAGTCAGTATCTTTCTTTTCCTTTAAAGGAAATTTCAGAAGAGTGATTCAATTAAAAAGTAGTTTACTCAATATCTGCAGGTGGCTTGTAAAGTGTAATCATATCCCCCTTACCTTTTAAACCCAGATGTACAGCTTTGTTAATTTTAGTGGAGGTAGATATCTCCATTCTTCTGTTTACAGTGGCAGTTTGGGAGAGGAGAGGGCTTGTTATAAAACTTCTTGGTTTATGGTATGATTACAAGGTGCTTTTGTTTCCAGCAGGGACAGCAATAGTGCTTTGGTCAAGACATTTCAAAACTGCTTGCAATCTTCTTGTAAGATCATCGGGCACTGTAGGACAAATTGAGACCTGCCTTTCAGTGAAACACCCCCTTGGTCCATCATGCACAGCATCTTCACAGCTGCCAAGCAGCTTGTCCACTTCCACTCATTGCAAAAAGTGAAAATCAGATCAGATAGAATAGTGCTGTCAAAGGGTTAGTTACAGAATATATATAGTTGCAGAAATCAGACTGGACTCTATGGAATTTTCTGGTTCTTCCATGTGTCCCTCCATAATCCAGTCTTTGAAGCATTTAAGAGTGATTTAAGAGGTGCCATGATTAAAAGCTTCAAGGACCATGCTTTTTCATTTACCCTCTAAAAGGACCAGCATCAAGTCCACTGCTCTGAGCCATTAGGAAGGCTTGCAGGGAAGATTGCTTGTCAGTCGGACTGAGTGCAGCAAAGAGGCTTTCTCCCTTGTTGCACATAGTTGAAGTGAAACTGTTAAATTTGGTCCCTGAGGGCTGTTGTGGCACACTGTGCACCTGTGAGCTCCTGCTCTTTGTCCTGTGAATTGAAGAGGGATGCCCAGTATCCTCCATCCATTCTTGACAGGAGAGTCAAGTGCCAAAGGCTTCGAGTGGTGGGCTGAGGTGAAGGTCATGCAGCATGTTATCAAATTAGGAGACTGCTTTGCTCTGCCCCCTTCCCTCAGCTCTTTGGCCATCAGTATTAGCTCACACTGTGAGAAATTCCAAGAACTTCTAGGATGGTATTCCAAAGCCTTGCAAAGCTGTGTGTGATAGTGTAAAATCTGTTTACAAGAGTCCTCATGGATCAGCTCCTTCTTGTACTCATGGTTGCAGGGATATCCTTGGAAAAGGACATTTTTTTCATGTCTTGAAAGAGTCTTGGAGACAGGGAGTTAGGGGAAGGAGGAGTCAGCTGCACCTTAAGTGCCTTGCTGTTGCCTTATGCTTTTAGATCACTTCTTAGCTGTTAAAATGTGGAGGAAGGAGGACTCAGTAAGCAACTGTTTGTCTTCAGTGAATGCCTGCTCAGGCAAGGCAAGTGTGATTCAGCTACTAGTTAGTGCTGATATACCGGAATTGGCAAGCACTGAACGCTCCGGCTACTGGATCTGCCCCAGTTGCTTGATGTGCAGTGATGAATGGATGAACATTCACCAATGCTGTTGCACAAACAAATAAGTTAATAAAAAGCAGCTGATTGTGTCATTGTAAGATGTAGAAACTCCAAAGTAGCACTGAGATTATTTAAAAACAGATGTTCTTATCTGGAAACTCCTAGAAACATAGAGTGGTTAGGCTTTTCTGGGGAAAAAACCGCAACAGGATAGACACAAAACCAACTCTCTGCCTTGTCTTTAAATGATTTAATGGTGAGTAATTTTTTAACAGTTTTCCCCTTGAAGTCTCATCCCAAGTCTGAGTTTGACAGCGAATTTAGTTTTGGATTATCTCAGAGATAATTGGAGCTGCACTGGCATTCTCCAGCGAGAGAATTAACTCATGAGGAAAAGCTTTTTTAAGGGGACGCACTGGAAAGAAATTGCTCTGCAAAAACTGGAGTTAGACAAACCAGCTGCCTGGCCTCATATGAAACGATACTGGCCTTTTGTACCTCCATGTAAGTGGTATTTAACCCTTGCCATCATTACCGCGCGCTCCTGAGACAGATGAACTTCTCAGCTGATGGCGGAGCCGGGAACAGAGCGCAGACGGCTGCGATTGTGCTGGGACGCGGGGCTGTGGGGCCAGCCCTTAGTTCATTATCCGGGCACGCAAAGCTTCCCGCCCTCATGAATCACTTCGGGGTTTTTTTTTTTGCCTTCCCTCCCTCTCCCAGGGAGCTCAGTCAAAAGACCGCGCATATGGAGCAGTCACAGCAAGCTGGGTCATTTCCATTTATGTTTCTCTGCCCTCTGGAGGCAAAAGTTGTCCCCATGCTTATGGCGTGAGATGTATGAGTGTTGGCCCTTCTGCCCCATGCCTCGTGCTCCCCCGGTGCTGATGTGGTGCAGGATTGACTCCTCTGCCCATTTCCCTGGGGAGAACGTGGTTTTCTTTTCACCTGTGGAAAGGAGCCCAGACCACTGCTCCTGTGTGCACAGACTCATCTTTAACTGCTTCCACAGCTTAAGAAGGACTCTGCAGCTATGGCCAGTGGCAGGAGACTTATATTAATGTCCCCTTTTTATCAGCTGTTAAGAAAAGTGGAGTGGTGTCCGTGCACATCCTCTTCAGGAGGATGTGCACCTGAGGATGACAGCCAGTTTGGGTAGTTATAGCGAGCCTTGCTGCTGCTGGAGAGGAAATTAAATGTGTCTGTGGGGTGTTCCAGGGCCATGGAAACAGCACATGGCAATGTTAGTGTTCTGCTGTAACAGTGGAGAGAGCAGCGCAGGCTCCTTCCCATCCCAGGCATGGCCGGCTGAGGTAGCATGGAGAGAGGGCTCAGAGGAGGAAAAGGATATTCTTTCTTCCTTGAGCCTTGTGGCAATCCTCAAATACTCAGAAAAATAGTTTTGATGAGAAAATTATGGCTGGTACAGATGGTTCAAGCAAAGTGTAAGAAGTACTGTAGTAAAAAGTAGTAACAACTGCCCACACATGAAGCTTTACCATAGAGAAGGAAGGCCTGGCTTTGACAGGTCCTTTGAAGCATGAGCTTTTTATGTGTTGTTTGTTCACTCTGCTGTCATTGCACATGCTAATGTTAACTGAACTGGGCGTGTGGGGTGATTTTTTAAAAATTTCTTACTCAATTCTTGGCCTTAGTGATGAAGCATGGCCAGCAGCTCTGCTGGTTACCTGTGTATTGCCTGGGAACTCTGTGGAATTGGTTTAATTTCTCTGAATACCTACTTGTTCTTGCATTACAAAGCTGGATAATTAAAGAATCCCAGAATTCTCTCTCTGTACTATGCGTTCCTTTGTGTACTTCTTTCTTGTGCCCTTATATCTAAATTAAATACATTAGACCTCTCCAGTGTCTTTCCATCTGTAGATCTTTTCATGCCACTAATTATTTTTATAAGCTGCTTCTAGAGCTCTTTTATTTCTCAGTATCATTCACAACTCAAAGGAGGCTGCAGACAGCAGTATCCTTATGAGTGTGTTCAGGGAGCTCCTTTCTCCTCAGTTTCTCCCTCTATCCTCCCCATTTTTTCCAGGCTCAGTGCTGTAGCCTTCCTTCACTAAACCAAATGACTTCAGCCATTGTAAGTGAAGAATACAGAATCCTTCATTTATGTGTATTAATCTGATAAGTAACTAAAGCTACAGGCCTAAGCATCTTGGTGAGCTGCCATATCATTTGCTAATCATTAACACAGTTGAAAGGCTTTTTTCTTTATTAAAAAAACAAAGTATAGTCTTTAAAGAGCAGTATTTTGCAAGAAGAGAAAGCTGTGTTTGTTTTGAAAGGAAGATTTATTGGGATGATATAATCCGACTTGTGCTATCTCCTCACCTGTTTCTCCTCAGGGAAACCATCAATCTTTATTAACATTTCTAAATCAAAAGATAGAAATGATAGACAAATTCCAGAATGGGATGAAAATGCTAACAAGAGCTGAAAGAGAAATCCTTTCCTTTTAATACCTGCTGAAATTGAATTCAAAGAGGATCTAGTTCACCGTAAATGTGTGTGATCTCAGAGCAGTTTTGTGGCTTCAGTCCTTTGTACCACAAGATCTGACAGAAAGACCAGTGGTGCAAGGGTCCCATCTGGAAGGATTTATCATCTGAACTCTTAATGCTGGGCTTGCTTTTTATTTTTCCATCTCATCTTTTTGCACTTACATGCTTCACATGAAACAACTTTGAGTGGGACCTGGACTTGGCTGGGTCCAGCTCCTCACCTCGCTTTACCATTTCCTTCCTTGAACTGCCTCTAGCACAGCTGATGCTTTCCTTGTCCTTTGGGCTGTCCCTGCCTCTGGCTTTTGCAGTGCTGGCTCCACGACAGCATTCATACACACAGTTAGATGCTGCCAGTTCTGTCTGGTGATGGATGTTGTGCTGCATTCCCAAAGCTAGCACAGGTCTGACAGAGTTTAAATTTTTCGCCCCCTCCTTGGTGCTGTGCCTGCATCTGACCTGTGAAAATGCATTCAAAGAAAAATGAGGCTAAGTGCTCGGAGGATGAAGGTTTTAGAGAGAAATTGTCCTTCAACTAGCATTGGAGGGACATTTGCTGAAGAAGTAGCAGTTAAGCTTGTACTGTTGAAGTTCACTCTCATTTCAGGAGAGCACTTTAGTACAAGTCACACACAGATGTTCAGTAGCTCATCTGGGGCTACCTGAGGTCTTTTCCCTCTGAACATAATCTATGACTCCTTGCCTATGCATGCAGAAAAAAAATTGCTCCATGAATGAGGAAGAATATTAGACAGAAAAGACAGAAAAGGTTGTTTTCAGTAGACCATGCACTGGTGCCTCTTTCAGATAGAAAAGTGGTAAATCAGGCTGAAAGAAAGATTGTTTTCAAAATTGTCCTTCCCTTTACTTTCTTCACTCTCATAAAAAATAGTCTTGTGACCCCAGCAAGGGAAAGCATGCAACTTGTTTGACTGTGGTCTTTGAACACAGTCTAAGCAAGGCAACCTTATCTATAAAGTCTAACATCCACAGATACACACATGCAGGTTAAATATTTATTCATCCATATGTTTAAATTGTAATATCTTAAATTATTAGATTTATTCGCACATTTTAACTTTGTTTTCAACATTCTTTGTGGCTATTTGTAGTTTATTGTATAGGGAAATGAAGGGCAAAACCCAGGCTTTTTCTTATTTACAGATAAAGGGTACTATGCTGTCATTCCAGTGACTGATTTTCTTTCTTGACTCACTAACCACAAATTAATCCACAGCTCTTCAGCACTGAACTACACTGGGTGAGAGTTAGAACTGTGGGCTATATTGAAGAATCAGAGCATTTTCTGATTTGTTTTTCCTTTTTGATCTAGTGCAGTGTATTGCCTGTGTCAAAACTAAACAATTAACTTTGTAATCTCTAGTGTAAAGCATCAATTTCTTTTTCAAATAAGCTTTGAATAACAAGAGATAGTTACTGTTGACATTTGGTCAACAAAATATTTATTTTAATACCTAATAAATAGAAATGTCTGATAGTATTCATATTTTAATATGGAAACTAAAGAATGACTGCTCCTAAGGGAAATAAGACACTGTTTGGGTGTCCTGGAACAGCCAACCTATGCAAGACAGTGCAGCACAGCACAGCACATCCTGAGTTTGTGCTGTGTAACAGACTTTTGGCAGAGCAGAGCTGCCATATATAAGTGGAGTTGATGGACCTGGGTCACATCTTTCCTATGGAAGCAATTGTTGCTGGATGGTTTTAGAGTAATCTCCTCCAGGGTAGTCAGGCAGGTAATTTCTTCCCTGGCTGGCTCTTCCAAACATATCTGTGCATTCATGGCCGTGCAGAAGGTAATGTTTGGGAGCAAATGAGACAGATGTAGTCCTATGGTTTAGGCTTGATGTGCTTAATTTGCCATATCTCTCTGGAAAAAGCCTTAGCCCTAATTACTGGTTTCTCTGAGAAAGCATGTAAGAAAAAAACTGGTTTTAGCAACAGAAATTTTGTCTCAGAGATGTTCACTAATGCTGAATTCTGGATCAACACCAGGAGATAGGGTTTTGTTTGTTGGTGGGGTTTTTTGTTTGTTTGTTTGTTTTTCTCTGAAGAGTTGTAAAATATTAATATTCTTTGTGTGTGAACATTGGTCACAGAGCGGTGGGTGAGGGAGGCTTCTTCATGGGTCAGCTTTGCTGCTGTAGCTTCTCTTGCCTGTGCAAAACCACTGTGAAATTGGAGGAATTTCTGCTGATAGTTTGAGAGGTTCTAAGTTGAGGAATGAGATGAAGCACAGCAATTGGGACTAATGCTTTGGAAGGGCATGACCTTCAGTGCCTATGGACCATAGTGAACACACTGAGTATATGTAAAATAGCTCTGAGGAAAGAAGCCACTTTAAATTTAGTGTTCAAATGCAAGTAAGAGAGAGAGAGAGAATGATATTGGAATAGACACAGGAGTCTCAGAAAGGACAGGTGCTTTGTTTTAAACAGACACGACTTACCGTTTAATTAGATTCCCATGTTAGTCCCTAGGTCTGAAGGGAAATGGAAGAGGTATTCAAAATTCCAAAGGATGTGATTAGAAATTGGACTAGTCTGAGCAGGTAACAAAATCTGCCTTTTTCTCTTTGTCTCTCTCAGGAGTGCAGTGGCTGGTGGGGGAAAATTTGCTTCTTGTGATTGGGTGACCTGATTTTGTCTCCCACTTGCACAACACAGCCTCTTGTAAGAAAACGACTGGTCTCAAATTCATACATAATTGCACAGCAGGGAGACTGGGTTTAAAAATGCAGATTTCTGTGTATTAGGGAGCAGAAATCTGTTTTGAACCCTTGAACTTCCTTTGTTGTTTAAATGGCCACCTACAGAACCCCTCTGCCGAGAGCCAGTGAAACACAGTAGCTTCTTTTATATGGAATAGTATCTTCCCCCACCCCTCTCCTTCTCCCCTCCATTCTGACGTGAATGTAATACTCTATCCTTGTAACAAAGGACACTAATTATGGAACTTAGAGCCTGTGTATGTCTAGGCTATACAGTAGCAGTAAATGAGGGTATATTCTGCTAATCAGTGGTACTGAGCTTGGGAACAGTGTTATCTTTCTTTTCTTGAGAAAACGAGCTATGTGCTTTATTTTACATGTTTTTTTATTGAATAGGAGCTCAGTTAGTAGGTACAAGCCTCCTCCTATCTGTATCAAAGGGGCTAATGTTTATGTCTTTGTCCTCAGATGTTCAATATCGTGTTCTTCTGCTACAATTTGGCAACTTAAGAAAGCATCAAATATACACACCCTACAACTGTTGCTGTCCCGTATAATTAAGTGCTATAAAGGTAAATTCATGTTGTGAATATGATTTTATAGAGCTTGTACTTTATCATACTTGCCAAAGCCTTAATGTAAAGGGCAATGTTTGACAAACGTGCTGTGGCTAACTCATATGAGTATCAGCAAGAAAATTTAGACAGTGTGGGATACTTTGTTTCATATAAATGACTTCCTAAACATTCAGCTTTAAAATTTTGTATCTTTCATGTCAAGAACAAACCAAAGAAACTAAGCTCAAACAAATCACCTTAACTGAAAGCATGGAGAAAAACAAATTTGTAGAATGGATGATTTGAAAAAAAAAAGGTTTTAGTCCTTGTAGACCTGGGATAGCATACACCTGTGCTGCAAAATACATTCTTTTATTTCACTTAAGCTAAGGTAAAATAAAGAAAAACACCACATTGAGAGGATTGACTCTTTCACAGTCGTGTTCTTGTCCCTATGTTGATGTAGAACTGGACAAAGTGGTGTTCTAGCCCTGCTGGGGATCTTCTGAAGTGTGACCTGTCCTTTGAAACATTTTGGGAGATACTACCAGGAGAAAGTGTCTGTCCTGTCTTGGCGTGGAGGCAGAAGTGATGTTAGGGATGTTATCATGCCAGCTTGCTGTGGTATGCAGCTAGGAATGGATTGTCTAGAGCCTGAATGGCCTGAACAGCTTCACGAGATCTCACTTCTCACAGCAGAATACCCACAAAGTAGCAGTCACCAGGGCATGTGGATTTCTTATTCTGATGACAGGAGACACGTGGAAGGGCCTTTCAGGAGGAGGTGTTCTCCCTCAAAGGGTGGCTTTACTTGGAAGATTGTTAGGCTGCATGAAGCAATGATGGGGCAGGGAGGATAATTTCTGCAAATTTTCATAGGGGAGGGAGGCTGGCTTTGGAATATGGTTACAAGTGTGGGGAGTGTGGCTGCATCCTTGTGCAGGCCTAAAGTCGGGCTAGGATTGTTTGTTTTCTTTTGCAAGCAGAGACACAGTTTTGTGCTCAAAACACTGAAGCATTAAGACAGATTGCTTTGCAGGAAAAAACAAAGTGTGTAATTGTGCTCCTTGCTTCATCTCTGTGGAAATTTGATTGTTTTCCAACCCTTTGTTACTGCATGGCATGAGGAAAGCGTGGATGGCCTAGGATTAAGTTGTGGCCTCTGGAAGATGAGAGTGAGTCAAACAGTGAAGCTGTACTCTGTAAGTTCTTCATTGCCTTTAAGTGTAAATTGTGCATGAGAGAAATGCATTGTTCTGAGCACACTGTGCTAAGTGTGCAAATGAAGCTAAGGCATTTATCTTGTTATGACTTGATTCCTGAATGCAAGTAAGACCTATTTTATTAATCTTGTTCATTTTGTGCATAAGCTGTACTGTTCCAGAGAAGCTGTTAGTACCTATTTGGAGAAACACTGATGGACGAGGACCTTGTGACATGGTAGATGAACAGCTGCTCTTGGTTCAAGGCTTACTGACACTCTGGACAGTGTTGACTGGGATTTTATTGACCATCTTGGGCTGCCAAAAACTAGTCGTATGCTCATTTGAGCATTAGCTCTCTGTGTTTAAAAAAAAACCAAAACAAATTACTAGCTAGTCTGGTTGTAAACATTAGTATTTTGAACTCTAGGGTTTTACAATTATAAAGGTCAATGAAGAGCACTAAACTACCATTTATCAAACAACCCACAGAGCCCTGGTAGTTCTGAGTAGATGTTCTGTATGCAGACTCTGTTTTAGGAGCCAATGGCATTTGACTACTGATGTGTGAATACTTGAACTTGGCAATAATGGACTGAGATTGGCATAGGGAGCTCCCTTATAAGGTGATTCTACTTGGAACTGATCTAAGAATCTTAAAATAAATCCAAAACACAAATAAATGGTGGCTGTCTGTCTAGAGGACTTCCTGATGGACATATTGCTATGTTTTCTGTAAGTGCCAGTAGAGGCGATTTTCCATCCTACTTAAAGAACTTTACTGCTGCATTCACTATGTACTTCCATAGGGTTTTTTCCCCTCCAATTTTTATAGAGGAGATCTTGGTAGATTTTGTTATTTAACCTGGTAGTGGTAGTTGTACCTTTTATTTTTTGCAAAGAAAGTTAAAAATTATAGAAGAATAACTGTTAAAATTGGTTGAATTGAGATACTTTTCTTTCAGAATTGGCCAGTGCATATGACAGTGCTTAGATTTTTTTTTCTTTTGGCATTCCTCTTATTAACTCATTTCTAAATTACAAGAAACTAAGGTAAATGCTAAGGAGCATCCATATTCTTATTTTTTTTCCTCTAAACCACTCTTTTTAATGCTTTTAATCTCTTAAGCTACTGAATAGACTTAGTTAAAACCTGTCCTCATTTTATGATGCAGAGGCTGCATATTCTATGACCAGCATTTCATATTATGCATTCCATCTATCTGGAAATAATGTGATAAAGGAAGTGAGGAATAATGTCTGGTTTTGATAGCTATAAGTTTACTAATAGAAAACACAACTCAGTGTTTATGTCTCCATCTGAATGTATTTTAATAAGGGAGTTGGAGCAGCACTAGCATCAATACCATTGTCTGTGTGCAGACTGAGCACAGTGCCAGTGCCTTCAGGATAAGACCTGTAAATAGATATGTTTGGTTATGTCCTTAAATCTGTCTGGTTTTCTATTTCTTTTGATCTAATGAATCTTAAGGCTTGTGAGCTTGGCTTCAGGCTCTAAAATACAAAGACTTTTAGCACAGCAATTCATAGTAGAAGGACAATAACCGTTTTGGATTCACTTGGAGCCCTCTCCATCTTAGCATTAATACTATTAATTTTATTCTTATTTTGTGATGTACTGCCTTTTTTTTTTTTTTTTTTTTTGTCTCCTGCAGAACTGCAGTTATTGGAACAAAGTCAGTTTGTTCTCCCATCTCAAGGCTAGGCTATGTCTTCCCTCGCTAAACTGGGATTCCTGTGATTTTAGTCATTCTGTTCAACCTCCCAGTTCAACTCCACTATGGCAGGCCCTTTCTCCAAGCATTTCTGGCCATGCCTTCCCACACATCACATCTCATGATGGAAATTCCTCACGTGGTGGGGTTTGCTCGTAACGGGAGAGCCTTTAGTGTTGTTGAGCCTGACGGAAAGCCTTTAAAAGCAGTGTCAGGAAGCCTGCTGATTTCAAGAGGCACTGGATCAGGATGGCAGTGGAAAGGGAAAAGGTGAGAAGATGGGAGGAGAGAAAAGAGAGCTGGTTCAGAATCAGGAAAATAGTGTTACTCCTAAGAGGTCAGCATGTCTGTTCTGTTTTCCACCCCTTTGAGAGGATGGATTCCTGGCTGGTCACGTGGCATGGGATCTGGGGGTTTATCTGCCATTAGATGTGCTCCATGGCTCTTTCCAGTGCCCACTTTTTTCACTTGCATTGCAGTGTGCATTTGAAAAGCAGGTAATGGCTTTAAAAATTATCTACTCCTCTGTGTCAGGGGTGCATTGGAAGTTGAGCAATATTTTCTCAGCACTTAAATTTATTTTTAGACTATCACTTTCACTGGCAATTCAAAGTTTATGTAGCCCCCATGACATTGGGAGGGCCTTTCACTGGCAATCAAGGGTACACTTGGGGTAACTCTGGGATATGACTGCATTGTTCATCTTGGCTCAGGGGAGTCTCTGTGCTGGCACCCATCTCCCCTTTCATCATGTTCAGGAGTATGGTCTTAGCACTGTTAAAATTTGGAGTTAGTTTTTGCAGGACCTGGAGACAGGAAAGGCAGTGTGTTTGCTCCAAAAGCAGGGGCTCTGGATTGGGGATTTTTGTGTTTTTTTATCCTCTCCCAAACTTCTAACTAGGATTGTTTATATTTTACAATATTATTACTCCTGTTATGAGCTGCCTAAGGCAGCCACATCAAAGTACTGCAGAGCGTGCATGGTGCCAGCTTGAATAATAGCAACAAATGCCAGTCTCCCCAACCTTGGTTTGATTTTATTGTTCGAGTAGGAAATGAGTTGGTGTGATCCCTCAGTCTGTGAGAGTCTTTGACTAGAGATCATTGTTCTGGCTCTCAAATCCCTATTTTAATTAGAAAAGAAGGAAATACTTTGAGCTGATGCTTAGATAAAAGCTGCGAATGATGTTTATCACTCTCTGAAGGAGTTTTATTTTCTTTCAATTTAAGACTTCACAGCAAAATCCTCTGTTTGGTTTATTTTTTAATTTTTTTTTTTTTTTTTTTGTGTCTCCCATTTTCTCTGACGTGGCTGAAGCAATGGCACTGTTGTCTCTGCTCCCACCAGGCACCCCGTATGATGTCCAAAATCAGAGGGTTTTGCCTCTGATTTCAGTGGGGATACCCTCTTGGCTGTTGTCTACACGGGAAGAACTAACATGTGGGCACACAAGGGCTGCTGTTACTTTTGGGTGACATGAGCCTCTGCTACCTGGCTTTGGGTGTGGTGGGGGTAGGGCTGCCCATGGAAGTCATTTTCTCTGTCCTGGGGCTCCAGCAGCCACTGCAAGCCACAGGGCTGGGAGGAAAGGCTTCAGTGCACACTGTCTCAGCCTATGTATCTGAACTGAAGCCATTTGTTCTGTGCTTACAATGGCAGGAAGGATCATATTGAGGTCCTGACCGTATGTACACACACTGATTTTTACAGTGTGGATTGTGAAGTGAAAAAGGAAGGGTCTTAATTCTGAGTGGAGACTGTTCGTGTTTCAGCCTTTTGCCATCATTGTCTGAAGAATAATTTAAAATGGGGCTGTAATTTGTGGCTTCCACTTCCCCTTCCCTTCCCCTTTTCCCCTTCCTCTTTTTCCCTTCCCCTTACCCTTTTCCCCTTCCTCTTTTCCCCTTCCCCTTCCCCTTTTCCCCTTCCTCCTTTCCCCTTCCCCTTCCCCTTTTCCCCTTCCTCTTTTCCCCTTCCCTTCCCCTTCCCCTTCCCCTTCCCCTTCCCCTTCCCCTTCCCCTTCCCCTTCCCCTTCCCTTCCCTTTTTTTTTCTAGTTTTCCCTTTTGGAAACATGGTTTGGGTTGTCCTATATCCTAGTGTCAGTCAGCAGCCTTAAAAATGTGCTTAAATGGAAAGGATTAATTTGCACCAGAGTCTTTAATGCCTTCCTTCCAGAAATCCAGCCAGTTCCTAGCAGGAATCTGACTCAGGATTAGTGGTTCCAAGAGAGGACAAGCTGAAAGCATGTTAAAGTTGTTCGTTTGGTTGCTGGTTTTTAGAAACCTGCGTTTCCATGGGGCAAAATGGACAATATTTCATGAACATGCCATTTTTGTAACAGTGCTAAGATGCAAGTCCATCACAACTTACTTGTGAGCTCCTTATATTACAGTTTCAAGTGTCTGACTTTCCAAGCATGGCCCATCTGCAGTCGCTGTTAGTGGTAAACTGTTGGTGATAAACTCTGCTCACACAGACCTTCTTGACTGGCTCCTTTGTGCTCTGCCAATTGTGCCATCCTGCTTTGAAACTTGGGAAGTGTGGATGTTCAGCAAGAGTAAGCTTGAAAAAATACCATTCTCACATAGATAAGAAAGCTCTCAAGCCTCAACTTCTGTGGACTTTCAGAGCAAGCTTTCTGGTCATACCATTAGAAATAATCAAGAAGATAAATGCTTTAAGAAAAAAACAATTAAAGACAATCTAGCTACTTGGTTGGAGTTTTAGCTATGTTGGTAAGAAGGTATGCTCGCCACTTTGTCACATGCTATCCTTTAAAAGAGAATGCTTAGCAAACTTCTTTGTATTGTAAAATTTTGCATATTTTTATCCTTTTTTGTAACTTGCGTATAATTAAGGAAGGGAGAGGAGTTTGTTCCAGGGCAGAGGAGAAAATGCAAGACACTAGGTAAGGTTTTCCTCATTTATATCAGCACAGTGATTTCACAAAGAACATAGAGAGATGTAGTCATGGGGAAAAAAGAATTGGACAATTAGAATGGAAATTTTGTTGCTAAAAACTCCATTTTTTTTTCTTATAAAAACCTGAGACATGAAAACCAGAAAACAGTAAGATTTTGAAGATGTTTGCATTGTTATGTAAACATTTTTATAATATAAAAAGTCACAAGTCTGTGAAAAAAATTATTCTGGAAAATCAACTCTTCATTTTTTATGCCATTTTCTTGTAAAATAATACTTAAAAAAAAAGGTGGAAATGTTGACATTAAAGCCACATAAAGTTTACTCTGTTAGGCTGTTGACCGGAAGCCTGGATTACGTAGCTTGTCACTGAGGAAACAAGAGTTGTAAGGAAGGTTGCTGTAGAGGGTTGTTGGAAACATAAAAACAAATTAGCAAGTGACAAGTTCAAAGCTATGTGAGGTGAATCCTTGGCCACCTGGGGATCTCCTCACTTAAACATTTGGGCCACTAATGGAAGGGAGATCTGCTGAGCGCTGATAAATACAGGGGCATCTGCTCTGTTCCAGGAAATTCCAGAGGGAGAAAAGTCATGGCATGTTCTTTTGGCTTGGGTTGCTTTTGGTGGTGTTATTTGTTTTTTGGGAGGTGCTGCCCCATCACATTTGTCTCAAGTGGATGGAGCCAGCTCCTGCCCTGTCTCACCCATGTTGTACAGTGTCCTGTAACCTAAAAGCCCATCAAAGGACAGAAGGAAGGCTGCTGAGCTGCACAGAACGTTGGTCTGACCTAGTAAGGGTCTGGTATTCTTTGGTTCACACAAGCAGTTAGTAGGCCAGAAGATTGTGTGGCTTGTGCAATAAATCACACATGATCACTTTGACCTTCAGTGTAACAGTTCCTTTTCCCATTTCTTTTGGATGTAAGAAGCTCTTGTAGAATATAATTTATGCAAGTATAGTTTATATCAGTTTTACAAGCCTTGCTTCTGAATTTGGCCCAGAATCTATAAACCTTTGGCTTCTAGAAGGTAATGAAACCACAAAAAATGAACAAGTGGTGTTAATAATGAGTCAATCAGAGCTCTGGCTTAGCTATTACAGCTACTAAAATTGCTCAAATAAGGTAAATGCAGGGCTCAGAAAGCTCAACACTGTGCCACTGAAGTCAGTTTCACAGCTTTCACTGACTTGTCCCTTGATTTTCAGTAAAGCGTATGACACTATTCCTCAAAACTTTCATGGAACTAATTTTAATTTATCTGGGTTTATGCACTGCCTAGCTGATTGAAAAAGCTGGCAGCGTTTCCAGACATTGAAGTCTCATTAGAATAAAGAACAGGCAGTTCTCATGCTGGAGCCTGCAGCTCTGTGTGTGCCTGTGTGTGTGGAGTGGGGACCCCCAGCCAAGGTCCAGGCCAGGCTTGCAGCTGAAGCGTGCCCATGATGAGCGAGGAAGGTGACATGGTGTTCTTTCAGTGCTGTTCTCATCTCTCATTTCTGAGATGTCTTCACATTTGTTTCACTCCAAAGCTGAATAACAAATGACTCTGTCCTTCCTGGTAAAATGTCTTTTCCATTCTTCTGTTTATCCTTTCTTTATGTCTTATTGAGCATTTCCAGAGTTCACTTGCAGTGATGGCCTGGGAGCGTGATTAAATCATGATTTACTAAACCCTGCCAAACCTAAAGTAAAATATGTTTAACATTCTCCAGCTGTTCATCATACATAATCCTTGACTTATTTTTTTTTTTTTTAAATATTGAGCTGGTATCCTGTAAAAACACCCCTGGGAAAGCTGCTCATTTGCTTCTATGCCAGCAAGAGGCTCTTTTCTTGCTGGAAAAGCAGCATCATATGCTTGACACCTTGGTTCTGATGGGTAACAAATACCAGCCGGTAGCTTCCCAAAACACAGAGCACTTCCAGGATGGAAGAATAAACTCAGTCTTACATAACAATTCTCACAACACACACTAAATGAGACCTGTAAAGCTGTGATGGTGTGCAGGTGCTCTGGCTCCAGGAGCAGAGGAAAGGAAAGGTGGTCAGTAATTGCAATGCACGTAGGTAATTTTGCAATGCACATAGGTCATTCCTTAAAAGTTAGGAAATGCTTTCATTGAGGCAAAGCTTTGGATTTCTCTCCTGTTATTTTCCATGATATTTTTTCTTTTTTTTTGGGCCTGTGCTATTAGAATTTGAATTGTGGAAGCTCCAGGTACCTGCTTAAACCCAGGCTTCTGGTTTTTGTATTGAATTATTGGTTGCATTCCTTAGCTCTGTTTGTCTGGCCGGATATTTCCCCACATGCTGAGTGCCAAGTGACTGCTTCCTTGCTTTCTTCTTAAAAGTAGCTGTGCCCATCATAAAGACTCTGGGACACGCAGGCAAATATCAAATACAGGCACTTGTAGCATCCTCCTGTCCTATGGCTTTGCAGGAGACACAACTTGTGACTCTGTGGACGAGGTGGTCTTGCAGGTCTTGGCAGAGTTTGGAGCCAGACCCTTCAGGTACTCAGTGGGAGCAAGTCTTCACCATGTGGTGGAGGGTTTTATGGATTTTCCTCAAGCAATCTCTTCATGAAGTTTTCTCTTGATTCTCCTGAGACAGATGCTGTCAATAATACTTAAAGTCAAACTTGCTTTGGGCCCCTTGACTATGGTAGCACCAAGTGATGAGGCAGACAGACATTAGAGAGGACAAAGCAGGAGGGAGTATTCAAACTAATTTCAAGGATCTTTCTTTGCTGAAAGATTTTTGATAGCCTCTGTCCTGTCTTACTCATGGTGATAGGAAATACAGAGATATAAACCTTTAGGCCAGCCACACCTAAGAACAACCTCTGAAGAAGCTGTGTTTGAAGTAGAGGGTCTTTTTTTAAAGTTGTACATTTTAAATTTGGGAAAGGGTCCTATGTCATCCACATAAGATTTCCGGCTGATCATAAGGTAATTAAAATCTCCTTCAAACAAGCTGGAGCTTGTTTACATATACTCAAGTGCTGTATCTATCCAAGTGCTATGTGTAGGTTTCATTTTCTTTAATTGCTCATAGTGTGAATGATTAATTTGAGGGGAAAACTCTGCTGGAGTAAAATAAGGATCTGTTTCTTGTCATGGTGTACTGTTTTAATGGGGAATGAAATCTGGGATTTGAATGACTTGACAGTCAGCAAGATTGTCTTGCTTTTAACAGCTCAATTTAAAACAGAGCCACAAGAAAAGAATACAAACCTATGAGCAAGGGATTTGAATCTCTTGACATCTGATTTTAACAACACCAAGCACCTCATAAAGTGCAACAGTTTTTCTTAGTGTGTGAGTCAGGGGGCTGGGGACGCATTTGTTCAATACTGTCATCAGTGCCCTTTTGCATTCACTGATGTGCTTTTGGTGGGGAGGGACATTGTCATTAGATGTGTCTCTGCTGAAGCTGTCTCCTAGCCAGGTGGTGCCAAACCAGAGTGTGCCTATGCAGCTTAGGAGCACAGTGGTGTCTGGGGGCTCTGACAAGCTGACTTCACCCCTGGTCTGGCTGTTGTAGCACCACTGGCTTCAGTAGGACTCGGCTGGAGAGTAAGTGGCCCCTCACTTGGCTGCTCACCACAACCATTGTGACTGCTTCTGCTATTAGAGAATAAATAGATTTTTTTCCATGGTTACAGTACATCTAGTCTTTAATGTTCTTGCTGATTACCACTGACCCAAAAAGTCTGCCTAGCATGCCTTTTATATGGAGTATATGTCAGTGAAGCTTAAAGTCTCTTCTCCTCCCCTAGGCTTCACTCTGCAGTCATGTCTTTCAGACAGCTGAAATGCCATACCTCATTCGTTGGGCTTTGTAGGGAAATGTTTGATCTAATCATGTCTGAATATTTTAAAAGGTTTTCGATAATGGAATGCTAGAAATGTGCTTTAAAAAGGTCTGTATCCCTGAAAAGTATGTGCATATATTTTAAAGTTCTCCCTTCAGTGTCTCCCAGATTTGTGCCTATGAAAGTATTTCCTGTTTCCCATTAAAATCATAAAACCATGTCATAGTGGTCCCTGTGTTTCAAGTGTCTTTTATGGTTCTGTTTGTATTTTTGAATGCGAGTTGCGGCATTTGAAACTCGTGCTGAAAAAGACTCTGTCAATGGAACAAACAGTTCCATCATCACTCCTGCAAAGCGTCTCAACCTGTTGAAAGGAGTCCAGAGGAGGACCACAAAAATGATCAGAGTGCTGGAGCACCTGTCCTGTGAAGATGAACTGAGAGATCGAGGAGAGGAGAGGAGAGGAGAGGAGAGGAGAGGAGAGGAGAGGAGAGAAGACCTTATAGCACTTTCTAGTACCTAGGAGAGGTCTACAAGAGAGCTGGAGAAGGACTTTTTACAAGGGTGTGTAGTGATAGGACAAGGGGTATATTTATATTAGCTATTAGGAAAAAATTATTTACTGTGTGGGTGGTGATTTACTGGAACAGGTTTTCCAGAGAAGTTGTGGATGCCCCATCCCCAGAAGTGTTGAAGGCCAGAATGGATGGGGCTTTGAGCAATCTGGTCAATTAGGTGTCTCTGCTCATGGCAGGGTGGGGTTAAAACTAGATGTTCTTTAAGGGTCCCATCCAGTCCTAACCATTCTACAAAGCTGTTATTCTAAAGTAACTTTCATTAGTTCATGTAATACTGTAATTTGGAGCATACTTTGCCATTCTGTTGCAGTTATGCTTGTGCTAGATAAGTCTGGGGAGTTCTATCTAGAGGGCAGTTTAAATAAAACTTCTGGCGCTTCTGTACCTCTGCACTGAGTTCTGAACTACTGACAAAAAATATGGCCTTTGCTGTATTCACCAGATGCTTTCATGTGATCTGTTGTTAAGCTAGTTTTTCCCAGTATAAAATTTCTTATAGCTGGGTGATTCCTGAAAATAAACAGGGTAAGAAATCCTAAACTCATGCTACAACTACACTGCAAAACGGATCTTGTTTGAGATAAAGGTGGGCCTAAGTTATTCTTGCTGCTTTTCCACAAGTTAGAAGGAGTGCTTTGGTCTGTGGAAGTCACCTACATGATGTTATAGCAGAAGTATAGTCCCAGCTAGTTCTGTTCAACTGCATGTGCTCTAGCATGTCATGAAGCATCACTGCTGCAAATGAACACAGGTGGGTGTTATTTGGGCCGAGTGTGACCGGTTAGGATGCTGACAATGGAAGGGAAGAAGAATACAGTAAGGAAAGGATGAAACCTGGGGGGCTGCTTGAGGGGAAAAAAAGAGGTAGGTTCAGTGCAGGGATACAAATGGCATGTAACCTTGAGCTGGAATTGAGCTTCAGCAGAAGTTTCATGTGTGCAGGGATCTGCTGCCCTTCAGGAGGGTAGGACATTGGGAGGCCTTTTGAAGTGTTCTTAATAAAAATTCATGTCCTTGACTCTGTTTAGAAGTGCAGTGATTACAGGGGTGAAAAAAGGGGACTAGCCACACTACATGCATCAGTGTCTTGAGAAATCAAGTTACTTACTTTTTTATTGTTTTTTCTTGAGAGAGGGTGGTGTCAGATCATCATTATCCCCTTGTTGCTCTCTAAATCAGCAGTTTGCCAGAGGAGTATACAGACTTTTCTCAGAATTGATTTTCAGGGGAAAAAACCCAAACATTTCCTGTCAATAAAAACCTTTATTCAGAGAGAACACCTCAAAACTGAAGTTAAATAGTTAGATTGGTAAACCTAAACAACATCTCCTCAAATCTCTACGCATACATGCTTCCATGTTTTTGTATCCTCTGTTTAAGCAAGTAATATTTTTTTTTGGTTACTTGCAGGACCTTTCTTGAAGAATAATGACAGTGAAAGGGAGAAAGAACCAGTAAGTTTTTAATAGACCTCCAGCTTCTCATAATATAGTGGAGAAGAGCCAGCTTCACTGGGTCAACCTGAATCTCAAGCAGTATTGGTGCAAAGCTTGCAGTAATGTGGCAAGAGACCACCATCCCTGCTGAGAGACAGGAGATATGGAATATATTCTGTGCCTGGCTAGTAGCCTGCTCTGGCAGGCAGGCTAGTTCAGTCCTTTGTGTCTCAACTTTCCATGAGTGTTTTAAAACTCTTAGGGGAGAGATAGTCATTTCATAGGGATTGGCTAATACCTGGGTCAAAGAGGTTCTGATGTTAGTGAGGAGGATATTAGTGAGACCAGAAGAAACTAAGGATTTCAATAAATCATTGACAGCATGTACTTGCTGTGACCATGCTCTCAAAGAAAGTGAAGATGGAAGGACAATACATACAGAATGTTTGAAAGAGAATAGATGAACTTAAAATAGAAAATTTCATCCTGTCTTCACATCACTATCACTACAACACATTTGATGCTTGTTTTCCTCAATGTTCCACAAGAGTTTGTCCTCAAAATAATAATAACAGGGGAAAAAAGGAACCTGATCTGCCAGTTTCTGATCAAGGTTACTTATGAGCTTTTTGGCTTGCTTCCAATGGAGTTCTGTACGTTTATCTCTTGAAATAAAAAAAAAAACAACCAACCAAAACAAACACTCACCTGGGATGTTCCTATGTCCTTCCTGCCTCTCCTTTTCAAGGTGGAAATATTATTTCCAAAAATAGTATGTGTTAGGTCTGTTCCTAGTGACAGTGGGAACCTATGGATGAGTGCTCTGCCCTCTCTTCAGGAACGTGGCTGAATGTTATTTGGCCGAGGTGTTCAACAAGTGATGACCCAGATATAGATATACACATGTACAGATACATACCTATACGTGTTGCAGCTCCTCTTTGCATTGCAAGGAAGACCATAACAGAGGTGTAGAGCAATCTCTCTGATGGTGCAAAATCATCCTTGTGAAGTAAAGGTAGCTGTGAAATTAAGATCTGCAGTTTGAAAACAGGGTGAGGAATGGGATCACCAGTACTGAAGGAGACTCTGAACTTTTTGTCCAACATAACAGTTAGTCAAAGGCATCTTGAGGTAACCTGGTTACCTGCTAAATATTTCTAAATAGAATAAGGATGGAATGTGAATGATGTTCACCTGCCCAGCCTTTGCTGCTCAGGGCTTGATAGCCATGGATGTGACATGCTGAGAGAGACAGAGAAATGTGTGGGAGGGGAGTCAGAATCATCAATATGCCCAGAGGGAATCAGAGCTTCTCCAGATGACCTAGCCCCCATGAACCTTAATGCTGTTAAGCTTTAAACTGCCTTGCAGCTTCTCTCTTGAAAAGAAAAAGCCACAACCAACCACAAAAGTTACATGAAATCATTTTGAATGATGGTTTCATTATTCAGCTCCAGTGGATAAACTTCCTGTGGGCTTAAGTGAAGTGCAGATTTCCCCTATATAGAAGTCAAGGCCCTGGCTAGAGTCTCTCCCTTTAGTGGGCCTTAAGAATTATTTCTCTCTGCCAGCTCTCCAATGTGCTCCTCTGAATTACTTCTTTAATTTCTTTCTGGAAGTTCCAGCTCTTGCTGTGGTTGTGTGCAGATTGTGGTTATGTGTGTGCAGATGCCAAACACTTCTTCACCACACCTGAGTGTGGGGCCACTGTAGACCCTTTGGTACCTGGGTGAGTGCTGGCTCCCCTTGATGTTTACAAGTCCTTGCTTCCCTCTCATTTTAGAATCGTGCAGGGTTGGCCAAGGGGCCAAGGGAAGGCAATCAGGGAGTGTCTGTTGTCAAGGAAAGGGGGAGAAGGAGCCAGACAGAAAACTGACTGCAGAAAACTTGTCATCTCTGGTCATCTTGCCAGCTCCATTGTGAGTCAGATGAGAGAATGGGAGTCCGTACGAGGTGCTCCAGGGTTTCACCTGAGAATAAGACATCACTTTGATGCTTTTTATACCCTGGAGTGGAAGAAGATTGGTAGTAATGATGTTCAGGTATTTATGGGTGTTAGCATTCCTTAGCCTTCCGTTAAAGGAAGAGGGATTCCTCTTCTGAGCAGTATTCGGGATCCCTCAGTTAATGTGGTGCCTTTTAATGAGGTAGTGTTGGAAAGCAGCATTTGTGAGGACACATCAGAATGCAGTGTGTCCCACAGCTTGTCTGTATGTAACTGTGCCATGCAATGTGCAGAAAATTCAGAGTGCCAGACCAATATAACTAGAGAGTTACACTGGAAAAGATTTTGTTGCTTTGCACTGAAGGATGTTTGAATGAACTAATAAATAAGTAAATACATCTGAAGAAGGAGGAGGGGAGGGAAAGTCCAGTCCACTGCTTCATAAACTTCAGTGCCACATTAACCAGTTTCTCTCCTGTAGCAGACCTGCTATGCTATCACAGTGCTTTAATGTTTAATTCACTTTGATTTGCACTCCAGAAATATCAAGTGTTTCTGCAGGCAAACTGAGGCATCTAAGGAGCACTGTTGGGAATAAAACTCTAGGAAGACCTTCCGAGAAATTAGAGAGGGGGTATTTTATTGGTTTTTATTCCAGTCCTGCAGTTCTGCTCTGTGGCTTTGTTTTTCCCCCTCCATTTAAATGAGTATGCGGGACAGATTGATTTTAATATCATGTCCTCAATTCTGTGCGTGACCCGTGGAGGCTGTCTATAGCAAGATTAGAAAAACAAGCAAATGTTTAATTTTGTAAGGGGGAGGGGAAAGGATTCAAAGGCCCTGCTGCTGTTAAAGAACACGACTGCTGCAAAACAGACATATTGAAATCCTCTCCTCAGAAAAAGGGTTTTGATCAACCTTTGTTCCTGCTAGTTTCAGATATGCAGATAATGTGCATTTCATAAGGAGTCATCAGCAAAAATTAACAACCATTGACACTTTTGTTAATGTCAAATAGGTGGTCAAATATGAATGAATTGTGCCACAGAGACACTGCAGACTCTCTCCACTGCTGCCTCAGGTGACTGATGAGTCCAGTCCTTTCCGCATTGCTGTGAAGGGTTTAAGTGTTGCCAGACAGAGACACCAGGGAGCTCTAAGCAATTAGGTGTGCTACCTGTGCACTGTACAAATGCTCAGTTCCTCCTGAGGGCATGGTGAGATGAAAGAGGTAAAAGGCCAAAGCTACCTTGGTGTCACCACCTTCCTAAAGGACGTGGTGGAGCTTCTGAACACGCTGTGTTGGACTGAAAAGTGTGTACAAGTATCCCGAAAAGACCATTTTACAACAACCGTTTAACCTAAGATATGAGTTCTGCAGAAGTCATGCCTGGGAGCTTTATTTTGTGCTTCAACAAGCTCATTCAACCCACACCCAGATTTGAGCAACCATAGTGCTAGGAAGCAGCTGAACACTGAAAGCAGAGGTGGAGGGCCAGCAGCTTTTCATGAGTGTGGATGCACCACGGAGGAGATGAGCCTGCTGGGCTTCACATCTGGAGGGGGAGAAGCAATTCCCCTTAGGGTTGACACAGTGGAGAGAGAAGGCCCATGCCCACAACCTCACCTGCAGACCTCTCTTTGCTTATTTTGGCTGAGGGACACCACAACAGCACTCTTGGGGCCCACAGCCCCTGGAACAGCTCCAGGTCTTGCATGCATCATGGGATGTGATCATCTAAAACCCCCTTGTGTCATGCCAACAGTATCAGAAAATCCTAGCGTGTGTGAAGGGAAACAAAGCCCCAATAACCGTCCACAGAATTACTGTAATTCATCCTATTTTTTTCCAGGCTCTCTGCACAGTTATCATGGTGGTGCCGGCAGACTGCAGAAGTACATGTGCAAATAGCTAAGTTGTAATTTGCAAGTGCAATTAGCTGGTTTTGTGAGTGCAATCACAGTAATTGCAGGAGCCTAACTTATGTGCTTCACTGTTTTTCATCTTCAGAGCAAAGACTAATTAAACATTAATAATAACATTAACAGCAAAATTAACATATATATATTTGAGACCATGAATTATTTGCTTTTCTGCAAGTAATGTAAGTGTGAGGGAGACAAAATGCATGTTGAGCAGAAAAGAAGCTTGCTGCACTTTTTTGGACTCCCCCCATACAGCTGCTTCATCACCGTGCTGGTGTCGTAGCTGTAGCAGCAGACAGATTCAGGATTAGGGCTCTTTGTAATGAAATCTAGAGAGTGCATGCTACAGGAATGCAGGGAGTAATGTGGGAAGTCATCCTCAAGATTCCCACTGCATACAACTCTGCAAAAATCCACATAGCACTTTATGTGAGGAAATACTACTCCTTAAGGTAGTTTACCACTGCCAGGATGATGTTTTTGGCCGTGAAATAGTGCAAATTCACTAGGCCAAATCTGGCAGATGTAGGAAGGATTCCAGGGGAAAATAGGTTCTGTGGAGATTTAGGTCATTAGGTAAAAAGGAAATTGGAAGCTGTTCTGAGTGTTGTGGGTGGTATGGAAAAAAAAGGCACAGAGCTGAGAGTGGGAGAACACTATAGCTGTAACACCCAAACTCAAATATCTATTTTTGTTCACAAGAACAGGAAGTTGATTTTTCATTTCTTATCTTGCCATATGATGGATGCATGCAATACAGTGTGAGGACATTGGCTGTTTCTGGATGGCTTTCTGCTCTTCATTTACCTTCACTGCAGCTCTGTCACTCTGTCACTGCTTTGAGTGGCACAAGGAGTGATATGTTGGCCAGAAAGGACATATTCTTTTCTTCTGGTGAGTTGGGATGAAATTTAAGTTTCAGTAATTAATAATAATTAATGAAGTAATTAATGTATATTTAATTCACTAATAGCACTGGTGGTCTGTTAACCTCTTACCTGAGTTGTGTATAAACCAGCTGTTTATGACAAGCTTCCATCCATGCTTTTTATCCTGGAGATTTATTTTTCATCTGATTAGTGGCCACTTTTGCAGCCCTCAAGCTCTCTGTCCTCTTCAATTACTCCTTTCTGTTCATAGTCTGTCATTTACTTAGTTTCTGCAAAACAACTTAAAATTGACATCAGTCAGGACAGACTGTACAGGTCATTGGGAATTTCAAGAGATACAAATGGTCCAAAGTTTTTAAACAACTGATGAATTAAAACCCAATAAAACTCTGAGCTTAAAATGTAAAAAGAATCTGCCGAGGAAGAATAGAGGGGCATAGAACTAGAATTCCTTAATACCATACTGTCATGGTTGAAGGAGCTGTCATGACTCAATCACAGGCTGAGATGGCTGCTTTATCAGGCGTGAACCTCCATTTATCCTCCTTTCTGTGAAAGTATATGAGAAATGATTCCTTGTTACTCATAGTCAGGCTGGCGTGCTACTGAGATCAAGCACTTCTGACATATCAAAGCGCAGGGGCTGTTGCCTGACTTTGGCTTTTTTGACTTGCTGGAAATACTAGTCCAGATCTCATAGCTGAGAAGTTTAGGTCACTGTTGGGTGCAAAAAAAGCAAAGTAGATCACGAAGTGCAATGAGGCGATATTGGGGGACAGGTAGCTTATGCCCACTTTTGTATTTGTGTATATTGGCAAAAGCCTTGCTTCCAATGAAAAGTTCCTTGTAAGCATGTGTATTTGGTAGACCTTAGATAAACCAAGCTAGAGAGCAAAGGGAGAAAGATGAAGTGCTTTGCACTATCTGCAGGAGTAGGTAAGAAGGCAAGTCTTGTACCAGAGGCATCACCTTTGAAAGCCTTTCAAAGTCTGGGATTTTGCACTTGTCTTTATGTAGTTAATTGGCAGGTGCTTGCTCTCTGACTTGGAGACACAGACTACCAGAGGAAATGGCCCCCACTAATTGAGCTAAAGGTGGATTTTTTTCTTTCCTTTGAACAAGTACAAGGGGGAGGTGAAAGCAAAAGCCCCAGGCTGCGGGCAAAACTCAGCTGAGACCTCCGCATTTTGGACAGCTGGTTTCTCCTGCAATTATAGACATTTTGATGATGGGTTTAGAGTTCCTATATAAGTAATCCTTATCTCTTGTTTATTGAATGCTCCAGCTGAGCCAGCAATCTGATATTTGTCAGTAGCTTATGGGAGGTTGAGGGCAAAACAAGAGCATGGAGGGGGAGCCGATAGAAAAGCTGCTGGAAAGGGTAGGGAAGAGAGGGAGCTTGTTTTAACTTTGCTGTATTGTGCAACATATAGCATTTTGTTATTGTGCGTGAGGATGATATGAAAAACTGCTCACAGTTTTTATAGAGAGAGAACTCAGACTGCTAATAAGCTAGATCTAGGGACGTGGGAGAACAGCAAAACAGACCCTGAATTTGCATTTCCCCTTCCTCTGTGTGTGCTCCAACTGTCTGTGAAGTTAGAGCTTCGCTTGGCAGCACCCATCTGCATTCTCTGTCTTTGTTCAGGAGGTAGAGCAGTGATCTTTGCCAGTATTCTACCTGGCCTCTTTCCTTTTCTTTGGAGGAAAGATGCTGAGGAAATGCTTAATGGAAAAACACTTGAAGCTAAAACCAAATTTTTGTTATCTCATTGGAATAACATTTTCACCCACAGATACCTCTATTCTCTAGGATTAATAAGGCCAACTCTGCATTTCTAAAATGCTGATTTTAAAGCTTGATAATCTGTAATGGCTGCTTCTCCACCAGGTGACATTAATTGGGAAAGTTTTTTTTCAGTCACTTCCTTAGGTTGACTGCCAGTGTTGGGGTTGAGTCACAGGGCTCAATGTTGGGGCCACTCTTGAATGTCTTTATCATAATGATCTGGATGAGGGCATAAAGGGCATCCTCAGTCAGTTTGCAGATGACACCAAGTTGGTTTTTTTTTTGTGTTGATCTGCTTGAGGGTAGAAAGGCTCTGCAGAAGGACCTGGACAGGCTGGATTGATGGGTTGAGGCAAATTGTATGAGGTTCAGTAAAGGCAACGTCCTGCACGTGGGTCTTAGCCCCATGCAGTGCTACAGTCTTGGGCAAGAATGGCTGCAAATATGCCTGGCAGAAAAGGGCCTGGGGATGTTGATCAACAGCAGCTGAACACGAGCTAGCTGTGCTCAGGTGGCCAAGAAGGCCAATGGCATCCTGGCCTGTGTCAGCAAAAGTGTGGCCAGCAGGACCAGGGCAGTGATTGTACCCCTGTAGTCAGCCCTGGTGAGGTCGTACATCAAGTGCTGTGTTCAGTTTTCAGCTCCTCATTACAAGAAGGAAATTGAGGTGCTGCAGTGAGTCTGGGGAGGCGCAATGGAGCTGGGGAAGGGTCTGGAGAACAAGATTGATAAGGACTACAGTCTCATGTGGAGCAGCTGAGGGAGTAGAGGTTGTTTATCCTGGAGAAAAATAGGCTCAGGGGAAACCTGATCACTCTCTACAACTGCCTGAAGGAGGTTCTAGCCAGGTGGGGGTTGGTGACAAGAGGCGGAACAAGAGGAAATGGCCTCCAGTTATGATAAGAGAGGATCAGACTGGACATTAAGAAAAATATCTTTATGGAAAGAGCTGTCAAGCATTGGAATAAGCTGTCCAGGGAAGTGGTTGAGTTACCATCCCTGGAGGTATTTAAAGGACCTAGTTGTGGCACTTAGAGACTTGGACTAGGGGTGCATTTGTGGATTTGGCAGTGCTGCGTTGTCCTGGTTCTGGTCAGGACAGGATTAATTTTTGCTGTAGCCAGGAGGGGGCATGGCCAGGACCTGGAGGTTATTCTATGCCACTCTTTTGTACATTTTGTTATTAATACTCTTGCTGTTACTGTTTGTTTTCTTATCTCTTTGCCATTTCCAGTAAATTGTCATTATCTCAACTGGTGATATTTACCTTCTGTGCCTCCAGTTCTCCTCTCCAGCTGCCCATGAGGGGCACATGTCTTGGAGAGTCTCAGGGGGAACACAGAATTGGGGAGTATCATTCCCGGACCACAACATGGAGTAATACTGGGACTCAGTGTTTTTAAAGGTATTTTCTAAACTAACCAGTTCTATGATTATAGGTATTTCAGTCAGAAAGCTACAACAATGTAAATGACAGGCATGAGACCTTCCTCTGGGCTCTCTAAAGCTATTAGAACCAAAAAAAGGGCATGTCCCATTCACAAAACTGTAAGTGTATGCTTCAGGAACCTAAGAACACAGTGATTTCTTTGAAAACATTAAGGTTTATCTGGTCAGTGAGATGCCTTTGACACAATAGAGCTGTTTCAGGACTAGTTGTTTCAATGTTCCCTCAAGAAGGCGACTGTCCAAAATGTGCTGTCTTCCAAAGAGCAGCAGCTACCATATCTGAGTGTCAGATATGGTCATTACAGTAGATGCAGAAGTCTTTAAGAACAATTAGAAACCACTATATTATGGTTTCTGCTCACTTAATTCATTTAAATCTCTTCACTCTTTCCCTTGCAAACCTAGCTATACAGGAGCCCTATAATAAAGATAATGTATTTGAAACTTTTTTTTTGGTAAGTGCAACACATTACTAATGAATGGTGTGAAATAAGCGTGACTGGTTGGGAGGTAGTGTGGATGCCTGGGACGTCTCCTGCTTTTATAATCCCTTGTGCATCACACCATATTTTAATGACCTCTAAGTACTCTCTTTCAAACTTTGCTCCCAGACTAAGATTTGTTATGAACTTGCAAAGGTGCTGGCATTTACCATTTCACATCTCTGGTGGTGAACACAGCAGCTTCACCGCTTTGCTCCTCATCTTCTCATCTTACTTATCTTAGACTATTTTTCTCCAAATGTCCATTCTTTTTTATCCCTTGGCTCTTTGTGCCACCCATAGTTGGATGGCAGTCTTGTTGACTGCCATCTCCCCTGAGAACTTCTCCTGGGAGGGTAGAGCTGGGTCTGACACATTGTTATGTAGCATCCTCTTCGTTACTGCTCATCACAAGTGTGTTTAAAAGAAGGTTGGCACTTTTGGAGAGAAAACTTGCCTCTGCCAGTGTGTTGTTATGGAGGGAATTCAGTAAGCCCTCCATTTCTTTCTCAGTGGAAGAAAGATTTTGGTACAGTCCCTGTGATATTTCAAAGATGGGCTGAATTTGTGACTGAGAGAAGTTTTCAGATTCATTTGTCAGGTTTGGGGGATGACAGGCATAATCCTGTAAAGGGAGACTTGTCCACCTTTGATGGGTTTTGCTACAACATGCTATCAGTTCACATTACTGTTGACAAATGCTTCCATGTACTTGACCGAGTCACAGCTGCAGATCACTGTCTGGGCTTGAGTATTCCAGCATTTCCTGACTGTCTTCTTGGAACTAGAATGAGTTTCTGGCATATTCCCATTCTGAAATCTCATTTACCACTGCCTGGATGATCTGTCTCTATTTTATTTTTCTACAACCATGCACACAAAATCAAGAGAGAGTGTTTTAGGGAGAGGCATCATCAATCCTCAGGTGGGGGAAAAGTCAGCTACAAATGCAATTGGGACATGTATTTTCTATCACAGTGCATCAGAGAGCTGAAAATGAAACTAAGGGGAAGAGTTATCTTGTAGTATAGCTGTTGTGAGGACAGAGATAATCTGAGGGGAGAGCAGGTGAGACACCCACAAGTGATCTGAAAACCAGCCAAAATATTAGGGAAGGACAGAGTAGTAATTTTAAGCTTTTGTTTTCATTAACAGGAATGCTCTCCTTTGCTACAGGAGTGAGACCAATGAGTAAATACTATTGCTACCATGAAGAAGAAAAGAATAAAATACCTCCCTTTTTTTTTAATGAAGAGAAATTATTTGCAAAGCATATTTCTCCCACAAACTAGCTTGTTTTCAGGGGTTATTTCAGATTATGTGGTAGAGCATTTTTAAAATGCATGTATTTTTAGTTTAATAAACAATTAATAAAACACAGAATCATTTATGTTGAAAAAGACATTCAAGATCATCAAGTCCAGCTGCTAAAATTCATGCAGTCATAGGCAGCTGAGGCTGGAGGGGACCTTGGAGGATCATGCAGTCCATCACCTTACCCTGAGGCAGATCAACTGTACCAATGTCATTCTCAAAAGGTGTTTGTTTAACCTGTTGAAAAGCCTCTGATATTGAAGTCTTCATGATCAGCATGTTCCAGGGCTTTGCTATTTTTTTCATTAGAAAAGTGTCCCCAGCTGGAGTTGTATTCTCTGTGATGTAAGCTGGTTGCTTCTCTGTTCATCATGAATATAGAAAATTGACTTTTCTCCATGACAGACTTCATGAATTTGAAGACTGTTGTCCTACATCCCCTCTTTTTCCTCAGACTAGACAATGCCAGTTCTCTTTGTACTCTCAGATAATTTTTTTAGTCATCCCATCTTTCTCATTTCTCTTCTTTGGACCACTTGCAGAAAATGGTTGTTTCAGAGTGGTGCCTTATCCAAGAGTCAGTAAGGCAAGGTGGTGGACAAAGTGTAAGTTCTTGCTGTTTCCTTTTAGTTCAGAGGCTCCAAATACTGAAACTGAAGATTGGTGTAGGTTGTTCTGAAATGTCAAGTAGTCAAAAATTGCAGAGAAAGAGTCATTGTGTTAGACCTTATTAGTCTATTTAAAGTGAGTTGCAACATATAGATAGTCAAAATCTAGTCTTAGAACAGTGATGTTTATTAAAACAAAAAACACCCATCAAATTTTGAACATCATAATGCTTTTGGTTTATTTTAAACTTTTCTCTATTTTGAAACTTTTGCTCATCTGTAGATGCTTCTTCACAATTATAAGGTTTAATTTTTTTTTTCATTTCCTCTCACTAAAATGGTAATCTTAACTTCCAGTCAGTCACCTGACATCAGGCATTTGGGTTATAAGAAAACCATTTAATGCCATTAATAAAGTTGCTGGATGTGATTACTGGGTTTTCTTGAGGGATGTCAGCTTGATAAAAAGGGAGATATCAGTATAAAATTTAATTTTTTTTTCTTTTTGGAATATTACAGATGTATTGAAAAAAAACCAGTTCTGGTAAAAATCCACAGTATTCTGCTGGATGTTCACTTCCTTGCAAATAGCTAAAGGCAGGGTGGAGTTATGACTCATTGCCAGTATTGGCCATGTCACTTCTGTCTCCCTTTCTGCCCTTTGTGGGAAAGCTCAGGGGGTGACTATAGCTGTAGCTTGGGTGAAGAGGTCATTCTCCACCCATGTTTGGAGGATTGAGTTACCCTCTGTATGGGGAGTATTTTATGACAATGCCCTGAGCTGATTTGTTGTTTTAAAGATTATCTTCTGTGGAAAACCCTTATATCCTACTGCTAGCTTTTTTGCCCTGCCAGTCCCTTCAGTCTTTACTTTTACTACTGACATTTTCTATTCTTCTTGTTGTTGCCTGCTTTGGCTGACCTGATCACTTTTGTAGTTTTGTTGTTCTTTTTCCCTTCCTGCCCTCCCCCTCAGCTGTGTTTTCTGCTCATGATATATTACAGTTTCCAGAACAATAGGAAAGAAAGATGCAAGGATTAATCAAGGGAATCTAAATTAAAAACTATAAAATCTGAAAGCCAAGCTGGATGGCTTAGGATGTATAACCTCACTTTCCAAATCACTAGTGATGACTGCAAAGCCTCGAATGAAATGGATGGGTGGTCTTGTCTGGATAATCAGCAGAAAAAATTCTACTCATTCCCCACAGCCCCATCTGGCAGATCCTTTCTGGCATCCAAGATGGGGATGCCAGTACTGAAATGGCGCATTAGTATCTTCCCACCCTATTAAAATATGTCCTTCTGAGCCACTCTTGTGCCTGCTGGTAGGGAAATGTATCTGGCACTGCTCTTGACAGAGGGGTTTGCTTCCATCTTATTGAACATGCACACATCCTGCTTACAGCAACCAGCTTCTCTTTGGTTCAAACAGCATGGGCTCACGTCTCCCCAAAAAAATCACCTATTAAAGTGATATGAGAAGCTAGGAGAAAAGTTTCCTTGCTCTCTGTCCCTTCAAATTTACACTGCCCACAGTTTGTGCTGAATGATGGAAAATGCACCTGCTCAGCACAGGGGAGAGGGAGAAAGGCAGGCTGAATTGAATAAAACCTACCAGGGATGTGGTCCCACTGCTCTGTGGGAGCCATCGAAGTGGGGGCTCCTGTCACCTGAGCACATCCCCAGCCTTGCCTTTCCAGCATTGTGATACCTGCAGATGCACAAGGGAGAGCATTTAAAAGCTGCTCAGTTAAACAAGGACTGGAGTCTGGAGGTGCAGCACCTGGCACTTGACCTTGTTGAACCTCATGAAGTTCACATGGGATGTTCATGGATGTTCTAGTGGCAGTGCAAAGGTGTTTCCTCTGCTGCAGGTATTCACAGCACAAAAGGGAAAGGAACTACTGTGTTGTGAAATATTTTTTATCAGTGTAAGTACATCTGTAGCTACCACTCTAATTTTATAGGTAAAACATCACAGCCCCAGCTGAATCAATCAAACTATTACGGAAACTTTGGATAGAACAGGTCTTAGAAGAATTAAAACCCAGAGGGACTGGCTTAGCTTGAACCACCACGTTATTTAAACTAACCTGGAAGCTTCAGGCTTCTTTGCCTAAAGCAATTGAGGGAGATCCTTGCCTTTCAGGATGCAGAAGGGATGACGAAGAGGAGTGTCTGGTACCTGCAGTAGAGTGACAGGTGCCTGAAGACAATGGCAGAGGGACTCTCCCACGAGCAGGTGTATCCACAGGAAGACTACTGTTCAAGAACTGAGTCATGTCAACAACCTTTTAAATGTTTACCAGGCGTGTATAGCTTGCCTTTTCTCGAGGAAACTATTGCAGGATTTTATGGCGATTTATTGCATTCTCTTGAGCAGAGGGGAAGACGTCTCCCTGTATTGTTTGTGGCCCACTGTACAAAAGAGAAAATCTCTTTTTCAGGCCTTAGTCTATGATTGAAATGTGTAAATTAAATAAAAACATGCCTGAGTTCTGCTAGCACTAGGGATCTTAATGCAGTGACCAGTGAATTGCAAATGCGAGTCCTAAGATCAGTGCACTATATTTGGATTTTTTAAATGAGTAAGGTTTAAAGTGATGAGATGGAGCTGAGGGACAGTGTTTGAAATTTACATTTGCTTTTAGCTCACTGCAAAATAAATATGTATAAATCCATCAGCTCTTCAGCCTTTTGTACTCCTTGGTGCATAGTGGTTCTCTATTGTATTGCTGTGGTGCTGTTACAGGGTTAACATCGGTGTTTTTTCAGCAGTGGGCCATTTCAGAAGCTTTAGTAACTCCATCCTTAGAAACAGAGGGATTGTCCTTGCAGTTCACCAGATTATCTGTCTGCTCCTAAAAAGAGCTAGTTGTGGAATAACCTTTTTTGGAACAGGTCCTTCTTCTTACAAGAGCTTTGGCAAACGTTTGACTGGTGTTTTTTTCTCTGTAACTATTAATATGTTGGCTTTGCTCTGTGAAGTTGACATGGTGCAGAGTGCTCAGTCTTGTGTGGCACCTCCAGCTGCAGACTCTTTCCTCTCCCCCCTTTGTGTAAGATTGTACCTGCAGTGGAGGGGGATGTGCCTCAGCCCCCTCCTTTCCTCCCATGTGAGCTGTGGGGATTTTTTGCTAGGCAGTTCATTAACATGGAGGAAACAACTGAGAGGGCAAAAATTGCTTCAAATATTTGGTTTACTACCTCTTTGGTGGTTTTTCTTCTTTTTTTTTTTCCTGAAGAGTAGGGACTTGATTTAGGCTGCTGATTTTTCCATCGTTCTTTCTCTGGTGAAAGTTTTGTTATCCTAACTGGCATGATGTCCTTCTTTTCAGGGTGACTTGTCATCTTGACATGGCCAGTGAGATCATGAATAAAGAATAATAAAACTAAAGAAAGAGATGAAAGTAACAAAGAAATTATTCTTTACTCCTAGATAGTACAAAGCTGGGTTACTTGAGTGTCTTTTGTACAAGGGGATGAAGCCCTCCCTGAAATACTGCTGGCATCAGCCTTTCGTGTCTTTCTCTAAATCTGCACATTCACCTTTCGTGTTGTTATGGGGTAAGGCATTACTGTTAATGTTTGACTCAGATATGTGAGAATGAATATTTGTTTCAGAAAGCAAAGAAACCTACTCATGTCTATCCATTCTCAGTCAGCTGTGAAACCAGATTTCCCAACCTGGAGAACAGTTCTTTGACTCTTAAAACCTACTCTGTGAGACCTTTGATAAGAAATGGTCAAGAAACTCAAAGCTTTTAAGAAGCAGCAACTTGTTATTTTTTTTAACAAGTTTAAATCTCTTTCAGATGCTGCCATGGTTTGGGAAAGTTAATGTTTGATAGGCTGAGTAACTTGAGTGCTGACTTCTTCATTTTGTAAGTTGAATGGAGGAGAACCCCTCACCGCCTTTGCTCTGTAGAGCCTGCTGGGATGCTGAAATGCAGCCAAGTCTTTAGCCATGCTGGTATTGATAGCTGTCTGCCTGTCATCAGTTTTGAGCCTGCAAAGGCCAGCCACATACTGCAGCAGGCAGCTTCACTGGAGCACCTTGATGCTACAGCCAGAGTCCTGTGAGGATGCAAGCTCAGTTAGCACAAATCTTGTGGAGGCATACATGTGACAAGGCAGGGAATGCATTGCAGCTGCACCCTGAGGAAAGCATAGGGCTGGCTTCCCTCAAAGGCTGCAGGTGTTGGGCTCAGCACCCATTGGGGCAGCTCCAGGGGGAACAGCAGCAAAGCCAGAAGCTGTAAAGCAAGCACTAACCTGTTTGAGGAAGAGTGGCAGCCTGTCTCTTGAAGTCCTTGTGATACATTCAGCCCTGTTTGCCATGGGCTGCCACCGCCCTTATGATTTTTAAGCTCTTCATATTCATGCAGAGCTCATGGCCATCTTTTTCTGTTGCCTGCCAGCTCAGTCAGAGGGTAGGCATACAGATTTGGGGAAGGACACACATGCACTCCCTACATACTGCTCAGGGTGTGTGCTCTTCCTGGCCCTTTCCCTCTGACTTCCTATGCACAGGAGATGTGTTGCTCCCAGGTGGTCTGTGAAGGCTCAATTAGCTTTGCCATTGATCCCTGCATGGGATCAAACATGTCTGGCTTCATTGGTGCTTGTGTGTACTTACAAATATGAGCTAGCTGGGGAGCTAATCTGCGCATTTTGCACTAAGATAATTCAGTTTAATGAAACACAATTTTAAAACTGCAGGTGGGACGTTGTTCAGGCGCTGTGTCTTGCTGGAGCCAAGACAATAACAGTGCTTGGTGTTTTGAGGGATTGGATTGAGACCATTGCCAAGAGGAAACTTCATTCAGCTCCTGTTTGGACATACAGAAAATTAGATCAGCTGTGATTAGTGGACTTTTTTCATAAAAATATTACACTGTAGCGGGCCCTAGTGTGGGGGATATTTTAGTCTGGGGGGGAGGTTTATTTTCTTGTTTCAATTTTAGTTGTTTTTTTTTTTTCCCTGTATATCAGTTGCTGTCATTTTGGTCTGTGTTTCTGAACATCCTTTTAGTGTTCCCAGTTCGCCAGTGTCACTGAACCACGACTGCAACAGTCTTGCTTCATTGGCTATTACTGTTTGCTGAGAAGTTAATGTAAATGAGGGCAGTGAGGAGGAGAAAAGCAAGAGGAATTTGACTGTTCCCCCTATTACAGCTCTGCCTGACACTACATATTTTATTGCACATCCGGCACAAAGGGAGATTGATAATATAAGATGAAAGGTCTGTGTGATCTCATGGCTGGTAATAATGACTGAGGGAGCACTTAGTTCTTCCCCCTGTGCTCCTAGTCTCGATCCCATTGTGAAGGTTCTTTACTTCAGTGCATTGTTTAAAGACCGCAGGTCTGGGCTTCTTTACAAGGCTTTTTTGTGGTGCAGTTTGGTCTGATTGAAACCACATTTTTATATGTGTCAAAACCAGTTCAGCACTTAAAAAGAAATCAGAGTATCGATTGGATCATATTTCCTAAGTGGATGTCACTGGCTAATTCTTTTGTTAAACCATTTAGCTACACAGTATTAAGCAAGTGGTTACTATTAGGCAGTTACATATGGATCCTATTAATTCACACTTTCTGGCTGCTTTTTGACTAATATCTTGTCAAATAGGTTAGGATTTCAAAATATCTAAGTCACCAAACTTCAGGGACCCTTCATTTCCCAAGCAAAAGCTAGTCGACCTAGGGGACCACAGGTTAATGTAGTATTGACATCTGAAGGACTTCTGTTTCTTTAAAAAATGGCTTCAGAACAAAGCCAGACAAAGAGGTTTGTTTGTTTTGTTTTTTTTTTTCCCTCATTAGGCTTTCTACAGTTCAAGAAAATTGATATATATATGGATTGGAAAAAGAGCTAAGGATGAAGAGGATGACTTCTGCATGTCCTGTCATCTTCCAGCGCACATATCCAGGAATGACATGCTTATCTTCTTGCCAAACTTTCTTTCACTCCTTTTACATCAGGCTCCTTGTCTTTTTGTCAGTCCAAATGAACATCGTTTCACCTTTGATGGGTATTGGATTGATGACTGCTGTCGTGGCCTGTGACGACCCTTTGTTTTCACTGTTCTTCCTCCCAAAAGGCTCTGTGCCCTATTTGAAAGTGCTCATGCCGTTTTTGGAGTCAGGTTTATAGGATGGGGAGTAAAAGAGGAGATGCTCTGAGGCTTCAGAACAGGGGGGTGCAGTGAAGTTTGAGGGGCCTGCACTGTTGTTTTGGCCCTTACTTTCTCATAGGCTGTTCTCACCTATTTCCTCCAGAGGCCTCTGTCCCTGCAGCTCTTTTTGCTGGAAGGACAGCACTTCTTTGGACAGTCAGTAGCTCAGCCAGGGTGAGGAGCAGCTGAAGTTGGGTTGTCTCACAGCCCTGGCACTTGGCCCCTCTGCAGGGGTAGAGAGGAGCATGAGCTCTTCCTCTGCTTATGCTGCTGCCAAAAGCCCAGTGGCAGCGAAAGGAGGATCTTGCAGCCTCTTGGTAGGGGATGAGAGGAGATATCCCAAGTGGATTAGAGGAATGAAATTACACTGACTCAGGACAATGCAGTAACTGAAGGACTAAATAGGAAGGCACATTTTTGTTGATCAAAGGAGTCTGAGCTGTAAGAAATATTAGAAGCCACTGACCTAAAATGTAACGTGATTTTCTTAAACCCTTCCACAGGAGCATCCATAAAGTCCTGCTTTCTCTGTTGGTTGTCGTGAACTTGTTCAATCTGTAAAAACAAAAACCCACCCTCACCCACCACAACCCTAAATCTAGTCTCTCTGTAACTGCTCCATCTCCCAGACATTGCTAACACCTCCAAGGAGGAGCACTGTCTTCTTTGGCGTCTGTAAAGTAAGCAGTATATGACAGGTATGGCCCTAAAAACTGTATTGAGAGTATGCTCCTCAAGCTCTGACCTCTCCGATTTACTCTGGCATTTGTTCCTTTTTGATATGTTTGTGGGGCTGAGGTATGAGTGTGCCTTGTGGAGCCCAGATGGAGTTAATTTTCTCCTGCTAACTGGCACTGTGAAGTGGGCAGAGCTGCACTCCTTTTGCCTCCTGCCCAGCTCTTCTTCAGAAACAAGCTTTTTCTTTTCTCTCTCTTTGTGTATTTTCGGTAAGCATGCCATGTTGCAACAGAAGAAGCCAATGAAAGTCAAAACTTCCTCTTTTCCAGTCTGTAAACATTTCCTGGAACAATATGCTCAGCTTTGAAATCCTTTCCAGAGAGTATCTTAAGACCTCCCTCTCTCTTTCTATGAGTCACTTGATCAGAGCAGCATTCCCTTTACTTCTGTTCAAGCCTCTTTCAGGCAACCTTGTTAAAGCAATGAGGATTTAGTATATGGGAAACCACTGCCAGGTTAGCCATTCCCTCAGGACATGCAGCTGTTTACCATCTGCTGGAGCTTCTTGGGAGTCTTTGGGCTCCAGTCCCAGGCTGCAGACTCTCAGAGCAGGAAATTTTTCTTGGACACTGTGTGTTATTCAGAATGATAAAGTTCACGGGCACAATACAGTAGGTTGCACGCTTTTTATTGTATTACTCCATCTAAAACAAATAAGTTAGCTATTTGCTCATTCTGCCCTGCCAGCAATCCGTTACATATTAGACCTTCCTTCATTGTGCAGAAGACGTGAAAACTGAAGGGGAATTTAAATAATCAGAAGGAAATAAGCTGTCTTTCAAGCTGTCTACTCTTACTTGTTAGGATTGCTCAGGGGTTAGCCCTTTAATGGGGCTGTGCCAATAGCAAGCACCACAGGTGAACGAAGTAAGCTGGAAGTGGCAAACTGGGAAAACTGGAGCTTTGCAGCACATCTGTGTTGGGGAGACTCGCCAGTGGCTGTGGCTGGGCCCATGGTGCACACAGGAGGTGCAGGGAGGGTGGCCTGAGCACTGGCTCCAAGGCCATTGGGAACGTTGTGCTGCTGCTCTCAGATGGATGTACTTGTTCATTGCTTATTGAGGCTGGCAGGGAGGGTCAAACTCTCCAAGCTCTAGGAGTCCTGAGCAAACACAGAACACAGGGACAGGGCTAACCTGGAGCTCTGAATGGGTGAGAGAAAACCCTCTGCCTGTGGCCATGGTGCTCATTTAGGTTAGATTATGATTCATATCACATATTGTGTAGACCAGAAGTAACCCTCTCCTGTTGTTAGGCATACGTGCTGACTCCCCAGCTGTAATCAAGGCTGATGTTTACTGTAAATGAAAATAGATTGAGTTTAACTTTCCAGATTTAAGGAGGTGTTGGGTGGAAAAAGAGCTAAAGCACCTCTGAAGCCTTACACCTTTCAGAGAAGAGGAGGGCATGTCATTTAATGGCAGCTTTGTGAAATTGTCCATGTGCATGTTGTAGTGTTTTGTCCCTGAAGTATCACTTTACATATTTCTTCTTGCATTACTTGAGGAGGAGGGCTACTCCCTTTTTTTCTTTCCTTCTTTCTTCTCCTTATGGTCATTCCAACCTGACATACTGTGCTGCACAGAGAGAGGGGTGCTGGCAGATGTGCCTGTGTGGGGACTGTGCATCTCTGGAATTTATTTCCCTGGTTTGGTCTGAGCCCAGATCTGTGGGTAGTGTGTAGAAGACATCCATTTAAGAGAGCTGTGTGTGTGTTTCCCAGACCAATTAAGGGAAAGGATCTCATTTTTTTACCGAGGTGTTTGGCTGAAAGATTTTCTTTCTAATGATGATTTGAAGGCTCATGGGGTTTGGTACTATGATTAATTACACATTAAGATGCCTAGAGCCTCCAAGAAGCATGCAATTATTATTTATTAAAATCAGAATACCAGTAAATATAATGAAGTGGAGCTTTAAATAACACTGGTAAAAAAAAGTGGAGGACATTTTCTGCTGAACGCATGCAGTTCTGCACTGGGCTGAGATAAGTTTCAAGAGTGAAACTTGAAAAGAAAGCTTTCCCAAGAGACTCAAGTCACTGAAGATCAAGACACAGAAAGAAGGGAAGAGAGACAGAGAGAAGAGGTCTTCCTGTGGCTGATGCAGAGCAGGAGTCTGACGTTAGGAGCCCCAGTTCCCTCTAGGCAATGCTAGTCTTAGTGAACATCCTTTCCTTTTCTTGTTTCTGCTCCTGTATAGCCAAACACCTCCAACACTCAGCCAATTGCACAGCTCTGGGGTGCTCCCAGACATGCTGCAAAGACTGACAGGTGGAAAAGCACAGTCAAAAGGAAGGTGCTTTGTGTTATTCTGAGGAGCTTTACTATGAACTTAAGCTTTGAAGGTTAAAAAAAAAAGCCAACAGCTCATCTCCTGTTTTCAGTCTCTTTTTATTCATACTTGTATAATTGAAATTTCCATACTTCCATAATTGAAATCACTCCCTCATTTTCACAGAAATAATGTAAGGGGTGTGACTGAATAGCAGCTTGAGAAAGTAATAACACTTTATTCTGCTTGATGATCCATCTGATATGGACTTTGCCCTGTACAAGTGTGGCTGTTCCAAGAGCTGTTGAGTCTGGGAAAGCTTGAACGTAAAAACAAATACTTGAGTGCAGGAGAGGCAGCCTGGTTGTTGTAAATGGCTTTTCCTGCCAAAAAGCTGGTAATAGCATGTTGTCCAGGCATCTTTTCTTTCCTAATTGGAACCACAGGATTTTGATTACAAACCTTAAGAATAACAGTACCTCCTCTAATTTAAGCTCCCTTTCTAACTTCCATGGTGTGAATTCTTGCTGCAGTGTTTACCAGTGCAGGCTGTCTGTAATTGTTCCCCTTTGCATCCCTGGGTCTCCTTGTTTTACACTTCAGACTTTTACATCCTTTTATCATCTCAGTTATTCCGAGCACCCAAGTTCTGCATGAAGTGACATTTAGTGAGAGTCTGAGATTGATGTCAGCGGTTTGTGCAACTTTCTACAAAGATGTAATTCACTGAAAAGAGAAATTACTAAGTAACTAGGTTAGGATTGCTGCTCTTTGGCATTGGATAGCATATTGAGTTCAAATGGTACTTTCTTAGAATTTTTTTTGTTTGTTTTCAAAAGCTGATAGTGTCAATGTAATTACAGATGCACCAATTCTGTGATATTTTAGTGCTTTTGACCAGGTAAAGGAGGTGTGCCTTAGGTTGATGCTAGATCCCTAGACAGAAATAGCTTTAAAAGGCTGGTGTTTTGAAGTCCCCTGTGAATTTTAGAGATCAAAAGATCACTGAGAAATATGTGAAGTACCCTGGATTTTTAGATAGCCTGTCTCCAGACACAGTGGACTCAGGGAAAGTTCATCATTTTATATTCAGATGTGTTGGTTGGGCATATTCTGATACAAAACTTTTTCCATCAGACAACGCCACCTTGAAATTGGACAGGTCTGTGACACTGAGTTAGTGACAATGCAATTTTGACAGGCACCAGCCATCTTCTTGAGAAAACTTTCTCTGCAGTGTCTCTGCTGTGATCCAACCTAGCCAGCAGTCACAAGGGAGCCAGGAGCAGGGAGGTCTCAGGTCTGTGTCCTTGGTAGGCTGGCCTTGCAGCACCTGAGCTGTGGCTGTGATGAGACCCAGGTGGTTGGTGCTCTGAAATCAGCCTAACTTTGCTGAAGCTCTACACATCCCATATCCTGGAGCATTCCTGTCCCTGCTTTCCAAGCTCAGGGACCTGTAGGAAGATTTTCCAGGAAGTACTGGCATGAAATACAGGTATAGCATCCCATGCCAAGCACTGACTCTGCGACCTGCTCAAGTGGCTGTGGCAAGTTATTTAACTTGGACCTACAAGTCTCCATCAGTATGTTTGCAGTAGGTTCAACAAAAACATTTTCAAACAGATTAAAATCAATGGTGCTTTCTTCACCTGTGGGCTGTGCAGTACCAGTGTGTGCCATACTTGCTCCCTCTCCTTAGAAGTACTGTGAAAATACTTCAGTAGTATTTCCACTTAGCAGTACCAGCCTCTAGTCCCCAAGTGTCCTGTGTGGCAGCACACATGGAATTAATTCCATCTGCAATAGCAATGATTAACACACACCTCCCTCCACAGACCCACTCCACAAAAAAGAGCTGCCATGGCTAAGACACTGCCTGTTACAGACAGTATAGAGACTTCTGCCTTCCACTGGCTTGGCTTTTAAGCTTCCCAATTAATTTTCTTAGGCTGTTTCCTGTAAGAGTCTGCTGCTCTGAGATGACACATTTTAAATGGGCAAAATGGGAAGATCAGTAAAAATGCTTGTGAGGGCCTCTCTGCTGTCACACTGCTTTTTGGAAACCTGTGGTGCCCTGAGTTTGGGATGTAGAAGCCACTTGTACTTAACTGAGCCAAAACTTGGTTAAATAGTTGTACTTTCAGTTTCTCAGTGAAGAGGGATACACCAGTTAGATTTGTGCTCAAGTCATCCATCCATGTGAACTTGAGGTGATCTCTGCTCCTCTGCCTTCATTTATTTAATCATGTATGTTTGTCAGCAGAGCCCAAAGAGGAATGTCTCTACCTTAGGTAAACCAAGGGAAATGAATGAAGCCTCTTTTTGCTTCTTCTGAGGCTTCCATGGGAGTATCTAAATGGTATCAATCAACAGCTTTGAAATGCTGGCAACAGCAGCTGGGAGAGATGGCATGCCAATGTGGGACCTGACGCCACCACCTTTTCTGCCATCAGAGCTAAAAATCTCATTTTTAACACTTTGGAACAAATAATATGTTTTAATAGCCATTAATTTGTAGCTGACACCTTCTCTCAGTGCCTCTGACAGCCTGCATATTTCCTTTGTAGTGTCATGCTGCTTCTGTCTAGAAGCTAATAATACAATTTTCATAGTTATTACACTGTTTGGCTCTGAGGTTTCCTAGGAGTCTAAGCAGTGCCAGAAATTCTTAGTGGAAGTTCTGGCAAGCTTTAAATTAATGACATTCATTGGTCACTGTGCTGATGGGGGCTGGGATGGGCAGTGGCCAAGATACCTACAGAAACGTCAGTTAAATGTTGAAATCTGATTTTACGATAAGTTATGAGCTTTTTCCACTGGTAACCGTTCTCCTTGCCAGAGGTACAGGAAGGAGGATTATTTGGAGAGTGCTTGTCCACTGTTAGTTTTTGTGATATCTCTTTTCTTACTGACACAGGAGTTCCACATAAATTTGAGATTGTTTTGAGTCTCAAGGGCAATAAAAAGCAGTGCAGATGAAAGGACAGAAAATATGTTCTGGTAAAATTTATATCCTTGCCTGATGCCCATCAAGTGTGGGAGAACTTTAATGCCAACATTGCTCATGTTCACGTTAAGAGACTTCTTCCCCCTCAGCTGTTACTAGAAACGACATGAGTAAAGTTGCAGAGGCACACACTCAGAAGCTAGGAAATGCCCTTTTGTTTGTGCACTATAGCGAGCTTTAATTACCAGAATAGTAGCAATTATGGCATGGAAAATTTCAGCCAGAAGTTTGAACCAAAAGCCTTAATAAGCAGCTGAAAAGCTACACTGTGAAGGGCTGCTTTCTACCTCTAATGACATGTTATTGGATCCCATATGCCATATCAAATCTTACCATATCTTTGGCTCCCTTTCCACACACTAATTAACGTAAATACTCCCACTCCTGCTTGCTTTGTAGCTTAGTAAATTTTGGGGGCAGTTGGGCAGCTTGGATTGTGGCAGTGTGCTGCCATCAGAGGGAAAGAATATTTTTTATATGTTTTTTTGTTTGTTTTTTTTTCCTGTTTTTTTTTTGGTTTTGTTTTTATTTTTTGATGTATCTGAGGCTGTACACTTCAGCAAAGGGCGTTTGCTTCTGATGAAGCTGTAACAGGTCACTGACATTGCCTGGCAGGTGACAGCTTATTTCACTACCGAATTACATACACAAATTCACCTCCTGTTCTGGCTGAAGTTTTGATCATGACTGTCCCATCTTCCATTAAAAGAAAAAAAAAAAATCATCCTGATAGTCTAAACCTGGCTGCAAATCCAGACTACAGCTGAAAATGAGGTGAGAGAGCAGCTGCGAGACTTACCCATGGATTTTTACAAATAGATACGTCTGATGTTTGCAGTATAAAGAGTGCTGCTGAGGATGTGCCGTAGGGTACAAAAAAATCCACTTGTCCTTGCCTAAGGACCTGACTGTGGTAATTGTCCGCCGCTTTTGCAGGTTTTGAAACTTGCAGTCGGAGAAGTCTGTCAGCCTTGCGGGACCTGCAGAAAACAGAGTGAACGTGAGCGGGTCCTGCGCTGCGGCAGCCAGCGCGGCCGCTGACGAGCGCCTTGGCAGTTTCCACTGCTGCTATTTCAGATCCTGTGGGTGGCAGGGAAACAAGCCGGAATTAGGTCAATTTAGCTCTTGCTGCTGCTTGGGAAAGGGAAGAGCAGCTGCTGAGGCAACCGCAGGAGTTATTCCCTCCAGAAGAGCAGACAAAAATTGAAGCTGGGGGAGGGGATAGGATGCTGAGGATGCTAGGATGCTGAGCCGCGTGAGGAGGAGGGAGATCAGTGGCTGGGGGTGCCTAGACCAGGAGTGGGCCTTGCCTCAGGTGCACGGGGCATGGGGCATGCATGGGCTGCACAGGCGTGTAAATAGCTCCGAGGATGTAGTAACAGCATCTTCTTGCATCCTGGGAAGGGAAAAGGAGATACGTGTGTTTAGTCTCTGCTCTGTGACTGCCCTGAAAATGTTTCCTCTTCCCTTAGCATTCCCTGTTAGCAGTGCTGAGGCAGGGCTAAAATCTGTATCTATGGAAAGACACAGATGTTGTAGTTTGGTACTGGCTGGATCCTTGGTAACTGAGAAGACAGAAAGCAGTTGGAATTCTAGCCAGGGCATATGCAAAGCTACCTGCAGGACATGCTCTCTGCTGGGCATTGCAGGGATGCTGTAGTGCTTATTGGGAGGGCTGTGACTCTTTGGGAAGGAGCAGGTACCCTGAGTAATACACTGCATGGAGGAAAACAGGCTGCAATTGTTTTCAGTTTAGGGTGACTTAATATTTTGTTTTCTCCTCCTTATGCACCCAGATGAGTTCCTTGGTCCAGGCTCAGCAAGCCTGCAGAACCAGCTCTATCAGCAGGACTGGAAGGGCACTGCAGCAGGTGTGAGCAGGCACTGGGCAAGGAGGAAAGAACTTGTGGCAACACGGGGAGCCTCTGGGGCTGTCCAGCTCTCCTCTGAAACCACAGCCTGAGAGGGAAAGATTGCCTATGATAAATATAAGATGTCTCTCATTTGCCCACTTTAGAAATAGGACCTGAGAAAATATCTCTTCTGGAGCTTTGCAAAAGAGTAAACCCTTAGTTTCATTTACTGTCTCCCAGGTATCTGCCAAGAGTGCAGTCAAGCATCCACCATATGCACAGCCCCAAATGTAGGCTACAGTGATTTTGCTAATGGCAGTAGCCCAGAAGAAAGAAAGAGGGCTTGCTCTTCTGTTCTATAATCCCTTGACTTTCAGACATAGTAAATTGGTACAACAAAACACTTACAGAAAGTCTGGGTTTACAGAAGGTGAAATCTGCCACCAAGAATGATAATGTTGTTTTAATTATGCCAGGGCTCGAATGAGGGTTGCAGTCAGTTTCTGCTCTGCACTCCAGGGCCTGATGGGTGCCAGAGTTATTGTCTCTGTACGTCTCACCCGGTCCCACCAGCTGCCAGGCCACAATAAAGTTACATCTGAGTCACTGGTTCCCAAAAGGATGACAAGTAGGCTGTGTGTAGCTGAATAGGACGATGCTGGTCCTCCACTGATCCTGCCAGCTCAGGTCTGGACTTGGGCCACAACTGCAGGATAAATCCAAACGAATGTTGTTGGCTGTTTAAGCGAGCTGGTTGGCTGGGGGTAGGAGGAGAGAACAAGGCATGCGGCTGAAAAGTGGACTGGGATGCCAACAGAAGAGCCCCTGGCCCTGTTTCAGCTTTCAGCAAACAGAACGGATCACTGGAAAGACACAATGGACCTTGTTTGCAGTTGGGAGAGGAGGGATGCCTCTTTTGGGGGCTATGCCAGGCAGAATAGTTGCTGCTGATGTGGGTCACTGCTCTTTGTGTGCCTTGGTCCTATTGACACCATTAGTTTAGTGACACTGTGAGTCACTAAATTTGTTGTGCAAATATGGAGAAGTAGGATGCTTTGGAGTTTTTTGGTTGGTTTGGTTTTTGGTTTTGCTCTTTCTGTTTGCTTAGACCAGTAAATATATGTAGCCAGTGGGGCAGATATACAAAGTGAGCCTGGCTGAGGTCTGCTCCCCACTAAGGGACCACTCTCCAGGCTGGATTAGTTCCTGGGGGGGAAGACAGCTTGTGTCTGTGGCTATTTTCCAAAGGCTGCTGGTGGTGAGCACAGGAAGTCACTGCTCAGGTGCATGGCAGCTCCAGGGGACTCTGTCATATGCAGTGAGGGCATTCCTGCTGTCTGGTTGCATATCTTGGCATCTCAAATTATTGTTGTGTTGGCTTTTGACTGCCACCAAGGAGGGGTCTGGGCTCCACTCTTCTAGGTGCATCAAGTAATGCCCAATTTTGCAGATTGCTGTGTTTTCTGCCTTCTTAGCTTTCTTTCCACACAGGAAATATGCTCAGGGCTTAAGCACATAAGTCCTCATTTTTCATGCTTAATACTGGCCTGTTTGTTTGCTGACACCACCCAAGCTGTGTGTGCATCAAAGTAGAAGAGAGGAGAGTCTCCTGACATGATGGTGTGTCTTTTTCCCATGGTCCAGATTTGGTTGCACAGTCCAAACACAAGTGATATCAGCCATGACATGGCTGCTTTCTTCCAGCTTGTTTTTATATCAGAGTGCATTCAAACATAATGCAATGATTTGTGGCAAATGTCTGCAGAATATTATTTTGTTGTTAAGTTAGTCAAAGTCTGAAATAACAGACAAATATCTGATGGAATATTTAATTAAAAAAAAAAACAGAGCTAGAATTTGCATAAATATTTGCTACAAATACATTTAAATTTGATTTCTAGCTTGTCTCTGTGCTTTGAATTTGGCGAAGCAAAGGTATTTTGGTTTTGCACACAACAGCTAGAGAGTTCAGTCCTGGCTGATTATTTGTAAAGGTTGACCTAGGTTATGGGAACTAGTTCATTAGCTGAGAGTGATAAAGGAGGTAAAAGATAAAGGTCATGATATCAGTAGGATTAGTTGGGTGAATTAAAGGACATGTGGAAACACAGCTAATCAGGATAAGGGCCACACAAATGATACCTTCTACTAACAGCCTTCAGCACTCTGATCCTTGAAATATAACTCCTGCACAAAGCAAGCAGGAGAAGGAAAGATGCCATATCCAACAAGCCACAGAGCTGAGCACAAAAGATCAAAGGGATACACAAGGAAGTATTTTGGGGTATTTGACTGTCAGCTGATTTTAAAAATTCTTCACTACAAGGAGCATCTTCGTGTCCCCTGAAATCTATTCCTCACTATTTTTCCTGAAAGCAGTGTCTTTTCTCTTACTGCCTGCAGTTATTAACTCCCATCAAGTGTAACGGGATATGCAGAAAAAGTAAAGGTCCTGCTGCAGTAGTGTCAAGCTTAATTTATATACTGCAAAACTGGAACATCTTTTATATAGTAACTGACAGGCTTACCAGCTCAAATGAACTAGTTTGCTCCTGCAGTGCCACCAGGCAGAGGCAGCTCTTTTGGAAAGCACTGGAGTGTCTGCAGTGCTGAAAAGAATATGGGTGGTAGAGGTGAGAGGACAGCAGAGTAAGTGGAGGGGTGTGGGCCAGGCAGCCCATCCTATCTGCCTGCTCCTGCAATCCTCCCTCCATAAATCCGTGCCTGCTCTATCACTTTGGCATTTGCCTTTGTGGTGAGGAGCTGGATCCTGACTGACAGAAGCACTTTTGGCACAGCATGTAGAAAATCTTGAGAAGTGCCAAGAGAAACATGAGTGATGAGGCATGTTCACATTTTTAATTTGTCTGCGTTTGAGTGGTGTATCCAGGGTGTGTCAGTTTGGGGCTTAGACAGACTTTTCCTGGGAAAATAGCTTACACAGACTGTACATAAACGTGGTGTACAGACATACACACAGAATGGAGCACAGGCAGACATCACCACATATCTGAGCAGTATGTAAGTTATTTAATTAAAAAGAAAAAAAAAAGATATTTGCTTTCTTGTTCTGGCTGCCATCAGGCTCTCTTCATTTGCTGTGGGATACCAGAAGTGGTGAGATGTTTAAAGCCATACAGAAGCTCTGGGGAAATGGATTGTGGCAGTCTGGAAAATGTTGCTTCTCAGGTGTAAGTAATGTCTAAGTAAGGAGAAATCACAGTGAACTCCCATGCACAAATAAATGTTAGTGTTAAAAGCAGATTTGGTGTAGATAAGTTGGTAATGTTCCTGGAGTAATGCACTCTAGTTAGTACTGTTAGAAAAAAGGGAGTGCATGACTTGAGTCTGGTTTGAAATGGGTCTTTGCAGAATAAGCATCACCAGAAGGAAGTAATCTCTGAATCTTAAATTCAGGGAAAACTCTAAGTTGGAAAGGACCTCTGGAGGTCATCTGGTCTATCCTCACAGAGGTTCAAAGCAGGGCTGATTTCAAAGTACTCAGCTTAATAATTCAAAATGGTAACATAAAAAGCAGCACTGAAAAGAATTTTCAGAACATGCCATTTGAAGAGACTACAACATCACCAAAATGCAGTGGCAATTGCATTGAAGCAGTGTTAGGATCTACAGTAAATCAGTGCCCTGCCAGTCATATTTTTTTCTGTACAGGATATCAGTGTGAAGTGCTCATACTGGGCTTATACTTCCCACAGAGCTGAATCTTTCCCTTTTAAAAACCCTGTGCACAGACTCTCAGAAGCACCATTGCTGCTCACATGGTGGGAACTCTCTGCAGGAGCTTTTCTTCCCAAGAAGCTGTCTAGGAGAGACCACTTCCAGACTGCTGAGCCAGACCCGTTCCAGGTGTGTGCTGCTGCAGTTTCATTGGCTTCTGTGGAGCTGCTGTGGCATGAAATGAGGATGAATCAGGCCTAAAGTCTTTCTTCTGAACTATGAATGTCAGTGCTAGCCTGAAGAAATGCAATTTTCAGGCTGATGTGGTTTGACACCAAATTCTACGCAGAGAGTGGACAGCCCAAGGAGCGAGTTGCCTCCCACGGGACAGGGATGAGCGACGGGCAGGCACTTTTTCTATTCACAGAGGCATTCTCCGTTCAGGCTCAGTGACATCCAGGCCCGATTGATCTTCAGAAAGCGTTGCAGTTTGGGCCTCGTGCCACAGAAATCTCTCTCTTTTCTCTCTGCATTACTCATCTTCCTGAGGGCCTTTTGCTCTCAGATTTGCTGCTGTTTCTGGAAAGCGTCCTGTTGTAGAGCCTGCAGAGAGCATGCACCTTCCATCACACAGTGAAAGAGGCTGGCCACAGGTTCTTGCTGTCAAAACAGATTGAAAATGGAGAAAAGCAGTACCTTTGCTAAATCCTTCTAGCATTTTAATGTGTTTGTTTTTTTTTTTTTAATATATAACTGAGTGCAGTGCTCTGAGAAGGAAAAGTGATATTCTAATGTGACAAATAGCTCTGTTCTCCCTGCTGACAGGTCTGGGGTCATAGCCCTTCAGGCACCTCAGAGCAGGGCTGTTCATTTCCATCTTGTGCTCAAGGAGGAGGGCGAGGCCATCTAAAATGTTCTCTACTGTTACCTTGTACACTAACAAGTGCTGCCAACTGTAAAGAGGGCATTGGAGACCCTCTGGTCATCATTTGAGTCTCTGCTTTAGAAAAGTGGTGCCAGGAGAGGGCATTTTCATGTTTCTTGCTTTCCACTCTCCAAACTCAAGATTGCCAAAGCACATTTTGTCTCAAAGGAGGGAAAAGGGAAAAGCTTTTTTTTTTTTTTTTTTTTTTTTTCTTTTGAGTATATGCTGTGTAACTTGTTTGTGGCACAGAGAATTGACACGCAGTCCTGGAAGGTCGAGTAAGACTGTCATCTTGTTTCTCCTTAGCCTTCAAGTAATAATTTTCAGTGACCAGTGGCTATGATTTGTTATGTATAAGCTGTAATAACATACTGCTCAAATTAATGAAGTCCTACTTCCAGAACTCTAGGCTAACCATAACTTAACTCTTAAGAGCTCTGCTTAGGGTTTAACTGTTTGGAAATGCTTCAGCTGAATAAAGAAATAACATCATAATAATAAAAAAATAAAACCACCAAGTGTTACAGGCTGAAATTTCATTATGGTTTCTGTAATACTCAGTAAACATTTGTTGAAAAAGCTCATAATTCAAGCCTTTTTTTAACACAAGTAACAAACAAATTATAGTAATTTTCAAAAGCATCGTGAAACAACAATTGTGAGACCATCTGAGGCTAAACAATCCCTAATGAGATGCAGTAGTAGCAATAGCAAGACAGACAGAAAATCTATAAAGATAATTAAGAAATTATCCATTTGAGAGAATTTTAAGTATTTTTTATGTTCTCATCTGTAGAAGCCAATACATGTAACTTCCTTCTAACATCTTCCCCACCTCCAATTATTTAACAATAACATAAGAATTACTGTAGTGTAAAGAGGCATCTGGGAATAAAGCATGGGGGCACAAGCATTGGTTAACACTGTCTAACTGACTCTTCTTTTGGCAGAGCTAAAATTCCAGTGCAAAATACTAGCCCCAGGGGTAAACAAACTCAGAAAAAAACTTTAGGAACATTTTTCAGGAATAACGCTATGATGCTTACAATGGACAAGAAAAGCAGGATGAGTGCCAGCAAATTTATGATGTCCTGATTTGGTTTGCACTGTGCCTAGTACTGGTTTTACCTACTCTGTCCTTTTACTCTCTCCTGATAGTGTGAAACATGGTGATTTTATTATGCAAGTATCACACAGATAAAAAGGAAAAAAATGATGTTTCAGCTACAGCTACCTGTGAAATAGATCTTTTAGTATATATAGAAAGAAAATAAGAATTGTCCCACAAATGCCACTTCTGGCATTTGAGGTAGTGACCCTCAGAAAATCAGGTGGTGCATGCAATGCACATGTATGAGAGAGCATTTGTTATTACATAGGTAATACTTTTTCAATTGAGGCCCATCTTCTTTAGAATAACTACCTTTAGAACAAAAATAATCCAAGATAATGAGGCAGCTGAAGACCAGGAGTTGTCTGAGCTGCTGAGTCTAGAGCAGTTTGGGGACTGAAGAGAAGACAGGCATTCATGACTCTGGATTTGGGAAGAAAAGGATGGGCCAGTGCTGTGGGAGTGTCTGCTATAGTCCATCTATCTGCCACAGTGGGACCCAAACATATCCATCTTTGAAGTAGATCATTCTGTATCTGCCCTTCAGTGGAAGAAAAATGGGCTGACTGAAATGTATCTTTTGAAGACTAATTTTATCTAATGATCTTTGCTGCTTCATGCAGCTGAATAAAAAGCAAAAGACATTTTCTTCTGAGGGAGTGAATCTCATTGTAGTCCCTCTTTCTGTTTCTTGTTCTTCTCTTTCCCACTGTTTCCCTTCCCTCAACCATCCCAAAATAAGATCTCGGAGCTGAAAGCAGTCAATTAGGTAAAGAGAAACTATTGCCTCCCTTATGTTGGTGTTAGATTCCTTACTCACAGCTCAGTGGGGAGGTTAGAGCTGTGCAGTGTGATACATATTGCTGGGATTGCACAATAATCCTAAATTGCTACTCGAGTGCAAATAAAAAGATGTAAATTATATCATCCCTGATGAATGTAAAACTGAGACAAGCAAATATGGGAGTGCCAATAAGAAGCTAGAAGCCTTTTTCTACGATAATAAAGACTTGCTAATTTGTCTCCATTTTTAGAAAGTAAGAAAGAATCACTGTAGTGATACAACAACCACATTCTATCTAAAGTGCTTCCTTACCAAATGTAAGTATGCAAAGATAAATTCTTATGCAGTCTAACTTCAGCAGGTTGAAGGTTTTTTAATTATTGGTGAGAAGCCATAAGTAAAGAAGTTATATAGTAATATGAAGAAATAAATAAATTACTAGGGGTCCTACCAGAGATTTCAGAATTCAACTCTTTCTTCTTCTGTCAGATTTATGGCCAAGTTCTTTGTGAGCAGTGTTAAATGTTTTAGATCACTTAGATTGGGCATCTCTTGATAAAACAGTAAACTTGCTCCTGTCATTGACCTAGAAATAATGAAGGAACTTTCTGAACAATCTCCATGAAGTCTTCTTTAGCTTATGCTTAGAAAGAAAGTAAAATATTGCTTATGCTGGCTGTGCACAGGTTTGATTTTTCAGGACTTTCCCTTGGTGCCTTGCTCTATGGATCATTTTGGCTGGGTGACAAAGGGGAGGAGTATGATTATGTCATGCAGGTTGCGTTATAAAAGTAGCTAACTTTTTCTGCATAGTGATGGAAATTGGTGAACTCAGACTGCTGTGAAGATTATGCTTTTTGATTAATGAAGAAACTGTCCAATTTAATGCACCTTATTTTTTTCCTCCAAAACTTTGCTGTAAATTATATGTTTACATTGTAGGAATCATGGAAAATTCCATCTTGTTTATGTAGTGTGTAAAGGCTGGACTGACACTAAAGTGTAGGTAATTTTCAGAATTCTACAGTGCCTAACCTGGAGTACTGCATTTGTCATTGCAGTTCTATTTTGAGCAGGTCCTCAGGATCCCTGCTGCTGCTTTGCTCATCTCCAGCGATGGCCCTCCCCTGAGACCAGTCTGATTTTTCACTGTAGGTCTGGAAGAAGTCATTCAGACCACCTCAATGTCTTCAGGCTATGTTTGTCTGCTTCCTAATACCCCCTGGTGACAGATCCCCCAGTCTCCCTAGGAAATTTATTCAAGTAATTTCCTGCTCTTACTTGCCTTTTTTCTTCTTACACCTGACCTAGATGTCTTCTGCTACAACTTAATTATTCCTTAATTGCTCCCATTATTTCTTGTCCTATCCTGACTATTCATGGAGCACAGCCTCTTTCTCCTTGCTGTAGTCTTTTATGTACTTGTGGCTTAACTCTTTGAAAGCTGCGTGGAATATGCTAGTCCAGTCCCACTCATGGTTTGCATTTTGGGGAGAGAGAGAAGAGAGAAACTAGGGGCTTAAGACTTTGTGAAGAAGACCTCTGAATATGTGGAAATCATCTCTAACCATTGACAGGCTCTTGACCTCTGCTCTGAACTCTGAAACAGTTTAGACCAGATTTTCACCTTGCTTATGCTCTATTAAGACAAAAGCTGTTCAGCGGACTGATCACTAATGGGAAGGAGAAAGTTTGAGATGGTGATGCCCCTTGTTCTCTGCCAGCCCAGAGAACGAGATCGTGACTGAGAAGCGGTTGCGTGCCCAGGGTTAAGAAGTAACAACAGCAACCTCATCTGAATGCTGCACTAGGGGCAAAATACTCTACCCTCTGTCTTGTAGTTTGGAGTTCTGCTCTCCAGAGTTTTGTGTTACACTATGGCTTTTGAAGACACAGAGTCCTGAAGTAGTGGAAGTGAGGGACCTCAAAAGCCTTTGTGTGACCTATTGCTGTGTAAACAACACCAACACAAAAATGATGCATACGTGAGAGGAGGGGGGTAGGAGCATAAGGAAGGAAGGTGGGAGTCTTGGCTGCAAGAAATTGGGACAATTAAGCATGAACCCAGACCTGACACTCTGCCCTGATTAATTTAACAATAATTAAAGACTTTCAGCGGAGATCAGCGTTCTGCCGGTTCCCAGCCGTGCAGAGAAGGATGAGTTGTGCAACGGTAACCAGCCCCTATTCATCACAGGCAACACACAGCAATTACCAGTGCTGCCTATTAACTGAAGCAGACTTTTGCATAAATTGATTTACTGGGACCTTTTATTCCCTTTCTCTTTTGTTTCCTCCTTTTGTCCCTTATGTTTTTGTTTGAAAGGCTGGTTCGTTTGGCCACATCACACAGCAGTGCTTGGCCATGGGGGATGTGTCCTTGGGATGTGGGGTGGAGCTGCCTGGATTTGAGACACTGCCCTCTGCAACTGTCCCATCCTTCTGAATCTGTGTTTCCCAGGGTGCTGTGAGACAGTCTTTCTTCAGAAATCCACTGTAGTAAGCAAAGTGCATTAGACATCCTCTCTTTCTACCTCCCTTCCCCACACTTCTTGCACTCCTCTGTTTTCAGTAGTGATGTCGTTTGCCTCTTATTTCACGCTGAATATGAGAGAGAAATCTCATTATTTCTGACTTAGGTATTCACATGTGTCTCTCTACAACATGTCATGCCAGTTGCCAGCTTGTTACAACATCAGAAGAATAATTCAAAGTGCTGATTTATCTGCTATTGGAAATGTCTCTAGGGATGAAAGCAGATATGGTAAGGAGGGGGAAAAGGAGAGAAGACAGGGAAAACAGCACAGTGCTGCAGCTCTCTAGAACAAAAATCTAGCCTTATCTTAGTTTTCTTGCTTATTTGCTCCTGTTCTGCTGGGTGGACAGAATGATCAATGGATGTGAAATAACCAAAGATGTAATGGGTAGGAAGGTTTTTTTTTTTATCTGTGAAAGAAAATTGTGGGAGAAGGCTGCTACGAAGTCTGGCTGGTAGCTGTTGAACAAAAAGAAGAGAAAAGAAAAAGAGAAAAGTTTGATACTTGATCCCAGTCTTTTGTTGGAGAATGAACAGTAGTTTTATTTTGGTGTTGAAAGGCTTCCAAACACAAAGAATCCCCGTCTGCTCCTTGCACTGAATATTGGAATCAGCTGTCTCATTTTGGTCCTTGGTCTGTTTTTTTTTTGTTTCATGTGTCTGGCTCCCTGTATCGTTTGTTGCAGGAGTGGGTAGTTGATGACCTCTCTAGCCATGGGCATGACATTTCTAGCTGTGTCCACAGAAAAGTAAAAGGCAGTGAAATGCTTCGGTATTCTCAAACATTGGTATTTATTTTTCATGGGCATGTAGCAATTCAAATGAGGGATTCCCAACTTCTTTATGCAAAAGACACAGACCAATTGAGGCAAGAATGCATGTCTGGAGAGTGTCCAGCCCAACCCCTCCTCGAGGCACAGGCAGCTGCAGCAGGTTGCTCAGAGCAGTGTCCAGCTGGGTTTTCAGTTTCTCAGAGTTTGGAGACTCTACAAGTTCACCAGTGCCAGAATTTGCCCAGCTTCACCACAAGAAAGCTTTCCACACCCTGTATTTCATTTAATTGCTCAGGACACAGACCTGCCTGTGGCAGATGTATGCTGTCCCTTGTATGGGAGAGTGGCACAGCACAGGTGGCCACAAAGAAGTGCCTACAGGTGCTAAAAAGATAGGTAGCTGCTGCTCCAGCTTCATGCCCTGTGGGAAAGAGGGCATTAGGAGGTAGCAGGCAGTGGTGTCTCCCCTTTTCCCAATGTTTTTGGGGAAGCAGAAGCTTTCAATATCCAAAGGGAAAGGCAGCACAATCTGGTAATACTGCATGTCAATTCTGTTAGGGAAACTCTTTCTGGCTTTCTTTTAAAAATAAGAAATAGTTAGCTTCAGTTTCTTTATTTTTTTTTTTGGTGGGTGGGGGAGGCAGGAAATGTGCTTTTCCCAGTTGTGTGTGTATATGTTATGTATCAGAATGTACATTCTTCTGTGGTAATATACAAAATGATTCATACAGGTCTTAAACTGTGCTTGAATCTGAGCTTCTGTCTAGTGAAATGGTTAAACTGCTTTTCTCAACACTTAAAGGGATGTTGTGAAAACAAACTGATATTTATGCAGTGCTTTGAAGGTTTAAAGTGTGCATTATTTATTTACTGTTATCATCTGAGAAGTGATTGATAGCTTCTGCTTATGCTGGTATTGACATGAACCTGTGAATAATATATAGCAAGAGAATGTCAGTTTGTATGCAAATGGAAAAACCAAATGGAAGGGATCCTTTGAAATGATAAAGAAATAAGACAACAAAGCTATGGAGCAACCTTAAAAACATATTGTGGTGTTAAAATTTCTACTAAATCTGTGTTATGCGTTGTCAACAACCTTGCACACTGGTTAGAGAGGACCAAAATGTTCATAATTTAACACAAGGAACATTTTTCATTCAGAAAGAAATTACACTCAAAAAAAACCCCATTAGTATTTTTAAATTAATAGAAGACTGGCAGTAACTCTCTATGACATCTACTTAATAAGCTGTTTAAGTGATTTAGTGATCAATGAGCACTGATATTCCAAAAAGGGAAAGGCAAACTTTGGCATTCCTTTTGGCACTGCCCCCTGCCTCTTTTCTGCATGTGGGATAAGAGGGGCATCCTTGGGAACCTGTGCCTGCCCTAGTCAGAACACCTTCACTGTTGCTTGCAGAAGGCTGCAGGGAGGAAAGATGCAATAGATCTTTTCCCTTCCTGCTGGAAAAGGAAAAAAACCAAACCATTCTCTGAAATGCTGATTGAGCAGAACATTTAATCTTAGGCTTGAAGGATAAGCCTATTCCAATGCAGGCATTAGTTTAGGTACCTTGTATAAAATGGGTGAGACCTGTCAGGCCTTGCTGAAGGAACTCTGAAAATGCAGAGGACTTGACAGAAAACCTGTGTTTGAGAACATTACTGGAGGGTGTGCAAGGGCTGGAAATACCTGCTTGAATGCTCTACAACAGCTGACCCTACAGAAAGGAAAATTTTCTGTTCCACAAGGTCACCAAATAACAACTATCCTGGTGTCTGGAGAGGCCATGCCTGAAAGTCTGGACTGCATGAAGACTTCTCTTTGCCCTCTCTCCAGACATCTCTGCCACAGGTGTCTACATTCAACCATGCAGGCCCATGCCTGTACTGTTTGTGTGTGTGTGTGTATGGTATGTGTGCAAACACATATGGTGTGTGTATGGAGTATGCCATATATATCATATGCCACATATGTGGTATTTTTAGATCTCCATATATATACACAGCCTTACCTTCCCCCTCCCCCCCCCATGCAGTGATGGCAGTGTTTTTGCAAAAATGAATAATTTCTGCTGCTTCCTTTTCACTGAATTCAAATACAGATGCTTGACAGTGAGAATGAAGTTTTTATTTTAAACAAATGAGCCTATTTTCCTAAATGTAGTAAGAGAAAATAAAACTTAAGGATGGTGTTCACATTTAATGGACCAGACTTTAGTAGGAATAAATTGGTATAACTTGGCTAGTATCACTGAAACTGCACTGATTACCCATGCCTGTGAATCTGAGTCCAGGTTTTTGGGTTTTGGCCTGTTGTAATGTCTTCAAATGACTCTTACTTTATTATTAGCAAAAAATACTGTGCTAAGGGTCAGCCCTGTGTACACAGTGTTTTGCTGTTTGTGTTGGCACATATGTGTGGGGCTTGACACTGGTGGAGCAGGGAGTGCCTGTCCTGCTCATACAGCACACTTCTGCAAATTGGCTGTTTCCTATTCCTTCTTTCAGGTTCATACTTACAGAGGTAATGAGTAAAGACAATTCTACTCTGGGGGCACCTTTATAGCTGATGAAATGGATTAATAGTCCCAATCATAACATATTTGTCAACATACCCTTCAGATGATAATAATTACCTCTACCAGAATTTGGTAGCTAGTCCTTGCTGCTCTGCTCTTCCATTGCCTACTTCCTTGTTCTGACTTGACTTGTATTGTGGTTATCCCCAAACATTAAATACAGCACTTAGTTTCCAAAACTGAGGCAAGTGGAATAAAGGATGTGCTGTACCTTGGTATTTGTAGGTCACTTTAGCCAGCCAGACATTTCAGGGAGGCCATCCAAATGCTTCTAGCTTGGAGATTTACTCTTGGGAGAGCAGGTGAGGCTTGAAATGCATTCTGTAGTTGGCTTTCCTTGTCAGGTTTGATTGTGGGAGGTTACAACAGGACTGGATGAGCTTTGACTGGGATTTCCAACCTGCAGAAAATGTTATTGGGCAGGCCACGGGGAGCCTTCCCCAGGAGGGGAGGCTGCTGGCCTCCCATCCGGATGGCTGGAGAGATGTGCTGCAAACTGACAGCTCAGGGACGAGCTGCTCTCGGGAGTGCAGCTGCTCTGCTGGGCATTGCTAAGGTGAAGCTGGAATCTGCTGAGATGCCACTGGCTCTCTGCAGTGTGGCAAAGAGGAATTAATGCTTGAATACCACTGCTGCAGCACCTGAAAGGCATCCTGGTACAAGACCCACATTGCTAGAGAAGCTCAATTTCTTCTTTTTCTCTCTCTTCCCTTCTTTCAAACTCTGTGAAGCAAAGGAGAACCTTTAGTCTGGATAGTAGAAATTGGCACATGGTATTGTCTTTTCAGGGGATGAAAAGAAAGCTTATTTCTTTTTCCCCCCTCTGCCTGAATCTCTTCTGTGCTTTTCACTGCCCTGTAGCCCTTTTCCCATCTTCTACTAGGTAATTTTTGTCTTTTAGGACAAATATATTCTCTACTTTGCTGTCACTTTTAGGTTGAACTGCTAGTCAGTACAAATGTTACTCTGTCGTCTTCTTCAATTTTGATTTATCTGCATGATTTGTGGGGAAGGAAAAACTTAATTTTAGAAATGTCACTGTTGATCCTTTGGGAGCCTAATACCTGTACCCCATTTTGCAGTGTCGGAAAGCACACACAGACCTAATGCATGCTTTAGCCAGTAATAAATGTTGCTTCTCTGTCAGGGAGTGGTAAGCAAAGACACATGGATGCTGAAATTTAACTTCTGAGCTAGACCCTACCCTAGTGGAAGCAATGGTCTGGAAGCACTTCTGAGGACCTGTTGCAGGTTTGTGCAAGATGGAGATGGACCAGTGTGTGAATAAAAGTTCAGGGCACTCAGGGACCCGAGGGAATTGTCCTACAAGCCACTGGCTGTACCTGCAGTGACCTGGAAGCTTATCTTCTAATGTATGAGAATGAGAATTTCTGTGTCCAAGATATTTTCTTCATGCCATTGCTATGTTGTCTTCCAGATATTAGGGTTTCTGTCAAAAATAAATACTGTTGATGGTTTCTTCTACTAGCATGCATTTATGGAGGCTTAAGACTCTGACTCACTGATTACTTTCATGCTAAACAGGATAAGTTAGGTGGCTACCAAAACACAGGGTTCAAGAGGGAGGTCAGAGAAACATCTGTGTATAGTCTTAATGCACAGTCTGTTCTAGACAGGTTTTCATATTGATCTTTTTTAAACCTCGGCATTCACCCCACTCTCCTCTATTTGTTTTACTTTTTGAAAACATAATGGTTATGAAATGAAGCAGAGTTACCAATATCTGACAAACAAAGAGGATGGATTTGAAGTTTCTTTTCTGCTTTTTTTAACCTTCAGCACAAGTAATTACTTGCTTTAAAAGTGTATTACTTTTGAGGCAAAAGTCTCACCAGGAGTTCAACCAGTGATGGAGTTTGAAGTGGCTTAATTGTAGCAACGTGAGAATTATTCACTGGCCTGTTGCACTCCATACAGCTGATAAATACCTGTAAAGCACCCAGTGTCATAAACATCACCAGTTTTATTCAGAGACAGGAAGCATGATGTTTAAAAACAAGTAAACCTCTTCTGTCACCCCAGGAAACCTACGGGATAAACAAAAAGCCTCAAGAACTGTACAAGCAACTGTTTTGTAAAGGGAAATATGTCTTGAGATACAGTACAGGATGCTCATCTCATGCACCGAGTGCCTCTTCAGCTGTTTGAACAACACAACTCCTGTCATACCAGCTTGCTAATGTTCAGTGCTGGCCTGCAGGCAAGTCTCACTCCTCTCCTCCACCTGGTTATTTCATTGTGTATCACCACTTCAGCCCTGTGTCACCACTCCCTAAAAGCAAAGTCAGCTCTTCTCCAACTAACCTTATAGCTTTCATATGAGCTCTACTTTTTGCAGCAATTCCAAGCCTGTTGAGAAGTTTCTGTCTCCTATTGTGGAGGGATCTTCTGTAAAATCAACAGCTCTTCAGTTTTCTCTGCCTGTTCTGGTTTCATCACCTCTGGAGATGGCGTTTTCTGTGAATGGGATGAAAAAAATTCCATTGATTTACTATACAGAGGCTTCTGTCTGGTATCTATTATCTTGTGCATGAAAAAATCCAAAACCCCAAATCTCCAAAACTCACAAAAGTCTTTATTGAAACAATACAATTAAGGTTACAAAAAAAAGTGTGTGGAAAACACCAGAACTGATGTTGTCCATGCAGTCTTACTTCAGTCAACAGAGAGGTGTTTGTTACACTGCAGTCTTCATTCACATGATGAGATGTTGCACTTTGATGCAGAAGGATTAATATGACTAAAGACCTTTTATACTTGGAGGGAGTGTTTGACAGTGTCATCGACCCAACCAGATCTATTTTAGGAAGATAGTGAAGCAGTCCTCTGGGCTACTTGCATATTCACTGGAAAGAGGTAGGTGTTTTTAAGAAAGGTCATCAGTGTCCCTCCCCAGAGTTCAGACACTGTGTTAGGAAGGCTGGATCCCCCCCTCCAGTCTTCTCGTGGTTTTTTTTCAATATAAATAAAAGATTGAGTGCTGTTTTTCTGTTCTTTCTGACTCAACCTTCTGCTTCTTCTCTGCTGTTGTGAAATGAAGCCAGTGCACAGCACTGATGTCATGGTCTGCTAAGAAGGCAACACCCACTGCCTTGAAAGCTGTGTACATCTCCATCCCCAGCATGGCACAGATGGGCCGTGTGTCACAGCCAGGTTCTTACCCCTTCTCACAGCCCCCAGTGCCTCTTCCCCTCCAGCTGCCCCACTCCCAACCAGCTCATTTCTCCCCAGAGATGTGTCTGTCAGGGCAGGGGCACTGGTGGCTGCTGCATGTCACAGGCAGTGGGTGGAGACCAGGTGAAGGTCTGTGAGCTCTCAGTGTGTTGAAACAGTCGAGGGCGGAGAGCTGCACGTTGCAGGCAAAGCTGGCTTTGCAAAAGTCATTAGAAAGCACTTCTGTGGGGAAAGCAAAGAGGTGGGGAAATCCCATCTGTCTTGCTTTGAGAGGTTTGAAATGAAAAGTTCAATCTCCAGGTGCTAGTCCAGGACATGAGCAGCACCTCCACCCAAAATCCTAATGTCTTCCAAATGAGCCTGGGTTTCAAGCAAATGTCAGATGACCTGACCAAGGAAACAGAATATGAAGGTGGCTCTGTGTTAACCCTGCAGTGGCTGCCACAAGCCCTGTCTGGTACTGGTTTGGGGACCTGCCACAGCTCCTTTAGGACACTGCTGTGCTCTCACCACCACTGCCCGAGCGAGGGAGGGCAGATTCTGTGGTGCCAGCCTGGAGTGTGTGGGCTGAGTTATGGGCTGGGGCAGGAAATGGCCTAACAAAGACAGGATGTGCTTTGGGACAGAAGGGAGTGCCCATGAAACGCTTGCCATCCTCATGCTCTCTTGCAGCTGGCAGTACTGTCCCATTTTGGTCCTTAGGGCATTAGGAGCTGGAGACTGGTGAAGCCATGGGTTTGCTTTGTGATTTTGGGCAAGCTGGTTCCCCTCTCTGCACTGCTCCCCAGCAGGTTCTGTCATAGCCATTTGTGCAATCCAAGGCACAGTACCCTACAGGGCTGGGAGAGCTGCTCCCACGGTGTTTGTGCAGTGCCTGTGTCTATGAGTCTGTGTGTGACAGCTGGTGAAACTAATTGCCACCACTAGACACAGGCACAGGCCTGACACAAGGTGGGGAAGAGGAGGTTCCTTGTTCTCTAGACATTGCCATTTCTGCTTGTCAGGTGTGAATGAATCTAATGACAGCTGACCTGTTGCATGAGCTGTATGGCCAGTAGCTTCCTTGGGACGCTTTGTGGAGCTGAATTTGGCTCTTGTTTCCTGGACTAAAGTTCTTCTTGGTGATTCAGCAGCTTCTATTCTGCATTGGAGCAGGGAGGGGTGGAAGAACAGAAGGGTACAAAGAACAGAGAAATCAAGAAGCAGCTTTTTCATGAAGACCTGAATTGTGTTTTACTGTTTCTTAACCATGCTCTTGGTTTTAATGCAATTACTGTAGTCTGAGGTAACATGAATTCATGCAGCTTCCTTGCCTTCAGGACTAAATTGGTTTCTCAGGGAGATCTGGAAATCCCTTCCCTAACCCATTTCTGTGCAGCATGATATGATGTGTATAAAGGGGAGCACTGGAGCTGAGCTTAAGAGAATAGACTCAGCTGCATAAAAATACCTGCATGTCCAACTCCCACTAATCAGGTGTCCAAGTATATTTGTTTTCTGGGCTGAGGTGATGTAATTTGGAGAGAGGGAATAGGCCTAAGAAAGTTTCCCTTTCTTTTCCCTAAAGGAATAAAATCATTTTTTATCAGGAAAAGCAGAATATTTACTAGCATGTATTAAATCAATCTGCCTTTTCTGGTATCTATTCTATATCTGCCTATTCTGCTATCTCCTCTCCCTTCCAGATGCTGCCCAGGCTCTCCAGTTGGACCTGCATGTGCCTGAGGGGAATGGCATGACCTTGCTGTGTGATCAGAGCTGCATCAGCTAAGCAAAGGGCATGGGTTACAGAAGGAGGCTGAAGTATTTAGACAGACAGTCTTGGGCTGCTCTTGTGAGAAATAAAGGAGGAAACGGTTTCAAAGCAAGAGTCAAGACCAAACAATGCCTTTTTTTTCAGGAAAGATGAAGTTTATTTTGTATCAGTATCTGTGAGTATTTCCAAATGGAAAACTTCACTTTTTTAGCTTAGAACCAAAGCGTTTAGTTTTCTGGATGCCAGAAACTTGTTGGTGGGTTTCTATGAAAATTGATAAATGTCAGCCAAAAGCAGACAGTTCAGTGTAAAACTCTTGTGTTTCATTAAAAAAAGCAGCCTGAATGGGAGAATCATGTAGCTGTTCCTTGGCATCACAGCATTTGTACAGCAGCACTGGAATGTGCATTCCGTGTATGAATGAAGAAATGCTCAGTGTAACTGTCTTTTGGGACTTGCAGGAGAAGGGGATGTGCTGGCATGGATCGTTCTGTAAAATGCTAACTATGGAGACAGGAAGGGAATGCTTATGCTTGTTTTACTGCTCTGGCAAAAATAAATGTAGTTTTTGTAAGAAAGAGGGAAGATACTTTTTCATGAGGGACATAGGTGCTGATTTGCTGTAGTGGAACATTTCCCTTGCTGTTCCTCTGTTGACATTGATTATTTATGCCGCTTGTGCCTTAGTTGCTGTACAAGATTTCTGCCCTGGAAACCCTGACAGTTCCCTGGGGATACAGGACTGCTTCTCACTCCAGGAGACACAGTCTCAGCTGGGCACTGGCAGCTGAAGGCACCCCCAGCCCCCCTGTTCCTTGTCCCCCTGTGCCACAGTGGGTAGGATGGAGAGTGAGGATGTGCCACCAAGTGCAGTGTCTGCTCACTGTCTTGTGGCCAGACAGTTCTAGGGGTGGTGGGCTGGAGAAGGCCAGAGGGAATGTCTCTACCTTGCCCGCTCCTGCTCTGCCTGCCTGCTGATTTGGTAGGGAGTGGGGTGGCTCAGTGGGGTCAGCTTTTCTTTTCCCATACCTTTTCTCTCAGTTCTGCACAGAGGAGTGGGAAAATGCATCCCTTGGGACTCCCTTGGGTGGACTGGCAAGACTGTTGCATAGTCAAGCCCCAAATAAGCAGTGAAGGAAGTGGGAAAGGACAGGAACTTGGATATTGTGTCATAGTGGGTTCAGCTAAGTGTCTATCTTGGGATATGCTTGTTTGTTTGTTTGGGATTTTTTTACTTGGTTTTTTTAAACTTTGATAAGGCTTTTGCTCTTACTGCTGTTTTTGGCCATCAGCCTGCACATGCATCTAAGAAAAAACAGACTCTTCATTTTTATTTTCTTTAAAAGGAAATCAGAGCTTTTTATAGACACTTAATGTAGGGAAGCAAAAAAATTTGATGCGGAGAGTTCATTATAACCATAACTATTCCCACCTTGTCAAAGCACTGCCATACACCGAGGTGATCCCAATTCACCCACGCTCCACTGTGATAAAGCTGTAGAAAGAAGAAAGCTTTGGAGAGCATAAAACCCTCATGTAACCCACTTCACTGTGCTGGGACTAGATGATACAGAAATGGGTGGGAAGGGGGAGGCTCCCAGCCCCACGCTGCTGTTCAGAGGGCTCCTTGGCTGTTCCAGTTGGCTCCATGCACTCCTTCTGTGTGAAGGAGATGATGTGTTTGTCTTTTGCTGTGCCAGTATGGAACAATAAACTTTGTTCCTCCTCTTTTTCAAAATAGATTCATAGTTTGGATAAATAAATAAATACACACACACACACACAGAGAGGCATGTACAGATTTATACCGCTATATATTTGGAAATAATGGTGAGGACATTATCAGCCTGGGCCCAAGTATCACAGCAATATTTATGAAACTGTTTCTGGTTTTCAGGTCATCTGGAGATTGTTAAGAGCAGCCTGGGATATAATTAATCTTTCCCATCTTGTTTTCCAGTGTTTCTGCCACTTATGTGTCCTTCAGTTTGCTCAGTGGCCTAAACTGGAGATGTGCTTTGTGTTCCTCTTCCAGAATGACTTCTAGAAAGGCAGAAGGAGTTTTTCCTCAAGCTCCACCTAGTTGTGCAAAACACAGCATAGTCATCATGATTATCGATATAATTTATCAGCATAAAATTAAAACAGAAAACTGCAATTTTTTATCAGGAAAACAATAATTTCTCAATCCTTGAACTCAAAAGACATATCCTAAATAAATATTGGACATGAAGAAAATTTGTGACAAGCAAGGAACAAATGTAAAATACACATTTTTATTGGAAATTTCTTACTCCAAAGCAACATATTTAAGCAAAAGAGTGTGTGACATGACCCATCACTTGGTTTTCTTAGTGATTCTCTTTGCCTGAGTAATGCCAGTTGTCTTCTGTAGGCAAATGGAGTCCTGACTATTTAATCTCAATAAATCACTCAGATGACAACTTTCTAATGAAAAAAATGGATGGGTTTGGAGGAACTTGCCTACAGTTCTAAATAAGGGTGGTCTTCATTGAAGTTTCCATAGTGAATGCTGGAGAGTACATGGGGGAGTCTGACAGGCTCTCCAACAGCCAAATTCCTCCTTCCAATAAATGGTCAAAAGTCCCTTTACACCTGTGGGGAATGTGGTCTGTCATTACCTCAAACAGTGTTAACTGTTTTCACACCCTGCCTAATAATTAATTTTCGCTAGGGGTCTCCATTTGTTATCCCTGTCAGTGATGGTGTGATGATGGGGCCAGTTAAAGGCCCTTGCTGGGGAGCTGGTTGGGATCAGGAGGGACAAGGAGTCCTTTGCCTGAGATTTACAAACTAGAAAAACTCGAACATTCGTACTTGACATCAATTATACGGCAGGTTTCTCTCCCCCTGGAGAGAAATAGTGTGGACACCCTGAGGAAAGCAAGCTGGGAGGTACAGCTCTGTTTTGCAAGGGAAAGCAGAATCCTGACTGGGCTTTTGACGAGTGTTTGTTTGGATTCAGTGCTTGCAGAACAAGATAAACACACCCATCCAAGGAATATTTGAAGGTAGCATCATTTGCTAAATTGTGTCTAAAGGAATAGTAACACAATTTAAAAAAAATCCCCTGTGCCTTCTCCTAAATCCTGTCTCTCTTATTATCATTGCAGTTAGGACACGATGCTCATGTTTGACAGGATAGTTCCTTCATCTACTTTATTCTTCCTCTTACATACACTTGCAATACTTACATTGCTATTTATGCTTTTCTGCACAGCTCTGATGTTTGGTTTTTCTCATGACATATTAACATGAAATAAATGCTAGGAGCTAATGATAGAGTAAGATATCAGGTAACAGAAAAAATACCAGAAGAGAAAACCTGTTTCGGTCTCAGGGTTACATATTTCTATAACTCACAGAAAACATAAAAATAAATCTGCATGGTGGTGAGTTCTCTATCAGAAAGAAGCATTTGAAAATTTCCAAAACAGTCACCTAATTTCTGCATGCTACACCTCATCTATAAGATGGAGCTTGAAGGTAGACTGGTGGGTCTAACAAAACTGGGGCAAAATTCTGAGGTGGCTATTCTAAAATAAGAATGGAATTTAAACAGAAAGATTTAAGATTCTTACATACCCATTTTCAATTATCCTGCTTACCTACTCACGATTCTGGTCAAAACTGCATCACATGGCATTGGTGTGGCAGGGATCCATCTGATCCATGGACTGGATCAGATCCTGGCCTCGGAGGGGAGTGATGAGTGCATCTCCTTCTGGAGTGCACATGCCCAGCATTTTTTTTCTTTCATATTTTAGACCAAAATGCCATAAAGAAGACAGGTAAACAGACAGCTGTAAGGGTGCCTGCAGTGGACCCTCGGCAGTGGGGAGTCCTACCCCCTGCTCCATTGCATTTTAGAGGCTTTGGCTGTGTCTGTGGTAGCCTGGAGCTGGAGCAGCTTTGGGGTTGCAGCCCTATTCTTAAACCTTATGACTATTTCAGGGCTTGACAGGCTGAGGACAGGGGAAAATCCCCCTGAAAAATGAGCACAACTTTGTTTCTGGTTGCTCCTTTCCTCCTAGACCTCAGCCAGTATTTTGGGGGGTATACAGCAAATGCTGCTGCAGCAGATGCCACAGTCTGTGCTTCAGGAGGTCTCTGCAAGTGGGACTTGGTGGCACTTCTGCAGCTCATTTCTGCCTTTGTCACAGCTATTTGTAGCCTTAAGGTATTTGGGAGAAGAGCTCTTCTCAACTTAAATAGTTTGACCAGAAGAAGCTGCAGGAAGGGAGATTTCTACATGGAGATACTTCTCTTAACTGTGGCTCCAGGGTAAAGGTGTGGCAGCAAAACAGGGAATTCTGCTTTATGTGTGGGACAGTATGAACAATTTTAGGCATCCTCACTTGGCTTGGCATACCATTGCATCTCAATCCCATGATTCTGGTTTTCACAAAAATCTTCAAATTCTTCTCTTCTCTTGAAATAAGTCCAAATGTCTTTTGAGCTCATATACGGCCTTTGTTTCAGCTGCCTCTCATGAGAGCATCTTCCACATTTATTGCATTTAAGCCGGAGCAGTTCTACCTGACAACTTCCCTGCTTTCTCCCATTTGTATAATTTAAGATGTTTGCAGCCTGTTTAGGCATACCTCACCTTCCTTTAGCCCTGTTGCTACACCCTAGCTTGGTAGAGCTTACCTTGATCACCTCCATCATGATTTTGAAAATTATCTACTAGGTCACATCAAAATATTTTCTTTTCCAATGAAAATAAGCACAACTTGCCCTCCCTTCACCCACCTACTAATTTAGGACCCAGTAAGGGCCAAGATCTGTTTTCACTCTTTGTTGCCCTCCTCTTGCACCCTCTGAGGCAATAATATTCTCTCTGTCATACAGTGACTAATACACAGCAGCTGTTAAGCCTCCATCTTCAGAATAACAAAAGTTGTATCCCATCTCTCTTTTTTTTTTTCATTTTCTCTGATATTCTGCCATATATTGGTGGCCTTAATTACGTATTTTCCCACTACAACCCTTAAAATCCCTTTTGTCAAGAAAGTGCCATGTTGTTATGGTACTAAGCATGCTCAGCTTTGCCTGATTCCTTTCTCAGGGATTAATTTGTTTTGTGCTTTTTGGGTTGAGCTACAATTTGTAGTGGTGAATGGAGTTACATCTAACTGGTGATCAGCCACAGGTGGTGTTCCCCAGGGATCAGGACCAGGGCCAGCCCTGTTTAATATCTCCATCAGTGAGCCGGGTGAGGGGATTGAGTGCACCCTAAGCAAGTTTGCAGAGTGAGTTGGGTGGCTGTGGTCTACTGGAGGGTCAGAGAACTGTGCAGAGGGATCTGGACAGGCTGGGTTGATGGGCTGAGACCAGTGGTATGAGGTTCAGTAAGGCCAAGTACTTGGGTCACAGCAACCCTAGGCAGTGCTGGGGAAGGAGTGGCTGGAAAGCAGCAGAAAAGGACCTGGGGATGCTGGTCCACAGTGGCTGAACATGAGCCAGGGTGTGCCCAGGTGGCCAAGAAGGCCAGTGGCATCCTGGCCTGGATCAGCAATAGCGTGGCCAGCAGGACCAAGGCAGTGATTGTCCTTCTGTACTCTGCACTGGTGAGGCCACATCCCAAATCCTGTGTCCAGTTCTGGGCCCCTCACTACAAGATGAACATTGATTGAGGGGCTGGAGCGAGTCCAGAGAAGGAGCCAGGGAAGGGCCTGGAGCACAAGTCTGATGAGTGGCTGAGGAAGCTGGGGTTGTTTAGGAGAAAAGGAGTCTCAGGGGAGACTTTATCAACCTCTAAAATGACCTGAAAAGAGGTTGTAGCCAGGTAGGGGTCATCTTCTTTTCCCAGGTGACAGGTGACAGGACAAGAGGAAATGGCTTCGAGTTGTGCCAGGGGAGCTTTAGATTAGATACTAGGAAATGTATCATTTTTCATGACAAGGGTTGTCAAACATTGGAACAGCCTGCCCAAGAAAGTGGTTGTGTGACCATCCCTAGAAGTGTTCAAAAAAGTGTGGATATGGCACGTAAGGATGATGTGTAATGACAAACACAGTGGTGGTGCTAAGTTGATAGTTGGATTTGATGATCTTAAAGGTATTTTCCAACTTGAAAGATTCTATGATTCTGTGATTTGCTGACTGAACCAAATTCTTCAGCACTGACTGTGCTCAGCCTAGATTTGATGCCTAGAATAGAGCCTGAACCCATGTGAAGGTGTTCTCTTCAGTGTTTCTTCATTGACACCAGTGTACAAGTACAGGCTCAGTACTGTGAACCAAAAACAGGTCTAAAGGACACAGTTTTTTGCTGCCCTCATGTCAGAGCCCTAATCACAGGTACTGAGCCCTAATCACAGGTACTGTAGGTCATGCTGGTGCTTTGGTCTGACACAGAAACAATGCCTGGGGCAAGTGGGGTGGGATAACCCTTGTAAATCTGACCCCTGCATTCAGTACCCTTTTCCCAACATATTTTTTATGTCTTATTTGAACTCTTGCTCCACAGCCACCGTTCTGTCCTTTTACTTTGCAATCTATAACTTTCTGTTTGTCTCCATTAGTCATCCCTGATGCTGGACCTTGTCAAAACTTTGTTTGAAAAAATCTAACCTCAGTGTGCTATGCAGCATCTGTCACACTTTTCTTGTCTGCCACAGCAGCATTATCTTCAAAGATATCCAGCAGGTTAGTTAAGCATGACCTCCTGTGTCTAAATGCATGCTGGCTGTCCTTAATCAAACTGTCTTTCCAGGTGTTCTCATGTCACATCCCTGAAAGTTTTCCTGTGCCAGATGGTAATCCTACCTCTCTGTAATTTCCTGATTCAGTTCTTGACCTCTTTTGGGGGTAGGAGAAGGAAACCAGAGTGCCACTTTAAGTTTAAAACTTTCTACCAGACTCAGGGTACTTTATTACAGTATCTGCTTTACCCCCTCATTTATCACTGTTCTTGTTCAGTCTCATTAATGGGGGCTGACAGTTATGGACAGTTAATCCATATTCCACTTTCCAAACCTGTTGGTATCTCAGAGGGATCACAGGTTTTTATAACTGAGAGGATACCTTGGTGCTTTGCCAGAAAACCAAAAGCCAAAACTGATGTACTCAAAAAGAACAATGTTGTAGCTGCCCTTATTTACTAAAGGTGAAAAAGCTTGAATAAATGGCTCAGACCTCCTGCGCTAGCATGCAGAGCCTTGTTTTTTTTTCAGAGAGATGTGTTTGTGGATGGTTAATTTCCTTGAATTGCAGTAGTTTTGTTGGTAAAAATGGTGTTGGTGCCTTGTTTTGGCCTTGGATAAACAACTTGCAGTGCAGAAACACTTCTTTTAAATAAGGTGAGCTGTCCTGTAGGTGATGAGCATTCCCTCTTCTGTATGCCAGACTGGAGATTTTTTCCTACTCCAGAAAGCCATGCCATTTCTTAACTCTTCTTTTCTTACATGTTAATGGACTACAGTCCATGAAAATATTTTTTTCACCTTGGTTTATTTTTAAGCTGGTGTCTTAAATGGAAGAACTGAACCACAGACCAGCTGCATGGATCTCCATTCCTCCTTTTCAGTGAGTCAAAGGTTCACATTTCTCACCTTATCACTGTGGGTGAGACACCAGGAGTAAGACAAATATTTAGTGTGAGAAGGTGTGAAGGAGCATTCTTCTTTCTTGTGGCTGTACAGAAACAGAGAGTAGAAATGAAAGAATAAAGTGACAGATCAATTATATCATAATAGAAAATACTGAAAATTTGTATTAGAAAACATGCAAGTAAAGACAAAAGCCATTCTTCACTGATTTCCAAATTCTTGACTCTTTTTAAAAATATTAGATTAGTCCCTTTTTAGGTCCATGAGAAATGAAAGTATACTCCTGGGTTTCCATGCTAAATGCTATATTCAAGAGGCCATGATAATATTTAAGTAAACCTCTTTCCCTGTCTATTAAATACCCAGAGCAAAAGCCTTGCATGCCTCTACAGGTCAGAGTAACTGGAATTACCTTCAGAGAGTGCCCTGATTTGCTTTTTAATTAACCTCCATGCCCTTAATGTTGTGATAATTAAGGGATGTGTTTAAGATCTCAGATCAGCAGCACATGTACTGCGATCAAAAATACAGGAGATCTTTTCTGGATAAGGGGATTTGTTGAGTCAAGGCCAAAGAGCAGACTCTCTCTTCAGTCAATTGGTCAGTATGATAAACGGGGTTTAGTCCTTTTCCACACAAGAGCAAAAGCTTGCATGTAATTTTATGCATACAGAGGATGGGAGTTTTGCTGCTGGTTGCCACTGCATGAGCAGGAGCTCTTTGTAACATTTAAAGTGCAAGGTGTTGAGTCACTGGGGCCATAGGATGAACTTGGCCTTGAATAAAGCAAGTCTTGCTCTCTTCCCCTCAGTTCCCATTCACTGCTGCTTCCATTAGAAAGCTGCCAGTATTTCTAGAGTTTGGGAGGACTGTGCCTCCAGGTCAGGCTCTTCAAAGCCCAAAGGGTGGCTGAAATGAAATGCTTAGGAGATTCCCAAATAATCATGAACATTTTGGTCCCTTCTCTCTGAGAAGTAACTGCATAGTTTTATGTGCTTCTCTGATAAAGCCTTTACAACACTTTTTGCCCCAAGTTTTGTATTTATTACTTTCATATACTCACCTTCTTTAGAAATAGGCAAAAAAAAAAAAAAAGAGAAAAAAAAAAAAGAAAGATAGAAGCATGAATATAAAACTGAGAAAACTCTTTCAACAAACATTATTACCACAAACCTGCATACCAGTCTGTTTTGTTACTATAGCAGCAGCACTGGTGAGGTATGTTCAAGCTGTGAGGCCATAAATCAAGTGCAAATCTTCTACTTGTATCCAGTAGGATCCTGTTCTTCAATCTTCCCCTACCTGTGTTTACTGTGTAGTTCTGGTTTGGATACTGGCACGTCTGAAGCATAATTTATAGAGGAAATCACTTTCCTCTCCAGACACAAGCCAGAAATGCCAAATTTTATGGCTCCATCAGCTGAGAAGACATTTTCTCTTGTGAGTCAGCTTCATTCTGGTTGTTTAATAGCTATTAGTAAATGCAGAGGCCTGAAAGCCTCTGCCTCTCCAACTCATTCCTTTTTAAAATTACCAGAATGTAAATTTATATTCAACATTTGTTTGGAAACAATCCAGAAAAATTTGGATTACCTCTTCATTGTTAGGCAAATAACTGTATGAACAGCCTGCTCAGTTTTGCTAGAGGAACAAATGTGGACTGCAATGATTGGCAAGACACAAATAATTGGTTTGGCCATCAGCCTGGTTTGGCTTTTTGGTCAGTTTGTCTGTCTTTGTTTCTTTCTCCAAATAAAATAAATGAGCTTCCCAGTTCATCTTTCATTTTCAAAGAGCAAGTCTAGCCAGTCACTTTTCTTCCATGATTGATCAAAAGATCCAGAAACAGAAATGCATCCTAACCATGTGCAGTATTTGAAGGAAGGCTGTCACTTTTTTTTTTTTTATTAAATTGATTAATTGCAGGAAATTCCAGTTTCTGACTGACATACTATTCTGCAGATGCTCTGCAGAGAAAGGGATTATTCCTTCAAGAAACTCACCATGTGTTGGGTTTCCATGTGTTTGGTTTCCTTAGGCCTTTTTCTACATTTTGCCATGCTTTTTGAAGCAGGGTAGAATATAGGTGAGTAGAAATTTGTGTTAATGTAACTCTCAGCTTTCTTTGGCTCACAGTTATTTTAATGTGATAAAATGCCAGTGGAGCAAACATAGTCAGGGTGTTCTTTTGCTGATGGACACGGCATCTATGCTGGCAAGGCATGAACATCTAATTTCCACTGGCAAATTGGAAGGCTTAAGCATGACTAGAGGTGACAAGCCATGAGTTTGGTATGGACTAGAACATGCCACTCAGAAAATACATAGAGTTAGCTGCAGAATAATGGAACAAAAGATCTTTTTTCTAGAATAAAAAAGAAAAACCTCCTGCCCCAGTGACCACTCTCTCACCCCCCCAGCCCCATCCTCATTTGCTTTGATCTTGGGTAACTATTGAGGAGTCAATATGTATAAATGTGTTTTTTTCCGGCTGGCTGAGTTTAATTAAAGCCACTGGTCAAAATAGTGCTGCTGAAGAGTTTGGTTTTGCATTCAGAGCAGTTTAGTCTTCACGCTAAATACAGGACTGCACCGGTGGTTTGGTGACTTCAATGTGTGCTGCTCTTGTTCTTCCCGTCCTCATCCCCTCCATTTTCATAGCACTGCAAATTAACTCTGCTTTTTATCAGACTCTTTCATTGTGCATTCCCTTGCCCTCTTCTGCTGTGGACACAGGGCATCTGAGATGAGCTTGGAGCAAATAGCAACTGGACAGTAAGAGCTCAGTCTTTAATGAACATGAGATCGTTCTGCAGAAATGGGTCCCCTGGTTTTCATGCATTGAAGCAGCTACAATATCAGTATGATCTCATACATTGTGTCTTCTGGGCAGTTTACAGATGTCTTATCTCCCCCCTTGCACTGGCTTGAATCCTTAGTACTTCCACTGCATTGTATTGTTTAGTCACCTATATAAACTTATTGTACCACCTGGGTTTGATTTTCAAGCTGATCTCCTTTGTGCCTTGGGCTTTACTATGGATTCAAATGGACACACCCAAACACATCCTTCTTTCTGCATGCTTACCTTTTTTTTTATTCATAAATGCTTTATTTAAACACATGACAAGTGCAGTCTTTTTAGCCATATATTTGTTCTCATAATTTGTGCTGAACATAATCTGTTACATGATTTAGCAAGGAGACTAGAAATTTGTACTTTTTACAATTTTTACTTTTTGTTGTTGTTACTGCCTTTGTGTACAGTTCAAGATTTCTGTGGTGGGATGTACCTCTATGCATGTGAGATACTTGCATCACATGTGTTTATGATTACCTTGGAGTACATTCCCAGGTTTCTGCTCCAGTGGAATAAACTGAATTTAGTTTGCAGTTCTGACCTTCTCACCTGCACTTTGCTCACTATAATCTTACTCTGCAGGAATTGCTTTGAACACCTCAATTCAATAAGGCTGTTTTTATACAACACACAATTTTCTAATAAAAATAACCTGCTATAAAAATACTTTTCTTTTTTTCCCCTTTGCCATCTCTTGCAGCCTCTACTGAGTCACAGCAAGGAATGAATATTGTGCTGATCTAAAACTTAAGAACCACAGGGTTAGGGCTGTATATATTAAGAACAGATTATCTCATGAATCAGCTAGGCTACAACAGAAGATGTTTCACCAAGGTCCTTGAAAGCTTTCTTTTGCAACTGGCAAGAATAAGGAAATGTTATCACACCTTAGGAATAAAAAAATATGTGGTTCAAGATGTAGAATAGAAAATATTTGTCCTACTAGGGAAAAGCAGACTAAGACAAGGGGCAAGCATATTGGGAGGCCAGGAGATGAGCCAGATTGTCTCTTTGCCTTTTTCTTCCATTTGTTCCCTCCATTGTCATGAGGAGAATGGTGGAATTGCTCAAACTCTCTCACATCTATGAGCATCTTTTATTTTCTAGAACTTACATTTTTCCTCCTAATTTTCTGTTAGGAATTCAGTCCAAGAAGTTTGAGTACCATTTAATCATATCTAGTAAAAGATAACTGGTAGCATAGTTGTTTCAGAGAAGTTATTTTATTTTTAATCTGAATATGAAAATATTTGGTTACAAGCTTATGTTGGAATGGCATGCATAGATATTGTCACCCAAACCCTAGCAGGAAAACAGTGCATTGTGTTGTCTGTCTATATACACACTGCAACTTGAACACTTGCCAGTTTTCTGTATATTCCAACTACTATGTTGAACTCAGTAAAGTCATATACTATATGGTATTTTAAAATGTTCAGCAGTGGCACACACAGCAGATGTTTTGGGATCGCATTTTCAAGCAGAGATGGCAGCTGATGTTGACTACTTTGGTGCAATAAAACAGTAGGCACTGGCCCGGGGGTCTCTCATCCTGCCTCCTCCTTGTCCTCCCAATATTTCGTTTGATGGTGAAGAAACTCAACAGTAAAGTCACAGGCTAAATCAGCTGTATGTCAAGAGAGTCTTCTAATTTTCTTTTATGCGCCCAAAAATGTAAAGCAATTCATTTCCAAAATGCAGAGAGAGGAGTGAGAATGTGGCTCTGCTTGCTCTAGTACTGAAGAACCACGGGATGTGCCCTGAGCAGATCCAGCAAGGAAGGAGACAAAGCTAAGAAGGTACCATGTGTCTGTTTATACCCAGTCTAGGTGTAATGTAGATCCTTTTAACTCTGGGACAGCTCTGATGTAAGGACTGAAATGTGATTTGACTAAGAGTAAGTCTGATTGCCCTGACTTCATAATTAAGTGAGACTTAGTCAGTCTGCCTCTGACTAAGTATAACTGCATCAAAAATGTAGCAACCAGTCTGTGCACAGGGCTGGTTCCAGGGGACTGATGTGGCTCTGCTGGTTCACATTTGTTCCAAAAACAGCACCAGGGTAACTTTGTGCTGGCAGGCTTTGTGCAGGATCGGGTGTCGTTCATCCTCCCACAGCTGGCATGAGGCCAGCATAAACTCCATATCATGTGTTCTAGCTAATTCATCTTAAATGTGATTATGTACCCTGGGCTGATCCAGATCAAATGTGTACTGAGAGCAAAGAGCCAGGATTAATGATCATGGAGGCATGACCTGATTTCAGCCATGGCCAGGACAACTTGTGATAAAGTCTGGTTGCTCTGACAGAGCTGCTCAACAATTCTTTCCTTGGGGACCAGGCCTGAGAGCAGGAAAGGACCAAGTCACTTCTAGGGAAGATTTTTCAAGGTGGTGGTGTCACTCTGTTCCTCTTCAAAGGTGCCTGAGTTTATTCTCCTCTTTTGAACTATGTAACTGTACACATGGGAATTAGGAGAGCTCTGTAAAGTAGCAGCTTCTATTTTGCTATGGTCTCTTCAGATCTGAGGACAAAAAGTTGAGCCCTTCAATTGCTAGGACAGACCTGAGTCTCTCCTAAATTCTGTATTTAAGAGCCTCTCTTTGAACAAAGCTGCTGCAAGTTTCTCTCTTTCTTTCCTCAGCTTGAGGTCAGGGCTGCTGAGTGTGCTCCTGGCACCTCTCCACACTGGAATGCAGAACTTTCTTCCTGTACCTCTTGCCTACCAGCCTGTGGTGATCACTCTCCAGAGTCCCAGCAGCTCTCCACTGCCTGGCCATGTGGTTCACATCTGTCACAGGTGCCTGAGATGGATAAGTCTTTGGGTGGGAGACCTTTCAGGACATGGCTTTTCCTGGCAGTGACCTGCTAGGAGGACAGGAAGAGGAGGATGATCTGTAGGTCTGCTCCCTGTAACCCCGAGGACCTTCTGACTGCAGAGCCATTGTAAGGCAGGAAAGTTCCCTGGGGGGAGAGGAAAAAGCTCAGGTGTTAGTCTTGGCATTGGAAGGGCTGCAGCAGTGGAGAGCATAGAGTAATGATCTCCTGTCTGCTTACAATCCACTTGCAACTGCCCAAAGATCAGTGTTGTAAAATGAAGCTCAGATGGTGGCTGGAGAGAGGCCAAGGCTGCCTGAGCTCGTTATGAAAAGCTGGGGGTGGTTTTGCAGTGAGAAGTGCACAAAGGTACCTGTTTTGGAAACATGTGGCTGTACTTCACCATCCTGCTTCTCCTCCCTGAGCCTCATGCCAAAAGATTTGGTCACCTTTGGTTCCTCTTCCTCTCATGTCCCAAACCATCTGCAGTAGAAGCTTTGGCCAGACTCCCATCTTCCACCTAGAACTTTCCCATCTCCCACCCAGAATTTACCCATCTCCTTAAACATCACTCCTATTCTTCCACAGCCTTACTTCTTTCATCTCCCTCCCTACAGCCAAGCTGTCACCCGCTTTGAGTGGCTGCCTCTGTTTCCTTCCTTCATGCTCAAGCACCCTTATCCCCTCAAAGGTTTTCTTCTCTGCAGGCTTTGCTTCCACACTGTCCTCTGACTCATTTGCCCCACCAGTGCTTCTAACCTTGCCCGCAGATTTTTATTTTTCTTTTACCAACCATACTTTAGATATGAAATCTGCAGATGATCTTTAAGTAAAATCATTTCCTGGCCCTGAAGACACTCCTTAACTCTGTTTTCTACATAGAATTACGCAGCTGAGAGACACTGGATGAGAGGAGTCAGCACTTCATAGTATTTCAGATATACAAATTGAAGCATTTGCTTACATCTTTCTTACCATGCCTTTGCATACTACTTTGGCAGACAGTGGTGAAATACTTAGATCACAAACTCCCCCAGGCAGAAAGCAGGTTCTCCTATCTGCTTTTTACTTGACGCTGGTACTGTTATCACATCAGCTTCTCATGATGGTAATTGGACTTGAAAATGGAGGGATTTTTTTCCTCCCATAAAGTTTGTGAGGTTTCAATGAAGTACATTCTCTAACACTGAAATATATTGCTTCTGAAATAGTGCCAAGGCACTTTATGACTTTTATAGTTACAGATACTTAAGGCTTCCACTCTTCCCCTTAGCCTAGTCAAGCCAAAGGTTCCCATGTGGTAAAGGGACACAGCCCATCCCAGACTGGCACCTGATGTGGGGCTGTGAGGCAGGCAGGAGATGATCCCAAGGTGAGACCATGAGCAACACATGGAAATAGTTCCCCAGATTCACTGCAGCAGTATCAACACCGCTGCTCTACAAGATTTAGTGTAGTGATGTTTTTGAGTAGAAAACTGAAGTTTAGTAGAAAGTGTTCTTGAGCAGAAATCCATTTTCTGCATAATTGTTTTCCAGAAGAAAAATTTCTATTTGTTCTTGTAATAACAGTAACTGAATCTTGATCTGCTGCATTTTACATCTCCAGGATCTTTGGAGCCGTTGTGGAAGGCTGAACAGCATTGAAGACTCTACATCCCTTACTGTACATAGTGGGGATGGAGAGCACTATTTGGAGAAAATAAAGGTGGTCAGACTATCTGTGTAATTAGCAACCAAATCCAGGGAAGTTTGGAAATTCATTCCATCATCATATTTCTAACCTGTTTTTAAGTGACCTAGGAATTGTGACCTCAGTGTTGGAGGCTACTGGCACAAACCACCTCTCCTTCATATGTCAGACACTGAAGGATGAGAGATGCTTTCATTTTTGAAAAATCAAATTAAAAAAACACTGAAAATATCTGTGTGTGCAACTGCCAGTGGGCAAATTTAAAGTAGTGGATTGCTCTTCTGTATTAATCATGTTAATTTATATCTAGATGTGACTCATTTATTACTTATGAAAATCAAAGCAGAATGATTTTCTTTACTGTGTGGAGGAAGAGGGCAAGCACATGTGCATGTGTGTGCATGTGTGTGCATTATCAAAAGAGGGAGTTACTTCACCAGGCACACTTCTTTGCTGCTTTGCATCCCTGCAATCCACAAAACAAGAATTAATGAAAAATCAGTTTCCAGTGCTTTCATTTTTCATTTATTTATTTATTTATTTATTTATGCTAAGGATTGCCTATCCCAGTAGTTTGCTTCATTTGTTTCCTGAGGATTTCTCAAGTCAAGATCTCTGACAGAGCTACAAGAGGTTTTATATTCAGCATTTTGATGTTTCCCATGTTCTGTTCATTTTCAGAAATTATCACAAGAATAGCTTGAACCAGTTTGACCTGTTCGTATGTCTCATAGCACAATGGGGCTCTAATTGAGGCATCACAGATTACTGAGCTGATGCCATTATTATTTAAAAGTAAGTAGGTACCTATTAGGAATATTTATTCCCTGTCTTCTATCAAGAAAACAATCTTCTAAAGAGAGTTGTGTTTTTGTCTTATTTAGGGTATTGATTACGTACTGCTTTGAAATAAAAGGAGATTTATATGCTCTGCTGCTAGATAATCTGTGAAGGACTTTTATGGTAAGATTGAGCCCCCAGGCTGGGAGCCAAGAAGAGAGAGGATGTTTTGCAGCTTGGCTTTACCTTTCTCACATGATTCACTGGATGCTATTTACATCTCTTTGTACCTCTGCTGAGTTCTCGATTTCACAAGAAAGTTGTAGTCATTGTAATTGTCAGGATGCTGAGTTCTCTGGCCTCCTGGGCCTGCAGGAATTCTTACCATGATAAGGAGAATATGTGCAATAGTTCTGCTTTGCTGGCAGCCCCAGGTGTGCAGAAGTCATGTCCAAGTCACCTGAGATTGGCTTAAAGTAGAAAAGGAAAAAACAAGTCACTATTGTTATTATTATTCTATAACATTTTGAAGTGTTTCAAGTCTTTTTCATTAATCTGCAGTGAGATTAGCTAGAAGAAATTTAGTTTTAAATCAAAACAGGCAATCAGGTGATACCAAGACCGGAGGCTTCTGGCAGACCAGCAGACACTGTAGTTAAAACGGCGAGGGTCAATGTCTAGTGCATTACAACTAGTACACAGTTCTGTAGATCATAGAATTGTTAAGGTTGGAAAAGATCTCTAAGATCCAACCATTAGGATGTTCTTCCCAGGAGAAGAAACGTGGAGATGCATGTGGAGCAGTGAAGAAACCTGAATGTTCCATAGTGGCAGCAGTAATTTCCTACAGCTTCACTCAGCTTTGATAAATGGAGATACTGTGGGAATTTGTAAGAAGGAAAAAAAAGCACAGTCTGAAAAAAAAAGGCAGAGGATTGAATCTTCCTGCTTTCAGACACATTAAAATTAAGGTGTTGCAAAGATGCTGAAGAATTTAAAATTCCTATCGGTGTGTCAGTAGGCGTGTTTTTCACTGCTTTCCACTGACTGCATCTGGAGGAAGCATTGAGTAACATGTTTCTGGGAGAAGAGGTGGAGGTAAAGGAGCACTGTCTCCCAAGCTTTTCCTGAAGTAGTAACACCATACTTTGTGTTGGCGTGAGCGGCTCTGAGTGCAGGCTGTGCATTCTCCACAGCCCGGAATTCCCTACCTACTCCATGCTGCTTCCAGATCGCCTTGCTGGAGCACTGCTCTCCTGCTGGTGGTGTGTGCAGAGCAGAGCTGCTCCTACCTGTTGTTGTTTGGTTGTTCGTTGTACGCATCACCTTTGACTCGGTGGAGGATGGGAGCAGAACTGACTTGTAAGCATCCAAAGAAGATGATAAAAATAATGCTCTTCAAGGGCAGCATAAGAAGCACAGATGGGGAGGATTTTCTGCTGCTGCTTGTTTTCACAGCCCCACTCGCCTCAGGTGGCCAGTGGCACCAGTCAGGGTGCTGGCACGAGCTTTCCAGACACCACAGCACGAGGCCAGCACAGTCCTGATTTTTGGGATAAAAAGATGAAAATGTCAAAAGCTGAATGCTTCCATGAGTGATTTTTTTACTCCAAGATGCTGCAAAATTAACGTTTCTCCCGTGCACAGTGAGACGTTTTGCCAAAATTGCTGGTGCTGGCACATGAGGAGAGGGCTGCCACTGGCAGAGCAACCTGCTGAGCACCCACCCTGCAGCCAGAGCCTGTGAGCTTGAAGCTGCTGTGCACTGAAAAACCCCATTTGGGTTATAAAGCCCTGGCAGGAGAGCATCCCAGCTTGTGGCAGCACCTGCAGGAACTTTTCCCTGCTTCCTCTCTAAAAGTCAGTTTTACGGAATTCACGTGGTTGCTTTTTTTCTTTTCTCTCATTGCTTGAATGAATATTGTAGTGAGGCAGTGGCAGGGCAGGAGGGGGTGGTTGGGAGCCCCAGCCTCGGTGCTTGCCAGCAGTTCACTGCCGCTGACAAGAGCTTGGACCTCACAGCTTGTGCGCAGTGTCCACTGCAGGCTGCATTTTCACTAGGAAAATCACCTGTGGAGGGTTATTGAGTCTGCAAAAACACAGTCGGGGTCTGGGAGTGACATGTAGTTAAAATGAAATAAATGAGGATGTCACTTGAGTTCAGCCTTTTCCAGAGTTGTCGGAGATTAATGGTTTATTTCAAATTCCTGACATAGTTCTCAGTCTCAGATTCTGGCTGCATCTGTTAATCCTCCTGGCTGTGTGAAAATCTGGCAAATAGGAATCCTAAAGTATCAAAAGGCAGAACATGAATTAAGATCTTCTCAAGATAATTTTCCAAACTTTTTTTTTTAATTGAGATTTTAAAATTACTTCCATTCTGGCTTGAAGTGTAAGTCACAGTTTTTGCATTGCCTGGGGCAGACAGTGCTGCATAGTCTATGTGTTTGGAAATTTCCAATCATTTGCTGTATGTGTGCATGACTTTATTAATTGGATTATATTCTGACTGTACATGTACTGCACTATATTTATGGAAAAATATAAAACCAAAATATTACTTATGCCAATAGAGAAAAGCAACTGATAAAACAGGTTTAAATAGTTTTAAATCATACCCCCAAAGTGGTAGTTAGATATGGGGCTTGAACTGTTACTGTTGTTCTCCGAAACTTCCTTCTAGATGGGATTGAGTCTCCTCCAAGGCTCTTACTATGATCTGAAACTCCCATTTATTTTGATTTCCTTCCTTTTCCTGTCACTCAGCATCTCCTTTTGAAAGGGCTGTCATGATGTATGGGGTGGATACTGAGTTTTGCATGGTAATGCTAAGATACCATTGTTCTCATAGGTTTTGTAGTGGGTTTCTCCAAACTCCAGAGTAATTCTTGGTCGGGCTGATGAGGTTTCACATTTGCTCTTCTACTCAGTGCATGTGTGCACCAGGTTTTTAAATAGATTTTGCAACATATAAATGGCCCTTGGCCTGCAACACTGTGCCACTGTGTTTTGCACCCAAGAGAGCTCTGATTTTCTCAATCTGTGACCCACCAAAGTTTTCTGATTTATGACAAGCAGTTGCTGCTTAGCTGGGAACATCTTTGGAAGGGATGAGATAGGGAAGGCTAAAAAAGCAACTGTACTGCAAACACTGCAGTGTTACAAGCCCAGCATTTCTGCCGTCACAGCGTTGCTGTGCTTATGGTGTAGGTTTGGATTGTGTTACACCAGACAAGGTCTTTGTTTTCTGTGTGAGGCAGTGCAAAGAAGAGCTGCTAGAAGAGGCCTGCAGGGTGTTATTTGCTCATCAAGGAGCAGCACTGTGCCCCCTTCTGCATGCTTCTATTGCAGACCTTACCTGGCAGAAAACAAAATATAATTTCTTTAGGTCAGCTTATATGCTGTCTGTATCAGTGGGGCAACAGACAGGGACACTTGGAAACTCCTTCTGCCACTGACTTCCCTTCTGCTGTGTTTAATTTCCTTGCTAGAAGTGCCATAGCCTCCAAATAGGGATAAACCTCATAGCAGTAAGCCTGATGGTGAAATTGGAGATGCTTAATAATTTCAGGTTTAAGCAGTACATGAAACAGGTCTAACATGCAAAAGTAATTTTTCTCTCCAAATATTTCAGCTCTAGCACTTCCTAAAATTCTCCACTTAGTGACTAGTAAAGTTCAGAGAGGAAGATGGCTCCTATGCAGTGGAAGTATTTTCTCTGTTGCAATTGTGGCAGCTCATGTGGGCTTGTAATCCTTTGAGGCTTGACCCACACTAGTCACAAAAAGAAACTGTCTGGGAACGAAAAAGCTGGGGTTTTTAAAAAAGGAAAAAAAAAAAGGTAATTTGATTTGTGTTTTTGCTTAAAGGACATTTGCCCTTTTTACATCCAGTGCATCCATTACATGCTTCCATAGAGCAATTCTGTCCTTTCAGTCAGGATGACCTTTATTTTATATTTAAATGCAACAGCAAAACGAGGAGAAAAAAAGAAGTAACATGAGTTCTTCTTCAGAGCTCCTCCTCTGCCTCACTCTCTGCACACGAATGCAAAATGGCAGCTGCCACTGCAGTGCAGTTGAGAGCTCCCATTTAAAAATGCAGTGCTTACAAAAGAAGCTGAAACAGCCATAAGCTACAAACCCCAACGTCTGATAAATGGAAAAGGACAAAATCAGGTCACGGAAGCAGCACATTTATTTTGCCCTTGTAGTGCATCTTTCATCTGTGGATCTGGAGTCACCATGCCTGCCATCCTGCCTCCTGGGTGAAGTGGGAAGGGACAGAGAGGACCTTGGATCCCAGGGAAATGGGGCAGCTGTGTGTTTGGATATGGCACCATTTTTTTAAGAGGGGAGGTAAAGAATTTCAGGCCCGGCTGAAGCTGCAAATGGCATTTTGTTAGGCACAGGTAATTAACTGAACTGGAATTAATGCTCCTGTGTGCTGCAAAAAGTGCCCTAGGATTTTAATCAAGGCTATTAGTCAGCATATTGGTAAAGCGATGCTGAATTCTGCAGCCCTCCTTATGCGGCAGTCTCGGTTGATTAAAAATTCACCAAGAGCCTTCATTTTACTTCAACTGCACCTCCAAAAGCACCATGTGGCAGAAACATTTTGCCAGGTCCCAGCAGTCTCAAGGAGCTTCTCTGTGAAGGGGCAGCAGAGAGATTCCTTCGGGCTGGCTCAGCCCTGCCTGCCCTGCACCCCCAGACAAGGATCCCCAGGCAAGCAGTGGGGGCAGGTGAGAAGCTGGGCTTTTATTCTTGCTGCTGATCTATCTAGTGCAGAAAGATAACGAATGTCTGCTTTTAGGCAATGCCACATTAGAAAGAGCCCTCATGGGTGAGTTTCTGGTTGCCCAAAAAATGGACGGGGAGGACAGTAGGCCTACTATTGAAAAAAGGAAATGGATGCCTTCCCCACCGGTGCCACTCCCTCTGCATTTCAGAGGATTTCTGGCCTATTCATGCATGACTTCTGGTAGCCAGTGAAGTCACAGCACCGAGAGCCAAGAGTTACAGTGTTAGGCATATTTTGTATTTCTAAGTTATTGTCAGTAATTGGCAGTTTATGATTTTGGCTATTTTTCCATTCAGCCTAAAGTGTTACGGTATTGCCCGCAGTTACATTTGAACACTTGCATGTGCATTCATGGAAATGTGTGTTCATGTGCACGTGCACCACTTTCCATTGTGTATCTGAGTGATTGCTGTGTACAAGCTCTGGTCTTTATTTGATAGCTGGAGCAGAACCCTGCTGCTTGGGATTGGGAAGTTCTACCTGCTGAAGGAGACTGCCCAGTTCAAACCAGGAATACAAATCACCCCTAGGTTTATGTTTTCAGGCTTTTAGATTTTTTGAGGAACGAGCTATGGCGACACCAGCTCCCTTTGCAAAGTATCTTTTTTCTGTGCTCTTTTACTAAAAGAGCCTCATACCTCATCTGTGTGGCAGAGTAGGACAGCACCCACAGACTGTCCTGCCAGCCAAAGACTGGTACCAGCCTGGTAAGTCAGGAGACTGGCCTTGGCTGGATATTGTTGAGAGCTTTTAGAATAAAAGTCACTTAGTTCCTTTTGTCTCTGAAATTCCCATTACTCTCTTCTCAGCTTCTCTCCATTCCTACTGGCATAACTGTCTTTTAAAAGCAAGACACCCTTGGTCTCCACTAAACATAAAGAAAGAAACATGAAATAGAAGCTATAATTGCTTTTCTAAGAGTGGTTCTTCTGCCACCCCCTTTTCCTGCTGTTTGGTCACCTTTATTTTTCCCTCTTTCTCAGAGGTTTGATGTCTTTGCTCATCATTTTAACTGTCAACAGTACACAGCAAGCTGTGTGGAGCAGGGACCTTGGATCTGGTTTTGATCTTACGTTCACAGATGTAAAGGGAGTTACTCTAAGTTTCTGGTGGTGTAATTGAGAGCAGAATTGATCTCCTCCTCAGAGATACCAGGAACATGGCACCCACCCCTCGCATCACAGGAGTGCTCGTTAGTGCCGTAGTGACTCTGCAGAGAGACTCTGAGAGTTAATTTGTTTTTGTATGTTGGTCTGTCCTTCCTCCCTCTCTGTTCTTTTTTTTTACTCCCTGGCATTTAATTTAGGATTAACTACCATTTACTTGCACTATGTTGCAAACTAATTTCCAGAGAATTCATTTTTCTAATATCCTTCCTCCCTTCCTTCCTCCCTCCCTCCTTCCCATCCTCCCTCCCTTCTTCCCTCCTTTTCTCCCTCTTTTCCTCCTTCCCTCTCTTCTTCCCCTATCCTTTGCTAAGGGTGAAGTTTACTGCATGATCTTCCTTGCAGAGGTCACCATGAAGTGCTAGAGGAGCACATAAGGGTCTTAAATGCACCCTTATCAGGTCAAATGAATATTTGCTGCAGGGCATTTTTGGCTGGTATTAAGCCAGCCCAGCTTGATGATAGCTTCCCTTGGTTTTCCCCGTTGCAGGAAGCATGTCAAGGCGAGGGATTACTGCATTCCAGTGGCTGAAGAGCACAGCACTTGGATCTGCCTTCCCAACATAATGCCTTCTGAGAAACCATTGCACGTCAGCACTCATTAACAGCCCCCACATTGCTCTGGCTTCTGCCAGCAACAGATTCAGCTCTGGGTTTGGTGAAAGCAACACAGTGGCTTAGAGCTGAGCTGGGTGCAAGCAGAGAGGCTTTGGAGTGAAGGAGACACTGCAATCTTAGTTAGGGGTGGGTCTGCCTTATTTTTGCTGTAATTCTTTGGTAGCCAACAAGGTTATACCATAAATGAATGCTGGTTTAAATGGGACATGTCTGGAGAGAGAGAGGTCAAAGGGTAATACAGGAAAATAATTTCTTATGACTGATTCTGGGGAGGCAGTGCTCCTCTCAGTGTTCTTAAAGGCTATTTACAAATAGAAGAAATGAGAAAAAAAGTCTTAAAATTCCTGCTGCTTTTTGCATTTGGAATGCCAGTTTGAATTTGAAGAAATGGGACCAGCTCTAGTTCTTGACCTACACTTGCAGTGCTTAATTCTCTGTGGCGACTATGATGGATGCAAATGCACTGGAGCTGGCACTAAATCAGGGCTAAGTGTGGAGCTGCATCAGCACAGGGCTAACTGCTTGAATATTTAGCCGCCTTGTCAAGCAGGCTCTTCTGCATGTGCTGAGCTGGGTGCTTTCTTGTCTCCACTGCTAGCAAGCATCCAAGGCACAGAGCCTAAAGTCCCTGTATGCCTGTGGCCACAGGAACTGTTTTCCCTGATATGTGGTAGCATCTGCACTCACAGGTACGACATCAACCCTGGGGGACTGCTGCTGAGGGAGCTGGTTTTACCCTTCCCATTTCTCTGGCTGTGCATTCCTGCCCCTGTGCTGTAATTCATTTTTGCAAGATTAGTTTCAGCCTGGATTAGTTACCCTGGTCTGGCTCACCACAAGAGCTGAGCAAATGCTTGTGCCAGCACCAGACAGAGCAAAGGTAGGGATGAAGGAGCACAAAAGGATATCTTGCAGAAGTGGGGCTGGGGAAAAGCAATGGTGAATGTTTTGCCTTTTGCTCTCGCTTGCTTCTTCTTGTTTGATGAAGAGATATTGCTGTTGTGTCTCTCTTGTTTGCTTTTAATTTTCTTCCTCAGCCTAATTACAGAAATGGAGAAATGGTGTTAGGTATTATACCTAAAGGCCAACTTATCTCTGAATGAGCCCAATTGGTTTTGGTCACCACACTTTGCTTTTAGGGCTTCATATAATTCACTATTGAATGGTTTCCCCCATCTGCCTGGCAAGTTTTTCTGAGCATGTTTCCAGTAGTCCGTATACGTGCATGCCATCCATCAGTGGCACCAGCCCCCTTGCTACCTCAGCTGAACCCCAGTGCTCAGCCTGCAGCCAGGGCCTGCTGCTGAGCTGTGCAGGAGCTGAAAAATGTCTTGGTGGTGATCTGTGAGTCTCTGAGAATCCCTGCTTTGTAGTTATTTCTCAGCAGCTCTATTGCCTTTAAATACATGCGCTGCCATGTGCTCTTGCCGTCGGATAGCACCGCTGTGCAGGTCTGGGTGATGGACTGCTTTGTATGAGGACTCCCAGGAGACCTCCTTGCCTGTTTCCCCCACTGCAGCACAAGCTGAGGATGGGTTTTATTTTTCTGAGCACATCAGGTCTTCTAGCACAGCATGATGTTCTGCATACTGTCAACTACTTTGGGCTGCTTGTCAAGGAGGGCTGCAGTGCAAGCTGAAATGCTGCTCTAATTTTTGCATTATCTCTCTTGTTGCAAATGTCATTATTTAATTAGGCTGTGCACTATTTTCAGGGGAAGGATTTCGAAGGGAAGGCACAGTGTTTTTGCATCTCGAGGCCTCTATAACATCTGGGCTAGCTGAACACAACACACAATAAAAAAGCAGGATTAGTGGCTTGGGTCCAACAAAAGAAATGGCTTCAGCAACTTCAGACGGGCTCCATATTTGGCCATGATGTGCTGTTCCTCTCGCTGCAGCCATTGCCATAAAAGGGTGGCTGACCAGTCAGTTTCCAAGGAAAAGTGTGACCACCTTTCCTACAACATGTGGACTAATCCCTGCAGGATCCTTAAGAAAACAAGTTTACTGTTTTGAAATCATTGAGTGAGTGAGTCTTTACAGCCCTTCACAGATAACTGCTGTTATTCTGCTTTTTTTTTTTTTTTCATTATGGGTCTTTTGGCAGTATCAAGGAAAAGAGATTTAGTTCCATGCTATCCTTAAAAAATAAGTCATATTCAAACCCTTCCTTTTTCCAGAGAAAAGTCCCAACCACTTATCAGATTTCTGGAGTGTTGTAGAAAGGATTGTCAAATAAATCCCCACATTTCCCCTCTGTTGTTAGTTCATGCACTAACTACTTTCATTTTTTGCCTGGTGGACTTTCATTTCTATCAGCACCTTCCTTTCCCAGAACCCAAAATTACACAAGACTTGTGGTGGTGTTGGAGATAGGAAAGTCCAGAATGCTTTGCTATGTTGCCTTTGCAGTAAGGATTTATTTATTTTACCTTTCAAAAGGTGACCCTTAAGTCACTATTATTTAAATAATGCTGTCTGTAGCTGCTGGCTGTTGCTTTTTTTTTTTATTGCCAAAGTATTTTTCTTTTACTTAAAGAGCCTGCACTTGTTGGTAACAAGTAAATGAAGTGCTCTGACATGTGAAGTACCTCCTGAAGGGAGGACTAGGCTGTTCATATTGTACTGTATTAAAATGAATATTTTCTAAGTTATTGCAGGGTTTAGAAGTTAAAATAACCAGAGGCCTGTTGTTGCAAATTTTTATGTGAGTAATATCTCATATTTAGGGAAATAAGATTTAATAATGCTTCTCAGGTTTGGTGTAATCCTGCCATGCTCGCTCAGGTTGTGAGGGATGTTCACCTGGAGGACAGCTGGTTGCTTTCAGTGGAGCTGCTGCATTTGCTACCTTTGCCAAGACCAATTACTCAGATAGGTCTTGGCAGACTTGAACCTGGTGCTGGTCTGACCTGACTTGTAACACTTCCCTGCACAGTCCAGATGAAGAAAGAGGTCACCCTGAGCTCCATTTTTGGATTCCCTCTCACACCATCATTGGGACAGATACAGGGATTCAGGTCTCTATTGGAATTCAGTGAAATGCCTTCCACAGGTTGTTCACATGGAATGGTTTGAATCTCTCCCTCATTTCCAAGGGAGTAAGTGCATGCAGCTGAGTTTTAGAAATTTACTTGTATGGATAGAGAAAGAATTTTTACAGCTTGCAAGATGTTGCTTTTTCACAGACACCTCTAGAAAAACATAATAAATGTTTAGTTCTTTAATTCTCCTTTTCTCCTAAAAAGTAAAGAAATAGCCAGCTATACTTTCTGAGAAGTTTATCTGTATCTGATAGCTTTTAACTGAATCTCATCCTGTGTTTGTAGACGAAGGGCTTTTCTTTCAAACTTGCCTCTGCTCGAGGATACAGTCATTATATGAAGAAATTCTCCACATTAATAAGAATTATTGTTATAAAAATGTGAAACGGCACTAAACAGACTTTTTTTCCTGCTAAGTATAAGTAGACATTAAAGTGGATCTAGGAGCTGGCAGAAAGCCTCACTCCCTTTCACATAACTGCATTTTCACAGATTTTCCAAATCTCTTGTCCATTCTGGAGCATCAGGGAAGAGTAGAGTTAAGGTTATTTTTTTGTTTGCCTTTGGCTTTCTTTTCTTCTGTGTTGTAGCCCGACCTACTTAAGGACTTAATTAAATCCTTTGTCTCTTCCCAAGTTAGTTGCTAACCTTTTAGGGAGTCCTGGAGGAATGCACTCACCCCCATGGTAGTCAGAGCAGGTACAGAGCAGGATATCTGCTGCTCTGCAGGATTATGCATCCCAGAGTCCTCCCCATTCAACACTTAGGCAGCTTGCAGGGGGTCCTCCAACTTGCAGAGCTCAACAGAAGGAAAACCAAAAGGCATTGCTTGGCAAGAGGGTGAGAGTAGGTGACAGCTGTTTTTCCAGTCTGTGACAGAGCCAAAGGCTGGTGGGCACTGTAGGACAACAGGGTGAGCTGTGCTGTTCTGGCTGTGAAGGGAGAAGAGAGTCAATCAAAAGCTGAGCAAGCAAGAGCATTCAAGTCACAGCAAGAGAGGGCAATGGAAACTGGGGACAAGAAGAAAAGACATTTGAGTTTCTGGAGTGTATCCTACAGAGAGATTGCATTTTTTTCAGGCTAAAAAACTCAAGAGCTGCATTGTGAGAGCCTGTGCTTTTCCTCCTCAGCCGGTCATTCCCTTATCAGTGGTGATGTGCACATTTGAGAACTACATTTGTTTGGAAAGCTGTTGCTCTGGCATGTCTGGCACACACGTGGTTATGTGCCAGTGAGAACCTTCCACTCTAGTGCATAATGATTGGAGTGACTTCTGCTGTGCTTTTGGTAAATGCAGGCTGGAGAAGATCACAGAAGGAACATCATCATGAGCTCTGATTGAGACAACTTTTTTTTCTGTATGTAAGGAAAGACTTCTCCCCTCCCTCCTGTCTGTGTCCCCAGCTCCTCCTCTCCTTCTCCAGCATTGCCAATATCCCCAGCTTTGCCAACATCTAACACTCTTGGCGGATATAGATGTTAATGTAGTGGCTTGGTTTTGTTTGTTGGCAGGCAGTAAGGAATGCCATGCTTGGTGGCACGTATTTCAGAGGCATTTAATCATCATCAGTGTCCCGTGGTTTTGAGCAGAGTAGCAGTGAAATGCAATAACAGCCTTTGTGCCACGCAATGCCCGTGCTGATAAACGCAGCAGAATTTCCCAGCATCTGTGCCTGGATGTGTGCCTCAGGCACACAAACTCCTTGCCGGGGCACGACCAGAGCATGCACCTTTCTTTCCCATTCCCTGCTGTGCCAAGGAGTTGGAGTCTGCAGGCTGGATGGGAGCACCACATCATTCTAGCAGATCTCATGCATGTCCCTTGAGACTTCCCTACCAGATAACCTCGACGCAGCCACTATGGCACATGGGGAAGCTGACAGAGATGGGATTTGTAACACTATCCAAGGGAGTAGTGCTCAAGTGTCAGCTTTGTGCTGAGGTGCAGGGATGAAGGTGAGAGGAGGAATAAGGGATGCTCCCATGAATGGCTGTTTATATCCTACAGAGTGCAGGATCTGGAAGTGGTGTTCACCAGCTCAAGTTGTTTGGCTGTCAGATGAAGAGCTGGGTGACATGTCAGCACACCAGTTATAACTGATGAAGGTAGGAGCTAAGCAACTGGAATGAAGCAGGGCAAAGTCCCACAGTAAAAATGCTGTGCAATAGAGCAATGTAACTCATAATTGCTAAGAAGAGCCCTGCAGGTAAAGGATGTGGACACAGGAAAAATGCTGCAGCAGCTAAAAAATACCATGAGGAACAATGACTTTGAAGCTGTGTTTTCCTCAAAGACTCAGTAAGCCATGCATAGAATGAATTCTGGGCATGACCAGCCATCTGAATCTCAGGCATGGTTAGGGAGGAAGATGAGTGAGGATTTGGAGAGGGACATATGTACTGTGCTAGACTTATCTGCTGAGAGCATTTCTTGAGCGAAACGGGTGGAAAAGATTTGCAAAATAATTTTATTCATGGGAAAGGTTGGAGAAAAAAGAAATCATCCTACCCATAACATGTTTTTATTCTTGTGAGGTCTGAACTCATGTAAGGATTTATGGAACCAGTAATACAATACTACCATCATAGAAAGGCTTTCAAGGCTAAGATATTCATTCCTTCTAAAACAATACTGAACACATAGTACAGGCAATCTCTCAAAAGTGTGTGCACAGTTTCTGTGCATATTCATGTTGTTGTTTTCTGGTACAAATAGTTCTGCATGCATAACCATATACAAATTTAGTATGATTAATTATTCAGACACCACTAGGAAGTGCTAAGAGCCTTAAAAAAAAAAAAAAAAAAGAGCACAAGGTCTTTGCTCTACAGATTTTTTTGCACAGAAAAAGCAAGACAGGAAGGAATTGTGAAGGCCAGGTCAGTAATGTATGTCTATAAATTTAGTGTAGGAAGGCTGCATCCTCCCTTTTAATATATTCTGAACTTTTGCATTCTCCAGCTTGTCAAAGAAAAAATGGGATAAATATTTATCTTCCCCAAATGATCTCTGGTTAGGCTTATCTTGACTATAGATTGAAAATAAAAATATAAATCATGAGCCTTTCTTATGCAAATACCCATTGTTAACATTTGTCAGACACAGAGGGAAAACACTCAAAGTCTTCTCTCGTCTTTATGGAGGATGAAAACAAATCACACAAGTAAGTAATACTGAAAGTGCTAATATTCTTTGAAGCCTTTGAGGCAGCATTGAAACCTGAAGGTGAACTGTTTATAAAAATAAATAAAAAAAACTTGGCATATGCTTGGCATACTAATGACCTGAAGCCACCATTTTGTAGGAATCTTCATACACTGAAAGATTTGTCAAGCACTGGAATTGGCTGACCAGGGAAATGGTGGAGTCACCAGCTCTGAAGATATTTAAAAGACTAGTATATGTGGCACTTATGGACGTGGTCTAGTGGTGGACTCGACAGTTCTGGGTTAGCAGTTGGACTGGATAATCTCAAAGTTCTTTTTTAACCTAAATGATTCTATGATTCCTGGCACAATAGCAACTGGAATTGTGGGATTTCATGTTTCTGTTGTAAAGCATGATCTCCGAGAGAGAGAGAGAGAAAAAAAAGCAGAAAATGGGAAAGTTTACATTGGCCACATCAGAAGGAAGTCAGAGGAAAGCTAAATTAGGTAATTGAGGAAATATTTCAGACTATTCTCTATCCCTGGAGGGCTCTAAGTTTCTTTTTTGAAAGCTGTCACTTTGTAAATATGAGGTACTTGGAATTCTTAAGTTATTACTGTCACCAACATGGAGAGGCTTTTCTGACTGGCATACTTGTCTGAGAAGGGTTAGTGAAGGGATTTTGTAATATTTTTCTTCCTCCTAATTTGGAGAATATTACTTAGCTCTCAATCACAGCTTCATAAATATGGCTGAATAGTACCATCACAATCTCAGTGACTGTGGTGGAAGAGGATAGTATCTAGATAAACCAAATCATGTTCTGAATCTATGAATATGGCAGTCTTGACCCTCTCTAGTTTTGAATCTGTCTGATTTAATTCCTTTCTGCCTTCCTGCCTTCCTTCTTGCCTTCCTCCCTCCCTCCCATTCTCCCCCTTCCTTTCTTATCCAGTCTGGCAACTACTTTTTCCCTTAAAGATGCTCAAATTTTATTGCTTTTTTTATGTGTTACATGGAAAAGTGGATCCCTGGGCACTTGAGAACCTCATTTTTTGCATGCCTTTGATATCAATCGTAAAATGCATATAGCAGAAAAATATATAGAGAAGCCTCCCAGCTGGAGCAGGCAGCTTGAAATGAGAATTGAGGTTGTGTCTGCAGGAGAAATGGGTGCTTGGGTGTTCCATAGTTCCCTTATTTAGTGGTAGCAGGCCTGGTGGTCTCCAATGGCAGAGACCTCACAGAGTTGCTCCTAGGTGATTGTATCCATTGTCATAGGAAATCTCATGGACTTGTAGAAATGGAATTAGAAAGTATTTCAGAGCACCAAGGATCTGGTTGGAAGTAAGTAAATCTGATGGTTTGGTTAAGTGCTTGTTAAACACCTCTAGCTGTGGATGATCCCTGGAACTTGTCTTCTTTCTGAGGCCCACGAGTGATCAGTGAGTATGCTGAGCTCACACGGCACAGGGGGATGTGGCTGAGAATGCCAGCTCAGCCCCTCCAGCCCCTGGCCAGGCTTCACCAGCACAGTCTGAGGAGAGAGAGAGTTGCCTGGGGTCTTAACCTGTGTATGCTCCAAGCTCCTCCCATGGCCCTTGATGCTGTAGCCTTCAAATATGTCACTGCTCTTGAGGTCTTTAAACTCTCCTGGGAGATAGAGAGAGGTATGTATTTGGCAGAGGTAAATTACTTGAACCTGGTCCATGTGGGAAACTTCTGATATGGCAGATTTATCTAATCTCTCTCTATCAAAACTGTGCTGTACATGTAGATGTTTATTGTACATTTTTGTGTGCTGTTACCATCCCAATTGTGAACTAATGCTTAGCTCTTTTTGGCTGGAAATTCTTGTTTGTCATTTTAAAATCCATTATTTTCTGTTCTGGATCAGCAGCAACCTGATCAGTATATATTGGTGAATGACTGGTACAGTAGATCCTGTGTAAGTAGGTACCCTGCATGATACCACAGTGGAAGTCAACAAGAATTACCAGTCAAGCACAGAAAAAGTCTAAGTAGGTGTCTATCATGTAAACCAAGTCTTTCCTACATCTTTCCTCTAGCATTTCTCTCTTCTCAATTAAAAAACAGATCACTTTGGACAGTCAGAAGTTCTACCTCTTCTTTCTCTACGTTTTGTTCACTTTTTGTCCTTAAAAAAGTCTGCAAAGGAGACCTTCAGTTTCCATTCCATGCTTCCATATTGATGAGAAGAAATGAAGGATGAGCATACTGAGGTTGCATGGCTGTGCTCTGATCCATCATTGCAGAGAATGCAGGGGTGCACTTGCACAGCAATGTTGCCTTTCCTGCATTGTTGTTTGTTGATTTTTCAAGCTGAGAGATCCCAAAAGGGCTCTGCAAGGTTCTTGGTGGGTCCCTCCTGATCCAGGCAAGTGGACATTCAAGTGCATGTGGGGGTGAGGATGCTCTTTGTTTCAGTGCTTATTTGACATGAGGTCAGCAACGTTGAACAAGTTGTAAAGAGCGTGGCTGGGGAGAAAGTCCAAGTTCAGCTGCCTTTGCTGTGGGGCTGATGTCAGAAGGATTTACCCAGCTCTGGGGACTTTTGTTTGGAAAGACTGACTGCTTTTCCAGAGACAATGGCTGCGCTGGGGCCAGGGCTGGGAGCAGTGGGAGACAGGCACAGGGCCACTGAATGGGCCCAGCCGCTGTGCAGATGGAGGGATCAGCCAGCAAAACAAAAGTAAAGCTGCTGCCAGCACATTGCTGAAAGGAGAGGGGCAGGACGATGTGCCTGGGCCAGCGTGGGAGCTGCCCGTGTGGGTGCCGTGGAGTCAGGGGCGCTTTGCAGTGGTGTTGGTTCCCTGAGAGGAGGAACGCAGCCCTCATTTCAAATGGGGAAAATGAAAGCAGGCCTGGCTGCTGACTCTCAGCCTCAGTACTGTCAAATCTCAGCAGGGACTGGCATTGCCCTCGTACCTGCCCAGCCACTTCTGTAAGGTTTTTTGCTGCATAGCAGGGTTCCAGTGAAATTGCTAGGATCTCTCCTTCACTGAAGCAAATCCTGTGCCTCTGTGGGTAGGCTGTAGCTTCTGAGGATTTTGTGATTTTGTTCCCAGAGGCTAAAATGGTATTTGTAAACCACAAATTCACAAGGTTAGTTGAGTGAGGCATCTTTGCAGGTAGAGTGTTTGGTTTCCCGCTGCTCCAAGTGAGGGCCACAGCCACCGCAAGCCAAGCACTGAGTGCACATGGGGACCAAATCTCTGCCTCTTGTTGGCAGATCACACAGGTCTGGGGCAGTCACGTCAGCCAGGTGCCGCGGCAAGGCCCTGACACGGCTGCCTACTTGGAGGGGCAAGGTACCAAACACTATGGAAGGGTGCCTTGTTGTCTGGTCAGCCCAGTCATTCATAAAGATGCTTTTTCATAGAATCATAGAATGTTTTGGGTTGGAAGGCACCTGAAAGATAATTTAGTTCTAGTTTAGTCACCCTGCTATGGGCAGGGACACCTTCTGCTAGACCAGGTTGTACAAAACCCTATCCAACCTGGCCTTGGTTGAATTGCTTTCTTTGCTCCTGGAAAAAAATCCTTCCTTTTGAAGACACCAAAATATCTTCTTTTGCCCTGGTGGTGGAGTAGGTCATGTGTGTCGCTGAAGTTTTAACTCTGACAGTGGAAGGGTTGGCCATTACCATGCCAGGAGATGACTTTAAGGGAAACAGCAACGATGTAGGCAGTCTTCTGGGTTGCTTAGAAGAATTTCTAGGATTTCACTCTAAAACTTTCAGGACTTCTAATTTTTAGCCTTTGTTAATTTTGGTCAGATTTTGACCATTTGTTCTTGAACCAACTTCCACAGTCTGCCTTCATTTTTTGCCTTTATCTCCTCAGTGAATTTAGAGAAGGCACCAATATAATCCCTCGGCCTTCATTTTGGAAGACTAAAGCTGAAGACTTTTAGCCTTCTCTTGTAATACAGGTTCAAAAATCCCCAGTTCATGGTAGTTTTTCTGTTCCAGACCTTAGCTTAAGAACATTCTTGTAAATCTTAGCCCCAAAAGGACTGTGGGATTTTATGTGATACATCCCTGAATGTTTTATTACTTCCACTAGGCTAACATAAATGTGTTTATGAACATGTAGAGTGCATGCACATGTGCATACTGCAGGTTTGATGTCTGGGAATTGTTATACATACCACATTTTATGCTTATCTATATTTTCTAAAACAGTTTGGTTTATTTTTAACTCTTTACTATATCAAAGAACACAAGTGACTTTGTAATTTTGGAGAGTCCCAAATCAAAATTACATATCACAGTTCCTATAGAAAAGGCACCAAATACAGCCTTGGAAATCCCACTAATCTCTGGTTTTCATCTCTTACAAAGAAATACTTCCTGAAGTAATTTTACCCCTGTCAGAGAAGCGAGTGAAAGAAAGTGTTTCCAGGAAAGTTGGTATTTCAGAGATACAGAGTTTCAGAAGAATTAAAAAAGGTTACTCTTTTAATTGCAGAGAGTATTCCTGGCTTGAATGGTGGGGCTTTTGAAAATAGGTTTTTAAAAGCAGTGTTGGAAAATGAGAACAAATAGAATAGAAATATGTTAATGAGCAAATGGTAGCAGCTGCTGGAAATTCCCTAGTTTTCCACCATGGTCCTGTGAGGTGAGCCCTTCCCAGCTGATCCGTGGTGCTCAAAACTACTGCCGTACTGCCCAGTGGGGGAATCCTTTTGTCTTGGCTTCCATGGGCATTAGACATGCTGCTTCTTAATACTGCCTCTATTTAGAGGCTGAATATCACCTCACTGAACTCTAAAGACCATTTTCTTCCAAAGTTAGTCTCTAACACTAATGTTACTTAGTGTGTAAAAATACTGCATTTTCTATCTCTCTTTTTACAATGCAGTGGTTTAACTGGTGGCAAGTATTCTGAACCCAGCCTGTGGCACTCTTCAGTTTCCCAGAGAGATACTGGAAACATATATGAATTCTTGTTATGTACTGACCTAGAGCTGACTAAGATCTAGCTTGTCTTGCCTCAGTTCCACTCTGCCATTTGCTGGCTACCCACAAGTTCAATTGGTAATTATGTCAAGAAGAGGGGACTTTGCCAAGTGGAAGGACGCTTGGGCTGCGTGCTGTTTCCCCAAATATGTTTATGACAGCTTTTTGCTGCCAGGCTATTTATCAGTGACTCTAGTCCCAAATCTTCCCATAAACAGAATGATAGTCATTTGAGGTAACTAATCTCAGCAGTAAGGCAAGGGCTGCTTTCTAAAGTTTTGCATCACGGGGAAGGTCCATCTGCTTCTATAAAGGAGAAGGGAAGGCTTGTAATATGGCAATATCCTTCTCCTGATGATTACACCAAACAAGGAGCTCTCTTCAGAGGTCTTCCTACTTTCCTGTGATATGATTTCCTAGAACTCTCCAGGAAACTTCCAAGGCTGTCATATTGCCAAAAGTTCAATAGCTATTAGATTGGGGAGGAAGGCATCCCAACTGATGGATATGATGTGCTTGTTTCAACAGGTTATGGCAGGTCTCCAGAGCCAAAGGTGTTAATGTGACCTTGACATGGTGTGGTGTTTAATGGTCAAGTGAGGTTTCAGAGTTTGAGCACGGAAATCTCTGACTGCTTGGGCATGTTGCCAACAACTTCCATTAGAGTCTCTGGCTTATAAAGGCTTCACATTATCACATAATACTCACTTTACCATACTACATTGCTAAAGATAGAGATGAAAAAGCAGGGGAGCAACTGAAGGCATCTGAAAGATGTTTTATGGACAGATCTCATTTTGCTTCTGAAGTACATTCTGTTTTCCTTTAGCTATGGAGGTTTACAAGGAAAACCCAGTTTAGAAACTTAGAATTAGCATTAAATATAGCATTAAAGATCATCCTGTTGGAAGGCAAAGTCACCCAGATAAGCTGGAGTAGTTACTGCTGCTTTTTTTAGAGAACAGCATATTCTTGCTTGAAAGATAAAGAAAGGAAAAAAGGCAGATAGAAATTATAAAAAAATGCTAATTCCATTGCTGTTTCTTGGCAGCCTCAGCACGGGAAGAAGGCTGAACACAGCCTTATCACTCACTCCAAGACTTGGCAAATTAGGACCAGCATTAAGCCGCTCATGACTGCTTTTAGCTTTCTTTTTGGTTATGAGCTCACTACAAAATTGTCAATGAAATGCTGTTGACAGCTGGCTGGACTTCCTTAGACAAAAGGAGAAAAGAGAGAATTAAGATGTGGAAGAGTCTTTCCTTTTTGCTTAGAGCTAGGACTAGCATAGTACAAATTTCTATTTTCATAAATAGTTGCACTTAAAAAACAAAGCTCCACTGGTTTCCCTGAAAGTTTTTGTGTGTCAGGAGCAGGGAGGGAGCAGGATATTTTGGTTTGGCCTAGACATGGACTGAAAACAGGCAGTGGGGAGCATCTTCAGATGCACAACTTCTTTGCTGCGTTTACTAACACTCCATCATTGAAAGAGCAGCCTGGCCCCAACTCAGCATCAAGCCTTGGGGAAAACACTTGGGGAAGCCTTTGTTGTGTCACCAATGCATAGTCAATAATTCATCCATTTGTTTGACACAGTCATAGTGTGGGCAAGAGTCACAGTCTCAGGAACTGAGCCTGGATGAGGAACAGGTTCAGTCCCTTCCCGGAAACTGTCACCAGAAGATTTGTTGTATCTTTTAATTAATTAAAAATGTTCATATTAGAGGGTCTTTCATTTTGTCCATGTATTGATGAACTGATCCAGCTTTCAGTTTACAGTTGGCAAACAAGACTTGCCTACCTGGTCTAGGTTGAAATTGAATAGATTTTCTGGAGGTGGATGAGAAGGGAGTTTTTTCAATTGAGGGCATTGTGGCAGGTGGCCACATTGCAAAGGAAGTCTTTTTATAACCATTAGAATAGATTTTTCCTTGGTGCTCTGCCTCTGCTTGTCTTAAATCACCACTATTAGGAGGTAAGCACCCGAAATCCATCATAATTACAGCCCCAAGAGTTTGACCTCATGTGCATTTTAAATTCCTGATTGTTGTGAGCTGGTTTGAGGCACCCAGTGGATTTCCTTCTCTTCAGAAAGTGGTTTTTAGGTTGTAATCTGAGAGAAACAGGGCTGAAGATGCCCACACACAATTTAATTTGATCGAATCATAATTTGTCAGAGGAAGAAAGGATATAGACATAAACTTTGATGACACTCAAATAAGAAAGCAAAAATTAAAAATGTGTGCCCAGTGGTGCACCACAGTTCCACACCTGCACCATCTCATGCATCTCTGCAAACACATTTTCAGTGCCAACGTGAGTATCACAGTGAGCATTTACAAAGCCAGTTTGAATGTTAGGTTTCATTTACGCAGGACTAAACATAAAAATGACTGTCTATCTATCATCTTTCTCTCTCCCTCTGTGCAGACGTATCAATGATGAAATGAATCGCGGAAATTTATGAGCAAAAAATCTCATGAAAACTGGAATGGGTAATGCAATAAACATTTAACTGCATACATAGAAGTTTATTGGTGCATCATTGCGTCTTTCAACACAGAATTTGAGGTTATGAAACATGAATAAACATTGTAATTGTGAAGTTTCTAAATACAAGCAGTTGGAGATTGATAGTGAGGCTTGAGAAAATGGCTATTTGACTTTTTCATGGAATTAAATAGGCTAGTAAGAAAAATCTGGTGGGGTGTATAAATTTAGGAACTACCAGAACAAATTAAACATATTCCTATGTTTAAAAAGCAATTGCTTGATTTATTCTGACTACTGGTGTACTGATTATCAGATGAAGATGAATCCAGACTCTTCTCACTGGTATCTTGTGACAGGACAAACTCAAATGACAGGAAATTTCATCTGAAAATAAGAAAAAGCTTTTCCATGGTGAATGTAATCAAACACTGGAGCAGGTTGCCCAGTGAGGTTTTGTAGTCTCCATCCATGGAGACATTTAGAACCCAGCTAAACATGGCTGTGAGAAACGGCTGCAGCTGCCCCTGCCCTGAATAAGGGTGGGCCTGGATGTGCTCCAGATGTGCTTTTCAGCCTCTGCCTGAGTCTGATCCAGAGAGATTCTGTCCCATGTGGGCCGTCAACACTGTACCAGAAAACATTTCTTCTGAGGGACTACCTGAAACCAGTCTGGCTTCTGCTGTATGTTTAGAAGCTAGGCACTTAAATTTTAGCTGGTTATCTGGTCTCTGTTATGGTCAGTGTCATTTTATGGAAGAGCCACCCCTTCTGTGTTCTGGCTCTTTAAGGTGGATAAGAATGTATTATCTTGTGAAGGTCTCTGTTCTTCTTTCTTGACCAACCCAAACACAGAGGTCTAGCTTTTAGATTCCTCCAGGTGGGTGATTCCTACCATGAGTTTCTCTCAGTGTCTGCCCAGCTATGATGTACACAAAATTAGCAAGCACCTGGGAAAATACCAACCATAAGTGCACAGTGCCAGCTGCACTTTCTCCCTGTGCAGAATGGGAATGGTGTCACTGAGCCAGGTTTGTAAAGCATGTCAAGAACTGAGAACAGACATTCCCTGGGGGACTCTGGCTCTGTCTGCACAGCAGTAGTTCAGGGTAGCAGGAGTAGGCACAAAAATTATAAGTCAGCGCTGAGAACTTGTCCCTACACTGTGCCTGTTGCAGGGGCTTGCCAGACCCAGCCTTGCAGACTGAACACCCTTCAACAGCTGGAATATGTTAGATGTGTTTCTCAAGCACATCCTCAGTTTGGTTTTGTATGAAAGTAATCCAGTTTGCATGTTCCCAAAGCACTCAATGATGTTAACTAAGATATGTGTGAGAATATGAAGAAAATTCACTCTCAAAGCACATTTGTGACCAGGCCACAAAAATACAGACATAACTCATGAAAGTTAAAGATTAAAATAATTAAAAATAAAAAACAAGCAAAAATTGACAAAGTTCATTGCTTTTATATAATTAAGAGAATCATCTTAAGACAGATGATGATACAGTAGAGGGTGAGTTAATTAGTACATCATAGAATCATGAATCACAGAATGGTTTGAGTTTGACAGGGCCTTAAAGATCACCTGGTTCCAAAACCCTCCTGCCACAGGCTGCAACACCTTCCAGTAGACCAGGCTGCTGAAAGAGCCATCCGGTCTTGCCTTGAACACTTCCAGGGTAGGGGCATCTGCAGCTTCCCTGGGCAATCTGTTCCAGTGTCTCACCACCCTCAAAGTAAAGAATTTCTTTCTAATAGCCAATTTAAACCTACTCTCTTCTAGTTTAAATCCATGGCCTCTTGTCCTATCCCTACATGCCCTTGTCAGAGGTTCCTTTCCAGCTCTCCTGTAGGCCCCTTTAAGTACTGAAAGGCCACAATAAGGTCATCTCAGAGCTGTCTCTTCCCCAGTTGATCAGCCCCAGTCCCAGCCTGTTCTTACAGGAGAGGTGCTCTATCCCTCTGATCATCTTGGAGGCCTCCTCTGGACTTGCTCCTGCAGGTTGATGTCCTTGTGCAGAGACCCCAGAGCTGGATGCAGCACTCCACCTCTTTTGATGCAGCCCAAGAGACGTTTGACTCTCTGAGCTGCCAGTGCACATTGCCAGGCCATGTCCAGCCTCTCACCCACCAGCACCACGAATCCTTTTTGACTGGGCTGCTCTTGATCCATTCATTGCCCAGCCTCGATTGATACCAGGGGTTGCCCTGATCCAGGTGCAGCACCTTGCACTTGGTTTTCTCAAACTGCATGAGGCTCACATGGGCCCACTTATTGCCCAGGTCCCTTTGGATGGTATCCCATCCTCCAGGAGTATCAGACATACATGGTTAATTCTGCCTGAAATGTCATTTCAGAGGAACTGAAATTGTTCAAGAAAAGGGATTAGATTTGATTAGTATTTTTGACAGAAGAGGCAGTGAGACTTAAAAAAGTCAAAACATTTCATTGCAGCAATATTCTGAACACAAAAATATGTCATTTTCAGATTTAATCAATGAAACTTTTCAACCTTTAATTCTAAAACAGTGTGTTCATTTAAATATATTATCTGAATTTTGTAAAATCATAGAGGAAGATTTTAAACTGTACTAAGTACACCAAAACAGATGCAAGGATTTTGTTTTAGTTTAATGCAATATAATCTGCGTCTTTTTGTGATATATGAAATATTTCTTCTTTTTTGCTGGGGCTGTAAAGAAAAATTTTAGATGAATAACAGATGTTTAGGTTGATCATTGAATGTATTTCCTATCCATACCACCTGACAATTGTATGTGGCATTTATTCAGTTCTTCAAAATGCAACTTTGAGTTTTGCAGACAAGAAGATATTTTGCTATAGGTAAACTCTATCGATAATTTTCTATCTTCATTTCTGGAAAAAAAAAAAAAAAAAAAAACAAAAATTAAAAAGCCCCAGAGGATGTGATATGGGAAATTCTGCCTAGTTCTGTGGCACAGATTTTGACCACATATGCTTATATAGATAATTGTGGCTTCTCTGCTCTTGCACAGCAGGAGTTTCCAGGAATGTCACTGCATTTAGTTGTGCACTGTGAGTGCACAACTCACATAAAATGTCATACAACTCACATAAAATCTCATACTATGATTTTCACTACTTGATGTTGGGTTTTCTCCTCAATAGTGAGCTACATGGGCAGCCACAGCTCAGCCACGGACTTCACAACCTTTAGTTCCACTTTCTTTGTAAGTGGAATAAAGCTTTTATTCCAAGTGGATGCCTGTAACAAAAAAAAGATCAGTTTCCTTCCATCCTTTTCATAGATGCTGCCATTATTTTTTTGTGGCTAACAACTTCACCTGTGAACAGATCCACCTCCTGCATCTGTCTGCAGATGGGGTGGTTAGCACCCGGCAGAGGAGTTTCTGTGTGCAGGAGCTTTCCTCCCATTTAGATGTTGCTTTTCACCATTGTTCACATACCCTGCCAGTTGCACAAGAATGTTGTGCAAGCGCTCTGTTATTAGAGGTGCCATGCTGTGAATCCATCCCATGGCAAGGGGCCCTGCTGGTAGCAATCTGGTGTCATTGCCTTTGTCTGTGGTGAGACCCAAAGCAGGCACTCCTGGCACTCGGAAAGGGAAGGTAGGAGGTGGAGTAGAGCTACTGAACTTTACACTCTTCCCTTACAGTGAAACAGATGGATTCACACATTGGTGCAATCCCTCTTGGTCACACCTGATGCTTTCAGAAATACACAGAAGAGGAGATTTCCCTAAAAATGCAAACAAGATATCACAGAAATTCACACAAACATTTTGCATGATCTCTGCTTCTGTCTTGAATCACCCAGCTTATCCAAAATTGGAGGGCCTGGATCTCTCTGGGTGGTATGTTCCATCCTGCCACAGAAGAGAAAACACTGGCACTCACCTGGCATTGTAATGTAGGTCATGCATGTTGCAGCACAGCAGCTGAGCAAATGCGAGCACTGCCAAATGGGTCTGTGGATGGTCCTGAGAGAAACAACAGTTTGCTTTATTGCCACCTCCCTATCTCCTCGTTTTTTCATTCTTCCCCCTTTCGAAATCCAATGAGGCACAAAATGAATTCCATGGCTGTTCTGTTTTCTGTTGGTGGCTACTCACTTGAGAGCCTAGAGAGTTTAGATCCCTGCAGCATACACAAAGTTCAGACTCTGGCTCTTTGAAATATGCACTGCTTTGATTTCTCTCCTTACCTCTGTATGTTCTTGATGTTGATGTATGCACAGCTGTTGATGAATTGGGGGGAGGAGATTCTCTGCTCTGTTTTAGGTTGGCCATGTATCAGACTGAATTTTAAGACACTGAATACTTGGGGCACACTTGTATTTATATGTGAATGTGTGTTTGTGTGGGTCCAAACAGGGATTTTATTGAGGTTTTTGAAGGGTTTTGAGTGTGGCTGACTCTGCATCAGTGCAGAACCAGAATGCTGGCTTTGCAAAGCTGTTGAAAGCCTGGGGAGATGAAGCCACAAGCAATGGTTACCTTTACTGGTAGGAATTGAGGAGACAGCCATATTAGTAAGGTGGCACTGTTGACATGGAAGGTGTATGGTAGAGGGGCCTTTGCTATGTATATGTTTCAGTGACTTAACAGCATGCGGGACTCTTAGTGAACAAGACATTGAGATGTCTTGGAGGAGAACATATAGATGAAAGTCAAATTCCTCACTGGTATTCTGTGGGAACTAGGAAAAATGTTCGTACTGCAAGAAGCCAAGTCAGTAACTACATCTCCCAAGTTGCTTTTCCTCTGCTGTTCAGAAAGAAGCTGGAGGAAAGGCAGAGGGAGGCACTGCTCGTCCTCAGCACTCACGTGGCATTGTGAGCACCTGGGAATATGTGCCATGGGTTGCTCTGTCACAAAGGCTTATCTTCACAGCACACAGCTACTTCTCCCAGGGTGCAGCAGAAGTACAAGCCAGCCCTGATAAGGGAAAAAAATAAGGCAGAAGTTAGCATCAAATGTCCTTTTTCATTTCAATTGCTTTCCAGGTTGCCATGCACCAAATTGTCTGTTTATTTGCCCCTGGAGCACTTAGTTCTAGTGTGTATGATGATATACTACTTTTTTGGCCCTGTTTGGAGACAATGAGTGGGTGTGTTTGTTCTGGTAGCTTTAGGGTAAGAAATAGCAAAAGAGGTACCATCTCCTCTGTAGCTGGGAGGAAGGTGAGCACTGATCCTGTTATTACAACAGGCTCCATCCTGGGGTTTGGTTTCTCCATGCATGGACATGCACGGATAAGAGGAAGAGCAGGGAAATGAATAAATGGAAACAGAACAGCAGTACTGAGCACGTTTAAATGTTTAATGTTATTTTCAAGGCAGCCTCTTTCATTTCACAAAGGACACTGCCACTGGCATGTTCAAGGGTAATTCACCCATAAAACTTAGCCCATTGCCAGGATGGGACATAGGTGTCACTTCCCAGTACACTACACTGCTTTACAACTTATTGTGTATTTTTAAGAAAAGAAGGGAAGAGGTTGTGAGTTGGGTGCTTAAAACTCTGAGAAATGTACTTTCAGTGAGAGGATAATCTTCTGACTCTCAGAAAACAGCAGATGTGAACCCAGCCGCTGAACTTGCCCCCAGAGTGTTCTAGGCCACAATGGAACTATTTCTGTTAAAACTGCAAGACCATAATGTCTCCAGATCTTCTTGGAAGCAGCAGAGAGGAAAGCTTAATTTTCATACTTGGCATGGGCAGTTTTAGTTAGATTTCTGGTGGCAGTTTCTCCACCTCTTCACCTCACCCATTATTCCCACAGGGTGACTTGGAAGGCATGCAGTGGAAAAGATGTTTATAATTCACTGCTGAGCCCCACAGAAATATCCACAGATTGGCACAATCTAAAATCCAGGGGCACAGCCATTTTCTTCTCCTGTCTCATACTGTCTCTTAGCCGAGACTGAGTTTCAAATCCTGTCACTTGAGATTGTATCATTCTCTCTGCTGACTTCCCCTTGAAAGGAGGGATGCTTCCTCTCCAAGTCCCCAGAAGCCAGAGGGGAAAGACAAGAAAAACTAGAAAAAATAGGCCATCTCCCTAGGTTTGCCCTCAAACCTAAAACAGGCCTATAAACCACAAAGTTGGTGTCTTCGAAGGTAGAGGGGCCCCTCAGGCAGCAGCCGTCGCCGGCGGCCAGGGATGAATGTGCTGGAGGGGTGCAGGGGGGAGCCCATGGGCAAACCCTGTCTGCAGAGGGCAGAGGGAACTGCCTGGCACCCTCAGCTGCCTTCAGCTCTGCTTTTGGTGCAAAGGGGAGCAGCGGCTGGCCCAGCTCCTGGGAAACCCACACCCTGCATTGCTGCCTATCTGTTGCTATCTATTGCTACCCTCCCAGCTGACTGCAGCTTGTGCCCTGAGGAACAGCACAGTTCCCCCCAGGTTTTGTGATCTTATCTGGGGAATTCTGGATATTTTTTTTTTTTTTCGCTGGGCTGGCTTGGTTTTGTTTCGTTTGTTTTCCAGGACAGCATACTTCCTGAGAGGATCAAATTAAGATGCATCACTAACTGCCTTTTTTTGTTCCTTCATTGTTTTCTTCCAATCCTCATTTTCTCATTCTCTTTCTTTGTGGATAGATTTTAGGCATGATACTCCATGACACTGAAAGCAATTTATGAGCTGGAAGAACCAGTAAACCACAGGAAACTTATTGCAATTTAGAAAAGACTGGGAAAGCAGGGAGGCAAGCAGCAGCTGTTATCACAACTGAAATAGGCTGCAGGACACAGCTGATGGTTTCTGTGGGAGAAGCAGGACTGTGCACAGATAAGCTTCCATAATCATCAAGAAACTAAAGGGAAGAAATCTTGAGTCCATAGGCAATATTCAAGAGGATTTCATTGTTGCCTGTTGTTGGCTCACCCATTCTTGGGTTAAATAAGTCTGGGATGAGATGGAAAAATGTGCCACAGGGACATGCTTCGATTCTTTTCCACTATAACCAGTCTGCAAGGTCTTGCAGATTTGTTTTCCTATATGAGAAGAAAAATAAATATTCAAGAGTGAATGGACCAACAGATACCAGATCCTTAAAATGGCTGACTTGTTTCATGTCTCTGGTTGTAGGCAGGTCATACACATCTGTGGTTCTCTGCACGTGCTTGTTACACATCAAAATAAACCTCGTTGCCCTGGTTTGTGGGATTCACATTCTCTGAACTTGAGAGAAGCAGTGAGAGAAGCAGAGAAGAGAGTGATCAAAACAATTCTTATCTCATTCGCTGCTCCTGTGCTGTGCCAAAGTAGAATGCAATATGGAGACTGTTTACCTGGAGTGATGGTGTTTTGTTTCCTTGGCCTATCAGGGCCAAGCGCGTGTGCAGACTGTTGGTCAGCAGACAGTCATGAGATTTTGTTCAGTTGAATGCTTGTGCAGTTTCAGTTTAGATGTAGTGTAATATAGTATAGAATACTATAGTATAATAAAATAATTAATTAGCCTTCTGATATCATGGAGTGCTCCTCATCATTCCTTCTGCCAGTTGGGTGAAATTACACCAATATTGGTTCATTGAGGGGTAGATGATTCATTCCAATGGAGTTGGTCAAATTACTAATTTTCTTACAGTTAGGCATGCTCTTGAATACCTTCTTGAAACAAGACTAATGTTGGGGAAAAAAATACATCGGGGAAAAAAATACATTGGAGAAAAAAAATTAAGGGATTTTTCCTCAGATTTTGGAGAGCACACAGGAAAAGCTTCTTCCCTGTGAAATAAAAATAATATTATATCTTTAAAGAAAATCCATACCCATAGGCAAAGTACAAGATAAAGAAGGCTAACTTGAGGGCAGTAACATGGCTGCTGGCATGGTCACTTGTGTTAGAGAAATTCTGTGGTAGGCAGCGTCATCCAGGTGCAATGTTAATCACAGAAAAAGTAACAGAGCTACAAATACCAGAGTTCATGTTGTGTCATAGAGCAGTGAAAAAACAGGGAGCAAAGCATTCCTGCATTTTCAACAGTATTAGGGGATCTTGTTTTTGATATGGAAGAGGGAAAGGTGCACAGTTAGAGGTTTGACATGGTTTAACTGGAGGTGTAAGTTGGCAGCCCCAGCCTATGGACACTTGCATAGTTTTCATCATCCTGTGGTGCACAGGAGATGAGACACAGTAACCTAAGAATCTCCACTGATTTACTGAAACCACTTGAGCTGAGTTTGCACCAAAGGGAGTTTCAAACGGTGAGCTGAGGAAACCTTTAGTCCCATGTGTATGTGAGTAGTGTCTAATTTTTTTGTGTTAACTAATTTTATCATTTATCTAGAGAGCTTTCAATCTTCAGAGTCTTTATGTTCTCCTTGTGTCTGATGAAACCGTTCAGGATTTCTATCTCTTCGTTTTTTGGTTGTTTTTTTTTGGTTTTCATACCTAAATCATGGGTTTTTCCTTTGTGGTTTCCCAACTTCTGTGATTCTCCTTGCCCCTCTCCTCAGCCATGTGAGGTTCACACTCAAACTATAGAGTTCCTGTGGAGCTTTTCTACAAGTCCAGACCCTTTTCTACTAATGGTTTTTTTTTTTCAAGGTATGGTGATCTACCCATGGGTTAACCTACAGGGTGACTATTATGTATTTAAGCCTTTAGCTCTTTGTGAAAGAAGCACCTCACTTGTAGAATGTCTGAGTTAATGAACAAGAAGTGGCTTGTTTTTTTCTTTATCTAGGAACCATTTCTTTTCATTCACATAGTATTGCCTCTCTTCCCCTCTTTACCAAGATGAGCAACAAGGAGCTTAACAGTCAGAGAGAGAATGGCATCTGTTTGATGTCTCCTGTAAAACCCCTGTAAAACTGTGGGGTAGTTGACAGTGCTAGGGAGTTTCTGGGGAGAGTCTGGATACTGTAGTATCCATTCATGAAGCAGCTGCTCCTCTTCACGTTCACACACTGGACATATCATCGTGAACGATAAAATGGTGCAGAGCCCTTCTGTAGAGTCCTGAAGTGCTGGCTGCCCCTGTCTCAGCCAGCACTGCAGAGATGTCTGCAGCAGCGACCAGCCATGACACGGCACAGCTGCTCCCCTGAGAGTCCTCTTCCAGCTGCTAATTCCTCGTCCATCATTGCAGACAAAACCTAACCATAGAAGCCTTCAAGGCACAGCATTTTCCTAATTTCTGGTCTGCTGTTCTTTTTCTTCCTCACTTTCCCAAACAAATAAACCCCAAATCCCTGAATGTGTTGACTTGATGACATGTCTGGGCAATTATGTCACTAGTGATGTCACTGATACAATACAGATATATAAATGCATAAAGCATGCTTTTCTGGCCAATTGCCCTGAGGAAATTGCTGTGTAGATTGACACATCCAAAGACTGTATCAATTAAAGAAACATTGAACCTAAACAATCTGGTGATGAAGGGATGAACTTAATATGCATCTGGTTTAGCTTGCATTGGCCTTATTGAACTCCCTATCTTTTTTTTTTTTTTTTTTTTCCATACAAGCACAGAATCACAGGATGTTAAGGGCTGGATTGGACCTTAAAGATCATCCTGTCCCAACTCCCACTGCCATGGGCAGGGACACCTCCCACTAAACCAAGTAGCTCAAAGCCTTATCCAGTATGGCCTAATACACTGTCAGGGTTGGGTTATCCACCCTCTGGGTACCCTGTTCTAGTATTTCACCACCTTCACAGTAAAGAATTTCTCCCCAGAATCTAGCCTAAATTTCCTGTCTTTCAGTCTGTACCCATTACTCCTTGTCCTGTCACTACAGTTCCTGATGAAGAGTCCCTCTCTAGCTTTGCTTGTAAGCCCCCTTCAGATACTGGAGGGGTTCCTATGGAGTCTTCATGCAACTTTCTCTGTAAACCTGGAGAGAGAGAGGGAGAGAAAGAGAGAGAGAGAAAAAGAGGGAGATAGAGAGATAGTCCTTTAGGATACATGGTTCTGAAAAAACTGAGAAAGGACCCAAAGCAACACAAGCTACAGGCTTCATCTCAACACTGGTTAGAGGATTGTCATCATCAATTTATTGTCTCATTTCTTCACCAAGTTTCTTGTCCATCTTTGGGTTCCATTTGGGCTCAGGCTAGGTGAATTTGGTCACCTTCCCTCACTGATGTTCTCTACCCATACTTGCTTCCCTGTGTGAACAGAAGAGCATCTCTGCCTATTCTAAGTTTCCTTTACTGTATCACCACTCAGACTGGGACTAAGCCAGGCTATACAAGAGCCCCTGTGCTCTACTGTAACTACAGGTTCCTCTCCTGTACAACTGCTGTTGGCCCAGATGGTTCTCTGTCAACTACTAACGCAGCTAATTCTCCCAACCTTCATGTAGAAGCTTTCCTTCTCCCAACTGATTATAGTATGTTATTTTCAGACTATTTTTCCAACCTGAATTGTACTCCTGTCCTCTGGGGCATGGGCAGCCTCCTCCAGTGTGGTAGTACCAGGAGATCTTGCTTCTCCCCCTTTTAAAAAAAAGATTCACGCTTACCCTTTTCCAGCCTCTTCAACAAGTTCTCAGGGATGACCATAATGAGCCTGTTAATAACTGCCTCTGTTAGTTCTCTAAGTACTTTTGGATTTATTTCCTCAGACTCGCATGATTTAAGAGGATCTGTCCATTTAAGTACTTTCTAACCTGATCTTTCCGTGACCCAAGCTGAGGTCACTCCCTTTCATAGGTACTCATTGCTATAGAAACATTATTGCTTTTTTTGGGGTAAACATTAATATTAGCAAGACATCAAACACTTTTAACAGGTTTGCTCCTCTTTAGACATGAGCTTGTCTCCAATAGAGGAGGCTGTTCTGAAACCCATGGCTGGCAGGGGTGCAAGGTCTCGGGCCAGCCTTTCAAGCAGGTTTTTCACTGTGAGTAAGCCTTTCAGTTAAATGTTCTGGCCCAGCTGACAGGACAAGTACTGAAATGTGTGCCCCTTTCCTCTTCTCACATGGCCAGTGTTCTCAGAGCAGGAGCAGGGAGCAGACAGAGAACCACTCTCTTCCCACTTGCTGTGGTATGGACTGTCCCGCAGACTGTTTGTTCAGCTGGTGCTGGATTATCATTATCAGACCTCACACTGTAAAAAACTGAGTTTCTATGCTTTCTATGCTTTGAATTAAAAGAGTGATGACACGACAGATTAACTTTTTCCTATTTCACCTCCTGCACGTACCTATGCTCTTTTCCACTACCTCCATCTAATAACAATAACAATAACGACAGAAAACAAAGCAAATTCACAGCCCATGCAGGAAACTGCCCTTGAGCCGCACACTCGGTGTTATTTTTTATGTTGTGCTTGCCAAAACCAACATGAGTCTGCCTCAGGGATGTGAAAACATCTCGAATTTATTTGAAATGAGTATTTTCTGTGGCACCTCCCTCCTCTTCCCATACTATTTTGAAGACCAGCCAGTCCATAAATGTTTTCTGCAAACTCTGTTCTGAGGGAACAATGTGCAACAACTTCAGCTTTGCACAAAAAGGCAGAAGGTTGCCTTGAAAACCAGTGCTGTTGTTGACTAGTTTCTGGATAACAGCATTCATTAGTGCACTCCTTAGAAACAAGCAAGGTCCTTTCTGCAGTGGTTGTTTCTTGGCTGATTAAAGAGTGTTCCTGTGTCTGTGTGTGTGTGTGTGTGTATCATCTCCTCAGTTCCTCAGCTCCTGGGAATCCAAGTGGCAGCCCTAAAATAAGTGGCAGGTAGAGAACCATAAACACAAAGTCCTGGTCCTGTGTGATCCTCACTGAGCTGAGGACATGGGTATTTGAAGGACAGACTCTGGCCACTGTGATGTCAAACATGGCCATGGCTTTGTTCAAACTGAGCATTTGACCTGTGAGATTTTTCTGCTCTGTTTGCAGCACTGTGCCTATTCCCACTGCGGTGTTTTAAACATGGCAAGTGGATTTTCTTTGCCAGTGGAGAACTGGAGAGCAGAATCTCATTGGAAGTGCATGGTGGGCAGTGACAGGCTAATTTATCATGTCAGCCTTTGATGGCCATAAGTGTTTAATGAAGGTCATCATAGAAGTCTGATTTCTTGCAGCAATTCTCAGCAGATAGCTGCATCAGTGTTTTTTGCCAACACTGTCAGTCAAGGGCTAGATATTTACCGTGGTTATTACCTACTTTTTATAAAACAATTTCCTTTCCAGTTTCTTAGCTTTATTTCATGCAAGCTTCTTCCTGCAACCAAGAAAACTAAAAGTATTGTGATGACTAGTGATATTCACTTAACTTGAGAAATCGATGAGTTTCAGTGACCAAACGCATCCTAAGAGAAAGTAGACCAAACGTGATTTATTAACATGGTGGTCATCCTTTATCTCAGAAGAAGAGGACCTGTTATACAGCAAAAGTGTGGGGTTTGCCCTTTGTCATTTATCTTTAAATTCACATCAATTCTGAGTAGTTTCATTCTTGCTGATTGTTCTTTTCACATCAGTGTGAACATGGTTGCCACTCACCAGACCCACTGTGAAGATACCTTGTGAAGTTCTGAATGCAGCGAGTGGAATTAGAGTGCAAAAGCTTTTAAGTGGTTCTCTGTTAGCTCCCATGGGAGAATGGAGGTGAGGACACGGTCAAGAGAGGAGGCACTTTTCCTCATTGGCTGACAGGACCTGAAACCCTTGGACAGATTGCAGTGCTCCTGGAGTATCCAGCTTTTCTAAGCCCTCCTTATGCACTGGTGGCCAGAAGCAAATTGGGAGCATCCCTTTATGTGACAGAGGGCATGAGCTTCAGCTCAAGTTCAGATACTAAGTGTTTATACAATAAATTACAAATATATAAAATACAGTGTTAAAAAAAAAAAAAAGGTGTGGATGTTGGTTTGGACAAAGAGATGACCTGTCCCATATGCCACTTTTACAACAGACAGACATTTTTGGGAGCCACAGTCAGGACAGGTTGATGTGCAGTCTGTGTTGGTTGGAAAATAAATGTGTTTGTGAGCGTAGGGTTGGGGTAGGTTTTGTTCCACAAAGCTTTCTTGAAGTAAGATAGCTAGAACAGTCACTTATGTCAACTCAGAAGTAACTGCTGAGGGTACTTGAGATCTGATAGGAGAGGGAAGGTTGCTGAACCTGGCAGAACTGGAGGCTGGAATTTTTTATCCCATTCAGACTAAGTGAGCTCAAAATACAGATTTCTATTACAACAGTGATGTAAGCCGTAGACACCTATAGATATATGTGTGAGAGAAAGAAAAGGTGGATCTCTGTGAAACACATGTTGCAATCCACATTTAGGACTTCTGCATGTGATCTGAACCCTTTTGGGTCGGGCTCACCCGTTTCAGTCATTCTGCCTTTGATCACTCCTTGTTGTTACTGCTACAACAGGAGCAGTTGTTACTGCTACAACATGCCTGTCTGAAACACTCTCTCTGCTGATCCTGTCTCAGAGATCTGGCTTCCTGGACCAAGGAGTGCCTGCCTTTTGGTCCCCTTTAGCAGTGGAGGAGGTTCCTTGACAGGGTGAGTGGATGTTGTGGCTGTCCAGCTGGCTCTTTGAGGGAACTGTGGGGCCATGTGGACAAGCCCCAACCTCCCTACAAGCTTCTGTGTTTAGTTACCCATGCACAAGGCAAAGAAGCGGGCCAGTAATGGGTACCAGATGGGGTTTATGTGTTTAAACAAAGACACATTCTGGACAATCAGAAACAACTGAGTGGCAGTTTATACATTAAACCCCAATTTAACAGCAGTGCTTGCTCGCTGACCTAGAAGAAAAAGGGCTGAGAGCCTTTTGTGTTGCCCTGATCAAACTATTCCCTGTCATCCCTGCTTCTGACAGGGGGGCATGTGTACATAAGGTGAGGGTGTATATAGGAGCATCACTTTCCCAGCTTGTAGAAAGCCTTCCTTTTAACAGGACATGGCCATGGTCAAGTAGTTTTAGAGTCAAACCATGTTTTTGGCCACCGTCATGTTCATGTATGTGCTTCTCCCTAGAATGTGAGAGGGGGTGTTACTACATTAATTTCCACTGGTGGGTCTCTGCTGCAGAGTTTAGGTGTGTGTTTTTAACCAAACCCTTGGCAGTACATCAGTGGTTGTTATGGATCCTGCCACAGAAGACAGTATGAGTTTAGTTGTAGCTAAGCACTGTTCATCTGTATTTCTCTGAACTAAGTTGATTGAGTGGAGGATCTATCGTGTGCGACTGGGTGGATGTCTGTTGAATACAAAAAAGAAACTGTCAGAATCTCCAGAGGCTGTACCTCTTGTGTATATTGACTGTCTTGTTTGACTGCATGTACTGATGCACCCTACAGTTAGACACTTGATACAAATCAAATAAAAAAAAAACCAAACCAAGAGAATAAGAGAATGGTAAATTCCTTAACTTAATCTCTCAAAAGCCAAACAATAGCATTTAACCTGAGCTCTGTCCTTTTGGATTATGGTAAAATAAACTTCCTCACTTATTATTTTCTAATAATATAACCTGTCAGCACATGTATCAGTTAGCAAAGATAATGTATTATTTTCAAAAAACAGTTCTGTCAGTAGGAATTGAACATGCTCATCACTTTCATGAATACATCTTTTCCTTCAACTAGTGGAAACCAGCATTTTTTTCCTCAAATGCCCAAAATGAACCTAAGCATTTCTAAAGCAGAAAAGAAGGAAAAAAGAGTGGTGTCTTGCTAGCATGGTAAAGTTTTCTTAGCTTGAAAAGGAGTCACCAGAATGGTAGAGGAAGCTCTCAGCTCCTCTGTGCTTCCTCATTAGTGGAGCAAATTCCTTCAGACCAGGTAGGAATTACTTGCCCCTTCAGTGGTTTGTGTGTTGTTTTTACAGAGTTTGTCACACAGGATTTTGTACATTTGGCTACACAATAAAAACATTTTCTCCACTCTAACTGTACCAGACCACAGTGATATATTTCTTCTGCTCAACTTGACTCTCTTCACTATTTTGTTGCATTTGTATTAGGGAAGAGATTAAATGGATAGTCTTCCCTGATGGCTCACACAATGGATGTTAGCCTCTGTCTTGATTGTGCTAAGCAAAGATGTTTCTCTGTGTCCTCAGAGATTAAAAAGAAATGGAGGGAAAGGATGCTCATTCATGAAGTGTATGTGTATTGGTGTCAATGCTGCAATTCCCAGGCAGAGGCAGCAGTAAGGAGGAATAAGGAGAAAACATTATTTTGAAATAAGTTCTCTCCAAGGGAAAGAAAAGGAAAACCCCACTCAGTCTGTATCCATTAACTGTATGGGGCAAGCTGTATATAGAGTGTGGTTATAACTGACCATGTGCTACTGTGTACTTGGGCAGGCCAACCAGAGAAAATACCATTTCAGCATTAGCAGGATCATCCAATGGGCTGCAGCTAATGAAACACTGGTGAAGCATTTCACATAGATGTCAGGTCCCCAGCCCAGACCCTTGTGATCATGAAAAACATATGGGTTGCTCTTTCCTCTCCTGTGCTTTTTTTTGTCAACATCATGTTCCTCACAAGACAAAATGCCCAAGTTATGCCAGGGTTTGAGAGAGACAGAGGTTGTGGTATTTCTGGTCCAGTGAGAAGCAGGAAGTCCTGGTTTCCTGTTTCCTCAGCAGTAAGAACCTTCTCTTTTTCTTGTGGCTTCCTTCCATATGATCTTTTTTTCCCCTGACAATTATTCGTCTACTTCATGTGTTCTTACTGTAGCCACCTACAAAAAACTATAAATCCTTTTTCTTGCATGGACCAAGAGCCTTGTGAGCTCAGCACTTGCAGTTGGGATACTGTTGCAAATCCTTTTATATTTGACAGATGTCTGTGTGCTCTAGCTTGTGCATTGAGGATGAGGTTCTGTGATAGACTTCCAGCTTTTAACCTGGAAAAATGGACCATGCATGTTGCAGCTCTCCAGAATGCAGATGAAATGCAGAACCTGCAGTGCTTTTCCAATTGCAGGTTTTCTGGGAGTGTAGTTAAGATGCTCACAGTGCTGTCATTTCTTTCTGCTGGTAGACCATTTGCCCACTCCCTAACTGACTCTCTAATGAGTGTGGACTTTTGAGTGGATTTTTGGGTGTGATCATGCTCTTCATCTGACTCAGCCACAGAAGCAGTGGCCACAAGCACACTGTCCCTTGCCAATGCCAGTCTGTCTGTGGGTCCAGAAACGTACATGCATTGCCCTGGCTGTTACCTTCACTGCCTTTCCAAGACCTATGGATGTCACCACACTTCTTGTAGCCATGGTGTTGCTGCAGTCATGGTGTTGCTTGGTTGTATTGCTTCTACAGGTGCTGATGGCACCTCTAGAAACCCCAGACCTCCCCACCCTTTCCAGTCCTTCTCTGGGGCCTGGATAAGGAGCTGAGTTTGACTCTTCCCAGAAATGGTTAGCATTCCAAATGAGATTTTGCACAGGGTGGATAACAGGTTTGAGGTGTTGTGTTTTATCCACTTAACTCCCAGGATGCCAGAGCCACTGCCAGGCTGAAACACGAACCCCAGCCAAGCATCACACTTGGGGGAGCTCTGTGTCAGGGTTAGCAGCAGGCTACAGTGAGCTTTGCCCCACCAAGGGAGGTCTGTTTAAAGCAAAACAGAACAACTTTTTGGATCGCTTGTCAATTAGGATCATGTGGAAGGGGGCAACATAATAACAGGGTAGAACAACTTGTCAGCTCTGCAATTAACATCACTACATGCTACTTAGCTCTCTTTATAGACACATAAACACATTTCAATCAGCCAACTCGTTAGAAAAATCATGACTCATATATATATATACAGCATAAAGATTTCAGGCTGCTGAATACTGCTCACCATTACTCTTAGTTTACGAAAACAAAAGTCTTAATTATGTTGCCAATAACAACAGCATCATTAGCAGCCAGATGTTTTCCCCTTAAATTAAAACACACACAAAATAGATTGTTTGGGGGCTTGTTTGAAACAGAGGTATGCTTAAGGAAGTTGGCACTGAAATATCAGGCTCTTTACAGGTCAGGATGACATTGGGAAGACTTTGAGGAGCTCTGCAAATCTGGCATCCCAGCCACATGCTGTCCATAGCTGTTTCTCGGCATTGTTTAGAGTAACAGAGTCATCTGACAGACAGGAATCTTATGTCATCTCCCTGGACACCTCCACATCCGTGCAAAAATCCAGAGCCAGGGCATGGGCTGATGACTTTCACACCATCCTGGTGGTGTTACCCTGTTGGTGTGGGTTCATTAGTCCTCTATCAGCTACAGTCATAGTGTCCTGATCTGGGACTGGGGTTGCAGCAATGTCCTGGGCCCTGGGGCACACTGCTCATCATGAGCATCTGTCCTGGGCATTTCTGGGCATCAGGAACTCCTGGAATACATCCACTGCACACAGAGTGATGCTGGGTACTTCTACCTCCACATGCAGGATATTTTCCACCTACCTCTTCTAAATCTGCCTATACCATCATGTGTATATTTGGGGGAAAGAGAGGAGGATGTTTTAGCTTTTCCAAGAGCCTAGTAGTGGACCCTCAAAACCTGTAAGATGGATCCTTGTTGTGCAGTTTGTGATTGAGCTTCCTGAAGGCTGGCACAAGCGCCATCCTTTCTGCCTCCTCTCCATTTTCCACGTTGCTCCTCTGTGCAGTGTGTTTCTTGTGCAAAAGTGCCATGTTGCAGTCCCAGAGACCAGCTGCCCCCCCCGTTCTTCTGCCCACCTCTGCCCTGAGGGGCCTCACCTCCCCCCAAAGCTGCCCTCTCTGGGTTGTTATTGTGGCACAAGGCAAGGGAAGGGAGCTGAAACACAGCTGGCTGGATCCTGGCAGGACCCCACACTGCTCCAGGTGTGGAGGGCCTGGCTGGGATTGACAGTGTGGGTGGACAAGGGTTTGTGCTTTCCTCTCCCTGATTTATCACTCCAGGCAGAATGGTCACAGTTGCCATGCTGGAGGAGCCAACATCTTGATTAACAGAGAAGGCAAGAAGCAAGTGACACACCCCCCTCTCTCACTGCATCTCAACAGAAGATCAGGGACAAGTGTGTCCTCCAGCTGTGCTGTCCCTGTCCCCCGGGGCAGACACACATTGCACAGCTAGAGCTGTCCCACACACCTCTGAGCAGGGGACCCTGCCTTAGCATGCTGACAAATTATTTGCATTGAATCTACTTTTCCTCCATCTTTTCCCTCAGAAACAATTGTTTACATGTCTCATTGGCTCTTGCAGGGTCCAAACTTCAAAGTAAGGCTGCAGAGAACAATTTTTGTGTCTGATCCTTGTGGTGCAGTCTGTTTTTCCCACTTGCCCATTACAGCCAAATTGAAGATTTATCTTTACACCATTTCTGCACCAAACATGGTATTTTTCCTGGTCTTTTCAGTTAAGCCTATCACTGGCTCATTTTGCTATTTACCAAATTTCTTCTGTTTTGACAACATTTTTCTGGCATTGTACAATTCATATGAAAATTGCAAGTATTTGTAAGAGAATCCCTTCCTGCTTCTTGCTGCGATGCCTTTTAACACTCAACCTCCTTTTTCATGCTGCCATATCAAAATATTTACAGCCTATGTTTTGCCATCATCAGACTGTATGCTTTTTAATTCAGTTTCAAAATTAAGGGCAGGGAAAATTATGATCATTTCCACATTAGTCACTCCATCCAGTTTCTTTGGAGTGAGGAGTGAATCAACACCCATTCTGACTTACTGTAGGGGTAAATATGTGTAATTTGAGTGATTTTTGGTTGCTTGTTAAAACTGTTTGCTGCTGTGGGGATATGTGAGGAAATACTTGCAGTAGGCACAGGCTTCTTGCCTTTGGTCCCTGCCAGTTTCTGTTTTGCAATGCCAAGTTTGATGACAGCCTGCCTTAGGATGTAAATGGGCTTAGTAGCAGGATCTGGTAGACAGTTTCCAAGGCACCATCATGTAGGGCTGGATGTTACAGACACGGTTTATTTTGCATCCTCCCTGTGCTGTTTGCTGAGGCGTGGCTCAGTGAGAGCATGGGATCCATCATCAGCAAATGCCACACTTCAACCGTGCAGTGGGAGGGGTCTCCTGTTTGGCAGCATGACTGTGGCAGTGGCATGGGTGCCAGCTGTCCTTGGTGCAGCTGGGGCTGGCACGTCATGGCCATGGAATATCCAGGGAGCATGGTGCACATGGTGACACCCCCAGGACAGGCATTGCTGCCATCAGGATGCCTGACTCTTTTCAGAGCAAGCATAAAAGTGAGAAAATTTTGAGTCCTGGCATGAGTTAGAGCTTGTATGGCAACAAAAGATAAGCTCTCAGGAGAAGATGGGCCAAAAATGAAAATAAATTTCGCTGGGTGTTTCTGTGCTGTCGGGTTGGTTCACTCCCAGCTTTGCCCTTGGGCATGGCTCCGCTCTTCACCCACGCTGTAGGTATGAGTGCTTGCATTCAGAGCTCCAGTCAGAAACAAACCAAATATTTCTCTTGGCAGAGAAATCTCTGGACCCCACATCGAGAGCAGTCATGAACCAGCACACATCGTTTGGCCCTGGGGTGAGGGCTGACTCATGGCATGGAGGATTGACTAGGACTGAACTTGCCACTGATCACCGGGGCTTTTGCGCAAGGCTGGTGCACAACAGCATCACTGAAGACATAAAAAATTTGGCACAACTTTGTTGCAGCAGGTCTTCTGGAGCGACGGGTTCATTATTCAGTCGCCAGCACGAAAGCTGTGGCTGCGGCTCTGCCGGTACTTGCTCATCTGCTGATGGGAGAAAGCCTCTTCCAGTGGCTGAGGATGCAATCAGACAAAGCAGATGAGTCAGGCTGATTTTATATTTGCTTTTCAGGTAGACTAAGGGGCACAAACCATGCCAAATTAGCAGCCCCATCTTTTGAGAGAGGTCACAAAAGACCCGGACTTAAAGGCACGGCTTTCATGTCCGAGGGCTTTTCTAATGACTTCTTAACTAATTGACTTGACTTTGGTGGGGAGACAGCTAGTGGCTGAAAAGGATTAAAACTGTTAGAAATGAACAGCTTTGAAGTGGCTCAAACCCTATTAAAATTTGGATAGCAGATTTCTTTCTAATGGTGTTTTTTAACCGCTACAACCTGGTAGGGTGAGCTTTTCATGCAAAACTTTATGGATAAAAAGGAAAGTCTGTGTAAGTGAAACAGAGTCTCAGGTCTGCTGCCACTCAGTTATTTGATAGCTGTTGCATGCCATGTGTAACCCACATATCCCACAGATTTTGTTTTCAAGAGAATATTTTGTGTTATGGGAATATTTTCCTTTTATCATGTTTCTGATCTGACATAGCATGACTCCACTGTGGTGGAGCCAAATACTATATCATTTATTGTGGCCAAATGAAGCTTGCTCTGAGAAACAATCTGCTGTAGAAATTACTCCAGTTAGGACTTTTTGCAGCAAGCAAACAGTGATCCAATTCTGTAAGGCTCTAAGCAAGATTGTGGCAGATGATAGCCTTTAAGTAGAGGTTACAGGAATTTTCCAAAAGAATTATTTTATCTTAGAATATGCTGATTTTTTCAGATGTAAAACATCATATGGAAACATGCTCCTTTCAGCTGATTTTCTGTCAATCATCCCAAGCACCAACATGACCTTGACTGTCAGGCAGGTTTCAAAACCTTCCTGCCAGCTAGGTTTCCTCAGAAACCTCACAGGCTTACTGCCAGCTTACCACCCCAGGGACTTAGAAAACTGCCTGAAAGATGGCATCAAAGTAAAAACTGCAGGGCTTTTAGAGACCTCAGCTCAAGAAAATCCCTACTGAATAGTCTACCCTAAGGAAATGGACTTTATCATTTCCCAAGCCAGCTGGCTCCTCTGACATCTTCATTGTCACTATGGAAGGAGACTTGCTGCCAGACTTAGCCCTTCAACCAGGTCCCCGGGGGCTCTGTAGCTTTCTTCTTGGTTTGAGTCCCCCATCCAGTTCATGCTCTGGAAGTACTATGTCCATGGTCCTGGTGCGGTTTCCACTGAGGTGCTGCCAGAGCTGTGACTCTCCAAGGTCCTTAGTATCCAAGCAGTTAGCTTGGCTGCTGCTGGAAATCTGGGAGATATGTTGTGCATCATGAATGAAGTTATTCTGGATTTTAGTCCCCTGAAAATGTCTGTCATTTGTCTTTTTGCCCACGTTAAAATTTCGAAAAAGCCTTGGGCTGTCTGAAAGTGTGCACGGAGCATGTATTTGGTTTCTGCTGCTGATCCACTTTTAGCTCTGGGTTCAGAAAGTATGTGCAGGAGCACAATTTTAAGTTTATGAGTAGTTCTGCTGAGACAAGTCAGTGTATCCAATAACTTAACGCCCATCTTGTGCTGAACACTGCCCTGAACTGGGCCTGTGGGTGTAAAGTGTGTTTTCTACAGATCACAGAGTAGGTCATACTTTCCTCGGGGGCATTTCAAACCAAGACCTGATGGCTAATGAAAGGCAAATTGTATTATTCTAATTTACATAGGCACTCAGCTGCAGACCTCTGACACGTGTTCAAGGAGATCATGTCTGGAACTATTTTTAATCAATCATAACTCCTGCTGGCATGAATCTGTAACAGGAACAACTTAATTAATTCAGTGCAAATGAACTTTGCAGTTACCACGTAATGAGAACAGACATTATATAGCTGTTCTTCATATAGCTGTGCAGACTCATGTAAAAGCATCATCATGCCTACACAATGCACTAGGTGCTTTTGTACAGCCATAATTTCAGTTAACCAGAAAATGTCAGTGCTCTGGTCTGTGCTGAGTGTGTGTCTGTACCACAGTAGCACATATGCATATTTTATGCAGCTCTTCATCACAGCTATAGATTAAAATCTCTTCCTATTCTAAACCAAAAGTTGTAGGTATTCCCATAAATAAGATTGATTTTGTGGTTTTCTCATCTTCTTTCACAACGCTGTGTGTTATCGATGTGAAAGAGACTTGTACAGAGCTCCAGAAAGCCTCCATAGGTGAGGATCAGTGAGAGGTTCTACAGTGATGGCCTGTGAATGCATCTTTTACCCAACAGGTTCACCTAATTTTGGAAAGACAAAGGGAGGGGTGGGAAGAGAAGAAGAGAGGAAGAGAGAGAGGGATGGTGGAAGGGAAGTTCAGGGAAGGGAAGTTCAGGGAAGTTCAGGGAAGGGAAGGGAAGTTCAGGGAAGTTCAGGGAAGGGAAGGGAAGGGGAGGGAAGGGAAGGGAAGGGAAGGGAAGGGAAGGGAAGGGAAGGGAAGGGAAGGGAAGGGAAGGGAAGGGAAGGGAAGGGAAGGGAAGGGAAGGGAAGGGAAGGGAAGGGAAGGGAAGGGAAGGGAAGGGAAGGGAAGGGAAGGGAAGGGAAGGGAAGGGAGAAGGAGCTAAAAAGTGAAATTTAAACCCTATAAATGTATACTAATAGATGGGAAGCTCTCGCATTTCACCATTGTTTCCAAGGTGGATGGGACGGGCACATAGCCAGTCCTTTCCCACAGTGCCTGTGCCATTAACTAACCCAGCTGCCAAGCAGAAAGGGCTTGTGTAGCCTTTCTGGCAGTATTTTTTCAAAGGTGGTTTCCAGTCTTACTATAAATAATCTGAGGGGGTGTGGTCATGCATTTTGTCATCCCTCTCTGTGTTAACACCTCACTGGCTTTGGTCTCAGGGCTATGAGCGACTCCTCACAAATGCCAGCAGAGCCATTTCTGAGTGGCCCTTGGCACAGAAGCAGAGCTGTTGCCTTCCTTTACACAGGAAAGGTTTATTCTGCTCCGAGGGCATGGGAAGCCTAGGGCTGTCACCATCCTGTTCTTGTCAGCCATTTCTCATGGAAACCCTCCTGCTGAAGTACACAGGGTATTTCTCTCCCAAGGAGGGTTCTTAACAGGTTTGCCAGTGCTGTGCAGGCTCATGGTAATTACAGAGCCATCAGTCAGTGTCCAGAACATTATGCAAGACCTCAGCCATATGAGTTCACTTGATTTTAGGAAGCAAAATCCTGTAGAAATTACTTTCAGGGTCTGTGTGTTCCAAGCATAAGGAGGAGTCCATGTTTTTCTGTGATTAATTACATGTTTACAGTTTTACTGAACAAAACCTGGATTAACTTTGTGATAGGAAAAATGTCTGCTGAACAAGAGTGTCCAATTAACATGGCCCAATTAAAACTCTAAAAGAAATAATCTTCAGTTAACAAACACCAGATGTACTTGTCAGGGTTATCTCACTGCTGTTACATTAATCATTTATAAGCTCTGTTCATTTGAGCACTTACTTGGTAGAGAATACTACTGAAATATTGTCTTTCTAAATACTACGCCAAAAATAACCACTTTCCTGATCTTGAAACTGTTAAAACATCAGATTAAAAAAGAGGGAGAGATATTGGGAAGGAAAACATACTTCATGTTTCTTTAATACAAAATGACCATTTAATCTATTAAATCTGTTAAACAGGTTGAATAAAAGATATTTTACTGCTTAGAAAATCAGAAATGTTCACTGTATAGCATTTCACTGCTTTGGGGGGAAAATTAAGTTACTAATCTGCTAAAGCAGCACATGTCTGATAAGTGTAGAATTGATCTGCCAACAGAGATGGAGGAATTTTCTAAGAAATGTAGACCATAGCCAAGAAGATCAAATCGAGGGACAAAAAATTCAGAGATTTACTGAAGCTTTTTTGCACCCTGGGCATTCATGTCAGGGGGGTGCAGAATTGCAATTTCCCCTTCCAGGATTTTCCAGTCCTCCGAGCTTCAAGAGGTACTACTAAACAAAGAGACGTGTCACCAAGACCTCTATTCTTCCCTCCTCACACAAGGTCCCAACTGAGCAGGGCAGTCGCCCTTGGCTTAGGACATCAGCTGCTTTCTGAAGGAAGGGGAGTACCCACGAGACCGTGTTTCTCAGCTCAGCCCAGGGTGTAGACAGATGTCCCATGTTAGGTCAGATGAATTTGAATTTAAAACCCCAACTCACAAAAGTGGCTCTTCAGTCAGTTGCTGAATGTTTCTTCAAACGTGCAGGGTGGCAGCAGATGTCAGTGGCTGTCATTTCTTTTAGAGACTGAGGGTCCCCTCTGCAGTGGGCCAGTGTATTTTGATGGGATTTGTTGTGTAGCAACAAGGCTCTGAACACACCTTGCCTGAGTCACCCCCGTTGCTTTGGCCACAATTCAGCAAGTCCCCTCACTGCTCTGCTTGGGGGACATTTGTGAAAACGTGAGTAAGGATGAAGAATTGTTTCTGGAATGATACTGGGAAATGAAACGTACAAGGTTTCTGTGGTCAAAGCTCTGTTCTCCTTATCTTGTGCAGCTGGGCTGCACAAATCCAGAACAGACCTCTTCAACTGATGCCTCCTCATGCTCTTAGTTTGGGCTCCATGCCATTTCCAACAGTTTCACTTAACTGCTCATCAGCCTGAAATCTTCTTTAAAGATGAGAAATAGTAGATTTTCTCACCTCCTCAAGAAACTGTTACAAGAACAAAAACCAGTGATTGTGCAGAGTGTGCCAGGTTTGTTTTTCCTGTGTATGGTCTGAGTTCTTGCCTGCTGCCGCTGCCCCTTGCATGAATCCTTCACCCTGTTTTGTCCCAATCTTTGTTGCCCCCACCTTGATGGGGTGGGGAACAAGACCAAGTTTTAGCAAGAGGTGGTTCAGGGTGCAGATGCCATTTTCCTCATCTATATCTCCATTGGTATTCTGCTCCCCACAGTAATAGAGAACTATTTTGTCCATATGGACTTTGTCCTTTAGGGGAAAGATGACAATGGTTTAAAAATTATTTTATGGCTTTACATCAAGGCAGAATTTCATTTGACAGTGTCTTTTGGTATGCCTGACATAATCACTTGATTATGAGTGAAGTGATTGGGAGAAAAGTGTATTTGCCTTCTTGGTTACTACTGATCCTTGTGGGATGGGGGACAAAGGGTCTCAGCTCAGGTCACAGGTATTTTCATGCAGCATCTAATCAGCAAGGCAAGCCTTCCTCCAACCAAATACATTGAAAGGCATTTTACATCCTTCTAAGAGGCTAAAAAAATACCTTGGATGACTCTTGCTTTAAAAAACAACCACGGTGCCTTATGCTGAACCAAGGACATAGCAGATTGAGCCTGAATTTGGTGATTGGTTTCCCTTTTTGGCAGAAATAGAGGTGTTGAAAATTTTTCTGATCTTGAAAAGTGCCTTGAGAGGAAAATCTGGTAGAGAGTCCAGGAGAGAATTTAGGGCCTTGAAGTTGGTAGGAGCCTGCTGAATGGGGAGGGAACTTCATAGAAGAAGCCTGGCTTGCCTGTACCTCAGTCTTTTCCCACCCTTCTGTATTTTGTGGTTGTGTTTAAGTAATTTTCTAGTGCAAGCTTATAATAATTTAATTCCTCACATTATTAACTAATTATAGCCTGTTATTTTAGATGACTGATGGATTAATTTAAGTTCAAGTGTGGAGAGTAGTGGTGTTTTTTATTCAACATGGCACTTTTCCAAAAGGTCATGGACAAATATATTTGTTCCTGATGTTCTCTCCCCTCTCATTTTTCAGTATTTCTAACTGTTTCGCATAAACTGAAATTGTTATAAACAACAAATGGCAGTGGTAGAAAGCTCTGCCTCATGCATTATGGCACAGAGAGAAATACTTTCTTTTTTCTCACTGAACTTATGCCAGTTTTAGTGGAAGTCATACATATGCAGGCAAGGAATTGGCAGAGGTGTATTCAGGAGCTCTGTTGAATCTGTGGGAGTATTTGTGTACGTACTTGTGTGCAAAAGATAGAAAGAATATTGAAAACTGGGAACGGTATCGTCTGACAGCTGTGTGGTGACTTATATAGCCCTAATTTAACAATTTGCTTTAAAAGACAGTGTGGGATCCTGTTTTGGGATCCCGTGGGATCTCCATTTGTGCACAGCACACTGTTGTTCCCTCTGTCTTCTCCAACAGCCATAATGTACCCAAGTTAGCATTGCCTGGGCTGTTGGTTTTCAAATTAATTTTGAAGTGAATACAGTGTTAATACAAATTACAAATGCACAGAAACCAAAGTCTTCTGAGTTTTAGTGTGACACCAATGGCTATGGTATTACACACTGCCCCCTTGTATTCACACCTGAACCCTGAAAGCTGAGCTGGAGAAGCCACACCTAAATTGCTGTCACAAGTCACGGATTAAAGCACTGAGAATTCTCCCTGTACCTCACATGGAACCGTGATGCCCCAGCTCCTTTCCTGACCCCTGGCATTAGGTGTGATTGAGGTTAAGATGAACAGGATCTGCTTGCACCTGGTGAAACAGTTTCTTGCTGGCTTCCTACAGATGGAGGCAGACATCTGTTCTTTGGCTCATTTGTAATTTTTTTCCTTTATAACAGTGGTGAATAGGAATATATTTTTTGCAAAATGAAGGTTATGATCTTAGCAAGTGAAGGAGCTTAGATCTTTGACATGCCCCTATGATTACCATGGCAAACTCTGATCCTGCTTGCCACACACTGTTTGCTGTTCTCCCCAGTCCTACAAGGCCAGGATTGCCCAAGTCTATGAATTATTTAGACCTATTGGATCATCATATTTTCTTTTTAGGAACCAATTTGATGTAAAAGGAGAAAGTGCTCTTGTACCTCACGCTGTGTTAAAGCCAAGTCAAAGGTGACTCCAGGGCAGGTGGTCCTGCCTCACTAACTTCTCATTTTTTCTGCTACATTCTTGCTATTTGAGGAGCAATTGAGACTCTAGTTTGACACTGAAATCAGAATAAACCTGTGTGATCAGTTCTTTGACCATCTATCTCATTGTGAGAGGTTACTTTCCTTTATATCCCAGGGAAGACTTGGTGTCTCTGTACTGCCCCCTCTTTATTCTACTGTACTCATTCATCATTTCTTCTCCGTATGCTGTAGCACCACTGAGCAGGCATACTGAAAGAACATGTGCTTCAACAGTGCCCTAGAAACCTAGAGTGAGTTTTACTAATCAAAGAGCAACAGAAAAATGTTGGGAATTCAATAAAGTGAAGCCTCAGCAAGAATGTGAAGACAATGAGCAAGAATTCAACTCTGCTAAGCCATCCTGAACCCGAATCTTGATTTGTTTTTACTTTTCCAAGAGATGTTTCCATTCTTTGGTTGCTTGCAGTTATCACAGAGGGATCTGTACAGCCTTAAGCAATAAGGCAATGTTAAGAAAGAAAGCAAAACTACTGAGACTGCCAACTTGCAGTCAGACATCTAAGGGGTAATTAAAATGCAGTCCTTCTGGATAGACAGTGTGTAAGAACATTCCATTATCATACCAGTGGAATAGAATCTTCTAGGGCTGTAAGAACTGTGACAGTGAGTACTGCACATTGTCTGCTTCCCTGTTTCTGGCAACAACTGATATCGGTGGGTTTTCAATACAGCACAGAGCAGGAGATGAACACAGCACAAATCATTGCATGCAACAGCATTTCCCATTGGTAGCAAGAGTAAAGTCACTGTTTAGCCAAAGGTTTTATAACAGTTTTTCTCTTTTTTTTTTGGCTGTAAATTGAAGCCTCATAATTTCTTTTTTTTCCCCACCAAGCTGAAAGCTTTTCTGCTTGCAAAAGTATTAACTGCATAGGCAATCAAAAACTGCTAATAAAAGAAAAAGTATATACATTTTACAGACAAATAAAATGCACAGATTAAACCAATCTAAGTAACAGATTGCAACTGTACTTTTGGCATCACCAGTTTGTGTATCTATAGGTAACCAATTCCTTTTATTCCCCATTATAAGCATAATTGTTCTGATCAACAGAACAACTTTTATCTAAAACCAGAAAGGTAAAAAAAAAAAAAAGCTTTCAGCTGTGCATATTGTCAGGAATTTAAAAAGTACTTTTTATCCAGCTGTATTGCATGAATAAAAGGAAAATTATTTATAACTTTCTCTTTTTTAATCATTGCCTTTTCCTCTTTTTGGTATATCAAAAGCACCTTCTTACATTTTGGTTTTCATTTGGTAAGATTAAGTGTTTGATTTTTTGGGGGGGGGTTTTGGGTTTTATTGTAAGTGTTATTTCTGAAGTTCTGTGCCGTGTCCTTGTGCTCATAAATTTATTCATTCCTTTTTCAGACATACAGATCCATTGGCGCATACCAGTGTTAGTCATAAAATACAGGGCTTACTGTGCACAGCATCAAAGTGTGTCCATAACAAGATTACCCAGGGCCCAAGAGTGAGCAGGGAGATACAGGTCTGCCCTGGCTCTGACCAGCTGTGACCAGGTCTCTTCATTTCTTTTTCCCTTTCCCAGAGTACCTCCTGGTCAGTACAAGGTGATGATTTCCTAATGTAAGTGAATTTGAAAAGTGCTGCCTTAGGAAGAGCACGAGGCAAGCAGGGTCATGATCAATTATGGCACAGGCAACCATCACAGTAGATTTCAGACTTACTTGGTCCATTGAAATAAAAGTGTACTTCACAAGGCCAATATTGCTGACACAGCAGAACACAACTATATCCACTTGCTCCTTTTAAATTCTCAGTTTTCTAAATAATTTCAAGGTGTAGAAATAGCATTCTTCATTTTTTTCTTTTAAATTGGTTCTGTGAGAAGGTCTGAATTTTACAGGAAACTCTGCAGCACCATGGCATGACATGGTCAGGGAGCCCAGGTCATTGCCTGTCCGCTTTGGATTAAAAAGATTTGAAACTGTTTTTTCAAAACGTTTGCTTTATCAAAATGATGGGGGGCTGTCCTGGACTGCAGAGCCTTTTCTGGGAGGCAGGCATGCATCTGATCTGTTTTTCCACCCCTCTGTCAATCGACAGTGGTGCTTTGCTTCTCGGCACCATTAAATTTCTGGCAGCAGAGACAGAGATAGCTGCAGGTTTCCCTTGAAGTCTGTCCAAGTCCCCTTTGGCCAGACCCATGAGCTATGCACAGAGGGATCTCTGGGTCCCTAGGAAACAGACTAAACCTGAGACATTCCTCCAGAATTTATTAACTTTTTCTACAGCTTGAGATTTCTTTAGTGGCTTGGCCCTCCTGGATTTCACACTGCTATCTTTACTGGCTGCTCGGAACCTTTATAGTTTTGTGGTTAACATTAATAACAGAGTATAGAAATATCTGGTTTCTATTTGAAGTCTGTGAATAAATCAAGATGACATCTGTGGGTACCCAATCCCCTCTCTGGCACCAGCACAAGCTGCTTTTGGGTGGCTGCTCCACCTCTCTCTGTCCTGCCCCAGGACCTTGGCAGATGCCTGAGTGCACACCTGACTCTGGGCCCTCAGACCATACACATGCACCACAGCTCTTGTCTCCTTCTCCTTCTCGTGTGAGCTGTAGAGCTTTGTCCTCTCTCCCAGGCATGAGGCTGTGACAGCTCACATCCCCACAGTGTTTGCAGAACAGGATTCCTGTGGGGTTTCCAGCCCCGGATTGGGGTGACCCCTAAAGATGGAAAAGTCCCTCTTCCAACCCGTGCCTTCAAAGAAAGACTCAGTAGTCTTCTGTTGTCCGGTCTCAAGGTTGTTTATTGTTGGTTATCTAAAAGATTCTTCTCCTGAACTGCTGTGGCCCGTTCAGCAGCTCAGACAAAGGCACACTGCCCTCCCAGGGGCTGGTGCCATCTTTTATATCACACATTCCGTGTTACATGTTTATACTTTTTCCCCGATGCCTACTATCTATATTGAATGGTGACTTTCTACTCTAAACCAACCTGTGAGTGCCAACATCACCAAAGACATGGAGGCTGGGAAGGAGAAATAAGGAGGACAGGGCACACCCAAATCCCTCCATCTTAGAGCCCCTGACCCCCATGTACAAAACTTGGACCCCTGCGTACAAGGCTTAAAACCCCCCTGTACAGCACTCAAAAATCCTTCCTTTCACTTCGTGATTATCTCTACTATGCTATCTAAACTTGTGTGTGTGGCTTGTAATTCTTCATACAGAGTTGGTAATTTGCTCCATGGGCTAAGATCAAAACCCCACGTGTGTCTTTGGCTGCATGCCAGGGTCTCAGATCCCCCTGCCAGTGGCTCTGGCCATCCAGGGCACCCAGAGGGATGTCCTGGGTTCCCACAGATTCCCACCTGTCAGCACTGCCAGGACCTCACCTCCTGTCACACACAGACCTGGGCCACCCCTGTCTGACACTGGGCATGGTGTGAGCTCTTGCATGGGGCCACCTCTGTGGTATGGACTGGGAACACAGGATGCTCCCACATAAACTTCACTGCTGCTTTTTTTTGCTTATTGCTCTTTTCTACTGTGCGAAATTTGTTCCCTGTCAGTAAGAAAGAACACTGACCACAGAAGGAGTGAGTTTATCAGGGAACGTATCTGACCAAGTCCGTGGAGTCTAGATGATGAGAAGGTCACAGAAATATCTCAGCTTCACACTTCTTATTTCCCATTACAATTATTTATCAGTTGGTCTTCCCCTGAATAGTAAAGGAATTACAAAGGATGGTTTTGAGTTTAATAAAAAAACCTCAGCCTTGCAATTTTTCAGCATAAGCCTGAAAAGTTTAATTACAGCATTAAATTCTGTCATTCCAGTTTTATATTAACTCTGTTGGAAAAATTGTATCCAAAAAGCTCATAGGAAACTGATACAAAACTCTTAATCTCCATTCATTTCAAAGGGGAGCAAATCTGTTAATGTATCATATCCTGGTTTCTGTAGTGGTTTCTCTCCCAGAACACTGACCAAGCTTAGGAGCAGTGATTATTTTCCAGAGAGGGAAATAAAATTAAGGCAAATCTTTGCAACAAACTTACTGCAAGTTTGGATCAAATAACGTATATTCCCCAATGATGTTTTGCACCTCATATTGGAGTGGTCTGTTTTCTGCTCTGACTTTTGTGAACCAGTCCTCCCCCCAAAGGCAATGTTTTGATTAAATAGCCAAAGGATGAGTTGAAGAGGGCAAGGGGTTCCTTGATGCCAGTGAGATAAATGGAAAGCAATATGCTTCAAGGGAGGTCCTGCAGTGATTTACAGCAGACAGCAATGGTTAATAGGCCAACATTAGCTTTCTACTTCTGCAATAAATGTGTCGGGTTGGAATGCAAGTGTGCAGCCCCACTGTCAGCTTTATGGCCCAAGGAACTTATACTATTGAAAGCACAACAGCTCTTTCAGCCCACTTGTGTTGGCTGCCAAACTCTCTCCTTGATCAGTCTCTTCCCTTGCTGACCCTTCTGAGGCTTGTTCTTTTCTGTGCTGTCTCTGTTCTGATGTCTCTGCATTGGCTGTGCTCAGGCCAGTGGATCTGTGGCAGAGAGAAATATTTGGAAGAGAGCTGTGCAACAGCTTTTGTGTCTGCAAACAAAGGTCAGGGATTGCCACAGCTTGGAGCTTTCTTCAGGAGGTGTGTGTGCATGCATGTGTTTTTGTGTGTCGATGCTACTGTTGGCTTAAGTTTGACTAAGAAATTACCACAACTGTTTATGAAAATGCCTAACAGGCAGCATAGATTACACTGAGAGTCAGACTCCTTATTTTTCCATACTTCTTTTGAGAAGTAGGTAAAATCCTTTAAAATCTCTCAGCAGTGTTCTCTTTTTTCATGGTCCTGTGATAGCCTGTGATGCTATTTATTATCATGTGGTACTGCTTTCAGGTAGGGCATGGGAACTTGTGTTGTGTCTCTGGTATCCTCCTGCTCCCTGTCAGTGGCTGCAGCTGCTGAAGAGGCAATGCCCTTGAAATGATCACTCCTGCCATGTCTGGACCTTCTTTGCTACTGGATTCTCAGCTGATTAAGGCTCATAGCAGTGGAGATGGGGCATGCTGAGCTGGATCTCGTATATTAGCAGAATGTGGGAAGAAGTATAAAGGGAATTAGAACAAGATGGGCATGTCAGAGAAGGAAATTTGTTTTCTGGAAGTTCACCAGTGAGGTGAGAGAAAAGAATCTGAGAACAACAGCAGCAAAAGTCAGTTAAGGCAAAATAAATGCTTAAGGAAGTTCAACCTGTATAAACATCATGTACGTGACAAAGGTGTTGACTGTTCACAAGAACAGTGTCATATCTAATTGTCTGGGCTGGTTCCCACATACCAGTGAATCCTCCACTTGCCCATCCCATCTCTGCCCAGGTGTAATCTAATCTATGGGCTTCCCTGGGATGTCTGCTATGTGTAGAGACTGAAAATCTGAAAACGTGCATAATCCCCCAAAACAAAAGCCTGCTAAAGCACCTCACTGCATTACCCAGCTTTCCCTTTTGAGAGCAGGTGACATGCAGCATGGAGCACAAGTACCAGATGGCAGGTGCACTGCTTGGTGTTTTGTTCAGGCCTTCTGTTGAAGGGACAGGGCTGGGAGTGGTGGGCAAGTGAGGTAAGGCAGAAAAGATATGAAAGACAGCCAGTACTTGTGAGGATGGTCCTTCTGCACCAGTAAAAGCTCTGTATTTGGCTGTCTTCAGGGTTTTGATATTGGGGGAAGAGATATTTTCCTGTGGGGAGGAGGAGCAGATGAATTTGACAGCTGCTTAAAGTGGAGCATGCATTAATTTTTAAATTGTTTCATAATTCATTACTTTTAGTCTATCTAAAAAAAAAACTACCCCACTTTGTGCCCACAGATACACTGAAGTTGTTGTATTGCTTATAGATGGTGAATTACCAGAAAACAAAAACTAGTATGTCTTACCTCCTGAAACTCATTGTCACTGAAACTGAAGCAAGAAGAAAGGAAAGGGGGAAATATATAAAAAAATGTTCAACTTATTAATGAGGTGGGATTTTCTGATGGGAAAAATTCACAGGGTATGAGGGAGGGAACACAAGCTTCCTTTTCATGTTTGTAACCTATTCACTACATAAAATTGTTTAGGAGACGTGTTTGTGGTGACAGCAGAGACCCTTTCTGGTTCTCTCCATGTATCCTCTGCCTTGTCACACCCTGCAAGCTGTTTGTTGTAGCCTCTGAGGAGATCAGGCTTTCCTGCCCTGAGGAAAAAGGGAATTCCCTACCTCAAGTGCATTTGCACTCAGAAATGACCATGCTGAGCAGACATGTGCCTCTGTAGGCACAATCCATTCAGAAATACTGTTCTGAATCATGCCTTTTAAAAAAGTGTTTCCTCCCATCCTTGGTGCAGCTCAGCAGTGACTCAGGCAGGATCCCGCTTGCAGCAGAGACACTGCGGTTCTGGGAGATCTCGTGCAAGATGACTGAAAATTGAGCAAAACCCAGAGAGAGAGGGAACCTCTCCTTTCCTCATGAGGAATTTTCTAGGCTTCAGTGTACGCTTGCTGGTACTGCAATGCCCTGAGGACACGCAGTATCTAGGACTTAATGTGGAGTCGTATGGATTAATAACTGTTCAGTTTTCTAATGTGGTAACGTGAAAAAAATAAATCCTTAATGGGGATTATTGTCTTGGTTGTGTAAATACATAGTTAGCTATACTTAAAATGCATTTTATCAGCCTCTTTGGAATCATTGCATTCTCTCATGTAAATATGTATTTAGGGCATTTTTAAAATGCAGGTTTTTGCCCTGATTATGTAAATATGCTTGTACACTAAAAATGGCAATTTTTTCTTTGCCCTCCATGTCCCCCCTTTTTTCTTCTTAATAATATGTAAGTCAATTTCATGCTTAAGAAAGTGAGAAGTGCTAGCACAGTGCTACCACAGAGAATGGATGAGAATATTTAGGGCAGGCCCTACTCAGCCCTTCTCAAAGAGCCTGTCAGTCCACCTAATAGAGCTATCTCTGCATTCCAGTCCTTGTTTTTTGCTCAGCCCGTTCATTAAGACTGTCAAAACTACCAGACTGGAAATTACTAGGCTGGCATTTTGGGCACAATCGACACATTTTCTGTACCTTGTGAACTGGAATACAAAGCTTTCTTTATAGAAATATAATGTTCTGCTAATGACAGTATAGATAGTAACCATAAATTTCATTCCTTTACATCAGAGAGAACTTGGATTCCTTTATCTTGTCTTCACTCCTATTATTCTCTTTTTTTCAATATTATCATGAGTCAGTTCATTCTGATTAATCGTATTAGTCAAATTTCAAGAACAAAAGGAGCCAGTTTTGACACCTGGGTAGAAATAATTTCATTTTTCTTAGCTGTCTAAAAGTATGTAAAATGTCCTCTAGAGACAGTGGAGAAAAACCAGTACTGCTGAACAGTGAGCCAGCCCATCCTGAAATAGGTGAGATGAACTCTGCTGGGGAGTTGCGTGTTTCTTTTGACTACAGAAAGAACCTAGGCCAAACTTTAAGGCAGGTGAAATAAATCCTGTCATTTCTGCTCACTCAGTTTTATGGTGCCTAAACTCTGTATAGGGGCAAGGACTCTTCATGCTTGCCACATGTGGAGGATTCCTTTGGTGGTACACCCAAAGGTCCTGGTCTCTGATGGTCCAGAGCAGCTATAACATTAGACTGCAAAGCGTCACCCATGTATACCTGGGTTTCCTTCCTTCCTTCCTTCCTTCCTTCCTTCCTTCCTTCCTTCCTTCCTTCCTTCCTTCCTTCCTTCCTTCCTTCCTTCCTTCCTTCCTTCCTTCCTTCCTTCCTTCCTTCCTTCCTTCCTTCCTTCCTTCCTTCCTTCCTTCCTCCTTCCTTCCTTCCTTCCTTCCTTCCTTCCTTCCCTTCCTCCCTTCCTCCCTTCCTCCCTTCCTCCCTTCCTCCCTTCCTCCCTTCCTCCCTTCCTCCCTTCCTCCCTTCCTCCCTTCCTCCCTCCCTCCCTCCCTTCCTCCCTTCCTCCCTTCCTCCCTTCCTCCCTTCCTCCCTTCCTCCCTTCCTGCCTTGTCAGGTAGAGCTTGACCTTGATTTCACCCCAGGACGCAGTGAGAACATTTCCAGGGGTTTGGGAATTATTCAGAGTCCCACTGCTGACAAGCCAGCAGCTGGTTTGGGTTGGCACTATGCTGCAGAGAGAGCTGTGTATGCACAGTGCTGTCTCTGCTCCGGAATTCCCATGGGATCCATGCTGGAGCAGCACAGGCAGCTCAGCTGCTCTCCCCACAGATAACTGAGTGCACTGGAGTTTGCTACACTGGTTAGAGACTTCAATGTGAGGGGAACTTTTGGTATATCATATCAGCTCCATTTCAGTGCTGACCAGATGATCCACAAGATAAAAAATGAGGTACTCATCCTGTGGGAACCCAGGACATCCCTCTGGGTGCCCTGGATGGCCAGAGCCGCTGGCAGGGGGCTCTGAGACCCTGGCATGCAGCCAAAGACACACGTGGGGTTTTGATCTTAGCCCATGGAGCAAATTACCAACTCTGTATGAAGAATTACAAGCCACACACACAAGTTTAGGTATTGTAGTAGAAGTAGTCACGAAGTGAAAGGAAGGATTTTTGAGTGCTGTACAGGGGGGTTTTGAGCCTTGTACGCAGGGGTCCAAGTTTTGTACATGGGGTCAGGGGTTCTAAGATGGAGGGATTTGGGTGTGCCCTGTCCTCCTTCTTTCTCCTTCCTAGCCTCCATGTCTTTGGTGATGTTGGCACTCACAGATTGGTTTAGAGTAGAAAGTCACCATTCAATATAGATAGTAGGCATCGGGGAAAAAGTATAAACATGTAACACGGAATGTGTGATATAAAAGATGGCACCAGCCCCTGGGAGGGCAGTGTGCCTTTGTCTGAGCTGCTGAACGGGCCACAGCAGCTCAGGAGAAGAATCTTTTAGATAACCAACAATAAACAACCTTGAGACCGGACAACAGAAGACTACTGAGTCTTTCTTTGAAGGCACGGGTTGGAGGAGGGACTTTTCCATCTTTAGGGGTCACCCCAATCCGGGGGTGAGACCCCACATCATCCCATCCATCCCATAGCCTGTTCCATGTACCTGCATGTTTCTTCAGTTGCATTTGGTCTGGTTGTTCACATTCCATCTCTGCTTTGAACATATGGGGCTATACAGGGAGGGGAGAAATTTATGGAGAGAAGAGAAAAAGCCAAAACCAGGAAACTATGAAAATGTTTATTAAGAAAAAGCAACAACCAAATTCTTATTTAAAAGAAGAAAAGAGAACCTTCAATAATATGTTCTTCACAGACAGGCTTTGCTGTTGCTGGCATGTTTATTCACTGGGGTTTTCCATCATCATTTCCATGTGGTGCATTCTGATTGCTCACAGTTTTGTGGGTTTCATGCAAGCCTCAGACAGCAAACGTTTAATCTCAGGAACTCCCTTTCTGTTCTCTCATCTTCCCAATAGTATTGAGTGAATTGCAGTACAAGTTAAATGAAATTTTGTTTGCATGGTGAAGGGAAAGGAGGGACAACAACTGACTGCATTTTGAGCCCTGCAGGCAGATCTTTAGCTGGTGTAAATTTTCAAATTTAGCTGGTGTAAACAGCTTCAGTGACTTTAGCAGAGCTCTTAGCAACATCCAGTGGCTGAGGAACTACCTCCTGGTTTTTGCTTTCTCTGTTGAAGGCCTGCTGGGAAGCCCAAATTAGCAGCCGAATGACAGAGAAAGAACAAGAGTGGTGACACAAAATGTTTTTTTGTCATTTTAAACAGAAGATCATTGAGGTAAATGCCTTCATCCTGGAACATTTAATTTTTGGTCACTGTCAGCTGTTGTCACTGAATCAAGTTATTCTGCAAAATGGGGCATCCCATCTGATGAATAGTATTTTAACCAGAAAAATGCACAGGGAAATTTTTGTTTAAAATATGAGAATGGTGGGTGATGAAGAGGCTCCCTTTTAATTTGTTGTTTCTTATAGGTTGCAGACTGGAAATTATGCACACAAAACTGTGAGCATGTGAGCACCATATTTCATAAACAAATCAATGCATACTTGAAAAACCAAGACAAGAAAACATAGACACAAGAACACAAATTACTCAATGAAAGAGTATTTCTGTTGGCTTGGTGGCCTTTGGATGAGTTCAGAAGAATCTTTTCATAAGCAGAACATTCAGGATGATAACTTTTTTGCTTCAAAAGAGAAAAATTGTGGTTGCCATTCCATTTGAATATCAGCTGCTAATGTCCTTGGAAATATGCCCTTCAGCCAGCACATGTGCTTGCTTTACTACATTGATGGCCTTATTTCTGGTAGCTTGAGTTCAGATATCAGTAGGGAATTCAAGCTTATTTTGCATTCAGGTACATTGCTTCAAAAATTTTAAATCCAACTACTAGAAAGATTTTTCATCCAAAAGGGAAAAGATCTCCTTTTAAAACCATTACCACCCAAACCAGGGAATGCAGTTTTCAGATTTGTTGATACCTAGGCTGGTTACTGGTTGGTAAATCCTATGATTTTCAGGATATATATTATGTAATAATAAACTATCTGTACATGAATTTAAAATACTATTTTTAGATGCCTTTTTGAGTCTCTGTGGAACAGTTCTTCAATGGATTAGAAGAACCATTATTCAATTTATTAGTGGGAACACTGCTGTAGTAGTGGTGAGCTGGACAGCAGGTTTAGTAGATTTACTTTAGCTTTATTCTTATAAAGAATCATTACAGTGTAGGGCTCAACATCAAAAATTCTTGGTCTGCAATAACTACGGGTGACCTAAATCTCCAAAAGTTAAATAGAGTATTTCTCAAAAAGGAAAGGGAAATGTATTAAGGAGAGGTAGCAAGAGAACCCAGAGAAGGGGAATTATGGATAAAACATGTAGAAGAAGTCCATGTGTGGCAATAGTCAATGCTCAGGTTTAAAGAGACATCTTTGAGCATCCAGAGTCTTTTTTATTTGCTGCGTTTGTGAGGATGTTTGCTGCGGTTTATGGAAATGCAGGCTACTAACAAATTGCCTTGAAGACATCTTCATTGAATGGATCTACGGACATTTACCAGGGGAGAATGAATGTTATTGCTAAAGACAACCAAAGCAAATGCAAGAGAACAGACATCCATCCTGCACCTTTACTGAAGACCTGGTGGCATCAGCTTCAGGCTGCTCATAGCAAGGGGCTCAGATTATCAAGTAGCTCCAAGACCAACATAGTCTCCTGGCCAGACACATGATCCAGTGCATGTAGGTCACCTGTTCCCCAGCCACAGCTCTTCTTCTGATCTAGATAATTTATTATTTGGTCATTATCTGATTTCTGGAGTATGTTAGAGACTGCAGAGTATCAATGTCTTCATTTGCAAAAGTTTCTCTTAGGCACAGTTCTGATTATCACAAAAAGTTCCTGTAACTATTGAAAACGCAACTTCGACAGTCATAATTCATAAAGCTGATTGTTTTCATTAGGTTCAGTAGGATGTGGATGGTCATTACCAGGGTGGGTAGGAAAGGGGAAAGGAATGTCAGGATTTTTTCCTGTTGCTTTTCTTGGGAACTATGCCTAGAAGTAATAACAAGGCAGATAATTTACGTTTCTGTCCTCTGTATGGCAAAAGTGTAAAGATTTTCTAGGGAAAGTAATATCACACAGTGACTGGAGTAATTAAAAATCAGGATTCCTTTGTGGGAGGTATCCTGCCTATGCCAGGAGGGGGCCATATGGCTGGAACTTGGTGATATTTAAGGTCCATTCCAAACCCTTAACATTCTAGAATTCCATAATTCTACCTCTGACTCACTATTCCCCTGCTGGTAATTACCAAGAAGGTTTCTGCAAAAGGGGCATCCAGCCAATGTCAGAGGAGGGGAGTGAGTCTTACTGAACATCTGTTAAGCAGTTTGAGATTGAGGAAGAGTTTTACACAGGTGGACAACCAGTTTGTGTGTTCATCAAGAACACAGGATCTTCTCAAGGACAGGGGACCTAGCATTCACTGTGTGGCTATTCACCAGGGCCACTCCATTCTCTGTCTAATCCCAAGACCATTGACTTCTTAAGTCTTCTGTTTAATTCTGCTGGGACTGAGAAGTAAAGGGCTGGTTGTAGCTCTGCCCATGCCTGTGCCACTTTCATGGCTGGAGTCATGGGGACTGACTGAAGCTACTCCTCAGAGAACAAGAGAGAGTGAGAAATGTGAGTTTTCTGCATAAATTTGAGGAATATTGTGTTACCTCTACCATGTCTGGGGGACCCCCTCTCCTGGCATGGGACTGGACTTATTTGACCTTTCAAAGTCCAACCCGAAATTTTCTATAATACTATGACAATCACTTGCCACTTGAGCCTGGACAGGATTTTCTGCCATTTGAGCTGTAAACAGCTCCTGTGCAGGAAACGTTAGCCAAGAGTCAGATTAACTGAATTGATAAATCAGCTAGAATATTGTGTCAGATAAACACAGCGAATCCTCATTCTAGCTGTTATCACACACAGTATTCACACTGATGTGGTTGGTAGGTGGTGATTGCCCATCTGTGTTATCTGCTGGAGAATTTTTTTTTGGAATAAGTATTAGAAGTAAAATCCAAAGATGTGGCTAATGGCTGCTAACAGGTGTCTGTAAAATCTAGGAATTGAGCCAGACACTGTAAATCTGGGAGCCAACCTAATTTGTACCAAACTGTTACAGAAATCTTGAGCTAGATTATTTAACTTTTGGATTTAAGCATTGGTTTTATGTTCAATCATTGCTCAGTGATGTCAGCTGAAACTGAGGGAGAAGTTCATCACAAAGTGTTTCTCATTGGGTAAAAGATGGTAGGGCTGTGAGTGTACTAGAAAGAAACATCTCCCATGAAACCCCCAAGGATATCGTGTGCATGCAGCTGGAGGGGAGAGCATGCCAGAAGGCATTAAGCAACTGCCAGAAATTTCAAGAGCTAATAGAGACTTCAACAAGAGGAAAACTTCAAAATGTTTGATCTCATTTGGACAGACTTCAAATGGTAATGCTTACCTGAGCTGATCTTCACCATTTTCCCTCAACATTGATAGAAAATTGCCTGTAAAAGCCAGTTTCGTAGAACAGCTTGTTTGGAGAAATGTAGTTGCTTGTAGGTTAAATTCTAACCAGACTAAGTGTAGCTGGAGTCCCTGAGCCTGCAGTCTCCCGTGAGGTGGGTTGGTACCAGCCACAGGAGACACTGACTGCAGGAGGAAAATGGATGGCAAACTGAAACAGTTTCCTTTGGAGAAACTTCAGACAGTTGGCTCTCGGTAGGTCTTTGAACAACTGACGGAGCAAATTTTGTGTGCAGCGGGTATCTGACTGGGAATGACAAGCTTTCTCTTCCAAATTATAGGCAGGAGGGTGATGTCATGCTATAATAAGGCATGCAGACATGCTGGGTCAGAGTATGTGGCTTTCAAAATGTAGAGAGAAAGATGCAAACACGAAGGGCAATGTACTCCACTGGAATTTTTATTCCAGAAACAAAGACATGGTACTTTGCCAATGTCCTAAAAGTAACTGCACAGACGTGAGACCTTTCAGATTTAGGCAGCGTTATCTCAAATCCCATTTGAAATGTATTGCTGATTGTTTCTTTTACCATTTCCCCCCCAGAAGATTAACTTGTGTTCGGGTCCTCAGAAGATGCTTTTGTGAAGCTGCTAATTGCAGAGCTGAGGAAAACGGGTCACACGGTACACTCAGAACTTCCTAATTAATACACAACAGCACATGCTTGCGTTGAACTGGCTGCAAATTCAGCTCTGGCTGACTGAACGCTAATGACAGCACCTACTATAATAAGCCAATACTAGTAAAGAAAGTGAAACAGCCTGTTAAGATCCCAAAGGGCTGATGAAAGTTCTACATCTTTTAATGTAATTGTGTAATGGCACAGACTGGCACTCAGCCTACCAGCGTCCATTTAATTAGTAAATAAAACACTCTGAAGGCCTTGGCTATATCATGACACACTTAGAAATCCATCTGAAAGTTCTTGGCTACATCAAATAAACCAAACCAAAACTTTATGGCTGACGGTAAAAGTCCTCGTCTGAAAGTGCATGGGAAGATGTGCTTTATTTCTGCATTTCTTTAATTTTAACACACGTATTTTGAGCATTTCCACTGCTTGTCCATATGTTTAAAGGACCTTCATTTTAACTTTATTGGTTTTGAGGCATTTGGAGCTTTCTTTCTTGTGATGTCCACATCTCAGTCTGTGACTTAGATGTAAGTCAGCTGTGCTGCCCTATGGGTTATGCAGTTCACAAAGGGCAGCTTCTGTTGAAGGCTTTGTAAAGCTGCAGAGGGGCCATCTGAAATGCTTTTTTGATCAATTCTGACAAAAAGCATTGGCTGGAGGATATTGCCAGCCCAGAACTTGTTACTGTAACTAGTTGAAATGATATTTTTTTCTGCAATGTTTAAGCCTGTGTTTTCTTTTCATCTCTAAAAAATTTATTTGACCTCTGTAAACATTCTATTGTGAATTTAGAAGACATTTAGCCACAAACCTCGAATATGTTTTATATTGTGTTCTTCTGAACCATAAGCAAAACTGTTTTGTTTCCTTTCCCTCAAAAATGCTGACCCTGAATAAACAGCTCACCGTTCTCTTTTTTTGTCTGTGATCTAATTAATCTGTATTTTCCCCTCAGTACCGTGCTGTGCCTATACTTTTCCTGGGCTGTTTCCCACCACGCCCTAGGCAGCATTAGCAATAGGGAGGGTCAGCACGACCATCTCTTGTGGCTTCCCCTCCTGGGCAGGGCAGGAGCTGAAGCATGAGCTGGTGGTGGCTTCTTCCCAGCTCCAGGCAGACAGTCCCTGCTCTTGCCAGTAGCTTCAATACTTGGTTTTCTGTTGGATAGATCCCTGGGCACCATGCCTCTATAGAAATGGCACAACTTTGACTTGGGAGATGTTCCAGTCAAGGACAAATATTTTCAGCTGTAGTGTTTCTCCTACGATTAGCAGCATCCCTTGTGATGGTCATGACGAGTTGACTCTGCCAGCCCTGGGAGCCCTCTAACCTGTTCCATGGGGAGCTTGGTGACATGTTGCTCTGGTCCTGTGAGCTACACATTTCAGCTTTTATGGCACAGTTGGAAAAAGAACGGTTGTCATAGGACCACAGAATGGTTGAGGTTAGACAGGACTTCTGGAAGTCATCTTGTCCAGTCCTCCCTGCTCAGGCAGGGACACCTACAGCCAGTTGCCAAGCCTCTGTCCAGTGGCTTTCAAATAGCTCCAAGAATGGAAACTCCAGGGCCTGTTTTTCCACCAAGTCATATTTAAGGACTATGATATTATGGCACAAGTCAGGGGAGGCTTAGGTTAGTTATCAGGGAAATGTTTTTCACCCAGAGGGTGGTTGGGCACTGGAAAAGCCTCCCCAGGGAAGTGGTCACAGCACCAAGCCTGTCTGAGATCAATAAGTGTTTGGACAATGCTCTCAGATACATGGTGTGTTTCCTGGGGTGTCCTGTGCAGGTCCAGGAGCTGGACTCAGTGATTCCGGTGGGTCCTTTCCAACTCAGCATATTCTGTGCTTCTATGATTTGAAAGGCAGATTCGCCAGGAAAGGGGTGTGAGGGAAGGTGGAGGGAAGGGGCCACTGAGTCCTTCCACATGCCAGCAGCTTTGCACTCTGGTCCTGCAGATGGAGCAAGGGCATTGTCCAGCTGTAACACAGCAGACGCTTTCCAAGGAAAGCTGTAGGGAAAGTTAGAAACTAGTTTCAGAGACTGTGACTACATTAGCAAGTAGCACACTGCAAAAGGGGAAGACCAGTTGGTGCTGAGAACTGATATTATCACCATATAAACTCTGACAGTTTACTATGAACTAACTCTGGTTTGGTACTGGGGAGTTGTGTGTCCATTCATGGTCAGAGAACACTGAGTGCACTCTTGGGAGATGTCTTCCAAATTAATTTCAAGGTAGAAAATATCTAGTTCAAAATCTCCCACTCTCTGATGTGACCCAAAATCTGTCAAGTGAAAATGACAGGTAGATTTGCTTCCAAACTATATTCTTAATTTAAAAAAACAATAAACAATAATGTAGATGCATCCAGAGAGGATGGCATCTCTTTTAGATGTGTTAGGAGACAAGAGAAGACACAGACATTGCTGAAGTTTTCCCATCTGTGTATGACCATTCTTTTGGGTTTGTTTTTTTTTGTTTGTTTGTGTTTGATTGTTCTTTTTACTTTATAGGAGGTTATGATTGTCTGAAAGTGCAGAGGTCAAAATGCTGGTTACTTGGGAGCAATGTTCCTAGGAATCTGGCTGCTGTAAATTAAAACTGTGTCACCATTGTAAAGCAAGGAATTCCCAAATAGGCTGTAAAAATAGACACAAAGCATTAGTAAAACAAGTATGAATTGAGGCCATGCTGTTTGCATCCTTCAAACTCACCACTGTGGTCTATAGAACTTGAAGAATCTCACTGTCAGATAACCGCCACATGCTGTGCATTGTATATAACTGGAGCGGAAGAAAAATGAGACAGGCACGCCCTTTGTGACTTTCATTTCTTAAAAAAATATTTCTCACTCTTGGTAATAAAAACTTAGAAGTTTGAGGTTTACATCTGCTTATTATTGTAGGGTTGCTGACTCTTAAAAGAACATGTAAACAGTTTCTCATATATATATTTATGTACATATATCTTTTCTGTAATGCTAGATAGATAGATAGATAGATAGATAGATAGATAGATAGATAGATAACTACTACAGAAAAGTTTGACTCATTTTTAAGTGATAAACAGGAGTCAAACTGCCTCAGCTTCTCTTTGATGTCTGTGTTTGACAAAGCACTTGGAAATTTTCGCTCTTTCTAGATTAGGTCCTTCTGTGTGTTCTGTTATATAATCTGTAGTCAAGTATGAGTTTTGAGTTGCACCTTGTGGCTTGCCATAAAGAATTGGTACAGAACTGAAGCTAGAAACTGAAAGAAAGAAGGTTTAGATCAGATACTAGGAAAAAATTCTTCTACTATGAGGGTGATGAAGCACTGGAGAAAGTTGCCCAGAGAACTGTGGATGCCCCATCCCTTGACATGTTTAAGGCCAGGCTGGATGGAGATCTGAGAAATCTGGTCTATTGGAAGATGTCCTTGTCCATGGCAGGGGGATGGAACAGGATGATCTTTAAGTCCCTTCCAACCCAGGCCACTCTTTGATTCTATGAGCCCATGAAGACCCTTCCTTGCTGCCATGGGAGTGAGGATTGCAGCCACAGTATTTAAGGAGGATTCAGGCACAACTTCAAAAGTTGACACACAACTGATGGAGTCTCCTTTGTTTTTTGTTTTTCTTTCTTTCCTTTTTTATTTTTTTTCTCAAGCATTTTCACACTGTTAAAAGACAAGGGAATATGCTCACCCAGGCTTTGCCACTGCAATATTTTAAGTCATACAAAAAGAGCAGTATCTTGATTGTTGAATCCCACTGGACAGTAAATTAACTAAAAGTTAGTTAATAAAATCCACACTTCACCATTTGTGTGGCAAGCTGCCATTTAAAAATACTCATTGGAGCTGTCTATCACTGCTGTGTTTAATCTTTCTGAATTCTGAAAATGCTGGCCCTCTTGGGATGCTGGATGGCCTTTTTTCCTGGTTCTGAATCCCCTGCAGAATATGAGCCTACCTAACTAAACCAGCATCTTAGCCAAAACAGTCTCATAACTGAATAATGGGGCTTACACCACTGTCTCTCATTGTAGCATCTCTGGAGTGACATAAATAGAAATGGAGCAGGATTCAGCCCTGTGCTGCTTTCAAGTAGCTTTGCAGTTTCCTTGTCAATCTATTGGTACTGCAGCCTACATGTAGAGCAGTCTGTTTTCTCCAGTACTTCAACAGAGCCACACTAATTATGATGAGATCCACTTGGGTGTCTATTAGCATTAATTAAGGGATTGCAACTTTCAGATGAATAATCTTCTGTCTTCAGCATACTCTGCGCAGAGCTATCAGGTACATGAAAGGTAAAAAGCAAGGGACAGATCAGGAAATGTTATTTTTTCAGCATAAAGACAGTTGCTGACCCTGTTGCTTTCCTATCTTCTGTCAGGTGAATTATTTTCATTTCAGTTTTAGTGTCAGATTTGCATCTTCATTTTAAAAAGCACTCAATCCTAGAAGCTAGAAGTCCTAGCACTGCTGAAAAGGTACATTTGCAAACAGATGTTCTTGCCAATAGTGTTCATCTGATAAACCTGATTATTTCATCCTTACTGGTGGCTGGCAGTGGGGAGGAAAAGGAGGATGCTGAAGGGTGAAGGAAATGTTGGCACACGGGGAATATGAAGATATGCTGAGATTATTTCTTTAGTGTTTCTCCTAAGTATGTCTCCTCTCACTGGACCTCTTCTCTTGCCCTTTACCTAAAGATAAGGAGCTGTGCTCATTTATCATACCTGGCATCTGGTGATTTCATAGGGCTGTGGCATCCTGCTGGTAACTTCAGTAGAATAATTCCTTGCCTTCTACTGCATTGCTGGCAAGTATCTGGGTCATTGCATCCATGCAAAAACCGTAGTGGGACTGTTCCTAGACATGGTGTAAAGCATGATTAGTATACTCATGGAGATCTCAGTATGTGCTTGGTACATCTGTTTATCTTGCCCAGTGGAGTCTGTAGGCTCAGACTCTGCCTTGGGGAAATTCTCTGACAGCCTTGCCAGCTGGATACATCACAGTTATCTTACCCTCAGCTTCAGGAAAATAGAGCTCTCTTGCTGGGCCTGTGGTACCACAGTTAAGAAAAGGGCCTGTTTTCCTTTGTGGCATCCTTGAAGAGTATCCATCACATCTTGACTTTTGGCCTTTTCATTGGGTAGAAAGCTGTGCACTATGTGCAGTAAAAATGTGAGTTGTATTTTTTCATTCCAGCAAGGGTATCTGTGCATGCTGCACCCTAAATTGCCCTGTGCTGCTGACCTTGCAAAAACAGCATTTGAAGGATTGTTCATACAACTTTCTTTTGGCAGGTCCTTGGCAGTGCTGCCCACATCTCCCAGCAGGGATGTGATGGCACATTGGGTGGTTGGCATGAGCTTTGACACTAGACTGACTCTGAGATCCAGCTTCAGCTTCTTCCACCCCTGATGGTGTAGACCTCTCTAATTTTGAGTACTGACAAGTGGGGAACCCACTGGCCAGATATACTTTGCCATTGGTACCTCTTAAACAGATATTCTTCAGGGTTTTTTTTACTGAGCAGGCCATAACATATAGAGAAACCATTTCTGTTGTCTGTGTTCCTCCTTTCACACTGGGAGACCCCCAAAATCCATCTTATTTTCTGCAGAGCTTTTTTTTTTCAATTTTATAATTTATTACTTTACCTTATCTCCCCTTACTCATCCTATTCTTTAAGATCCTGTCAGTTAATTGGATTTGTTGCCCATTTTAAAGGGTATTCTTTTATTTGACTGTGTTCCACTTTCAGAAAATAGCGTAATCAAATACTGAGCACTTGAGTGCCTGAAAGCTTGTCCATTTTTGCTAAATCTGGTCTGTGGGACTAATTAACATTGCTGTTTTGAGCTGCTCAGCAGTACAGGCAAAAATTATTTTTGCTGCCTCAAAAGTAAAGACTTTTGGCAAAAATGGGACCAAAGCTGGGTGAAGAGTTGAGATGGGGTGATCTGCTACCCCTGTGGAGCCTGGAGGGCTGAAAGCAGCAGTTCCATCAGGAGGAGAAGATGCTTGTCACTCCTTTCTCTGTAAATACCTTCCCTGTTTGCCCATTGCTTTTGTGAAGTGGCAGCCACTATGCCTGGCCAGGGCTCTACATGGTCAGTAGAAGCACCAGGGCCATTTCACTTCTGCAAGCAGTGTGGTGTGTTGCCCTCAGAGACCATCCACTTTGCCTCAGTCCACAGTCAGCCTTCATATACAAAAAGAAATTACTTCAGCTTGTGAGTCTTAACTCTGTTGTATCTCAGCTGCAAGAGCAAACTTAATCAACTCTGAAGAGACTATCTGAGAGCAGTTGTCAGCCAGAACTGATCTAACAGAAGAGCAAGAAAATTATAATCACTACTTTATGATCTATTGAGCCATATTCTCTAGGTAGGTGGTCATGCCAAAGTGTAGTCTTCTAAAAAAAACCCAGATTTTTTTATTGATGCCCCATCTCTTGAACATATTCTGAGAATGGAGGGTTAATATTCTGGGAATAATATAGATCAGGGAACAATATTATTTGTTATTTGTTAAGCTTCAGTGACATTTTTGTCTCTAGCAAAAAGAAAAGGGAGGGAAGTGTGGGGGTGTATTACATGTGTTGCATGGCATGCATTCAGTGCTGTAATGATGGTTAAAAATTCTCTGGCCTTGGAAAACAGCCTGAGGGATGCAGTGTTATACTTCTAGCTGAACTCCAGCTTCCATATGAATGGCACGGTTGTATCTTGACTTTGTTACTGATTTTCTCAGGATTACTCCAGTGAGGCAAGTGAACAAACTTGGCTTTCTTACTAGGTCCTCAGCAGCAAGCCATATGCAAAATACCAGTTTTCAAAACAGTTTATCCTGTCCTTTCTAATATGTGATGAGTTCTAAAAGAACCAATGCCAACACATGCTGAACCACTCAAATTCTGGGCCCCAGACAATGGACAAACAGCTCAGACCTTTGGGCAGAGCACAGCCAACAGAATCAAGAGTCACAACACTAAAAATGCTTTCAACTTTTAGAAGTGGAAGGTTCCCCCTAAACATAAGCTCGTAGTCTGATATCCTAGCATTTATATATCACATGAAGACAGTTGATCTATTTTTTAGCCACATGGCTCTTAGAAGTAGTTAAAAAACGTTCTGGGCTTGGAAATACCTACTGTTGCCCTGATGTAGGTGCCTTGCTATGAGTGCAGGCATATGTCTTATGGCGTGTCTTGTTTGTGAACTCTTCTTTGTTGGCTCAAATCAGGCCAGCCATTCACATACTCCTGTCTCTGTTCCACACGCTGAAGTGTTGACACTGACATTTTAGAATCATGTAACACACATAACTTTGCAGAAAGCCAAGAGATGCTCTGGGCTACCAAATGAAATCCGAATGAATCTTCATTTCCAAACATATTGTACACCTGCAATGGTATGGTAGGGTTAATGTCTTCCCAGAGTGCTTGAAAAACCCAACTGGAATGGTGCTCCATGGTGGGACTTTTTAAAAGGGCAGAATACAGTAACATTTTAGATGGGTTTTTTTTTCCTTTTTCTTTCTCTTCTTAGACAGTGTGAACAAAGTGAGAGACAAAAAATGCTTGTATGCTGTAAACTGTGATCTAGAAACTGAGTGGGCTGATGTCAATGGCTGCTGGCAGTGTTTTACAAATGTCATTTCTGGCTGGAGTTATTCCAGTAGTGAGGGTCCTGCCATTGCAGTCCCGCTGTTAGTCAATACCCATGATTGTAATATGCCAAAACATAATGCAGGCATTCATAAGTGGGTGACAGGAGAGGAGGAGCAGTGAGAAATTTCACCCACTGGCTGCTCATCCCATTGCCTGGTCCTCGTTGATGTTTGGGCTGAATTCCCTGTGTTTTGGGTACCTAACTACCAAAGGAGGGTTTCCTCAATCATAAATGGCTCCCAATTGAAATTTTTAGGACTCTTTGTTCCCTTTGAACAAATTCCAGTTTCAAATTTCAAACAAACAGTATTCCTGAGGCTTGAAGTGTAAGTGCTATTGACAAAATGGTTTGCAGGGAGAGCAGCAAGGAAATTTATGCATTGGGCACCTTGAACAAGGAACAGGGAGCATACCATTTTTCTCAGCTTCAGGAGGCAGAAAAAATTTATATTTGTGCTGGAAACAAGGGAAGGAGAACTAGATTCCTACAGAAACATAATTGCTTTGAGACATGCATGTGCCAGGCTGGAGGAAGAGGACCCAGCCACACATTGGCCATACTCACTCTGAGCCAGCTCGGGGGGTCCCCATCACACTGACCCATTATTACCTGTTTGATTAGTGCTGGAACCATAAACTTCCTTTTTATTCCACTGTGATCTGCTGTTCACTGGTGCTAGCAAATGTTTGTTTTTTATTTCTACCAAATAAATAAATAAATAAATATTGCAGCCCAACTTTTTCAGGCTGTTCCCTCCCTGCCTGTGTGCAGAGGACTGCAGATCTGTGTGCGATATAATGAAGGCCTAGGGGAGAATATTAGCACTTCTGAAAAGAGCTCAGGGAATTCTGGTTTTTGCTCTGACAACTGAAGGCAGAGGAGAGTTTTTCCTTTCATGTTTGTTTTCAGTACATAAAGTGATTGAAAGCAGCTTCCTAAAGAGGAGGATGGGGAAGGAGTGCTGAAAATTTTTAGAATTTCTAATCTGCTGCCTTAATTTTGCTGCTTCTGCACTCTCACATGGAGTCAGAGAGAGAAGCAGAAGATGGGGATGCTGTTCTGTGGGTACAGCTAGGAAAGCTCTGCAAGAGACGCCTCTGTGGGGAGGGAAGGGAGCTTTTTTTGGCCAGTCCCAGCACCCCCAGTGCGCTGAGCTCCATGCAAGCAGGCACCAGTCGTGGTGGTACCACACCAGGACCACCCTGCTCCCTCTCTCAGCATCCTCAGCCAGCAGCTGGCTGAGCACCACAGGGCTGGGCCCAGGGGCAGGAGAGGGGAAACACCAACAGGAAAAAATGAAAAAAAAGGGGAGGATAGGCTGGCAGCTGTCTTTTGAAGGAATGCTCTCATGTGGGCTGGGTGGATCCACCTGGTTTTGGTTCAATTCTTCATCCTCAGAAGCAAAGCATTCAAATTCACCAACACGGAATAGGGAAAGACTTGCTGCAGCCATGATGGCACATCAAAACCAGATTCCCTGTAATGCAGGCCACTTCTATAGTGCCTGCACGTTAGACTCTCTTATTTTTTTAGTTACTTAAGTGACAATACTCAAGTGTCATGCACCCTGGTATAAAATAAACCTGACTCATCCCTAAAGAGAGGAAGGTAAGGCAGGTTTCAGGTAAGGCAGCACTTCTTCTCAGCTGGTAATGAGAAGGCAACAAAATCAAAAGTAAAGCTTTGTGAACTCTCTAAAGCACCACAGAGCCTGCTCAGAAGCCTGTTCCAGTCTGTTGTATTTGTCAGGAGAAAAAAACCAGCTGAATACTTGTTTACCCCTCAAAGTGTGCTAACTGGATATTTTAGAAAAATTGGTATTTTTATGATTAACACTGTAAGGATGAGATTGACTGGATCCTGTTCTTTGGCCATGGCCATTTGGGCCCTCCCTACCTGTGTCCTGCAGCACTGGGTGCTCCATAAGCATTCACCTGGAGAGGGACCACAGGCCCCTGATCCAGTTGCTGGCTCACCGCCCAAGTCACAAAGTGTACTGAGAACTCCCTGAAGCAACTTTCAGATCAAGTTAGGAGAGTCCAAACCCCCTCTACATAGCTACGAATCCTGCCTTGTAGTTTCGTTTGGCCTGCATCTATCTGTCTGCCCCATCCAGCTGCAGAGAGGAACTCAATTCCCAGGGCTAGTCTGACACCTTCCTTGGCACAAAGTAACTGAGACAGAGTGACCAAGAGACCTGAGAGACCCTTGTACCTCCCTCTTGCTTTGAGCTCTGAATTGATCCACTTGTTTTGAGTGATGCTGATTAGGATGGTTACAACCCCAGACCTGCTATTAATAATCTGCTATTAATATCCCTTCTGCAAGCACGGAACAGGGTTCCCCCCCCCACACTTGCTGCCTTCTGCTTTATTGGACTCTTGCTGAGACCTCCCCCTTCACCTGCATACAATCAGTCCATGTTATCACTTCCATATGTGTCTTCAGTATGCAGTGCATTGGAAATGTGTAACTGTGACTCTGCTTGGTAAGGGAGATGACAAAAACGTCAGGTGGAGCTGGATAGGATGGCCACAGTTGCCCTTACCTTTTGCATCAGGTTACTTGTTGAATAACAATTCAGAAGCAAGAGCTTGGCATCCTGAAATAACTGACTGCTTTTAGCTAGTTCTTAATGAAAAAGGAAGAACAGTGGTGTGTGTTGACATATATATGGCATAGAGAGGGCTAACAGCAGCCAGTTAATAATCTTTGTCTCCCTCACTGCTGGCACAAGTTTAAAACAAATGCACACAAAAACCATCCCAGGCACGTGTGCTCACAGATGTCTATGCACGCAGGCATGGTTTAGCATGAAGAATCACATAAATTAGCAGGATTATAATTACTCTTTTTAATCCTTTTGCTTTGAACAAACAAGCTTTAATCAGCAGACAGGGAAGCCTGTCTAAAACCTGAAATGTAATCCAAGGTCACAAACTAAGGGTCACCACCCTTGACCGTGGACGGAACAACCAGGTGGGACCAAGAGTTGTAGTGAAAGGCAGCCTCTCCCCTTCCCCCAGGCACCTGAAGGGCACCATGGCCAAGCAGGGATGTGGGGCCCAGCATCTCACAGCAGCCCAGTGTTTGTAGAGCCCTCAGGGCTGCAAAGGCAGCCACAGATGGGGGCACGTCAGCACCTCACTCCTCAGGAACAAGGCAAGCAGCCATGAAGAGGAGGGTGAAAAAGAAGCAGGAAGCTTATAAAAGCAGTTTCCCTCTCCAGGGATAATTGGGGAGGGGTTAGAGTTAATTAGTTTATATGGGTAACAGAGGTTAATAGGGTTCTTGTTTTGGTTTTTCTCTTCCTTTGATGGAGTGTGTCAGTTGTTTAAAGCTTACAAGCTGCTGAGATGAAAAGCAAGTTAAGTATGTGATCCAGGTGTTGCCAAGAGTTGAGGAAGGAGTGTTAAAAGAAAAAGCTTAGAAAGCTGGATGGGTAAAAAAAAAGAAAGGAAGATGTGCATGAAAAAAAATCCCAGCCCAAGCCTTGCATTATTTGTGAATCAGGTGTTTAAATAGCAGACAAAAAGAAAGCAAAAAAAAGCAAGAGCAAACAATGGAGATATTAAGAACAGCCATCCAACATATTGTTTTATTGACATGCACAAAAGTGGTGCTGTACAGCTTGCTGTTCCTTATCAATAAACAGGAGAAGACTGAGAATTCAGTGCTTGTTGCATGAACTGCACAACTGCTTTTTCTGCCCAGGCAGAGTAATTCATGCTATGATGTCCCTAGACTCTGAAACATACCTTCCAGCTATATGAAAAACTTTCTGACTTGTGTCAGATCTTGAGCAGGAGCCTTCCAGAAATGCTGGGCTCACAATCAAAGCTCTGGTCTTCCCTCTGGCACCATGAGGATGTGAAAACAGACCAGAATTTCCTCATGATGCAGTCTGTATTGGTATTAAAGCCAGCAAAGAAAGTCAAAATAGCCACAACAAATTATTCCACCACCTCTGACTTTCTGATTCCTACATGTTCCCCCAACATTTAGTGCCACTAAATTTTTAGTGAACATTTCTAAGCTCTGTTCCTCCTTTATAGCCTGCTGTCTCTATTTCTGTTTATATTTACTGACGACCCTCTTCCACTGCTTCAGTCATCACCTGTTTAACCTGGAACTGTAGATATGAAGATGACAAGCTTTCAAAACCACTCCTTCATAGACACACCCATGAGGTCTCTGCTTAGGAGCAGCAGGTCACCTTTCACTCCTAATTTTAGCAGGTCAGTTTAGAGGGGAAATGTTAATGGTTTTTGGGAGGGAGTTTCCACACCACATGGCTTGTCTTTGCAGATGTAACCATCATCCTTCCTAAGAGTTTGGACCAGTTGCAGAAGCAGAAGTCACCCTTAAGAAATGTGTGATTCAGTGCCCTGCAACCAGCAGGAGAATTTGCACTGCAGGTGCTGGAGGGAAAAACACCCAGTTAGCCCAGCAAAGGGCTTGTGTAATGAAGTAAATTACCAGCAAATGACATGAAGGTGTTTTATCCTGTGTATCCTCAAGGTCTGAGGTATTCAAGGATGCCCTGCTGGAGCCTGCAGCATCAGGAGGAGAAAGACTGGCTGAGGGAGCCAAAATTGTTGAAGGAGATCCATGGGCATACGAAGGCACGGAGTGCTCAGATCACCACTGTGGGAAAGCTTGTTAGGAAGCAGTCCTCTTCTAAGCTGCACATACTGCTGGGTGCTACTAGTTCCAAAATATTTTGTAGACAAGCCTCTTGGCTGTTTTACAGGAATCATCCAGTCAGAGGCTAGCATAACCTGCTACTGCTTTTGCTACTGCCTGGGGAATAATTAAAAAAATATCCCCCTCAAGAAAGAGCAAATAGTGCAGCTCTGTATTCAGCCTTGCTAAAAAGTGATATTTGGAGCATCTGGTCCCTGATGTCTGTGCTCCAGCTCTTTCCTAGGACATTTATTTAGTACAAGTCAGATGTGGGGAAAGAGGAGGAGAGAGGATTTCGCTCACAGTCACTGAGAACTTGGAAGGAAAGTCCTGCCATCCTGTCAAATGCATCTGCCTGGTGTCGAGTGCTTCACAGCTCTCCTTGTTTGCCAGGTTATTGTAGAGCAGTGTGGTCACTTCTGCTGCAGCCTCTCTGCATCTGTCTTTTGCCCTGTGTTCCTGGAGGGGAGCAGCCTGGTGGAAAGACAAGAGAAAGTAGCCCTGAGTTCATAATACCCAGACCTAGGACATCTTTGGAAAATGCAAGAGGAGTGTATTTAGCATCGAAGCAGTGGGGAAAAGGTGGAGAGGCAGTGGAGATCTTGTTGCCACCAACCAACTCTTCATTTTTTGTGGAGAAAGCTTCAAGTGTGAAGGAGCACTAACCCAGAAAAAAGAGCGATCAAAAGTGCTAAAAAGCACTGCTTTCCACTTGCAAGAAGTCCTGTTTAGTACATGTTTATGAAACTTGTCTCAGATCTTCTAAAAATAGCCTTATAGGAGCAAGTCTTCAGCTCTCTCCAGGAAGCCCTACACGTTCTTAGCATACACACACAGCCTAATCCTGATTTTCACAAAAAGAACAATTATTTTTAGTGCTTTTAAAAATAGACTTTGGTTGCCCAGTGCCGAGTTATCAAAGCAAAACATGAAAGATGTGTCACTTCACAGGAATGTGGCACAAGTTGATGGGTTCTGAATGGCCAGAACGTCTGACAGTAGTATGGTGGTTCAGATGTGTCAGGAGGTGTTAAGATGAAGATTTCAGCAAGGCCTGTGGGGCAACTATAAGATGAAAAAAGGGGTCTGAGGAACACCCTGACAGTGGTGAATGGTGAGACAGAGGAAAGGGACATCCTAGGGAGCTGTATTGTAACCGTGGAAATAAGAACAGAACCAAAGCATAATGCCTTCTTCTGGCTGAGGTGCCAGACCTCTTCAACAGGAGAAATGTTACACAGCTAGTTGGATAGTTATAAGGAATATAATTTGGTATGGTTATGTCATTACAGAAGCCCAGTTAAACTTGGTCCTAGTGAAATCAAAAGCCCATCTCTCATGGACTTAAACCACTCATTGTTCTGTCATCTGGACTTTGATAGTACTGTCTTCTGTGGTTTGTAGATGGGTCTTGGAGCACAAGTACTTTGGAACTATTCTTGTTTATTGTCTAGTGAAACTTAATAGATTTCCCAGATATCCCTCCTCCTCTGCACGTACTAAAGCTTTTGCAAGGAAGTCAGAAGTAGTGGCAGCTGGCTTCTGCTAGGGGTGCTAAAGCTAAGGTGAAAAGCTAAACACCTGACAGATCCAACACTGGCCTAGCTGGGAGAACCCACCAGAAGCATGGCCAAAAAGAGCTCAGCCTCAGCACTTGCTTCCTGCTCTGGGGTTTATCTCCAATAACTGCCTTAAATCTCTAGCACTTCGACTCCTGGTGCAGGTTAGTCATCTGGGTGACTGTTGCCTTTCAATGGTGTCAAAAATCCAAATGTATATTGCTGAGAACGTGGAAGAAGACAAAAGGAAAGCAAGAGTTTCCTAAGTTGGCTTTGCTGATGCAGAAAATAGGCCTCGTAACTACAGTTCAGCTCTTATTTAGAATGATCTGTATCATATATTTGTAGCTAGCTTTTCCCAAATACAACTATGTCTAACAATGCTTCAGACAACTACCTTACTAACATATACTTCCCACGCATAATTTTGCTGATCTTCTCCAAAGGATGCAGCTGGAAGGTCTCAATTTGGCTGATATGCCTTGAAAATGATGGGATAGAGCTCATCTGTCAAACAAAGCTGAGAGAGATATGAGATACTTATCTCTTACAGACAAAACACCTGGTTGTCTGGCTTTGTGAATGCTAATTCAAAAAAAACCAAAACAACCAAAAACCAAAAACCCACAAAAAACCCCTCAGAAAGCCCCCATCAGTTTCCCCCAAAATTAAAATACAAATATTTCTATCACATTTCCAAGAGCCTGTATTTCAGTTATACAGAATGCAACTTAAATTCCATAACAGAAGTGGTGAAGAATTACCTTCTTTTTTCATGGTTGTAAATATGTTTAAAGCATGTTTACTTAATTATGATAAAAGTATGGTATTTGCTTGTATATTTGTGAGTTTTTTTCCCTTTTTGTGCGAGCGTGTGCACGTGCGTGTGTTGGGCGTGTACGTTTTCAAGCATTTTTAGTCACATCATTCAAACTATGCTGGGTACATAAAATCCCCCTTAATAATCTAAGTTGTCAAAACTAAGAGCATTTTCTAAATTATCAGTAGAGCTTCAAATTGAATAATGATGAAAATATTGAGATGTATTTGGTCTGCTGTTGTAAACATGCCTTGCATATGACTCAGCAAGTGTGGTTTTTGTTATTCTTGCCTTCTGTTTTTCATGCAGTCCATTGCTTCTACTCCCCCAGGAAGATGGATTTTGATATGAAGTCTCTGAAAAATACAGTGCCTTATAAAAACAGGACTTTCTTATAAAAATAGGACTAACTCACTGAAACACAACTCTGTTGTAACTAATGTGGGTAAACAGGGATTCCTTTCTAGAGGGAAGCAGCTCACGCAGGAAAGGACCACCCCTGCTTTCAAAAATGGGCAAAGCTCAGTTTCATACTCATGGATACTTTCAGCTGTAATGCCTGTACCTTCTCCACCATGAAGTGTCAGTAATATAGCTCAGTCTAGAGCACACAGTTAATGAAAAAACAGGATTTTGTGACAGCTGCTGTTTGTGTTTCTCTCTTTGCTTTGCATTTAATGAGCAAAGACACAGAAACCCCTGAAACAGAAGTAGCAAGCTGCAGCAGCCAATTAAACAGGAGAGGATAACACCACCTCCATCGTGCCACTAAGTCACAGATGTTGATACTGCAGGTGGGAACAGAGATCAATAGCCAGAGCTATCTTGTGCCCCAGGCTTAAGCCAGCATCACACCTAAGGCTGGGCATTAAAAATCCCATTGGACTTTCCAGAAACAAAAAAGGTAATTCTTTGCCCTAAAAATGAACAGAGCCCCTAAACTCTTGCAGGGTTTTCCTGGCTGCTCACTGCTCTGCCACAGAGCTTGGTTCCTAGAGGCACTGGGTGCAGGCACCTCTCCTGGGGCACAGCACTTGCTGTAACATGGAGCTGGAGCCATGCTCTTAAAACAAAGCTCTTCCCTTGCATCTTCTTAGTGTAACTTAGCAGCAATCGCTGCCAAAGTTTTGGAGGCAAACTAAATATTAGACGTCTGTAAGCTTAATTGCAAGCTGGAGGAAGGCAGGCAGGAGGAACATACAGCAGTTCACTAACAAGCGTCATTGTCAAAGCACTCTAGCTTTGAAAGGGAACATTAAGGTGTCATTTACTCTGTGCCCCGGCTTCCTATAGAGCACTGCTAATGAAAGACCTCTTTGTGTGTGCGGTCACTAACTACAGAGAACAGTCAAAGACTTTGTGGATGTGACCATAAAAAAGAGAGCCTGTAGGCCAGAGCTGATCCTACAATTAGCTCCTGTCTGTGTGAGTGGAAGCACCTGCTCTTGCTGTGGTGCTTTTCAAAACCAGAGACTTTTAAACCTCTGTCTGCTCCAGGGGTTGCTTTTTCCATTGAATGACTTGCCTGTGTTCCCACGTGTGCACATACTGCATTGTATTCCGAGCTCGGCGGTAAACTCTAAGAGAAAGTTGCAACAGGAGGTAAAGACAAGCCCTGCATCTTCACCCACACACTTGGAGAGGGGCCATGCAGACTCTGCAGACGTGACTGACAGTCCTCCAGATCTCTGGCCGTATGACATGAGTTTTTAAACATCTTTGTTCTTGCTGACTGTCCTTGCTGCGGTAGCAGCCATCTGGGACAGGACAAGGAGGGGTGGATGCTGCCCGTGGCACCCGGGGCCGTGCCACTGGGGTCCTGCTGCATTGCACAGCTCGGGCACCACATTGTGGAGCTGCCCTGCCCTCATGATGCCAAGCAGGGAGATGATGCTGATGCTGATGCTCTGCAGCTCAGGGCTGCAGGTGTGGAAGGGACTGGGTTGTGAAACGGGGCTCTCGACCCTTGGTGGCACATGTATCTCAACACATATGAGAAAACAGCCCAACTTCTACAATGACAAGTCACACCTGTGTTAAATGTAAGTAAAATGCAAGCACAAGTCCATTTTTAGGTCGGCCTATAATGCACACAAAGGTACTGAAGAGAAGTGAGTGTAAAGATGCAGATGTTTTCAAATTTCAGCTGTTGACATTTATTTTGATACAAATCTGTTTCATGATAAATAGATCAGTACCAAATCACACTTAACTTAATTGTCTGAATGCTTCAATTGTTTCAGGAGCATTCAGTAGGTTTTCAAACCCCTGAAATTGTTATTGCTCCACAAATACTGAGCTGCATGTTTAAAAAAAGTCAGAGTCATTGGAAAATCAATCTTGCCAGAAGATATCTCTTCTAAAAATCAGAGTTAATTTTAAATGTGTTGTCAGCTTACTAAGTTATTTTGCCTTTGATAACCAGGAGAATTTAATTTTCCAGTTTCAAGAGAAATTCCTTTAAGCAAGTCAGGTGTGAGCCTGACATCAGATAAAGTGATTCATGGAAAAGATCTAGCTATGCATAGCTGGCAAATCTGTGTCTAAATGGACAACATGTATCTGGACGTAGTTGAATAGCACATCTACTATCACAGGTTCCCTTCATTGCATTCTGACATGGGCAGGCTGGACTGACTTCAGGAGCAAATTCCTGGGCACTTTAATACACTGGGCAAGATGAATTTCAAGTCTGAAATGTCTGAGGATAAAAATAGGATAAAAGTGGGATTAAAAACCCCACACTTTAGTGTCATGGAAGAGGATCTTTTGCTTGCTGTAGAGGATGGCTGAGCTTGGCAAAAGCTCAGCAGAATTAAGAGCAAAGACTTTCAAATTTGCATTACATTACCATCCATCGGACTTTATCTTCATTTCAATGGATTTTTAAACATGTACCATAACCCCCACCTGTCACTGAAGTGGTTATTTTGCAATTAAAAAAAATTAAGCCACTCCAGCCCTCCAACAACAAATTGGTAGTAGAAAGGAGGGAATAAAGAAAGCATTTATTGCAGTAATTGCCTAATGCAGTTGTTTATTTAGTTCCTGCAGTGTAGCATGAATTAGAGGGCTGTTGCTGAGGGCTGTCAGTCAGGAGGGAGGAAGGAGAGAGAGCTCTCACAGCTGGTGGCCTTTCACCTCTGGGAACAGGAGCTCGAGCTGTCACAGGGAGCTTCTCTACGCCTTGATGGCCAATCTTCAGGCAGGAGTAGCTTTGAATTGGGCAACTGAGAATATGTAGGTCAGAGCTGAGGCAGTGATAGAGCTTGCCAGAGGGATCTTGTATAGCTCAGCAATGGGCTAAGTCGGTGTGCACGAGCACTGAAATTAATACTCCAGAAAACCTGGAGTGTGGAAATATCCAAGGTATGCAGTAGATGGGATTTTAAACACCCCCATGGAGTTTGGGAACATATATAATCAGCATCATAAAAAAGAAACCTGTACACCTTTTAAAAAAGTACAGTGATGTAGATCCCACTGTAAGCCACATTATTCTGTATTTTCTAAGTCTTCCAGTTATCCTCCCTTTGCTAGTTCATGTTCTTCTTAATTTTAGCCATGTATTTTCCTGAGGGCAGGCTTTGGTCTCTCCTTGCTAGGACTAAGGAAAAGAGGGGTGGGGAAATACTCTTGGCAGGCACTGTGTTACAAAGGCTGAATTTAAAAGTCCTGAGCATTTTCTTCATGAGAGAGTCTCCTAGTCAAGCTCAGAGGATGCTCCAAGTCCCCTGTGCTCCTTGCCTTCCCAAGTGGCTGCCTTGCTGGCAGAACAACCATGCATGCCTGAAAGAGGGCTGAAAGACAGCAGCCTGAGTATTTTCATTTTAAAGAAGTAACCAGGGTTGGCATTTTGCAGCTTATGTCCCTTAGTCAGACAGCTGACAGGCTTCTTGACTCTGCTGCAGGCAGGACTGCCAAACCTGTGACTTCAAGGAAAAGCATTCTGGACCTTCTCAATGCAAAAGACAAACCTAGAAAGACCACAGTGGCTGCACTGTCTTCTCTACAGAATGGCTGGATCTCCTATAAAGCCCACCTAGTGAAAAATGGTGTGTTTTGTGAAAAAAATGTGTATTTTGTGAAAAATAGCATGATGCTGTCAGTGCTAATGCAGTGTCTGTTTCTGAAAGCCAAGCAGCTTTGCAGAGCTCTTTGCTTGGGTGCCATAAATGGATTTCTGGGCATCACGGAGTGGTAAGTCCCCATGCTGAGCACCAGATACACAGGAACTCATGGGTTATGAGATGTATTTTCCCATCCCCTCTGCAACATTTATTCTGGCCATGTCTGCCTGTTTCAGCTCCTTCTCCACCACAACCCATTGATCTATTGGATAGACATGGAAATCATTTCCAGAAATGAACAAGTCATCTGCTACTCTTTGCTGAAAGGCATCCCTCCACTCTAGAGGGAATTACAGCTTACAGCTTCCATCTGCTCCCTAACAGGAAAAATATGTATGGGCCCCCATGCAGCAGGGTCACTGTGTTAGCAGGCTCCCTATACTCCTGGAGGTTCCTGAGTGTAGACATTCGATTCAAGGAAATCAGGCCACCACTCTGCAATTACTTCATTAGGCCCACAGATAATCAGATAAAAGGTGGTCTGAAATTTGAAAAGCCAAGCTGTTGGGACTTTGAAATACATCCAATTCTTCACATTCTCTTTTAGCTCTGTTTTGTTTAAGTACAGCATGTGCTTGAAGTTGAGAAATGTTAAGTTCCACTGGGGAAATGTTTTTATTGTGCATTCAAATACTACACGTTATCCACAAGGACAAACTGCCCCAAATCCTTCATCTCATGCATGTTGGAAACCTAAGTGTGCGTTTTTCTTACAGCTTGGTGGCTGTAAGAAAGAGATTTGAACAGAAGAGTGATGAGGGGCTTGTGATGCTGCACTCTTCCTCTGTCCATGGATCTCTGTCCCCACCACTCACCAGGGCCTCTCTCTGCCTCTGCTGGCTTATTTGTGTCATAAAGTGGTTTTCTGGTGTCTGTGGCTTTAAGACAGGAGCTCCACATCAAATAAAGGAATTAATGTAATGAGGAAAAGCCACTGTTTGGCCTAATAACAGTACAATTAGTAATACTAAGAAGCAGATGAGGGCAGGCTTCTTGCTTGGCTGTAATCTTTTGGCATATCATATTTTAATTACAGACCGTGCAACCATCTGGAATATTAATCATCTCTTGCTGTCATTCTTCCTGATTATTTTGTCCAGAGAGAATGAAGTCCACCTTTTTCTGTAGTTGTTTATTTTTTTTCTTTTAAACTGGCTACATTATTTTGAAATACACTGTAGTCATTTTGATAGATTAAGCTTAAGTCAGACCCCAGTAACCAGAACTAAATCATTTGCTCTTAGTTCCATATATGAAAAGAAATGTTGGGATTTGGTGGTTTTTTTGTTGTTGGTTTTTTAAAAAAAATTAAATTCAAAACTCATTCCTTTTCTTTAGGATTGCTTTAAGTTCATTGCAGTCAGTCATTTCATTACTCACAAACACAGCCAAGCAAAAATAGATAATTTTTAGAAAATATGTCAATGAAGTGATTTCACCAGCAATCTGAGAAGGAAGAATTATTATTTTTCTTTCTTGTTTTTGTTAATTAAGCACTTGCTAAGAATTCAACATCATGAGGGGGATTGTGTAACTAGAGAGCAATTAGAAAGAGAAATGAAATAACTTGAAATCAGATGAGGCACTGCAAGTGAAATCTTATCTCTAGAACCAAACTGAGTTTTATTGTTGTTTCCCTATTGCTGATGATATAGAGATGCTCATTGTTCCTGAACATTTAGCTGAAATTCATCAAACTGCAGTATGCTCTTGAGAACACTGATACCAGAGTCTAGAATTTACCTGTATTCATCTAGATATTAAATGTGGGTTCGCTTTTACAAAATAAAAATTAGGACATCGCTCCATGATTTTTTTTCTTATGCTGACTGGGCAAATCCCTTTAAATCTCTGTGTCTTAATTTCCCCGAAAGATCCCTGAATAATGCCTGCTATTGGAAAGAGCAGAGACATTGCCATTGTTTTGAGATCTTCAACTGATTTCTTTCTCTCGGCAAAAAAATAAACTTTTTGTGTTGACATTATTCTCTCTCTGGCTGGTGCTCACACAGATGGCAAAGTTTGCCACTTTGGACAGACTCTGCAACTTGCTATGCTGGCTTATTGATCTGGTATCTTCTCTTCTCTTCTCTTCTCTTCTCTTCTCTTCTCTTCTCTTCTCTTCTCTTCTCTTCTCTTCTCTTCTCTCCTCTCCTCTCCTCTCCTCTCCTCTTCTCTTCTCTTCCCTTTCTTTCTTCTCTTTTTTATTATTAGAAAGTCTCCTTTCTAAAACACCAGTCAAGGAGTTTGGAGAAGACACTGTCTTGGAAAGAACTTGAGAAAGAAATGAGATCCATGAGCAGCACTGAACAGGGAGACAGGCAGGCCTTGCCAGGTTGGAAAAATGCACAGAAAATAACAAAGTGAGATTTGACTTGTTAAAGCACAAGTTTAAGCTCTAGGGAAAAACATGAAACGTGGTTTTGATGTTTTGAAGTGTGGAACACAGTTGCGCTAAAGGAGCATGTGGGAAGGTAGGCAGCGCTTCGCTGACTGGCTTCAAAGAAGATATAAAACATAAAACGTTATGGACAGACTTCAGGACCCAGGGAAAGAAGTAATTCCTGTCTCCATGAGACTTGATTTGTAACTGGAAGTTTGGGGTTAGTTCTGATCTGCTGGTTGCCAAAAAATAGAGGTAATTTGGTTAGAGTTCAGTAAAGGGCAACAAAGATGGAGCTGGAAGGGTGCTAGGTTGCCAGCTGTGCTTTGCAGGAATTAAACCTGGCTTGCTTGGCAGTGCCACAGCAGAGGAAGAGATGCAATAGTCTGTGCCTGCAGAACATGTAAAGATCAAGGCAGGAGAAGATTATTCACAGAAGTAACCAGCAGCTCTTCAAAGGGAAAAGCATCCTGATAGTTCCTGTACTGTGCAATAATTTCCAAAAGCAATACTGAAGATAGAGCTGTTGGAGCAGTTCACATCAAACAACAGCAATCAGTGAGTGTAAAGCCTCTTAGGCCCACACTGAATCTGGTTTACTCTACTGAAAATACTAGAGCAGCTCCAGGCTCAATGGACAAAACCCTGCGTGAGTCACAGCTTGACCCATTTTCTCTGCTATTTATGGTAAAACATAAATTTGGCCACACCTGCCATAGGCTGCATGCTGTTAATGGCTGGATTGGAGAGCAGTGCCATCCATGTGCCCGTGACTGTGATTCCATGAGAAATTTGGGTGATGGGTAGGAGACGGCTGCCTTGGTCCTGTGGTGGTGGTGGCGGGACCTGCCCGCCCTTGGCTGCCACATGCGTGGCCCGTGCTTGGCGTGCTCTTGGCTGCAGTGAGACTGCATGACCTACCCTGGGAAGAGCTGATGGGATGGACTGCACAGCAGGACAACAAGATGCCATGGTCCTCCCTGACCATATCCCAGATGCCAGAGATTGGTCCAGGAATGTGCTCCCCGTGGTTGCCTTTCGAGTTTTGGCGCCAAACTGCAAGTCCTGTGGCCATGAGGTCCTCAGTGACATTCAGTTCTGCAGAGGACCTCCCACTACCCTGCACCACACAGAGTCCAAGAGGCAGTTCTCTGAGGCCCACATGCCTTACACAGGTGACAGCCATTGCCTTACCTAGAAACAAGACAGAAACAAATGCTAGTTCAGTGCCCAGCCTCTGGGCCACGCCTGCTAGTCACACTGCAACAGGATTTCTGCTGAGGTAGATATGTTTTGGGAGAGTTAACAGCATTTCAGGAGCTCTGCAAGGCAGCTGGAGCAAGTCATAAGGATGGTTGGTCACTGCTGACTTTGCATTTGGACTGGTGATTTAGAGGAAAAGCATGATAGCACCTTAGGATTTGTCAAAGCATTCAGACTTCCTTCCCTTCTTTTACTCCAGGCAGGCAGGCAGACCAGATAATGCAGCACCATAACAACAGGAAGACTATAAATAAATACTCAGGACCTTTTTTGATACGTGTTTGTGTGTCAAGTTATGACAATGCAAACATGAATGGTGCTGATGGGTGAGGAGGTAACGGGAAGAAGAAAGAAAACCAAATGTACAAATTATTTCAGATAACATGGTGAGTGACTTCCGTACTGGCAAGAACATTGTCTGGAGCCATAGGCTTTCATTTCAGCATGCTTGATGTATATAGCTCGTAACAACATATGTGGGAAAACAGCAGTGATTTCTCAGACCAGGAATAAATTTGGGATTAAAGGGAGATAAGTATCCTTGTTGAGGCAGTTGAGAAGTCTGCCTGCCTCTCTTTTCAATAAGAGACATCAATCCCATTCTGTGACCTTTCCAGCATCCCATCTCCGAATCCCTGGAAAGGGGTGCTGTCTCCGTCAGGAGGGAGGAACTCTCCTCCTGATGTTAGGAGGAGACCCAGTGATTGTTCTGTATCTCCCTTTGGAACAGGTCTTTGGTTTGGTGGGGGTTTTGCAGGATTTTTTTGCTTTCTAGAAGCTGAGCTGGCAGCTTCTTTTGGATTATGTTTATAGTACCCTAGTGTGCTATAGCTGATAAAATATAAATGACGGAGTCAATTCTGAGGGCTGTAAAATAACTCTGGTGCTGGAAGTGCAAAGGCGAGTGTGCTTTTGCTTGGTGAAATATTTGTTGCTTTTCCAAAGAGGTCATTATTTCAATTTTCATGTGAATTTTCATCACTTAACGGAATGTATTATTTTACACATTTGCACGGCTTTTGAGGTAAGTGCTGGAACATAATACTGAAATAGTGCTCTTGCTTAATCCTTCCCATGAGCTGTGCTGCCAAATTTGTTCACTCAGACTGTGGAGGCAGGCAATGCTAAGGTCAGACACCACCAAAAAAAATGGGGAAATCCAGGATTTACACAAATGCGGGGCTTCATAGCTTCAGAAATTGTTGGTTTCTTTGCTAAAGGCCTGATACTGCTCCATGTCTGGGTCTTTTGGAAGCTCGCTTTTGTTTGAATTTACCAACTGAGTGATCATCCGGGGCTGGTTTCCTTGGCACATGGAGATGTGGGTTTCCTGCTTGCAGCTGGCTGATGACAAGAGGGGATGGATTGTTTCCCCATCCCACAGCAATCCCGCCACATTCAGAAGTTAGCAAGTTTTAAGGGAAAACCATATTTTTTTCAAGGCAAATTGCCATTGGAAGTGGAACATTTCTCCTTACATCCAGTTCCAACAGCTCATCTTGGATTTAATTTAAGAAGTGGATCATATTTGAAGGATTTACCAGTTTATGCCAAACCTAGCATGGGTTAATTCCCCTCGCTACTGACTGGGAAGCCCAAATCAATCTCTTCCTGAGATGCATGCTATATTTAGTCAGGAAATGATAAATAATGCTATTTGAAGTACATTCTGCTTCTTCCCCTTTCCTCCCCCAATCCTTCTTCCTCCAAAATAACTACAAGGTATAAATAATTTGTACGTTTAACCTGAATATTCCTTGCCTACTTAGGTGTGCTCGTTTTCTCTCCCTACACAAAAAGTCACTAAGTGGGTTGAAAGTTGTTATTTTATTGATGTACAGTATAAATAAGTCACACTACCTAAGATGATTTGCAGTTGTATGCATGCGTGATTCTCTGTCCTGTTTTCTTATCTGATGTGCCTTTACCACTTGAACTATTCACCTTAAGAAGTGAATTCAGTGTTTGATATTTGAAAGGAAACGTTTCCACCACAGGCAGAAAAACCCCACTAGCTGCTATTGTGTGTTTGCCATTTTTTGCTTCTTTGCTTCATTAATTGTAATGTCTGCTTTTTTTTTCTTTTTTTTTTTTTTTTTGTTTTTGTTTTTGTTTTTGTTTTTGTTTTTGTTTTTTTTTTTGTCCCAAATACATAGATTGCTTCCTTTCTGGAAAAACAGGACTGTTTGCTTAATTAAACATGAGGTAATGATGATATAAGAGATTTTTAATTTGTTTCTCATCTATGGAAGATTTGTAACAAAGAAAAATGTCTTCACCAGTAAGAATTTTTTTTCTGTGGAAGCAAAACTCCTTCCCTCCCTTTAGTATGCCCCCAAAGTGATGGTATTGATTTTGAAATCACAAGGAAATCTTTATTCCTTTCAAAAGCCATCTTTTGCTGATGGAAGTTTTCAACAGACTCCCATAGGTGCAAACATCTTGCTCACCATCACTTGAGAAATCCTGATAAAACCATGGATTTATGATCTATAAAAATATTTTAGGCCAAGAGTTTTTGATGGAAATCACAGGAGACAGATTGTATGAGTTACTCAATAACGCCGGTCTGCAGGATGTTTGCATCCCAGCAGCATAAGGAGGCTGTAAATCAAAGGAGAGCTGAGCTCTGTGTTATCTGCTGAGGCTGTGTTCGCTGGCAGCCCCTGCGCAAGCACCAGAGCTCGTGCAGGTGTCAGGGGAGCTGTTTGGGAAGTGTTGTTTGGCACCCAGAGCCAAGGATAGTCTTATCATAAGAGGGGAAACACCCAGGCAAATCATCAGTTTTCAGTGTCAGTTATTCTGCAGAAGTTGCCTTGCATCTTCATTTATTTATTAATTTTAAGAAAAGACCCCCCTGACCAATTGTTAAATGTTTCTGTGAATACAGAAAGGTGCTGCCTGGCTACTTCTTCTGGGCATTAAATGCTTCTGTTTGAATTCATCTTTTGAAGGGCAAAATGGATTCGGAGGGGGAGGAACAGTGCTAATGGTCTTGGGACATACACTTTCCAACCTGGAGCCTAAACTGAGGACTTTGGGATTTAAGAGCCTACTCAACAGGTTGTTTGCCAGGAAACAGGAAGAAGGAGGAAAAGACTAATTGCCAAGGCTTGTATTCATCTCATCTAATAGGAAGTCCCTGAAAGAGAGTTATCTGGTCAAGGGTTCTCTGGACTTTGTCCAGAGTCAGGACAGAGCTGTGGATGCATCCAGGCGGGTATTCACTCCACTGAGATGGAGGTGCTCAAGGAGAACCATGGTAGTTGCCCTCCAAAGGTGCCTGTCTCTCTCTTGATTCAGAGGAGTCTGGACAACTGGAGTAGAGTAGGCACTTCACTTTTAGACAAGTCAGGTGAATTGAACTGCACTCCATCAGAAGGTTTTCAACAGGGTTTAGTCCTGTGGAGGTATGGGACTAAACACCTCAGGTGTTTTCCAGAGGTGCAGCAATGTGTCACCTAAGCATCCCTGAAATCATGGGTAGCTGAATATCTGTCCTTTGAGAGGAATATACCCATATACATATTTGTATCCTGTAAAGCATCCATCAGGACCCTTCAGCATGCACCTCCAAGCCACTTGAAAATCTGCCTCTGATACAGTTCTGCAAGCATCAAATTATGTATGTCACGTCACCTTCTGCAGCAGCTTTTATCCAGCAAGATCTGCTGCCTAAAGCTGCCGTGTCTGAAGAGCCATCAAGCAGGAGCAGCAATGCAGGTGTTTAGCACAGGCATCAGAGCTCATTGGAAGCACAATGTTTTACTTCAGGAACTACAGCAGTTCACTTTTCCAATTAAAATGAAAAGGGTATGTTGTTCCAAGGCAGCTTGATTTGAAGAAAAAGTCAGAAGTCATTTAGTGAGCTATATCATCAAGATCTTTATTGACCAGTGCTGGCTGGGACATCAGCATTTATTTATGGTTGGGACTTCAGCAGTTCACCCCTTCAGTGAAGAAAGACTGAATCCAGAATCATTAGTTTAAATTCAATGTCCCTGTCACAACCAGTAACTTAAATTAGGTATCTGAGCACGTAGCGGCAAGCACAGAAATATATTCTTCTCCACAGCCAAGTGAGAGCAAGAGCTGAACACTCACAGCTCCTATTGTAGAAAATGGACTCCAAGAGGATTAGTGACACATAACATATGCTTGATATTTAGGGCAATTTCCAAAGTTAGCGGGTTTTTGTGGACTTAGAGCCATCAGCTTATGTCTGTCTGTCTGCCTGTCTGTCTGTCTGTCCAGCAGAATCTGCTCCATAGGTAATCAATGATCCTTCATGTGAACACATGTGCAACTGAGTATAGTATTTGTAAATTCCTAATTCAGTTTAACAATTACTTCTGTAGGGGTGGGTGTGATCAGTATGACGGGCAACACTGAATCAAAATATACCTTCCACCTGCAAGTAAAAAATCACCATTTTCACTCGCTTCAAATTTATTTGCACTCGTTACTGTACTTTGGCTTGGATTTTCATGTGCTATTATAGAAAAAAAAATCTCTGCCTCTGCAGTTTCCTCTCCTTATCCTCTCTTATTTCCAGTAGCCAGAACAGTACCTTTATACTGCAGACAGGTCCTGATGGTTAGCAGGAGGGATTCAGCTTTGCATTGCAGATTACACAGCTGCATAATCTCCCCTCTAAGAAGCACAGTGATACGCAGTCAGCTTGAGGAGAGCTGGGAGTTTGGTATTTCTTACCTGTTTTCCAAATCTCTTTCATGACTCTGAAGAGATGTGAAGAAAGGCATTAAAATAAAAGGGAAGCAGTTTATTTTTTAATTTTTTTTTCTCCTGATGCTGCTGAGATTGCCAGTGTATATTACCTGAACAGCAGCTAGCAAGTTTCTGCAGGAGTGTGTTGATGGAGCAAGAAAGTAGCAGCAGCTCTGAATAAATCATTTATGTGTGCACTGCAGACTGTTTCAGGGATTGGCATCAATGGTGGCGCACTAACAGACAAACAGAGGAAAAGGCTTTCACCCAACTTTTTATTGAAACCTCAGAGGAATAAAACAGGTCAGCGGTGAATATTAAATTACCTTTTGGCCATCTTCCAAAGTGATCTGGCCTAGTTAGGAAACATCAAGAAGGAAGAAAGCTTTGCTTCTTCACATCCTGATTTCTCCAGGGACGTGAGAGAAGGAGATCTGTGTGAAGCATTGCAAAGGCAACCTGATTTTATAAGTCAGCAGTTCTTCCACATGCACAGAGACAGTCCTGTGCAAATCTGCATACCAACTGCACACACTTTTCTTGCAATGTTGCAGCAACATTTAACCCACCTGCTTTTTCTTAATGCCAACTTGTATATTCTGATGAGTAAGAGTAGATCAACAGGGTGTTTGTTCAGTTTTGCAAGACCATCAACAGAGCCCATATCAGATGGGCATAATGTGCCTTTGTTGCCTTTGCCTCCTTGGACAGGATCAGTCCCTTACTGGAATGTGTGCATCTCCTTGTCTCAGGCATGTGAAAACCTAGCAAGGCTGACTTCAGTGGAAACTGCTTAGCAGCCACTGTATGGAAGTACCATCCTTCATTTTCTGCATGTTGGATGTTTGTTCAAAACACACAGTTTCTTTCATGAAATGATATATTTTTAGTACAGGCCTGGTTATTTAAGGATAAAGGCACAGTGAAAATAAAGAATCAATACCTGCTGGCTGTCCCATGAAGAAGATGAAGAGCTGTATTGCATGTTAATAGGTAAAGAGCCACAAAAAGACATAGCAGAAGACAGAACTTTTAACACAAATGTAAAAGCCACAAAGCAAACATTTTTCTGACACACATCTCCAGCTAAAATTTGGAAGTGCCACAGTGGGGCCAGCTGGGAACTGTATTGCTGTGCATCTTACTGAGGGTACTGGTGTTTCCCCCACTGGTTAGTGAGAGCCCCATTCGCTAAAGGAGCCTGGCCGAGGGGTCATCCCCAGGGGAAGGAGGTGTTGAGGGGCAGGGGACACTCTGATCTCAGCCGTGAGCCATCCCACACACCATTTTTCCATGATAGTGCTCTCTAAGCACTGAGTCTTTCCAGTCTGGGGGAATTTTACAATGGCAGAAAAGATTTCACAACTTATTTCTTTGTGTCGAACGCATGGTTTTCTCTGGGGTGGCAAAGAAAGGACAGATTTAAAAAATTTTAAGTAGCCCTCAATGATGTCAACAAGCTCAAAGCTGACTGCACCATGTGAAAGTTTCCGTGCAGAGGTCACAGAGGCGCCAAAGCACCCAGCTTTGCCTCTGGAGCCAATCCAGGCTCCCACTTCTCACCTGCTCCCCACTGGGAACCAGCTGTGCACTGATGGCTGTGGCAGGCAAACACGGACATCTCCACGGCTTTAGGGCTGTTTAGAGTCTTGACCGGGTTTGGGCACTGGGCTTCCTCCTTGAGGTTGAAGGGCGAGCTGCTGAGCCACTAAACCCTCAGTTATTTTCCACATCTGGTTTGATTCTCTGCAGATAAACAGCAGCCTTGCCATTAACAACAAAAACTTAATTCACTGAGGTTTCTTCAAGCACTAAGAGCAAATATTTTTCCTGTGCAGCTTGGGGTCATTTTAAGGGAAAAACAGGGCTGGAGGTATATCACCCCTTTAAAAATTATTATTACTTCCTAGAGAAAATAAAATTTAAAGCACCTCTTCCTTCCATTTGTGAGGTTATTTTTACGGAAAAATTGCTGGCTTTGGGAAGGTAACTGCTTTGTGACTGACTTGGGATCGGAGCACAGGATTTGAATAAGTGTATGGATTAATTTACCTTTTGTCCTTCTTTTTTATTAATGAAAATGCTCATTCATAAATCATACCTCAATAAAACCCTGTAGAAATGCTTGATATGTTTTCCTGTCTGCTCCCTCTTGGTGCCAGGACTTACACACAAAGGGAGGGGACAGAGCAGCCAGCAAGTAGTGCAGTTGTAAGTCTTTTAGGAAATGTCCGTGGCTGTATAAGCTGCTGATTTCCCTCACTGCTGCTTGTGAGGCTGAAGCCTCTATGTAGGTCACGTTCTCCAAGACTGCTGCCTCCCTTACAGCCAGACCTGCTGTTGACTTGGGCTGTCTTAATGCATCAAAGAGCCTCTGCTATGCTTCAGCTCACCTTCTGAACTCAAGCTGCATCGCTCAGCTCTTCATGTAATCACTGAGGTGGGTAACCTGACCAGGGAGCTCGAGCATTAATCACAGTCTTTCTGGTTCCCCAGGCAGAGAAGAAAATTTCTCACTTTACCATCACTGTTGTTATTTTTAAATCTTTGAAATCTCTCCCTAAACCTGTTTTCCCATCTTTTCTGTGTTTCATAACCCAGTTACCATTATCAATGATCATATGCAGGGTACTAAAAGAGGCAGTTAGGGTTTTTTTAATTAAAAAAAAAGAAAAACAAACAAAACTTTTAAGAGGAGAAATGGAGACCCCCAGAAAATGAAAATAGGAGAATGCTGCTGGAGAACATCTCTCTCTGCTGCGCAATGATAACAACACTGGAGGTGCTACATGATGGAGCAGACTACTGAACAGCCAGTGGGTTTGGGGTGGGGACTGCTCCTTAGCTGAAAATAACTTCGTCCTCCTTGCAGTTCTGCACAGCATCGCATCCAGACGCGGGAATCAGAGTCGGAGAGGCTGGAAGTACGCAGCTGACAATGCTCAGGGAGCCTACGGAAGTGTTGCAGAGGGACACTGGCTGGTTGTCTCCCTTTGCTGCAGTTTGTCTTTCCAGCCTGGCAACACCAAGGCTTGTGAGCAGTGCAAGGTGTGATCAGGTTCTGCCGGCCTTGTCCTGGCAGGGAGAGCGGCTGGCCGCTGTCTGTCCCTGCCCAGCGCGGCCCAACCAGTCACGGTCACAGGGCTGGGGCAGGAGACGCTGGGGGCATGCAGCCTAGAAATTGGCTGGTTTTAATCACATCTTCGGTGTTTTCTCCCCTCTTCCTTCCTAGCAAATTTTCCCAGCCGTGGCTTTTCTCCATTTTTTCCTCCCCCCTCTCCCAGCCGTGGCGGGAATGTTTCCCCGTGTCTTTGCCGCTAGAGCAGCGGCAGCCCAGCGGGAAAGCGGAGCTGCTCCAGGCCAGGAAAGCGTTAACCCCGCTCGGAGGGCGGCAGGGGGATTACTGCTCCCCACTGCCGGCGGGGACGGGGTCGAGCGGGGATTAGGCGGCCGGAGCCCCGGGGCCGGGCCATCTGCGAGCCGGCTGCTCCCCGCGCCCCTTCCTCCCCCGGCGGAGCCCGCACGGTCCCGGCGGGGCCGCGCTCGGTGCTGCCGGGGACAGCGGAGCCTCCCGGGCACGGGGACACCTGGAGAGGCGGAGCCGCCCTTCCCTGCCGCCGCTCCCGGGGGAAGGATGCTCTCCCCAAACCCTGCCGAGCTCAGAGTCTCGCCTCATTTTAAAGATGCCTCCTCCCTTTCCTTTTTTCCATTCCCGCAGCCAAGGCATGCCGTAAAACTTCCACTAACATGTATTTCTTATCAAACTTGATTTACAGAAAACTTCCACTAACATGTATTTCTTATCAAACTTGATTTACAGAAAACTTCCACTAACATGTATTTCTTATCAAACTTGATTTACAGAGCGCTCAGGCTTCTCAGCCTTTGTCTTCTGTGAGCTGGCAAACCCGCTCGAGTATTTAATTTTTTTTTTTTTTGAAGCATTTTGTTTGAGCCTTTTTTTTGAGTGGGGAGTCCGTGAAGCACCCAGAGCACCCCACCGGGGCAGGAGCAGGGGGCTTGGGCAGCTCCGGGCTCGGTGCTGGCCTTGAGCCTCCTCCTCCTCCCGTGCGTGTGAGCCCTTCGCTAACACCACTCACCCCCCAGGGAGAGAGAGCTTCATGGGGTGGTGTAGAGACATGAGACTGGTCTTTGTGTAATAGCATGTGAAATTCAGCCAGCCTTCAGAGGTAGCTGAGAGCACTTCTGGTTATTTTTGCTAGGGGTATCATCTTTTTTTTTTTTTAATTACAGTACTGATATTGCTTAATTGGTTTGGTGTTAAAATCTGCTGTAAACGCTTTCTGATTTGTTTGGTTCTGCTACTAGGGAGAAATAGCTCTATTTGTCTGCTCTTTGCAGAAAAAAAATGCAGACTTGGCAGGATTTTTTTTTCCCCAAATGAAACACCAAATTTAATAAATAAAGGAACAAGACCTAGGGCAAAATGCAGATTCAGTCAAACTTTTTTTGCATCAGATGCATGATCAGTTTAATAACGGCGATCCAACTAAATGCTCAGAGGCAGGGAGATAGTAGAAGAGAGGGTTAGAGTGTAAGTATCAGGGTGAAGCTTGATGTGTTTAGCTTTGCAGTTAGCTCTCTCAGCACTTTTCTCAATGACTTGAAGGGTTGGTAGGATAAGGTTTGGTTTTGTTAAACCTTGTTAGTGTCAAATCTATTGATGCCTGGTAAAGATTACGCTAATGTGTAAGCCTTTGGGGGCTGGTGTGTGTGCAGGAATGTGAGGCTGTGTCACAGCAAATGCTGACAGATTAAAGGGGAGGTCAGTGACAGATATCACTGAACTCTCTGGCCAGGGTTGGTCACTTTAAAACACTGTCTGTGGATGGCACCCAGTGACAAAAAAGTCAGGCATCTAGATTTAATCCCCAGCACACACATGCCCCTCTTGATAGTCCCCCTGAAAATAAGGCATGTGCCTTCTGCTGTATTCAGCTCAGCTCTTTCTTTGGCCTGATGCTATTGCTTTATTGTGACACCTCCCAGTGGCACTCTGCAACATTTCACTGAAGTCCACACGGAACTGCTTCTTACGAGGCTCATGAAACCAAGTGCTGTGTTTGTGCAAATGACACCTTATAAAAGTCATCAAGCTTTGTGGGTGCCTTCTTCACAGGAATCATCCCATTCCTCCCTCTCCCAAATATTTGGGTCCCCTATTTAATAAGAATTAAATGCAAAGAAGTACTTTCTAGTTATGTCTTCAAAAATTTGGCAGTATGGTACAATTTCTGCAGACATAATGACACCCTGTGACTGAAGAAAGCAATGTCCTGTTCCAGGTGTAGTTAACAGGTTTGTGTTGTGAGAGCAATCTCCCTGCTCTGTTGTGTAACAGTGTGCAGCTCCTGCTAGCAATATCCAGGGGCTCCACAGACCTGGTATATACAACTTAAATACATCTCACTCTCTTAGACCAGCGAAAAATGGGATTTGAGCAGACTGAGATACCATCTAGTTATGGTAAATTACTAGGTTTCCCACTATCAGCAAAGCTACCAACCTCCATCTCTGTGTTTAGTAGCCTCTACTTACTTCTGCTTATAAAACTTCCCTCTTTTACTGTCTGTCATGGAATCACAGAAGGGTAAGGCTGGAAGGGATCACAGTAGCTCCTCTGGTCCAACCTCCCTGCTCAAGCAGAGTCATCCCAGAGCACATGGCACAGGATTGTGTCCAAGTAGCTTTTTAATATCTTCACTGAGGGCGACTCCACATCCTCTCTGGGCAATCTGTTCCAGCGCATGGTCACCCGCACAGTGAAGTTTGTCCTGCTGTGCAGATAAAATTTACTGTGTATTAATTCCTTGAGTTACAGATGTCACTGCTTACCCTATGGGTGTGTATTTGTTTGGTAGTGCACACACTGAAATATCTCTGCAGTTATGACTTGCTAAGTTATTACAAGCCCATTGTGGGTGTGCCCTTAACTAGAAACAGTCTGTGAAGCTGGTTTTGTTTTGTATAATAGGGACTTTTTTTGGTTCAGCCAAGCTCAATTCTAAGTCTGTGTGTATGTAAAGAATATATTCTCAGCTAAATAAATGTGTAATTATAAAACTACTAAATTAAAGGGATGCAGACCCTGGAACAGACAGACCAGGCTACTTTTCTTTAGCAGCTCATTCTGGGTTCAGCAGGAATGGGATCTGTTCACTCCTCCTGAGGATGTGGAACTGATACATAGCAACTACAGGCACTCTCTGACAATAGCTCCTCCAGAGTACCTGCTGTTGTGAACTGTCTTCCAGAACAAGAAGGGATTTTAGAAAATGGTGGTTCTTCGATAAATCTACTTTCCTATGGAATATAGAATCTACACAAGATGTTCAGAAAGAAATAGCATGTGCTTATCAAATTCCCCATATTAAAAAAGGCCTTTGAAATCAGTTTGCTCCAAACCAAGGAAGAACTGCATCCCAGTTAAACATGAAGGGTTTGTACCACGGCTACCTACCATTTCATAATGTATATTTATGTTAATTAGTGCAATTTGATCTGTGCATCATCCCTTAATCCTCTCTAAGAGATGCCTTACTTCTCCAACAGTTGTGCTAAAGTCATCCCCATGGCAAAAGTGGTGGAGTCCATGAGGAGTAGGATAAAATATGTGAGGGAGCTATCAGACTTTGATCAATGAAATTCAGAAAGAAGATGGGCACAATATGAAACACACGTCTGCAGGCCTCTGTCTGGTTCAAGCCATCGAGTGCAAAGCAATTCAGGCCCGCTGTCAGCTAAAGCTCTGGCACAGCCCTTTGACATGACTGTGTAATGCAGCAAATCTGTTTCTCGTCATCTGACGCTCCGCTGAGACCTCTCGCTATGCTTAGCTGAGAGCTTTGAACGTCCTTGCTTTTGTTGGCCTCGTATGAAGTCCCTCAAAAACCCAGTCAATTTGATACTTTACTCTGCTGTTGCCAATTATTCTGGTTGTTGTTGGATAGCAGAGAGGTAGTAGCAGCTGGTGTAACGGTGGGGTTTGTATTAATGTAGTCAGGGTAGCAGAGCAGCAGTTGTGCTGCCTGTGCAGCTCCTGGCAGGGCATGGCAGGACATGCCATGGGACACCGCTTTGCTCTGCTGCTGTCCAAGAAATAGGGCAGCATGGAGGAAGATCTGCAGTTCACAGCCCTCCTTGTGCTGGAGGAGCCCCAGCTGCAGTCCGCTTACTCCTTGTGGCTTTAGGGCACTTTCCTCATCCCCTACACAGTGTTGTGTGGAGATTTTTAATGCTAGGTGCAGATCAGGAATGCAGGTGCCTGTCCTGGTGGATGGTGGCTTGGGGCATCTCAGCCAGTGAATGCTAGAAATGCTCTCAGCGTTGCCCCTGGTAGATCTGTGCTCACTTTCATAAATGAGCAGTAAATGAGGAACAGAGTAATTTTTTCCCCGGTGTAAAACTTCCGGGGAAAAAACCTCATGTCTGGCCTTTGGGTGCCTCTTACAGCCCCTGCTTTGGGAGAGCTTCCACAGCTCACTTAAAGTGGGATGCACAGGATGGGACAAACCTGAGGCTGAAGTGTGGGCAGTACTAGCATCAGACCTGGAAGGAGGTAGCTGTGTATGCCCTGAGTGTTTGTTCTTTACCCCTGCAAAGCTTTCAGAAAAGAACATGGTGTCCATGTGCATGTGTCTCATGGTAAGGCAGAAACACAAAAATGGAGGGGTGTGCAGAAGTCACCCTGGCTTTGGGATGGATTCCAAAACCCAGCTGCAATTTCTCCGTAGCACAAGTGCAAATGTCAGACATTGATAAGATGGAGGAAATAAATGTTTTTTGCAAACGAGGAGAAAGGAGGACTGTGGAAATGCTTTATTTCCCTTCTTACATAATTACATCCACGAGTAGTCAGGAAGAAACTGTGATTTATGTCTTGAGTGCACAGTAAATCACTGTGAGAGCCCATGCCCTGTCTGTGTTATACTCACTGGGAATGGCCTCTGGCCACCAACAACCCCAGCTGCCAAAGTTTTCTGTCTCTGACAGACTCACCAGCACTTTGGGCTTGGGTGATGAATTTTGAAATGTGATTGTCCTGTAAAGCTGGCTTGGAGCATACACAGTCAAAGAGCCAGCCCATGGCTGGAGGAGATGATAGCAGGTCCTGGCCATGTAGAGAGGAAAAGGCGCTGATGCCCAGCATGCAGTGGCTGGTGGGCTGGTGGCACACGCACATGGATGCCTTGCTGGGTTGGGAAAACTGCTGAAGGAATGAGGGCTTGTTATTTTTGGAGGGGATATTCTCAACTCCATAAATGCACCCAGGAACAGACACCCCAGCTTTGCTGAGTGTGTTGGAGAGTCTGGAGGCTCTCTCTGTCATGAGGGATTAATGCACTGAGTGAGATACTCTTGCCCATGGAGCTTTCCAGGGGGGGTGTACAGGCTGGACCGGGAGACCAGTGCAAATCTGCCAGTGCAGCGACTCCAGTCCCGGCGCGATCCCTGGGCAAACCCTGCGGGCAGCCCTGCCCTTGGGGAGAGAGAATCCTGCTGCTGACAGTCCCTGGCTTTGGGCTGCAGCATGTAGGATGTTCCCAGCCCTGCCAGCTGCTCTCCAGTGAAAGCACAGTCTGGTGGGGGCAGTTCCTTGGGCCAGGAAGTGCAGAGCCTGGCTGGAGCACTCAGGAGTTGGGTAATGGGTGCCTCAGCTTAGAAGCTGCTAGGCTTGGAAAGCTGCATGAAGTATCTGTAGCAGACATTCAAAAAGCAGTACAGGATGCATTACAGGTGTCTAAATCCTTCCTGGTGTCCAGCTGCTATACCAGGGTTCTATTTTGTGTTAACTAGACAGCCCTGTACAGACGTGTTGGGTACCCTAGGGCCTCTCAAATGGTACTGGACACCTTTGCTTAAGCAACTGAATCCCACCGTAAGTGGTTTGCTCAAGATCATATATAAATCTCTGTGATAACTGGGACCCAAGCCCAGACCTCTTCACAGGCTATCCAGCATTTTGATGACTGGAATGTGTCCCGTCTCAAGAATGAACATATCCACATAGTGGGTTCAGTCGGATTTATTTTCTGCTTTCCTCATTTTTTAATAATTTGACAAGCCAAGGGTCATTAAAGGAAGTTTTGCAGTGGGTAACAAACATTTCTCCACAGTGTATGTCATGTACAGGGAAAGAGTCAAAGTCTTTTCACCTACCTTTATTATGCTTTCTTTATTTTTATTTCAGCTTTCAATGTCATTATGTCTTCAGTGCTGGGTTTTGGAGGGAAATGCACATGCTGGTTCAATATCCCTGTGCTGAGTCTTACCCTAACTGTGTGGCTGCTTTGGGTTGTTCTGCTTTTTGAGAAAAAGTCCATGAAAGCCTGCAGCATGACAATCATATGAGACAGAGCAAGACAAAGAGAAACCCCAGATGGAAATAAAACCCCATGGGGAGGTGGGGTTTATGAAAGCAGCCTCATGTGTGGCAGAAGACTTGATGGAAGTGTCAATAAGACAGTCCAGAAATTCCTCTGGCATGCAGTGGGTGCAATAAGGTTTTCAAACTGGCTGTTTCATGTGGGCTTTCTGGGGTCTAAAACATTTCCATTCTGCATATTTGGAGCAATAGCTGACAGTCAGGACAGCCTGGGATCTCAGCTGTCATTTTGAGAAATTAGTGGGCTGCTGAGAAAAGTAAGAAAATTGAGGCCTGGGATGGATAGAGAGGAATAAACCGAATTGGGAAGCATGAGCTCAATAGTTTGTCATACCGCTTTGGGTGAGACTTGTATCATGTAAGAAACTCGCTGAAAACAATTATCTGAAAAAAATGAGGCTGCTCAGATTTCTGCTTTCTAAGTTTCTCTGCTGATTTAATCCTGTTCCCCATCCATTCTGTGAGTGCTGTGTCCAGTCTAATGAGGCCCCCTTCGTTCATCTTGTTTGGGCAGCCGTCCGAAACCCCTCCTATCAAGAAGGGCTCTTTCAGCCCCAGAGACTCCTGAGGGATTTGGGGGCAGAGAAATGCAGAGTTCAGTAGAGCAGCGACTACTTGTGAGAGTTAATGAGGGGAAATGAACTCATTTGTGATACTTGTAAACTTGAAACTCAGTTACAGAGAGCACAGAGAGGGCTGGGGCATCCAGCTGCTTGTAACACAGATGTACTGATCTGGGAAGAGGTGAGCTGCTGGCTCTGCAGAGCCTGACTGTGCACAGAGCCCTGTTTCTGGTTTAAATGGGATTCCTTTGAAAACGAGTCCAAGTCATGATAAAAAATTCTATGTGCCCTTTCCAAACATCCTGTCCCAGAGCTCAGATGCTGACAGTGTGCTTTGTATCCTAATGGTGCTTTGTACTCTCAGCTTGTGAAGCCCTCTGAGCCTTTAGCCTGGCTTCCCACTGTGGCTGCTCTTCATGGAACAGCACTGATTTACACCAGTCTAATCCCTTACCTTTGTGACAGGTACTGCAGAGAGCTGTAAGTACTAACAAACTGAAAAAGCTTCATAGCCCACTACTCAGTGCCTCATGCTTTAGGTAACTTCATTACCACATTACATTTCAGCAATTTAAAAAGCAAACATGGAGCAGTCAAAGAAACTGTACTGGTTTGTTCCCAGTCTTCCCCTGAGCAGCATCCCCTTCCTATACCCCTTTCTCTTTGATTCCTAAAAAGCCATCTATGGCTTTAAATAAACTATAAGTGAGGACACGACTCTGCTTGATGTTTGGTCTGCAATGGAAGTAAAGTGTCACTTCCAATTTTTTGTGGGTGCAGAACAAAGACGGCTGTGACCAATCCACTGTACAGTGCACTAGTTTTGTTTGAACAGAGAGCTTTAGTCAGAAGCATATTTCAAAGGGCTGGGGAAGCAGATTTTAAATCCTGTCAAAGAGAAATTATTTTACCTTTTCTAATTCCCATCCATGGCACCTTGTGTTCCTGCCTCACGGACACCGTGCAATAACCTTGCTCAGTAGGTGCAGCAAGGCAGCTGGAGCAGTGTGCCAAGGATGGCCTTGGCTCTGTGGGGCTCCACCCCAGGACATGAACTGGCCCATGTTAAGTCAACCAAAGGGCTGCACACAAGGCTGTTTGCAATTGAGGAAGTGTAGAAACAGAAGAGCCAGTAGGCAGACTGCAGCACTCCTCATTTACCAACAGCAATGGCCAACCACATTTATGTAACCAACTTCAGTCTCTGTTGTCAGTACCAAATGAAATGGCACTAGATCTCTGTGAGCTAATACTATCTGTGTAACTGTTTCACAACATTTTTTCAAGAAGAGTGCAACAAACAAGGAAGGGCTTTATTAAAATTAGTCCCAGATTTACTATGAATAGGAGTTTAGCCAGGTTTCATACATGATAACAGAAAAAAAAGTATTTTCCTATCAAATAACTGAGTGGTTGAGTAAGGAATTGAGATAAATTGCTGGGATGACTTCCAGTTGTAGACTGTGGTGAGTAAATGAGGTAGGTCATGCCTCCCTGACAGCCTGGGTTTCAGTTTCACACCAGGCAGTTCTGTATTGCCGTGTCTGTCTCTTCTGCACCATTTACTTCATATACTGTATGTACATCCTTCCCTCCCCCCACTGCCACTCTCCCTTGTACATATTTAATCATAAAATTTCTCTGCTGTTCTCGTTCCTTGTATTTGACATGTGCTTTATCCAGGCTTCTGCCTCTGGGAGCTGGTCCTTGATAAAAAGGGACAAAGCAGACCATCAAGCTACCTTGCTTTGTACAAGGCATTATTTTTTCCATCTGTCAAAATTAAACGGCACTTGGGATTTTCCCTTGGCCTGTCAATATTTTCACAAAATTCGGGGCCGTCTGTGAAACTCTGGGAAAATAGTTGTACAATGACATTCCCTTGCATGTTGTCATGGTGTCGCATAGCTCTCTGCAATTTTTTTTTTTTTTGGCGTTTTTGAAGATTGATCCACAAAGAGGATTACTATCACTGCTCACTGCAGCTCTGTCACTGGTGTTGCACACATCTACCTCAGTCACCAGCCTGCCCAAATAGGCTCCTGTCTTCCAGACTAAGCATTTTTAGCATCCATTTAAATGTTTGACATATAGAAGGTATTTGGGGCATTCACAGCCTTGGCCTCACTGGGAGGCAACTGGGAATCTTGGGCTCCATCTGGGACAGGATTTCACTATTTTACAGCTGGAAGTGACCACTGCAGACTCCCCTTCCCATGAAGGTTGCTCATCTCTAAAATAAATGGCCATTTATATCCAGAACATGAAGGCTCAAGGTTTTCTGCTTTTCCTCCCTTCTCTGAGCTGTTTGTGGCTGACAGACAGCATGTGGGATCAGTACATCTCTCACTCCCATTTGATTATGCACATCCCTCTCTTCATTTTCCCACAGCAGCAGTGAGGACAGAGATAAAATACAATGTTCTCCCATTACACTGTCACGAAGGCAAGAACAGACACTGGGTTTATAAGTTATTTTTTAGCTAAAAGCAGAAGACGGTCAAAGCTTTTAAGAAGAGACACCATGTCCCTCAATCAAAGGCACATGTTCAGGTGCTTTCTTTGTCCCATTTTCAGTTTTGAAGGGAAATTTCAGTAGCAGACAACTTTCAGAGACACGCAGCCAAGTGCAGTAAGACTGAGAAGTACAGGGTCGCACGCATCCTTTCTAGGTTAATTTCTCCCTGCCTTTGCCACAGCCGTGTCCACCCTTGCTCCAGCTGCCACCTCCCTGGCCGCCCTCTCCAGCAGAGCCAGAAGCCCCAGATGGATGGCTCAGCCCTGCCACCGTGTGCTGGTGTTTTTCTGGTCAGAGCACGAATACAGCACTGCACTCACAGGGCAAATGATAATCTGTTCCTTCACAGCTGATGGATGAAGCACATGGATATGGAAGAACAGACATAGAATTTCCACAATTGTCTCAAACTCTCTGTGCGTTGAAAGGAATTGGGGTGGTTCTCCTGGGGCAGCAGATGGCAAGCTCACTTGGGGATAATACCCATTGGATTCTTGTATTTGTGGCCACTGCTTACAGAGGTCACTAATCCTGAAGCTTGGCTGCTCCCGAGGGGTCACTAAATGCGATGGTTTGGAGTTTGGAAATCAAGCACAATATGTGCTAAGGGTTCTAACAGGAAATTCATGTGTAGTATTTTAATATGTATTACATCTCAGATGCCTGACAAGACAGGCACATAGATGATGAATGTAATTTGTCAGTAAAATTCAGCAGATATATCTTCAGGGTTTAGCTCAATATCAAAGTGAGAAGGCAGCATTGAAAGTAAAGCAGTGAAAATTACACTCCTCAACTATTTTCCATGAAGTGATAGTAATTATTAGATAAGTAATAATGATTTGTGCCAATGCAGTCAGTACAGAGTGATAGTTTCCTAGGTTGTTATTTGGTCCTGTGGGTAGAGCTTGCTGTAAAATGCACATTGAATGCAATGGGATTATTGCAGTTCTGGTCTCTTTTAACAGGTCAGAATAGGGCAGTTCTTACTGGATGGTTTGCAGGCTTCTCAGATACCAGTTGTGCTGGGACAATGACATGGTTACTATTTTAGGCAGTGGGTTACTTGAATGTGACTTGTATTTCTATTTGCGTTAAAAAACCTTGCGGTCGTTTCAAGCAGTTAATAGTCTGTATTATAACAACTGTCTTTAGCTGTTTGAAATGCAGAGCCCTGGCAAGCAAAAATATAGAGTTGCCAGGCTAAAAGCAAAATGCATTAAATAAAACATCAATATTTATGACACAGTCAGTAGTTCTTCTGAAATAAACAAGAAGAAAATCTTGTGAAAAAGGATCAGGAAGGCTGGAAACACTAGTGAAAAACAATAAACATAATATAGTTACGGTATAAAGCTTGTGTAACTCAGGGCTCAGTTCTTCTAGGAGCCCCAGCACTGTCACCTGGGGCTAAGCAAAGGCTTCAGACAAATTGAGTGATGCTGTTGGGCAAAAGAAGGGTCAATGAGAGGATCTTGTTCTGCAATTCTTGTTTTGCAGCTGACACACAAATACCATGGCAGTTGAGGTACTACATTCCTTTTCTCCTCCTCCTGTTTGTCTCCATTTCTCACATTCCATAGAATCATCACAGAATAAAAGAATGGCCTAGGCTGGAATGGACCCTAAAGATCGTGTCGTTCCATCTCCCCTCCCATGGGCAGAGACAACTTCCTCTAGACCAGGCTGCTCAAAGACACATTCAACCTGGCCTTGAACATTCAAAGCATGGGGCATCCACCACCCAGCTTCTCTGGGCAACCTGTCCCAGTGGCTCACCACCCTCACAGTATTCTAATTTGAACCCACCCTCTTTCAGCCTAAAGCCATTCCTTGTCCTGTTACTGCGTGCTCTTGGAAAAAGTCTCTCTCCAGCTTTCTTATAAGCACTGAAAGGCTGCTAGCAGATCTCTCTGGAGCCTTGTCTTTCTTCTCCAGGCTGAAAAACCCCAAGTCTCTCAGTCTGTCCTCAGAGGTGCTTCATTCCTCTGATCATCTTCATGGCCTTTCTATGGACCTGCTCCAGCTGCACCTTATAAAAAAGAAGGGTAACACCAGTAAGGATGTCCAGAGTTGATTGAATTGTAACTTATTGTTGCCAAATGGTGGGGTGCTTGGCAATGTCCCTGCCAACGATGGCCAGCTCCTCTGAAAGGAGAGAGGCAGGCTGGAGCTGCCTGTTTTTAGGGTACATGCAGCCAAGTGGAGCAGGAAGGAAGACAGATGATGAAATAATGGCACTGAGATTTCCTGTCAAAGGAATATCACTGTGTTCTGCTTCCTTCTCTTATGTCAGATCACCAGAACTGGTACTGGGTCTTATTTTCTTCTTTCTTTCCTTGAGAAGGTAAAATAGAGGGGAGGCAGAAATATTCATACTGCTCCTGCTTAAAAGCTGCCTTTTATGTGGTCCAAGTCAGCTTTGAAATTGAAACCTCTCTGGGATAATGAAACAGAAGAGGCTGAGTTCCTATTTAGACTGATATTATTTGGCTGAGGGCTGTCTTTACTCAAGAGTAATTTGGGAAAGTGACAGACAGCCGTGACCTTGATTTACTTTGTAACAGTTTGGGTTGAAATGGAAGAGTATTGAAATTTGGATTTTTTCAGAAATTTCAGGGACATCATTAAAGAGGAGGACTTTCCGTTCTTCCTTTTAGTACACTCTGTGCTGTTAAAAATAGCAGAGGAAATAGATGTGTGACATTCATCTGCTGACTCCTTCGTGTCTGTTACCAGACTTGATTGCATTTAAAGACTGGTCAGAGCAGGAAAGTAGTCCAGGACTCTCGGCTTACCTCTGAAGGATTCTCAAAATTGGAAACACCCATTTACATGATAAAATGCATTTGTTAAACTGTGCTTGTGGGAGGCATATAACTAGAGAAAAGAGGATAGTGGAATTCCCAAACAAGGTGCATTTGCTAAGGCAAGTGGAGAATTTGTATTCTATGGAACATATTCTGCCCCATGTGCTTTGCAGGTACCACAAGGTACACTGAAATGCATGTATTAGGGCAGTAGTGCTACTTGAGGATCATTTATTTGAGCACTGATCTTCAACTCAGTCACCTAAAAACTTGAAACAATCTGCATTCACCAAGGAAAACAGTTAGTTAATATCAGTATAACAGGAGGGGAAAATGATGGGATAGGTGGGCAAGTTTCTCTTCCTTCTGACTGAAAGGATTTCTGCCTCTTTGAGAGTTCTGAGAGCTCTGTATAAAGTTCCAACCCTAATTTATTTCTGTTGGGATCTTTCCACCACCCAATCCCACACTTTGCTTACCTGTTCTTTCTTACAGGAATGAGTTTGTTTGCTTTCCTGCAAAAACATCTCACAACCAGGAATGAGCGTGGAACTTGTCAGGTCTGGGAGCTGTTATAACCAGCCAGCAGTCTGCCAATGTTGTAGATTAAAATGTCTGTAGATTAAAGCAATGTCATTGCTTAGGAGAACCAAAGTAAAATGAGAAGGCTGTGTTCAAGGGTTTGATCAGGAAATAAAGTCCACAAGCATTTGTGCTCCAACGTTCTGACCCATGAGAAGCAGATTTAGGAAGAGGAAACAAAAACGCTAAATACATGGTCACATTAACCAAAGAAAACGAAGAAGTAAGAACTTCATGTGGACTTGTAGACCTGTCCTTCACTCTCTGAAATGTTTTTTGCCTTTTCAGAAAATCCAGAGGACACTCTTCCCTTTCCCACAGCAAGGGGACCACCCCAGGCACAGGGCCAGCCAGCCAGTAGATTGCCAGTGAAAATTGTACCTGTCTGTCCTAAATGGGAGTGGCACTGATTTGTTTTTTTAAATCACTTTGTTGATCTTAAATTTGTAGGTATATAATTAGAACATATTCATATTATTCTGGCAAATTTGGGGAGGGAACTCAAAAATGATGGGGATTGGATGCATGGGACAAGGCAACAGCAGGTTCACATTTCTTCCTTAAGAAACTGGGTTAAACACTTCATTTAGAAATGAAATATGAATGTGGTGAATTGGCACACTTTCTTCTTTGTCTTCTTGATCTAGCATATGATGTATAATCGATGTTTCTCCAGAGATGGTATTGATGCTGCTACGTGTATGTAGGATCCCCCTTTGCTAAAGACTGTGATATCCCTGCCAGAGCAGATGGAAAACTGAGTGAAGAGGGATGGCAGAGGACACGGTCTTTTGTATTTATGGATGTTCACACTGGCAGAGCTTCCGAGATGGTCCTACATCCCTATGCACTACAGTCATTGCTCCTCACTGTGCCTGTGCCAGAGACCTCTTCCTGCTGCATGCCTGGAGAGGATGAGTGCAGTCTGGTAGGGCTGTGATGTGGAGAGGAGGACCTGCAGAGATATTTGCTGAAAGATGGAGTGGGACACTCTGTAGTGGACATCCTCTCTTTCATGAGTGTGTAATGTTGTTCTGTCCCAGCTGACAGAAGATGTCAGGTTTTTAATTCTGGCTCGTTCAGAAAGGCTCTGGTGTTTGATAAGAATGTGTTACCAGCCCACATGCAAAGCACAGGTCTGAAAAAGAATGGAGAGGGAGTTATGAATAAACTCTGAAGGCAGGGTTTTTACTGACTTCCTTCAACTTCCCACTGACTCCCTGTCTCTACAAGATTTTCTCTGGAACCTGATGCACCAGCACGTTCCTAATTCTGATGGAGGTTTCATTGTTGAAAGACATTTCCAGTCCCCTCCACGTGAGACATTTCTAGCTTACAAAGCAGTACTATTACATGTCATGTGTGACATACCACTGCCCCTTTCAGAGGAGGTTGCCTAAGTTTTGTGGTGCTTGTAGAGCCCTGTGTCAGGTACTCACCTGCAGTCAGCACTGCAGCGAGGGCTGTACCCGTGTGCAGGCTGTGTAGGCAGGTGGCACAAAAAGGAGTCAGAGCACATTTGCTAATGCAGTCGTATCGTAAGATCACAGAATCATTTCAGTTGGAAAAGACCTCCACGATCACGGAGTTCAGCCATTAACCTAACACTGCCAGGTCCACCGCTAAACCATGTCCCTAAGTGCCACATCTGCGCATCTTTCCAATTACTTATCCCGTCCGCCCTTTTACTTGCGCGGTATTTGATACGTCTGCGGCTTTGCTGGAAGCGGGGAGCCATCCAGAATGCAAGTCTGTGTTTATATCTCCGTGCAGCCCTGTGTCTGTGCAGCAGGTACCCGGAGGCGTATGTTATCCATATGCATGTGCACTCGGGCTCCTCTCTCCTGGCACCGCCGTGGCTGCCGCTGCCAGCATGGGAGCACGCAGGGAAGGAAGGCTGCCGATCCCGGGAGCCGCCATCCCTCCCGCGCCCCGGCGGCGGCGGAGGGGCTCATCCCCGGCAGCCTGGAGCCCGCCGGCTGCCCCGGGGCTGGGCAGGCTCAGCACACTCCCAGCGCTCTGCCGGGAGAGAAAATGCAGGTAAGGGGAATTGCCCTTGGCAACCGACAGGCCCCGCTCTGCGGCTGGCCGGGAGCTGCTGGCTCCTGCAGCCGCCGCTCAGGGGTGACCGTGTTTTCCAAAGGCCCCTCGGTGATGCTCGGAAGGCTGAGCCGAGCGGAGCAGATCTGGCAGCGTGTGCGCTGGGCGCTCGCAGCCCGGCTGCTTTGCAGCAGCCCGGAGCGCTGGCCGAGGGATTTTGCTGCAGCATCCTCTCCAGTCAGCGGGGAGCAGAGGGGCTGAGAGGTGAATGATGCGTACCAGGGAGCGCTCCGGAGGTGCCTGCTCGCTGGTGATGCCAGTGGAGCTTGCAGGGATAGAAACGAGACTGATCTCAGCCCTGCAGCGGGGTCTCCCGGTCTGCAGCAAGCGCAGGGTTATTAAATCCCGATGACAGTGTGTAAGAGCGAAGTATTTTTGTAAGAAGTGACATTTGTTCAGGAGACAGAATCACCTGGGTCCTCCAGATGACCTCGTCCCAGGTAGCTCTGCTTGGGATTCTTTTTTATTACAGAAGTAGAGTTGGTCTCTGATGATGTCACACTCAGGAGGAGGGAAATAAAAAAAAGAAAAAAAAAGATAGATTGCAGTCCTAATGCAAGGAGGATGCAGCAGACCACAGAGAGAGTCCTCTCCTCTAAGGAAGATGAGGTGAAAGGCAGAGCCCCTTGGAGGGTCTCTCTCTCCCTTCCACTTCAAAGAGTAAGACTGCCTGCCTTCTGTAAATGGAGCTGGTTGTGTAATGCATTATACATCGCAAGGTTAGACCTCTTCTGATTTCTTAATGGAAAGGCTATTTTATTTCTCAAGTGGGGGCCAGCGGGGATGCTGGACACGCGCAGAGGCGCATCCTCCGTCCCGCACTGACACCGATGCACACAGTCAACTGCAGACCAGGAACTTGTCGAAGAGCAGTGAGGACCAAATCTGGAGCCAATGCAGGGGGAGAGGAGCAGCCTCAGCTTTTTTAGCAAGTGAATGGGGAGGGGGAGGAGGGTAGTATGAGCAGTGATGTCATTTTTAACTGGTTCCTCGCAGAGCTGGGGAGTGAAGTTAAAGGAAAAACCTTCAGTCTCAGAATGGCTCTGAGCCTTGACTGGAGACTCTAAATGACTGAGGGTCCCCACAATGGTAATGAATTTTCTTTCCTATGCAGAACTGTTCTGTTATTTTGGATCAAGCAGAGGGCATTTATCTTTTCTCTCTCTCTCTCTCTCTCTCTGTCTCTCTCTCTCTCTCTCTGTATGTTTTGAGGGTTTGACTTTTGCTGTTGCCTCTGGTTTTTTAAATACCTTGCAGGTTATTTGAAGTTTGTCCTAGGTAGTTTGAGAATTTTTCGGTGATGTGGGAATCCATGTCATTACAGGAGAGTTTAGCATGCAGCGTTTCTGCTACTCATCAGGAGGGGAGATGCAGAGGTTGCCAAGCACACAGCATTCTGCACAGGAAACGTACTTTTAAAATCACAGGTGGAAAGAAAGGGACTTGACTGGCATTTGTTGTTGTAATGGATGGCATTAATGTTGCTTGTAGGAGGCAGAAAGACTTCTGGTCAACTATCTAGAGAGAAATGAATTTTGCTTGGGTGATAATTTCTATGCTTTTGATTGGCAGGTTTTTATTATGAGCATTTTAATTCTAGTGGCACTGAATGGAAAATGTCAACATAAAAGATTCTGGCTATGTTAGACAGTATATGTATGTATAATTCTTCATGGCATGCATTAACCACTTGTGTGCTGCTCCCTCCACTGCATTTGCCCTGTTGCTGTCTTCCATAGAAATCAGTGGGATGCCGGGTTGTGCTGTGGACAGAGGGTTATTTTGTCTCTGGTTCCTGGAATCAGCAGAAGCAGTCAAGCCATTTTTAGATAAATAAGTTTGTCAAGGCAGGTCCCTCAAGGGTGAAGTGTCTCAGCCTAAATGGTGGGCAGTGAAAAGCATCCCCAGTTTATATTTCCAAGTATTCAGCTACTGGTATCACCATTGCAGTTTGGGTTTGTGGTTGTTGTGATGATGCTGGGTCCAAAGGCAGGGGGTGTAATGCCAAAAGTCCATTTGTCTGTGGGAGGCTTGCCACATTCCTCTCTGGGATTCCATTTCCCAGTGGTGAGACTTGCCTGTCTTTTTACCTAGAACAACATTCAAGACAGCTGAGGAAGCCAGACTGCAGTTTTGCTTACTAGGAACTTGGGATGTTCATGCGATTGCCACAGACCTCCTGCTGTAGTTTGTCATGACAACTGTGAGCTTAAAGATGGGAGATCTGGGCTCAAGAATGAAAGAGGCAGGAAAGGAATAGGAACATTGTGATTCCTTCTGAATATGAAATGTTCCTTCAGGAAGTTCCTGCTATGGCTGAAGGCTTGAGGAATCCGTTGCTGCCCTAGAGAAAACTCTTACTGAGGAGTAGCTGGGAGGAATAAGCCTCTCTTTTAGCAGCTACTGTGAAGATGCTGGCAGCCATCACAGGGGCCATTTTGGACTCCTCCCCCTGCAACATGCCATGGTGCAGAGGAAGAGTAAATCTGGTAACCTCTTCTGCCAGTCCTCTCAACATTAGCCTTAGTGCTGGAACATGTAAATCAGAGACAGGCTTTAAAAATTGCATGTTTCTCTCAGTTTGATTCTCATCCAGATGCATGCTTGCCTTCACTAACAGTGCTTATGTGGGGGGCAGTGTGCCTGCCAGGTGGAGGGAATGGTTAACAGGCTGAACCGAACTAGTCACCATGGCATATGGAAGCTTTCCATCTCCCTAGTGCCTGGCTGAACCTGCTGCTGTGCACAGGCAACTTTGTTTTCCTGTGATTTTAGCATGGCATCCTTCACCAGAATGAAATAAATTCATTTTTTTAAAGGAGAGCAAAGAACTGTGCATGTGGAATAAGCAGCAATTCATCATCCTCCTTTGGGGCCTTAGGCATTCCCACTTCCCTCACTGCCTGGTATGAAAACTAGTTCTAGATTTTGGGCCAGGGCACTAATTCTGGCATTTTTGTCTCAGCTCAGTTCATCTGAGGTGAGAAGTTGCAAATTTATGGCACTAGAGATGGAGATGGAGTCTGATATCCAAAGAAGAGGGGAGCTGCATGTGACTGCAGCCAGCATACCCGCTTCTGCAGCCTTCCCCCTTAGGAGCCAGCTGACTTTGCAGCAGGGGAAGGTTAGCAAGACCTTTCCAAGCACAAAGAGGAATAAAGCACTGGGACAGGCTCCCATGGAGCTTATAGGATGCCCTTCTTTAAGGCTTTTTAAGAATAATAAAATTGGAGTGAACTAAAAATACTTAGTCCACTTTGGAGTAGTGGAATTACACTTGGCTTTACATTTTGGCATTTTTAGGACAGGTTTGGTCACACGTCAGTCAAAATTCACTATAGGAAACATTTTCTGTGTCAGGAGGTGGGTACTTCATTTGCTGTTAATTTTAGCTGTGTTTTAGAGTTGGAAAAGTCACAGACCAGACAATTCTCACATGGTTCCTTCCTGCCCTCCATTTCTACTGCAGTTTTAGCCCCATTGAGCTCCTACCACCAAAGGGATGAGAATGGTTCAATGCCTCAGACCACTCAGCTGTAAAACCTTGTACTGCTGCTGTCAGCAAAAGCATTACTGATGTGTCAGTGATGGACATGATTGTTAGGGAATGGGACCCGGGGCACAGACGTGACTGCAGAGGTTGCAGTATCTTTCTGGACTTCAGTGAGCTTTGAATTTTACCATTAGTTGGCAACTGTGTTTGCTTGTATCAGGCTCTGGACAAAATCACATTTGGTTTGGAGTGGTCTCTTGAGAGTGCTGGGGCTGTGGAGCACTAGGGAAACAGACCTCACCTGAGTGATGTAGCTGACCACTGCCCACGAGGAAGCAGCACATTTTTCATACTGTAACTGTGACCCAGTGTGACTTCCAATCTACACTGTGAGCCTTCTGCATGCTTTTGTGGTGGAATTTACTTACTGTTCCAGTTGTTCTCATCTTGCATGGTCTTCTCAGGGGAGGACAACATACCCTCCACAAGAATGAATTCAAGCTCACAGGTGTGAGAGAGGTATTTTATACCTCTATATTTATTTTATACAGAGAGGTATTTTATGGTGCATGCAATGGTGATCAAAGTTACAGAAGCAGATAAGAAAGAGGACCAAGGCTGGGTACCAAAGCCCCCATAGGAGGAAAGGAAATTAATTTCAAGGGATGAAATCACATCTCTCCTAGGAAAGGATCCTTCTCAGGAAAGCAGAAAAAGTGCAAATAACTCAGTGTGTGTTTGTGGAAAAGAAGAACATTCCAACCCCAAATTCAGCAATTAGTTCAACTCTGTGCATGTGACTAAGAATCACTAAGGTCAAACGTCTAATTGCATTTATGCCATTGTCATCTGAGTAATTATCTTTCCCCCCTGGCATTTCAACAGGGTTAAACTGAAGTGGGTTTGGGCTGCAGTACTCTGGTAAGTCAGAAACTAGGTAACCTCCATGGCTTGCTAGCAGGGCCATTTCCTCTCCTTTGGGCTCTCTTGGTAGAGTAGGCAGTGGTTATATTCCTCTGGAATATTTTTTTAGGCTGCTTGTTTTGGACAAATATTTGTAACTATCCACGTAATCTGGATATAACTATAAAGCAGTGCACTGTTTTCTGCCAGTAATTGAAGGAGGGGGGCAAGGCAGTGGGACAAAAAAGGTGAGTTCTGCCCAATCTCTTCTTGTTTCAGGAAGAGCTGGTGTTTTCTTCCACTTTGCACAGCGTTGCTGCACATAATTTACCTCGTAATGATAATAGTATATAATCTTCATAATAGTGATAATCTTCAGAAGCAACTGCAGATTTCAAATTCTTCCCTGTGCAAATTTCATTTGATGGCATAAGAAAACTGTCTTTGCATGTCCCTGCCTATTTACCCCTACATAACCTCATTGCTGGCTATCAGAGCCAAACTTTTGATGAGAAGAAAGGTGATGCACCAATGTCAGAATATGCAGATTCACATCTCACAGTTGCACCTCATTTTTTTTTTGTGTACCTGACTTTTTTTTGGCACAGCACAAGCAATCAAAATTTATCATCCAAATTAAGACTGTAATTATATTTTGATAAAGATCTGGCAATTCAGTGAGAATGAAATTTAAAGGGTTGCTGGGATACAGATGACTCTGGATTATGGGGAAGCGTTTGCATGTGGAATTCTAATAAGACTAGGTTGTTCAGCATCCTTATCTAGACTTTTCCAATAGTGCCTGATAACACAGGCAATCAACTGTTTCTTTGCTATTATCTGGCAAAGTGATTAAAGATACAAGGCTGCCTTTTATGAATGAAAAGGCAACATGGTCGACGTGGAGTGTCACAGATGTGTCCCCCTGTTGGTACACAGGAAAAGTGAGGGGATAGAGTGCTGACCATGCCCACGCTATTGAGCCTGCAAAAAAAAAATTCCTGAGGTTCCCTAGGGTCTCAGGACTGCCAAGGAACCTTTGTGGTCCAGGCAGTGCTTTCCTGGGAGGTGTGAGCCCTCCCCAAGATGGGGGCTGCTGGGAGCCTCCTTTTGCAGGGCTGGGTTGTCACTGGGTGGGGTGAGAGCTGGAGAACATGTCAGGGATAGGTGGGGGATATCCAAATACACTAGAGTTTGCTGTCCTGGCAGGATGGCCACAGAATTAATGGCACCATAGAGCTGGGGGAGGTGCCAAGCAGCTTGATTGAGCCCACAGCTGCCAAAGGGAAGGCTCTGGCTGTCATGCAGGTATCTTCTTGTACTAGTCCAGCAGATGAATAAAACTCGACCTCAGCACTGCAATTTGATGAAGGAAGAGCTATAGCACTTTCTCTAAGTGTCTGGTCTGTATGTGACATTAATTAGTTATTATGGGAAGTTATTGCTATTCAATGATGTGGCCTGCTGACGAGGTATTATTCACTGCCTGTGCTGTGGTAGCACTCACAGACCTTGGAGAGCTTCACCTGCTGTGCTCCTGACAGCCTGCAGCGTGAGCCAGTTGATGTCCCCCACCTGTATCCCAGGGTTTCTGCTGTGTAACTGGCCAGCAGCGAGGCCAGTGTGGGGTTTGTGACCACCTCACTACACCCCTGCTCCAGCCTGCCTGCTTCAAATACAGCCGTGGTAAGGGAGGCTGCAAAGGGAAGGATTAATTTTCCCTTGCACTTCCTTTGTCCCAGACCCTGTCTCAGCTCCTCCCTACCAAAGCCCTTCTACTTTAACTGTCTAACTCCAAATGCTGAGATGAGCCTGCAATAATTATTATAACCTGTCCATCAGTGGTTTAGGAACTTAGTTGAAGCTCATGGTTGCATTTTTACTACGGATCAGAAAAGTTCAGTGACTGTACACTTTTTAAATTAACTGTGAAACAGTGAGTGTGTCATATAACCATGTGAAAAACCAAGGTTTGGTGGTATGAACTGAATTCCTCACAGGTTTTGGTGACTGAATTTTATTCTCAAGATGTTCTTTCATGACCTGTAAGGAAGGGACTGCCCTTGCACTAGGGCAGTTTGAATGGCAGGAAGAGCAGAAGTGAGGCCTGGGTTAATGACCATTTTGGGAAGGCAGAGTACACAGGGGATGCTGCAGCTGATTTTTGAGAAAAATTACTGTAATACCTTGAATAGCCTTTTAAACACAAGGTGTGCAGTGCTTAAATGATAGCCCCCTCCAATTCAACCTGCACTAACAGTAATGTGCTGTCTTTTTTTCTTCCATGATGTGCATGGACATGTGATGCCAATCTCAGACAACTCCAAAACTCCAAGGTTACAGTCCAGTCCAAATCGTGTGATTTTCTGCAAGCATCAAGACTTGCCAGAGCAGAGGCTCAGTCACTGGATTGGTATCACCAGCCTGGGTCTAGTAGTGCCATGGGGAAAAGGTGTTCATCCTGGAAATGTGCCTTAGAATCTACAGTTCTGGCACATATGGAAGGCTCAGTACTGGTTCTTTGGATCAGTCCATTACATCCTAAACCTGCCTTTCATAATTTTTCACTCTTTCAATATTACAGAAGTCCAGCAAATACCTAAAAGGAAAGAGGTTCTCCCAAATTTGATAGCATCTTTTGTCTTTAGTTGTTCTGTCTCAACATATGACTGCCTCTTTCTGCCTTGGCAGTGCCAGGTGTCTATTCATATGAGGCAAAATTAAAAAAAAAAAAAAAAGCCTGTAAGTTGAACACAACTGCATGAATGTAGCAGAAAGTGTTTAGCCTACTCCAAGGCTGTCTGATGTGTCAGTCTGGTTTACTCTAGTCACATGCTCTGAATTTGCACTGGGTTTCTACTTTCTACAATTCATGCAGTTTTTCCGGTGCATTTTCTGTGGTGCCTCTTCACAACACCTACACTTACTGGCAACTTTTCAGGAATCCATCTTCTCTGCCCTGAGCCTTTCAGTAAGCCTTGCTTGTTTTCCAAAGCAGTCATCCTGCCCTGGGTTGGCCTTGTTGCAGTCTCTGATCCTCTCTGCAGGAAGGTGATTACATGACCTAGTCAGCTTGTGAGTCCCAGGTTGTTTCTGGTGCCAACATCACAGTGAAGTCTCCGTGGCATTATTGGAAACTTTTCTGGAGTCAGGCAGAGCCCTGGCTTGAACTTCTGGCAGCTGTTTAAACAGAGGCGCTGTGCAGTTTGTGGTACCTCCAAGAGATGCAATAAACTTTATTTACATTATGTGTTGTGGTCTGTGGGCTATCAGAGTAAGATTTAGCATACAAAGCAACCCTGAGGAGATTGGGACCCCATGAAAAGGGTTTCAGCTTTGCTGGGTGGAAATTTATGATTTCTGGGAAGACATATTTACTCTGTAGGTCAAGTGGGGAAGCTCAAGGGGAGGAAATTGCTGTCAATGAAGCTAAGAGTATAAGCTGTATAAAATTTTGAAGTATAACACTTCAAAATTCCTTTCATGTGGTCTGAATCTAAAAGCTTGTGTTCCCCATAACAAGTCTGAATGAATATACTGAGGCTGATTTTCTTCACAGTTCATTTCTGCTTGTGCAAAAGTATGGGACAAAGCTCTGAAAAGAATGTGATCTTTGACCAGTGAAACTGTGCCAGCCAAAGCCATTGCTACCATTTATCAGCGTCATGTACTTTTTGAAGAATATGGAGGTGCAAAGAGTAGACTGACTGCTAAAATGCAGTTCTGTCAGCACGGCTGCAGCTGCTTTGCCAGTATAATGTACTGTATAAAAGCAGAGGTCATTTTGCTGCATTAAAACCTGAAGAACTTTCACAGTTTGAGAGTGGGAAATGACACCAGGTAGCACAGCTGGAGTTAGCTAGACCCTGAATTATTTCCAGAGAGTCACTGCCTCATATGCACAATACACTGGCTTGTATTGGTGCATGACCTCCCAACACTGTACTGCAGAGGCCCTGCATGCAGTGAGTTGTCAGACTGGGACATACCATGAATTTGAAGCTTAGGTACAAAATTAGCAGTGTTTGTCATGTTGGTAGAAGAATAGAATAGAATAGAATAGAATAATAGAATATTTTCAATTGGTAAGAGCCTCCTACCATGATCATCTAGTCCAAGTGGAAGATTGCTAGCATGAAATGCAGAATGAAACTCTGGTCATCATCAACTGTAATCTTAAAACCAGTGTTATGCAGACACCTGGCTATGTTAGGTACTGCTGAAATATGTATCTGATGGACAGCTAGCCCCAAGTCTCCCTGGTTTCATGTTAATGGAGGATTAATTACCTGATTGTTTGAGCCCCCATCAGCATGGCTGGGCATGATGACAGCTGAAAGGCTGGAAAAGAGCTGTAGTTCAGTGGGGCTTCAGCTCATGGCAGGGGGTCTGGGGTGAATATGGAGTTGGCTGGAGGAAGAGACATTTTTTTCCTTTTGGGATGAACGACTCAACACAAACCCTGCAGTGACAGTGCTGCTGCAAAGTTGTGCTTTCTGTGGTAGGCAACAAATTAATGTCATTTTGCCCTCAAAATAAAGAGTTTCTGAATACAAAAATTGCCCTGGGGATTATATGAATAAGCTCAGTTTTGAGCACATATCTGTCTCAGTGGTTCATTAATGGGGTGATAAAGGTGTTTCTGCTCACAGTCCTTTTTCAAGGCTTATTTCTGTGAGGCATGTCTGGTGCTTTGGTTTCTTCTGGCTCCAGTATTTCTGGAGCAAGATCACCCTACATTCACTGAGTGTCTACAGAAGAGCATCAAAGGGGAAGGAAGATTAGTGTCTTTGAGCCACCCCTTTAGCAAATATTTCCCTTTGTCATATAGTCATATGTTATCGTGGATGTGGCTGTAACTTCAGTAGTGACAGAACTTTCTTAAAGCCTTGGAAATGATTCCACTGTCCTGTAGAACTATCTGCAAAAGAAGTTGTTGGATGACTTTAAATGAGAATCTTCAAAGTTTAGACATGTTCTTCTGATGGGCTGAATTTTTGTTGTAGCTTTCCCATCCCAGAAGTATGTGTAACAGTAGTTAGCCAAAAATAGGGAGAGTCCTACTAGCTGTGCAGAGGTTGCTCTGGCCCTTGCCGAGTGAAGAAGCACTGTGGTATTTTTAAAGTGTTGCTGTTGTGCAATATTGCAAACACAGAAGGAATCTGGATAGATGGGATAAAGGATAACTCAAATGAAAAGCATTCAAATTAATCTTTGCCTAATATCATTTTCTTAGCTAAGTGGTGGCTGCACTTTTTATGTATTTTTTCTTCTGTGCTCTTGCACAGAATCCTTTTTTTCTGGATGCAATGAAAGTATGTGAAATATTACAATACCCAAACTTCAGAAATTCGAAGGGTAACAAAAACCTTGCCAAAAAGACCTCACTCTCACTTACTGCAAGAAAATGTTCTGCATCCCAGAGGAAATCAATACTTACTAATGGGAATAAACATGAAGATGAAATTACCAAACTGGCAAGTGAGGGAAACAATCTTGATTTATCAGAATTAGCTGTATTTAAATACAGTAGTTAAAAATCCTTGAATGACAATGACTCTGGCGGATGACCAGTGAATTCTTGTGTCCTCCCATGCTGTGTGGGTCTGGGCTCTGGTGGGACCAGGCAACCTGGCTCTTTTTGCTATACTGACCATGGGGGGTTAATTCTGAGTCATGAACCAGTGGTGCAGTGCTTTGGAGCTGCTTGTACATGGAGAAGGTTGGTTGTGCTGTAGGATCCTCTAGTTTTGTGGGTCCAAAACTGCAGCCTGGGCAGTACAAACCACAGCTCATCTGCAAAGGTTTGGAGCGTGTCCTAGTGGGGAATAAGGACTGCTTTTATCTGTGAGAGTGTAACACTAAATAGACCCCCCCAGTGCAGGGCCTGTAATTGTATGTGCAAATGCTTAGTATAAAAGGGTGCTTTCTGCTCTTGAGACACACAAGTAGAAAGACCACAAAAAAGGCTGGGAGGTCCCTGGCAGGACAAGAGATGGCTGTTGAAGGCCAGGAGGTAACTTGCACCAGGCCCAGAGCAGGGATGTGACAATATATCCACTTACCATCCATCCACAGCATCCAACAACAGCAGCCCAGGCAACCATGATTGAAAATGCTGTCTCAGTTTTTAGCTTTTCCCTACATACCAACACCTATATTTTCTCCTTTTTTCTTTTTCCTTTTTTTTTTTTTTTAAGCTCGGCAGCAGAGGTAAGACTTGTTTTCATATTCTCTGTAACACCCTTATGATACTTTAGATGCTACATAGAAATAAGCAGATGGCAGGGAACTGATCTGTATTTGTATATAAAATGTCTCTCACTTTATGAACAAGATCCATATTATAAAAAAAAAGTTGGCTGGGGTGGCTGCCCCTCCGCCTGTGCTGGCAGATGCCACGGGAGCTGAAAGGATGTGAGGAGCAATTGCCACCTCCCCCCTCCACAGATCCTGCCAGATCAAGGCTGTGCTGGATCCGTGGGTGTCTGCCTTTCCCTGTTCAGCATGTACAGCATCTCAGCCTCTAGAGCAGTCTGGCACCTCTTCCAGCACTTCCTTTTTTTAACACCACTCGGAAAATCCACACAGAAAGAAGAGGGGCAGAGAAGAGAAGGCAATGAAGTAGGAGGGGGGTAAGTAGGGCCAGACCTGATGTCCTGGCATAGCTGGAGGGTCCAGAGAAGTCAGGGATATCCATGACTCAGGAAGGACAGAGTAAGGACAGCAAAATTACACCTGGCCCAGCCTATGGTGTCACATTTATGAGTGTGTTTATCCCTTCCTTCATAAAAATGAATATATTTTGTTCAGCTTCTCAGACAATGCTTTACCTTTTGAGTTAAAACTCACCTTATGCTTTGGTAGCTTGCCTGTCTGTGACCCAATTTTACACTTTACTTTGTCATTAAATATATTCAACAACTAAATGTGATAACCCATCCATAGTTTTGCAGAGTCATGTTTGTTTCCAAGCAGGCAGCCTGGCTACCCCATAAAGGTGATGTCTCCCCTTTTGGTGCCTGGTGGTGACAGCACATGTCAGCTCCTCACAGTCAGTCTTCTCATGGTCCTTCCACAGTCAACAGAGGGGGACAGGTGCTGCTAGAGGAGTTTTCAGATCTCTCTGAGGCTCATTTGTACTCAAAATCAGTGAGGAGCCTATCTGTTAGCTACAGAAATTCTCCAGGGAGACAAATCTCCCCTGAGGAAAGTAACTTTTGTGATTACTTTCAGTTGTCTGCTTCTTTATGTTTGGAAATATTGTCAACTTTGCTCATAGTGAATAAATCTGAGTGTCCCCGGAGTGCCCTCTGCCCTGATTCACCATTCCACTTGATACACGATGCATTAAGGTCAAACACTGTTTGCTACTCAGTGACCCCACTTTTAACTTATACTTTCTGCATGATAACTTTAATGGCAATTCTCCCTTCTCCCAATGCCCTTCTCCCCGCTCTCCTTTGTTTCCTGCCTTATTCCTTTCCTGAAAGTATTTTCTAGTTAAATTTCTTTTCCTGTGGTGGTTTTTTTTTTTATTTTCAAGAAGCCTATTTCCTGCAGATTAATTTTATTTAATTTTCATCACTGCTTACAGCTAAGAGTTTGAAGACTTCCTGCCCAGTGTTGCTGTCAGTGCCGTCATTCCATGGTGGCATTTGATAGTTGGCAGTAGGTGTTGACACCTGACATCTCTGCTCTGGTTTTCACTGGATGCAATGAAATGTGGCCATTTCAGCCATGCCTTTTGGTTTTCTTCTTCGTGTGCAGGGGTTGGTACATGGTCGTAATAAAATGTCTGCCCACAGTTAAAAGGTGATCATTTTATATGAACATGAAGGGAGCAGTTGTTTGCCACTCTGTGTATTTGCTGTGCTGAAGCCAACGTGTTGAAAGCTGCCCTGTACTGGGTCCGAGGCGTGCACAAAGGCAGAGGAGTTACAAATGTGCAAGAATTAGCTGTTTGCAGCTATGTGCTGGATGACAGCTCTCACCAGAGAGTGGTCCACACCCCTGCAGCCTCTGACAAACCCTGAAGCTCTTCAGCAGATGTGGCTTTTCAGAAACCCCGTCAGAACTCAGTTTAGGTTTTGTGCATGAATACGTGGCTTAATAGTATAAATGTGAGTGCAAACAATGGGATATGGTTTGGGCTCATAAAGCCATATTAGCCATAACAATGAAGCTTAGCCATGTTATGATCTTTATTAACACCCTACGACGCTTTAAAAGAAGTAAACACTTTAAAATTCATTTTAGCTTCATTCATGCTGCATTTTATGTACTAGTTGCCATTGGCTGTGATGTCTCACTTCGAAGTGGGAGTTAGTGGGTCAGCTGAGCCTCAGGGGCTCCCCAGCTGGCATGGTTACAGGTCTGCACCTCTGCAGGGACATGCAAGGGGATACAGCTACCAATGCTCACCTCCTGGTTAAATTTGCACACTGGCATTTGCCATTTGAGGCTTGTGGACCATTTGAGGTAAGCAAGAGCTTGAAATAGAGTAGAAAAAAACAGTGCTAGTCTGCAGGAAAAAAATTTAGTGCCTAAGGTGAGTAAGCTGAGAACATGTTATTCAAATAATAACAACAGTGGGAAAATAATTTATCTTGACATAAGTTATTCATCCTGCAGTCTAGATATACAACATCACTGACAGAGTTTCCAAATGCTGTCTGGATGGGTTTCTTTAAAAAGTCACTCAGTGTATCCTGGTGTCTTGTATAGAAAGTCTTTTTGTCTGTGTATAGAAAGTACTGTAAGTAATACAGGCCCTTCTATATATTGTAACACATCCATGCTTTATGGATTAAGGGCTAATTTCAAACCCAAAAGGCCTGGAGGGGAGAGGCTGCAATTCCTGGGTAAGAGCTGGAGCTCTGGCAGCAAGGGCTGTGGGAACATGTGCTTGGCATCACAGGATGGGTGGAAGGGACTCACAAGAATTCTAAGCTTGCCTAAATCCTAATCAGGTTTTTTCATTAAAAACAATTCCCTTGAGAAAGTATAGAAGTGAAAGGGGCATAAATCTTTATTTTCGGGCAGCTCTCCTTCCCCTTGCCAAACAAAAGGACTGTGTTCCCTATTGTTTCAACAAATGAAACTCTGCAATTCAGCTGGCCTTGTTCTCAGTGTGCTGCTCTGAACTCTCACAGCCCAGCTTGCTGTACTGTTTAACACAAGTGTCCCGTCAGAAGTGAGACTGGGGAAGGACAGTGTGGAAAGGGACCCCTCTCCTGGCCCAGAGCAATCTGCTCTAATGAAAGGTATTCCTGCCCACGAAAGGAAGCTGGAACTAGGTGATCTCTAAGGTCACTTAGAGCCCAGTCCAGTCTGTGGTTGTGTGGTTTGCGGGCTGATTCAGATGGTTGTCTAAAACTGGGCTTCAAGTAAATGGCTCAGGAGGCCAGAGCCAGATCTGAGGAGGCTGGTAGTGGAGGACTTGGATATTTACTGACATTGGGGAAGAGTTGTACTGAAAGAACCCAGAGCTACACCATGAACTGGTTGTGTCTGTAACTGCACCCCTGTGCCAGCCAGCTCTGGGCACCATTAGGGTGGCTCCAGAGAGACCTTGTGGAGGAGCATGGGATTTTTGCTGCCTGTCCCAAGAAACACACTGCCTTACCTTACCTAACTAGGGTGGAAGCTATTCTGAGATAGGGAGAGAGAGACAGAGGCAGGTCTCTCATGTCTCTGCAAAACAGACTTATGGAGCTACATGAACAGCAAGAATATTTCTCTGGAGGAAGAAAAAAAAAAAGTTTCTTTTGGTCACCCTGAGATGCTTGACTTTCTATCTTCCCCTGAAGGGCTGTGAGTAATTTGAAGGGACATGCTGTAATAGTATTTATCTACATTGTATTGCATAGTATTTACTAAACAGAATTGGAAGAAACTGTTGCTACTTACCTCCACTTGCAGTTAAGTGGCATCCAAGGCATCTAGCCAAGCACACTGAAAAATACTGATGAGAAGGAAGAAATGTGAAATATGAGCCACCATCTCTACTCCACATGCACATGGCTTGTTGTTCCTGACTCTTGGGGGTTTGATTCCTCAGCCTACAGGCAGTGCCAGTGGAAGGGAAGAGGGGCCCAGCTCATTCATTTTCTGTGCAAACTGGCATCTTTGATTCTAAATGCTGCTTCTGAGAATAAAGAGAAAGTATGGAGACAGTCTTAGAGCTTAGCTAGAAGGTTGTAGTTTTTGAAAATTTCAAGGAAAACAGTAATACATTTGCTGTACTTGGAATAAGTCATCTGACTCTTACCTTCCAATTTGACAAGCACAGCATACTCTTTGTTGAGTGTCATCTTCCAGTGTGCTTGTCAAAGGTTCATGATGTTTTACTGATGGTCTCTAGGTTCACAAATGTGGAGAGGTTGTTCATACTGTGGATGCTGATGTGGAAATAGGTGTTGCAATGACCAAGTCTCTGCCCTTCTTGAAAAGAGGATGCTCAGCATCGACTCAAAAGGCTATTACTTGAAAATGCCCACTTTAGGAACAAATATTCAGACAGAAATATGCAGGGGAATTGAATGTTTTGAGTAGAAGAATAGGCAGGATACCCTAAAACTGCTACCAAAAACCAGTTTGACCTACCATAACATTGTCTATAGGATATTTTTTTTCACAAGATCCTTAAAGTAAGCATTAACTAAGGTAGGTGGAATAGTAAATGAATTTTGTAGAGCTTTATTCTTGAGTGCTGGCATGTGAAATCAAGGTGACTGATCTGAGAGCAACATCACAGTGAACAGCACACTTCTCTGTGATAAAAAGGAAAGCATTATGGTGACCTGCTGGAGCAACTCAGGCAAGCTTAGTAGTGATTTGGGCTGAGTCAGTACAGGAGAAAAATAGCAGAGCAGTGGGAGAGAACTGCAAAGGATATCTAAAAGCATACTTACAAAGTGTGTTATCAAGACCACATACTACACTGCTGGAGATAAGAGACTTCATCTTGCTGCATATCCAGAGTGGGAATAATGTGAACGGTCAACACAGGAAGAAATCTGTGTTGACAAGCACTGAAAGTGTGTCAAATTGAAAGAAGTGCTTTTAACTAATTAGGCATGTAAGACTGAAAGGGCTCTCTTGGGACACTGATTTCAGTTCCATGCTCTGAAGAGTGTGTGTGTGTGTACACAAATACATAGACATGTGTGCGTATGTGGGATGCCACATCATCCCTGCTGTAACAATCCATCCTTATCATAAGGTCCAGTAACCTTAAAATAGTTCTGGTTTGGGTTTTTCTCTAAGACTGGTTATGCCTTCACTATTTTACTGGCTAGTTAGGTCTTTATTTTCTCATGGAGCATGACAGCAATCTGAATTGAATATTAAATTAATATTCCTGCAGAATAATTGACCTGACTGCAGCCTTAAGCTTGCCAGGCAGGACTGCCATGTTGTCTGCCTTTTACCATTACCCTGCAGGGCACTCTTGGAGGCTGTGTAAAGCATAGACCTGAGAACAGGACAGGAATAAAAGGAAAGGAAGAAATTGCTGGCTAGAGAAACTTCATAGGAATGGAGGCTTGAACATGTAAAGTACTCTGTATTTCTAAGAGGTTATTGTCTGTCCTGCAGTGACAGCTTTGAAATACAAAGTTCCATTCTGGCCACTGTAACATATTTGACAGAGTTAGGAAAAGCAGTTTAAATTACGTTCAAACACCACCAGCAGTGATTGAAAGCAGCAAAGCCAAGAATGGGATTAGCATGTGGCACTCTTCACATAAAGTGCATATTGCTTAACAGCCTAATCTTCTTACGTGTCTAAGAACCACATGCCTCCCAGCCCTCTTGAATTATGTCTGTTGTGCCAGTCAACCAAACATCAGGTAAATGCAAAATTCAGGGATCTGCTCATGGAAATGACATCCAAATCATATGCTTTTCAGTATTTTAATCTCTCCTGCTACCTGAGTGCCAAATATAGGTTTTGCCCACTTGCCCTTTTTTCTCCTGAATAGCTGTTTTTTTCCAAGTGTAACATAATGCAAGGCAGAAAAAATGCCACAGAGATGTGCTAAGGAACTGTGATTGAAACATGAGAGGTTTCACTGTATTGGCAGGAACTAAAACAATACAAAGAGCATAAAAGATTTGGGTCTTTCTCAACAGATTCTGCTGTCAGCGAGGTTTCTGCCTTTTTGCTTGAGTTTGAGAAATTTGCTAAAATGTCTGTCCATGAGTGCAGAACAGAATAATAATTGTACTCATGCTGTTGCCCACATGTAGCTAAAGACTTAACTTGTTTTGTCATGTCTCCCCTCCTGTTTTTCTGGAGGGCAATTGCAGCTTGCATAGACACAGTTGCACTGGCTTTGATTTGCATGTGCAAGTGCCAGTGGCAGGGCAGATGTGGTGATCCAGGCTTCAGGTTCAGACCAGTTGCCCAAACCATCTCTTGGGGTCTGTGTCACTGGAGCTTTCCACTCACATCCATCCTGAACTCGAGTTGCACAACACAAAAACTCTTTAGAAATATTCTGGATTTCTGCCCCGATAAATGCAGTAAGAAATAATGATGCACAAGGCCACTACAAACCGTGTTTTCCAGCACAGGCTCTCAGAGAGAAGTAGCCAAGGAGCAAACCACCTAAAGCTGATCATCAGTCACCCATGGCCCTGTGACAGTGGGCACTGTGAAGACTGAAAGGGAAATGTCTGCCCTGAACAGCACCCTCACAAATGACAGAACACACCAGAAAAACAGGAACAAAAGATGTGGCCACGGCTGGGAGCATCCTATCCAGACCCTGAGTAAATCCCAAAGATGTACTTGGTTGGTGAGGACACAAGGGGTTTGGCATGCAGTTTTCTCTTTCATTGAGTTGAGCATCTCTTGTCTTACATGAGAGATGTGCTTAGAGAGCTCTGTGAAGACCTGCCTCATTTCTCACTTGTCCTGGGGAAGAGAAGGACTGTCCCACAGACAGCTTCCCTGGGAAGAGACGAACTGCAAAGCACAGGCAGGGTCCTCAGCAGTGCCAAGGAACCAGAGTGACTGTCACATTCCCATCATCTGATTGTCCCTGCCCCAGCAAAAGAGCTTTAGAAGAGAAACCCATCACTGTCAGGTGTTGCTCTGGCACTGACTTGGTGGGGAAAGAGCATGGCATCCTGCCCCTGCCAGGGTGACCAGGGTTTCCAAGGGCACTGGGGTATGTCCCAGTTTCTAGCTGTAGTCACTTGGTACTTTTTTCTAGAGGTATGAGGGAAATTGTGTGTATACCCATGCTTGTAGGTGTAGTCACTGAAGTTATGGTAAGGTTGCCATTGCCCAGCTGGGTGCTGGAAAAGCTGACAAGCCAGTAGCTTAATTTGCAATGAACAGCAGCCCCACCAACACACTCCCTTTGCATGAGCATCTTTCAATTGTTAATAAAGATGGGACAGGAAAGTAGCTCATCCAAATAGCTACTCGCAGTTCCTGCTGGTGGGTTTTGCCACTGGCAAATAGGGAAATGTCTGCATATATGCATGGTTGGGAGGGAACACAATTGTTGGAAACTGAGTGGTTGTCCCACCTTCAAGGAGCTCCAGATTCTGGTGTCCCTGCTGGGTAAGCCGGGCACTCTCTTTGCCATCACTAGGTAGTGGCAGCTGCAGAGGGAGCTACTTTGAAAGTACTGAGCTTGCTGATGGATGTGGGACATGAACAGCAAAGAAGCAACTCTGGATTTTTACCAGTGTTGTAGGCTTAAACCCCCTGGGTGCTCCAGTGGCTACATGACTACACTGGGGGAAGCGTACATTCGGGACATACAAGGCTGGCTATAAATAAAATTCACATCACACTCAGCACTTGCCTCAATGAAACATTTATGCACTAAATTGCATGATGAAGTTGGATGTGCTGCCAGGCTGCCTAGTCTTTGAAATAATCTGGTCTTCCTCAGAATTAATTTTCTTGCAATGTTTTGCACACAAACGCAGCAGGCAGTAACTCACTGCTGACCTGGGCAGTAGCTGAGGAAGAGGCTGATCACATTGAATTCTGCTGCTGCTGGCACAGGCCTATTTATGCAAAGCTGGATGAACATTCAACTTTCTTATGACATTGAATCACACAAGAAAATGTCACTATTTTTACATGAAATAGCTAGAAAAAATTACATACGCTGAAATGACAGGTCAACCACCTTAATGCTGGAGAAAAAGCAGTTTCCTGAGCAGAGCCTGGCATGGGGCTGCTGGCCACAGCAACCTCTGGGTGCATCCTGCTCCCCTGCAGCAGGGTGTGCAAAGAGGTGGAGTTTCACTAAGTGCACAACCCCCAGCACCTCTGCCTCCTGCAAAGGGCTTGGCTCATTACAGCCTCTCTTAAGCATAACTGGGCTCTGGAATAGGCTTATTCACTATTCTCATATTTTTTTATTTTCGGGTTTTGTCTTTTGGAACCTGGATACTTTAATAAGGATTCGGCAGCTGCCAGTTCAGCTTTGCCTGTGCTGAATTCAGGGCTGACAGCTCTGGGTGCTGGCCCTTCACACGTAGGCAACTTCCTTGCTCGCTGCTCCAATTCCCTCCAGGCTGCACACTTCTTCACACCTTACAACAAATCATGTCTTCTCTCTGAACCAGGAAATACAGGAAATTATCTTTTTTTCTTTCTTTTCCCCTGACAGGTAATAGCACCTATAATACACATAGAAATAATAGAAAGTTGAGGAACAGAAGGATCTGGGAAAGGGGGAGGCAAGTGTCTGTAGAAGCAGACGGAGTTGTGGGGGGAAACCCCTGGATCTATCAAATAAATAGAGCAGAAATCTTTCTTGCTTGGCCTTTGTGGTGTTATTATTAGAACAACCACGCCTGAGTGCACTAAAGCCGCACAACCTTCAAGCATCCACATGCAGCTCTGCTATGGCAGGATCCTTTTTCTGCTTGGCTAAAAGAGGGAGAGAATGAGAGGATGTGAAGACGAGAAGGATCTGTAAATGATAAATATGACCAACTTCAATAAAACAGCTATTTGGAAATCTTCAAAAATCTTCTCTTGAGAAGAGCCATTAGTGTATATCTGTTTGACATTGGTTGTTAGGAAACCAGCCAATGTTAATGGATCCCCAGAATGGAATAAAGAATCCATTTAAATGGTCTCTTGTCATTTTGTCATCCCACAAGACAAAAAAAAAAAAAAAACAAACACCAAAACCCAAACAAACAAAAAAATTACTTTAACTCAGGAACTCAGGAATGAAATGAAGTGATAGTTTATATGACTCACTTGTATAGTCTAAATTGATCGAAGCGTGCACTAAAAATATGTTAACAGACTATATCTGATGCCTGTAATGTAGCATTTCCTCTCTCTGTATTGGCTTTTTTTCTCATTCAGCATGATGTCCAGCTGTTAATAGTTTAAAGACTGTGGGTTTACAGTTTCTATATTGCTTTATTTATTATGCATGTTACGATGATGCTGAGAGGCTACAGCCACGCGCAGGCTCGGCATTTTAAAAACAGCCTGCAGTGGAAAACACTGAGTAAAGGAAATGCTGGCTGAAAGAGATACCTTATCCTCATTTCACAGAAGAGAGATATAGGGAGTCTTACTATTTAATGCCAGCTCCTAGAAGAAGCATATGGTAAAGCTTTGACTGCACATTTCCTCTAGATCTCCGCCCAGTGGTCTTTGTCTGCTGAATTACCCTGCCACAGGGTTGGCTTTTTCTTTTAGTGGAAGTAAGAGATTCAGGCCTGTGAAGAAAATTAGATGTTCAGCAGTCCTTAAAGCTCACAGTCCACTCCTGTGGTTGTATCCTCTGGCTTTAGCTCCCAGCAATGGTGCCCAGTTCCCAGGGGCAATCAGTGAGGGCCAGGCAAAATGTCATTGCAGAAGAACAGACAATGTGCAAAGGACAGGGAAGGACATGCAAAGGACAATGTGCAAAGAATGAAATGGAAGCAGGTCCTTCTTTTGGCAGGATTTTACTCATTGGTTGGCTTTTTCCCTCTTACCTCTTTCCAGGAGTTTTTTTCAGAGTTTTCCTGCTCTGAGGTTGGGATGCTGTTCCACAAACATCCAGACTAATTGCATTCATTGTGTGTTTATACTTACTTATCCTTGGGCCAGCATTGTCCTCCATCCTACCCAGTGCTGCTCCCTCCCTCTCAGCTTTTTCCCCACTGCAGGCTGAGAACATCCATCCCCTTGCAGCTTTTTTTTGCAAGCACTTTTAGTTTCTATTCTGGACCTCCTAGAAAATCCACTCCAGCTTTGGAGTATATTAAAGGAATCACTGGTCAGTTCAGTGAGTAGAGTGCAATATTTCTGTCTTCATGGCATCAGGGGGGTATATTCCCTGTTACCATGAATCAGAGATCCTGCAGGGAAAGGTGAGAAGACATGGATGGGTGCTGGATGGGGCCATAGCACAGGGTACTGTAAGCTTCTTAATGCTTTATCATTTGAAGATAAGCAATGTATTTGTGTTTTTTCTCCTGGGACAGTGCTGTGCACAGCTCTGCCAGGTCTGCTGGCTAAGGGAGACTTGTTGGGTGGCTAAGAGGTTGTACTATTTCATCTGTCAACAGCAACATGTGTCTACAGCAGTAGGTGTGCAGCAGAGCTTGCATGAACTAGGTTTCATTTTTAAGTCTCACATAAAGTATATTAACCCAACTCCTACTCTTGTTTGTAAAACACTGTTGCCAAGGCCAAAAGAGCTTTCTACAAGCTAAATTTTGCAGCAAAATCTATTCTAGTCTGATGAAATGTCTAAAAATTTCATAAGTAGGTGAAACTTTCCGCTCACTTACTGATATTCATCACAGACAACTACTAGCACCTCAGTCTAGACAGATTTTTCTGGGAGTAGGAAGGAACTGCTTGTGCCTGCCTTTTCATTGGCCTCCAGGGTACATTCTGTGATCATGAATATCACATGCCCTAGGCAATACAAAGAACGGGTGGGGTATCATTACTATTGCATTCAAATTTTTGTCCTGAGCTGAGATTCCCAAGGAGGATGAGTGGCTCAGCACAGGATCAGGGCAAGTTGCTTTGTGTCTCAGTACCTTGTATGTAAAACAGACATAGTGCTTCGTTACCTTCAAGGGGTAAAGGAGATATAAAATCAGCTTGTGTGAGTGAGGCAGTTCCCTACTGCAGTGGTAACAGACAGACAAGCCATCAAAAGCTCTGCCTGCAATTTGGCAACATTATGTTTTTGCAATGTCAAAAATTTAATTAGCAAATCCTCATGATGAACAAGCACTGACAGGTTGCCATCATTCATCCTACTACCTTCCTCCTCTCTATTTTTTTTTCTCCCCCCAGTGCCATTCCTTGCACTGACACCATGCCAGTCACATGGAGCAGCAGTACAAATGTGCTGAAAAATGACTGAAACCCCAGCTGCAAAAATCCACTGATAAGCAAAGCAAGGCTCCCTACCAGACAGAGAGTTTGGGGTCCCTTCATTTTTGCTGAAGCTCTGAGAACCTGAACTTCAGCAGGTCTGTTCATCATATCATATCATACCACCACCTCCATCATGACACCTACAAATTTTAGTGAACTGTTGGGGATTTTTTCCTAATCAAAGAAACTGAGCCTCTCGTTATTCCACACGTGGCAGCAAGGTTCCTAGGTTTTTCCTCTTCTGTCTGCTCCTTCATTGTTCTCCAGCTGTACTTTCCCAGTTCTTTACACAAAACACTGTTATGCCTTCAGACTGAGTGAATGCTGTTTTGCATTAAAGAAAGCAACAAAACAAGAAAGACCAAAGCATCTCCACCAAAGAGCCATTCTCTGCCATGGTGCACTGGCTACCCCTCAAAGAAGTGTAAGAGAGTGCATAAGCAGGAAAGTAGAGGAGAGCCCTCAAATATGCAAAGGAGAGTCGTGCATGGCCAGGGGGACCAGAGTGAAGCACACTGGTTCTTTGGCTGCTGAGTGGGAAGGGAAGCCCAGGAGGTGCCTCCTGTGCATGAGGGTGCCTGCCTGTGTCACACTGTGCTGTTCTGAGAGCAAAGCAGCTGAGCAGCTCCTTGGCATTAGACGGGAGCTTGTCTGTATCAGTGCCTGGGGCAGAAGGAACAAGCCCAGTGGATGTGCCACCCGCTCTGCTGCATTATGTGGGCTGAGGATGAGCCTGCTCCCTGCTGCTGGCTGGGGCAGAGCGCTGGCATATCCCATGGCTTTCCACTCCTGCTTCAGCCCTTGGAAAGCTACCTACTGTGTACCCTGAGGCTGGGAATAGTTCATGGGACTCCCACGAGTCCCAGCACTCCTGAGAAATTCTCTAAAACCTTTAGTGTTTGATTCCTGTAACTTTCAGAGGCAGACTTCTGGGATTTCTCTTTAGAGGAACTGAAGTGTTCCTGTCCCTCAGAAGTCCCTGTCTATTAAAGAAACCTCTTTTGATAGGTGACAGTCAAAGTCTCTCAGCAGGGCAAGCAGTTAATCTCAGTCGTTACGCCCCGGCAGGCAGCAAACTTGCAACCTGTGTCAGAAACTAGTTGTGTGTAACATGATGTAGTGAAAGAGCACATTGGCAGGAGAACGAGTAAAATGGGAGACCTGTTCCTCCCACTGCATTTGCTCAAAATGTCACTGAGAAAAGACTGCATAGCTTCTTTGCATTTTTGTTTTGCTATCTATAAAATTATTATCCCTTTGTCCATTTATATAAAAAATGATATAGTATCATTTCACCTGCTTGCCTCCATTTTCAATCTGGTAAAAGGCATTGCCTGAAGGCTAACTGGTATAACATGATGTGGAAACACAGAGAAGATAATCTTTGCTGTTATTTGATGGGAGTAAAGTTGCTGTAACAAATGCAGTGCCTGTTCTTGACAATGCAGTTCCAAGCAAGAATCATTCCTTTTCAGCTAGGTTGATGGAAGAGAGACTGGAAGTCTTATGTTGCACTCTATTTTTTACCCTACAGCTGTCTCCAACCTTGATGCAGAGAGCAAACTGAGTGTCTATTACCGAGCACCTTGGCATCAGCAAAGAAACATCTTTCTCCCCTCCACCAGACCGCCCTGCGTGGAGGAGCTGCACCACCACGCCAAGCAGCACCTGCGAGCCTTGCGCAGAGGTAGGTGCTCCCCCATGCTCCAGCTCCTCACACAAAACACCTCTCCATGGTCCACTCCAGGCAGCAGAAGGATGCTCAGGCCAAGCACAGAGAACTGTGGGCACTGATCTACACGGGGACTTAGGCACTCATGCTAAGAAATCACAGAACTGTAGAATCACAGGATGGTTTGGGTTTGAAGGGACCTTAAAGATTATCTAGTCCCAGCACCCTTCACAAGGGCTGAAGTGGGAGCCCAGAGGTATTAGTCTCCACAAAAACTGAGCTGTCTGCTCAAGGTTTCCAAGCATGATACTGGAGGATGCCTGTATCCTTCAAGAGTGGCAGATGAAAAGTCAGGTGATAGATGTTCTGGATGGCTTGGAAGGGTTGGGCAGGTCTCCCCTTGCCAGGCTAGGGAACATTTTCTGACATCACCTAACAAACTGCAGACTGGTGGTCTCAAAGCAATACAGAGAGGAAGCAGGAGCAGCAGGGTCATAACCAGGCTCCTGGATTCCTGCCATAAAGAGAATTTACTAGATCCAAACATCTGGATGGTCCTACAACAGCACATTAAGGGGAAGGCAAAAGATGGGGAAAGGCCAGTTTTCACTGGGAACCTAACCAAGGGAAAATTATTACCAGGACATAAGACAAAGCAGGCAAACAAGCCTGTCTTTCTTCTGTGCCATAAGGAGGGAGAAAACCCATGCAGGTCACGCTTAAAATGTTCAGCAGCAGCCTCCTGTCTTGAAGCGTTTTGCACCAACAGCTCTAATTGCCTTGCTCATTTATTACTGTTATTAGCTTATAATAATAATCGATTACTTAGAACTGCAGAGCATCTGTTAGCTGGATAAGATCTTCCAATTAATTACCACATTTGACTGTCTCTGCAGGTTTTAGGTCAGGAACACACTGTGGATGCAGTATGTCTTCATGCATGGCAGAGAGTGATACAGCCAAATTGCAACCACAGCAGTCCTGGAGTAGAGCAGAAGTTCTTTTCTGTTCTCAGCAGCTCTGCTTCACAATTGTCCCAGAACCAGGCTGATCTTTGCCTGCCATCTTGTGGGCAGCAGAAATCCTGACAGCAGCATGTGAAGGCAGCTCCAGAAAATGTCCCGTCATTTTAAAGTTTCAAATCTTTGTTTTGGCAATTTCCCATCCTCCGCAATTTATGGCAGCTGTGCAGGTTCAGCAGGCAGCTTGTCATGTGCTGCTTTATCTTATTTTCCAAATAACTGCATATATGAGGATGAAATTTTAGTCTAAAATTTACTCTAAACATGTTTATTGTGTCTCAACTCTCTCTTCTATCAGAATTTCATTATCTCTTTATCTGTTTAACCAGGAGCAATTAAATGAAGTTTTAGGTCAGAAAACAGCTATGCTAGCAGAAAACATTGTTGACTGGACCACAGCTAGTGGAGTGAGTGAATATGTTATCTCCTTTCAGCAGCACTCCATGCAAACAGCAACTATCTAACTGTCACCTAAAATTAGAGATGGGAAGTCCACGAGTCCATTCTCCCATTCACTTGAAAGGTTCCAGAGACTTGGGACTGATGCTGGAAGAGGACAGCAAATGAACATTGTGAGCCCATGCTGAAGGAAGGCTCCTGTGGGCCTAGGGTGGATAAAAATCTTGACCTTCCCAGGACGGTCTCCTTCTTGCTGGAACCTGAGCATTACCACTGCAACAACCTTCATGATGTCAAACCACTGCTCAGGACCTAGCACTGCCATGTAGCCAGGGAATAAAATCCCACCTGGAGCTGTGTTTCTGGTTTTTCCCCTCAGAGTGATATATTTTATATGGGTAGGATGCAGGCATAGTTATTGCATCTCAGTATTTCCAGGCAATAGGAGCTGCAGATTCCTGTTGGAAATCAGGCCTTGGGTCTCAAGTGCCTAGAAGATAGCTCTATGGTCTCTTGGGATAAATGGTATAAATCTCATCTGGGGGCAATTCAGCTGCAGTGCATATGCTGGGGTGCGTTGTATGGGCATTGCTCTTCTGGGCACACAGATGTCCAGTAAGTGCTTCTCCCCTTCAGCTGCAACAAGGATGATTTGTAGCAGTCACTGGGGAAGAGAAGAACCTTTGTCTTTGGAGTCCATTGTCCTGTACCTGTCTCTGTTGTGCTGTTAGTAGAGATATTTGTATGTTTTTAACACTTTGAAAGACTTGTGTCTTCTTTCTCATCCAAAACAGAACATCGAAGCCGAGGTGATAACAGAGAGCAAAAAGTCCAAGGCCCCATTGCTGTGGTGGCTCCCCCCTTTCCTCCCTTCCCTGCAATCTGCAGCCAAAAGAGGCAAGCGATAAAGGACCGACATTCGCTACCAGTAAGTCTTTCACTGCAGCTACCACATACAAATACATTTCTAGCATGGTGGGGCCCAGGTGTGGCAGTGCTTCACAAGTGCCCCCTCCCCAAGCTGATGCAGTACAACAGAGCTGACCTTTAAGACTGTCAGCAGCAAAATGCAGGTCACAGCTCCAGCAGTCAGCCCCAGGGTGGCTGTTTTCAATCAGAAACCTCTTTCTTTTTTACCCGTGGCCAGCACACATGTGCTCTCATTCACACATTCCTCCACAAGTCCTCCACATTCACCACTCAGGCTGTAGAGGTAGCACTTTGAGGGCCTTCCCATAATTTCAGAAAGTGCTGTAATTTCAGCCCTGGCATTAGCATTGCCAGGAGCAAAGAGTTCAAGGGCTTTGAGTGCCAGCTTGAGGCTTGTGTGTGTGCAGGACGTTCAGAAGCATGACCCCAAGAAGCTACGCTTTTCATGGTCCTGTTTGGCAATGTTCGTATCCATGCAGCTTTTTAGATGTTTCATGTCTCACACATGTCCTTACAACCAGCCAAGCAGGAACTCCAGCAGAAGATCTGGTCCTGTATATCTGTGCTGACTTGCCAATGCTGCACTGATTTGAAATCAAGTTAGTATTGACAGTATGGTATTTGTCACTGTTAAAGGAAACATGCTAGATTGACGACTTTAACTCTGATTAGGTCCATAATTCCCACTGGCTTCAGCTGGACTTTGGTATTTCTGTGGCTCTGAGTGTTTTACTCACAAAAGTGTCAAAGTAGCTAATTTTGCCCTGTACTAAGAGCCACTGCATCATTTAAAAGGTGTAAGTCAGGCCTGGACTTGGCTTTTAAGTGAAGCTGGCATTGTCTAATGCCAGCTCTCAGTCAGGTTGTAATAGATCTGCTCTGCATCTGCCAGGTCAGGGATGCTGGCATCTCAAGAGATGCTACACCTGTGATTCAGTCACCACACTGAATCATCACTTACTTAGCTTAAAAATCCAAGTGCATTCATCCTAATCTGTTGTATTACACATATTTAAATACTATAATGCTTAAGCACTCACAGTGTAGAAGACTCAAAGTAAACGAGTCACACCTGCTGAGGGACCAAAACATCAGCCAACCAGTCCCTAAGAAAACTTTTGTTTCTCATTTAAAAAGCATGAAATACATAATAAGATTTGCATTAGTTTGACTGTTTCAGCTTTTTGGCTGCTTATCTGGTTAATTTTGAGGCCAGCATCACCATCACTGCAGGCTTTGAACAGGTTAAGTTTGCAGGCCTTATGATTCAACTTAAAAGAGATATCCTGGTGTTAAAGGACAGCACAGAAAATAGTTTGAAGACAGGAAGAAGAAAAGGATTACCTGTTTCTTTATAAGTCATCATCAAAGCTAGTGCTGTGGTAGGGTCATTGAAAGGTAAAGGGAAGGTGATGCCATGTTAAGGATCAGAACTAGTTACAGATGATAGTTTGGACAGGCTATTGAACATAAAGCTCTCTTAGTATCAGATAGGGGAACAAGGCATCTCTTTTGCAATTGCATACACAGTGCTTAAAGGCCTGAATCTTTGCTGTGTTTGGAAAACAACCAGTGCATTTTATACATTGCTTCCATCTGTGGAACACAAAATAGTAACAAATAGTGAGCAACTCTCTGAGTCCTGTATTAGTTGACAAAATTAAGTCATGCTGAATGCAGATGTCTTGGCTATTGAAGGTCCACCTTTTTCTTTTCAAGAAGGAAAGCATTATACTTTGTGCCCACCCATATCAGACCTCTGACCGGGTTCAGCGTTCCCCTAAGGAGAAGCAAACGAGCTGTTGGAGGGCTGTTGTTCTACTGATTTCAAGGCATCTGGCAATGTTCTGCTTTGGAAATTGCAAATACACTGCACCCAGAGTACTTCAAAGGGCCTTGACCTATTGCTGAGCAAACCCCTTGTAAATGGAGCAACGTTAAAATTAAAAGAGAATAAGGCAAGAAGAAGCTGCACATGGATGTTCTGTCTGGCAGAGGTTAATCAGAGATTGTTACAAGACACTGCAACAGTGAATAGCTAATTGGTATTGTTCCAGCCTTCATGATATAATGATAGCATTACAAGAAAAAGTTGAGAATGCTATAATTGGCTAGCTTGCTCTTCTTGGCATAGGCTTTTTTTTTGACCGACATATGCAAAAGTTTATCTGCTTCAGGGACTGCCAGAAATGTTTGATATCTGATTGCAATTGATGGTATCATCTACTCATCAAGGAACTAAAGATGCTAAATCCACAAGAATTTTTATTCATGGCACAGCAGTATGGTGTGTATTCCATTCTTCTGATGCATTGGGAAGGTGCTGAAGGGAGCAATACTAGATAACCAAAAGAGCCCCTTTTTGTGTTTCATTTAAATTAGGAAAGGGATCAACAAGAAGCTGGGAAATATTTGAAAGTTACAGGGTTTGACTTTTCCAAACTGGCTATCTAAGTTAAATGCACGTATTAAGATACTCAAATAAGAAACCTGATTTTGAGGAATGTTCATAATACCACTGTGAGACCTGTGGGAACTACCACTACTGAAAGTTACTGAGAAAACAGGTCACTTAAATCTGAGTCAAAGTTCCCTATGTGTGTACCTTTTGGCTGCTGCTACCAATTAGGTGGCTGAGAGCTCTTCCAAAAATCTTGCATGTTGTATACTAAAACTAGAGAAAATCAATCACAACAGATGAAGATTCACTTTTAATCACAAATCTGTTTACGGGGAGAAAGATGCCAAAGTCCCACACATTCCAAGAAAGGACAAATGAATTCAAGTTCAAAGCAAGTAATGCCAGCATAAATGGGTCTGGAAACACATTTTGGACTGTTCCATCACAAGATCATTTTGATGTGGAGAAAGAGTAGAGAACTAGAAATGGAATAGGCTCTTTCATGGCTACTCTTGTTACAGGAAATGCCCTGATTTGGCTGATGAAATATCCACTTGGCCCAAAGGCCGGAAGGGGATCCTTGAGGACATAGTGTAAGAACAGGGCATGGTTTATGCTGTTTATTGTCTCATGATTTATCCTTCCAGTTTCATACAGAAACTGGTTACAGAGTTCCCGGGCCAGAGATCAAACACAGAATAATAGCCACCAAAGAACCTCTCTGAGATGACTGTGAGACTTGTTTAATCCAATTTTTTAGCAAATTTACACCTTCAGCTTCAATAGCATCCTGTGACAATGACTTTAAAAATCTGTATGAAAATGTAGCTTTTGTTTGTTTCAAACCCAGAATCTCATAATTTCATCGTATCCCTTCTGATTCTCAGACTATGAGAAACAGTAAGCATTGCTTTCTCATTCCCTTTCTCCATGCTCCTCATGGTTTTGCAGACATGACTTAACTTTCCTATCCATTCCAGTCATTCATTTTTAAAGCTGAAAAACTGGCATACTTAAGTCTCTCTCTGCACTAAAGAAATACACAACCAAACACATTTAAAAGTATCATTCATTCAGGCATTTTCGCCAATGAAGAAGAAAAACCCAAACCAAATCAAAAATAATCTGAGGAGAGTATGAGAAAGTTATGGACTTGCTAAAATGAGGAAAATATTTCTTACACATGTTCCCATGACAACCCTGCCTGTAGCACTGCTGAGGCCAGTCACTAAGTGTGAAGATGCTGTGTCATTCCAACTGCATTTCAGACTTCTTTTTAATTTTTCTGCATTTCTTATTTCTTGGGTTTCCCCAAGTCCAGCCAGCAAAGCTCTGAAATGTCTGTATTCCAGTTCAGAGTGTTATGGAACCACACTGTCTCAATCCCCACGTGGCACAGCTATTGTACCAAGGAGATGGAGCAAGGAATTCAGTATTTCAAAGTCTCCACTCACAATTGCACAAATTTCAGTGTCAGTTTACTCATAATTATAATCTGAGCAGGAATCTAAGGGACAAGAAGCAAGAGGTTTTTTTTTTCCAGACAGGGTTTTTCTGTCCCTGATGCCTCAGCTAGAGCAAATGTGAAGGGAAAATAATGCACTGGGCAATTTTATTCCATCTCCTTGCCATTTCAATAATATTCCCCATGGTCTGCTTTAGGATGCTTTGTACAGCCAAGGGAAGAAAGTACAACTGAATATACTAACTTTCACAGAGTTTTCTACTGAAGCCAGATGAAACCTCAGTAAGAAACAACTGAGTTCAGAGACAAGCATGAGTTGGGCTCTGCACTTTCTGTGTGCAAATCCTGCCTGAAGCTGTTAGAAACAAAACCTACCTGGCTTTATTCATCAGAGTGAACTTGTATCGCACCATTTGTGCAATGAGCCTAATAACTACTACCCTGTATTGTAGGATGTTTATTTTGTACCTTTGTCTGCTGAAATGCCATGTGTGGTATGACTTCTGTCATGAAACATGTCTTAGTTTTTCCTTTACCTTGTCAAAACACTGGAGCCATACATTAATTGTTAAAGGATTGTCAGTACTTTAGCTGATCGCATTTGTGATGCTCCAAAAGAAACAAAAACACCCACAAGCAGATAAAATAAAAACTTGAGAATGAAACATACAGAAATATAAACACTGGGAGCAGGCAGGTGAGCAGGGTTATTGTTTACAGCAAAAATAGCACTGCCAGAAATATTCCCATTATTTTCTCTTCAGCATCAGTTGACTGTGTAAGAAAGCTGCTGTATAGTTAAAAATTTCTAATTAAGTAGTCAACTGTGCTCTGAAAATACTGAAAAGCTGGTAGCCTTTTATTAGTATTTCTTCTCCTTTCTCTAGACCTGGTTTTTCTATCATGTAAATAAATCTCATTTTCCTTAACTCCCACGAGTTAAGGAAGCAGCAGGTTCTCCCTTTCACAGGCAGAGAGAGGGATACACAGAGGTTTCAACCAGAGCCCCAGGAGTCTGTACTCTACTCATGTCAATGTGGGATTGAACACTAGTTCACACTTATTCTGCATATTGCCTTTTCAGTGCATAAATGACTGTTCTTAAATGAGATGTCAGGATGTACTGTACACGTTGTTTCTGTGCTTCCACAAGGTGAAAGCAAATTGTATGTATGTTCTGTTTGCTGGAGACAACAGAATATATAATGCTTGCAGATGCTGAAGCAACATGCTGATGCTCTGCTTGGGTGAATACCACCCACTATATTCATAAGGTTATCCTGGGAGGGAAATTTCCCCCACCTACTACAATAGAAGCCTGAAGTTAGAAATAATATTGATCCCTTATGCTTTTTGTTAGCTGCAGCTTTTAAGCAGCAGGAGTCAGAAATAATCCTCTGAAGAACAGCACTGTGCAGCAGCATGCACCAGCCACCTCCTGCCCTCACCAAGGCTCTGCCAGCCCTGTGCTGCTGTGACTCTGCCACCTAAATCTCTTGTGAGATAACGCCTTGCCTGCCCAATCAAACACAGCTGAGGGGGAAGGAATCAACGCAGCCATGTCTAAATTCAACAAACATGCTGAGGATAAGTGCTCTTGATGAGGCTTTAGCATTCTCAATCTTTTAATTAACTGAGGAAAAATTTTACTCTTGGGTTTATGTTTTTCCTGTCACCGTTGCACTGTGTTCCATAGGCCCTGTGCATTAACTTTGAAATCCCAGGATTTCCTGTAAGGTAATTGCTATAGGTAACGCAGGCTAGGTACATGATATAACTCAAATCATGCTTATTGAACCAGTCTTTCCTGTATGTTGAAAATGCTGAACAACAGTCATGTCTCAGAGCTTGGGAGGATGGAAAAGAGAAGAGGGGCAGAAGAGGGGCATTTTTTTGTCCTGTTATTGACCCATTAATTTCTTTCTCCAGATCCCAGCTCTGGGACAATAAATGGGGCAGACTCATAACTTGCCAGGCTGGCAAGTTTGTTGACTGCTGATTTGCTTCTTTGTCGCCGTCTTGCTGATATTTTAAGGTTTTAATTAATTAAAATGGTTAATGATCAGTCCTGACTTACATATGTGTTACTAATGCTCTTCCTAAAATCAGGGTGTGAGTGTTCAGGGGTGCTTCATCTCAGCCCAAGTTAAGTGCTGAAGGAAGGTGACCTGAACTGCTCCTCAGCAGAGCCACTATCTCTTTCTCTGTAGGGGAAGCTCTGTTGACTGGTCAGACTTGGACATCTGACTATTTTGTTGTAGCACACACAAACCAAAGACTCTCACACTGAAGTGACACAGAGCACTGAGAAATCAGGTCAGGTGCATATGCAACAAGATTTTTACTGCAAGGCAGTTTCATGAGCACAATAGCACCTCTGCAAGTGAGGTTGATGGGATAGCTCAGGAAATAAAAATGCTCACATATGTCAGTGACAAATCCCTATTCAAGCAATTATGCACCAGTATAGTTTCAAAGCAATCTTAGCCCATTAAAGAAAAATGCACACTTAAAGTATTCTGGCTTTGTATTTAACAGAATGATTATCACTGTTTCTGTTTGCCAAGCACACCCACACAAAAGAAATTCACTTTTAAAACTGCCTAGCTTCAGATTTGCCCATCAGACCAGAACAGCCTTGGGTTTATAATAATAATTTCTTGCTTAATTATGTGTTTACTCAGGACATTTAGAGATATTCTGGTTTTCTGAGTGAATGAGAACTTTTGAAAAGCAGCAGCTCACTCCCTCCCCCAGCATGAAGGTGTTGAAATGCTGAGGCTGCTGCTCTGTGCCAGCATGCCTCACCTGCCCCAATGACAGGCACCACAGGAACCTGGGAACGGGCACCAAGTGACCTCAAGACCCCTTGGCAAGGCAGTGGTGGCACCACCTTTCTCAGGAGCACAGCTGTGACAGCAGGAACTGAAATTTTCTGGTCACCTTCATTTTTGTCCTATCTCTAATGATAGGAACTTACCTAGGAAGTTTGTCCTGCCATGCTTAAGCAGGGACCTGAGCCTCGGGCACATCAAAGGATGGCTGCAGCTATGTGGAACCAGACAGGTGTTTTCTCAGAGGCAGCTGGCAGAGTGGCACACAGGTGAGGTAGGGAACTGCTGCACTGATGGGACAGACAGATGAGTAACCATATCATGCTTGTCTTGACTGTAGCCCACGCTGCTATCTCTGAGACCAAAGCTGAGGTCCTGCTGTTGCTCTCATGGGCAGGTTTGCCCCTGAGTGGCTTGTGCATCTTGCTGCGCTTGAAGCTCAGGGTCCCTCCTGTCCTCTTCTCTTCATGCACTGACAATCACAGGCCATGGGATATTGCAAAGACTTTCACATCCTGAACTCTTGTCACCTCAGCAGCATTAGTCTCCCTGTGTCCTGACCCTCCCTAGAGATCCTCTAGCACATTCCATGAGGAAGATGAATTTCAACCATCCTGGTACCTGCAGTCAGTCTGCTTAGAGCATGTGTTTGGAAACTTGGTCAGAGGACCATCCTTGGATATCTGAGGAGTAAGTAGACTGAAATTGTTGATGTATTCAGTATCTCCACAGCCTTCGCTGCATGAAAAGAGGTGCTGCTCCTGAGATAAGGATTTTTCCCAGCTCAGGACAACTGCTTTTCCACTGGTCTGGGCAGAAACTAAGCTGCTGGAAATGTTCACTGGGAACAGCTCTCTTTTGACTTCCCCCCCCCTCTGGTCTCCTGTAAGCCTTATGGACAGCTCATCTGGAGGCTTCCCATGCGCACACAGGAACCTGGGAAAAGCAGGAGATGTTGCATATCTAGGAAGAGAGTAGGATGAGATGCAGGATCAGGCCTTTTGAGACTCATTACAACTTTTTGTCTTGAGAGGAGACCATATAGTGCAAAGTCTTTCAAAGTCAGGTTTGTTCATCTGTCCCAGTAGTGTTGATAATGACTGATAATGACTGTGAGGAAAAACATTTGTAGAATTATCTGGCATTATTAGTGTAACTAATGCATAGAGAAATAATAATCCCTACCAAGCAACACATGCTAGAGATTTCCAGAGTTGTCAACAGACCTGGTTTTTTTTTAATCTTTTTTTTTCTGGTTTCCTATTTCAAAAGAAGTCAGTTGTACTTCACTCCTTGATTTTGAAAACTGGACATTGCCACAAACAACCCAGAGTTTCTGACATAAGAGGATTTTGGAGGTGAAGGGATTCACCAAGACCCAGGATGTTGCAGCGATTGCTATTTGTCCTTTCAAGTGTTACAAAAATTGACATAAAGCCAATTGGTTGTTGTCACCCTGCCACAATGATTGCAAACTTAGAGAAACAGTGATATCATCACAAACACGTAAAAATCAATGTAACTGAAAAATTACCATCAGCATCATTATTTATATCCATTTGCTAAAAAATGAAGGAAAAATTGAAAAAAATCCTGTACATTATGAAATAATTTACATTTATAGTGTAATTGGATACGTATCTTGCACTGCTTCAGCTCCAGGCAGAACACAGTTTGAGTTACCCAATCAATACAAGGTATTCTTGGGACAATTCAAGCATGTCTGCACAAGGAGGCTGAACCAATTTCACTGCAATTTTGTATAATTCAAGTAAGCAAAACCAGTACAGACTTCACAGGGGTCCAAACCAATCTGTTGTGGGGAATAAACCCATCAATAGGAAACAGGGTGAAAATCTCTGCTCGTTTCAGCTCTGAAGCTAATTTATCCAGACAAAAATTATGTGCTTGTAAATAATTGTTTTGTGTATATTTTTAATTTTAATTTTTTTTTTCACATTTCACATTTATAGTTTAACAGCACCCGTTCGCCCTCCCCAATTGAGTGTTGCCACATGACCCCGTGGAGTAGAAAGGTACTGGAAAAACAATCCTCAATTAACAGCCCTGTCTCACTCTTCTCCCTTCCAGATCCTAACCCTTCCTCTTGCTTGCTTTTCACTTGCTAACTTTACTGTGCTGAAAGAAGCCATTTCTGTTTTTCTCATGTCAGTAAGACACAATAATAACTTTCCCCCCCCTTCTTTCATTCTTCACACCTTGAATAGGTTTCAGGAGCTCAAGGCCACAAAGCTGCCTCCCCCTATCACCTCCTTTAAAAAGCCTGAACTTGGACAGACTCAGTAGCATTAGCAATTGCATTTAATTCTCTTGCCATGTTTTGCAACTGCCCCTTTCTTTTTTTTTCCTAAATGGTAAGAAATAGTTTGGACAATGCCACACCGACAGCAGGTATTTATTCTCTGGCCATTTGGCGATGCCACTGTTGGGAGAGAAGGAGCTCTGGCAGCCAGGGTCACTCTGCCAGCTTTGTCCAGCGCTTCTTTGTCATCCAGGGAAGGATGAATTGGGCAACAAATGCAGCGTGTGCGTGAGTGTGAGAGTGAGTGTGTGTGTGTGTGTGTGTGTCCCCATGTGCCTCTGCGTGTGTGCAAGGGTGGGTTTTTGCATGCGTGCATCAAACTTAGGGCGGGGGGGGGGAGTTACCTAGGAAACAAAGTCTTTTGTGCTTGAAGTTTATATGAGCTATTCACGTCTGCCGGGAATCGGCACAAAAGCTGCAGGCAGAAAGAAGGCTGCAATGTTTGACTGAAATCCTACGTGGGAAAAGAGGGTTTTCTGCGGGCGGGAGAAGAGGAAACCGGGGTTGTCTTGGGGTGCTGCAGGAGGTGACACTGGGGGTGCTGCAGGAGGTGACACTGATGAGGTAAGTGTGTGCCCTCTGACAGTTTAAATAGTAGCTGCAGAGTTAAGATCTTTAATGCTTTTGGGGCCGGGACGTAAATGCTGTTTGGCAAGCCTGAGACAGTTAATTCCCTCAGGATTTGTGAGGAGCCTGGGCGGAGGAATGGAAAAAGTACAATGGCAGAAAGGGCATGATCCTGTGGTGTTCAACACCCACCTGCTCAATGCTCTGCCACGGCAATGTAGAGCAACATTTTATTTTTGCCCTGTTTGCTACTGAAACTAAAACTGGCAAATAAAGTGTAAACAGCAGGCATGAAGGAGGGAAGGCTGCTAGTTAAGCAGCTGGGAATTCAGGACTGAAGAGAAAGCCTGTCTGAAAGGGACTGCAGTTCATTTTTAAAAAATGAGAGGCAGGCAGATGTCCTGAGCCGGCCAAACAGTTGTCACAGCTTACAGAAGAATGTATTAATAGAAGAAGGGAGGGAAATTAGGCAGAAGATGGTAAAGGTAAGTTTCTCGCCTCCATCCCTTCCAAACAAAACAGAAACTTTTTTTTTTTTTTTTTGCAAACAAAGAGATGCCCCCCCCCCAACCCAAGCTGGCAGCTAACCACACGAAAACGCACTTGCTTTATTACTCTTTGCAAGACAGGGTATTGGGGGATTTGTTGTTTCTTCCAAAAGAAAACAAACCATCTATGTTTCTTTCATGCTGTTTACTTTTCTCTGTTTCTTCCTCTTCAGCATCTAGTACTTCTTGTAGTATGCTATAAAAATATGCATGGTTTCTAAACAATCTTCTGAATTTCTTCTGGTGGTGGATACTCTTTTCTTTGGTTGTTATCCCCCTGTCCCAGCACTGTCAACACCTGCCACTTCCCACCACACAGCTGTTGGATGGCTGTATTATGGTCTGCTCTCGGTCTGCGTTTGTACAAATGAAATGCAAATGGTTATTCTGAAAAATATGGATGGGTCTTTAAAACTTTGGACCTTCTGATGCTTGAATGAATGGTTATATGGGGCCCGTTGCAGTTGCAAATGTGAATCCACATGTCGAAAGCTTGTGGTAATTCAGGACACGCTTGCCATGGCTATGCACAAATGCAGGATGTGCCCCTTCTGACAGAGGAGATGGCCTGTAAATGTCACTGTAACTGTGCTGAGTTCCAGTATGCTGAGGTGTTTTTCTCCTATTAGCAGGACACTAAGTTTCCACTGGTGAATATCTGGTGCTGTGTGACTTAGAACGATTCCTTCCTGCATCCCTGTAATTGATTTCTGATTTGTGTGTCTGCTTTGTTTCAAAATTAGCCTTGTGTGCCTGAGTGGGAGACACTGATTTTGAATGTATTCATTTGCAGTCCCATCCACCAGAGGACGAAGATACAGATGTCATGTTAGGGCAGAGGCCGAAAAATCCAATACATAATATCCCTTCTACACTGGATAAACAAACCAATTGGAGTAAAGCACTACCTCTCCCAACTCCAGAGGAGAAAATGAAACAAGATGCCCAAGTGATTTCTTCTTGCATTATCCCCATCAATGTCACTGGTACAAATCTCTTCTATTTCTCTTTGTATTTATTGTATGGTTCAAGGGAGGTCAAGTACTTATTTTGTTTAATTTATTTGAAGTCATGGGATTGTGCAGTCTTGGGGCAAAGATCCTAGCTTGAAGATTTAGTTTCTGAAAGACGGTGGGCTAAATTCATCCCTTATGCACGACTGCTGGAATCCCTGAAGCTGCATCTCGGATTAATTTGGCCCATATTTTCAGTCATGTTATATGGTGTAACGTAACCCTAGTCCCCTGTATAAACAATGTACTTTTGTTGTGTATATAACCTACAATCTGTATTAACAAAGACCTCAAATAACTTTCTGAATGTAGCTGACTGAAATAATGCAGAAAGCCACCAAAATTAATCATATGATTATCATGTGTAGCAGGAGAAGAGAAACTAGAGAATGTAGGCTACTATTTGCAGTGCTTTAAACATGCAAGGCATGAATGTGTAGCATGCAAACCATCGCTCTGAGATCTCTTTACATGCAGCTATGCCGAAGGTATAGTAATGGCATTTTCTTTCATTTCTATAACGTTTGGATATATTTTACTAGATTTATTTGAAGGAAAACTTGTTTATAGAAGCAGCAGGTATATCACTTATTAAATGTGATAGATGATTTATTTCCAGAATCAAAATACAGGATGTTTTTCTCTTTCTCTTTTTCTCTTTCTTTCCTTCCAGAGGGCTATGGTAAACATTAAGTTGATCTGAATTTTCCTCAATAATATTTTCAAGTACCAAGTTTTGATTAACTTAAGAGCATAAAGTGGGCTAACTTTCACAGTTATAGACTTCAATGTAAACAACCAGGAAAAAAAAAAGGGGGGGCTTTCAGTTAACCTTCATTCTCCAGAGAAAATATTTGTATTTAATTCTATTTACCCAGTAACTGGGGGGTTGGGGTAAGGTTACAGCCCCTCACGTCCATTGTCCTTCCCCATGTCTATCAGTGGTGCACAAACCTTCCTGCAAGACAGGCTGTAGGATTCACCATGGTGCTGGAGAGAGTGTGTGCCCACAGTCCAGCTTCAGCTCACAACCAAGGCTTTTGGGTGTACAGCATCACGGTCACAAGTGCCCCTCTGCTCCACTGTCAGCTGCATGAATCCTCCCAGTGACAGCAACACAGTCCCAGTTCCCCTCCGTCCTGGCAGAGGAGGTGACACTGCACAGCGCCACCAGCTCTGCCTCCCTGCGGAGGTGGCAGCCAGGAGTGGGTGTCCCTTTCTCCAGGACAGTGCTCTGGCCACAGGAGGACAGGCAGCTGGGTGGCAGGACTGCCTGCATACACCCTGCTGGGCTGCAGGTCACGAGCCAGCTGGTCAAGGTCATGGGTTGGACACTGCCTCTGGAAATTCCCCCCAGAAAGTCACAGTAATGTGGCATATTTCCACGAGCTAAAGCTGGTGATAAAATGATGCTCCTTCTAGTTTCAATACAGGACCCTTACCAGTGCAGGCTTTCTAACTATTGTCACCTAGTGCAGCCAGAGGACAGCTAGGTCTGGGACCAATGTTAACTTTTCCAGTAATAGCCATTTTTGCCTAGACTCCACCTGCCATACATTGGAACCAAATTTCCACTGATCAGTTTTACAGATCAAGAATGGTATGTAATCTTCTGGATGTTTATGTGTATCATTCTCATTAGCACTAATGGGAATAATTTGTATGCATCACGGGGAAGAAATACCCTCTTCCACTTTCCTCTCGGAGATGACCCCCGTGCATCTGGCACACAGAGCATGTTCAGCTAACTCACAGTTGCTGGAAAACCAGCAATGATGCTGATTGATTTTTTGTTTCAAAGAGTTTGCTTTTAGTTCTCTGGTTTTGTTTTTTAAGCTTCTCCCAACCCTGAGAAATGTTCACTTTTTGAAAATGATTGTTGTTGGAGTTTACGGCACTTTTGTTCCATATTAAAGAAAGTTCTTCCTCTGCTTATTCCAGGGGCATTGATGGTTACAGGACATCTGTCTGAAGCCTCTATTTCACTGTAGTAGATTTCAAGAAGAACTTTTACAAGAAAGTTACTTTTTAATGTTTTACATTGTTATGTAATGTAATATGTGTATGTCTGTGTATAATTATGTTTTCTATAATTATACGCTATGAAAATAGAGCTTCTTATCAGGATTTCTTTTTTCTTTTGTTTGGTTTAGTTTGTTTGTTCTTCTTAAGATTACAAACCACTGTACCAGCAATCCTTATGTTAGTGTTTTTATGGACCTGGCACATTTTTTTCCAATCTGTCTCATGTCAACTTTAGAGAGCATGAGTGAGTGTAGAGTTGTGCAAAAAGCCAGAGCAGAGGGACACTGGCCTTCTGGTCAGCCTCCTTTTAACTTTTTTTTGACTACACAGCGTGAAATCGAGCTGAAAGACACTTCCCTTTGCTAATGCCATGGAAACATAAAGAAAACCATGAATTCTCACCTATTCTGTATGAAGGTGGTCATAAAACAAATGTACTCAAGAACTTGTCTAACTCTGCCAAGTCTAAACTGAGGATCTTGATTGCGTGACCTGAGCAGACTCCCACTGTGTGCTGCACTCATGGGAAAATCAGGCCGCTTCCTGATGTTTGCAAGTAAATGGCAGCTCCCCGTTAATGTCACTGTTAGTCACGTGTCATTGTCACAGAGAATGCTCTCTAAACTTGCATGGTGACATGGCCCCATTTTAGCCGTCTCCTTCCTTTTTGAAATGTTAGCTCCCTTGGCATATTGGTCTCCTAAGAAGCACCCAACTACTGCAATATGGCATTAGAACCTTAAAATGCTTTCTTACGCTTATTTGCTTAAAATAAGCCAGGCTACAGGTGAACAGATAATGCTTTGCAGATTAAGTTACTGTCATGGTCCCTATGACAGATAGATAAATAGCTATAAGAAAGATGCCCTGCTACCAAGAGCTCTCTATTTGCTTTCCTGATTTTCTTTCCTTTTTCTGTTCTTTTTCTTTTCATGCCTTCTGTTATTTTTGGCAGACCAGGCTGCTGAGGGGGAGCTGGAATTAGACGTAAAACTGTGATATACTGTGATATAATTTACATAAGAGCTACATAAGGGCTCCCTTATGTTTATTCACAGGCTTAATCCAAGCTCACATACCTCCACTGTGTTCCAGCCATGAAAATTTGTTTACTATTTCTAAAGGCTAATGAGACCTATTTATGGGTTGCAGGAGTTGGTTTTGACAGAGAGGCTAGTATACGCTGCTCTCTTGTTCATTCACAATCTGTACTACAGCGGAGACGAAAGTTGAGGAGGAGGAAAACCATCTCTGGCATCCCCAGAAGAGTCCAACAAGAAATAGGTGTAGTATAAATACAAATATTCCATAGATAGCTTTCTAACCAACTTAAATTGCAGGGATATGAGCCGGTAGCTAGTCTTCCAAAGAAACAAAACCTTGAAAGTGTAAATGCTTGTAGAGTTTAGGAAAGACATGTTTTGTTCTTTTGATTTACTACAGTAAGAAAAGCTATATTACTCCATATGGCCTTGAAGGACTGGGGGCCTTACTGAGTAATATAGATGTACGTGTTCAGCTCTTATTGTGTAAATGTTAATCAGTTCCTTTTTTCTTTTTCATTTTATTTCTGTTATGAACCCATAGTTATGTGCATAAAAAGTAACTAGATTAAGTGAAAGTTTTTTCTTGCATCAGGGGAGTTTAAGGTAAAGAACTGACAGATGTTACTCCACAAAGTGATGATGAGTTGTCACAACAGCTGGATAATTTAGATGAGTGGTTGAATATCCACCATAGATACAGCTGCTGGTACTCTACGGGAGTTTTGCTGAACATTCATTTTATTTATTACACTCCTCAATTCCTTCCTATTATTCTTTATCATCAAGAATATTTGCCTTAAATCTACCAAATTACCTCACTTTTTGTCAGGCTAAGTTAGGAGCAACTCTGTTGAGGGCAAATTCAGTGTGAAATACTTATTAACTCAAAAAGAAACTAACAGAATTGCTATTTCTTAATATTCATCTGCACCTGAAGATGGCTTACATAAACATTCCCTGTTTATTACAGGGAATAAGTAATCAGAGAACCTGTGAAAGAAAGATCCTTTTGTCTTGCAAATATTCTTGATAGTAAAGAAGCAGATAATGGAAATTCTGAACAGACAAGTAGGAGAAACAGAATTATTTTAGAAGCTTATGGAATGTTTTGTCCAGCAGACACTCCTGAAAATTTTTAAGTACCTGAAATACAGTCATAAAAACAGAAAAAATAGTATTTTTCTTTATATTTAGCACAGCAAGCTCAGCTCCACATTGAGAATGCATTGCGGAAGTCATATTGTAGGACTAGAATTTCCCTACCTCAATGGCAAGAGATCTGCCTTATAAATTCTTTATACGAAACTTAAATTTGGTCCAATGCTCAGAAAGATTAAAAAATAAAGAATACAGAAGATAATACCTTCTTGGGTTGCTCCGCGGGTTGTCTCATGCCAGGAAATGTGGAGCTCTCTCCCACTCACCCAGATTTCCATGTGTCCTAGATTCAGACGAGTCGCCAGTGGCGAGAGAGCGCAATGTGATTGTGCACACAAACCCAGAATTCTCTGGCTCCAGCAACAGGAGGTTGGGGACCCGGGATTCAGAGTGCCAGACGGAAGAAATCCTGATAGCTGCTCCCTCCCGGCGACGGATCCGTGCCCAGCGGGGGCAGAGCGTTGTCGCCTCCCTCTCCCACTCCACTGGCAACATCCTGGTGCTGGCAGACAACGGGGATGCGGTCTTTGCTGCCGCCGTGAGCAACCGCATCCGCTCGCGGAGCCTTCCCCGCGAAGGCGCCCGGGCCAGCGAGGGCCATCCGGATGCCACCACCAAAAGTGCAGGGTATGAAGCAGAGCACTTCCTAGCTGGTCAGGAGAGGATCCCGAAAAAGGGGAAGGAGATCTTGAGCAAGCAGAGTTCACAGGAGTGCCAGCCCATTGGTTTAACTTGTCCTCAGCACCTGCACAGCCCCGAACACAGCATCAGCGAGAGGGGGAGATCGCGGCTGTCAAGGATGGTCGATTCAGGCAGCTGTGAAATTTCATCCAATTCAGACACCTTTGGGAGCCCAATTCACTCCATCTCCACAGCAGGAGTCCTGCTCAGCAGCCACATGGACCAGAAAGACGACCACCAGTCGTCCAGCGGCAACTGGAGCGGGAGCAGCTCCACGTGTCCCTCCCAGACATCTGAAACCATTCCTCCTGCTGCCTCTCCTCCACTAACAGGCTCTTCACACTGTGACTCTGAGCTGTCACTCAATACTGCACCCAATGCCAATGAGGACTCCAATGTCTTCATCACAGAACAGTTTGGTGACCATGCAGACAAGGTCAGGGGTCACAGGGCAAGCTCCTTCACATCCACTGTGGCGGATTTACTGGATGACCCCAACAACAGCAACACAAGTGACAGTGAGTGGAACTACCTGCACCATCACCATGACGCCTCCTGTCGCCAGGATTTCAGCCCTGAGCGCCCAAAGGCAGACAGCCTGGGATGTCCCAGCTTTACCAGCATGGCCACCTATGACAGCTTCCTTGAAAAGACCCCCTCTGACAAGGCAGACACTAGCTCACACTTTTCTGTGGATACTGAAGGATACTATACCTCCATGCACTTTGACTGCGGTCTAAAGGGTAATAAAAGCTATATTTGCAACTATGCAGCCCCAGGCTCTGAGAGCGGCCAGACCGGGAGCATGACTTCCAGCCTAGCCGACTATGCCTGGCAGGAGTGCGTGAGCCACAGGAGGCAGGCACGGCAGTGCATCTCCCTGAAGAAACCAAAGGCAAAGCCAGCCCCACCAAAACGCAGCTCGTCTTTGAGGAAATCAGAGGGCAGCACCGACCTTCCAGACAAGAAAGAACCAAAGATCGGTGGTGGGCAGCATGTCTCTCACACTGCCAGGGAGATGAAGCTGCCCCTTGAGTTTTCAAACACACCTTCCCGAGTGGAAGGCCCCAACCTGCCAGCCAAGCAGGAGCTTCCCTGGCCAAACCAGGATGATGGCGGCTTAAAGGACACTCCATTTGACACCGCCAGTATCCCCTCCTTTAAAGATGAAGGTGCTGAACAACCTCACTATGCAGACCTCTGGCTTCTGAATGACTTGAAATCTAGTGATCCTTACAGGTCCTTGTCCAATTCAAGCACTGCTACGGGTACTACAGTCATAGAGTGCATCAAGTCACCAGAGAGCTCTGAATCCCAGACGTCTCAGTCTGGGTCACGAGCTACAACCCCATCCCTCCCCTCCGTTGATAATGAGTTTAAGCTGGCCTCCCCGGAGAAGTTGGCGGGGTTAGCCTCACCCTCCAGTGGGTACTCCAGCCAGTCAGAGACGCCCACCTCTTCTTTTCCGACAGCTTTCTTTTCAGGACCGTTGTCTCCAGGGGGGAGCAAGAGGAAGCCGAAAGTTCCAGAGAGGAAGTCATCGCTGCAGCAGCCACTTTCAAAAGATGGTACCGCCTCAGTGAGCAAAGACCTCGAACTTCCAATTATACCTCCTACTCACCTTGACCTAAGTGCTCTTCACAATGTCTTGAGCAAGCCCTTCGCTCACAGGCACCAGCTGCATACCTTCAGCCACAGCAAGCAGAGCGCAGTCGGGGAAGCCCTGCAGCCCGGCCCTCCCTCTGCCCTCGCCATCACACCCTCCGTTCTCAAGTCTGTCCACCTCCGGGCAGTCAACAAGCCTGAAGGAGTGAAACATAAAGGCAGTACCCCAGACCTGCTCTGCATACAGGAGACCACCTTGATGGCAACTGAGGTCTCTCCAGGCAAAATGAGGCCGCTCTTAGCTAAGAAACCAGTATCACGCCAGTACTCTACAGATGAGGCCGTAATGCTGTACATTGACACTTCCCCAGGAGAAGCAGGCCCTGGAAAGCCACCTTTAGAGAAAAGCTCCTCCTTTGGTGGGCAGAATAGCTGTGAGAGAGAAGCTGTAACTTCAGCAAGCATGGGTCTAGTTGAAATCAAACCTGAGAAGGACCAAACATACCTGGCCGCTGAACACTTAACAGAAAGCTCTCCGAATCAGACATGTGCCGTCCCCATGGATGGCTTTCAGAAGGGCTCAGCTGTCCCCATAAGCGATGATGAAACAAAGAAACCTGTCCAGGAAGCAGAAACAGTGCACGATCTTCAGCAAGTGCAGGCTCAGCAAGAGCTCTCCACAGGCAGCGAGGGGAAGGTGGAAGCTGGGCCCGTGGATGAAAGCCCAGATCAAGCTGAGGGACCAGCCATCACCTATCAGTTTAAGCACGAACCCGATGTAAGCCACCATGTGCCTGGGAATATCAACTATGAAGCAGAGATGGCAGCAGTAGATTCACTCAGTGAAGAGGGCTGCAAGCAGGAGAACGGTATCACATCAGGTATCCCAACCAAAAGTGCCTCTGATGACAGCAGGGCAGATGAGACGGTGGGCGGCACAGACGAGCCTTCGCTGAAAGGTCAGTTGGGAATTCTTTCTGCGTCATACCCAATCAGGCGGTTTTGGACAGGAGGGTAGTGGAGTCAAAGCAGAGTGGCACATCAGCTTCCTTCTGTGGGCTGAAGCATAGATCCCCCTCATGCCTGTTAGCTGGCCAGCTAGCCAGCTCACAGCTATTTACACTTTTCCAAAGTATTCAGACTGCATTTGTGATATTTATTTCCTCCCTTGTGCTGCGTTTCAGCTGAAAAGGTAAGTGGGAGGAGCATTGGCCCTGGGTACAGAAGAGTTTGATTATCACAGCTATGCTGTAAATGGGAGATCCCGTGTTCAGTGGTCCTTTTATGGGCTCCAATATGGAACAGACACAACTTTTAGATTAGAGGGAAAAGGCTGTATGGTGGTATCACCCACCTAGTTGGGAGTGGAGCTGGTGCCTCCAACTGGCAGTGCTGTTGTGAAGTGCAATGGACTCATAACACGGCTTCTCTCCTTTTTAAGAATCTTCTCCAAGTGATGAGTCCATCATGTCTCCACTGAGCGAGGAGTCACAAGCTGACACCGAGGATGTCTTTGTGTCTCCAAACAAACCCCGCACTACTGAGGATCTGTTTGCAGTCATTCACAGGTGATCTAATCTTGTGGCAATGGGAAATGGTAACATGCATCCCTGCACAGCTGTCCACTAACAATAGCTGCAGGATGGTTATTCTATGTTTAAGTCTTGTCCTCAAACTACGTTCTTCAGTTAACTCAGTTTCATTTTCTAAAAGGCAGCTTTATTTATTTATGTTTTATTATGGCCTGGAGGGCAGTCTGAGTATGTTCATGGCATGTGTGGGATGCTTTACAGATAAAAACATCAGGCTGTTCTCTCTAACCAACATACGTCTTCAAAGCAAACTACCTGCAGTGGTTCCTGTCTTCTGCCTACCAGCAGCTCATCTGGTGAATGAATTGTTGCGGGGAGAAGGGTATGAAAAGGCATCTCTTCAATTTTAGAGTATTTTGTAGTCAGCTGAAATTTGGGATCACAACTGAAATTGAAATTTTCTGATACTGAAAAGATTACGCTGCATATTATTACCTAAATTTCTGTACATATTGTCTTTACAAAGAGCTGGTTGTGCATACACTGTCTTGGAAGAGCTGGGTAATGTTGAGAGGGACTCTGCATATCAGTGCCATGAGACACTTATAGCCTCCAATATTTTACAGAGGGATTGAGTGAACTTTGGCTAACATGAAAGCATCTGTAAAACTCCAGAAGACTGCTAAGCGTTATACTACAAAAACGTATAAAAGAGTTCTCCTTTGTGTTTTTACAGATCAAAAAGGAAAGTTCTTGGGAGAAAGGATTCTGGAGACCTTTCCGTAAGAAACAGATTGAGAGCTTCATCTGGGACCAGCAGCCAGCCTCCCACCAGCAGCACACTGCCAACCAGCAACATGCCACCAGCCAGCAATGTGGGCACCCCCATTAGCAGTCAGAGGTCCCCCGGGCTCATATACCGGAATGCCAAAAAGTCCAACACATCCAATGAGGAGTTTAAGCTACTGCTCCTTAAAAAGGGCAGCCGATCTGATTCCAGCTACAGGATGTCTGCCACAGAAATTCTGAAAAGTCCTATTTTGCCGAAGTCTCCTGGAGAGCTGACAGCAGACACCCTTCAAAGCATGGAAGAGTCTCCTCCCACAACAAGCCCTGATGCGTTATCGCCGCTCTCCCCCTGCTCCCCCAGGGTCAACACGGAAGGATTCTCCTCCAAGAACTTCCCCATGTCGGCGTCCTCGCGGGTGGGGCGGTCGCGGGCACCGCCGGCAGCCAGCAGCAGCCGGTACAGCGTGCGCTGCAGGCTGTACAACACCCCCATGCAGGCCATCTCCGAGGGCGAGACCGAGAACTCGGATGGCAGCCCCCACGATGATCGGTCTTCTCAAAGCTCTACATAGGCTGCGTGGGTGCCAGGACCAGGCTGCCAACACCACTCAAGCTCTTAAGGATGTCAACGTAAGAGGCCAATGCTGTAGCAATCAAAAAAAAAAGAAACAAAAAGAAGAGAAAGAGAACAATCACAGGGCAATATCAATGCTTCGATGTGTTTGCATTTGGAAGACGTTGGGGAAACAAAAGGACTACAGCTGTAGCTATTTATTACACTACATTTTCTAAAAGGATGAAGATATGCTATGCCTGTTCTGTTTTCCTTTGGCTTCATTTGGTTTATCCCACTCTCATTTCCATTGTCACTGTAGATTTCAATGCTATTCACTTTCCATACACTTAAAGGTGACTTTGGGTGGGTTTTTTTCCCAGAAGCTGCCCATCTAGAAACAAATCCCTCACTGTAGTGCTTCCCTAGGGAGAAAACAAAAAAGAAAATGCTCTTGAGAATTGGTATTTTTCTACACTAAAATGAGCTGAAACAAACTTTAGAAAAAATTAACAAAACATATGTAAATATCATATTTTTGATAAAAATTTGTAAATAGAATTATCAAAAAGTGGACGTGGCAATCGATTTACTGCATAACAACTTTGTTTATAGAAGACAAATGAATTCAATTGTAATAACTGTATTCTGTGAATACCATTTTCATATCAAACATGAAACATGGCCACCAATAACCACTTTCAGTGTGACAGGCCTGAAGGATGGCATTGAGCAGTGTAAAGCAGGAATTTTCAAAATTAGTTAAGGAAATGGAAAGGCTGACTGTGAGGGGATGAAAGAAACCATTTGTCTTTCTAAGGCAGCTCAAAGAAGCTAAGTGGAAAGCACAGCTGGGAGGGTTACCGTGAGGACTGATGGGGAAGATGAGTGTGTTTCTGACAGAACAAAGCTGGGTCTGATGCTAAGCCTCAAAAGGTCCCAGCCCACAGCCTCCCCTGGGCCTTTATTCTTGCAGGGATTGCTTCAGAGAGGACAGATGTGAGAGGAAACAGTACTTAACTTTCATATTCCTATTAGGCTATTGGGATACATAACACAGTCATACCCTGGTACCTATAATCTTTAAACACGATTAGTTCCTGGTTCGTAAAGGAAACAAATAAATTATAAGCATGCAAGAAGCGCTTTCGATTTATCAGTAAATATCTGCAATGAGTTTTCAGTGAAGCTTTCTCTTTGTGCTGATGAGGTTCATGCTACCTAACTATTTACAAAAATGACACTGTGGAAACGTAGCTGGGAAATAGGTATGTGTATGCATTATTTATATTCATTGCTGAGCTGAGAAGGGGAAAGCTCCAGTTCATTGTGCCAGCCACGTACAGTAGGGATCTTGTCTGGGTTTACCAGAAACACAGAACAGGGTGAGGGACTGGGTTGGGGTGGGAAAGGAGACAAATCAAAGTAGCTGCTTCAATACAAATGAAGGCAGGGAGATAAAAGCTGAATTACTTGAAGTTACTTGAATATATTCTCATCTTAAAACCACAAGAACCCATGAGTTGCTTTATACTTTTAATTTTTAACCAGAATAAAACAAACAGGCCTGATTCTCCTTTGGGCCACCAATTTCCACTGATGTAGCCCCATCTGTGCCACTTAGAGGACAAGGCCCTCTTTAGCCAAAACTCATGCAGTTGGCATTGGTTGTTGTAGTATATGGTTAGGAAAAGAGGAAAGGTTAGTGCAGAGAAAATAGTGAAGGAGAAATGGGGTATGCAGTAGGACAGGTCAAGTAGGATGGCAGAAAGAGCGTTCTTTGGTATAAAGGAATCAGCTAAAAGCTGGTTTTAAGCATAAGTAAAGGACTGGAGGCAGGATGTGTGAATTCAGTTTTTGAGGTTTTTTTTCTTTTAATCATGTAACGCATAAAGCTGAGAGTTACTAGAGAAGGTAGATCATGTTTTAAAGAGGAAGGTTCTATCTAAAACTGTTACAATTTCAAAGAGTCGAAGCAAATCAGAACAGTTTAACATATCCAAAATGTTAATCCCCAGAAGGTCCACATCTGATTTTGTCTAGCGATTACCACAAGACATGTATTATTCAGTTTCCTACTGTCCTCCCCTGTAGCCTGGTTGCATTCAGTTGATGAGGTAGAGTTACTGTGCATGTGATAGGTGTGTTGGGATGAGAGATGATCCACCAGTTGAAGGGCTGCAAAATTGTCTAAAATAGTTTTTAAAAAGGTAATGGGAGAAAGGTTTTGGAAACAAAAGGCTAATCACATTAGTAGCTTAGGTAGGAAAATAAGTCTGAATACAAGTGAAGTGAATGAATGAGAATGTTTCAGGACAAAATGTTTAGCATATAACAAACCACCTTCTGGAGAATATGAGAAAAGCCAGTTTAGATAATGGGCAGAAAATCCTTAGTTTGTCATCTTCAGTGATTTTCCACAAAAATTTTACCAAGAGCACTTTTACAAAATGTTTAATAGTCCTGAGTTAAATAGTCATTCAAAACAGTAAAGTGAATACAGCTGAATTGACTGTGATGATACCATTGTTTATTACCAATCAATAACTTCACAGACACCCTAAATAAACATGTATACACTAGGGCATTTTTTTACCAGAATAATGAGGCAGTATTTCACATACAGAACAAACACAAAACAATCCCATTGCAGTATAGTCTCCTCTTGCTTAATTTTCTAATTTATAGTTAGCAGATCGAAACCCAAACAAATTCTAAATTCTCTATGAACAAAAGAGTTGAGAAAAAACGTGGAAGTCAGAGGAAGATGAATGGCAGGGAGACCTGTAGCATTCCAAGTGTGCCATTAAGGCACCAGAGGACAGACCGGCCATAGAGCGAAGGGAACATCACTCACCTCTTGAGACAGGGTACAGTACGAGCATCAGGTAACTGCTGAACTGTCATTTCAACCTACTGTTCTGTTGCTTGCACTGATATTATGAAAATTACTTCTTAAGTTATACAGCTGAGTTCAGAAAAATAACATTTTCCCCTTTTCTTGTTTTTTTCTTCTTCTTTTTTTTTTTTTTTTGCCTTTCTGTTTTGTTGTTGTGGCAGCATAGAGGGCGAGGGATAGTTGTAGCAAATAAAGCATATGTTTGCTTTTGCCAAAGGTCAGTGATTGAGTGCATTTGCTGCAATGGTGGCAGATAGAGAAATACTGTAGGATATGACTTAAAGAATTTTAAAAAATTTAAGAAGGTTACAGTGTAACTATTTTGGTACTAGCACCAGTTCATGCTGGCAGAAAAGACAATGGTTTATGGACTTGCATCCATTTTGTATTTTTGTAATATTTGTAAATACGAACTTTTTAAATTGTTGCAAATATGGTTTCTTTTGTAAAATGTTTTCAAAGTTTACATTAAATCCAAGCCTTTGTATATTTTAGAGCTGTGCAACACTTTAAGTCTTGTATTTATTTTTAGTAAAAACGGTGACAGTTTCATTGTGAACCCCTCTCAAAAAATGTGTTGGAAAAGTTTGATTACCTAGAAAGTGTGTATAGAAACTGCAAATAAACGTGACTGCAATTAAATCACATGTTCTCTTTACTTTCTTGTAATGAGATGTGAAGCCTAATCTACACACTGCAAGTATGCTATTTCCCAAGGTCACCTTCAGCACATTATACATTTCAAACCTATTTAATTCTGTTTTCTCTTCAACTGATTTTTTTTTTCCCATGAACTGAGTAAAAGAAAATGTTTATCCAAAATGTCACTGACTTTAAGTGTCCACCAGTACAACTCTGCCAGAATCTAGTAACTGCTGAATTCGCCCCATGGCTTTTACAGGTAAGAAAAAACTAAGAGAAGAAAGCTGGGATAAAAAATGATGGAGAGACCACTACTCTATCTTCAGCTGGAAAAGGAAACAAATTGCAACACTTCAGACTCAAAACATAGAGAATCCAGGGGCTGGATCTTTTCAGATAAAGCAAGCCTTAGGAAAAAACGGAGGCCACAGATTATGAACACAAACTTTGAAGAGCAAACACTACTTCATTTTAAAATGGTTCAATTATCAGGAGGATTAGGATGTCAGGACATGGAAGCTAAGAGTTTAAAACAATAGCCCCTCACAGGTCTCTCTGAAAATGGATATGAAAATGTACATCATGAAACTCTGGTTTCACCTGTCATCTTGTAAGCAGCCTTGAAACACTGTACTTGCTGCTTAAAAAACACATATGGAAAAAAAGGCTGAAACGTGCAAGTCTGGTGTTATAGAAAGCATGACAAAGGAGGAACTTTGGGGAATGCTGCTGTAGGGCTATCTGCAATGATAGTTTGCAACAGTATGAGGACTGCCCCAATGATGTGGTACCCTTTGAGTAGTCTCCAAGTGTGACTCAGTTGACATAACATTTAACCAAATGGTCACATAGTTAATGATTATGTAGATAATTTCCTGTGATCTTGTGTGCCTTTCCCATCCCAAAACCACAGGTAAGCAACATCTGCAGGAAAAGCTTAGCCCATAGGGGCAGACACAAGCTGTTTTTTCATCTGCCCATTGTGCATCTGTATTTCTTCATGCTCGTGAAGAAGACACTAAACATTAGACTACATAAAATATACCCAGTGCTTTTTCATACATGCAAAATCTCAGGTCCCAGTAGGGCAATCCTTGGCTACCTGGTGGCTGGGACAGCCACAAAATGTTGGATGCTAGAGGGCAGTCACGGACTGCCTACTCACAGGTACATCTAGGATACCCTTGAGCTAAATTATGGTGAAACAATGCCAAATAATCAATCAAAAAGTTTTATTTATGGCAGCAATTATTTAAATCTTACGATAGGTTAATCAGCCTGTCGCAGCAATTATTTAAATATTTCTGAACAGTCCATGGATTGACCTTTTCAAGAGAGGATGAAAAGAAGGAATCCCCGGTTGTGGATCCCACTGTAGTATGTTTCAAAATATTCTTGCTCTCTCAGTATTCATTACTCTCTCATGGTAGGTACCACCAATCAATGAGAGCAGTTAAGTTGCTAGCCAGCAAGTCCAAGACTTGTGGGGGGACAGGACCACTCCTTTGCAAGACAGGTGCTATGGTCCCAGGGTCAGCAGAAGAAAATAATGAAAAGGCTAATGGATAGCGTCCCCACACATAGGCTAGCAAAATTAGTGCTGGAATGTCCAAATTAAGACACCCGAAAAAGCGACTGCAGAGAAATGTGATGTAAGCCTGAGTGCACCACCCCCTTGACAGACCTATGCAGAGACAAGAATGCACTGGAGAATGCCTAACACAGAAACTAGAAGTCTCTTCCCACACAGATGGGAGAGGGGGCAGGTGAGACTGGATTGGGTCACTCACCAACAACATGCAAGGAGAAAACCCAAGAATCCAAGTGGATACAGTTAGGATTGAAAATTATCATTTCAGGGCCAAGGCTGACCAACCACCTTTGGGCTCTGCTTGCTGCAGCGAAGCACACACAGAAACTGTTGCTAAAGGAACTGCAAGAGAAATATTAAAATAGACTGGAGGACTCTAAAATTAAAATGACAGTAAGTCTCACTCCCTCCACTGAACATAGAAATTGATTAAAGTAAGGTACCCCTCGGAGACATCACTCTTTTGTTGTAGCAGAACTAGCTAAAACAAGGCACCTCTCGAGGTGTGAAGAGTTAAACTTTGGAATTTACTCAAGGTCCCCCTGGAGAAGACCACTCCTGTGTTGCAATGCATTTCTTGAACTGTGTTTGCTACAATACTGCTTGGAACTGCAAATGAGAAGTTTTTTGCTCTGGACTCAGTATCACTGTTCTGATACCAAGTGTGGTGGTCAATGTAGTTGTATTGTTTACATGTTCATGGGTATTAGCCTCGTGCATATGCTCGGCAGAGCAGACTACTAGCAGCGAGATTCACTGGAATGTCACCTGGGGACAGCAAGGCGGAACTCAGTAATGTATGCTCCTTTGCTTAGGTTTTCCTGCTCCACTGGCTTTGAGGTTTTTTTATGGCCTTGTTTTAAAGGATTATTTCCCACACTGGTTTTTTTTCAAGAGGGAAGATTGTGCATAGGTATGAAAGAATTTCCGCTAACAAATCTAACTGATGTGGAGAGACATCTCTGTGAGAAGCAGCTCACTTTTCCATAGCATTGAAAGACAGTATTCAAACAAAAAAACCCTCTTTATTGATATCACTGATTGAAGTGAGTCAGGTGCGTCTCCCCTCCGAGAGGTAAACACAAACACCTAGTTAAAATGGCAACCTTTTTATACCCTTTCATGGCCAAGCATGGTGCCTGTCCCCTTTCCCACTGGTTGGGTACTCAGGGACTTACACTCTCTCCTGAATACATACTCTTCTTCTTGAGGTCCTAACTTTATTAGGGCCTCCTTCAAGGCAGTTGGACCCCAAATAATAGAGCCCCTGACACCCCTAATCCTGTGCATCATTTCCTGATTCCATCATCTGAAAGGTTTTAACTGCCTTCTGTAATTCTGGATATCCTCTTTTGAAATGTCCCATCTTCCCACAATAGAAGCACTTCTTGGGACCTTTGTACCAAGTGGTCATCTCCCATCCTCTTCCCTGGGGTCTCCTAACATCGGCTTGAAGGCTTCCTTGGGCTACTCCTCTTCTGACGCAGCTCACCGGAGCCCAGGCTGGCTCTTGAAACTCTGGCACTGCACCAGGAGTGGGGAACTGCCTTTTGGCAATTTACCAAGGCAAAACCTTTAGAGGTAGAACCTTTAGAATCAGAACCTTTAGAGCCACTTGCTCTAAAGCGCCAGTTATAAATTATGACAGGGACCAGGTAGAGGAGAAAGGAGGCAGCTCTCTGTCTTGAGGTTCCAATTGAAAGAGTTTATTCCAGGTTGAAGGGTATAGGATGAAAGAACCCCGAGCACCTCTGTGCACAGGTTTTTTAACTGATTCAACTCAAGGGGTTGTTACAAACAGTGGTCCAACGGGGAGATTTCAGGGGATGAGTAAGGGGGATACATCGTTTGATTGTACAATCAGGGTAGGGGAGAGGAGAGAGTAGGTCTCATGAGCCACTGGGACTTCCAGGAATAGAGGAATTCCAAAGGAGTGTTGCAGTCAGGGATTGGCCCAGGGAATTCCAGGGAATTTTAAAGGAGTGTTGCAGTCAGGGATTGGCCCAAGGTGAAAGTGGCAGGGAAGGTTCAAGGATAAGGGGCTGGGTTGCCTTGAAAGGCAGGGAAAGAGCTGGAACAAAGGGCAGGGAATGGCATGAAGGACAGCTTTGTGGGAGGGTACAAGTCCAGGATGAACCAGCCTGGGGAGAATATGGGGGTAGAACAGAATGAACCACTCAACAACAAATTAATAAAATAAATTCAAACTCCAACATCTGCCCCTTTCCTTTTCAGACAGAGGGACCAGGGTGGTATTCAGAATCAGGGTATACATCATGAAACCAGGAAGAGGGGAGTCGGGAAGTACGGGTTTTGGTGACATTGATTTCAGGGGAAGTTATCTGTTTAAATGAGGATAAGCAGCAATTTTTCAGAATGGAAAACATAACCAGAACAATTATAATACCTGAATAAACCTCTAAGACAGTTTTTAGAAAAGAAGAGAGCCATCCTGTGAGTCCTCATCCTTGAGGAATGTTGATCAACCAGTCCTCTGATTCCTGCTCAATGCTGGAGACAGTTTCATTCATCTTTCTCAGGGTGGCATGCACATCTGCACTTTTCGATGACAGGTTCAGGCAGCAGAGACCCTCAAATTCCATCTTGATGAAAGGTCTCTGCCAGGGTAACCCACATGTTATTCTTGGGTTGCGAGATGATCCACGCCTCCAAGGCTGGCCACAAAAGGATGATGGCAATGCGGACCCACAAAACAGGTGACACCTTGGGGATGGCTACTCTCCAGGAAATGACAGAAATTAGTACAGGTTACTTAAGCTTTCAAAATCATCAGTAAACATATTTAACAAAGGAAAATTGGAATAGAAAGGGGAGTTAAGGTCTCCTTCTCCACTGAGCTGTTTCTGTCTTCTCTTCTTCACACTCACTGTTGTCATTCTCTGTCCTTGTCTGGTGGCCTGCTGCGGTGCTTGGGACATACAGCTTCACCCCCTTTTGCCAGATCCACCACAGTCCCAGGGGCATGGATACGCAGGAGTACCCACGGCCCCATGTCACTAGTTTGTATGGCCCCTCAGTCTTACCACATTCAGGGTCCCAAACTAACACAGGGATGTTCTCAGACCCTGTGATTGCCATGAGGGGAGAAACGACTGACTACTGGGGGGGCTGAATGTTGTACCAGCCCCCCCTTGGGGAGGATACACCTTAGGAATGAACTAACAATATAGGCTGAAAGGAACAAACCATTAAAGAAAAAACACACGGCCACAATCTAGTCTTCTTCAAGTCTCCAGTCACAAACATGGACAAATATCCCTTCCAACAAGCAGCACAATCCCTCTCTTCTTGGTCCCAAGGATCTTTTGTGTTCACGTATACATTTAAAGCCTGACATATACCACCTTCCAAAGACCTGTATCTTGGCCAATATAATGGGTCTGATCTAATGGGTTCTCTAGTCCATTCGAATATACAATATTAAATCATCTTCTTCTTATCCTTCCCCTGAGTACAAGACAATTCCTCTTGTCCCCAGTCTCTTGAGCATCCTCCCCAAAGGACTGTCAGGAGGATGAGTGCAATCTTTCAATCCCTCTCCACTCCTCTCAGTCTTCACACTGAAGCTATTTCCCCTCTCACAATATTCCCACGGGACTCTTGCAGATACGACTCACTTTGTCTCTTCACTGGCTGCATCCCTTGCAGAATGAAGGAACTGCAGTTAGAAAGACTCCAGTTGCTTCACAGCCAATTCCTTGTCTCAAATGCACACACTTAGTCCTGCTCCCCTCAGACCACTCAGGTAATGCTTAACAGTCACTCTTCTTACATGGGTCCTGGGCACCCACAGGTGTTACCAACTACCACACGTGAACTCTACTCTCTCCCTCTCTTCCTTTCCTCTTTTTCCTTTCAAAGTCCCCTATCCAGTTCTCACCTGCATGTCCCACAAGGTACGACAACAGTCAAAGGCTGCTAAACCCAGTGGGGCGCACCTTCCCCACAATCTTGATGTCCCACCCTGCAGGGCCAGAAGTTAAGGATCCCGGACAAGTCTCCAAATTGTGACAAATAACTAATTTTCCAATATAACTGAGACGGGACCAAGTTTTGAAGGAAAAATCATTTATTAGTATCAACAAATCAGCTTTGTTTCTCCAGTTTGTTTCTCCATGAAGAGGTGAACACACACACTTCATTAAAATGGCAACTTTATTATACTCTTTTGTGGCCGGGGAGGGGGGGGGTCCCTGTCCCCTTCCCCATTGGTTGGGTACTCAGGGACATAACACTCTCTCCCAGCTGCCTATCCTTCCCCCAAAACCTTTCCCTTCCCCTGCATCCTTTTCCCTCTTTTGGTTTTATCTTCAACTTTGCTTCTTTACTGGTTCCCAAGAACACTTAACAGGTGCAAGAAACAGATCAAACCACATCTCAACTACAGGTACCAAGAAATAGAAAACAAAATTAATGCTTTTCCTACTTCTACTCTGTACTCCTTTTGGGCTGAAGCAAAATGCTATTTCATCTCTCACATCAACCAGAAAACTATTTTTAGACGTATAGGACATTCTAAGAATCTCTAAGGATATAGTATTTGACCCCTAAGTAGTTAAGTTGATTTATATGTTTAGAAGGCTGGCACAGGACTATTGTACTATTAGTAGTATTCAACGTTCATCCTTTAAATGTTCTCCTTTTAGGAAGCACCTCCTTTTGGTACTCATTAAAGGCTCACTCAGCAGCAGTCAGATGCCCTACCAGCTGAAGTATCCCACATCTCTCACTCTGCTACTTCACTTCGAAGCTGTTTCTTGGTACCCCACTTAGCCTGAACACCCTCTCAGGACTTCTTCTCAAATCATTCTTTTCAGGGACTGCTTCCTTATACCCACACAAAATGTTGACCTAACATACCAAAGTTCCTCTGTTTCTGTAAACAGCAAAAAGTAAAGACAATTCTGACAGTTTTAAAAGATGACTGCCTACAGTCTTTGGGAATTACAGATGCAACTTGTGTAATCCGCTTCAGTCTTCCTTCTCCAAGAATCTTTGGTCAGCGTCTAGTATGACTGACAATTTCGGGAATATGATAAAGGATTCTTCTGTAGATCAGGAACATACAAAGACAGAATCACTCATTCCTCTGTAGATCAGGAATATATGAAGGCACTATCATTCTGCTAACAGAACACTACACATCAAGCACCTCTGATTCTGCACTATTGAAGCACACAGAAGCTGAAATTCCACAAGAACTGCATGATTTTACTGCCAACATGGTCAAACCTGAAGATAAGAAACTTTCAAGACCACTCTGTGCTGCTCTTAAAATATTTGAGGTTTGTGTCCAGACTGTCATCAAATTAATTTACAAGTAAACACGACTCAGAATGCACCAGACGAAAGTATACAAACAACAGAAAGTGTGACTACTGATGCCTAAAAATTTTTGCTTTCTGTACATTTTTCATATACTCGTACCTTTGTAGAGTTCTAATACATGGTTGTAGCTTCTAGTACTCTTCCTACCCTTTTCCCCTACTTCTTACAAGAGTAAGCTAACCCTTCTACTAAACTTAGCATTCTCTTTAGTGTTTTTAGTCTAGCAAGAGCACTTTGTTTCGCACCATATATTGCAAGCATAATAAAATTAAAGGCTAAAAAAATCAGGGGAGGGCTCCAGTGGGGCAGAACCAGGGGGAAAATAACCTAACCAACTGCTCTTCAAACTTCACAATATTTGTTAGATATATAAATTAACTGACATTGTAAAAGTTGTACAAATCCGTGCCACTACACACCAGAACCTAGGCTAGCTCCATTTGCCCTGGCAGAGCGGCGAGCGTGGGGAACTGCCTTGGCAGGGGTAAAGCCAGAAGCAGAACGTTAGAGGCAGCAGTACTCTACACAGAGAGACGGCGTTCCTCAGCAGCAGGACAGTGACCGGGTAAAAAAAGTAGAGGAGACTCTCCATTCATGAAGCTCAGTTTACTGCAGCTAAAGAGGTCAGGACACCCACAGCCCAGAGCACCTCTGCGCACAGGGTTTAAGCTACAGCAGGATAGGGGGTGGACACAAATTGACATCCAATAAGGTGGCACTAGAGGCGGAACTAAGGGGCAAAAACCAACCAGGATAGGGGGAGGAGGAAAGCCTTTGTTGGGGATTGGTCTAGGTGGAGAGTGGCAGGGAATGTTCTGGAAAAAGGGGCAGGGTTGCCTTGACAGGCAGGGAAGAAGGGCCAGGGTCGCCTTTATTGGCAGGGAAGGGTCTGGAACAAAGGGAGGGACAGATGGAAGGGAGAGGACAATTTAGGGATTAAACCAATCAGGGGGGAAGGAGAGAGAGAAATGGAACCAGCCCTTAATACAACAAAACAAACCACAACAAATCTGATTCCACCTGTGCCCATAGCCAAGGGGGCACCTGGAAGCTTCATTAAAGATCTGCTTTTTGTATTAGCTATATTATTATTGTCTGGAAAGTATTTTTCTTTCTCAATTTAGGCAACAGTACTGCCTCTCCACATTGTGAACGCAGCAAACTTTGGTTGAGTAATAGATAAACAATAGTGAGGAAAAGCTGGCATTTAACCGACTATGTGAGAAAACCCCTTTTCAAAAGGTTCAGATGGTAGCAATTCCACCAAATGAAGAAGAAAATGTTGTGTTTAAGGTCACAGTCAAATATATAGATAAAGGCAAAATAAATGTACTAAACAAAACAAGTTAGTAGCTACTAACTACTAAAAGCTGATACTAACAAAAGTTAGTAGCAGTCAGCCACTTCAGCCACTGGCAAGGTTTAAGCATCTGCCACCTCTGGCTGAGGTATTTGTAGTTTATAGAGTGAAACCCACTGAGAACGAAACTGAATGGAACCCAAGGGTGAGTCATTTATCACAAAAGTAAACTACATCATGCGAAAGAAGCACAGATCTTGGCAAATAAAGCTTGGATTTATCCCATGGTCTGGGTTACCAGTCTTTCCAGTATGAAGGTGTGGCTCACATAATACAATACTCCTCCTGAGATTCTGTCTACAGGTCTGGCAACTGACAATCCAGAACATGTAACAGAATTCAGAAATTGTGCAGACACACGCAAGTATGAGATCACGCAAAGGACTTGGAGCCTTTAGTGCCCACAGTGCAGAATTCCTACATGAAACTCCAACATCAGCAGCCCCACATCACCCCCTGTGTTAGTGCATCAAGCAGCACTCAGCAAGCAGAAGCATAAAGCAGGATACAGCTGGTCCAGAGAATGCATCCAATCCACAGAATGTCAATACAATAAAATTCTACTGAAAACTCTGATTCTTCTGAAACTACTTCTAGGAATCATCCATGTGATGGTTTAGCTCAAACTAAGGAAACAAAAGACTCTACCCTCCATCAGCATAATGTGCTTGTTCTGGAGACAAACTTTATTTGCCTGATATGGAGCTGCATTACTCTATATTTGCAGAAAATCTACATGTGTAAATTACTGTTAAAAAAGCTGTTATTGTTCTCATAAAAAAGAAAAAAAGGAGCATGATGCACATTCCTACAGAACCAGAATACCCATATGTATGTCTGTGCATTTTGAACACTGAGTAGAGCATGAACATGAAAGACCTTTCCAGTCAGTATTGCAAAACTGCATTTCACTTCTGCAGAGGCTGAGGAATGGGTTGACTCCTCAGAAGACAGCGCTACAGGAAGTGATGAATAGTTTGGAGATAAATCTTGGATAAGAATTAGACTCTTCAAAATAGTGTCTCTTGCACCGTGGAAGGGAAACAGCTGTAATTCTTAATTAAAAGTGTAACAAATTTTAAAAATATTAAGGAGTATTAAAGAGTCAGAAAGGGAGACAGACTGGTGGAACCCACGTCTGACCGCCCTGAGCCACCAGAAATAATTGAAGATCAAGGGGACCTATCCATCTCCCATCAAGAAGAAGGTAGCAGCTGTAAAGAAAGGAGCAAGGGAGGGTAGTCCATGCTTGGGATAGCAAGCAATAGCCTGTTTCCCCACCTCATTCCCCAAGGTCCCTCTGCACAACAGGCAAGAGGTTTTGCACATGGAAAGCCAGCCAAAAGCTGAAGAGAATAAAGGTCCAGTTGCACCAAAGGTGCCACCACCATCAGAAAAGAAATAAGAAAGCCTGTGGGTAAGAATTGCAGACCAAGGCAATAAAAAGAATCTTGTGATTGATGTCTGGTACAGGCAGCCTGATCAAAGGAAGCCTATTGACAAAGGCTTCTTGCTTCAGCTACAGAGCGTGCTCACATGCTTTTGTTCTGCTGGAAAAAACAGCACAAGCTGCAGGTGATTCAGGAGACTCCTGGACCCAGTGTTGCCCAGGACACCCAAGCTCCCCCACACCAATTTTACCCTCAGACACATGCCCCCCTCACACCCCGAGACCCCCTCAACTCTATGGTCTCTCCAGCACCTGGCTAGACCCTGGTCCTCAGCAGCAAGGTGCCCCATGGTGCCACCTTTAAACACACTCCTGACTCTGAGCCACCTCTCCACTTGCTGAGCCATCCAGTTTTACCTTCATTAGTGCTCACACATTTACTCACACACCTGCACTCACTCCAGAACAGCACCATGGGCACATAGGCCCTCTGACTTGTCTGACCCCATACACAAATGTATGCACATATCCCAGAGAAACGCTAGAAAAACATTTACTATCACCAGAGTCTCGTTCCTCCCCAATTCACCCCTTTCCCTGATTTTTACTGATTTCCTTAACAGAACTTTCCACACATCTCCTTCAATTTCTTTAAAAGCTCTTGGTTGAACCTGCAGGGATTGTTTTAATTTTGCCTTGCATAGTGCCGCTGAACTGTACTTTCTTTGATGCTGCAGGCTCTCATAGGCCACTTTGCTGCCCCAAGCCATGAGCAGATCAGGTCCCACTAACCACCCACATCCAATATTCTTACACTGTGTCACTGTATTTGGGACATTGGAATGGGCTGCCCAGGAAGATAGGGGAGTCACCATCCCTGGTGGTGTTTTAAAACAGAATTTAATATGACTTAGCACCATAGTTTAGTAGATAACACGGTATCAGGTCATAGGTTGGGCTGGATGCCCTCAAAGTTTGTCTTTTCCAACCTAATTATTTGATTTTTTTTTCCCCCACCATTCCCCAAATAAATACCCCCAGAGAGATTCCTGTGCCTGCAGGGGGGGAGCATGAGGACACCCACGGGGTATCTGGGCAGGGCATCTTCTGGACCTGCTGATCCCCAGCCCCAAATCAAAAAAAAAAGGGGGCTCTGTAGACCACCAAAACTTAACTTTTGGTGTGCTAAAAGAACCAGACGGGTTTATACCATGAAACCTGGAGCAGTGAATGGCACGGGCAACAGGTTCTGCCCTCACGCAGGGCCCTAGGGAGCAGCTCGGCGGCCCTGCATTCGAAAAGAAGAAACCTGCATGAACCGGAGCTGGCGGCCCTCAGCGTGGCCTCGGCTAGCACGGGTGTGGCACCGCCAGCGAGCCGAGAGGGGCGCGGAGAAAGCCCGGACGTTTTCGTAACTCGAGAGCCGCGCCCGGCAGCGTACCTCCGGCGGATTGCCGGAGGAAAGGGCCCGCCGAAGGACTAGCTGCTCCCAGAGCGGGCTGGCTGCTGCGGGAGCGGGCCGACAGGCTAGCGGGCGGCGTGGCCGCAGACTGAGGGAGTGGGGCAGCTGGCTCGGAGATGCTGCGGGAGCGGACCGGCTGCGGGGTCGGCCGCCCGGCTCGCTCGCTGGCGCACCACTGCGCGCACGCCGCGGCTGCTGAAGGAGCGCGCGGCGCCGCCTCCGCGCTCCCGTTTCCCGGGCGCGCCCCCGCGCGCAGCGCGCAGCCGCACTGCTCCAAAACAGTTTCTTGCTCACGTCGGAGAAGCCGCTTCCGTTCCCAACGCCGCATTCCGGCCACACCTGCCGGTACCCGAGCCGCGCTCGCTCCGCCGCCAGCCCGAGGAGGACGCCGCGCTCAGCCGCCCCAGCAGGCCATGTCTGAGGAGGGTAAGGCTCCCGGCCGGGCGGCTCGCCCCGCCGAGGGGAGCGGGAGGAACGCGGCGCCGCCGCGGCGCGGGGAACGCTCCCTCATCGTTCGCAACAGCCCCAACGCCCGCTGCCGAGCCGGCAGGGCCACGCCCACCGCGCCCGTCGCTATTCGCCCGTTCCCGCGCGGCCGGCGCTGCCATTGGCTGCCGCTCCTGCCCGTCGCCGCCGCGTCAGCGCCGGCGGGGTCTCGCGGCGCGGGGGCGCGGCTGATGGCGGGCGAGGCCGCGCCGCTTCGCCCCCCAGGGCGTGCGGGCCCGGCGCGGCCCCGGGGCTCTCCCCGGGAATGCGTGTTCCCGGGACAGCGCCCGCGGGGGAGTTATGCTCAGGGGTAGTGTGGCCCAGCCACAGCTTGGCTGCCTCAGGTGCAGTGTTGATGGTGGGGGAAGCTTTTGTTTTCCATAGTCCTTAAAGGGCAGCTGAGCGTAGGGCGAAAACCTTGGGGAGGCTTTTCTGTGGAACAGTAAGGTCTCGGCTTTGACAGGTTCCCGCAGCGCTGTATTTACTCGGATACAAAACCTGAGTAAGGGAGAGGTGAATGCTGCTCCTAAAGTGAGAGGCCTGATCTAATGAGTTGTCTGTCAGAAGGCACAATGCATAGCGCAGCTTAAGGGTCTTGGACTTTAGACACCTTGACTTTGGACCAAAACAGGACTATTTCCACCAGTTACGTGCTTCGCCTTGCCCTCCAGAGAAGTGATGTTTATACAGACTCAGTTTATGCCCATTTAGGTTGCTGCTGTCACAGACTTACCCTCTAAAGAAGTTCCGCTTGGGTTTTGCTCAGATGGCAAATTTTCTGGTATGATTTCATTGCTCAAGGAACTTTTCTGATCAGGAAATAGCCAGCTTGCTGTGCCGTCCTGCAAGTGTCAACATGAGCGAAAGGGGTAGGACTGAGATGGTAGGAGGGTGGGAGCAGAGCGGTTGTGATATAATCTTTATTAAATAAATGTGCACAGTGATGTGTTTGTTGTTCTTCTCCTTTGTCCTCAATTCTTCAGTTTCCTGATTGGCTTTGTAACTCAGTAATCTTAGCAAATATGAAGCCTATGCTAATCCCTGGCAATAGAACTGATGACATTAATAATATTGTTCAATCAAAAGGTTCAGTATGAGCTCCAATCTTAATAAACACCAAAGGTCTCTATGTGAGAGTGATTTTACCTTGACTTTCAGTGGTTTTATCATCTCAGTGATCTAAACATGACAGGTAAAGGTACAGGAAATCTGGCTTTATTATTTTGCTTCTCTCCATAGTAATTGGTTCGTATGAGCTGAATATTAGTTTCTGTTGTCTTCTTAGTTTGTTGCAAATTCTGACAGCAGCACTCTAAATTAGCTGTTTCAGTGTTCAGAGGAGGTTGTTAAGCGTTTTATCTCTGGTAGAGTGTTCTGGTGTCTCTAATCCCTGACAATATATCTAGAGGAAGGACAAAATAATCAGAAGCATGCTGAATTCAAGGATATGACTTAAGATGAGTGCTACCATTTTTTTCTGAGTGCAGTATTTAAAAATCTTTGTAAAAATCTGGTTTGACTTGGCACAGAGCTTCCATGACTGGCTGTTTCATCTGGGTGTGTTGTGATAATGTTTGCAGAAATATAGAGGTGTGAACTCTTAGAAAGTTCACCTTTTCTAAGGTGAACTCTTAAAAAATCAAGGAAACCCACCAAATTTCTATGGAAAGTTTTTAGTGATTTTGCAAGCTCTCTGGGAACCCTGTAGTAGAGGTTGAGATAGGATTTAGTAATAATTGGTGCCTTCAGCCATCTCTCTCATCAACCTCCCTTTACCATTCTATGCTTGATGATCACTTACATTTGTGTTTCTGCAACTCTGTGAGAGCATTCATCAAGTAATGTCTGATTCAGTACAAGTCCTTCCTTATTCCACTAGCTTATGCAATGTATTTTATTAGTAACACACTTGGGGAAAGAAAAAATAGTCTGTCATCTTGTCTTCAGACTTCAGCTGATGCATCAGAGTTGTATTTCTGTGCTTCTCGCTCTCATTATCATAAATCTGCTTAAAACTCTCAGCTATGTCTGCAGTGAAACTGAGTGTACAGGCAGATGATTACTTAAGAGTGGTGATGGGATGACACTAACCCTGAAAGGCACACTGGTGTCCCTGGGCTCTGCCTTGTGTTAGTTCACTTCTTTGTGTATGTTAGCCAAGTGTTGTGCCATAAATAGCATAGGATCTGCTTATGACCCAAGTTGAGTCTAGCTGTCTCTCCTTTTGTGGCTTAGTTTCAACCCGGGTAAGTTCTTTATTTTTTTGGGTGGGGTTGCATTGCTTGATTTGTTTTGGTATGCAATTCGTAGTTGCTAGAGAGGTTTTTTGAGCTTTATTGTTTTTCCTTTTGATTCTGCCTTTGAAAGAGTTTGAGTTGTTTGGTTGGTTGGTTGGTTTTAGTGTTTCTCGATGTTTAGTACCAGCACATTTTCAAGTCCCAAATAATTTTAAATATATCTTTCTGTTGGTTATTGGAAATAAATTCTTTGTGATGCTTGGCTTCACAGAGCTGCATAAAAAGCTGTAATTTAATGTAGTACAGGGTTAGGCACAGAGTTAAAAGTTTTTGGGTGCAAATAATTCAAGTGTAAGTGTCTTTAACATGCTTCAACCTGATGATTTTGTGCAGAAGTGAAGACAATCAACTGATGAAAGAATTCTAAATTATGAACTTAAGCATCTTAGAAGTTAAAAAGATCACCTCCAATCTTGGTTTTTTAATATGGCCATTTCACTGGACTGCTGTGTCTATAAATGTCTTTCTGTACAATACACATTTTTTATGAACCTCAATCTTTTAGCATATCCTACAGCTCTTCTGAAAGTTCTGAGTCATAGCCTGTATCATAACTCAGAGTATGCATTGAGTCTGAAAAGGAAATTAGTTTGGTTATGTTTTCTAATTTTAGATGACTGTTACTTCAGTCAAATTCAGGGTTCTCCCAAACTGATAACTTGGTCCAATGATTGGATAAATCAGCCAGTTTAGTAAATCTGACTAACGTGCAGTCCACTTCACGGTAAAAGCCATGTTTGAAATATGTAAAACTGAAATATTTTCTTAGTCACACTTTTTAAATTTATCATTTCCTTTCAAGACATACTGGAAACATCTAAATATCTATGTCATGAAATTTTCTGTCAGTGGAGTGAGTTAATGTATATATATATTATTAACTTGGCACAAGGAATGCATGTGCATCTTCATCCAAGTCAGAAGTAAAAAACACTTGATTTTTTTTTTTTTGTTTTGTTTTGGGTTTTTTTCAGGAGCACAAATTAATCCATAGAATTTGGCAGGTTTTGGTTTCTATCTGAGAGTCAGAGTTGTATTTCATACTGTTTGGTGCTATATATGTATGGTAATATATATTCCTGGGCACTTTAAGGAAGCATCAGAAATATTTAGAATTGCTTAGAGGACTAAGTTGTAGTGTCTTTCAGATTACGGTTAAACAGCTGGATTTTTTTCTTGTCACAAATTTTTGAAGGTATGAATAGTATTTTATATTCTAATATTCTATAAGTAAACTTTATTTAATTCCCAACAGTCTTATAAACAAAACATATTTATCTAGTCCTCTTGCTGATGAATGTAGTCAAATCTATAGCAAAGACATTTAAGTTTGTCCACTGACTTTAGAGGCCAGGCAACTAGAATGCATTAGGGAAAGGAGGAAATTGTTATAAAACCTGTTTATGGTATAAAACAGGTGAGTCTGCATTCTTGGAGCTGCTTTTCTTACTGTTGCAGTGTGACCAATCATACTAACAAGCCTTCCTGGAAATGGGTGGTGTATTGTAATCTTCAAGTTTCTTGACTGCTCATGTAAAAATGCTGTTCTGAAGACAGAATAATTCCCTTTCTATGTGTGAAAGCCACCACGTTCAGCAATGGGTGATGGAAATTAAAAGGCCAGGGGATGAGGAGGATCCTGGCCATCACCTGAAAGGTTAAAATGAGAGATTACTTCTTGTTGCTGCATTGCTTCCATGTCAATGTAGAAATCTGTTGTAGGTTTGGTTTTGGTTTGGTCTTGTTTTGTTTTGTTTGTTTGTTTTTTTAAATTGAGGTGGTTTTGCTTTCTGTATTTTCCTGTTTGGTTTATGTTTGCTCTCCAGCTGAGAGTTCCTTGCAGGCTTTGGAAACACTTTCTGCTCAGAGTCCACTGCACTGTTGAAATTCTGATTCTGAAACCTATTTAAGGGGGTGTGGTAGAGGGTATGGAAGACTAAGCCTTGCTTTCAGTCCTAACTTGTCCTAACTTCTGATCATACTGGCCTTCCTCTAGTATGGAGCTAGATGGAGCTGCTTTGACCTTGCCATGTCTTTGCTATGTGCTGGTTGCACAGAATTTTCCCTCTTCTGTACTCCTCCCTCTTTCTAGTGTAGATTTGAGTGATGTAGTTACTGATCAGGTAGGGTTGTTTTGCTAGTGTTATTTGAGTGAGGCATGAGATCTGTGGCAAAGATTATGAATATACAGGTAAATTCTGGGCTTTTTAGGGTTGCATAAATAACTTGCAATCTGCATTGCTTTGTCTAGTTGGGTAGAAAGAGGATTGCAGGACAGCAGAGACCCAGCTGTAAGTAGGGCATTTGTCAGACCATGCACTAATCTGGCATCCTGGCTGGGAAAATTGTCAGAGAGGATTGTCATCCCTCCTGCTTAGATGGAGATGCACTTTTACTGACTCTTCGTTAATTCTCTCCCAAAGTAGGTAGAATACTAAATGATTGTCAACAAAAAAATTTGTGCCTGTGAGGCAGCTAAATAATCCAGTACATGCTAATAACTCATGTTAGCCTGCAATGAACTTCAGTCAGTGAATTTCACTGAAGTGTTTTGCTAAAAGCTGTACCTAAATTGAGTTTATGAGTAAGCCTGTTGTTTACTTCCATACAGCTGATGAAAACTGGCCAAGAACTGTTCTCCTATTGGCAGCCTAAGCAGCATATCCTAGAGTGTGTCCTCAGCTTGTGGTTGTGATATTTTATGAAAATCCCTTTGCTAGGATTTTCTTCTCCTGAGAAGCTGAAGGGCCTCAGCTTCAAGTGTAAACAATTTGTTATCTGCTGCTGTGGAATGCAGCAGGTGCTTCCTCCATTGGTCAGTGTGGGATGTTTCTGCTTGGTGGCCAATCCAGGAGGCAGCAGCTCTCGGACTCTCTGGGAGTCACAGAACTTTGTTATTCATTCCTTTCTATTCCTGTCTCGCCTTCTGATGAATCTCTCTCTCTATTCTTTGTAGTATAGTTATAGTGAGGTCTTTTTAATGTAATATATATCATAATATAATAAACCAGCCTTCTGAAATGGAGTCAAGATCTCTCCTTCCCTTCACCAAGTCCAGACTGCCCAGAAGACTCATGGCAATAAACGGTGACCCCAGACGTGGCAATATCAACTAAACTCCTTTGTACAGGTCAGCCCTGCCCCAGGTAGCTTTTTGGCTTTGTTTACACCTATAAACAAAGCTCTTGCCTGTGCAGCAGTTGATGGGTGTTTCTGAACAGACCATCAGTTTCTTAATCTGATTGACAGACAAATCCAAACTCCTCTGTATTATGTCTTTTGAATTAGGTAGGGCTATTGGCCAGAGGGAAAACTGAATGTACCTGTGGAATTCAACTTCATTCTTTCCTTTTGGTCTCTTTAAGAAATTGGGAGAGAGCAGGATTTGGAATGAATTGATTATGTAAGAGTAGAGACACAGGCTGCTGTTCCACTCATACAGTTCTGATTCATTCCTGGAGCTCAGTCCATCCTGTGCACTGAACAGGGCAGAGACAATGTGGAAAATACAGCCTGTGTCATGCATAGTTATGTGTGCTGGCTGAATTTCAGTTTTATTTCCTAGCTTGTTCCTTCCATTAATTTGTTTCATCAAAAATAAATATCACTCCCTCCCTGACCCTGTCAAAAATACTAGCTCTAGCAATAATAACTATAATACAGTTATTCTGAAACCATTTGTCTCTTGAGGTAGCGTGTTTGATTGGAAAAAATCGGCTACTGGAGATGTGCCGTTCAGTGTTTCTGCACAGTATTGCATTGGGAGCCAATGTTTGGATTGATCTTAATACCAAGTATACAGTTAGGATTTGTAGGCTGATTTGTTCAAGTGTATTAAGCAAGTCTTAATTATGAGAGTAAAAATTCAAGACCAGATTGATACATTTTTTTCATATGCTTGAATATGTAAACAGGGGAGTTTGTAGAAGTGCTTGTTAGTGGCTTATAACTGTTCCTGTTGAAGCTGGACACTTTAGGGAGAACTGGATACTGAACAGTTTCAGAAATCCCACCAACTAAACAATAGCAAGCTGCTTCCATTGTAGTGTGCATTAAAACCTCAGTGTCTGTGTTTAAAAGTGACTTTGCATTTAGATGCTGAAGTGAAGCCGGATTTATAATAGCCCGTGGTACAATTGAGATAACGCTAGGTGTGATACAGGCACTACACTTGTCACCTGATATGCAGAACGGCCTGCAATCTTACCTGTTTCTCTTTCTGCTAATAGATTATTTGTGTGTGAAGACTGAGGAGGAGGATGAAGCACTAATTATAGACCATGGAGACAGCGGGCTGTCCACACAAAGCTGTGTGCCAGTGCAACAGAACTCTGAAGCAAACAGTGCTGTTCACCACAGGAGTCAACTTGCTTATGGTAATTACTGTTCATTTTTATTGTTATCTGATAGTTAATGGCTAGTTTTAATGCCATATGTTCTGTGCTTTTGGATTCAGTCCTTTCTGTATTACCCGTGTCTTTAAAACGTGTTTTATTAGAAAGCCACTTTGTAGAAATTGCTTGGCAGTGCCTTTAAAGAGAAGTGCCTTTTAGTTATTACTTGCTATGTCCTTATAAATGATGAGCCTGCTAAAATATTACATTTTAAAAAGACAACTTTTTACTTACTTGTAAGGGTAAGGAAACCTAGGAATAAATTACGAAGCAATTTGGAAAATAAGTATCATGAAAGGATATAGCCTAAAAATTAGGTTTTTAGATAATCTATCCAGTGTGACTTAGTACTGGAGATGTTGAAATGTAATGATAGCAAGATGGTTGTTTAAGATGATAAATTATTAGTGGTAAGTAGCCATTGTGATTGTCTTTAATTCACTGTATTTATTTCAACATGCAAGATCAAAGTCTCTCAAGAAATCTTACCCAGTGCTTCATTGGCCCAGACAAAAATTCTTCACAGTTGTAATGAGCATTTATTAAGTTCTGTAGCAGTATTACCTAGTCAGTGAGGAAAATTTCTGTAACTAAGTGAAAGCACTTCCTACTTTGGGGGATTTTTTTCTAATTCAGCCAGTTAACTCTAGAGAGAATCCCATCAGTATTTCTCATCACAGACACAAGTTACATGTGTTTCCTAGTGTTGTTGGGTGCTTCTGAGAACCTGTAGACTTTTTGGTCTTCTAGTTGACAGTTGAGTATTCTGTAGTTGTATGTTTACATCTAAAAACAAATTTGGGAATGGAGGATGGTTTGGATAGTTTATCTGGGGTTTTATCTCTGTTACTGAAAACAAACAATAAACCCCACCAAAATTAAAACTTCTGCCCAAGAAGCTATCATAGACAGTTGCTAACCTTGGTTTTAGGACATGAGTAGTTATTTTATTATTAACAAATTAATCATGATGAGAGCAGTTGTTTCTTAAAAGGTAAAAAATATGGTTTTGTTGTCTTTGGGTGTATTAGCATTAGATATTGTCTAGTTAAAATCAAGTATAGTGAGATATATGAGTGAAACACATCACAGGTTTATCTCAAATGTGAGTATTGAACTTTGAACTGAAATTCTGTCTGATTGGTTTTATTGAACCACTGTCTTAGACCAGTGTCTTGTAGAGCAGTGCCTTTCCTTCAGATCTCATTCTGTCTGTCCAAATGAATTTCTTCTACTTTTGTCTTGTATCTTCTTGCCTACAATAAGAAGCTGTCAGAGCAAGCTCAGTATCATGCAGAGAGGTCTAGGTCTTCATTTCTCCCTGCCTGCTGCAGAGCACCTTTTATTTTAATTTTTTCTTAGCCATTTATGCTCACAAAGTCAGTATTACTTTCACTGGCACTTCTAAAAATATCATTATGTTTGAAAAAACAATACTAAATTGAATTTATAATTTCTGATCTAAATTAATTTGATAAATATCTGTTTGATATTATGCTGGTAAACAAATTTCAAATAATCAAGCAGTCTGAAAGTTTAAAAAAAAGGGTGACTGTGCCTATTTTTACTGTAGTGAAACATTTAATGCAGTGGGAAACTTTCTGATGAGCTTTGCTTTCTCTTCACTTTAACAGGAAGTGAAGGCTTGCCAGTGCTTGCTGATCAGGGCCATTCTGCAATGATGCAGAGAGGAAATGGTCGCAGCCCTGAGAAAATGGATTTTGTGGTTTTGCATAATAAAAGAAAACGACTTTCTCCTGCTGTAGTGGAACACAATGTGGTATGTTTCACCAAACAATAGCCCTTCCTTTTGAGACCAGTTTCAGTGTTGCTTGGAATATAATTTTTCTTTTACTGCTGTGTGGTGATTTGATTACATTCCACTGAAGATGGGTAGGATATCTGTGCATGGATGCTTCTAGCAAGTCTTCAGCCTCCTAGTCTGCAGTCTGTCCATACATCCAGAGTTGCCCCATCCCAGGTGCATTGTCCTTGTTAAACTTTATACAGTTGGTGGTTGCCCAGCCTCTGATTTGTTCAGATCTCTCTGTGGGGTCTCTCCTCTTCAAGGGGGTCAATGGCTCCTCCCAACTTAGTATCATCAGAAAATTCTGTGTCCACATCATTTATGTCCATGTAAATTATGGATTTTGTGTCCACATTACTTACAAAGCTGCAGAGAAGCACAGGGCCGAGGATGGAGCCCTGCAGAGCCCCACTAGTGACAGGTGCCCAATCTGATGTCACCCCTTTCACTGTAATCCTTTGTGCCTGGCTCATGAGCCAGTTGCTCACTCATGCTGTGATGTGTTCCAACAGCTGTGTGCTGGACATTTCGTCCAGAGGATCCTACGAGAGACAGTATCAAAATCTTTACAGAAATCCGAACAGATTTCATCAACTGACTTCCCTTGATCAGCTGGGTGGGTCATCTTGTCATAAGAGGAATTTAACTTTGACAAGGAGGACTTTACCCTTCTGAAGCTGTGCTGGCTGTGACTGATGACTCAGTTGTCTTTCAGGTGTTTTTCAGTAACTCGTAGAATAATCTCCACAATTTTACCAGTCACTGAATTCTGCCTGTTGTAAAAAAAACCCAGAAGTATCACCTACCCCCCTCCCAGCCTTCCTTTTCTAAAATAAAACCTGATCAGTTAAAAAAAAATAAAAGAAAGCACCACCAGCAGACGCTATAAATCCGTGGTGAGTGGTGGATGGCATCGGCATCCATTCAGTGAAAGGAAAAAGCCAGGATTGTCCAGGTGGTGGCATCATTCTTCTTGCTTAAAAGCAGTGTGCAAGTCGTGAGGAAATTGCCTCTTCTAGAAATCTTTTACGGCTTCTGCTTTCATTTATACCCACTGAGGTCTCATCATTTGGACTCAGAGGTCTTTTCCAATCTAAGTGATTCTGTGACTGCATAAGCTTGGCTGTATAGTACATTTAGTTAGATGAGAAAATTCTGTCTTAGAATAAACAAATAAAAACGCACATTTTATATATATACATATATATATATATATATATATATATATATATATATGTATATATATATATATATATATACACACACACTTATGTTCTCTTCCTGTACCATGGTAAAATTATTTGAAGAAACCAGAGGTCTTGAGAGTCTGCTATAGCAAATCCAGGGTCAAGCTGGTAAGGAAACCTTGTCTGACTGTGAAAGTACAGTCTGTAGGGAGTCAGCCACCTGAGCCACCCACTGCAAAGGGGCTTCAGTTCCAGTAGTTACAGTCCCTGGGTGACCACCAGAGTGTCTCCTGCATGGTCAGACAGGAAAGTTTCCTTAACACCCCAGTACATAAGTAAGATGACTGTGGTAGGGCTTGTTTCCTTGGGGCCTCGTATAGCCAAGGGAGGGAATTATAGCTACAACCAAAAGTGTCCAACTTGGATTCCTGGGAGAATTCTTTAACTTTTCAAAACATTAAATGTTAATTATGTTATTTCCCAGATGAGAACCAGGGAGGAAGAATATGAAGATAGTGACAGTGTCATTTATGAGTATGAACCAGACTATGAATGTGTAAGTGAATTTTCTTTTGTTTGACTGACTTTGAAAAGTTGCTTTGGGGATGCATGTTTTGGGGTGGGCTGAAGTAACATGAGAGATTTAAAGTTGAGATTTACTTGCTTAATGTGATATCCTAAGTCCGTGTATATATTAGTACCTTACACTCCTTTTTTTCTCTTTTTTTTTTCTTTTTTATATTTCATTATTATTTTAATGAAAAAGGAAAGCATTTTATCTGAAGCTTCTTATACTGGATATCAGCAGAATCCTCTTATGGAGGTCCTCAGTTATTGCCAGGTATTTTTTTTTCCTTTATATATGAAATGGTTTTCAAACAATTTTAGTTAAACTTCAGGAAGAGTTGTATTATAAACTTGACAGCCAGTGATGTGATCTTTTCCAGTTATTTCCTTAATTGCCCACATAACTACAATATTTTCAAAATAAAACTAATCTCTTTCATATTCTCTGAACTTTCCATAAGAATAATTTTCAAATATTAAGCTTTAATACAAAATGTAAAGTTTAGTTAGAGGAGCTTCACCGTAATGGGAAAGATACAGCAGTGATACACACCCAGCTATCGAATGTACACGTTGCTTGCCAAAGGTGTGCCAAAAACCCTGCTAATGTTGGTTTTGTGAGTTCTTTCCTTTTGATTTCTGAAGCAGTAACTGGCAAAATTGAAAATAACTGCACTAAAAATTAAAAGCGTCCCATATTTTTCAGGTGAGCACTTGTGTGACTGGAGTCATTCAGGCCGTGCTTAATGCAAGTCAATTTGTAAGTGATTTGTAGTCAAATGTTAATATCCTGTAAGTCTCCTTAAGCATTCAGCAGTGCTGTGGAAGGAAGTTGGCTAAGTTTTAGGGAGAGAGTTCAGCTTTTAATTGAACTTTCTTGGTTTCTTCAGGTTGAGGTTGGGTTCTTGTGAAACAGTGCTATTTTCAGTCTTGCATTTGTTGACAGGCCATGTATGATGCCATTCAGAAGCTGGATAAAAAATTTGACCTGCTGCATCGTAAGGTCTCGGAAATGCAGCACACTCGTATAAAGCCATTCTTGCTCAAACCTGTGAGTATTAAAGACCTAAAATGTTTATATTTGCTTTAATTTTCTCATTTCCTATGATGCTTATTTTAAAAATCCCAATCCTTTCACTAAGATTGAAATAAGGAGCAAAATAGTAGACTTAGAATCTATTTCAATTCAATTACTTGAGATTTCTGATTATGTGCCAGCTTCAGTTTCCTGTGTTATTGACTGGTGGCCACAGATTGGCAGTGACTCCCATCAAATTCAGGATGCTGTGATAGATGCTGTAAAATTCTATTTGTATTGGCATGAACAGAAGTGAATTGTGTAGGTGCATCTTAAACTTCAGTATATTGCTCTTGCACCTTTGCAACATGTGATGTGTTGTCTCATTGGTTTCTGCAGTTAGAAGAGAGTTGAAGCATCAGTCAGGTTGGTTCAATTGGCTTACTGAACTTTAGATGTGAACAGTATGTTGTCATATCCATTCCAGTACAGAATTTATTTTTTTAATGGAAACTCCTTTTTAAACATTTTTAATGATGTTTGATATTGAGTACACACTATTCATTTTGTTCCTAAATGGTCAATCTACTGTTAAGTAAGGAGACACAATTTTAGTACTTCTAACAATGATCTTTAAAAGGAAACCATAACAGATGGTTTTTGAAAAAGGTTATAAAATCCATAATGACTTTTTTTGTCATCAACACTACAAAGCCTTTAATGTGGCAGAGATGATTCTGCTGTCAGGAGATGTCAAGACAGCAGCAAGGCCATTTGCTTTAAGGGTGCGTGGAGCTGGATTTCTCACACCTGTCAGCTATCCGTAGGAAACTAGGTTTTGTTTGGTATGTATTTTTATTGTCAACTCCAAGCTTGTGCCTGTCTACACATCCAAAACCATGAGGTTCAGGGAATAAAATGCAGAGGAACCCTATAAATCTCTCTGCTCTTACCCTCCCCTCTGATATGTGGGATGGCAGCTGCTTTAATGTTTGGATTTTTGGGTTAAAAGTGACCAGCATTGCTTTTTTTTTTTCCTTTTTTTTTTTTTTTTTCCCCCTGAAGGCTTTTATCTGCCAGCTGTTTTCTTAGGTTCTGCCATTTAAAACCAGCAGGAATGCTGTTGGTGTTTTTATAGCTGTACCACTGCTGTACTTGTGAAAGGCTAATGGAATGGTTTGGGGTAAAGGTACTTTTTTTTATTTGATGAATTCCAAAAGCTGGAGAAACTGACAAACTTTCAGATACATAAGACTTCCTTAAGGTCATAGATTTTCTTTAAGGTTACAAGGGTGAAATATAATGAGATTTCTCTAAACAAACACACAAAACCACCAAAATTAAACAAAATAAGAAAAACAAATCCACGTGTCATCTTCATTTGGTGGCTCCTGCTCAGTGACTTGTGTTTTGAACTAGAATGCATGCTGTATGATTTTTAATAAAAGTATTTGAAGTGATGGAAAACATAGCCTATATCTTAGTTTTTCCATCTCAGTCTCTTTGGAATCTTCATTGCAGATGAGATCTGAATATTTAATGTTTTCAGCTAACAAGTACAGAAAGAAGAGAAAGTGTTTGGGTTTTTTTCTTATTTGAAAGGAGCTAGCAGGGCAGTGGACACATTCCTTGAAAATTCATCAGCCAATGACTGGGTCAATGACTGAAAAAATTCAAATTTTATTTTGCCTGTTTACTTTTTAGTAGGGGCCTAGAAAGTTTTGCCCCCCTCCAGGTGAAAAAAAATTTGGAAAACATTGAAGCTGACTAGATAAACTCTTAGTGTTGCAGATACAAATGAGAATAGAAGATAGTAGAGGGAAGGCTAAAATGTGGTAGCTCTGAGTTCATGATAGAAACTACTTCAAGGAAAAATATGCTGCTAATAGCATCATTACTAAAATCTAGTTTTCCTGGTTTGCTAAAAAACAAAAAAATCCCCAAATTATCAGCTATGTCTAATTTAACCTTTTAATTGTTTTCTGATTGACATTTGCAGAAACCAGTTGGATTTACATACAGAAGTCCCAGTCATATGCCTCCCGGAAAAATAAGAGTACCAAAACACATGGAAAGAGATTTAAGTCTTCATCGTTCTTCATCAGGCCAGGGAAGGCATAGCCCAGGTGTAAGGGTTGCTTTACAAAATGGCCACGTTCAAGTCAATTCCAAAGTAAAACATGCCCCGCAGAGTTTTCAGCTCGAATCTCAGCAGCCTGTTGGAAGGCAGAGCCCACCACTCCCCACTATAGTTTCTACACATTCATTACATTCATCATACACAGCAAGTAATGGGATGCCTGACCTTTCACCACAATCAAATCTTGCTCCCAGTATTGTGGAAAGTACTGTCAACATTGCATCTTCACCCGTGGCATCACCTTCGATACCAGCACCATCTGAGCCCAGTCAGGAAAATAATGCTGTGGAGTTGAACTACAGAAATGCATCTGAGGATGTGAATATTAATGAAGAACTACCATCTTCTTCAGTCTTCATCAATCCTAGCTTTGGTGAGTTCCTTTGTGATAAATACGCAGAAACAAAGGGTAGAAAAATGGCTGGTACTACCACAAGCCTTTGATTTACAGTAGGTGCTTTGTGTTCTTTCAACTCTAGACTCTCTTTTTCTCTCTTAGTGTAACCTTTTTTGTTCTGTGAATAATTCACAAGTAATATGTGCATGCTACCCATGTGTTGGAGGGGGCAAACAGATTGCCACTAAGGCTAAGTGAGGTATATGCCTGTATGCATGTTGTAAGAAAGCAGCTTGCCTGATCTGGGTGAAGGAAACATCTGTTTTCTGCTTGTGTGGGATTTTATCAGTGAAGCATCCTTTCTGTACTCGAATCTTCCAGTGTTTGGTTTCTTTCAGAATACTTAATTCCAAAGAAAAACAAGAATTCTGTAGACCATTGCATTATAATACACATATCAAATAGCACCATGTATTAAAAACTAATGCCTCTCTAAAGTGTAAATGCCTTGATTTATATGTGAGGCTGAGCTGTGATTTCTTTGCTTTTGGTCTAAAAAACACATTTGTACAGCTGAAGAGCTGCATGAATAGTAGGTGAAATATTCAGATATCTATCTAAAAATTTGTAAACAGTTTATGTTTTAGCAGTTCTGTGTGTGGATGTGCCACTCTTTATAAGTCAGTGTCTTGAAAACATATCTGCACATATGTAAAATAGGCCACTGTGAATATTGTGGACGATTGGGTGTCTAATGTATTTTCTTGGGTGTTTTGATTTTAGTTATGCTGGTGGTTAATGTGAATCAAAAAGTTACTTCTGTTATCATTCCAATTTAAAGCTGCTTTTGTAAGAGCAAGGACAAGTAGTAATGAACTGTAAAATAGTAAAATGAACTGTAGTAGAGACCATACGCTGAGAGTCAACAGGAAGAGTTTGAAAAAGTGTTCTGTTTTTAACAACTCGTTTGGGATTTTAATTTATTTTTTTTCTTTGAATGTTTTTTGTTTTGCAAAAGAGTTTGTTGGTGACCCAGCAAGAAATGTAAAAGTTCTTGGAAACCATTTGGTGAAGGCTCGGCAAAAGACTAAACCCAAGTACGCAGCGCGCCACCTGGTTCGTGTCTTGTTCCCCAAGAAAACTTTGCTGTGCAGCGTCATGGGAGCGAGTGCACGAGGGCGCAGGACACTGGATCCAAACAAAATTGCTGCAATAAGAGGTATGTTACCTTTCAAAATGCGCGGATTTACTTCTTTCATACTTAACAAAGTTTGGAACTTAAAAGGAGTCCTTTTCTGTATGTTTCTGGCTAATTGTTGTCGGGCAGCTGGTGAGCAGATAAATGCCGTAGTGGATGTGCTCCACTCTGCAGTATCCTTTTGTTTTGAAAGTCCTGCTTTGTCATTCTCAATGTTTGTTTTTCCTCAATTTAAATAAAACTGTTCAAATTTCTTCTAGTTTTATGTACATTGTGTTCATCAGTCATGCTTGCTGCCTCTAGATTTTTAATAGCAGTTCATTTTGTGTTCGTGTGTGCCATGGATTTTGTCTGTGGTTTTTTGTTTGGTTGATTTGGGTTGATTTATGGCCATGGTATACTTGGGACAAACATTAACTGGTGTTTTTGAAACACTCTTGTGTTGAGTGAGAAGTGGTGAAGATGGAGGGGGCTTTTTTTAATAAATGTCAAGTCGTTTACACAGATCCTATGGCATGTATGTGTTAAAGGGTTAAAATTGAGTGTGATATTATATAAGCCATGTGAAATAGTTGCAGCAACAGCATTACCCTGTGTCTATTCTTTTGGGGGGATGGTGGTGGTGTTGGTTTTGGGGGTTTTTTAAAAGTTAGTATGATAAATCACATATTTCTGCTAATTCTACCAGGAAATGTTTAATAGAAGCATTATTCACAGCAACTCAAAATGTATCACAGAACATCTTGAATTCATAATGCTGGTTATTTTCAAAACATAAGTTTATTATCTTTATTTATCGATGGAAGTCTGAAGCTTGTAAATGGAGAGCAGTAAACATATGAAGCATTAGTTAGCTTTCTCTCTCTTTGTAAATTAGGGTACTTCTAAATACTGGGCTTTGTAATGAAGCTTCAAACATTTTCTATATTTTATATGCAGAGTTTCTTGCAACTAACTTCCCAACCTATGATTTGAGCGAGCATGGAAAAGACTGGAAAACCTGTATCACAAATGTCAATTCTATGATCCGCTCCTTACGCTCTGAAAACAAAGCAAAGGTGATGATTTATTAAGTACTAAGTTTGCACTTTTTTCTCAGATTAATTATTTGAACCTGCTCATGGTACAAGTGCTGTATTCTGTGTTGCTGCAGCACTGGTTCCATGTGGGGAATACTGGAATGTGCTGTTTGCTGCTTTGCCTCTTCTTGCTTCTGTGTCCAGAGTTCAGTTAAGAAGTGTTCAGGCACAGGATACTATAAGGAAAGCACTGCAAATGTTGCCTAGAAGTAGTGTCAAATTTGATTGAGAGCTTAAACAAGTAGCTCTTAGCACTTGTTTTTGCAGGCTTTTTTTTTTCAGATATATTCAGCAATGCATTTCAGTTTTCTGTTGACTGAAACATTACTGCCAAAACACCTCCAACTACATTTACTTCTAAAATGCTCTGCACACATCTTTGTATAATTATTAACTGTTTTACCAGTGGTTTTCATGATAGAAATTCAGGATATTGCAAAGATCTGAAATCTGATTTATAGTAAATGTGAAGCAAACTGAAACACCAATTAGAAGACTGATAGGCTTCTCTCAGTGTGTGTACTAACCTTATTAAATGTTTCAGGAGACAGCTGAGGGGAAAGGAAAAGTGTCTGATGCTCCTGATACATCTCATTGTGTAGATTTAAATGATAATGAAGATAGTGGAAACAATTCTCAAAATTCTCAGAAAATGACTGGCTCCACAACTGACACATTGCAGAATTCAGAATTGGATAAGTTTCAGGAAGCTTTCCACACATCTTCGGTCAGAAAACAACAGTCTTTGGAACCTCTGGGTAAACAAAGAAATTTTTGTGTTCTGGAATTGCTTGTTCCATTTTAAATAGTCAGTGAGAGGCAAACAATGGTACTGTTGGTATAATTGCATAGTAAAAGGATTTTCTGAACTATGTGAGTCTTCTTTTTCTCTTAAGGCAGTCATTTGGTGTACACATAGAATGTCTTTTTGGGAATGAACAAGGGCATCATGTCTGGCTAACAGAATATATGTTTGCATCTACCAGAGTTCCATAATGCCTATCTGCTGTGACATTGGGAAGTTCAGCTTCAGTTATTCTGTTCGGTTGTCCTGGCTTTTTTCTTTTATTTGGTAGATATTCTGCCTTAAGAAAGTAAGCTAGCTCAGAATATCTATTGAATGGTATTGCAATTTCAGAAGAAAAAGTACACCTTTCTGCAAAACTGACTCTCTAGGACAATAAAAATCTTAAAGCAGCCTTTATATTTTCACCTTTTTAATGTAAGTGTTCAATGCACAAATGCATTGGGGAAAAAATCCATGTACAGCCTGTGATGCTTAGAGACCCTTAAGGAAAATGGGCTGAGATTAGTTGCTGTTGGAAGTAATTTAGGATCACTTTGGGGTTGTTTCAGATCTGTTCCTGCACCCAAGATTTGTTAGTCAGATCCCACAGACCCCTCTTTATGTACTAAAAATTTTGCATTTTTTCTTATTAATGCTTGCAGTAAAGTGAGGTAGAAGCAGTTGAAAAATACTCACTCTTTCTGTTTCCACTTGCAGAATCTAAGCACCGCTGAAACAGCAGGACTTTTATTTACTTACACTGAAATTGCAGGACTTTGGTTTACTTACATACATGGAAAAACATCATCTTTTCATATGAGATGAAACAAGTTAGAAAGCAATAATTAATAATGCAGCTTGCATTGCTGAAGACATATCAGAAGTACTGTTTGTGGTTGTAAACCAGGAGTGTGTTCTGGCTGCTTGGCCACGTGTCTGCAACATGCTTCATGTTAGCAGCAGCTGTAGTGTTACGGTTTTGCTTTGGTCTTCCCAAGCAAGTAGAGTAGTTTCCGGGTGAGCTTTCTGTGTCAGTTTTGATTTAATACAGCCACTTTGAGGCATGGTCAGTGTTGGATGAATAAAATATCTCTCTTCCCTCCATGGCATGTTCTCTAGAACCTCTTGGGAGCCCATGGCGCAATGTTCAGTTGCCTTTCTCAGTCATTTACGTCGCCAAGGGGAAGACGCGGCCAGAGCTGTCAGCTCGCTTCCTAATTCGTCATATGTTCCCAGAAGAGGTGCTGGTGAAAAGCAACGTGTATGGCAGTCTTGATCGTGGCATGAGCCCACTGGATTCCAATAAAATTAACGCTCTCAGAGGTAAGTAAGAAAATCTCTGTTAAATCATAATGTGGGGAAAACTACTAAGAGTATTAATTTTGTATCCTATGAACAAAGCATAGAGTTTCAGAAATTAGTCTGTGAAAATATTCTTACAGGTATTTCTGCAAGCAGTGGAACAAACTGAGAGGAGGTAGATAAAGTTATGTTTTAGTAGCTCAAGAAATTGTCCAGATGATGAACCTGGTTTGTGTGGGAAAACTCAATTGTCCTGACATTGGCTTGAAAGGGCACTGCAGTGGGAGATGGGAGCAGTGCCTGAGGATTCTGGAAGACATCAGAGATAATTTCTTGATACAGGGACTGTGTAGATGAAGCAAAGGACAGAGATGTCATGTACAGCAGGTTATGGCTTCCTTCACAAAAAGGGTTCTTGTTTGATAATTGGTGGTGGCATTGCCTGTAGAGATTATGAAATCATGGGCCCTGATGTCCTGAGCAGAGTAAGAAGGGTCTGAGTACAGGCTCTGTAGAGCTTGGGAGAGCACACTTTGACATGTTTGGGAAAGTCACAGATGGGAGCTTGTGAGAAGCAGCTCTGAATAAGAGAGAAGCTCAGGAAAGTTGACGGATCTTTAATAATTGCCTTCTGCAAGCACATGAGAGTCCATCTTGATGCTTGGGGATCTGAGTTATGGGGAGACAGGTTGGGCTAAGCAGGGAATTCATAACTGAGCCCTGCAGAAAAAATGCCATATTTAGAGATTGGAAACAAGGAGAGCTCATGAAGTGGAATTCAGCAACTGCTGTGTTTAACCCATCAGGTAGCTAAACACAGGTGCTTGCTCACCTTCTTCCTCCCTTTCCTGTTCCCCTGCCCCACCCACTGGGCTGGGGGAGAGAAGTGGGGAAGGAGGACTGTGTCTGAGGGAGCAGCGTTCATGCTCAATAAAATGGAGCTGTGATTCACACCCTCTGGGGTGATGTCTGGGCATAGCTTGAGGGACAGACAGAGTATGTCAGAAACCATTTCCAGCATGGCAAGCACTAGCCTGGGAAACTTTGCCACTTAAACATCTCCACTTTTATATATATATATGTACACACATATATAGACATGTAGACATATTTTATTTCTTGACATTTTGAGCTTAAGAAGCATTAAAAAGATGTAGTAAGTGTGTCTTAGGACTGCAGAACACCATGTAGGCCACTGAGCAGATGAGACAAATCCTGTGTGTTGTGGTTGCAGCCAGACCTTGTCACTTGGCTCTGGAGTCAAGTCACAGCCCCTGCCCCTGTTTCCTTTAACACAGCCTGATTGGATGGCAGCACCAGCTCCCTGGAGGTTACCCTGCAGAGCAGGAAGGGGCCCTGCATAGCCCTACTATAATCCCCAAAATTGGTCAGTTTTGGTCAAAGATAAGACATAACTTTAAAAGCTGTTTTGTGGACCATGCACAAAGGCTCTGTAGACCTTGAAGAATTCCAGTTCTGTGCTGTTCCTCTGAGGTCAAGTATTTTTGAATTTACTGCTGGGGATGGAAATAAAGAGAGCTTGTCTGCTCAGCCAGCAACTAGTGTAGCCTTTGTCAGCATAGTTTATAACAAGAGCATCCTAAGGCACACTTACTCTCCCTTTCACCTCTCCTTCTGGAGCAGAGTGAACTGCAAGAGCACAAGTTTTAATCTCAGTTACTTTCTTCCTTCAGACCAAAGTTCTGGCAAAATAGGTTTTCGGGTTTGTAACTACAAGTTAAAATTTTAACTGTAAACAGTGATACTATATTAGATTTTTACTTGCTGGTATGTGGAAGAACAAAGCTGACACAGTATCTATCTACTAGCTATACGCTATGAAGGTAAATCTAGATGTTAATCAGAGAAGGAGAAGCAGTGTTGCTTTGATTTGAAATTACAGATGAGCATCCTGTTTGGTGGTTATTTAAGTCTTTACCAGGCTGCTTAGAGAAAACATGTAATTCAGCTCAGTAGGACAATCAGTCCTCAATAACTTTAAAAACTAATTTTAATTTTGGTTTTAAATTACTCATTTTACTCATGGAAGGGAAGAAAGGTACTATAGTCCTACCCTTTTTATGTCATTGCTACCAAGCTCAAGTGTTTATTTACTGATCTTACTTGCAGTATGGTAAGGAATGAGCTCTCACAGTTTTTCTGTCACTGTTGTTCCTGTACATCTGTGTTAGGTTGAACTGGTGTTGACTAATTTTAGTGAATATAGTTGTCAGACATCCTCTGAAGGAGAGCTTGGTCCTGCCTAATTCTGGTTATTCTGAAATGGAGTCCAAGATTTGTCATTGCTAGCTGACCACATTAGAAGCTGAAGTTACGCAACACTTTGAAGGATCAAAACCACACACGTAGCCACGTTTTCTTTTCATATTTTGTTTTTATGCTTAGACCTTTTTTACTGATTTTCAAATACATCAGAAAGGGGGAAAGCGATATCTGCCCCGCTTTGCTTTTCAAGGCTTTATATATGTCTAGCTGTCCTGGTTTGGTAGCATGCACTTGTTTTAGCTTAATTACATCCAGAAAGAGTATATAGCTTGCCTAAATAATTGATAACTCACTATTACATACTTGTTTATTTTTAGACTTTCTTCAAGAGAATTTTCCATCCTTTGATCTAAATGAAAGTGGATTTGATTGGAAGGCATGCGTGGCTGCCATAAACAGCACAATCCGCAGTCTCAGGCACGAGCTCAAAAAGGCTACGGCTGGAACCCGCCAGAGAGCCCCGGCAGCGCCGCCCTCGAGCGCAGAGTCCCCCAGAGGATCCCACTTCCGTAAAGCCGGCGGAAAGCGTCTCTCAGATTGAAGCTCTCTAGCATCTGTCTCAAATCTTAATTTAGCAGGCTTTTATTAATTCCGTGTAGAAGCCTCTAATATCGAGCTGTCCTATTCAACTTGAGTTGTCAGCATCACTAAATAGCATCACTTCATGAGACCAAAATTAGCAGAAGGCTTGGGAGCCCTAACTCTTTGCATAGGTAGTGTTTGTGCTCCTCAGAAATTATTTTCAGTGTTCCCTGTAGCATTTGCAATGTGCTCTCTCCTAAAAGCATCATCTTCTCATGATTCATTGAATCTGAAAGATTAATCTGGTTAGAAAAGATGCACTGTGCATCAATTCAGCAGAAGCAGATGGAGAGGAAAGAGTGGTCCTCCTTGGAGGGTGAATCATAGCCAGCTAAATTATCTCATTATGTGTGAGGAATGAAATTTGCTTTGTGTCCTGCTTTTGGGCAAATTTGGGAGAAAACCTCCAAAAGGGGGCCCATCCAGAAAAGCAAACCCACACAGCCCCTCCCCCCAACTGGTTCGGGAAGGATTCCACAGAGAGAAGTGGAAAGAACCTGTTTATTTAACAGGCAAAACAACCCCCAGCACACAGAATGAACAATACCAGATAACAACACTCTTTCACCGCTCTGAAAAGGATGACAAATCAGAAAGTCTCTCTTGGGAGTGGTCGCTCTGTTGTCACTCTGTTGTCAGTCCCTCCAGCGCTGGGAATAGCTGCTGCAGGCCACAAGGTGCAAACTCTTGGTGTTTCCAGGTCCCAGTGCGGAGCAGGTTCAAGTGGTTCCAAAAAAAACAAAAGGGAAACAGTCCAGGAAAAAATTCGGACTGCTTAGCTAAATTAACTAATGAGCAGAAGCAAAAAGCAAGAGCAAGAGCAAAGCAAAAAGCCTAGCAAAAAGCAAAAGCCGCACTATGTACTCCCTGTCTCTGTGTCCCGCCAGCCGTGGGGGAGCGGGCAGATAACAAAACCAAAACAAAACATTCACTCTTCAGAGCCAGTCTTGAAGGTACAGAACATAATATCCAGCATAAACAGAACACACGAATGGGGATACAAGCATCATAACGTCACCCTAGGACACTCTGACAATTGGATATCTTCAGCAAAAATATCAGAAAGGAAAGAATATTTTTAATTGCATTTAGTTAACTTGTTGTATCTGGACTTGATGATCTTTGAGTCTTTTCCAACCTTAATGATTGTATGATCTCTCACATTTTTGCCTCCTATATCATTGTTTTTTGCAGGAGAAGAGGCAGACAACAATATAAGTACAGCTGGTAGTATATGGGGGAATGATGCCTTAAGTTTTAGCTTTCATATTTTCCAGATTCTGTACTGCATTCGTGTGTAACTCTGAACTTCATATAACGTGTTAGCAGGTTCTCTTCACAGTTTAGTTAGACAAAAAAATCCTTTTCCAGCCTGAGAACCAAGGGACATCATTGCAGCTGCAAGCCCAAAAGGTACAAACAACAGCAAATTGAGGAGAGCAGTCTGGGAGGATGGGACTTCCCGAAATTGGACAATTAATCCCAATATGTAAATAGACCAAAACTTATGAAAGTGTGAAACTCCTGACCCATCATCCATCTTGGGTGGAGCCACAGCCAGGCTCTTGTACTGCCCAAGGTGTATCCTTGAAGGCCTTTTAATAAATACCTACTTTATTCTTTTAACACTGTCTAGCCTCTGTTCCAGGTAGTCTCTCAAGGCATCAGTTCAAGCGCTCTACTCTGATTTAGCTCTACTAAAAGGACAAATAAAACCAGTCCAATGGTTGGTCCTGGTTTTTCTTAATGAAATTTAAGGAAAATACTTCTTCAGAGTCCTGAACTTCACCATCTCATGGTTACTGTGGCTAAGGCTTCAAAATTTTAGCAAATCCCTTGTTGTAGGTGTATGAGGCCCAGAAAAGCACTTGTCAATAATAAATGTTCATGCTCTTGCCTTTCCTTTGTGTCTACACAAGACTAAGATTTATTAGTGCACTAAGTTATATATTTTAAAAAAATAAACTAACTAATTTTAACAAACTAATTTTCAAAATCACTTGGATGTTGAACTTTTAAAGATAATAATTTAATTACCATGTATATTTAACTTCACATCTCACTCGGTTTAATTTGTAAGTTAGAATTCAACAACAGTAACTGTACAGAAGTTAATGGGGTTTTTTGTTGGGTAGCTTCTTAGTTATTTGAGGGGTTTTTGTTTGTTTGTTTTCAAAAAAAGAAAGTAATCATAGAATCATAAAATATGCTGAGTTGTAAGGGACATATCAGGATCATCAAGTCCAACTCCTGACAGTGCATAAGATCATCCCCAAAAATGACACCATGTGCCTGAGAGCACTGTCCAAATGCTTCTTGAACTCTGTCAGGCTTGGTGATGTGACCACTTCCCTGGGAACCTTCGCTAGTGCCCACCTACCCTCTGGGTGAAAAACCTTTTCCTGATATCCAACCTAAACCTCCCCTGCTACAGCTTCAGGCCATTCCCTGGCGTCCTGTCACTGCTCATAAGAGGGAAGAGATCAGTACCTACCCCTCCTCTTCCCCTTGTGAGGATGTTGAAGACCACAACGAGGTCTCCCTTCAGTCTCCTCCAGTCTGGCAAAAACCAAGTGACCTCAGCTGCTCCTCATACAGCTTCTCCTCCAGACCCTTCACCATCCTCATGGCCCTCCTCTGGACACTCGCTAATAGCTGAATGTGTTTCTTATATTGTGGTGCCTAAAACTGCCCCCAGCACTTTAGGTGAGGCTGCCCCAGTGCAGAGTAGAGCAGGACAATCCCCTCCTTCTCCCAGCTGACCGTGCTGTGCCTGATGCCCCCCAAGACCCGGCTGAGCCTCTTGGCTGACAGGGCATTCCTGACTGATACTCAAGTTGCCATCAGCCAGGACCTCCAGGACCCTTTCCATAGCTGCTCTCCAGCTTCTCATTGCCCAGTTGATGCCTGCAGCCAGGGTTGCCCTGTTCCAGGTGCAGAGCCCAGCCTTTGCCCTTGTTGAACTCCATACAATTGGTGTCAGCCTTTCTGTTGTGTTTTCCAGCACCGGTCACACGGTCCTCGCAGTGATTGTACTGGCTGACTGCTGTGTGAGCTTGCCTTGCTGCTTGTGTTGGGTCTTAGTGCAGTCTCAGAGGTCCAGCTTCTTCACAGGAGGAAACTTCTTGGAAGACTGGCATAGGGAGTGGATTTTACCTCTGAGAGTTGTAGAAACTGTGGCTTCCAAAATAACACCTGTACATAGCAGAATTAGATGTAACTAAATCTGTCCTCCCCAAGACAAAGGTTCCATAGTTTATTTGTTAGCAGTAGAATAAAACAGTGAATTTACTTGTTCTCATTTCAGCTTCTGTTCATAACAAACAGATGTCTTTATTGTACAGAGTATAGGACCAGCTTTTTAATTGCAACTTAGGATATGAAATGGCCTTATCAAATATGAAATCAGTTGATAATTAAAGTTCCTTCTGCCACCTCCTTGCAGAAGTCTTCTGTAGGATTCAAGAAACAGACTGAATTTCTGATTTTCTTTTGTTGGTAGAAATGTTGTACTGCAAATTTGGTTGTTCTGGTGTACTATTAACAAATTCTTCTGTTACTTGCTATACAGTCCTTCTTGTAAATGCCAAGAACTTTGTTGTGTATAGATATTACTAGTTCCAAACCTCAGAAAAAGACAAAAAAGCTTATATTTTTTCAGTAGTTTTATGAATTGTTTTCACTGGCCTTCACAGATTTTAATGGTGGAAGGATATATTTATTGAATGACATGTCTGGCACTGAAATCTGTTAAGTGTGGTGCATACCTATAGCTTCCACTTGAAAAGAAAATTGAGTAATTGAAGTAGAAATAGTTTTCTTGTTTGTGTTTCAAATGTATCGATTTTTGCTAACTTTTATAAAGTACAATTAAAGTATTTTGCTGTTAGGAATTAAGTATTTTACAAATAAAACTGCCATATAGCTCTTTGACTATATATATGTGTCTTAACTGTTTCTTGTATCATGAATCTCCAGTTCAAGTACAGTTTCATCTGAAAAGATTCTTCTGTTGTCCTTTGAAGAACGAAGGCTTTAAGAGATCTTCTGATTGAGGCAAGGTGATTTTGGAATTTAGACTGCATTAACTGTGAACCAAAGCAACTCGCTGCCCAGCAGGGGCCACTGCCAGGGCCACAGGGCACGGCTGGCGAGTCAGGCCCAGTCTGGTCAGCAGCACCGTGGGCACAAGTGTCACGCAGGAGCCAGTGCTGGGGACGTGGCTGTGGGCAGGACACTGCTTCCCCTGCCCACTAATGGGACTGGGGGGGTGATGCTGGCACGCCAGCCTGCAGCATGCCCTGCAGAGGTGAGGGCCTGGCCCAGGCACAGGGGTGGCCAAGAGGGACAGGGACAGGCTGCCCAAGGCACCTCGGGGGTTTTGGTGCACCCTGCAGACTCTGATCAGAATTTTTGCTGTTTTCACAGAGTGGATGTAAACAACCCATCTTAGAGCTGTGTTCAGCTTTTGTAGCCAGAACTCATTCCTTAGAACAACAGCAATACTTGCTATTTTCTTCAAGTGTTTATTCCAAGAGTCATAGGACTTGAAAGTAGGCTGCAAAAAGAGCTAAATATTTGTGCAGTTCTTCATTTGTATTTTTGCATAGCTATGGCAATGTTTTGTGGGTCTCTTGCATAATTGCCGTTTTCTTTTGTTCGGTGTATGGGATGATGATACCTTTGCCTTAGCGAGAACTGTCAATGTCACCTGAACTACAGGCTTATCTAAGTGTTTAAATTACAATTTCAGCATGGTTTTGGGGTGGTTTTTTTGTTGTTGTTTTTTTTTTTGCGTTTTTTGGTTTTGTTTTTGGCTTTTGTTTTGGTTTGTTTTTTTGGATTTTTTTTTTGTTTCTTTTTTAGTATTCTCCCCCCAGCTTTCCACCTTGTTATAAATAAGAAGCTTGACTAGGCCAATACTCAAGCAGCAATCAATTTATTAATTAATGTGGTAAAGTATGAGCAAAACAGCGCTGGGTACAGTGGGGGAAGTTTTCCCTCCAGCTGCACGCCGATGGTTGGGGCGTACAGATATTTATAGGGGCTTATACATAACAGATACATATAGGGGCTTATACATAAAAAAAGCTTATACATAAGCTTTTTTTCAGCAGTTTCTATTCCAAATTTTTACGTCACAATTCTATACACTCTTGTGAGTTAGTTTTTCTCAGGATGTACCCCAGAAAGGAGTATCCCCAGATGGCGGGGTCCGACTTCCGAAAGAAGAAAGAGGTCTTCCAGCTGGTGCGGTCCAGACTCTAGATGTGGGCCCACCTTTTAATTGCAAAGACTATAAATCTCATAGCAGTGATGTCCAGCTTCCCTTGGTTGAAACTATCAATCCTTGGGTTGATGTTCATCTTCCTTTCTCAAGCTGCTTTCTACTGTTTTGCTAAGATGTCGAGATAAGCATATTTCCATTACATATATTCTAAACTTATATTTTCAAAGCTCCTTACTACAAGCAATGTTCTAAAATTATACTTCAAAAGGTTATTATTGCAAAGCTGTTTAATGCTTAGCTACATGCAGATAGTTCCTCTCCAGCAGCAAGATCCTTAAAGCTTTAATTCAGATGCTATAAAAGTTAATTGCAAACAAAGGATAAGTTCAAAGGCCTTTTTCCATGCTTTACTCCCTCGGTTATTTTTTAGAATTCATCCTTTAATTGTCCCATGATCAGTTTCCACACATCACAAGCACACACACTGCCTGTATGTACCTGACACAAACACAGCTTTGTATCTCACACACCTCAAGTGCTGAAGGGACACTGATTGTGTGTCACACCACTCTGTGGCTCTCCGGCAGTCACGGAGCGTTGGAATGCCGGCTCGCAAGCTCCCTGGGTGACGGGAGGGACAGACAAGAGAGGCTGCCCCTGGGCTTCTGCCGAGGCCTTTCAGGTGGCAGTGGGTGCAGCGGCATGGGTGACACTGCAGCAGGACACCACGAGGATGCCGAGGTAAAGAGCCGAAGGAGAGGACACTCGTATGCAGTCCAATATTCAAAGGACGGGTCAAGGACGAGTGACCAGGGAACAGTGCTCTGGCTAGGGTTTTTAAAGCAGGCTCGTCTAGGGAGGTGGCAGCATCACAAAGCCAATGGGAAAACACCCGGGGAGGAGCATGGAATCCAACAAGACCAATGGGGACAACACAGGGGAGGGGAGAAGCCTCTAGGACAAATCAACTGTTAGAAGCAGGGTAATGGACATCAAACATTCGGGAACAAAAGGGGTGGATCTAGGTTGATGGACAAGGGAAGGGGACAGCACAGCTTGGATTGACAGGTCCGTACAAGGGAGGGAAGGGAGGAGCAGGGAAACAGGCGCGTTGAGCGGCAGCTAAGTGGCGGGAAAACTCAGCGGTAAACAACGTCGGAGAAACCACCGTGAGGGGATAAAACGGGGGTACAAGGATCGAACCATTTTTGCTCAATTTACGTTGAACCACTAACAGTTGGAGCTGAAATAAGTATAGAACTCATAAAAACACCCTGCCACACTGCTTGATGCAATGCATTTCAGCGCTGGAAGCAGGTCTGTCTCTCGGGTGGATTGAAGAGCTATAGCACCACCTACCGAGACGCAGAAGTTTTTCTGAGAAACAAAAAAACCTCCTTGACTGACAGGAGCACTGAATATTCTGACACAGTGATGCCATTCTGAGCATTTGAGTGATGCTCTCACTGGAAATTTGAAGTTTCACTTCCACCGGTGCTTTTTCCATTTAAGCTAAGTCTTCCCATTGAAAAATTATCTAATTTGAGCAGGGATTGTTTTTTCAGTGAGATGTTACTTTTTTTTTAGTTGCTTTTAACATCATCTGTAAATCTTTAACACATATGGCAACTGTTCATGTACATTACAGTAAGAGTAATAAAATGTGGGAGTGATGGAACACCAGCATCGTCTTTTCTCACAGCCTTAGCAAATTCTTTGCCATTTAATCTGCTATTGTGAACTTTCCAAAGGTGGCATCTGCTTTGTAGGCCCCATTGCCTTGGTTTAACCCCAGCTGGCAACTGAGCCCTGTGCAGTTCACTCATCCCAGTGGGATGCAGGAGGGGAGGCTGCAGGGTAAAAGTGAGAAAACTCATGGGTTGAGATGAATACAGTTTAATAGGTGAAGCAAAAGAAGGAATTCATTCACTGCTTCCCACGGGCAGGCAGATGTTCAGCCACCCTCAGGAAAGCTGGGCTTCATCACTTGTAAGGGTGCCTTGGGAAGACAAGCGCTCCATCTCTGAACATCCTCTCCTACCTTCACCCCAGCTCTCCAGGCTGAACACGATGCCATGTGGTGCGGGATATTCCTGTGATCATTGGAGGTCAGCTGTCTTGGCTGTGTCCTCTCCCAGCTCCTTGTGCACCCCCAGCACTCCCTCTGCTGGGTTGGGGAGAGGGAGCAGAAAAGGTCTTGACTGTGCAAACATTTCCCAGCAACAGGGAACATGTATCTGCATTATCAGCCCTGTTTCCATCTCCTTTTGAGCAAAGGCCTCCATGTTAAAGGTGCAAAACTTATTATCTAGCATAAACAGAACAGATGACTGGGGATAGAAGCATCATATAGTCAACCCAGGACACATCACAAATCTGAAACTCTGCCCCATACTAGCTACTGTGAAGGGAATTAACTCTACCCCATCCAAAGCCAGCGTGCCATCAAGGAAGAGAATTTCAGAGCCATCAGAAGGCAGCCAGAGGCCTGGGAAATTCCCAAACTCTGTGAAGCCACCACAGGTAGTCCAGAAGGATATCTTTCTACCTATACTGTCAGGTTTCAGAAGGTGGTATAACAATATTGTAGGCTAGAAGATATTTAAAAATACCACTGGGTGCCTCATTAGAGACAGGAAAAGTTTCATGGCAGAATAACAAATCAGCCCAAATAAGGAGGTTTGCAAATTACTGTTTAACAGTCTGCAAGGAAAGGGTCTAAGTAAGCTGGATTTTGACAGAGGTTTTTGTATTGCATCCTACTTTTGTTCTTTTTGCCCAGAACATCTGTCTTCACTCAGGTTTATTGTAAATTTTCAAAAGGGATTGACTTAGGTTTCTGATCCACAAGATGGTTCCTTTCCCTTACCAGCTCCACAGGCAGGAAATTTCAGAAGGAAAGGGAAAGCTGTTTAAGTTGACACTGATGATGGTGGGGGCAGAGAGTAGATTTATATTTTACATTCCTGACTTGCATATTGCTATGCTTATTTGAATGCCTAGAGGACAGTAGTCAACAGAGCAGTCAGGTGCTTGGACATGAAAATGAAGTAGGTAGGCACCTGTTTTTCCCCAGTCGTCAAAAGAAGGATGGAAACACTGAACAAATTAATGGAAATGCATTGCTGACGTGATTGGATTTGTTTAAGTGTTTTCCCAGATAATTCATTGCCTCTAAACTAAAAAATAGAAAAAATACAGGTTTGGATTTTTTAAAAGAAACCTTAAAAAAAAACCCAAACCAAAACAGATGCCTCAAGACAACAACCAAAAACCCCAACAGCCTTCTGCCAGTTCATCTAAGAGGTCAAAAATAACACTTCAGTGTCCTATTTTCTGTTCCCCTTTTGCCACTGCTGTGAAAGAAGAATTAGTATTCTGTTTTATGGTTATGACCTTCTTGAAAATAAATTTAGCCACTGAAAGCAGCAATTTATTAAAAAATGTTTGTTTTCCACATATTGCAGAACACTTAAATTCCATTAAGATGGTTTTCCATACAGCATTTTTTCCATCCTTGAATGTATTTGGATTACAAGTGAGGAATATTTTTCTGCTGTGTAGTCTCATGGAGGTGCTAGTTGAGCATATTTTGTCCACCCCTTTTTTTTTTAAAGAATGTAGTTTTACAGAGCTACACTTTCAGCATTCATTGGTAGCAGAGATAAACAAAACAAAATATTTATTAAAAATGTTACTTTCCTCCATGTAGCTAGTGAGGTGCTTTTCCATGGAGCCAGTGAGGTGCTTTTCCATGGAGAACGTGGTTTTGAATGTAATTTCTCTTTGTCTCTTGCAACTGTAAAAACAATAGAAGATACTTGCACTATAACAAGACAACAGAGATGGCATGTTCTTTTTAAAAGGGAAAAAAAAACCCTACCACATCCCAAGCATTGAAATTTTTTCTAATTTTGTGGCTTTTCTGAATTTCATTTTAAATATGCACTTGTCCTAAGAAAGTCTTTTCTCAGAAGCTGTAAGTAAAACCTAGTATTTCTTAGTCTGAAAGGAGATCTAGTCAAACTTTTGCTTGGCTTTGAGTTTATTACATTTGAGTCTATGGCCCAGTTCTGAACTCATCTGGATGTGTAACTTCCATCCTATTTCTGATTCCTCAGGATAGGAAAGATTAACATATGGAAACACAGTCGAAAAATCATGCAGATTTTTTTTTTTTTAAATGTAATAACTCATCAAATGATCACAAGGAATGAATGTAGGAAATGGATGTTGTGGGCACTCAGAAAAGCTTTGCAGATTTAGATATTCCCTCATCCTTGGGGTTGCTGACCTTGTACCACACTCCAGTTTGTAATTTGGCATGGGAGTTTACACAAGAACCTTGGACTCTGAACAACAGTGGCTGAGGTGCCTGCACAAATCCTCTTCTTCTGACTTCTGTGAAGCTGGAAGAAAGACCAAGAGGAGTGACAATGCTTGAGGCTGTCACAAATCTCTACTGAGGGAATGTGAGCCAGAACAGCAAGACAGGCAGCAGAAACATCTCCATAATCCAAAGTACTGAAGATTATATTTCTGCATTTTACAAAGCAGTTGGGATTCACTGGTTGCTATTGTGACCATGTTCTTAGATCCTTGTGACAGAGGGACTTAATAACATGCTTTTTACTGTCTGTCCTAATTTCTCCAAAGAAAGTCTATTCAATTAAATGTCAGGAAAATGACAGTGATCGTTAACAAAAGCCACTGATTTGTAGAGTAGAGTGATGGTGAAACCACGACAAGTAAGCTTTCTGGGCCAGGGGTCATTTTATTTCTGTTTCTATACACAATGCTTTGTGTAAAGGGGTTTCTGAGTAGAAAACCCATCAGCACTACAGTTAATTAAGTATATTCTGGTCTTTATTTGAAGGTCTGACACAAAGACAATTGAAACTGAAAGTATTCTCTCTGCAGATCCTACTGGACATAGACAAAATTGTTTGCAATGTAGCTACATAACATTTTTGAATGTAAATGTATTTTTTATATATAATTATAATTTTTATAAGGGTTATGTGTGAATACAAGAAATTAGGCTAGAACCATTTTGAAATAGCTTTTGTAAGGAAAATTATGTCTTCAGCCAGGATGAACAAATGCAAATGCATCTCATCTCCAGCTGCAGATGAGTTGAAATGTGGAGTCCCTAACCCTACATGCACACTTTGAACACTTTTTTTTTCTTTCTGCTGACAGCCTTTTAGCAACATCCCCTCAGGAGGCTTGTATTATAAAGTGTAATCTATCTTCTGTTTGATGAATTCTAGGATATTTAAAGAAAAGTGCTGAAAGAAGCAGACTTGCTGCTGAACCCCTTGTCCTGAATCAATTTCCCAGCCCAACGTGCCTGTTAACTGCTGAAGCCCTGCTTATCCTTATGTTTGGATTAAATATTCTGTATCTGCTAGAATGCAGATATTTCCTTTATCCTCCTCACTCTGACTCCCCCTTTTCTGCCTACACCCTGTAGCCCTGAGTGACCCTTCTGTCCCCACTTTGTCACAGAATGAACCCACCCAAATCAGCCCCAACTGGAGCAGTTCCCCACTGAAATGTCCATCTGATTCCCTTTTTTTCCCCAGCTCCACAGCATACCTGGCTACATAAAAGCACTTGATTTTTTGAACACCAATCACTTTTTTTTCTTCTTACATTCTTTCTGCTAACTTGGAAGGATCAGCTGGGAGAGCTGTTGTTTAAGAAAATCCAGCTTAGCAAGTGGTGACTCAGTAATCTGTATTGTCTGGTATCTTCTGACTTGCATCAGAAATGGAACAACAATAGCAGAGTCTGACTCCATGGAGACTCTGAGTTTGGGTTTTTGTGTTGCCTTTTTTTTTTTTTTAATAAAAGCAAGAACATTTGTTGGTGACTGGAATGTCTTGGGTTATTACACTGAGACCATATATTTTAGTTGAGCTTTAGTAGGCCTTCTAAAAAATGCACAAAAAAAGAATTGTTCAGAAAAAAAAAAAAAAAAGTTTTTTAAGTCTGCAAAAGGCATTGCTTTTTGTATGTGATTTCTTCTTCTGAAGTGAATTGTGAATGTAACAGAAAATATACTGCAAAAGACTGTGTAGAAAGATATACGCTCAAATAAACATCTTTCTTAAAGAGGAAAAAAAAAAAAAAAAGAAAGTAAAACTAAAATGCCTCCAGGCCTCTATTTTGAAAACAATGCAAATGTTAGACTACATTTCATTTTTGTATGCTAGCCATCCCTTTCACTAATAAGAAAAATTGATGCCAACCTTTTCTGCAGTTAAAAACATTTCAAATGTGTAATATCTACCCTTTGCACTTCAGCTCATCACCACAATCTTTATTCTGATGTGCCATAGAAGGAAATTATTATTCTTATTTTTTTTCTTTTTCCTTCCTACATTCATCTATTTCCTGTGAGACTGTGAGCCCTCCTATCTGTGTGTGTCATAAAACAAATATTTGAATTGTATGTCATTTTAAAATAGGCCTTTTGAAGAAAAGTGTTTTAATTAACATTTATTTGCAAAGGAACATTGAAAATCCTTTAGATCTGAATATAGGTCGGGGCTCCCAAAGAACACCAACGATGTCTGTAAACTCTGCTGTTGTTATCTTAGTGTCACACTCCCAGCCTTATTAACTCTGCGTGGTTGTGAAGCACTAATTATTTCTATTAATTTCGATGATGGTAGCGTGTGGTGACTGCAGCAGAGGTGTGAGCCTGTGCTAGAAGGTGAGGGCCACATGGAGCAGCCAGTTCTCATGGGTCACAAGCAGGAGCCAGCCTTTGCTGCGGAGGGGCAGCAAAGCACAGGCTCTGTGCCTGGCTCAGGGTCACTCTGAAGCTTTTTGCAAGGCTCTGCCTGGAAATCCAGGAGTCTCCAGCTAGTGCGATGGTAAGGAAAAAATGCAAGCATCTCCACGGCTTTTGTAGCCATGATGGTAATTGGCAGATCATTAGGAGCAGCGTGGAAGGGATGGGCAGGGCTGAACAAAAATCAGATGTGTCCCCTTGGTCCCTCAGCCAGGCTGTGCTGGGGCATCCCTTACACACACCCACGGGGTGGGGGAGCCCTTGGAGAGAGCCCTGGATTCCTCCTCTGTTGCCTGCAAGGAGCACAGACATTGTGGGGATTTCTTCCCATGTTTGCATTGAAAACCTGAAGCTGTGGGGATTTATTTCCTCAGGTGTTGGAGATAGAAAGGGTAAAAGTAATGAAAATCTGCTAAAGACTGAAAATAATAAATTCCTCATATTCTCCACATCTTCTCCAACCCCCTGGAGCATATGAATTCATTGGCCAGATAAGCAGGATACTTTATGCACTTGGCCACGCAATCTTGGTTTGTATCCAGGGGACTTTACAGGTGTAAAATTAACCACAGGAGAGCTCTTCTATTGCTCACCGACTGCAGTGCAAACATATGGAGGACTACAAGTGAAAAATAATTAAAACAATATTTGAGTACATGCTTGTTCTGTCATCTTGTATGTACAACACATGTAAATCCATCCTTTTTTCTTGTTCAATATCCCAGTGTTTTTAAAACATCGTTTTCTCTGTGAAATAGCACCTTTTGGAGATAATTTGCCTGTGCTGAGAGCACAGCGGTGTTCAGAAATGCACACAAAACCAAAGGCTTTATTGCTTGGCATGAACAACAGAATACCTTGGAATGATCCTGTGAAAATACTGTGGCAGACTTCTCTAACTTAGCTGCCAGCACCTTTCCATAGCATACCTCTTTAAAAAATAAATCTGGATTTAAGTGATACTAAAATGTCATGGTCCATCAGCTACACTAAAATGTTTTTTAAACCTGACCCAATACACACCCATCCAATAAGCCAGGGAGGCTCCTTCTGAAATTTTCTTCTATCCAGTAGAGAAAATGTATTTTGAAGTTCATCTAGACACACGCTTACTCAGCAGACCAGAGTAGTTCCAAATTAAGTGGGTTTTTTAATGAAAAAAACTCTCAAACCTTCCTAATTATATCTTTTTTTCTCAAGAGACAGGAACAGCTGCAAAGGTGCCGTTCTGATTTCTCTGGTAAGTAGCTTGCATTTTATTTACTTATTAAGATAATTTAGCACTCCTGAAAGCTGCCAGTTTAAGAGATGAAGAACATGCAATTCTTCTTTTTTTTTTCCTCTTTCTATTTTTTATTGATGTGGCCAGAGCTACTGTGGCACAGACAGCTGTGTCATTAGCTTTCCTGTTGTGCCTTGCAAACTCAAAAAAGAGAGATTCAATCAAATTTCTCTCTCAAGTGGGAAGTGTTGCAGAGTCACTGAAACTGGGGTGGGACCAAGGGGGAGAAGAAAACAAGGAATACAAATATCAGAGACAGCAAAGTGCCGGGGGAGAGAGTGTGGGTGGACAGAGATGAAGCGCAGCACTGCCAAGGAAGGCAAGGATGTGCCTCCAAAAAGGGAGCAGACCCCACAGTAGCTTCATGCAACAATGACATGGCAGATCTACTCCCACCTCAGATGCCAATCTGTTGTCTCAGCTTTCCCCCACCTGAATAAAAGCAAATTATGCTTCCCTTCTGACAGCACTGTGCGCTTGACTGAGGATCTGGAATACATTGCTCTTAAAAGAGATTAATATGCATATATATCATTGTATTTGTGTGTATAGTGACTGAGGATTTCTGCCCCAGTGTTTGCCATCATAAATTACAGTGCAACTGCTCCAAACTATTAGTAATCCACTACTGGCAATTGCTTTGGGGGCGGGGGGCATGTCACGGCAATTACATCTGCAAATATGGTATGGGTTATGTTCTAGTAGCTCTTATTTTTTCTAAAGCAGCAAACAAAAAGAAACAATACAAACCACTGCCTGGTTACAAATATGAAATCCATTAGATCAATTAGTGGCAGAAGAAGGAACATTTGGATCCATACTTGGAGTCATTATCGAATCTGCTTCTTACATTTATTGCAGTCAGCTTAATCTAATGCCCCTCACCCCATCTTGTGTGTGTGACTGCAGGTGTGTATATGCACAGGCACAGAAAACATATATCCATTATTTGCATGTAGAAACACAGCTGGTTAACTTCATTTCAATAGCATGCAGGCGTATGTAAACTTTCACGTAGAAAAGTCCTTTTTAAACACTGGCTTTGGAGATTGACCTCCCAGAACTATTCCCGTGGCCCAACTTCCCATCGTGAGCATCAGCAGGAGTGGGTTTACAGCTCAGCTGTAGCTGAATGGAGGTTTGCAGTATCTTACAGCTCTCCTTTAACCTGGGTTTGATTTGCACTGCCAGTCCTGGTGGAACAGGGCTTGGCTAAGTGAGCTGAAGCCCAAGAAGGGCTGTAGCTGGTAGAGTTGCAGGAGCCTGAGCCAGTGCCAGGACAATACCCTGCCAAAGGCAATGTGGGTTAAAGACTGTGCCAGTCCACTGCACCATCACAGCTGTAACGAGTACATTTCTTCCCCAGAGTGTGTTGCAGCCAGCACAGACCTAGGGCCAAACTGTCCAGGGTCAGCTGCATCAAGTCTGGTTGTCTGACCTTTTCTCAGAGAATGAAACCCTCATTCTTTTCAGGCCTCTTTGTTTGGATGGGCAAAGGACTTCCCAGGTTTCTCTTGCAGGCCCCTGTGCCCCTTTCCTCTGCTTAGGGTGACTTCTGGAGGGAATCACTGTGAATTGCTTAATTTTCCTCTTCCATTGTCTGTGGTGAGGGAAGATGGCAAAATATCTTGGAGACAGTATAGCTAGAGATGATCTCAGAGTACAAGTGGAAAAAAGGCAGCAGCAGCAGGCAGTTGGAAGAGGAGAATTAGGCAGCCCTGTCCCACATCTAGAGCAGGGGCAGAGTATGAGGCTGTCAGAAAAGTCAGTGTTGCACTGTCTCTCCTTGGTTTTGAGGGCCCAGTGTAGAGTTCAAGATTTCCTCACAATGAAACTGCTGGGCAACACCTGAAGGCAGTTTAGTTAAATCCTAACTGGATCATTTTGGGAATCTGACTGGGTGCCAGGCTGGCTGCTTATGAGGAAGTAAATGCTTAAAAACAAAATGTTCAAGAGTTTTGCCCAAGCCATGTGTGCTGGCAAGAGGAAAAAAATTAAACACAGCAAAGTGTATGGGCCAACAGCAACGCAGCTTGACTGGAATGTGGAAGTCACTCAAAGGAGAGACACGCAAAATACAGATAAGGCATAGCAGTGTGGAGCAGCCTCTGCCTACCTGGGCATCCCTGCTGGGCCTGCCCACCACCTGTATGACTGCCCCCTTATTTCCAACTCAGTCATCCTCCCACCTTGGAATAGCACTGCCGGGTGACAGGCAGGTATGAAAAACATCAGGCTCATGTTCTTCCTGAAATCCAGCTAGTGATTTCAGTGGATGGAAAAAATGGGGATGATGGAGATCCACCTCCAAATGGCTTTTGGGGTCTGGGTAGCTGATGGTACCAGAGCAGCCCCTATGGGTACTACCTAGCTAGGAGGAATGATGGGGCCACAGGTGCCGGGTCACACCAGCCAGAATTAAAGCTTCTCATGTCATCAGGACAAGTAGTGAGCAGGGCTGGTCAGGCTTCAATAGGCCATTTGTCCATACTTCTTGAAAGGCATCTTGGATGTGGAATGCACAATTTTAACAATGTCACGCTAACATTAATGTAAGTGCAAAGAGAAGCATTTCTTGCCCTCATGGGAAAAGGGTTTGAAGCAATCAAACAAGGACAAGAACAAGGACCTGGGGGCAGATAGCTGGGCCAGGGAAAGATGCGCCAGTAATGGACTGACAGGAATGTCCTGTGCCCAATCTTAAGGACAGAGTAACAGCTGGTTAAAAATGATCCTTCCAGAACTGCTTTGCCCAAGAGCAGAACAGCAGACCATTGCTGGCAAAGGCAAGTTCAGTGCTTCTGCCCATCATCTGGGAGAGAAAGACACAGATGGTGAAGAGAAACCATATGGAGTCAGAGCAGGTGTTGCATGAGCCACTGAAGAGCTCTTAGCATCAAGGCATCTATAAGCATGGGAGGAAAGACGTTTGCAGGAACCACTGCCTGCCTCCTACCTCTCTTTGTGTGCAAAAAATGTAGGTTTTATCAGAGTATTTTACACATGGATATTTTTTATGCTTTTCTTGGACCTTATGAAACCCGAACAAGTAAAAATTGGTGGTGTGGTCACATAGAGAAGTCCCCACATGAATTTCTTGTGTCTGTGTGACACCTGACATCACTTGTAGATCTACAGGAGAGTGAAGAGTTCAAGGTCAGGCTGGGATGCATACGGAGGCATATTCCCTTTGTGTATTCCTTCTAAAGTGTCTGGAGGAGGTGTGTTGTTCTAAAGTGTCTGGGTGTGCGTGTTGTGTTGGTATTAAGTGAACGCTTTGAAGAGGAAAAAACATTTGTCAATTTTAATGTCTTCCTGACCTTCTGTGGTAAAAATACTGCAACTACTGGGCTGGAGACCTTACAGGCCTATTTACTGCTATCACCAACCATAAAAGCAGTCCTGCAGAAGGCAGCTACCTTCTCTTCTGGGATTTAGATCCCATGCCTTTGAGAGCCAAAGGCCAATGGCAGCACGTAAGGGTCTCAGCCTGAAGGCCTTTGTTGTGATAATCCAATGCCCAACCCATAACTAAGTCACAATATCTGCTGGTGGATGGCAGTGGGCATGCTAAACTCAGCTGGGAAGCTCTTCAAGGCCCAGGGAAATCATGGAGCTTGCCCATGGCCTCCTGGCAAGTCAGCAGGGGAGAGACGTGACCACAGACACACAGGGAGAGATGTCCAAGTGCCAACACGGACATGTGGATGTCTCACAGGGAGAAGTACCAATAGCACTGTGTAGCACAGACTTTTCAGTGAGCTTCCCCTTCCCATGCCATGCTTATAAATATTGCTATCCAGGGCTGAAGTGGATGTGGGCTTGCCCTGTTGAGCAGAAGGCACTGCTAAAATTGCAGCCTAAAATCTTCAAAATTCTGCCTTCCAGCAAGTTTTGCTCTCTGTTTGCTTTTCCTGGTAGCTGTGCAGTTTGTGCCTGACTCAGGCAGATTCTCCATCCCCTGAAAGCAGCTTTTGAGCCAAGAACTGATGCATTCTTCATCCTTGCTCCCACTTGCATGCTCGTGACAGGCTCTCCCAGAGCTCGTGATCACACCAGGCCCCCAGCCCTGCAGTGCCTATCTGCTCGATCATGGAGGAATGCTAATAAGCTGATTCCTTATCACCCCCAGATCTGTGGGTAGGAAGGGTTTCCTCTTTCTCTCCTGCTGACCCTCAGATTGCTGTTTTTTCACAGCACTGCTGGTGTGCGCTGATTTGAAACAGAAGAGGGCGGTCCCTCTTTGCCATTTTTTAACTGGTTTCTAAGCCATTTGTGCTCTATTTCAGCTCAAGACCACTACAGCATTTTCTCATCTGTTATGCTTCCCTTCAGTGAAGAAATTTGGACAGAAAATATCTCCTTTTAAAGTGAAGGGAAAAGCTGGGAAAGAATGCAGGGTGTTAAACACAGTGTCATGAGCTTGAGAGCCTTACCATGTGTTCCTCAAGCTGGGTTGCCTGCCATAATACTGCCTGAAACACAGCTTTCCCTCCAGGCCCACCAGCAAAGTTAGGGCCCTTCTTCCCTATTACAAGTGGCATCTAGGAACGTCACAGCCCAAGGAGTACAAGCCCCACAGCATGGAAAAGTTTTGTTGCTGCCCTCACAGATAGAGACACAGAAATCCATCAAAATATGTTTCATCATCTTTCTTTTCTGTAACCAAGCCCTGTTAATGTAATGAACAACTGCTGTCTTTGCAGTGAGCTCCTGTGCTATTCATTCAGGGGATTTAAATGGATTTTCTCATGGCAGCATAGGCAGGACTACACATGCACTGGTCTTAGGGAAAAGAGGGTGTTCCCAGCAGTGGAGGTGGGACACGTGACAATATCAGGGCCAAAAATTGATGTGCTGGAGACACCTCTGTCACTGCACTGCCAGAAAACATGGTTTAGGCAAGGACAAAGCTCTGGCTTGGGCTTTCCGGGGGCAAAATGCCCAGGGACCTGCCTCCCCTCCTGCTCAATTCCTGTGAAAGTGAAAAGTCTCATTGTCCATGCTCTTGAAAATGTGGTCCCTGGGTGCTGCCATAGTAGATCACTTGTGATGTGCTTGAATCCATTGCAGGACATGCAGTCACCTTTCTTATGAAAAGAAAGGTTCCTGTAAGCTAGTTCTTGAAAACTGCAATTATGAGCCTGCTTCAGCCACCCATGCACTCTGCAACAGTCAGCAAAATGTGTTCAGATTTAATGTCAACAGCTCCTGGTGCAACATTCCTTTGGGGCAGAGATGAGAAAGAGAAGAGGCAAAATCTGCTCTGTGATGACTCTTGTCCTTTAGCAGGTCATGAGAGCACAAAATACCCATCTCTTCATTGAGGGGAGGGGGTAATGAAGCAGCTGCAGAGGGAGGAAACCAAGCTGGAACGGGGATGTCAGATCAGATGTTAATACACTTTGCAAGTAAATCAATGCACTAGTAAGTAATTTCCACCATCATGCTTCACCCATCCCAATTCTGCCTAGACTTAAAACTTCAAGCCATATCTCTCCCCTCCAAAATTAGTGCACTGTTACCTGGGCAAGAGTTTAACTGCTGATTTCACAATAACGCTTTCCTATTTCAAATCTGTGTTTCTTGTTTGCACTGGCCCAAATAGTTGGGTTGCTCTTGCTGCTGCAACTTTAAAAAAATGCCCCTCAGTGCACACCAAAATACTGTGCTTTGGAGGCAAGGAAAAAACCTCCAGATAGTGAGGCAGATAGTGGCTTTTCTGAGAAAAAAGAGTGGAAAACATCTACAATGGTAATGTCCTTCTAGGACCTGACTGTGTGTGAAAAGGTAGGCAGAAGACCTGTTGTGTCCCCTGTGGACTGACGCTTGGACGTTCTGCCAGCAACACCATCTTCCCCATTCAAGTCACCATAGTTAGTGACTGCAACGTGCCAATTGAGTTGCTCTTGGTCTGTGCAAATTCAGTTCTTCCATCAAACTAGCAAAGAGTTGGCACACCTCGCCTTTTTCCTCCATCTTAAGACAATGAAGCCACAGAGCACACAGTAGTAGTTTTTTCCTGTGGGGAGACATTGTTGCCTGAGGAATCAGCTCTTTGTTTAAGAGTAGCTTTATTAAAGGAGAGAAGATTGTGGGGATTAACCCCACCTCTTGCCATTTCTTGGGGCAGTTTCCCAGGGTTGCACAATGGGGGAGTGCAGGTGGGATCTATTTTCACTTAAGAGGTGCGAGAGAACATAAGTGCCTGAAATAATCTATCAGATCAAAGGGTTATTAAGTTCAAGAACTTAATAAGCAGACACCTAGAAAGAGTATGGAAAAAAAATGCTGGTGCAGCATCACCCTAGTCCTCATCCACATTTTCTGTCCCCACCTACTGCAAGACTTGCCAAGCCAGAGGCTGTGTTTGTGATTCAATTTCACATATCACGATAGGCCTTCCCTCGGGAACTTCTCCAGTCCCTTTTTAGTTGCTTTGAGCCATTTATGGCAATGAGTTGCACAGCTGTAATTACGCACAGTATGAAACCAGCTTCTTCTTGTGTTAGTTTTCAAATCTGCTGCCTCTTTGTTTCATGGAGTGCCTCTGAACTCTTGTGGTAAGAGAACAAAATTTGCTCCCTGGCCACCTTCCCCACGCCAGCTGTGATTATATTGCCCTCAGTCACAAATTGCCTCTATCATCTCTGCTACTGCTGTAAGAGAACAGCGTCTTGGTTTCTTTATTCCTTCTTCAAATGTAAGAGATCCTGTGCTTCTGATCAACCCTTTCATCCTTCTCTCAACCCTCTCTACTTCCTCTGTGTCCGTTTTGGTAGAGGCTGACCAGAACTGTATACAGTAACTATGGTGTCTGTGCTCGGTTGTTTTCTGCACAATCATTGCCTACATTTTTCCTCCTGCATGTACAGCACAAGAGCAATGCTAATTATTCTGCCCTGCCTGCTGAAAACTAATAAGAAGATAAGTGCATAGCCTGTCCCCCCTTTCACTCACTAAGGTTATTCATGAATATTAGTCCTGGAAGAAGAATATGCAAGTTTGTGATGCTGGTACACACTCCTTGGATGCTTAATTCATTCTGGTAAGTCACTGAGGAGGTGATTCCATGTGCTCCAATGCAGGCTGGCCTCACAAGTATTATCAAAACCCAGTAGAACAGTTTGGTTTTCAGCCACAATCCAGAATGTCTCCAGGATTTACAGCGTTTTCAAAAAAAATAAAAAGCTCTCACTTTCCTCAGGAAGGTGCTTGAAATTTCCTGAAAAAATTTCAGATTTTTCTGTTAATAAATTTAGCATAGATCCAGCTCAGTAAAACATTAAGCATTAAACATCTGCTGAACAGGAAGAGCAACTAGGAATGCTAAAAATGTGTAATCCCATTCCTATTTAGGTCTTCATTCATTGTGGCAATTAAATGTGTGCATTAGTGCTCTGCTGCATTAGGATCTAAGTGCCTACATGCAATTAAACATTGTGCTGAACCAGGTCCCAAAGCCAGATTCTAACCTATATTTCTGTCTACTATGTACCTCAGTTTTGTGCTCTGAATATTTATTATTTGAAAGGATATTTTTCCATGAAGAAGAATTTACTTTAAAATATGTCACATGCACTCTTTTAATGATTCCAGCTTGCAGTGTTATTTTGCAATGGGAATAATTAATAAGGTTTAATATATAAATATTTTAAAGATAGGTTCATCTCTGGCTTAACCACTTCACAATCGTTCTAGTCTGCAGTGTGTTTACAGGTTTGGCTATGTATACATCAAAACATGCTGGGGCTGTATGTGAAGTAAAGAAATAAGAGTTTAATATTGTTTTACCTACAAATATGTTGAATTTATTATAAAGATTACCTGAAAAACAGGATAGAAGGCACTTTAAATCTCATCTAATCCAATCCACTGTACTTTGAGCTATAAGCTTGAGTGACCATTAAGATCTACAGCAGCACAAAGGCTTCAAGAGAAGACACAAACACTGGCGTTTGCACTGGTGCCTGCAGCTATCTCTGGTTTCCTTGGATTTGCATTGTGAGCTTATTTAGCCAGGAATGCTTCTTTTAGCAGCAGCATCTGCAGCATATTGAATATTGGAGCATGCTGCCATCCATTCTGCTTTCATCCAGTTGAATTGCTGGAGTGAATGAGATGCAAAGAAATCCTAAGATTTGCCCACACAATGAGTCAGTGGCCCAGTTGTTTTCAAAAAGAGAATAAATTTTCTTTCTCTTTGCTTTAACAACTTTATTGCAAGGCATCCTTTATACACATTAGACTATTTATCTTTTTCAGAAGGGGTGGCAGTTCATGGATACCATTTATGCTTCCACTTGCATATTTGATCATCACCTTTCCTGATAGAAAAAAATCTTCCCTAGGAATTACTAGTGAAATGTTTCCTCTTTGTTGTGTGAAGTCAGTGGAGAGAATAAAGCAAGTAAGTGAATTTTCCTTGGCACAAAGAAAAATACACAAATTGCTGTTGGCATTGTCTATTATACAGTCCTATCTTTCCTCTCACCAGACATGGTGTTGCTGCCTTCAGAAGCTTTTTTTCTACAAGACCTGACAGTTTTTTCAGATCAGCCTATATGGTTATTTCATTGAATGACCACATAGCATCTGCTCATGCCCTGTAACTACCCAGCCATTTACTCCTAAATTTTTGCCTCATGATTTTTCTCTGTTTTTTGTATGATTTGATGATGATGATGATGATGATGATGATTTCTAAATGGAAACCAGAATGTTTTTCTATTTACTGGTCTTGTGTCTGTCTTTTAAATTCAAAAATTTTTAATGAGGCTGAAATTCCACAGAGGTGATGGACTCATACCAATGGATGGCAGTGTCTGTATCCTTGGAAATACAGCAGCAGCAGCAGCAGTACATAAGACCATGAACTGGCATACCTAAGTATTTACCTTGATAACTTGAAAATGCCTCAAAAGTCTTGAGTGTACCCACTGCAAATATGCTTTCCCCACCCAAAACTTTACTGGTTTTTGGGGTTATTTTTTTAATCTCTCCAGAACAGATTTTAACAACTTTCATCACAGACCATCAGGAGTTGAGTTCAGCTGCAGTATACATATGTGAACTTGTGGTCTGACCCTCCCTGGGTTTCTCCTTTGCAGGACCAGCCCTGCTTATCATCTCCACTTAGTGGTAATGTCATCTCTGCTCTGTCCTTGGTTATGACCTCGCCAAATTACTCCCCAAAACAGTAAGAAATAGCTGAAATTTGAATTGGAATTTTCACTCAAAAGAATCCAGTGAAGAGGTATTAAGCTCTTTTGAGCTGCCCCATTATTGCTATTTTGGGTGACAGAGAGTGAACCCTCTGTATGTTAATACCAGTAGTGCTGCTTGCCACAAGCTGGAAGAAGTGGGCTCACACAATGTGCTTTTTTTCACGTGGCATCCCACACTTCCTGGCTTCCATGGGAATATATGAATAAATCCAATTAAAACATTTTTTAAATTCCTTTTTTACTCCCACTCTGTTCACCAGATGTGCCAACTCATCCCGGGTTATGGTTGCCCGCCTGGGCTTCCTTTTTTTTTGTTTATTGAGTTATCCTTAGTAATGTGTGCTCCCTCAGGGCCAGATCCTGGATTCACTTAGAGTCCTACAGCCATGGTCCTCAGTGGGTGATGGCATTCATGTGGTGAGTGGGTGTGGAGCTGGGGATACATCCCTGCCTGTGGGGATCGGTCAGCATGTCCGTGATGATGCATGCAGGGGATCAGAGCCGGTCACCCTCGCAGGCTGTTGGGAGTACCTGCCATAGCTAGCAAAAATTAGCACAACTGAGATCATATACATTTTCATTAATCTTCATGAGCTTTAAATAAAAGGCAGCCTTAAATAAGAGATGCTGGCAGCTCTGATTAAGAGCTTTCTATTGATCATAAAAGCCTAATGCTAAAATGAATTGTTTAATGTTGAAGGATTGAGATAACAGCCAAATAATTTGATTTATCACAAAACCAAGACATAAGAAGAAAGAAAATACTTCAAATAAGAATGCTACAGTCTCTGTAGTTGGCCCTAAGCTAATTTCAGGCAGATCAGGAAAACAGCCCAGCTTCCATGGCCAAGTCTGCACCTCAGTAAAAAGTGGTCACAGCCTCTCAATGCCTGATGAGCGCCTTGGCCAGCACTATGCGGAGGAAGAAGGCTTGAGATGCTTTAGCCTTGCACAATAAACCCATTCCTCTTCTGTGTGTGTGTGTGCTTGCTTTCACATGCCCCCACTCTAACAGATACACATTTTTATGCAAAGCAAGAAAATGAATATACAAATATTATCTATTGTGTGTGGAATTCACCCTGCTTGACCATTTCAGTCATCTGAAAGCTGGGCACTTGAGCTGGTTATTTATATTTAATAGCCTCTATTATTAGAAAAAGAAAGAGAGAAACCAGAAAGAGAGGAACTAACTCCTTGGTGAATATCCCTTTGAGGGGATCTGACTCACCTTCTGTTCACTGTTTAGGGAGGGAACCAAGGCTCTTACTAGATGCCTATTTGTTTGATTAAGCTAGATACTGTTTCTCCTCAGTGCGTGTGGGATGATAGAAGGTGTGAGAAGTAACACAGTGATGAGCCTGCAGAACTCCCTCACAGCAAGCAATCTGCCACTGCGGCGTGTACCGAAGGCTGACACAGAGCTTGCCACCCCAGGCACAAAATGCACTTGCAAATCCCCTGACATATTCTTGATAATGAGTAAAAAACAGAGCCCCTCTTCTGACCCCCACTCTGACTACATTCATGCTTCTCAGCAACATGATTTTTTTGGTGGAGTTCTTGGAAGGGTTTTGGCCATTCATCAGCAGCCCTATGTTCTCTGGGAATAAGGGAATAGGGAGGTGGTAGACAAGTCATTTGGGAGAAATAAGACATATTCCAAATTTCTCCATGCCTACTTAGCTCCCAAAATGTCTGCTCTGGCTCTGTTAGCAGTTAAGCATCTGTCACGTTGCTCTGCTCTAGCCAAAGCTGACAGTGGCCAGCCAACTGCAGGCTGGGCAGTGGAGCTCTACCAGGGAGTAAGGCAGACCTCGCCCATGAGCTGTGTGAGCTGTGCAGAAAAGGCCGAGAGAAGCCCAAAGACCAGGAGCTCCTTCACTTGTCCACCAGAAGATACTTGGCCCTGAGTGGACAGAAGTTTGCAAAGGAAGCACGGTGTCTAAAGGTGTGTGCCAAGCATGGGGAAGTATGTGCTGAGCATGAAAGACATGCAGGAAGTGTGTGTCCACCTCAGAAGGGCTTAGAGTACAGGAAACTATCCCCTGGGGGGGTGGGTGTGAGTGGCATATCCTCCTAACCCTTCACTAGCCTATGCATAAAGTTTTTTGCACTGTGCCTTTTTCATAAATGTGTTTGTATGTCTTTCCCCTTTTGAGCACACACCTTAAAAACAAGTGCATATGCTGCTTCAGTCTGCCACCCAAATTCTCCTCCTAGTCTCCTGCCTGGTTTATTCAGGGCTTGTCCTGCTTTGGTTCCCACTTTATTGGTTGCACTGGTTTAGCTTTTTCCATATACATGAGCTTGTATAGATGCCAGATAGCATCAAAGATCCCCACAATAATTTCCTCCTGGAGATCTGCCAGCAAAAAATAGGGCAGATAAGAGCCTGTCCATACACTGTTGTGGTGGAATTAATCTGTTTCTTGTTTTTAAGCAGGGGCTCTGGTGTAAAATCAGCCTGGTTCTGCTCTCCTCCACAAGAGGAAGAACCTTCCTAGTTTTCACTATTCCCTAGCTGCTTGTTGAGTCTCTCTTCAAGTCACAACTTTCAACTACTGACCGTTTAAATTTCCTGGCATGGACTCATGTAATCTCTTTCTGCTCCTTATAGCCCAGTAGAGATTGACTCTGACAGCTCTGCAATGGTTACAGCTTTCTTTTGGTTATCATTCTTTACAGATTTTAGCCAGGCTTAGTCAGAGGCAAACAAGTGTAGGGGAAATTCTTTTTTAGTGTTAGTGCCCTAGGTTTGGTAGCTGTGCCTTTGGTAGATGCCACAGGGCATCTCACTGTGGGAGATTTTGCATTTGTCAATAAAGAAGTGAATGTTAAAGCACAAAGGGAGTATTCTCTTTCCTCTCTTGTTTCTTTATGTGTTTTGAAGTTCTGAATTCTAACACGTTATGCACATGTGAAGAGCAACATTTCAAGCGCTGTCTGCTTGTGGTGATCCCAGTAAGCAGTGGATGCCACTAATGGAGTCCTTAGCACATTTTTTGAAGAGAAATATAGATGGCATATGACACAGAATAATAATTTCATAGGAATAAGCAAAAGCCAGTTATTAGGAAGACACTGCTTTGTAGTTAGGGGCATTATGGATAGTGAGGCAAAGGAGAACCTATTCTGAGTTCTGGGAAACAGCTGATTGCTCTCCTCGGCAGAAACAATACCAAGCCTAAAACACCACTGATCCTTTGATAGATTTTGGAGAAGCTGTCACAGTGCTCAAGGATGAGCTGCAGCACAGCTTTGGGAGTGGGCTGAGCTGCAGCTGGCAGGAGAGCTGCTGGCAGCTTTACTACAGAGCTAGGCCAACCTGAGCAGCAGAAGAGAAAACCCTGCAGGTGGCATGGCCATGCAGCCATTGCCATGGTGCTGCTGTCCCCATGCATCCATAAGCAGCAAATGTTTGTGCTTCTGTGTGGTTGTGATATTTTGTGAAAATCCCTTTGCTAGGATTTTCTTCTCCTGAGAAGCTGAAGGGCCTCAGCTTCAAGTGTAAACAATTTGTTATCTGCTGCTGTGGAATGCAGCAGGTGCTTCCTCCATTGGTCAGTGTGGGATGTTTCTACTTGGTGGCCAATCCAGGAGGCAGCAGCTCTCGGACTCTCTGGGAGTCACAGAACTTTGTTATTCATTCCTTGCTATTCCTGTCTCGCCTTCTGATGAATCTCTCTCTCTATTCTTTGTAGTATAGTTATAGTGAGGTCTTTTTTAATGTAATATATATCATAATATAATAAACCAGCCTTCTGAAATGGAGTCAAGATCTCTCCTTTACTTCACCAAGTCCAGACTGCTCAGAAGACCCGCAATAATAAATGGTGACCCCAGACGTGGCAATACTTCTGTGCACAGTAGTGATAGCATGTCAGAAGTTAGAGGCTGAATTATTGTCAGGTTGTTTAGGGAGAGGGTTGTTGGTTCATTAAAATGCACATCTATCTGAAGGATCTTTTATAACCATTGGAAGAAGACCAGCAATGATACGAGTGGTCACAGGCAACTTTGTGAGTGTATCACACTTCTGGCTTGCAAATAGTTCTGCAGTTGTGTACAGTCTCTGAAGGAAATCCTGCATATTTTGACCAAAAAAAAAAAAGAAAAAAAGAAAAAGAAGTAAAATGGGGCTGTAGGAGAGAAATCAAGGGAGAAAGAGACATAAAGGAGAGAGGAAAGAAGGGAAAAAATGAGGGAGGGAAGGAGGGGAAGGGGTGAAGAAGGGAGGGAGGGAGGGAGGGAGGGAGGGAGGGGAGGGAGGGAGGGAGGGAGGGAGGGAGGGAGGAAGGAGGGGAAGGAAGAGGAAGGAAGGAAGGAGGAAGGAAGGAAGGAAGGAAGGAAGGAAGGAAGGAAGGAAGGAAGGAAGGAAGGAAGGAAGGAAGGAAGGAAGGAAGGAAGGAAGGAAGGAAGGAAGGAAGGAAGGAAGGAAGGAAGGAAGGAAGGAAGGAAGGAAGGAAGGAAGGAAGGAAGGAAGGAAGGAAGGAAGGAAGGAAGGAAGGAAGGAAGGAAGGAAGGAAGGAAGGAAGGAAGGAAGGAAGGAAGGAAGGAAGGAAGGAAGGAAGGAAGGAAGGAAGGAAGGAAGGAAGGAAGGAAGGAAGGAAGGAAGGAAGGAAGGAAGGAAGGAAGGAAGGAAGGAAGGAAGGAAGGAAGGAAGGAAGGAAGGAAGGAAGGCATTAAAAAGAGGGAAAGGGTTGACCAGCTAAAACAACCTGAAAAACCCAGTTGTTAATGATCTAGCTCTTAAGAAAAGAGCTGGCACTTGAGGAAATGCTGACGTTGATCTGTGACAATGTATGATGGCCAAAATCCTTAAAAATGACTAATGATTTCTTGTGCCTCATTTCCCAGTGACAGAAATGAACCAGGCTTGCAGAGAGCTGCATGCCCAGAACACCCTGACACACCATAGGTACTGCACACTCAGCCATACTCCTCTCTGGACAGTCTCAGTCCACCAACAGGCTGGGTTGATGACCTCTGCCATGTCCTTCCTGCCCCTCTGCACACCAAGGTGACTTCGGTCTGCACCTCTGTCCCTCTGAGGGGGACAGCTCTCACCCACCCAGCTGGGTGCTTCCTCCTAAGACCCCCCTCAGCCTCCCCCTTCAGCACTGAACCTCCCCCATCAGAAATTAGGGATTTAGGGTTTTGTTTAAAAATAAAGCCAGGAGCAGGTTCCTATGGCCCTGCTCCCCTCAGACACCCAGTCTCACCAGTTGCCATGCAAGAGGGTCTGCAGGGCCAGCCTCTCCCTGTCCCCCGGCCACCAACATCTCCACACGTCCTGCTAATGGCGGTGCCTCCCCCAGCTCACCAAAGGCCACATTAAATTATTATTAATTACAACGGGACTAACAGTGGTGACAGTGGGGCCCAGTGCAGGGGCAGCCACCCTCAGTGGCCATGGGATTTGCCTGGCTGCCCACCCTGAAGGGCTTCCCCAAGGCTTCACACCACACACCCCTGCAGAGATACGGTTCCCACACAAAATAGAGCCACCTCCAGAGCAGCTGTCCTGCAGCTGCTGTCACCCAGAAATTTCCACAAAAAACTCTTTCCAGCAGCACTTGCCTGGGGTATGGAGCCACGGCAGGGTGGTGCCTGCACCACCTTCCTTGTTTCAAGCCACACTCAGCAGGAAAGCTGAAATGTCATGATCAGAGCTCGCAGGACGGGGTGGTGGAGAATTTCATTCCCCCTCTTTGGAAAGCTCAGGCCAGCCGGTGAACGTGAGCCAACGCCACTCAGCAAAAGCCACCCCTGGCCTCCCGCCATCTACTCCTGATGAATGAGCTGCAACACACTCAAAGGTGAGAAGGCCCAGCCAGACCCATATCTCGCAAGCCTTGGCAAAACTGTGGTAAAAACCTGTGAAATAGCCTTTTTTTTTCTTTTTCCTTCCCTTGTGTTTTCACTTTGTTCATGTTTTGGGCTCCGTGCCCCCATGCAGCATGCCCGAGTGGGTCAGGGCTGAGGGGACAGGCCATGGCAGAAATCTGAGCCTGGTGGGGTATGAAGGAGGGCGGGCGTCAGTCTTGAAGCATTCAAACGCATGCTGCACTACTCCTGGAGTGATGTCAGGCCACCTTTTCTGCTCAAATTGTAGTAAAAATAAATACAGCTAGAATGTGTGGGCATGGTTTGGAAAAGGATAAAGGGGACATTTCAACATTGGTCTCACTGAAGTGGAAATGATTTCTGATAGCCAGCTGGAAGCTGGCACAGGCACTAGGCTGAAGTTGAGAGTTCATGCAGCTGGGGTTTCATAATACCAAATTGCTAGTCTTTCATTTATTACTTGAGTCGAATCCTAAAATCTTATTTATATGATTAGTCCCTCTGGGCCATATCCTTATTTCTCTTACACCAGACTGACTCAGAGGAGGGGGACATCTGTGAGGCAAAGCCTTCTCATTAAAAAGTCCCTCTAGAATGGAAAAATAAAAGCCAGCTATAGTAACGTCCTCTAGCCTGCGGCGAGGAGGCTCAGACCAACACAGAAATGAGTTACACACCAGGCAGAACTAGCACAGCCCTCCAGAGTCCTCCACACCGTCCTTCTTCAAATGAAGGTTCAGTTCAAGTACCTGGTACTAATCATTAATTTTTTTGGGCCAACTTACATCAAAATCTGCTCCCTCTCCACACTGGGCAACATGGCAGCCATTACTAGGGGAGTATTTTGTGCAGAGATGGCTGGGGCAATAGCCTGGCTCTTTCATATGAACCCATAGCCAGGGGGACATTGTGATGAGCAGCTCAGTGTATCACATAGTGTGGATTCAGTCATTTTGCTGCAGACAGGCCCAGCTCAGAGCAGTGGGGGCAGAAGCTGTTGCATTGTGCTTGGCCTGGAGGCCAGGGCTGCTGGCAGAGCAGATCACCCTCCTTATGGATTTGGAAAATGGCTATACCAGGTGGGACACCAGGAACTGGAGACCCCTCCAGCAGAATGATGAGCAGAGGGTGGGGAGGGACATCTACTCTGACTGTTAGTCTGGCAGAGAGATATCTGAAATCATGGAGGTCTGAGCTTGTCCATCCATGTGATGAAGCACAGGTTTATTATTCATCATAGAATCAGGTTGGAAAAAAACCTCTAGGACCATCAACATCCAACCATAAACCCAGCACTGTCAAGTCCACCATTAAACCATGTCCCCATATGCCACATCCACATACCTTTTGAACACTTCCAGGCCTATTCCAATGCCTGTTCACTCTTTCAGTGAAGAAATGTTCGCTAATATTGAACTTAAACTTCCCCATGTGCACCTTGAGGCCATTTCCTCTCCCCCTGTCACTTCTTTGTTTCATCAAAGAAGTGCTCCTTTCAGGTAGCTGTAGGAGAATAACATCAAGCATGAGCCTCTTTTTCTCCAGGCAAAGCAACCCCAGCTCCTTCAGCTGCTCCACATAAGACTTGTGCTCCAGACCCTTGACCAGCTTCTCTGGACACGCTTCAGAACCTCAGTGTCTTTCTTGAACCAAGGGAACCAAAACCAAACACAGTATTTGAGGTGCAGACTCACCAGTGCCACCTCAGACCCACATACTGCCCAGGCAGCTGAGCCCAGTGGGCAGAATTTTTTAATATATGGTCAGTGGAAAAGCAATTCCTTCAGGCTTGATTCGGGGCCTGGCAGGAGTCCAGCACGAGTGTCCCTGCATGTGCTTGTCCTGTATATCTAATCTTGTGTCTATCCATCTCCAACACAGTGCAGGGCTCCTTGCACCTGGTGGAGTAGACTCTGCTGTATTTTGATTTCTGAGCCTTCACCTTAATCAGCAGCCCCCTGCAATAATAGTTGTGGAATGAAAAGGCAGAGAAGAAAAGGCAAGAGAAAGAGGATGAAGCAGAAGGAAGTGGCCAAGCTCACTGGCACACAATATGAACTCAAATGCAGGCAGCTTGGTTTCTTTGTTAATTCTATATAAATATTCCAAACAATTTACAGAGATGAGGGGAAGGCTCTGGAGCAAAAGCCTACAGAATCAAGGCTGCAGTGCACTTATTAAGGGATGTGAGAGGCTCTAGGATCTCAGGCAGACATTCCCCAGCAGAAATGTTATGCTGTGGGGAATCACCAATTACTCCTGTTAGCACCTGCGAGCAGGCATTTTAACAAAGCAGCATTCTCTCATTCTGTCGAAATGCACAGCATATCCCACCAGGCTAATTAAATAGCAACCCCTCCCTTACAAATAAGGGCACTGCAGAGGGTGTGCTTGAGCTCAGCCCCTGCACACAAAGGGTGACTATTCCCAGGTTGGATTCCAACAGGGAAATTAAGACTTCCAGCAACAGGAATATGCTCTGCGCCTGATGCCACCACTCAGCTCGCTTGGCAAAGCAAGCACTCCCCCAACCTGCCTCCCAGCCAGCCCCACCAAGACTGCCCAGACTTACTGGGAGCAGGCAAGTTCTGCTGGCTTCAGCTTCCCAGGCACTGCCTAACTGCAGGGCAGCACCACGTGCCACGGGGCAGTTTTGTTTGTCACCCTGAAGGGTTTTGTGTCAGTTCTATAAAACACAGGCAAAGAGCGTCCAGCACAGCGTGTTACCGTGTGCAGCGCAGTGATGTCGCCTGCACCTGGACACCTCTGGGACCCGTTACCTTTGCTGAGGGTGGGATAAAAAGTACTTTGTTTTGTGCCTGCATTTTTGAAAACTGAGATGAGTGCTCAGGGATTTCTGAAGCTTGAGTTGATTAGCAGTTAATGACGTGTATCCTGAGGAAAAAGTAAGATTAAATATTCTGAGTGTATTGAGCAGGGCATTTTAAGCTTGAGATTTATAGCTATTTTGTTAGTATTTCATGAAGTGTTTAGGTCTGTTCAACTCTTGGTTACACAGCCACTCAGTATTTTGAACACTCATTTTATGCAGATATAACTTAAACAACCAATGCCGTATGAAAATGTGTAAGTGCATGTGTTGTAACTGCACATTAACTCTCGGGGAATGCTATTGAAAAGCAGACACACAGGAGTTACTTCTTCAGCAACACACAGATCTGTGCTGAAGCCAAACGAAGTGCTCCTGCCTCATCCCAGGGCCATTCCAGACCCAAGTTGCCTTGAGCACTGCACCTTCCAGTCTGGGAAGAATTCTGTGGCAAAGTTTGTCCTCTCTGTTTACTTCCTCAGCCCTTGCCACTCTCTCTTGACTAGTCTCAGCTGGAGTTGCCTTACACTCAGTTTTGAGCACAGTTCTGCACTTTCCCATGTGTTGTATTTCTGAGTTATGTTACCCATTTGTGGCCTCTACCCTGCAGGTGCATCCTAACGCAGCTGCCTTGCTGTCACCCCACAGCATTTCTGTCCTTGGCCCTTGGAATGTGGTGCAACTTTCCTGCAGGTGGCTACTATGCTCTTACTACTTACCTGTTCTGATGCTTTCTTTCCTGAAGACATACTTCTGTCACATTTTCTCCAGGAAATACCATCCATCTGTCCATCCATCCATTTTAAAGAAAGGCAAGAAGAAGGCAGTGGCCTTTTCTAATCTCTTAGGAGAGAAACAAAATTCCTAGAGACTCTCAATTTCTAGGAGCTTGTCTCTGTAACAAGATGAAGGTGTGCTTGTAAAAATGTGCAAGATAGCAGAGATGCTGTGCAGAGGCTTCAGGCCTCACTAATGAGTCTTGGAGGGGCGCTTGGGTTGCTGGGCTGTCCTGATTCCTGTACACCATCCATTCATTTCTCCTGTTACCCAGGCTAAGCAGATTCAGAGAGGCATACGTAGATCAAGGCACACTACATCTATAACTTCATTTTGCCTTGGAGATGTAATGCAAGATCAACACCTCACACATCATGCTTAGCAAAGTTGGCAATACAGCGCGTAGATTGAGGGCCCTAACTTTTTTCCCTTCACTTGGGGAAATTTCCCTCACACAGTACCATGTGTGCAAAAAAGTAATTGTTTGCCAGCATATGAAGTATAGCCAAACAGGCTAAGCTGAACAAAAGTTTCAGGTCCTACACGGCTATTAAGAGTTTCCAGTTAATTGAACACTCAAGTGACAAATGCACACAGCCACATTTGGACAGATAATCTGCTTAAAATCAACCTTTCTACCCCAGGGAAACCCTAGGGAAATAATTTATAGTGCAAGTATGTGGTGTATTTCACAATATGTAAAATTTATATCTCATGCTAAAAAAGGCTTAAACTAGTACTGGCTGAAAGACATGAAGCAACACATCTCTTAAAAGTTCTTAATTTGAATGTACAAAGTCATAAGTCTGTAGTGCATATGCACTGTTAAAACTTATACTTGTGTGTTAAATACACAGACAGAAAAAACAGAGTAACTAATATTGCTCAGTAGAGGTTCTGTGCTATTACAGTAATTTCCAATATAGAGCTCATACAGATTTTGTTACTGGGGTAGCTGTGAAAACCTTCCAACATTTTCTCCCCCATCTCACCTTTTCCAAATGTGAAGCTAAATGTCTATCTTGCAAGAGGTACTGTAGATATGATTATAAATTGGCTCCTCAGCCTGACTGAGCCCACTCTGTGTGGCCAGGGGGATTAGCAGAAGTCAGCTTAAGTGATTTTTTTCTTCGAAGAAACAGGATGCATTGTATGTATGTGAGCCTTCCGAGGCAGCTTAGCAGAAGCACAGCAGTGCTGCCGACAGGGATAATAGTGCTGCTAATAGGTATGGCACATATTCCAAATGCATTCAAAACACTGATGGCTGCATCACTGCTTTTCTTATTTTTCCGAGGGACAGACACCAATGAAAACCAATAAAATAATGGCTTATTTTCACTAACATCCTCTTGAAGGAAATGGGACTTAGTCTAGAATTATCTGCTAATTTGGAAGAGAAATGGTTTTTTTAATGCATTGTAAAACAATCATTTGAATTGCATTTTAGCATTGGTTTTCTGTAAAAGTCTAAAGGTCATGTTCCTGCTTTACTGTAGGACTGTATCTGGTGTATATCCAGATTCACAAATAGCTAAAGAATAAAAATTCTTTCTTTGGCAGCTGGAACAAAGTGTCTTAAGCAAAATCATGTGTTTGAATCTACATCCAGACATGGGTCTTACTAGTTCAGGTCTGGAAATTTCTTCTACAGTCAGACAAACATTGCAAGCCACATATTTTAAACAGAGCACGGGGCTTAATTTGGATTGCTTTATCCATACAAAAAAAAAAAAAGAAAAAGAAAAAAGTTATACATATTCATAAAATGATCCTTAGATCATTCCAACAATAAAGTTTGAATCTAGAAGAATAAACTTTCATTGTTAAATTGATTTGGCTTTTTAGGAACCCCCTTCTTTAGACAGATCTTTCAACCTCTAAAGCTGGGGATGGAACACTTCTTCAAGCAGCAAACTATTGTTTGCTAAACATGCCAGAGCTTGAAAAGCATTTTGAAAGCAAACGAAAGTGAAATAACCTCAGATGTTATCACAAACTCCTGTCCTTTTGAATTAAAAAAATGGTCCATGACTTATTATGGATTTCTTGTGAACATGTCTATTGAGTGAGAGTTGTACCCAATATTTTGATGGAATATCAAAATTGTGGGTTCTTCTACCTGGTGACTCTTTGAGATGCACAAATTTCAGGGGTTATATGGTAAGACTTTTTTCTTTGATTGGATGAATAAAACATCTTATATAAGTAAAAAACAAACACCACTGGTGAATGAGGTGCTTCTGGCACAAACACTTGGAAGACTACTCATTCATTCTTAAAATTCATGCCACTTTCCCACACGAGGGTTGTCACATACTTGGCAGTGGTCCAAAGAGCATAAACCATAATCTAGGAATAAAAGCAAATGAATGTAGGTCTTTTAGCTGCAAAAGATCAGATTTTGAAAAAAAAATCAGTCATTTCTATTAACAGTGTTTGCCATAAAACAAAAACCTACTTACACAGATGGCTGCGTGTTAGTTCTGGGATTTTTTTTTAACCCTTAACTCCTGCATTTTATCTTCTTTTGTGAGTTTGAATCAGACCATCAGTGTTATTTTCATAGAATTGTTTGTGTTCTAATTAAGCAATAAAGAGCAGAGCCTGTCCTGGGGATTAAGAGTAACTTGGAGTGTTGACACAAAGCTGAGAGCCATTAGTGACACCTGGCCATTAATTTCCCAGGAGATGCTAGAGCCAAACTCATCAGGGCTATTTCTAACAATCCTTGCTGGGTTTTTAATGGGGAAAAACATATTTTTTTACTTTTGGGAAGTACCAGAGGGCAGGCAAAATTACTACAGTTCACTATTGAGGAGATTACAAGAATAAAGGGAATATGGATGACTACAGCAATATCTGTAGAAAAATATTTTCTTAATTGTTAACCCACACACGCATTCCCGCAGAAAGTAGATACTCAAAATAAATACAAATCTGAGAGAGGAGGTGGGAGATATTTTCAGAGCTACCAACTTCCAGTACACCAAATTTCACTGGATGAACCAAGTTGACTTCCTAGCACCACAACACTTGCTGTTTATCACTTTTAAAACCACTTGCATTGCTACTGCTTGATAACCATACAGAATAATGATATGAAAAGCTTATCCAATTAACATATTTATGCTTTACTTGGCAGAGAAGGAATGGTGGGTATACCCATTTAAGTATTTCCGCATTCCTTCTGGAAATACATCAACCATTCCCATCCCTTCCCCCGCCTCCTCCATGCTATTACAGCACCTTCATCAGAGAGCCTTCCATCGCTTCTGGGAGAACACTTTCACTAAATTCTTACAGGATATTAATGGACGTTCCTGTATAGTATTGCCATATGAATGTTTCAATGACCTAGATAAATGTGCATAATTTCCTTTGTGTGTAATGGGCATGAGTGTTTAATTATGACAAGTTGTGACTTTTGTAGTTTATCTCCGCCCCCCAGGGAGCCCTTGAAAATTAAATTTCCTATTCCCTGGCATGCAGTGAGTGCAATTTTACAATAACCCTACACTAGGACATCATAATGCATGTTCCTTCCTCCTTTTTTCCTCCACTTAGTGTATACAGGGAAGTCCAAACACTGAAATTGGAGTTATATGAGACAGTGAGTTTTTACACAAAGCAGAAGGTTACAAATTAAAAGAAAGATTTAATGGAAAATGGGCTGCAAGACAGCAATCAGGATTACTTTTTTTTACAAATCACTTCAATTACTGACCACACATTAATTCTGAGGTTAAGTCCATTGGTTAAACTAATCACTATTAATCAATGAAACTGTTAATCAAATTGCTGAGAGCACAGGACCGAGTAAATTGGACAGTCAGATAATCTCTTGGGTTGACCAAAGATGCAAAAAAGTTTGTGTCCCTCTCAGAAAAATTAGAAATGAGCTAACTAGTTTGCATGCTGTTTGCAAATGACATCTGCAACAACATCAAACCCTGCTATGCCTTATTGCTGGGGAGTGTTTTTAACCATCTCCTGCCCTTCTCCCATATGCATGCTTTTGCCCCACACTTTCACCCTCTCTCTCTTATAGGTACATGTGCAAGAGAGGATGGAAAAGGCTTGCAGAGGAGAGGTTTCAAGTGGAGGATTGATGGCCAGTGATTGTGAAGCCAAATCACTTGATATACTTGCTTTGCACTACATGATTTCCTGCTGTTGTTTCTAGTTACAGTAGATAATAAAAAATGTTACAAAACCCTCTTAACAAGAAAACAAAACACAGATGGCATGTTGAATGTAATGCATCTGGGGATGGTAATCGACTCTGGCCTCAAAAGCTATTTTGTTCCATCCCAGTTTTCTTGAGAAAGTGGCAAAGGGACAGCAGGAAATGCTGCACAAGTTGCTGGGTTTGTTGAGGGGGAGCACGAAGGGCCAGTGTGCAGTGTTACTATCCTCTTATTTCTTGAGGCCTTGGTTGGGAGAGTGATCTCCCAACAGTATTCTTTGGGAATACAGTACAGTATTCTTTGGTCAAACTGATAGCCAACTATTTGAAGACCTGCACAGATACTTCCAAAAGAAAGAAAATGTGGTTATTATTTGCGATATAAATTCTGAAAATGAAACATTATTCAAGACTTAAAGAGCAGATGATGTCTAACAGAAAACTTTTTAAATCATTCCACTGAGAAATATTTTTATCATGCATCATATTTTATGTCTTTCTCCTCCTTTGTTCTTTGCTAATACAGATAGTGAACCAGATCTGGAAATCAACTGCACAGTGTATGTTTGGCATAACCTCACTGCCCCCTTTGCTGTTTGTTTGCCTGCCTTTGCAGCCCAGTGCCACAGAGATCCACTGGGTTCAGTTTCAATGCAAAGGTCCCTGCAATGAATACACTCATCTCTTCCCAGGGCCAGCCTTGCAGAGTGCTACCTGCTGAGGGAATATTACCCATTTGCTTGTGAGAACATGAAAAGAGATAATGACAGATAACAAAACAGTTATGTTCTAGCTCTTGTTGGCGAGTGAAAAGCAATGGAGCATATCTTGGGGAAGATTCACGCCAAGATGCTTTGGTTTTATTCCCTGGTGTGAACTGATGCAGGTCGCCAGGGCTGCTGCAATTTATGCTGGCTGCTTGGGGCCTCCTTTTCCAGCAGACATGAATTTCACTGAGCAAGAGAGCAGCTTTCACGTTTGCTGTGTTGTGCGTCTTCAGGCCTCTGGGGTCTGCATGGAAATGACTTACTGATGACAGGTATCAGTGTCAGTATTTGGACACATATTTAGGGGTATCATTCTGTCTCTTTTCCTCCATGGGGCCTGCCAGTATTGCCCTCAAATGGTTCAGACCTTTTGCTCAGCAAAAACAGCAGGAAGCAGGGTAGACTGAAATTATCTCAGTTGGTCAGAGCATGGTGGAAATAACACCAAGACCATATATTTGATCCCCATCCACTTTAGAGCTGGACTTGATGATCCTTGTGGGTCCTTTTCAATTCAGAATATTCTGTGATTCTGTGAAGTCAGAGGAACAAACAAGAGGTTCAACATATTTCTTTGTTCCTACTGACAGAGGCTATTCCTTTTTCACCACACATATCCTGAAAGCACTGCCATGTCTATGAGCGGCTTGCCAGGGGACAACTTGTTGACAAACTGATTGAATGTAAGTCACAAGGGTGTCTTTGAAGTGTCTTTGAAGCTGGCATGGATTTTGCCTGACTGGTTTGGGTATGGAAAATCCCCAAATCTAGAATCCACAGTTATTTTGATGTGAGTGTTAATTTAAACCTTACTACTCTGATGTTACTACTTCCCAGTAACTCCAAAATATCAGAGTTCAACACACATGTTCTGGCTATGTGGCATATTTTAAGCCCTTTTATTTGAGCATTATATGTCATTTTTGAGAAGCAGATCTGAGTGTGGAAAACACTGGCTGACATTCTGTTGCACTTGCCTGAAGGTGGCACTTACCAAATTTTTCCATGGTAGTGGTATTTCTGACAGTTACAGTAGACTCCTATTCACCATGAGGCCAAGAAAGGGTCTTGTCTGCCAGAGGGAACCTGTCAGGGGCTGCATGCAAGGTGATTACAGCAGAGGCTGAGCACTGCAATGAAATCCACCAAGAGCCTGTGACTCTTCTAAATCATGTCCTGTGTAACCCTATTTCACTGAAATACCTAATGCAGACGGACAACTGGATTGGGACTCAAAAATTTTCCTCCTGTCAGTTTGTAGCAGGGCTTGCACCCACTTGCAGCTCTTTGAACCCTGTCCAGGATGTCACAGAAATTACTCATGGAAAAGGTGGTTGGAAGGCCTCAGTACATTCAGCAGGGACTGTGACACACACATCCAACACAATTTGTTAGTATCTCTCAGCTTCCTTCTGAGATAGGGGTCTGTTGCAAGATGATGCTTCTGTATGAGTTGTGAAGGGTGTTGTGCCTTGTGATGACCAGTCAGTGGTGCTAAGATGTGGGAGCAGCAGTGGGAGAGTCCTACAGTGGTACTGCAGAGAGGCACAGATGTGAGCTAGCATGGCAGCATGAACAAGGCTGACTCCATTTGTTCACTGTGGACTGTGAATTCCCCCATGAGATGGCATGTGCCACTCAGGGACCACCACAAGTGCACTGATCCCCTGCATCTGAAAGGATGATTGAGCCTCCCAGGGAAACAGTTATGGACAAGCCTCACGTCAGGCCCTCTCTGATGCCCAGCACTGCCCACAGGGTGATGTCAGAAATGCCTTTTCATATTTCTTGTCAGACAAACCATTTGTGAGTCTGGAGTCATAGAAGGAAGCCTTGAAACAGAGAATGTGAGCACATGGAGTCTTAAATGGCGTATGAGGCCAAGGTTTGGAGGTGCAGTGGGCACAGATCAGTTGATGCTGAGCTAGAAAAGAGAAGAGGGAGGTTTTGGTCTTTCTTCAGTAAGGCAAACCTGGGTTAGAAATGGTCATCAGAGAGTCCAGAGCCTGCTCCTGCAGGCACCAGCTGTGTACCTGCAAGGGCTTTCTGACAAGCAATGGAAGCCCCCAGGAGGTACTGCTGCAATGCACAGACCAGCCTTCCCTTGTCACAGGGTGAGTTTGCTCCTCTTGTATCTTTGCTGTAAAGCCTTTCAGTGTGCTTTCACTTCAGCTATGTGAGGCTGCACTGGCAGTGAGGTGTGTGAGACCTGCTGCACAGTGGTAGAATGGGTTCTTGGACCCCCGTTTACAACATGGAGGCCCAAGAACCTGGACCTCTGGGCATAGCCCTCTTACACTCTATAGCACCAGTGCAGGAGGGCTTTGTCCCCACAGAACATGGCCAAAATGTCTCTGTGGGGTCTAGCAATGAAGGCAGGAGGTGAATTTGGCCTCAGGCACAGGGGCAGATGACTGCAGACCTGACACCTCATTCATACGGAAGACAAGGGTTTGAACCTGATATGCTGTTACCTCACCCTTACTCTTCAGATTCTCTTTCTTTATCTCCTCTGTCATTTTGGATCTGTTCTCTCTGCCTCTGCTGTCTCGACTCTGAAAAACATCTCAGACACAGCCTCATTGAAGCTGTATGTGCAGTCTGCCGTGCTCTGGTTGTTCTGATCAAAAAGGTGGAGGTTGTTGCAGAATTCAGAAACATTACCAGGCAGCATGGACTTGTGGCGTTTGTTCATGGGGCCAGACAGTGTAGCTTAAAGCCTCACACCCATCCCCCCTAGAGGCAGGTACTACTTTCTCCTCCTCCTCATCTGCTGCTCCAGTCTGCCAAGCACCTGGCCTGTTCCTGGGAATTACCCTGTGCCATTAGACCTATCACCAGCTCTGCTCTCCTATGTACAGATCTCATGGGTCCAGATAATAAAATTATAGTACTTACATGAAAAATACAAAGGTTGGCATGACTACGAAGCCCTACATTTAGTACTGTAGACTAGACATATAAATTCATGTATATATGTAAACAAAAACAGACCTAGAGTTTTGTGGTGTGTATTTTCAGCAGTCTACACAAAATCAGAGATGGTTGGCTCTCAGCAGGTTAAGAATTAGGATTATTTGGGTACCTTAGTTGTTCCTTGATGCATATGCAGTTCCATTTAATAATAATTTTGATAGCTTTTTAAACCAGGGGTATTTTATGTTATTTGACAGAAATGCAGAGCTCATTCTTGACTTTGCTTTTAAAAGCTTCACATATGTGTGTGTGTGTGTGTGTGTGTGTTGTTTGATGAGCATAGCAGCACAGGCAAAGGAAGAAAATGATAGTGTGTGAACATGCATTACCTTCCCAGCAGGGAAGGTTCTTGCCCCTGAGGGTCACGTCGACCTCAGGCATTTAGAGAGTGAGATACCTGGAAATTTCATGTTGAACAGCTACAGAGACCAGGAGGGATGACTGGAAGGGGCTGGATGCCCAGACGTGGGCTGGGAAGCAGACAGTTGAGGAGTAACACCAGGCAGCCCTGTCTGCTGCAGAGGGAGATGAAGGCGTGCACACCCCTCCTCCCCCATCTCAGAAGGCTGTGATTGCCTCTGTGAGGAGTTATCAGGCCAAACACTCTGAATATTTTGCTGGGGAATACGTTTTACTTAATTGAGCGGAAAATAAAAATTACATGGACGTGGAGGGTTTATAACAATGCAGCGATGGGGGAACATGTGCTTCTTAAAAAATAAAAGCCAGACATCCCATTGCTACATGCAGTACTCAGGGTATAAAATATTTGCATGCATTGCAATGGCTGGAGTTTGACATGTCTACATAGCTTTGAAGGTCTGTGTGATTCCCTTATAAAGAATTTAAGACCAATTTGGTTTGAAGTTAATTCCTTTTCCCTTAATTCCTGCTCAGCTAATAGGAAGCCAAAAAATAAAGACGGCACAACAGGTTCCGTGGTAGAAATACACCACATTTTCCCCAGAGATGACTGGACTAGGTTTCTGATGTACTTTGCTGATGCAGGAATAGCAAAGCTGTTTGACTTATTTGACACCAAGACTGCATTTCTTCACAGGATCATGGGACAGGCAAGGTTTCACACTACCTCTGAGTTTGTCTGGCCTAACCCTCTTGTTCAATTGCCCCTTTAGAGAGTAAGTGTGTATTTCTCACTTTGCAGGGCTTTAAGCTCTAGCAATAAATGAGCTGAAAGGGAGAAAAGAAAGACACTCCCCACCAATTTGCAAAAATACATTAATTTTTCTCTTTTTACCAGGAGGATGAGAAGCAGACAGAGCTGATTTTGTAATCTGAAAAAATTATTATGTCCTGAGGATTCATTTGAGGGCGAAATTCTAGCCATTCCTTAAAATACCGTGAGCCATACATCCTAGTGAAGTGTGTGCAGTGAATTGTATTCCTTGAATGAAAGCAGGGCAGCGGTGGCTCTGGACAGGGGGCAGTACTGTCCCCGTGCTCCAGAGCCTTTTAGAAAGAGACGGCCTCGTCTTTTCCAATTCTTTCCTGCCTAATAATGCTCTATAAAAGTGCTCCTGCAGCTATTCCCAGGTAATAACCTTGCATTGTGTGTTGTCTGCCTGAGAGCTGGCCTTAGGGAGAGACCACCCTGACCATTCCTGGTGTGGTTCTGCAGGGAGGCTGCACTAACATTGCTGGGGGGCTCCGAGGGCTTGAGTGCCCCTCTGCTGTGATCTAAACACACTGGCTCTGCTTTAGGAGGGCTCTGGATTTTTTTTTACATTTCATCTGCTTTATCTGTTTGAAGGCAGATATACCTTTCATCACATCCTTTCGCACTCAGACTGTCATGATCCATTTTCCACTGTGTGCATCCAGATGGCTTTTACAGGTTAGATTTCGCCTCCTGATATTTTTTTTTCAATACAAAGATGTCACTGTTTACTTTAGGCGCTAAGAGCACTTAACTAGGATATTATTTTCTGTTGAAAGTTTTGCTTTCCTAATCATGGCTGAGTGACTTTCACAGACACATCCTGGCCACTGAACAGTGGCTCAGCAGCTTGGCAGTTGCCTCCTTTCCTCCAAAATATGCAGCCTGCTATGGCTGCTTGTGGAGACTTCATGGACCCCAGTCCTCCTGTCATCTGCAGCATCGGAGCAAGAGAGGGACAATCTCTCCTGGCACACAGCTGGAGCTCCCAGAGCCCATTCTCAGTGTCACAGGGCCATCTCTTACTACCAGCTCGTGTCTCCTGCTGGTGGCGTGGGAAGCTTGGCAGCTCTGCCTCCCTGCCAGAAGGCCTGTGAGCTGAAACCCAGCATGGAGCACGTCTGAGGACAGGGTGTTTGTTCTGCTTGTGTCCTCCTCCATTGAGTAGTTAGTGAAATGTATGATGCATTCAGCTTTTTTCGTATTACACTCCATAATTGTATTTATTAAAGGTATTTACCCTTCATTATTTTCATTCTCCAGAGGATTACTGAAGACAGGATATAATTAATCCAGATGCTCATGTGAGTCCAGGGAGGTTGTGTGCAATAGCCACTGTCTTCACTAAAAGTAATTGCACACATTCACCACAGTCCAACCTCTATGGCATTTTAAGAGGAGCATGTCTATTTCATGAAAGGGAAGAACTGGTTATTATCAGTATTATCTGTAGCACTCTGGCTTAATTAAGAGTGTTAAAGAAAGATAAAAGGTAGGAGAGAAATGCAGGAAGATGAAATTATTTGCCCAAGGTCACAGAATGGAGATCAGCACATGGATTTTTACTGTCCCAGGCTTGTGCCCTGTCCATTAGATCAGGCCTCCCAAATCACCCTTCTTGATGATCAAGTATCTTGAACACTCATGTAAATCTCTCAAGGAGAAAAGCAAAAATGTCTCAGCATAGTCAGATAAAATTTTAGCAATGCACAAGACATCAGTGGAATTAATTAAAAAGAATATTTATTGAGAAGCATTATTAAAAAGGAAACACTCATGCTTTAAAGCAGTCAATGCAATGAAACCCTCCTTCATATTGGAACTCATATTTTTGTAAAATTAATCAATTAGATCATGCTCCTAATTTAGAGTACTTATGCTTTCAGCTACATTTCTGAGCTAGGGAGAGGCTTTCTAGGATTCACAGCTTCTGAAATAAAAGTAATTGGTTTCCAAGGAATGTAAAGTGCTGAGGAAGTAACCACTTATCAACCTATTCATCCAAGAGCAGTTCAAGGATCAGCTTTACATATCTGGCAAGATTAAAAAAGATACAGTTCATTAGCAGATAACAACATTAACACTCAGGTTACAGTCAAAAGGACAATGCAAACTCCTTGGGAGTTTTAGTAAGGATGCCAGTATGACCATCATTCTTTCTGAGCAGCTCTCATTCAAATATGTCCCTTGGCTGTGTGCTCTGCTCAATCACATCTCCCAGTTCTCCAGGAGGCCTCTGTCCACTGAAGCAGCCAGCATCTCTGCCCACCCTACCCCTACCCCACAGGAGATGCCAAGGGGCTGCTGAAAAGACTAAACCCTGGGCCTTTAGCCAGCTCCTGTGTCCTTCCGAAGCAACATGGTGAAGGGAGCAATTGAGGGATGGAGGTCTGGTCCTGACAGCAATCTCAGCATGGGCAGTAATGTCTAAAAAATCAGTGCCATTCTCAAAGATCTTCAGGAAAATCCAGATGGTAGTTTTCCAACATGTTGCTTTGTTGAAACAGAAGTTCTAGAGGTAAAATCTGTCACTTCTGAGGCGGAATTTCTGCCCAAACTGTGGACGGGCTCTAGAATAGCCAAAGGCCAGTTCAGGGCAATGGTCTGGAAGACCGAGATAATTTCTACTGATATGATGGAGTGAGCTATACAGTGTACCAAAGCCAGCCTAAAGGGGCTGGCCCAAAGTACCTATGGAGCCAGTGGGGGTGATTAATTTGAAATTGTCCCACAGGTCAAAGTGAGTTGGATAGTTAAGGTACCATTTGCAGTTGTCTGACCATGGGTGTCTAAAGAAGTTTCATCCACATGAAACTGGCAGATGTGGCAACACATCTGTGGGTGACTTGTGCTCTTCTGGGCCACCAGCTGGGGTCTTACTGTCCCTATGGCATCTCAGCTGATAACAAACACTAATGTTTAGATAAGAGTGAAGCTTCTTGCTGCCTTTTGGACCCTTTGAGGAGGATCAGTTAGACCATGTCAGTCTGAAATGCCGCCATGGGCACACCTTTCTCTCAAACACAAGCTTGTTTGATGTGCCTACCTTGGCAAGCCCTGATGCCCAGCAGGGCCAGCAGTTTGGGTGCAGCTTTCTATTGACACAGGTGTGAAACCCGCCCTTTCTGGCAGTGAGGTAGATCCTGTTGGGCAGGGGCTCTCCACAGCACTGCATAGATGCATCCTTTGTTTCAGGTCTCTTGTTTGAATCAAGTGAAGCGAGGCCCTGAACTTTGGCTCTCATATCCCAGGCACCACTCCCACTATCATGTCTTTGCTTCTGCAGGCTCTCTGGAGAGGCAAATCACCTCTAGCACTCAGGAGGTACAATCCTAAGCCCCACTGGCCCTCTACAAAGAACAACTGTCTGGAGGCTCCAATTCAAGGTGTTGAGTGCCATCTGAATAGGATGTGTTGGTCTGTCTTGAGCCTATGGAATCATTGGAAAAGATCCATTAAAATTTATCAAGCTGTGGAATCCCATCTGGTTTTTAATTGGAAATGCAAAAGAAAGCACAAAGAGTAGGATTCACATGGCCTGTTTTTAGTGGTATTTTAGTGGGTATTAGTACACTTACTTAGTGTAAGTGACTGCCAAGGCACTTTATACCACATGGGAAGGTATGTGCCTCCAGGGGTTAAATCATAATGTTTCTCTCTCCCTTACATTATTTTTTATGCTTAAATGGCTATCTACTTCAGGGGAGGGGAAGAAAGCAGGCGATGGGAAAGTTCATTTGAAATATATATCTTCTGTCTAATGGGCTGGGTGGGCTAATCCCCTGCCCTGCTAGAGCAGCAAGACCACAGCTCTTCCATCTAATGCCTCACCACCACAGTGCAAGCAAACACTGCCCTCGAGCCTGCTAAAGCCAAGCTGCTTGACAACACTGAAAAACCTACAATTCACAGTCCTTTATTTTGTATGATCATGATTCAATTCTTGCTTGATTTTAATAGAAAACAGATTTGAGACCTATAAGACTGCAATAGAAAGCTATACTTCAGTGCTTGCCTCTGGTTTTGAGTACTTGGTGAATGTTTTCTTCCTCAGAGAGTGGATTTTAAAATCAAAACCAAAGAAAACTTAATTTGAAATTTAATGGGTTAAGCTGAAAACTCTAGGGATTACACTGACCTTGAGAAGGTGATAAAGGAATTACACTTTTCCTTAGATACTTGAGCTAAAGACTCATTTTATCATTGCCACCCTTCCCAAAAGATGTAAAATTGCTTCCTGATATTCATTATAGCTGCCATCTCAGATACACATACAACCATATTTTTATATTCTTACAAGGTCGAAGACTTCAAAACTCAGGAGAAAGAGACATGGATAACCCAGCAGACTCTTCTCAGGAATCACTTTTTAAAGCCTTATCATTTGCAGAAATCTTCCTGAGTCAAAACACTGTAAACCATTTGAAATTACAGTAGGTCCACAACGTGCAAATATTAATCTTGCCTAGGACTTTGCTTTTCCTAGTTGTGCTTGTGTGATTCTTTGCCAAAGCATCATTGTATTCCTATGCTTCTGGATTAAGTTTCTTTGCACTTTTTTGTTTCCAGAATTATTTTTTTTTCAAGACACTTGAAGTGGGCCTCACAAGACTGTCAAGCAAGCGTTTGTGTTATGCAGAGTTCTGTAATACTGTAAAATACCTCAGGCATCTAGATGCTAAGCAGTGGGCACCTTCAGCCACAAAGCAGGAACCAGGCTGTTCCTGCAAGGTGAGCAAAGGATTTCTAAGGAAACACCAGAGATGCAGAGTTGGCAGCCAGACATACACTGAACAGAGAGAAAAAAGATGGGCGTACCTGTTTCTTCCAGCTAGCACACAGGGAAGATGTCTGACCTCACTGTGCCTTGCCCAGTCCTGACCTTTCTGTTACCATGGAGTTAGAAGTGCATGATGGACTGTCTCGGATGGAAAACAACAGCCAGCCTCTCCTCCAAAGCAGCCAAGATCCTCAACATGGCAGTGTCTATCCTGGGTGTAGGAAAACAGCATTGAGATCCTCGACCTTGCTGATTGAGAACAAGGGCTTAACAAACCCAGCTCATCATTGTTCATGAGTGCCCTTAAAGCCAACACACAGAGTTTTCCTTTGGAGCACTTCATGATGCTAGAATAGAGGAAAAGTAGGGGATTAATGGCAGGCCATCCTACCTCTCTTCAAAATGAACCACACGAAAGCCACATGATAGCTTTCTTTGGCAGGGCGGCTGGCAAAGCAAATGCACAATAGCTGCAGTAGATGTCAAATTTACAGTTTTTCCTGTATTTCCACATGCTACACTTACAAGAATACTAGGAAGACATGAGCTAAATGGTGCCCTTGAAAAGGAGATACATATCTGGTTAACAACCTTACTTTAAATCAATAGATAGCACTGAACAAAGACAATGAAAAATATCATACCTGAAGGAGAAACCTGCAGATTCTATAGCAAATAAAACCAAATTGAATTATTGATAAGTGATCTAAGCATTAGCAAGTGATGCTCCTTCTCTGCAACAATCCCTGTCCTGTGTCTTGTTAGCACATGACAGAAGAGACCATTATAGCTTTCTACCTGACTGTGGCAAGACCTCAGCTGTTTCCAGGCCTGGAGAGTCAGGTAAAGAAAGATAGATACATTACAGAGCAAACAAAGAGCAAAAAATAAAGTTGTGAGACATCTGGGAAATTCAACATGGGTGGGTGGGTGGGTGGGTGGGTAGATGGATGGCTGAAAGGGAAGGATGGATGAAAGGCAAGGAGGGAAGGACTGAGTAATTTGTTTCCTGAAAATGAATACTGAAGAAAAAACAGGAATCTTGAATGTCTTAAAATGTGTATAAACTTGCTGCTGTAAGTAGGATCTTGCTCATTTCTTCAACATGACCAAAGGCAAGACAAGAAATTATCAGCTTAAGTTGCAACATGAGAGATTTAGGTTAAATGTAATGATTGTTAAGAATTGGCAGGGACTACTGAGACTGACTGTGGAGTGGTTTAGGGCTACACAAGACGCATATCTCTCAGTAATGGATATTCACTCCAGCCTGAGGACAGGAGGATGGATTAAAATTAGCTGATCTCCTGAAATTTAACCTAAGCCTACCTTCGTGTGATTCTACAAAATGAAAAACAGGCAGTTTGCAAAAGAGATGTCATCTCAAAGCAGTATCTCTGAGGGATCCTGCTCTTCCACTGTTGCTATTGGTTGGTGGTGTTTTAGCCCAATTACTTGCATCTGCAATTATTTACACAAGTTAAGCAGACATACAAAGCAGCATGTGAGGGGGATTTTTTTCAGTGTAGTCTTTGTTTTAAGCCAATCAATTAATTTGGTATCTAATCTCTGTTCCCCTTCTTCCCTAGGATTAGTTTAAATATTTGAACATGTTAATAAAGAATTTTAAATAAAAGCTAGAACACATTTCATTGTAAATCTCTTTGTTTTGCAGAAATGTACTTTGACATTTTGTCAGTAATTAAACAGCTTTTCCCAGGTACTTTATCTAGTGCAGTATGAAAGGTGAGGTCTTGTTGAAATAAGAAAAATGTACACAAAAGTATGGGAACCCCCTTCTGCATTTCAGGATTGAGCTCCTGCCTCTGAATGGAACTTGGAATTTTATTTCAGAAAAACAATGCTGTTTTTTTCTTGAACAATAACACTTGTTCTTTTTGTAGCACAGGGGATGTTCAAGGGATTTCTTTCAGAAGGGCTTATAGAACTGCTTACAGAGGATACTATTTTTTAACAATTTTTTGGTTTTGACTCTTTGGAGGAGTAGGTTTCTCAGGTTCAAGAACTCTGCAGGTCAGTTAATGAAAAGTAATTAAATCATAACCCATGATTTGATAACCATAATCTGATAATCTCTGGGAAATGCAAAAATGCATTCAATATTTGTTCTCACATGGCTCTTCCTGGAGTGTTAGGGATCCAGGTGCAGCATTTCTTCCTAAAAGGAGGAAAAAAAAATCAACAATCCCTACAAGGTGTAGTGAGATACTATTGAAATTAAATTCACTGGAAAATATATAATGACAGGCTGATTGAATGCTTTCTACTAGATTTGAAGGCACTGCTTGCAAACCCAGCAGTGTTTTCAGCAGTTTCTGTTCCACTGTGTCTCATCGGTGTCCCTGTGCTGTAGGCACCAAGTGTGTGTCAGACCATTGTGATTATCTGCTTGGAGCTTACACTGTCAAGCACGCATGAGCTTTTGAAATATGGATATTCCTTGCCCTTTCCTGCTGACAGGGCCTTTTGTGTACAGTGCTCTGAGGTCCTTCTGTTTCTGGCTGGAGCTGCTCTGAGGGCCAGAAGACAGTTTGAGCCAAAGGCAGTGAGCTGTAGGTGTGCACTCCTTGGTATCTGTGTGGGCATGGGGCTTCTGCACCGCCACTGCGGGTGGGAGGGATCCAAGGTGGGAGGGAGTCGGGTAAACAGGGCTGTCCCATGTCCCCTGAGATGCATGAGGTCTACACCTCCCCTCCTGCTGCCACTCCAAAAGGGCAACCTTGACCATGTCTCCTATGTCAGCCTCATCTGGAAATCCCAGGGAGTCCAAACTGGCACAAGCTATCCAAGTTCAAATTCTAGTGCGTAATCTGGAGAGGAATTCATCTGAGCTGCCCATGCTGTCAGTTTACAATGAGGCACATTGCTCCCCACCCCCACTGACTGGAGCTTCACTAATGGAAATTTAGGCACCCAGCTCTGATGTGGAGACCTGCCATCAGAGACCTTAACCTGGACCCAATCCCTGCTGTGCCTTTGAGATTTCCCTCTTACTGTGTGAGCACTCAAAGATAATTGCTATGGCTTCTGAAATCACCCCAGCAACCCTCTTCTGTACCTCTGTCAGACCCTGCCTGTTCTGCTGACCGGAGGACATCTAAGTGATCTAAATGTTCTTCAACATTGGGATTATTTTCAATAAAGGCAGAAATTGGATCGCTGATTGTCTTCCAAAGAAACAGGAGCTTGGTTTTGACTGGCACACAAATAACAAAAGGAAGCCTTTTTAAATGAAAATTAAAGCTGAGACAGTTACATATACCCAGTTTGTTGGTTTTATTTTTTTAATTAATAGTAGCTAAGTTTCCAGGATGTCTTTATACTCTCCTCCAGCCATTTGTTTTTGCTTCCTAAAAAGCTCTGTGTTGTTTCTCTCCATTATTTAGCAGTTGCTGTTTTCCAGAACAGAATGGCTGTGCTTCAGGTTTTGGCAGGAACAATCCCTTTTTCTATGCTTCATGCTGTTTGTGAAATGCTTTGGGAAACTTTCCACTGCAAAGCATTGTGAAAACGCAAGCTTATTATTACTGCAGTGGGGAATAACAGGTTCGGCTGTCGACTCACTCTGTGAGCAGGTGCCAAAACCCTGCTGGGAAATACTGATGGATTTTGCTGATTCACTGCTGCAGATGGGATGTGTTAGCTGGGCTCTGCGTACCAGGGGGCTGCAGGGACCTGCCTCAGCTCTGCTTATGGGTGTGGAACTGGGAAAGTCATCAAGTCTAAGATTTATACTACAGTAGTGCATAAAGCACAGGTTTTCAGAGCCCAGCTCTCAGAAAAGTGGATGGGGTTTTGGCCTTCCTCCGTGCCTTGGAGCTCTGTTTCGAAGCAAGCTGAGAGAGCCATCTGCTTGCTGACTGCTACAGAGCCGAGCAGTGCTTGTCTCTCCTCCACCTCCCTGTAATTGTTTGCAGCGTGCTGAGCTTATCCCACCTCTCTGCGTGGAACCGGGGCCAAAGTTTAATAGATCTGCAGGTGCTGCACTTTGCAAGGCCTGAGTGCCTCACTGCCTGCCATCCTTGGCACAGGCTTCTGAGGAGGCAGGCTGAGATGGTTGGAGTCTTGAACATGGCAGGGTCTGACACACCAATGTGATCTCTGCACAGCAAATGTGAGGAAGCAGGGGAGGCTTTTTTGTGTAGCAAGTAGCACATCTGACCTGAGCGCCTCTGGCCGTGCCCAATGCCGGGCTCTGCCTCCTCTGTGAAGTCAGGACCCATGGAAAGTGTTGGCAGAGCTGGGTGCTTGCTCACAGATCTTGCTGGACACCCTCCCACCCATTTCTGTTGGACTGAATGGGGCATGGTCAGCTCTGAAAGCGAGAGCCACAGGCAAAAGCAGCAATGAACTGCTGTACCCTGCTCTATAGGCAGCCCACCCTGCTAATTCCCAGGGACTGAGTGTAAGGAAGGGAGAGCACTATAAATACATGCAGGGGATGCCATATCCCTCATTCCTGGGTATGTGTAGAAAATGTGATTTGACAAAGAAATGTGGCTTCCGTAGTATCCTCGGCCACACATAGCACTGCAGTCTCAGCTGTGGTGTTGTGCAAGGCTGAAGGTCTGTGCTACCACTCCTGTAACTTAAATAACTCCTGTGATGGATGGAAACAGTGAACGTTTGGGAGGGAGAGGCTGGTCAGCCTTGCCAGTGAAGCTGCAGCTTTCTCTCGGAGATGTGCCCATGAGTTGAGAGCTCTGTAGGTGTGTCAGGTGCTCTTGCTGCTGCTGGATGCTGCTGGCTCCTGCTTGCTGGGGCTGGCACTGCCATGGATAGTGTCTGACACCACAGGACACACCAGCACACGTACCCTTGCTTGGTGTGACTGACACCAGGAAGTGCCTGCGTGCTCAGGGCAGCTGTGTCACCTTGTCTGCCCTTTTTTGCTTGAGCACGGTCACCCCTGTCATGCAGTGCATCCCTGGAGCCCCAGCAGGCCCCCCTCCTGTCCCTCTGGCAGGCTGAGCCAGAGGGCACTGGGACCTGTGGCTGGGGGCAGCTGAACTGAGGTGCTCAGAGAACAGGGATAGCTGTGCTGGGGAGCAGCAGCAGGGACCCACCTCTGTGGTCTGGACTGGTTCTGCTCTTGCTTTTATTCTTACTTTCACGAGAGTAACTGATCCCTTCTTGTCTGCCATGAGTAGCCCTCCAACCCTGACCATGGAGCTCATGTCTCTGTCATGGCTATCATGGGATGTGCTGTGCTTCCTGGGCACTGTGCAGCTCCCCATGTTTGTCTGGGCTGCTGAGGGAGGATTTGAGCTGGGAAAATGCCCCAAAAGCGGCAGGCACCTCTGCTATGGATATATAGCTCAGACCCAACAGCAGTGCTTAGCAAAAGCACCTGGTGCTCTGTGGAAAGGGCTCAGGTAACAATTGAATGGCAGATCTGGAAATGTCAACGTGTCTCCAGAGTGCTGTGAAACACTGTCAGTATCTTTCCTAAGGTGCAAGGAAGAGAAGTGATGATATTTCCTCCTCTTGTTTTGTTGAACTGCTAGTGGGACTGGTGGTCTGCCCCTAGGTCATGTTGCTGTTGTCCTCCCAGATGGACATCCAGGGGACCTGGACAGCTGGCACCCAAATTGTCCCAGGAGTGCAGTGCATTGCTCCTGGCTCCTGTGGCAGACAGCCTTGGCTTGCCCATGCCCCTCTTTGCATGGGGAGTGAGCTGTAAGGGCTGTTTCAGGAGCCTGGATAAGGCTCAGAAATGCTTGATGCAGCCTTTCTGCTGAACAGGTTTGCAGCTAGCAGGGACAGCAGGAGGAGAGGGTGTCAGGCAATCAACAATCAACAGCCATGTAGATGAGTGCTGTGTCAACACAGGGACTGCACCCTCACTTATTAGTCAGCATTGTTGAATGTACTTTAAAAAAGAATTTTAAGAAGGAGGAAAACTACAAAAATCTGTTTAAAGGATCTTCCTTTATGTGATATTTCTGGACTTAAGAAACTCTTTCCAAAAAATATTGTGACCGTAATAAAAAAAAAATTCCTTTGATTTTAGCAGTAAGTTTTTACCTTTGTCTCTTAATTGATTCTGAAGACAGAATTTGCATTACTAAAATTAACGTAATCTCATAGAAGTAGACCTAGAAAAGGTAATATGCATTCATCGGCAAAGGAAAAATCCTACAAAAAATGGGGTTTCCTTACATTACTTAAGTTTGTCACTTCCCAAAGAAAAGGCTGTAATGCAGAAACATCCAATAAGTCCCCCAAAGTGCCATGGACGTGTCTCAGCTGTACTCTCCCTCTTCAAGTCTCCTTTGCCTGGCAGTCCACTCCCCCCAACTCTCCTTCACATTTCTTCACATGGATGGAGAAGCCAGCCACATTTTCACATCCTTAAATATTCCACTTTTAGCAGCCATTTCCTCGTTTTTCTTCATAAGGAAGCACTTTTCTTGCTCTGTAATTCCATTAAGAAAATGTACAAGCCTAATAGTTACTAAACGAAAGTGACTAAAGCTATCCTAATGTTTTTATGGACTCGTTAAAGGTCTTATTAATATTTCTCCATATTGGAAAAAATCTAATTTTTTACTTGTGACATAATCAGGAGCTGTACCCTAGTTTTCAGGGGTGAAGCATTTGCACGTTAACCTTTCCTTCTGCTTTGAACAATCATTCTTATGAACTTGCTGAACTACAAATCAACCCAGGGCTTTTAAAGGAGGCTCTTTTTCTCCCAAGGTCTGTTGAACCCTCTCTTCATGCTTTGAACTGTTTTTCTGCATAGGTGAGCTGGAACCAAGGGGCCTTGTGGAAATGTGCCAGGCTAATGGCACCTTAATCCTTCCATCTCTGGGCTTCCCGTGTCCTGGGGCTCTCCTGGGACATGATGGGACTTTGCTGTCAGGGCCACAACTCTGCTCCCTGGGGGTCCTTGGGGCTGATTTCCCCCTGCTGCTCCTTATTTGCTTGCTGCTCTTTGCTTCCTGCTTGCTTCAGGTAATGACCCCCTCTCTGGTGACCAGTGATAGGACCCAAGGGAACAGCATGAAGCTGTGTCAGGGGAGGTTTAGGTCAGATATCAGGAAAAGGTTTTTCACCCAGAGGGTGGCTGGGCATTAGAACAGGCTCTCCAGACAGGTTGTCACAGCACCAAGCCTGACAGATTCAAAAAGCTTTTGGACAACGCTCTCAGGAACATGGTGTCACTCTTGGGGACAAGCTATGCGGGGCCAGGACTTTGCTGGTCCTTTTGAGTCCCTTCCTACTCAAGATATTCAATAATTCCATGCTCGTGGTGGCAAGAGCTAGAAAGGAGCTCTGGGAATAATTTGGATTCTGGAGCAGCCTCAAGACACCCACATGTCAGCCCAGCACCCAGTGTGCATCAGTGGGAGAGCCACAGGGGAAGAGGCTGTAAACTCTGCTGCTGGGATGGGGCTGGAGATGATCCCCACAGCCTAGCCCACATCCCAGCATTGGGAAGGGAGGTGAGTACCCGCATGTTCCCTACCCAGAGGTGATAAGTAAACTTTTTATTGGTTTGGTGATAACAACCAACAGCTAAAGGAAAGCAATAAAACTACAAGAGCAGAAAAGCAAGATGGCATGCTGGACCTGCTCACCCCTTGCTGGGGCTCCAGCATGAGCAGGAGATACCAATGTCTGAATGTTGACCATGGTGCTGCACAGAGCACTCCAGCACTCCTGACAGCCGCGCGTGAGTTATTTCAGAAACGCATGGCATGTCTCTCCCATCCTGATGCATCTCTGAACAATGGTACTTCATAAATCCCTGCTTTATAAATTCACTGCCAGTGGAGGAAAAAAGTGTCAGTCTGTAATCTGTTGTCATGGAAATAGTTGGGAAGTTTGATGTGCAGAGATGCATAACTGGGGTGGGAAAATACAAGTGGGCCCATCTTGATTTTTGCCTCTTGAATTCCTCTGCTCTGGAAGTAAAGGTAAAGGTTACATCAAAGCCTCAGGGAGTTGCATTCACTTTCTGGACAGATGCACTTCACTAGCCAAGAAAACTACAGCCAAGTTAATCCTGGTGAATTTGCTGTAGTGCAGCACTGCATTTTGTCTTGGATGCTGCTTCTCACCTGCCTTGTGCTTTCTGCCTGGGAACAAAATGTCTTTTATAAAAGAATCCCCCACAAGATGGAAAGTGAGACAAGGACAAGCAAAGATAAAATGAAAAATAAATGTTAGAGGAGGAGAGTACAGAGAGGCAATATTCCATTTACACTATTATGGAGGTTTTAATTTCCTGAAAACATTTTATATGCCAGGCAGGGACATGAGTGAATAGCAGTCACATTATCAGGCCTCTTATCAACCTTGATTTTGCTCAGTCTTACCTGAATGGATTATTTTTTCAATAGTTCAGTAACTAAATTTAAAAAAAGAAAAAAAAACTCCACACTTTGGTTCAGGATAACATATGATTGTGATTGTTTTTTCATTATTTCTCAATTCAGGTGAATTTTAGAATAAAAGCATCCTCTCAAAATAATGCATTGAAACAATTTATTCTGAAACTCTGAAAGCAAAATATCAAGGAAGTATCACAAATGTCTCATTCCTACATTTTTTCCCCATTTTTTCCATAGAATCTAACACCAGTCAGTGCATAGTTCTCACTGGAAAGTGAATCTTTCATTTGTTCTACTTACTATTCATCAAAACAAATCCTGTCTCCTTCTATTGTGGTTATTTAATACACACTGAGCTGCCATTCTGCCTCTGCAGTGATAAATCCTTCATCCCCTTTTATAGTGGCTCCATAGGGGCCAGCAAGATGCAAAAAAAAAAATAAATTTTTTTTTGAAAAGCACTATGAGGTTCAATTTCTTGAGGGGTGCCAGGACATGGAGGCTGAGGTCACATAGGTGATGTCCACCTGGGAGTGCTGGTCAGTAGCAGCATGTCACAGTGTCACAGAGGGGACAGCACCATTGCCTGCCTGCCTCCCCTGGCACTCTCTAACAGCAGAGCTGGAGGACAGGATTTATGGCTCTGCAAAGGATTTTGCAGCATGTGACAAGGGCAGGAGATATCCCAGCACTCTTCTGACTGAGGCATTGTCCCTTAGCCCACCAGTGACAGCAGGGACCTGGAAGGAACATAATCCTGACAATTTCAAATTGAACCTCAAGCCTGGACTTGTGAAAAGGTGAGCTCTCATTTAGCCACACAGCATGGGCTGGGTTTCAGCCCTGTTAAAGGGATGAGAATGCAGCAGGACCACCAGTCCCAAACACAGCACAAAAGCTGTGGCCCTGCAAGATCTGATTATCTGGGAAGGGGCCCACGTGCCTTCAGCTCCCCTGATTAGCCATCTTTCCAGGAATGTTTGGCACTGATACAAACCCAGGAGCACACCTTCCCTCCAGTTTCTGTTAAACACTTCAGCTTTTCCATGGAAAGCTTTTGTATTGTATTGAATTGAAATCCACCTGGGTCTGGTCAGTACTTTAGTACAAGGCTTAAGTAATCAATATATAATTTTCACCAGTATTTCTTTATCACACCTATTTTTCCCCCTTGCCCAGCCATTGTTGTGCCATCACCAACAGCCTGATTGTGCTCCCTCCTGCTATGATTTATGTCCAGGAGCAAACATGGAAAGAGAAGTGCTTTGGAAAAGCTGTCCTTGAAGTCCTAGTCCACAATAGGTTTTTTTCTTTTTCTTTTTTTTTTTTTTTTTTTTTTTTTTAGGAGATCAGAAAAACATAAATTGCAGTATATCTTCAAAGTGTTTGGGGTTGTTTGCCACATGACTCATACCAGCTTTAATGGGAGTCACATGCTAAACTCCCATGCAACACTTGGGAAGTTTCAAAGTGCCACTGCTTTGCGCAAGAGCCCTGAATGAAAAGCTACTTTTGTTTTCCTGCTCCACAGCACTGGCATTGTCCAAATCCCAGCCCTCCAGTAGTATAGTGCTGGGACAGAGTGAGAAAAATCCAGCTGGGGAGGCAGCACTTCTGCCAGGCTTCCCTGACTCCTGCCTGCCATCTCTCCCCAACTGCTAGCACAGCAGGCAGGTGAAATCAATGCTGCATCAATGCCTAGGAAACCCTGCCAGAGCCCCCTGAAAAACAGAGACAGGCTGATGGTGGGTCTGGCACTGAGATATTTACATTACCTCTCCTGTTACCAGTGCCTGCCTGTTAGCTGCCCTCTTTTTTTGCAGGGTTACATGTATTTTCAGTGGTGCCTGTCTCTCCCCTGGTAGTTCCCAGTAAAGCTTCTTGTTATGGAGCCTTGAAGTCATTGCCATTATCTTGCCATCTTAAAATACAGCAATATAGCTATCACTGGGAAACAAAGAGGGAATTATGTTTTTTCTTGAGGAAAAAAGCTCACTTGGCAAGATGCAGGGTTCTTCCAATTTGAACTAGAAAAGAGCAAAATCTCCTGCCCTTCCGCACCCTGGAACAGGTCATGTATTAGTCTGCTGTCAGGTCAAATGGCTGAGTGTGATTTAGAGGGATAAAAACCGTGTTAAAGCAAACCAAGAGCAGATTGTTCCAAGTGCACACATGGCTAATCCTTGCCTCGGAGTAGGCAGCCTAGGCACTGCCGATATGAGAATCTCTCCGGGTTGCTTTGAAGTATGGGCAAGTATATTAAAGTGGGAGGAAAGCACCGACTCCTTCAGGTGGTGATTTGTGTTTATTGGCTGTGATTTTTATGAGTTGGAGAAAGAGGTAGAAATGCCAGCGTATAGTAATTGAAATGTACGGGATTGGTGTAAGAGTCTGTTTCACGACCAAGGGAAAGTGGCAAAGCCCTTTGAGAGGAATGTTTTTCAGCATTCACTAATGTTGCTGCGTAAAGGGTCCTGGTGCTAATGCTACCTTTAATGGTGTAAGTGCAAAGCCGTGAATCATCCACCCGACAATTACAGCAATACATCCTCGGCCACTCAGAGCTGGGACCCTACAGCATTTTAAAACACTTGCTTTAAAAAGCCTTTCAGAGCCGTGGGTGGGATGAGGGATCCGTACAGACAGCCCCGTCTGCTATATCTCCCCTGGATTGCTTTGTTGGCTTCCTTACTTTTTGGGGTGTTGCCTCATCCTAATTAGGGTGGGAAGCAGAGGCCACGCTAAATAACAGCTGGCCCATAGCAGTTTCCTCTGTCTGCCATTGTCAAGCCACATTTGCCAGTGAGTTATGCATGCTTTGAGCCGGGAAAGAAAAAACACATGGGATGTAAATCTGGCAGTCGAGGACCCCAGTGAGGTTCCTCAGTGCTGTCAGCAAGCCATTTATGCAAGCAGGAGCTGCAGGAGCAGGTGCCAGCAATACACCTTCAGCCTGACAGCAACAGCAGTGCTGCAGTGGCTTCCTGTGCATATGGCTATTTTTCTACCTGGAAATGTTGCATAGATAGGACTGAGGATTCTGGATATTTTTCCAACAGCCCAGCTGGCATTATGTCTCTGCTGGATATCCAGAAATGCTGGACAGAGAGCCACTGGCCTTGCAAATAAATCATCTCTGCGGTGCACGTGCCATGAGGCCAGCGTGGCTGGGATGTTTATCACACAGGCTCTCTCCTACCCTGCAGATGGCCTGTACAGATGCAGTAAATCAGCCCCATCCTGACGTGCCCGATGCAGCACATCTGGGAAGCGCATGCTGGGAAGGCCAGCCCAGAAGTGCTCCCTCCCCAGGGGCTGCACACAGGCAGCCCTCCCCACGCTGCTGGCCTTCCTCCTGGCCCAGCATTCAGAGTCTCACCCTGCAGGGAAGCTGAGAGGAGGCTGGAAATCTCTTCATCTGTTTTATTTTCCAGAAAACGTTTCTTCAGCCGTTTCTCTTCTCTTAACAAAGCAGGAAAATGAGCGAGGTGCTGGCAAAGTCTGGGAGCATCCCTGAGTGCTCTCTCAGCCCCCACACTGCATCCCCCCAGCCAGCACTAAAGGACCGCCCATCCCATCCCATCCCCTGCTTTCTCCTTCCACATCCCCTAAAGTTTGGAGAGACTGTCTAAAGAACAGTTTAATTGGCCCTGTGTGGAAAGAGGGCTGGCATGAAACCTGTCCCATCTGGAGCTTTGTGTCTCAAAATCAAGATGGGGGGAGGAGGGGAAGTGGAGAGGGGAAGTGGGGGAGGTGGGTGGGTTTGCAATTGTCCACAATGACAGTGCCAGGGCAAGAGCAGTGCACCAAGGGACAAAGTCTAGAGGTGGGGTGGGTGTTTCCCAGGATCCCCTCTACACAGGGACCTGAGGCAATGCCCTGAAGCCCTGCAAGGCACCTGTCAGCTTTCACTCCCAGCTGAAAGCACAAATTACAGTAACCCCTTCAACTCGCAGGCCTGGGAGCCCTTTGCTGCAGAATCCCAGACAGGACATGAGGATGTCCCTTCAGTCCTGTGGCCAAACCTTCTGAAGGTACAGCTCAGTATGAGCAGCATTTGCCTGTATGATTGGTTTCTTTTTATTTCTTCCTTCACATTCTTTTCTGGGAAATAGTCTGCCTGACCTTGACAGCTGGCTGAAAAATTTGGTTGCACAGTTTCTTGGCACAATGTGCAGAATTTTTCTGAAGCAAATTATTTCATAGAAAACACTGACTATTGCCACTAAGTTTTTTGAGAGGGAAACGTTGAGACATTTGGAAAAACTACAACTATTTGTGGTCAATTGTCAGTCTTCTTACCGTGCTGAAGCCTCCCCCTACAAGGCAATTATTTTAAATACCAGAATATGCAAAATATTTGGATAGTCAAAATAAAATCATCACTGGTCTCCAAGGAAAATGGTTTCAATGCTTCAAAAAATTTTATAGGCAATTCACAATATTAATCAGTTTATAAGTTTGTAGACTTGAAACATTATGTCAAAATTGTGCTCAAATAAAAAATATCAGCATAACAATCGAGGGATATCAAATGAAATCAGATGTTGGGGGCTTCTCTTTGTTCTTCACTATAGTTTTACAGCACTTGATTTCAGGGCATCTCTGCATACATGTGAGAGAAGTATCATAGCTCTGTGTGTGTAAATGCTATCTCATCAGATATATTGCCAGATTTAGGAAGTAAGAGATAAGAAAGGGACCTCAATTCAGCCAAGGGGAAGACAGGCACATTGTATTGCTCATTTTGTTGACAGATTGGAAGAAATTAAGGCTTTGAGTAAGACAGTGAAAGTCACATCAGCAACTAGATTATTATTATTATTATTATTATTATTATTATTATTATTATTATTAATGGAGAACCTGCTGCATGAACAACCTACTAAGGTCTTCTCCTTCTTAGGGGGGCCTAACCAATGAGTTAGGAAGTGCTTTGTTTTCTGGATTAATGAATATTCATATCACTAATGAAAGCAGGCTTTAGTAGAAAAGGCTGAGCTCATCCTGGAGTACAGGATCCCAATGGTTGGATTGCAGTCCTAGGGGATGGGCTGAATCCTCTCAGGCAGACAGTGAATGTGATGTTGAGTTTCCAATAAATAGTGGCTGCTCCTTGAGCTGAACTGGGCACAAGGAAATTTTGCAGGAAGTTTTGTGAATCCAGCTTTTACTCCATCAGCTTTTGTGAAATGAACAAAAAGCAGCATGTTATATTTTTGGTTGTTTTACTGAAATTGAAAATTATCTTTTCTTCTTTTTATTTTGGTGAGTGAAAACAAGTAAAATTATTTAAATTTGATCTAGCTCTATATTTGGATTTTTCTTCAGATCACCTGATAAACCAAAAGAATGAAGCAAAAAGTTAATCAAAAGACACTCCTGTAGTGCTACCCTGAGCCTACAGTGCTGGTCAGCGTATTTCCTTTTAAAGATTCTTACTGGTTTCTTCTCCCATTTAAGTCTGTTTTGGTGTCCAGATACAAACTGGGAATCTATCACATCCAAGCCTACAGTTTGATGACCAGTTATTTCATTAACATGGAATAAATGGAGAAAAAAAGTCATTACTCTTCTCTTGGTCATACGTGGTATCCTCCAAAGAGGTATTTACATCTGAGAGAAGTTCATTGGCTTAGCTAGGATGTTGATTACTGTCCTCTGTAAAATAAAGCCATCAGTCAGGATGGAAAGGGGCTAGGGAGAAGGGAGAGCCAAATCATTGCAAGAGAATTTATGTGTAGATAGTTTGATATTGCTTTCCTTTTATTTTTAAACGTTGTTTGGAGTATGAGGTCCAATAAGATATACAGCCCTGTAGCCATACACATGTGTTGTTATAATGCAGCCTTTCATTCAAAAAGGCTGGCAGTGCTTAGGGTGGCAGATTTATTGTGTGTACTTCAGGTTAAGGATCATAGGTCAGTTTGCAAATATCCTTTTCAGGTGTCTGTAAATTCCTGCAAAAACACACACAAAGTGCAAGAACACTCAGAAGAGTTATTTTTTTATTACCTTCCTCACTCAGAGCCCAAATGAAAACAAGATAAACAGGTCCTTACCGGGATACTGGGAGCGAGTTAGTCTCTCAAAGGCGGGAGTCCTCTGCTGTCCTAGATGCCTGCAGCACCAAAAATTATCTCTTCCCTGCATGTAGGCCTCTGTTTCATTTCACAAGATGCCAGAGCAGACCATAAACATCCTCACTTATGAGAAAAGTCTGCCTTTAACTCCTGCTCAGACTATGTACCTTCACCAAGAGGTAGCACAATCACCCCAACCATCTTTTAAAAGGCTGGCCTGGCCCCATTTCCCACACATCCAGTGCTTAATGGGATGCTTAACTGCATCCAGCCTGAATTTTAAATTATTGTTGATTGCATATGCAGATGATCAGGCAGTAGCTAATGTGGGGCCAGGCATGCAGGGCTGGCCGTGAGCATGGTTCTGAGGAGAGCTGCCAGCCCCCATGCAGAGGGGGTCCCCCACCTCCCCAGGGTGGCTTGGTCACAGGGCAGCTCTCCAGCACCTGGAGGGTCCCTGCTCAAAGAGCTTCCCTGCTGCTGGCCAAAGCCACCCCACTGCCTTGCCAGCCCTGGCAGCAATGGGAGCTCACCGTGGTGCCAGCTGCCCTCCAGTTTCACCATCTGGGGGCCAAAGGTGCTGCCATAAGTCATATGCTGCCCCCTTCCCTCAGGAGGGAAAGTTTCAGAGCCACGCTGAGATTTGATGAGATCCCCTGCTGCAGGTGGGCAACTCCCACTGGAATTCCCATTGCAATTCCCTTTGCAATTCTCAGTGTGATTTCCAGTGCAATTCCCAGAACATTTCCCAGCTCAATTTCCACTGTGATTGCAATTCACTTTGCAACTCCCAGTGCACTTCTCACTGTGATTCCCATTGCAATTCCCAGTGTCGTTTCCACTCTGATTCCCACCGGGATTCCCCTTGCATTTCCCAGTGCACTTCTCACTGTGATTCCTTTTGCAATCCCCAGCAGGACCCCGGGCTGGCCCTGCTGGTCCATCACTGAGCATGAGTTTTACCTCAAGACCTGTGGCAGTGGCCAGTCCCGAGAGATGAAAAGGACCCGATGACTATTTTTTTTTCCTAATGTAAGATCTGGCAGCCGAGCTAGCCAGGGGCATTAGTGGCATAACATGAATAATAGTTTCTGACAGAAGGAGGTCACACAGCCCATTTCAGTCTGTCCACCTACGTGGAGGAAAGAAGCATGACGAGGCAGGAACACTAAGTTCTTGTCTGAGTTTTCTGACTGTTCACTGTGCTACTGTAGATCCTCTGGCACCCATTCAAGCTTCATTGCATGTTAATTACTGTAGCTGGTAAGACTTCCTTTTTTTTGAACAAAAAAAAAAAAAGGAGCATTTTGCTGACAAGATGCCCCAGTGCCCTTCTAATATAGATTTTGGCTGTAATTGTGAAAAGTCTCCTTTTTCTGTGAAAATAATGTCATCTTGCTTAGTGGCATGGCTCTGTATTCACCAGAAGCAATGGCTTTGATCAATTAATTGCGTTAACCATCAGTTTGATAAAGTAATTCACACACATTAAAGAAAGTCAGGTTTTTTGAGTACTTCAGCACCAATTCTGAAATTCTGCATTCTGAAAATATCTGGGGTTTTGTTTCTCCTTACCAGTCAGTATGGCATTCTTTTTCCTGGTTGTTCGTGTGTTAACTAGATCTCATCAAACTCAACAGGGAAACCTTGCCTGGTCTGAAATGGTATTTGTTTTGACCTGACAAAGATGACCCCAAGGTGCTGTCGGATGGTATTCTCAGTATTCTCACATGCAGATTTATCTCTCTGCACTGACACTGTGGTGACTTGGAAAATAGCATTTTGATTATCAGAATCAATATTTTGGCCAAATGGGACCCTCTTGCCTTGACCCAGGGCGCTGGTAGATGCTGTGCCCTCCCTAAGGCGGCTCTTGGCTTGGTGCTGCAAGCACAGCATTTCTGCCCCCTCCTTTCTATGCTGCACCTTTTCTTGATCTTTCATGTGTGGCTTTCATTACTGCGTTTGTTGTTTGTGTTCATTTGTGCCATGCTCCATTCCACAAGCCTGTTTTTCTTTTGCTCCAGGGTTATTTGGCTGTGTTTAACTGTACAACTCTCTTGTTATATTGTATTGGCTTGTCACTCTAATGGGGTTTTATCACAATCAGTAACACCTCGCAATAGCTTACATTTTTATGTGGCTGTGTTAAACACTTCCTTTCTAAGGTGAAGAGCTGCAGACATGACTCAGGGCTCATTATTTAAAGCATATATGACGAGAGATGGAGATTTTCTTCCATATACAATTTTTTTTACAATAAGCTAAAAATATCCAACACTAGTTTGAAGGTGTTGCACACATTTTTCATAACACCTCGTCTACATTGGAAGGGTTAAAACCCAGTAGATAAGGGTTCCCTTAGCACTCAGGTCTTGTTTGGGTAGCAGGAAAAGCTCTGCATATCTTTTTCCATCCTTCAGCTTTCTTCCCTGAACTCTGTGCTTGGGCAGCAGAGGGCAAGGATGTGGCTTGGAGAGGCCCCAAAAGGCAGTTTCATAACATGCACAGGCTCTGTGAGCACAGGCCCCCTTCCCTTTTGCTCTAAAACACTGCCTTTTTGCAGTGCTGCAAGGTAGGTTGGAGGCTTTTTTGGTAGTATTGGGTATTAATGGCAGCACAATATTCAGAAGTGTGGAAAAATGTCAGTGGAGAGATGCACTTCAATCCTCATCACTAATACTTCATATTTCAGAGTAGTCCTAAGAGCACTGGTAATGCTAATATTAGAGTTATTACACTTCATTCAAAATGAATCTTTATTTTTAAAGGAAAATCTATGCTGAAGCCAAGTTTTGAGATGTCAAATTTTGTAGCTGTTTCCACTTCTACCACAGTTAGAGAAACACATTACAATGAAGTTTTTGAAATGACCTGCAGAGTTCTGGTTCCTGGAGTCTTGCTGTGATTCAAAATCTCCAGACTCTTTTAGAAATTACCCTTTATTGGCTACCCCACTGTCTTCACTCAAGCAAAAATGCTCTTCATTCATTTCTTCGCAACTGATCCTTATTTAATTTGGCAAAGAGGAAAGCCCAAGTTGGTTCAACTTGTTCAAAAGTGATGCAGCGTTTTCTCAGCATTTGCGTTGAGCCATGTCCTTGAATTTGCTTTGTCTGATCAGCAGCCATTTTTCAGCCCAACTGTACTTCTGGCACAGCCAAGTTGGGCTGGGAATGAGCAAAGCCAACGGAAGATCATGTCTCTATCGAGCAAAATGCCTGGTTCCCTAGCTACAGACAAGGATGTGCCAGAAACCCCAGCTTAAGTGAGAATTTTGTGCTAAGCACTAAGGTCACTGTGACCTTCACAAAGATTACTTCATGAATTTTTATTTCAGTAGGTGTCAACAACTGTGCTGAGATAGCTTGGTTTGTGCTGCAGCCTGAAAAGGGTAGGGGAAATTAGACGCTTTGCACTGGCTGGGATTTTAAATGGAAAAGTCCTGCTCTCTTTTTGTTTGCTCAGCCTAATACAAACCTACTTTTGCTTTTATCTTATCATGACATTCAAATTCAGAAGCGGAGCACAGGGGCTCAGCAGGGCAGCGCTGACTCCAAGGCAGACCTCTATCTGCAACCTTTTGAGCCTCCCCTTTTACTGCTACCTCTTGGTTTTGTTTAATACAAACTAACCTCACCGAGGCACCTGCAGCCCAACCAGACCACAGCCTTGTCTCTGAGCTGGGCGCCCCAGCCCAGCCCAGCCCAGGCCACCTGGCCGAGCATTCCCTCTCCCCACCTCTCCTTGCCCTGGGGACTGGCATGCAGGTTCCACCTCACTGATCTGAGTCCTCCGTGGGACAGAGTGGGCATGAAAATAAAGTCATGAATAGGAAGAATAAGATTTTATCAAAAAGGTTGGTTGGCAGAAGGTTCAGCCTCCCCAGTCAGCTTGAACCACATATCATGTCCCTGAGCTGCACAGAAATACTTGACTCTACCTGGACTGCAGGTGCAATAACCCAAAAAGGTATAAGTGTGCTGTAATGGTCTCAGAAAGCAAGCAGGAAGTATTTCTATCAAGCAAAATAGCAATAAATGAACATTATTTGGGAGCATTAACTCTTTCCAAGCTGTTTGATTTCCCCTTGCTGTCCTGCCTTTTAAAATTATCTGTCCTCAGTGCGTAAGTATAACTACACAGCAGTAAAACAGGTAATGGTATTAAAAAAACATAATCAAAATGTTTTAATGTGAAATGTTGCACATACTGTGTAAAGAATTTCTAGGAACAACACCTTGACTGCTTCAAACAGAGCTGCATAAGTCATGGTTTCTCTTGTGTTTGCCCTGTTCTGCACTTATACAGCACTTTTTTTTGGCATGGGCATTTATGGAAATGGTATTAAAAATGTGCCTAAGGACTAGGAAAAAAATAATTTTACAGGAATGGTAATTCCTGCTGAAATATCAGTGTGGCAGGAATCAGGAGATCAGAAATGGTGTCCTGCAGTTTCTTGGTAATGATGACCACCTTGCAGCTTTCAAATATTGGACACCTGTAGAACAGTGTTAGGAATCAATTGAGCCTCTGAGTTTCAGATTTGCAATGTCATTCAGATAATCAAGTATATCTGGAGGATCTGCAGCCCACTCTTTCACTATCCACAGGTAGTAAGAGAAGACAGTCCACGAAATTATTCATTGCCAGCCAACCACTTTTCTCAACTCCAAAGGGTCTGCTCCATCTGGAAGTAACTCTCTCTGATTGTATCCTCTTCTGATGTGTGTCTTGATTTTCCCTTCATAAGACAATACTCTTCAGCACTATCATTGCACTCTATCTCTTGACTGACTTTTGGTACTGGAATTTAAACTGTTTGTTAATCATGTACATTCATTATTAAAACAAGCTCATATCCCCACTATTTTTTTTAAAAAAAGAACAACAGCATGAATTCAAGTATTATGACATGTAGCAAAGAGGTGGATCTGGACATTGAAATTGTAATATGACATTTTCCTGTTCTGCCATTATTACCACAAATTCATCCTCAGTTAGTGAAAACTGGCTACTCTGTGAAATTGCTGTCTCCTATCAGCCTTGTTTCTCATAGGTTATTGAGCTCAGCCCTAGCTCAGATGCAATTTGATTCCTCTAAAAGTAAGATTGTCTGTGCAGTGAGTTCGAGGTGAATTCAAAGTCTCTGTATTTAGGGGGAGAGCTGGCAGAAAAACAAAGAATTTGGTTTTTCTACACCTCTGGTAAGAAATCAAAAGAACTTTGGTCTACATTATCTATCAGTAATACTTTTTGAGACAAAATATACATAATATATTTCTCTCCTTCCTACCTCCTTGCTAGTCTTAAATGACCAGAATAAAGCTGCTGCTTTGCAAACCCACAGGCAGAGAGTATTGCTTGCAAGCATTCGGCATGGTGACTCCAGGGTCAGGGTGGAGGTTAGGGCAGGTTTAGGACACATGCTGTGCCCTTAGGACATCCCAATATGTTTCTGTTCATTTTTTCTTGTATATTACTTATTGTAGCATCTGTTTGCTGCATCTTGGACATGAAGAGTGACAGTAATTCCAATGAGTTAGCATCACCCTCTGTGATGCAGTTAGCTCAGGTGAAGTTTTAGTGCTGGACTTGGCAGTGTTGGGTTAGTAGTTGAACTTGATGATCTTAGAGGACTTTTTCAACCTAATTAATTCTGTGATTCTGTGTTCGTCATATGCACCAGGCCCATTCAGAGAGAAGGAAAATTGGTCTTTTATACTGTTTTTTTATCCCTCTCATGCCAGCTCTATAACATTTGGTGCAAAACACTCATGTACGCTTGAAAAACTGTACTCTTATCCAAATACCCCTATTTTCTTCTCCATCTGAGATAAAGTAACTTTATCTTTTCTTCTTAAAATTAATCACAGTGATACTTCCTCTTCATCTGGGCTTCCAGGTTCCTCATGCCTTTCTCTGTTCCATAGCTCTTTCATCTCTTTATCTGTGCTTCCTTAAGAACTTCTGACTTAGGACATTTGCCTGGGAAAAAGTTGAGGCTTTGACCCTCTGTGTATTACTAATATTGTTGCTTAGCAGAAATACAATGTAATAATACCTTGCAGTAATATGATGAGCCAAGGCCCCCTTTGCCTCCGGAGCATATTGTCCTCTGCTCTCTTAATTTGTTTAGTCTTAACTCAGAAAGCTTCTGGGCTTTCTTTGGGCTTGCTAAGGACTAGTTAGAAGGAAGGTCCCTGGTCATAGTTCCTCTTGATCTCAGCAGCCCTAGGCCTGTGAGGGGCTGAAGTTGTGACCCTCTGCACTAGGATGTCCCCAGATGTCATGGTCCAGAGCTCTGTCTAACCTCTCAGAACAGACAGCCTAGGGAAAGCTGCCTCACACCTCACCATCTCCTTCCAGACAGCCATGGAGGTCGTCCTGTACTTACCCAGGTACTAACATCTTTTTCCTGATATCACCTCTACTTGTTTCATATTTGCTTCCAGACTGGGATATTGTGCCAGTTCCCCTCCCAGGAGAAGTCCCTGGAGGCACTGATCCACCTCCTCCCACCCATCTTTACCTGCCTGCAGCCCAGGTACCAGACAGGGAAAGCAAGTGAGTTACACAGGGAGAAGCAGAACAGAAATTGCACAGTTTCAGACACCAGGAAGGACGAAATGAATGAACACATGCACACAAAACCTGCCAATAAAGTGTGGGCTAGTCCATGCCACTTCCATCACCCTAGACATTCCCCTTTGAAATTACACCCTTGCTCCCTTCAACCATTCACCCTGCAGCACTCTGATTTCTATGACACTAGCACTGTATTGCTTTACATTTAGGACACAGAGGTTGCAGAAAGTGCTTTGTACCATGAAGAAGTTATCTCCACTTGACTGAAAGCTTTCTGCAACTACATATTGCATCCAGTGTTTGCAGCCACTGATCCATTATTTGTAAGAGGGACAAATCCTATCCTTTGCTTTTCAGCTGGCTGAAGATTTAACCTCCCTTCTTCGACAGAAAGCACGTCAACATGAAAGATTTCCAACAATTTTCTGGTTTTATTATTATTATTATTATTATCATCATCATCATCATCACTATCCTTATTGTTGTCTTTTTGCATCTGCTCTAGCTGGGACATGTAGAGCTTGTGAAGCCAACACCACTCAGCACGGACGAGTTATTTTTGCAGTGATGCTGGGGAGAAGCATCTATTTCCTCTATCCTATTTCATTAAAAGGCAGTGCATTTTTTGACTTCTCCACTCCATCTGCAATGATTCAGTGCCAGGTGCTGGAGCTTACTCCCCTCTCGCCTTTGCCTGCAGAAGCAAACCAGCGCTGATCCTCAGAAGTCACAGGTAGGATGTTAATCAAAACCATAGGGAGCCAAAAGTAGTTCCTGAAGCAGGAAACTGTTTGAAGAATGTGGAAGATCATTATTTTACCTATGCATTTAGTAAACCCACCTACATCAGAGGATGTGGGAAAGAGGAAAAGAGTGTTATGTAATCAAGTCTAATGTTAATGGCGGTTTTCCATAAAAACATAAGTTCTCTTGGGGTCAGTTGCTATCCCTTTCCCTGCAAAGGCTAGTTGCTAAGTGAATGAAAAATATTCAGTTTCCATTATATGTTAAAGCATACATATGTGTGTACATGTGCATTTAAATGTGTTGCATGTATGCATGTACAGAAAGCCATAATTTTTTACAAACGTATCTTTCCTAAGACTATTAAACTACCCTGGTGTGAGAAGAAATATTTTCTTTAAATGATCATAAAAGGTGTTTCTAAAATGTCACCACTTATATAATTTTCCCAGCTTGCCCCACAGTTCACTTCAGACTGAAACTAATTTAAATTACTTTGTAGCTCCCAGCAATAAAAGGAATTTAGTAATTTGCAGTTCATTTGCCCTTGCTATTCTTGGAATCGGTATTTGAGGTTGTCCAATCCTTTGCATTAGGAAACGTGTGGAGTGCGAGTAGCAGTCATGTCATGCCTGGCAGATTTTGCCAAGGAAACTATTGGGTTTTGCAGCTTTGAAATTCTGGGGATAATTGACGTGTGCTCCATTCCCACAGAATAGCTGCGATCCTCGTCAGTGCCTGGCTGTGGATGAGTTTAGCGAACATTGTATTTCCCAAGTGGTGGTTAAGCTAACTTAATTAGGAAAGTGCCTTTATCCCAGCCCAGACAAAGGCTGCCCTTGATAGAGCACTGTTGAGAAAACAGCTCTGAGGTGAAGGCCTTATGAACCAGACATGCAGAGGTGTCTCCTCCCTGGCCTTGAGCCTCTAGTGGGGGAGGAAATAAAAAGTAAAAGAATGACCTTTCTAACCTTCACAGATGCTAGCCAAACATGACCCAAGCCTCAGCAGATCTCTTCACCTGGGGACACTCCAAGAGGGAAGTGTAGGAGTCCCCTTGGGAGCCCAAACACTCCCAGCCTGCAGGCTGGCAGGAAGGAAATGGGGAGTCAGGCAAGCCCTCCACAACATCCCTAAGACGTGCCCATGGTCCCTCATTGAACCAGGGAGTTTGAGGCTGCCGAGTGCCCTTCCCATGCTGACATCCCAGGGCAGACCCAGAGGACTGCAAACAAGCACACCAGCCCAGCAGATTTAGATGGCCTTTAGAGTAGTAGCTGTGTTGTTCAGGGCACCATCACTTCTGCTCTGATCTACTCCCTAGGGAACCCACACCACCACCATGGGAGCCCTGAGCATCCACCACCACACACATCATTATTATCACTGGGCCTTGCAGGAGTAATGAGAGAGGACAGTGCTCTCATCTCAGAATCCTGCTCCAGTGCTAATGAAAGGGAGGAAATAAAATGCTGTCATACAAATGAGACCTTACACTAATGGCTGCAAACAAACAAGTGATGTACATAAACAGCATTAGAGAGAAAGCATGGCTCTGGATATATCAGCTACTTCTGCCTGTGCTGTAGAGTTCTTTTCGTTCTCTCTTACTTATTCAGAGTAAAATCATAGGAGGGAAATATGTCTGTAAGGAACCATTATCATATTGGGGTTTGTTTTAAAAGTGAAGGTATCTTACCCAGTCTGGAAAGAGCTTTGTACTCTCAGAACTCCCCAATGTTATCAGAATACAGAAGTCTGTATTCTCACTGTCTCCATAAAACAAATAAACATGTTTTTCCTCTTTTTGCCTTAAACACATTTTGTTACACTAGTTGCTCTCAAACCTTAACTCTCAGCCAGGACTGAACATGCCAATCCTCTTTGCTTGTGCCAAGCACAGGATCAGGAGGTCAAGGCTGCAGGAGTCAGCGATGCAGAGCACTTTGGGTGTCTCATCCATGCTGTTGCTCAGTCTGACAAACACCCCAGAGCTCTACCCACTTTCTCCATATCAAGAGAAACCAGTTCCTCCATGGGAATTCTGGTCTGTGCTTTCAATTCAATTGCGAATCTGACAGCTCTCTATGTCCTACAGCAGTGATAACCTGCACATTTAGGTTTTTGAGCATGAGGCTTAGTCCTGTGGATTGAATGTATCCTATTTTGATAACCACACTTGCAGAGAAATACTGGGAGTGGGAGTGAGGAAGCAAAAAATCTGTGGAATGAAGTTAATCACTGGCTTGAAGATGTTTTGCTGGAGAAAGACATGTAATGCAATGTAATTTTTGCTTCTGGGTAAATTTAAAGCAAGTAAAGCTGCCATTCTTCCTGAATTTTTTCACCTTTTTTTCAGTTTCCCTCTCAAGAGCTCTCCCAGGGCTGGGAGTCTCTGTGCTGCCCATCAGCATCCATTCCTGAGTGTCCAGCCTGTCCCTCAAGTTACTGGGAGCCATAGGCTTTACCTTCCCATTGCGTAAAGGTAATTTGGGACCAAGGCTTCAAGCAAACAAGAAATGGCATTAAAACAACTGTTGTGGATTGTTTTAATTTAATTTTCCCCAAAACAACCCAGCAGCAACATATGGCTCTCAGTGAGATCCTGCTATCACACAGTTTGGCAGCTGGGCTGACCGAGACATGAGAAGATCGGGCACTTTGCAAGAGCATCTCAGCATGTGTCAACATCTCAGACTGGGGAAGAAAAACCAAGATCTGGGCCCAGTTACTTCTCTGTATTGCTCTTGGCTCCCAGGACTTAGCCCTTGGGAGGGATCCCAGCTACAGAAAATGCAAATCAGATCTTGCCGCAGATAGAAGAGAGCTTCAGGGACCAAAGATAGTGAGTTTTATCAGCACTGCCTTTTCCATAATAAGTAATAAATGTACCAGCTCATGACAAGACTGTGATAAGGATTTTGTGGGATATTTTCCAGTCATGTGGAGTATAAAACTGTAAGTAATTATTGAATCATCCAGCCAGCTTCCTGGAAGTCGTCAGCTACTGCACCCTGAAAATTTACATCAAACTGGAAATCTTGGTGAAGTCAGAGGGCTCAGACCTGAAGAACAAAGCTGTGCCATGGGCAAAGTGCACCCAGTGCTCCCCTGTACCCTGGTACTACACACCCCAGGGATGCTCCCAGCTGAACCAGCCTCAGTCTTCAGGGTACAGCTGAATGCTTGGCTTTAATTTGGTCTGCTTTTCTAGGATTTGCTTTTGTTTTCTCCTGTTCTGAAAAAAAATTTGTTCCCAGCTCATCATGTTCTCCTCACTTGTGCTCACAGGCCTGGGCACAGCTGTGGTTACCGAAGCAAAGTCAGCGTTCAGTAAGAAACCTGAGAGGAAAACCCATTTTGGTGATGTGCTCTGAATTTCAAGGGAATTATATCCCAGCTAAGAGGAAAGGTTTCTTTTACTGTCTGACTCTAGTGCTTTCACAGAAATGGAGCCAGTTAAACAAGTACCCTGTGGGGTCATCTGCTTAGATTACATGCTCAGCTTACCTTGGTAATGTGCCTTGGCAGATGAGTATCTGATCATCTTTAGCTGGACAGCTTCTAGCTGCATGGCAATCTACCTTGCCAAGCGTGTTTTACATGATACTGACACGTCCCTTGCCAGTACATGCACTTTGTATTCAAGTTCCTCTTTGCTGCCTTGAGCATATCCTGTTTGCTGATCCCCTCAGAGGTAAACCACTGTGCACCCAAGGTGTCTCTTACACCCTTGAAAATCAGTGGGTAAGGGATTTGGGCACAATGCTGCACAGAGGAGGAGGCAGGATGAAAAAAGGACCGGGGCTCCTGATGCTGAGCCACACAAGTGGCCTTCCTCCCTCTGACTCAACACGTGCCATGGTCTGGAAAAATCACTTTAAATTTATTTTCCCTCTTAGGCAGATGGGCAGAGATGCAAGTGGCCTCTTTAAGACAGGTGCGGACTGGTGCCTTCTCTTTATTTATGGTGACTTATATGACACCTCACCCTGCACACCCCTGAGCTCTGCTGAGGTCAGGCCAAAAGGCACATATGTCCTTATGCTTCCCTGCATTGCATACCAAAAAAAAAAAAGACCTCACAGAAAATAGTATACCTTGTTCTTTGAGGCTGAATGGGTAGCTGTGGCAGGAAAAAATACCTATTTCATTAGTTCAGTGCCAGGGGGACAGGTGCCAAGGAGCACAGAGGAAGATGAGATTGGGTTTCTGACAGAGGAATCCAGAAGCTGCTCACTGTGTGGATGACTACGAGTGATCCTGGTGGTTACGGTCTCATGGCACTCAGTGTACATCTAGTGAATACCACTGTGGAGCTGGCAAAATATGGCTGTTTCTGAACAAGCTTCTGAGGTTGTTAGTGCTCTGTTGTGTTCTGCAGGCACCTGGAGCCATTGGAGATGCAGCAGGACATCCCAACAAGTATCCATGGTCACTGCTTTCCTCTGACCCTCTGGCAGAGCATGCAGCTCAGCAGAGCCCACTGAGAATCCCCAATGGCACCAAAAGAGCAGACACTGCACACATTCTGTGTCTCACATTGAGGGCCTGGCCTGAAGTGTGCAAGCATTGCCTCAGCCACCACAGTTTTTTTTTAAGGAATGAGATTTTCTAGGGCTATCAAGCTTTTGCTCAGAGATTGCCACTTGACCTCTAAACAGTATTTTTGTGTTGACATGTTAAAAGCTGCAGGAAAAAAAAATATTCATGAAAGACCTTTCCTGATAGATGGTTTCCTTATTCAGAAATCTGCCTTGTAACTCAGAGTTTGAGTACTGCAAAGCTGAGGTTTACATTTGCACACCATGACTTCTCCTACATCACTGAATGCTAGGTGATTTTTTGTGTGAATTGTTAATAAAGCCCTACCAGAGAAAAAGCAAATCTATTTGCTGTCTGTGCAATTTCTGCACTTACCTCAGCTTGGGCAGCAGGGACCAGTAAGAGCTGCTTACTTTTCCTGCTCCAATTAACTTTCAGGCTTTAATGAGCTAACTCTTGAGCTTGCTAAGTCATTGCAAGGTTATAAGGCTTAAAAGAATTACAAGACATTTGTCATCTTGATTGTTGGTGCTGTTATTTTAAAGCTTGCTTTAATATCACCTCAGATATCACTCGGGCTCTTTTTCAGGCTGGGACAGGCTGGGGGAATTGTGCTGCTTGCAGATCCAGCAGCTGCCAGTGAGGCCTCCAGTGTCATCCCCTTCCATTCTCACTTCCTTGTGGTTTCCCCCTGCACAATGCTGAAATGCAGCATTTTGTTACCTATTAGAGTGTCATGCTCAGCGATATTGTGAAGCTATTAAATTCTGCTGGATCATCCTTTGTGAAGAATAGGATGTTGACAGAGTGGAAGCCCCATCCTTCAGCTATTATCTGGTATTCAGTGTCCTCCAATTAGTATGCACAATAAATCTAGTCCAAGACCCCCCACTGCTTTATGTAATTTCCATATTAACCTCACTGCTTCTCAACGTGTTCCTATTATTAAGCCATTTAAAGACTTCCCTTAATTCACTTACCAGAGCTTTGTCTCATTTTCCTTTTTTCATCTGTTTGCATACATTTCCAAAGGTTCACTGGACATGATGTCTGTTGTTGTTGGTTAATTTTTTTAATTAAAGATTATTTCCAGTATACTTTCTTTACACCATCCTCCTTGCATGCATTATCCTCCTCATCTCTGTCAGATTGCAATGACTGGATTGAGAACTGATTTACTGTCATTTCATGTGTTCAAAAAGCCAACTCTTTAAGGCTGCCTTGGCAATTCTCGGGCAAAAATTGAGTTTTGTGACAGTTCTGCTCAATAAAAAATGTAACATTTTTCTGGTGTTGCATTGTATAATCTCCTCTGCTGTTCTCCCTCTCCATGGGGTCTGGCAGGAAATAGGCAGGGGTGTGCTCTTTTCACTACACAGCCTCAAAGGCCAGTGGTTCTTAGCTCACTGGATCAGCTGGGGATACAGATCCAAAGAGGTTTTCAGTCAAGGAAGGTTTAAAATTAAAACTGTTTAACTATAGCAGAATTATACCTGTAACTGTGATAGTTTAGAAAAACACTGATAGAGGTGCCAGACATTTCCCACTGGGTTTATTGTAGAGTTTGGATTTTATTTATGGTGGTATTTTGCATCCCTGAGTTGTTTTAAGTGAAAACTGATAGAGTTGGACTTGTACAGTCTGGAGAAGAGACAGCTTTGGGAGAGCCCAACAGCTGCCCAGTGCCTACAGGAAGGTCATCAGAGTGGAGCCAGGGTCTCTGTGGTGGGGTGTGGCAGGAGAGCAGAGGTTGAACAAGAGAGTCAGGCTGGTATGAGGGGAAGTCAGGCCGTGGAGCAGGTTGCCCCACAAGCTTATGCTGGCTCCAACCATGAAGGTTTTGAAAACCAGGTCCTGATCCCAGAGCTAGTCTGACTTTGGGGTAGGCACTTCTGGAGGTCTGTGCCAGACTGAGTTACTATTCCATGGCCTCATAAGATACAAACACTTGGTTTAAGTGGGATCTAGACATCAGGCAGGCCACTTGCTGCAGTTTCAAGACAATAAGGACAGTGAGGAGGCAGGTGCCACTCATCTCTCAGCATCAATTCAGTCCCTGGCTCCACGTACCCAAGCTGGGGATGAGGAGGCAGCAGTGTGTTACCATATACCAAAAGATGCCTGGAGCCATGTGAGCACACCTGCTTGGCTGAGTGGTTGAAGCCCAATGGCTTCTTTATGGCAGACCATGGAAAAGATCTTCCCCAAGGTGGACTGTGGAGGAAAAATGGGAGATAATTCTCTCCTGTCTCTTTTTTCTGCAAGAAGTGGAAAGTTGTTTCACCCTGTAGTGGTAGATTGTGTGTAAGAGGGAATGTCCTTTTGCCTCTTCCTTTCTCAGCCACCTTTCTACAAGGCTGTGTACCTTTTCAATATATTATGCATTTAAAAAGCTGTGAAAAACCACAAAGAGGGAAAAATAATTGGAAAATAAACTCGGTGTCAAATTCCCCCCACATTCTGAGCACATTAATGTGAAAATGTTCAAAAATATTAAAGAAAGGGAAACCCTGAGGAAAGGTTTATAGGAAAGGTATATAAAAGATAAATTATATATCTTCTTCCATTTTATCATTTCTGGCAGAGGAATGAGGAACCAGGAATATTTATACAATCCTCCACCTCTCTTTTCAGGGCAGGCTGGGTACAATGCGATTGCTGTATATCCAGTGTGTGAAACCCCTGCATTTTGCTGTCCAGAGCTCAAAAAATACCCTTTATTCTCTTCACAAGTAAAAAACCTGATTTTGTTACCAAATAAACTATTCCTAGGGCAGGGAGTATAATGCAACACCAGCCAAAAGCCATTTATGTGGACTTCTGCATCCTAATCTAAACTCTCATATCAGAGGTGATTTTGAAATCCCATATCAGAAGGTAGAGAGCAGTGGACATGGGTTTCTTTGTGCTCTCAGTTTTCAAGAAAGGTCCTGGTTTGGTTTGGATTTGAGACATCTAGGGGAAGGATTTCACAAATCTTGAATAGGAAAATAGCATCTTTCCTCCATCCAGGGATGCTCTGAAGACCTTGAAGTTATCCCAGAGCTCAGGGCTGGGAGGTGCTCCTGCCACTTCTCCCCATTGTCATCCTGACTGAGCACCTGGATGTGGGCTCTGGTTTTCATGGGCTTGCTTGGAAACAGCTGCAGAAATACCAAAATGTGTCATTTCTCATCCAGCCCCTTCTTGCTCACGGCTCCACACTCCCAGCGTGGAGGGCGCAAAGCAAACGGCCACGATGGCATTGGCTTTGTAAGACTGGCCAACCCTCCCAGACACAAACCAGAAAAAAACCAGCCTTGGTTTCCTGGTCACTCTCCTGGCCTGACAATTGGAAAGGTCCTACATTCATGGTTGTATTGCCAACTGGAAGATCAGTGACCTCAGACTGCGGAACCCAAGGAGGGGCTGCTCAGTTGTTCCCCAGCTGCTGGTGGAAATCATCTGCTTCTCCAGGGAGGCTGGCTCCTGGCTCCTTCCCCCTCCACTAGCCTGCAGCACCAACCTGATGCTCTCTGCAGCTATTAAAGGGCAGTTCAAAAGTGGGAAATATTAGACATGACAGACACAGAAAAGGAGAAAATGGGTAATTTTAAGGGATTTAAATAACTCTCCATTTGAAAGTCTTTCCACTTCCAAGTGGCTTTGGCCACTGTTGGCTGACAGGGTAGCTTGTGCTGCAGCTGCATCCTACAGGGCAGATCTTGCTCCTCTGGGAAAGGCTGGTTGGTTTTTCACATCCAGCCCTTCAGGCATTTCTGTGCTTCGTGCAGATGAGGGGAAGAGCAACCATCACCCCTTCCCCAGCTGCTCATATACCCTTTTTATTCTAGAGTATTAAAACAAAAGAGCATTTCTATCAGCTGTGGTAATCTGCTTGACAAACAGATGCTTTTTGAAAAAGATGGAAGCAGCTTAAACATCTATGATGGGCTGATTCCTAATTCCCTGATTGAAAGCTGAAATTATCTTCATGCAACTTTGAAGAGGACATGGTATTTGTCTCCCTAGGCAGGCAGCACTCTGCAATAAGCCCCTGAGAAGGCTGAGTCTTTAAAATAATTTATATCCTCTGGGGAAAAATGCCTCTGGTTTATCTACTATTTTTAAAAAGGAAAAAAAAAAGTAATTTCACAGAATGAATTGATTATGGAAATTTTTTGAAGTATAGAAGATATTAGGTTTGGTGACCAACGGGAACATACTGCCAAGAGTACAAGTCAACTTTCATTACCTTCTTTCTTCATTTTTCTGCTGGTTTCTAAGAACATCTGACCAATGTTAGGATCTAACTGCAAGTGAAAGTGATATGTTGCAATCTCATTACAATAAAAATACATGTCAAGCTAACAATTCTACAAAAAAATCTATATGTGTATGGTAGTTATAACTATCTCAGAAAAACATCTTTTGGACTTAGATGTTGTAAATTTATTTTCTTTTGCAAAAGTTGTGTGTGTTGCCTCCATCAAACACTGTCAAGCTTGTTCTCAGCATCTCTTTCTGACAACATAAATTCCTGTCTGTGAGGGCTGAATCCCATTTAACCCGTCTTCATCACACATGTGAAGTGGAATGGTCTCTAGTTATGGAGCCAAACTTAAATAAAAAGAAAGAGCATTTGTTGCTTTGTAACCAGTATAAATGCACATGTGCATAATGTAGGAAAAAGGGTCCGGTAAAAGAGGATGTAAAACAGCCACATAAACCTGATAGCACCTCCTTTTCCTGTCTGGATTTATCCCAGTACTGTTGGCATTATCACAGTGGAAGTGATGGAATTGCCCAGCTTTGGGGGTCTGGCTTTCTGTCTTGGGACTAGCACAAGTGTTATTCATCCCTGTAAAGCAATCAGGAGAGCCTTCTGTCCCCAGGAACCTTGGTGGCTGGCTGTCCTGCAGAGCAAGTCACTGTTATTCCGCCATGTCTGAGCACATTTCAGGAGTGCAGCGTGATTAATAGCACCTTGAGATGGCTGACCATTTTACAGTTCAAAATGGGAAAAAATCTACCTTTACTGCCACATTTTCTTTGTTTTATTGATGGGACTGATGCTTTTTGACTGGCTACCTCCTCCAGCTCTGGGCTCATTTGATGGTCCAGGGAAATGGACCCATCTCTCTCCACAGCATTTCCCGCTCCCTGCGTCCCCCTGGGAGTGCTCCACAACACTGCCTGCAGCACCCAGCCTGTGTGTGCTCAGCTGCTGCTACAAGAAAATGTTGGATTGCAGCAGTCTGGGAGCTCCCGGGCTCAGGGGCAGTCAGGCAGGGAGAAAACACAGGCAGGCAAAATGCAGGCAGGAGGCCAAGTGGCCCTGTGGCCTGACAGGAGCTGCTCGTGGTTGCCCTGCCAGGTCTGAGTGACAGCAGTGCCCTTGATTTGCCCACTGGGACGAGGGCACTGCATCCCCAGGGCTCTGTCAGCAACCCTCAGAATCTGCCTCCAGTAGAGGTGGGGGAAAGCAATTTTATTTCATGCTTTTCTACATTGGGTTGGGGTTTTTTCTGCTTAAGTGCCCACCCTGTGCAGGCAGCTCCCCACTGGATGTGGCAGTGGGTTGCAGGAGGTTCCCTTTATGGAGGGCTGCAGCTTAGCATTTCCTCAGAAAAAAACATCCTGCTGCAAACACATCAGACACCCTCCTCTGCCCTCTGTCCTGGTACCCCAAAGACTAAACAGTGTCTCAAGATGTACAGAATTATCTCTGGAGCCTTGGTCCAGTGTGCCTAAAACACCACCGTGGCTGTGTGGGAACAGCAGCAGTGGTGCTGCTCCCCTGATCTCCCCCAGCAGAGTTGTTGCTGCAGTGTAGTGAGACACTGGGGCTCAGCCATCCACCACTGAGTGTCCTTTGCCAGGCTGGCCATGGCAGCACTGCTGTCACCCTCATCTCAACCCACCCACAAAGCACCATGATAAGGACAGTTGCCCAATATGATGGTTTCTGCAAGTTCTTGCTCTTCACTGAGCAAACTGTCTCTTCCAAACTCATCTGGGCAAGAGAGAGACTTTCCTCAGTCCTTTTATGTCTGAGGCTGCAGTACGAAATTCCATAGAGGGCTAGGAAATCCTTTTTTTCTTCATGCATATAGTGTATTTCCTTGGCTTGAACCTTCCCTGTTTAAACGCAGTCTGGTGAGCGCATTAAAAGAAAAAGAAAAAAAGGAAAATCCATGCAAAACACTCCCCTGCACACGTTAGTCCTTCCCCAAAGAGCAGGTGAGAGAGAGAGCAAACCACATGTGACAGATGTTAGTCACGCTGCCAAATGCACTGCTGGCAGGAGCCAAGCCAAAAAGGCAGTCAGGGAACCCCTACAACATTGCTGCCTCAGTAGTTTCAGCTTCCAGGCAAAGATGCTGCTCCATATTATGGTACATACTTAACCTGCATAACCTGCAATTGTTTTTTGTTCTGCTGTTCGTGTCAAGGGAAATAAATTTTAGCGATTATTAAGATACTATTTACTTGCAGAAAGTGTATTTTTAAAATAGCAATTAATAATTTTACTGAGCAATCTATAGTAATTTATATTTTGGTCGCTTATCTTGTGTGCCATACACAGCTAGCAATTTCCTAACTTGCACAGTATTCTGTGCAAGGGTGTATTTTGGCTTCTGCTGCTGTGTCAGGCTAATGCCACTGTTGCTATGGTAATGGTGATGTTTGAGTCTGCTTTGTCACCTTTGTCCTGCTATTTTTTTCTTTACAAACAAATTCATGTTGTGGAGGCCTGGAAAGGAGGCAGAGGGTTTGCTATGGAAGCTCAGCCCTTTCTCTTTTTTATTTATTTATAACAGATTTTAAAGCAGTGTGGCAATTTCAGAGATGAATAAAGCCTAAAACCAGCAGAACTCATCAGATCTGCTGAAGATCCTCCTTATATAAATGTCACTGAATTATCCCTCATGGCAGACCGGACATCCTGGTTGGGAGTCCTGCAAGGCATCCCATCTTAACTAGAAGATGCCCATAACTATCAGTCCATCATCGTCCTGTGCAGTTTCATACAAACTTTTAGAAATTCCCCATGATTTAGAAAAAATCTACCAAATTTTTATCAGCTCCACCATGACTGCCATCATCTCTTCAAGGCTGACTCATTTCCTGCCATTCACGCTCGTTCCCAGGTATCACTCTCAGGACCATGCTTTTACTTCCAATTAGCCCACAGTAAAATGCATTTTGCTTGTCCGGGTGCAGCAGGCTGTGTGATTCAGCCAGCCTTTCTGCTTTATTTACCCTTCTGCCTTTCTCTGGGTGTTTTATCAGCACTGATTTCACATTTATTTCCACACCACTAACGAAGATGCTGGGGAGTAGCTGTATGTGGCACCCTGAAAAGCCCCAGCAGCAACTTCTGCACCTGAGGATACGTCTGTTTTCTTTGCTCAACACGTCATTCTGCCTTGGCACTTCCCCAGTGTGGCAAAGTGTACCAAACACGAAGCAAGGCACAAGCTCCTCAACTAGCTCTGGTAGGATTGCTGAGGTTAAGCTGTTTTAAAATGTGGATCTCCAGTGGAGTTACTGCACACTGTCCTTGACTGCTGGTGGATGGACAATACGTACTCCAGCATCCCCAACTTGGACTTGTACTCACCATACATGTGAAGCAAATTGGGCCTGAGCCCTTGTTTATTCCTAGAAAAAAACAAGGAGAAATGGTGAAGGTCAGCTGGACTTCTCAGGTGCCCCAAGTGCCTGGCACCACACCTCCTTTCCAGAGGACTGGGGCAGCACATTTGGAGAGGAAAGCAAACCAGAGCTTGGCCTTTGAATGAAGGAATACAGTGAATCCACCCCACAAAAAATTATGAATTCATCCTGTTCTGTGGAAAGGAGGACTCCAGCTCCCTTTGTGGGCAGGAGAAGAGGCAGTTCCAGCAGGGGGTTTGGGGCTGGGTGGCTGTGGCAGTCTGCAGGATGGCAGCAGGCTGCAGTTAGCCTCCAGAGCCAGGAGCATGGATAGCTTTACAGGAGCAACCAACATTGCCCATACTCTCCCTGAGCCAGGGCTAGAAATAATGAAGGTCTAATTCACTTTAAGCTTTATTTTGCGCTAGGAATTGCCAGCATTTTCTTGTGACCCACGTAGGCTTCCCAGCCACGAGACCTTCCTGTTGGCATAATTTCTTGTTCCAGCTCTCTGTGTTGTGCTACGGTAGCAGGAAGCATGGGGGGCACAGCATTAACACAATGTGCCTGTGGGGCTGCAGCCCACAGATGGGTATGTGCCTGCTAATAAGCCTCCTTTGCCCCTGAGATCCTCTGCCTCTGCAAATATAAAGGGGGAGGATGACTTTCTGGCAGAGGGTCAGGACCCAGGGTGTCCCACCCGCGCTCCGTACCAGTGGCGGCGAGCTTATTATGAAAGAGCGTTTATCATTCCTGAGCCGTTCATTTGAGGCAAATTGAACAACGTGGCAATTACCCCCAAGGTGCCCAGGGACCATTTGTGGTCTCTTGTGCGCAAACGATACGATGAAACTCTTTTGGAAAGCAAAAGAAAAAGGAGAGTCTTTATGTCCCTCGCTATCTCGAGGCCTTCTCGCTATCTGCAGGCGGTGTGGCTGCAGGGGACTTTGATGTTTGCTACACGCACAACAGAGGCGTTGGCGGTGCCTGCCTTTATAGCACCAATACAATATTAACTGCAGCGATTTAAGATAGCCTTTAAAGAACTCTTGAGCAACTGGCTAAGTCCAGAGATACTGTTGCTGGTGTGACATTTCGTCCTAATGGGATCAAGGCCACGGTTTGCAATCCTCCCTGCCTCTTCCTAAAACATCGTCGGCAGCTCTTAAGCAGTGTTCGTTCCTCAAGGACACATAAAATCACCTTTTAAGATGGGGAAAGGCACAAATCATCGTGAAGTTCTGGTTTCCCGTAGTTTCTGGTTTTTCTAAAGCTTTCCTGAGGAGAACTGAAGGAAAACAAGGGTTTCAGCAGAAGTGGCCCCTGCTTTTTCAAGAATGTAGAAACCAGACAATGGTAAAAAATAATTAAAAAAAAACACTCTAAACAATTACTTATATCACTGCATAAATGCCAAATATATCAACTTTGTTTTGTCTTCTCTGTCATTTCTGAATAAATGCCAGGATCATGCATATCAGAGCTATCAACACCACAACAGCTTTATTAGACTCAGGGCTGCCTGCATCTTGAAATGAAGATCACCTTTAGGGGAAAAGAGGAGAAAAAATATCTTAAAATCCACCAGATTTCGAGAGGCTTTTCCCCTAACTCATTTGTAGCTGTACGCTGGCACAAGAGAACTAGCACAGAACTCAGTTTCTCCAGATGGTTTGCTGAGTGTACTGAGCATCATCAGCAAGCAGAGCTTTCCAGCCTGGTGAGCTGCATAGGACAAGAGAAGGTCACAGGGATGGCCATGCTGGGGGACTTTTCCACCATTCCTGCTGCAGCTGGTCACCCACTCCTGGCATCAGGTCCCCCACTCCTCTGAAAGTCGTCCCATGCTGCCTCTCCCTGTCAAGGTGGCTGTGGCCGGAGGACTCAGCCACGCTGAGGGCAAACCACACGTTCACCAGCTAGACTTCCTTTTCTTCAATCTTTCTGCTTGTTTTTCCCATCCAGGAAGGAGTAAGTCACATTTATTATTTGTTTCAGTTATTCCTCCCTTACAAATCAAACAAAAAAGGTCAACAGTTTTATTTCACCCTGTTTGCTTCCTTAATGTTGAAGTCATTGTTGCTTTGGTTTTCCTGCCTCTCCGTGATTGACAGCGTAGAGAACAGCTACCTGACAGGTAGGCAAGATCTGTCTCCTGGAGGTTAGATGTGGTGTTGTCTGCTTCCCTCTGCTTTTTGTTTGTGATATTTTTTTTCTTTCATATTTTTCTTTTCAGAAGGGTAAGACACTGTTTTGTTCCTTTCTCCCCTTCTCCTCCTTCAAAGATGGACTGAAACTTGACCTTCTGATTGTTCATCTCAGATGCTCTCAGGAAAGCTCTGAGTGGTAAATGAGGTCACAAATGCAGGAAGAGATTACTGTATTTTTCTTTTCCTTTTTAAAATCTTGAATAGATGAAAATAGATGGTAATCAACAAACCTGTGGCTAGAGGAAAAATCCCTTTAACTCACATTTTACTTCAATTACATTCAGGACAAAGAAACACATTGCACCATGTGCATGAATAGATGCTTTATTATTCAAAACAAGCTTCAAAGAGCATTACGTCCCCTATAGAAAATATGCAATCAGTGTTTAATTCAATGGTAGGATGCAAATTTAAATTCCCATAAGGGGAAGGCTGTTAATGCCATTTAAATTGGTTGTAAATTACAGATAATACGCTTGAGACCCGAATACAGATTAGGAGAGTGTTGCTTTATGAATCCAGCCCTGCTTTGAACTTACTACGTATTTATTTATGGACAATAAGACAGTGCTGGCTTGTTTACACCTATATAGTCATCTGACACAACACATATGCAGAAAAAAAAAGTATTTTGTTTTTAAAATACAGAAGGTGTTAGCTCCAGTTTGATGAAGATTGGTTGTGTGGAGATGCTTTTTGGTTGCAACCATGTCTGTTCTCCTCTCTCTCTGCTCCAGAATAATGTGTTTCTGTATCTTATGAATCACACAGAAATTAGCCCAGAGCAATTGCCATTTCCCTATTTTATTAACAGTGGAGGGAAATCCTGTGTGGCTAGTGTAACCCATTGCTGTGTGCTTGAGGCACCAGCCCTTTGCAGGGCTCAGAGCCTGCTGCTGCCTTTGCTGGGGTTGCTACCTTGGTTGTTCCACTGCAGTGGGTCTGGTGTGTCCCTCCCCATAGCCATGGCTGCCATGGAAGGAGCCTCTCAGCGAGAGTTTTTAGGGGATTTTTTTTGTTTCCAGAGAAAGCAATGTTCTGTGGCTTCATCCTTTGTGCACCAAAATAATCATTAAAAACAACCGATGCCCTTTAAGACCAACAACAACAAAGTGTTTAAAACAAGCTGTGTGTCTCACGTAGCACAACGTCTGTTTGCTGTTATTTTCTGCAGTGTGTTTCTTGCCCATTCTTTGTATAAAACAATAACTTGTACAACTGAGATCTTTTATTTTGTAAAAGGCAAGTAACGAGTCATTTGAGAAGCAGCTCTGCAAACCACTGGTGGTATGAACGGGCCCTTCTGGTATGGATCCCATTAAGGCCACTCTAGCAATGTTTTGCTGGGCTGTGTCATGAGAAATTTTGGAGCACATTTCTTCATGTTGTATGTCCCTAGGTATATCAGTATTTCATCAGCACAGTGCAAACTGAGTGAAAATACTTTGCATTGCAAAAGCACCACACTTTGTGGTTAATTTATTTCAAGGCAGTAGAGTTAACATCCCCAGAGTCATGGAAAAGTGGCCATTGCTCTCAAACACTATTTTACAGAGTGGTTTTTACTTTGAATGTGTATGTGTGGGTGGGAGGGTGAAGGGGCAGAAAACACCTCTTTTAATTGTTTCTGAACCTTCTGGCTACATCACAGGAAATGCCTATCTCAGTTACTTGAAGTTTACACAAGCGCTTGCAGATGCATCCTAAGCTGACTCCAGACAGGAAACCATTTACCCACCTTGCTTTCTTCCTACCGTTTTCAGGCCCATCCAATTCTCTAATACACATGAAGCACCAGAGCATCTTGTGCTTTTCTGTCACCTTAAGACGCTCTCTGCCAACAGAAATACCTTCTTAAAGACAGCCTAAAGGCTTTTATCTTCAACTTCTGTGTACATTAACCAGCTCATGCTGCTGCAGCCTGTACTGGGAGAGCACACAGGTCTTTCTTGGAACTTTTTGAGTCCTCCTGATCCCAGCTGAGGTCTGGACACCAGTTAGTGGCTGCAGTGTAATGGTAATGCTGCCACAGAAAGATAATTTCATTGTTCGCAGGGATGTTGCCATTTCTCTATTTCTACTTGTCTGAGTGCTCTTGAAACCTGTTTGTAGCTAAATCCTTATACTGGAAGAAACATATTCTGTAATTTATCTCAAATGACTTCCAGCTCTGCTTTAAGGCAACAAATTTCCAGAATAAAACCACCCATCTTACACTCCTGATCTGCTCCATTTATTTCTGAATTCATAACTATACCTATATCTACAAGAAAGTGCATGTGGTTTACATCAGCCTTCATCAACAGAGAAGCAGGTCTTTTGGTCAGGTTATAAACCCTATATTATATAGCATTAGATCAAAAATAGGTACCCATTGGATTCCACTAAAACCACACTATATGGGATTACCCTTCCCTACTTCCAAGTTTTTTTAATTTCTCTGTTCACATTACTCATTCTTTGAATAGGAGCTGCACTGGTTTTGCTTAGTGCTCTTTTTCCTCAAACACAAAAATACATGTACTTTATGGCAATACTATATTTTGTGACGTCCAGACTTGTGATTCTACTAAAAACATGCTATCAAGTATATTTGACAAAACCTGTTTTCCATAAAGTGATGTTGATTGGCATTACTAATGCTCTCATCTTTCATTCCTTTTTATAGATTGCATCCCCAATCAGCCTTTCCCTGAACTGTGCCTGGGATCAATGCCAAGATAACCAGTTCAGTGTCTCCTGCATCATTCCCTTGGCTTTCTAAACTATTGGCCCAAAGCTTTCTTTTAAGGCCCTCTTGGTCATCTTCTTATTTGCTCTTTATTCTCTTCTCCTACTCTCATTTTTGCAGGATTTTCCCAGGGCTTAAAGATTTAGCTCAGAGGACTTGTCTGCTTTTTTTTTTATGTTACTCTTGGGTGCAAGCTATTTAGGAGTATAGATTTTAAATTGTTACAGATTATGAATAACCACAGTCTGGGATTTCAGACCTGTACATGCTATGTAGAGACAAGGTGAGATCTCTCTGATGAAGTTCAGACATTGATACAGGTTTCATGCTGGACTCTTCCAACACATCCAGGGGGCCAGTTCAGCCTTTGCTTCTTGCTTTTCCTGGTTGTTTGCACCAGTTCAATATGTGAGCACACGCATATTGCTGAACCAGCCTGACATTTATTAGTGTGCTTTCACTGCTGTCTGCTGGAACTTGACCATACTCTGATTTAAGTAATTTTGTTTTTAAATGGAATCATTAGCATTAAAGCAGGAGAATTTTAGGATGCAAGTTCTGAAGTACCCTGGAACATCTAAGAGCCAAATTTCCTAGGCTCCTCTGAAGTATGAATAACCCCAACTGTTCCATCAATAAGAAATGCTTATGTATATTTTCACTTCCATGTCCACATCATGGTCAAAAGTGAACATCACAGCAAGGAGGAAGAGAGCAGAGTCTTCTTCAACATGAGTGTGCTAAGTTTTGACCTTACCACACAACGGGCTTGATTCTGCACTGTGCGTCCCACTGATTTGCATTGCAGGAGACATCCAGCACATTATTGCCTCAAGGTGCCAGAATCATCTTCCCCAAAATCTGGAAACTTTTATACTTTAGTAACTTAACTGTCTCATTTAATTAAAGCCTCACAGAAGCAAGGCTGATAGACAGACAACTGTGTCGCGGTGGGATTGCTCCCAGACGTGACAGAAATGAGTTCCCCTGCTGTCCCTCACCCTGCACACCTACCCCTCTCACCTCCTTTAATCATGCTCTTCCTGGCATAATTAAAGGAATTTCCTCCTGAGCCTTGTCAGCTGCAGATATCAATTTGCAGCCTCCATTTGACTGATGATTTAACACATCTTCAGAATGGAACTAGGGACATGCCTCCAGCCTCCTGTGAGTGCTGCTGCCCCATCCTTCTCAGGTCATACAGGTGTGCCCAGCCTGTCCCCATCTCCTCTCACATTTACACAAGTCCATTGCTGTGGAGCAGAGTGGAGCATCCCACAGAAAGGTCAGGTGTTGGTGCGTATCCCACAGATGGAACAGATCAGAGTAGTAGGGGGTCAGGGAGGTCTTAAAGAAGAGCTTAAAGCCCCCCAGGATGCACCACCTGGTAGCCCATTTCACTGTGCACAGGGCTTTCTAGTGTTTATGACTTCATACAGAAAGGCAAGTTTGCTCTTCGAGTTCCTGTGTAAAATATGTGATAACATATCAAGCAGCCAGTGTAAAGAGACTTTGGACTATATTCATAAATGCTTCACTAAATCCCTGAAGACACAATAAATTATTGCTTCAGAAGTATCTTCATTCACCTGTTCCAGGCAAATGGGAAAAGGACAATCAATTTCTCTTTTTGAAATGCCAGAAATCCTAAACTTGGGAAATTTCCTGACAGTCCCTACATTTGCACTGGGATTTTATGAGGTTGTATCAGTTGACCTTCCTCTTTCAGAGTTCAAGCAAGTTGAAAAAAAGGTACTGTAATAAATATAGCCACAGACAGATTTAAGCACACTCTGTAATCCAGAAAATGGAACTTATTCTAAAGGCAGCCCCTTCTGAATTTTTAGTGAAAGAATTGATAGCATTACCCATTGAAATGGAATTTAAATAAAGTTTAGAGGGACAAAGTTTTGTTCTGTAAAAGCTTCTGATACAGAGCCAGCATCTTAACAAATCTTTAAAGATGAGATAATAGGAAACTTTTGTTTGTTTGTTTTCTACTAAGAGCAGGGGTTTAAGAAAGAAGGAGGGAAGGTGGTGGTTGTACTGCCCCAGTGACTACCAAGTGGAGTGATGCAAGCCAGCCATCGCTCCTCAATGCTACAGCCATGTGCAGCTCAGAGCAGACTGTGCAGCCATTCATCATATCAAAGCACAGACATTTGTCTTCAATGTTCTTTAGCTTTTCAAGCTCCTTCCTTCTGTCCTTGGTCTGCATTTTTCTCCTGAAATGCATTTCCCTGTCAGTCACTTTCACACATCCCCCCATGCGTAGGAAAATCCTTCAGGTTTTACAAAGCCCATTGTTCCCATCTTTTTAAATTTCTCTTGAAAACTTTCCTTAGCCACCACACCTACAAATCTCTCCCATCTGGGGCTGGTTAGGCAAATACAAGCTGTGACTTGTGACTTACATCTTTCTGCAAACCCTCTTCCTTTTATTGCTCCTACACTTTCCTAATCCAGCTATAGGCAGATTTTGCCTACCCCCTGCACCCTGCAAATGTGCAGATCTCATGGTAAAGGGACCCTCCTTTTCACAACCCACCTACAAGGCACTGAGCCCACTGGGAATTTGCAGTAATTCCTCTGTGACTCCCATTGTGGAGCCAGAGCAAGTGACCTGGCAGTGTATTGCCCCCTCCTCATTCTGCAGGCCAGCTCTCAGCAATCAAGCAGGTAAATATTCATCTTTTTGCAAAGTTCTGTTGCTGTTATCATTGCTCACAAATGCCACTTTGTACTTTGGTTGTTATTTGCAAAACACTAGGTGTTTCATGGAAAAGCCAAGATTTGGGCAGTGAAGCGAGTCCAAGCATGCTGCCACCAGGCCACCCCTTTCAGATGTCATTCTGAGGAAGGCACAACTCCAGCTGCCTACCCCCATTTCAGTTAAAATCTATGGGTCAAAATACTTTTAGGTGTCTCGACAGCAATACTGTGTGCCAGCAAATAAATCCTAGTTTATAAAACTGTCTGTACGAGGAAGAGGGAAGCCATTTTCCCCACTGTACTTCAACCCTGTCTCTAAATATGCAGCACACACCACATATATGGAGGCGAGACCTCAGTGATAAATTGCAGAGCAATGTGCTAAATGAATTTGTATTGCACCCCCAACAGCTTCCCCTGCCCTCTGACTTTTATCCCATCTCTCAGGATTTACTCTAACATTCCTTTGAACAGCAACCATTTAAAACCAGAAAACTAAACCAGAAAGGTCACCATCACCTAAAAAATCCAACCCACTCACACACTGAGGTTTTTTTTTCCCTTCATGCACACAAGAATTTCCACAGAACACTACATGGCCATGTAGCAAGATGAGAAAGATGTAGTGCTGGACCAGTTACCCGTTTCTTTAAACGTAACATCACATGACCCTAAGGCTTTTATCCTGCAGCCACACAGAGAAATGCAAACAGGGAGCAAAGAACTGCTGTTTGGACGTGGCAGCCTTTCACCACAAACATGGCACAAGATGGGAAAGCAGAGAATCCAACTGTGCAATGTTCAAATTTAATCTTTCAGGGAGAGAAATGAAAGGGCCGTGGCACTGGGAAAGAAAGCTTTCCTGTTTCCTAGTGACACTCCATTTAGATCTGGAATAGCTCCCAGAAAGGACTTTAAGTATGAGAGACCTTTGTTTTTGAAAACACAATTTTGGCTCATTTCAGAGGGGTTTTATGGTTTTCTGTGGGCATGGATAACTGGATTCGCGACAAGTCCTTTTGTATCTTTTATCAGCAAAAGGATACAGAAGCTGTCACAGTACTTTTAAGTTTCCAAGCCCACATTGCTCATTTTTCCCTAATAGGTTTGATTGATGTAGTATCACCATTATCTGGTGTATGCATACTTTCTTTACATTAATGTAGCACAACCCATGTAATTTACTTGTGTGAAGTCAAATTGTTTCAATTTTTTTTTGTTGTCTTACAAAGAACTCTTTTACCTCCCTGTTGTGGTTTAACCCCAGCCAGCAGCCAAGCTCCACACAGCCACTCACAGCCCCAGCAGCAGGATCAGGGAGAGAATGGAAGGGTAAAAGCTGGAAAACTCATGGGTTGAGACGAAGACAGTTTCATAAGGAAATCAAAAGCCACAGATACAAGCAAAGAAAAACAAGGAATTAATTCACTGCATCCCATGGGCAGGCAGGTGTTCAGCCATCTCCAGGAGAGCAGGGCCCCACCATGTGTAACAGTGACTTGGGATGACAAACTCCATCTCTCCAAACGTCCACCCCCTTGGTCCTTCTTCTCCCATTTCCTGTAGTGCATGATGTCAGATGGTCTGGAATACCCCTTTGGTCAGTTGGGGTCATCTGTCCCAGCTGTGTCTCTCCTTCCAGCCTTCCATGCACCCCTAACTTCCTCACCAGCATGGTAGTACGAAAAGGAGAAAAGGCCTTGGCTCTGTGTAAGCCCTCTCAGCAGTAACAAAACCACTATATTATCAACCATGTTTTCAGCACAAATCCAAAACCAGCCACTATGAAGGAAATTAACTCTCCCCCAGCTAAAACCAGCACACTCCTGCATTAGACTTCGTTGCTATCAGGATCAGAAAGTCTTGAGGGCAGGAGGTGTCATTTAGAAATGACCATGAAAAAGCAGGTAGCACTGAATTTGTAGAAATGTAGGTAAATATCACATATTGAAGTGCATGCCACTATTCATCCCAAGAACCAGCAATGGGTTATAATGCAAATCATGAGTTGCATGAACCTATTGGAGCTGACATCATCCCTTACAAGTGATGATGCACATAAGCTGTTGTCAATTATTTCTATCTATGTTGCATGTAAATACACTCCAAAAGGGTGTTTCACTATCACAGTCAAGGCATGGAGCATAATTCAACAGAGAGACTGATGAGCCTTTGGCACTGTTTTCCACAGAATTCTGGAGAAACTGGCTGCTCACAGCCTGGATGGGTATACTGGATAGGATCTGGACAAGCTGGACCGGTGGGTTGAGGCCAATTGTATGAGGTGCAACAAAGCCAAGTGCTGGGTGCTGCACTTGAGCCACAACATCTCCATGCAGTGCTACAGGCTGAGGGCAGAGGGGCTGAAAAGCTACCCGGTGGAAAAGGACCTGGAGCCAGCTGAACATGAGCCAGTGTGTGCCCAGGTGGCCAAGCAGGCCAGTGGCATCCTGGCCTGGATCAGCAATAGTGTGGCCAGCAGGACCAGGGCAGGGATTGTCTCCTGTACTGGGCACTGGTGAGGCCACATCTCAAATCTTGTGTTCAGTTTTGGGCCCCTGATTTCAGGAAGGAAATTGTCCAGAGAGGGGCAAAGGAGCTGGTGAAGGGTCTGCAGTAAAAATCTGACAAGGAGCAGCTGAGGAAGCTGGAGTTGTTTGGCCTGGAGAAAAAGATCAGGGTGGACTTTATAACTCTCTACAGATGCCTGAAAGCAGGTCGTAACCAGCTGTGGGGAGCAGCCTCTTCTCTCAGGTAACAAATGAGAGGAAATGGCCTCAAGGTGCACCAGGAGAAGTTTAGATTGGAAAGCAGGAAACATGTCTTTAGTTAAAGGTTTGCCAAGCACTGGAACGGGCTGCCCATGCAAATGGTTGAGTCACCATCTCCCTGGAGATATTTAAAGGAAGTGTAGATGTTTTGCTTAGAGACATGCTGCAGTGGTGGACTTGGCAGCGCTGGTTTAGGGGTTGGACTTGATCATCTTAAAGGTATTTTCCAAGCTAAATGATTCCACAGTTCTATAATTCTGTGACAGCTTGATGGTGACTGTGACCTGAAGTCATGACAATTGGCTAGCACCACAATGGGCATTTGGAGTTTTCTTCCCTGTTATGGATCAAAGTGAAATGGAGCCATGTGATTTCCTTACTGCTTGGGACGTCTTTGTCCTTGGAGAATGGTGAGATATACTTCAAACATCTTTAATAAAAGAAAACTATGATAAGCCGTTCTCCAGGCAAGAGTTGTAAATACCACTGTGCATATTGGCTTTTAAAAATAGAGACATTAGCCAGAATATCTCAGACTGTGTAATTTAGTGTCTTTTATCATTCCATCTTCTAGTTACAGTACCAAAAGGAGTGATGTCTGGAAGATAAATTTAATATGCAGAAGAAAATCCCTCACTTAAAACATATTTAATACTTGAATGGTGTAATAGAAAGGCCAGATTTAATATTTTTCAAAAAATGGACTTTAAAACTCAATGCTTCCTGAAAAATGGCCGAGTTTTTGAAAACCACCTAATCTTTTACAAGTTTCAGATCTTTCCCTTCTTCAACATCATGGGTTGAAAAGTTATTGTAGTCTGAAAATCCCAGGATATTTTTCACGACACATTGGTGTGCAGCAATGGGTTAAGCAGTGGGTTGTTAAACATAGACTACAGTAATGCCTATTTCCCAGTAGAATGGTGGATGCAGACTTTACAAGTTTCTAAGGTGAAATTATAACTATGACTTTGACTGGTCTTGAAGCTCTTGTACTGAAGCAGATGTTCATACTTTACCTCCATGTGTGATATAGCTCTTGAACAAAATTAAATGGCAAAACAGACGCAGTCAATATGTGATGGATGCAGTTTGATGACCTTATGGAAGCAAGGAGGAAATCAGACTTCACAACTCTTAGTGGTCTTCTCATTGCTTGTGGAAGGTTAAGGCCAACAGGTGAAAAAGATTGGGAGGTTATATTGAAAACAGGGTAGTCTGAATGAAAGAAACATGTAGCCCCTGCCATGCAGTCTAGAGGCAAGCTGTAATTATCAAAACAGAAACCTGCTTTTCACGTGGCAGGTAGGCAACAGACTGTGACAGAAAACAAGGACTATGGCAGCTCTGCATTTGTATTTCACTTAAAGAAAACACAGAATTAAGCCAGAAGAAAAAACCATGTCAAATTAACCCTCTCTAAGAGGCTAGGAAAATCATTTCAGTGACTGACAATGTCAGCCATGTCTGTGTCCTGGAGAACAGCCAAATCTGCAGAGGCACAGCGAGTGTAGATAAGGCCAACCAGCAGGACCCAGGAGGCACCCTAGGCATCCTGCTTTTGGTAAGACTTGCAAGGGAGGTTGCTGAGGCACTGAAAAATTCTTTACCTTATGAAAAAAAGCTTGCTGAGGTGTGAGTGATAAATCATTCAGAGAGAAATTGGCCCTTCTGATCTGCCACGCAAATCACAGTGAAGTGGCAGGAGTGCAGTGTTTGCTTGGCTGCAGAGCATGAAGGGGACTCCGTCCCCCATGCCTCCCAACACAGCGGGCCAGTCCCATTTCCTCCCACCATCCCACCTGGTTAGGTGCCAGTGCTGCAGGCAGCACATGCCTTTGCTACCAGAAGCCAGACTCCCTCCTTGCAGTAGGACTATGCCTGACTTTTCCTGAGCTGGCATCTGCCCTTGTTCTTGATCCATCCTGGCTGGCAGCCTGTGTGCCCCAGCAGAGTGATCTGTGCACCAGCTTATCGGGGCCAGGTACCTGAACTGCCCAGGAGAAATTTGAAGATGTCCCTCACCCAAGCACTGTCTGTGGCTTCAGTTTTCAGTCCCTCTATCACACCTAGAGATGCCTTGAAGTGTGTGTGTCTGTACATGTGCAGGCAGCTGAGTGAATAGAACAGATTTTTGTGCTGCATGCTCCTGTCTGAGACATGCAGGTTTCATAGGAGAAATCATGCAGAAGTTAGCCCAGACATTAAAAAAAAAATATTCCCCATAGGAAGGTGTAACCAGAACTATGCATCTTCACCTGGCCTGTGCCTCACTAACACATGAAACAGCAGCACTGCTATCTCCCCAGCTCTGCTGGAAACACCTTTGCTCCCTGCTCTTGGAAGAGCATTAACACTCCCTAGCCACGACTCTCAGCCATTCTGTGCCTGATGGACCCTCCCAGGCTTGTCTGCCATACCTGTAATGTCTGACACAGGAGCCTTCAGCTTACATCAGCAGTGCTTGTCCAGCCCCTGAGAGCAGGACCTGACCTTCAGCACGACTGAATGTCATTTGCTGTCTATTGCTCTGGCTTTCAAGGTCATCCAGTTTTCCTGCATGGTCAAGTGCTGCACACTGACTGGGGTCCTCATTGCAGCCAACAGGAATACATTTTTAGGAGGCTACTGCAAATGTCTGATTAACAGAATGAGTCATGAGATGGCATTATTCCCAGTGTGTCTCTCAGATCTCACAGCATCACTTCTAGTTCACAGGCCAATCAACTCACACGGTACTCCTGGAGCACAGGTTTACCACAAGGCAGTTTCTGCCCAAAAATGGCTCTCCTGCAGCAGCATTCATGTGCAGCTGGTAACCAGGCAGCTGAGACGGCTGGTGAAGACCTCACCCTATGTCCAGTTGAGGTGAAATGGACATTGTAGCCTTTAGAAATGGACATTGCAGGCTTTAGAAGGGCGAAAATACTTTCACCAAGTATTTTCCAAAATAATGTTGATGGGTGACTATTAAAGCATCTCCCCCTAGTCTGTACCCACGGGGTTTCACAGGGGGGTTGGGGTCCTTGCCCATAGCACCATTTCAGGGTTCACATGTAGGAACGTCAGTGTTTTGATCAGCCATCCTCAGCACAGGTGTAAAAATCCTGATTTAAGACTAATTAAGGCAAAGTAATTATTTCTGAGCCATGATGGCAGGCAGTCCCAATTACGTCTAAATGGGATATAAATAGTGGAGGAGGGGGGAGAAAACCTTCTGTGGTGAGGATCTAAGATAGAAGGGGCCAAGGAGAGCCCAGACACAAGCAAAATAAATAAGAACCTTTTCAAGCAGAGGATAAGGTTGTGTTATTTCTTCTCAGTTTCCAGTAACCTAGAGTTCTTGAAAGAAGGCAGACAGAAGGTTAGGCTTTCTCTGCTCTGCTGCAGATGCAGAATGGCCTTTCAGTAGGCCCTGCCAAAAAAATAAAAAAATTACCTTTTTTGGAGTTATTTTCTGAAAGGTGGCTCTGCTATTGTTTACAGCACCAATATTCTGGTAGCTGTGTCCCCAGGCTTTCATGTTTGGCATGTTTTATGTTCCCAAGAGAACAGACAGCAGCTACCCAAAGGAAATCCTGTTTGATTCCTCCCTGGTTTATTCCAGGCACAGCCCTTTGGTGAATGTCTCATGCCTTTGGGTTTCCTCCCAGTCCACAGAGCTGGGCTGATGGGCAATTGTATTTTCAAAAGCTAAACATAAAGATGTTCAAGAAGATTTCAGACTCATTAATAATGTTTTACAGTGTTATCTCAAAAAAAAAAAAAGCTACTTTCCTCAAACGTTACAACTAACTTTCTGATCTCAATATACATTTGTCCCATGGGGTTTTCACCCATTAAGATAGATTAAGTGACTATTCTAATGTACAATAGCAGATTTTGCCCTGTGGTTTAGTGGCTGGCTGTGGTTGACTGATACCCAGCCCTTGAATCCCTGCTGAGTATCTAAGCTCTATGAACTGCAGTGAATGCATTTAATCTACATAAAAAGAACACAAATTGCATGTTAGCCTTTTTGAGCCCAGTAATCAGTTTTGCAGTTTACTTGGTATGCTTCTCCGCAGTCCTAGTGGCTCCAAGGAGGTTCCAAGGATTCTCCCTTTTTTTTTTCCCCTGCTCATCTCACGTAGAAGAAAAGTGTTTGCATTTTGATTGTGCTCATTCCCTGACCCCTGTAATTTAACCATTGTTCATATTTAGTGCTGACTGGAGTCCTGTGGGGCACCTGATAACAATAATTTGTAATAAAGCATATGCAGGCTCTATTTTTTTTATCCTTGTTTTCCCTAATAATGCGAAATTAAATTTATTAATTAAAACAGACAAAGTAAAATAGGATTCCAGGGCTGCCAAAATGCACGGATTACCCCAGCCTCGCGTTTAGGATGATTATAATATTTGGCATGTATATGGCACTTCAAAGTGGCATCGCAGTTAATCCTCACCCCGCCGCCCCTCTGAAGTGTGCTGTTATTCCTCAATTTGTGGAGGAGTATTACTGTGGGTCTTCTGGGCAGTTAGGACTTGCTGAAGGGAAGGAGAGGTCTTGACTCCATTTCAGAAGGCTGGTTTATTATATTATGATATATATTACATTAAAAAAACCACACTATAACTATACTACAAAGAACAGAGAGAAAGATTCATCAGAAGGCGAGACAGGAATAGAAAGGAATGAATAACAAAGTTCTGTGACTCCCAGAGAGTCCGAGAGCTGCTGCCTCCTGGATCGGCCACCAAGTAGAAACATCCCACACTGACCAATCGAGGAAGCACCTGCTGCATTCCACAGCAGCAGATAACAAATTGTTTACACTTGAAGCTGAGGTCCTTCAGCTTCTCAGGAGAAGAAAATCCTAGCAAAGGGATTCTCACAAAATATCACAACCACAGAGGAGGATGCCCAAGCTGAGAGGTGAACTCCAGGATGAGCCAAAGCCTGCACGGGCACAAGCGGCTTCCCACAGCACAGCCGCCTCTCTCCTCCCCCCACGTGAGATTTTGGATGATCCCGAGATCATCGGGGAAGCCGCAGCTCCCCAGAGCTTTAGCGGGGAGGGTTTGGAGGCGATGCTCTGCAATGGGCTGTGAGGCAGGGGAAGGGGGACTCAGGCGGCGCTGAGCGCATCCTGACTCGCCTGGCAGCGGCATCGTGGGCAGACCAAGAAGTGCAAAGTGAGCTGCTCGTTTGCCAGGGCATCATGCAGCCGAGGAGCTCATCCCAAAATTATTATAATCCCAAACGCATACACGCTTGTCAGGACTGAGATAAAAAAAAAACCAAAACTAAACCAACAGCTGGGGAAAAATGTGCAGAACGCTCTTCAGACCAAATAGTTCTCTGGCAAAATGTAGTTTCAGCTAAAGGTTTTGTGGGGTAGGGTTGTTACCAATATCGGTGAGATGAGAAAATATTGTAATCTTCCTTCTCTGCTCAATTTCATCCCAGGTAATTTTGATATATTTTGCTGCTTTCATACACAAATATCCTTTGGTGTGTGAGTGAAAACAAAAAGGAAATTAAACACACCAGAACATGATGCCTTGGTAGCTCTGCAATTTATTTTGGAGGGGTGCTGGATTTTGTGGGACACTGCAGGATGCAACTCTCCCTGCTGGGGCTCACGACTGCTCCGTCCCCCTGCACTGTGTGATACTCTGTCCGAAAATGCTCTCATCTGCCTCATGATTTTTAGACCACCGGGCATCCTGTTCGACATCTTGGTTTGGTGGGGGCTTGCCGGGGCCCTGGGACTGGAACTCGAGTTAATGTTCACAGGTGTGTTTGTCCACCCCATGGAACACTGAACCCAGAGAAAAGAGAAGGGGCACTTTGCCCTTCTTTGCCTGCATTGCTTTGCTACAATGGCCCTGGGATTTTTCCACCTCCTAACCTGGCTGGACTCTTTTCTGGAATTACCATTTGGTGATCTCCACAGAAGACCCTTCATCTACTGTACAACCACTGGGACAGATGGACTGAGATGGGAGAAGCCATTCCCTCCAAGACTGAGACACGAAACCCCTATATGGAAAAGACTCCTTTTCTCCCCAAGGACTGAAACCTCTAACCTGGGGGGGGGAGGGGGGCAGTGTGTGTGGGAGAGAACAGCTGATCAAACTGAGATGTTTGCCTGCAGGTAGAGACCACTGAACCAAGAGGACAATAGCTCTCGTCCACTGCTGACCAGATGAGATCATAAGACTATTGTATCTTTTCCCCCCTCCTTCCCAACTTTCAATAGAAAATTCTAATAAAAACCCTAAGTTAGCTAGCTTAAATGAGATCTCCCTAAAACTCAGAAGCAACTCCTTGACTGGACCTCGACTGGACCTCAACTGGAACTTTGTCGCCTCTGTGTTTTGGTAGCTATACCTATTCCCTCTTTCTTTTCCTTTCCTGCAGGTTTTCTTTCTCTTTCTTTCTCTCTCTCTCTCTTCCCCAATCCCCTCCAATGCATTTTGCTGTGATTATTCAATAAAGTACACTGATTTTGATTGTTACTGCAAACCCCCTTGCCATGTTGGTGTTTTGTACCCTGAGATCAAGTAATGAACCATCACAATCCTGTCCGTGAGGGCGGATCGTGACACACTGCAAGTTGCAGAATGGCAAAATCCTGGCTCCTGAGCAGCTCTGGTAGAGGCAATGGGAGTGGGCACAAGCTGGGATTGAGACTGTCCATGGCAGGTTTTCTTGTTATGATTCACAGGCTGCAAAAGCCCTTGGCTGCTCTTTGGGAGCAGTAAGGCACTGGCATGGGGTGCCAGGAGAATCTGTGCATGCCCCATCCCTGGAAGTGTTCAAGACCAGGTTGGATGGGGCTCTGAGAAACCTGGTCTGGTGGAAGACATCCCTGTCCATGGCAGGGAGTTTGAAACTAGGTGATCTTTAAGGTCCAACCCAAACCATCGATTCTGTGATCCTGCAGGGAATGGGCTGGTGTAGAAACATCAGACCTTGCAAAAACAATTGATACTGCCTAAAAAACTTGGGTTTACCCTGTTAAAGGGGGAAATAAAGGGCAACCCTGAAACTGTGGCACTCTGGTGAGTCTGCTGAGAGGACTGGGGGCAGGCAGCCAGCACCGCCTTGCAGCTCAAAGGGCTGTGGACTGTCGGATCTCAAACGGAGACAGGAGTTGATGGTGGGTGGCAGCCTCTTCTAGGGAGTTCAGCCTGGGTATTCCTCATGCACCACAGGCTACCCAACGGGGTGGGGAGATGTGGGGTGGCCTTGCTGAAGGGACAGTCATAAATCAGCCCATGACACAAGCTACCGAGGAGCACGAGGGATGAGAAGATGAGGCTGACTGATAGCAAAGCTTATGCGACTGAGAACGTCTTGTATGGCTGGGACACTGGCTCATAACCTCTATGGGCTGTAACAGATGAGGTTAAAGGGATCATCTCCTTATTCTTCTCAAAAATGTCTATCTTCAGCAGACAGTAAATTCTGGCAGTTTGAGATGGTAAATATTGCCAAAAGCTGTGAGGACTTCAGGAACAGATCACATCTTTTTTACCCTACAGGAAATCTTTAGAGCATCTGGAGGGCAGCTACAAAATTTTCTTTTTTTAATGTTTTAATTGCATTTTGAGATTGTTAAGCTAAGCATCCTCTTCTTTAAAAAGAGTCAATTTCATGCTCAAAATGTACAGAAAATTAAATATCTACCGAGAACTGTTTTGGTTAGTTGTCACTTGTAAGCCGCTATATTATAAATAATAGGAGAAGGAACGTTAAAACAGAAGTTTCAACAATTTTCACCAAGAGTCCAACAAAGAAACAGATTATAGGTGTTGACAAGAATTGCTTAACAGGGAATGATATTGCATAATGCAGAGCCTGTGAACATCAGCTTTACATAAACTTCTTCCATATGAGACGTTAATCAGGATGGAGAACTGAAGGATCTGAAAACAATCAACATTTCTCCTTTCAAACCCCTGATCTTCAGCGTGAAGAGCTCATGCTCTCCCTGTGTGGAGGGAATGCAGGAGAATGTGAGGTAGCCATGGGCTACCAGAGGTGGGCACATTTTCTGAGGTGTGTTGGGCTGAAAGCCCCACATGGGCCAGGCTGAGCCCACTGAAGGAAGGTGCTTGCTCAGGGTAGAGGTGTATGAGCCAGTGAAATGAACTTCTGAACCAGGGTAAACCAGAGCTGGATGAAACTGGGATGGTGATTCAATGGTAAAAATTAATAAAAGAAGGAGTAGAAAGTACCTGGGAGGTTTAAAAGGACTAGTGCAAGGGGTAAGCCAGCAGCACAGGAGACAGGACTACAGGACTACTACCTGCACACCTTAGATAAATATATGGATTACTACAGTCCCTACAAACTGACTTTGGTGATAAATGAAAATATTCACAATGTTAATGGAATGGCTATATGCAAAATACAAGTGTATCTTCAAATATACTGGTATGAATATATTTCATATGCCTATGACTACATATGAAAATATACAAGCGTGATTCACGTACCTTTTGAACCAGAATTTGTAAGGAAGGATTGTTTTTCAGAAACGTAAACAACTGTATTTGACAGTTTCCAAGTGAGATTTTGATTTTGCATTTTCAAATTACATTTTCATTGTCATGAATGCAAAATGCATTTGCAAAAAAAACCAAACAAACAAAAAAACAAAAACAAAACAAAACAAAACAAAAAGCACTGTTTGCCCTATTACCTTTGTAAAAAGATCTAGTGGTGAAAACCAGTTTGATTGCAACATATATGCTGTTCCCAAGGGAACTGCTGCTTGAAAGGACTTTCTAGCTCTGATTAGACCGATGAGACAATCATTTGCTCTCAGCTTAAGCTAGTATGAAACCAGAGAAAGACAACTGGCTTGAAGAACCTGTGTTACTTCACCTGGCAATCTTCTCTTCCTTGGCTAAAAGGGACCAAACCAAGGTTATTATGACCAGAGTCTTGCTCTCAGCTCAGAGCAGCACACTGGCTGAATACGAGGGTCAGACCCACTGCCATGGTTGGTGTCCCCTCACAAAGTGCTCGTGCCATGCCCATTTAAACCAGCAGTGACTTCATCTGTTCACATTAGGGGCAAAACTTGCCTTAGACTGTGGGACACAGCAAGTTCTGAATTAAAATATCTCTTCTTCTGGTGCTAAGCTGATCAAGGTGACACCGTCCAGGAAGGGTCAGGGCACCATGCCCAGATCACCTGCAGCTGCCATCAGGTGACATCTTCATCATCTCCAGCCCATCCAGGGAAGGCTACTGGGCTGTGTGTACCCCTGCTGCTTCCAGGGCCTGCCACATGGATGCTCCAGAGACTAGTGAGACCTCTCCCCCTCTCATCCTCCACAGCCCTCCCCACTGGGGCTGGATCCCTCTGCCTATGGTGATGTTACAGTGGGTCAGATCTTCAGCATGCACAACTTGGGAATGCACTTTAAGTGCAATACTCCAAATTATCTATTTCTTTTTGTCCCTCTAAATGCTTTTGGGATATATTTCTGGAGTTTCTTAATTTTATTTTTTTTCAGCACCATTAATCTTAAAGATTAATGCAAAGTCAAGCAATCTTTTTTTACTTAAACAAAGTCACTTGCACATATACTTTCAGTAACCACCTCTTGGGGAGCTAATGTTTATATGTGGAATTCTGCAATAACAGTTTATCTCCAGTGTGCCCACTGCCCAGCATTAGTGCCAGTGCATTACTCTTTCAAGTAACATAGTATATTTTTGACTTTAGGAAAGTGAATCTAGAACAATTCCCAAAACTGGAGTGTTTATTCCCACAAATAACTACACAGAGCCACGTGGGAGTGCCTTTGGAGAGCTGCATCTGTGCTCTGCAGAAGGAGGCTGGGGATCAGAAATAGAAGAGAAAATCACTTGGTTGCCTGTACAGCTTCTCTCTCCCCCCCCCAGGACTGTCACCACATAACCCCAACCCATGCTCTTTCTCATCCTGCATGGCCACAAACATATGCCTCAGCCCCTCTGGTCTTGGCAACTGTGCTTACATACCAGTTACTTTCCCCACGCCAAAAAAAAGTCTCAACTGTTTTCCTTTCCCTGACCTTTGGCCAACACTCGCTGTCCTTCTATAAATAATTCCCCACCTTTGTTTAAACTCTTAAACTGAAGGTATTTATTGCTTGTCGTCATATTCCCCAGGATTTTCCTCTCTGCTAAATATAATAGTGATCTGTAGTCACTCTTCATGCCTTACCCTCCCACCGATCCGTCCTTCCGTCTGTCCCTCCTGACCTGACTCCACAGACAAGAAGTGCATTTTCAGCCAACCCACGGGAAAGGGGACCTAATCTCTGGAGGGATGGGGAAGGAAGGACACAGGGGAAGCAGAGGGCACGATTGCCATGCACAGCTTGCAGAGTGCACCAGATCACCAGCATTTTCACTTGGAGAATAGTGCCTGATCCCATGGAACCCTGCTCCCAACAAGGCTATTATACACAAGCTGCAGGACAGTCAAATTTCATTATCCCTTCTGCAAAACATATGGAGGAAACAAAATGTTGGAGGATACTCCAGTGACAGCTAATGACATTACTGAAATTACTATAAATATCATCTTTAATCTAATCAAAAACAGTATATCAAAGACATTAAAGCTGCAGATGCTTACTGTGCCAGGGGGGAACCAAATGAAGCTTTACAGATGTGTCATACTGTGAAGCTGTATTTGCATAATAGAAAATGAATGCTGGTTGTATCTCAGATTTCTGCTGCTTTTTAAGCCGGGGGGGATCTGGATGTTACATTTAGTGAAGATCTTTCCAGGTAGCCCAAGGTTTGGGCAGACAAACAAAAATACAAAATTATCTACAGGCCTGACAAAAAAAAAATTTCTAATGAATGGTCACTTCATCCGCCACTAATTATTACCTGGGCCACTCTGTCACATACTTTAATTAGCATCATTTCTCTTGAAAGCACATTTCAATGAACCAGTGCTGACTGCAGAGTAAGAACCAACAAAGTAACATCAATCAGTTAATTAACTAGTTAACACATTTCCTTCCTTCTTAATTCCCGCTTTTGATTTTCATTTAGCTGCTTTTAGCATCTGAATTTTCAGGAGGTTTGTCTCTGGGCAACCAGTGGTAGTGATGTGAGAGAGGGACCTTACCAACATGACCTTCATGATATTATTTCGCTACTGTAGGGAGAGGTTTGTGCTCTCGTGGGGTCTCTACCACCATGGGCAACACTTCTGGGAAATAAAAGAACAGGTGTACATTTATTAAATACAGGCAGAATCCTGCTTACTGCTGGAGAAATGAAGAGAGACAGCACTACTCCCACCACTGGGCTCAGGTTTCCCCTCCGGTGTTCACCAGAGCAGGAGAAGCTCCCAGGCTTCAGCACAGATCTGCTTCCTGAGACAGAGTATTGCCAAGCTGGCAGAGCTACAACAACCCTGGGCTTCTACAGGCATGAACCAAGACACTCTGACCAACCTGGGTGATGAACTGCTTCCCTCAGTGTGGTCTCCAGTGTCAACCAAGATAACTACATCGCAGGGGCTTTTGGTATCTCCTTATAACAGAGAGAGTGTAATAGCATTTTTATTTGACCTAATTTCTGAAGAAGGTACAGAGCTAAGAAAATAAGAACCTAGTGAGGTTTTTTTTTTTGTTTTGGTTTAGGTTGTCCCCATCCAGCTATGCCTTCGTCCAAAGACTACTTAAATCTCAGTGATGTCCTTGCCTTGATGAACTGCTCTGGTCACCCAGCAGCCCTTCCTCCAGATGCCCTGGTTTGGGTCATGCTCCTAGTTCCCTCTTTACTGACATGGGAATAGCACTTGTCTCTGATAAAGCACCTCATTCAGTTGGGTTACATGGAAGGAGGTGTGAATCCAGCAACAATGTGTTTTGTCTGCCCCCAGCCAGCTCTTTGGAAGCAGATTTCAGGGTTTTACTGAATGGACCATGGTGGAAATATGCATTATCACAGCAGAAAAAGGTGATATGGTCCTGGTGACTCGGCATGAGCATGGTCTGTGGACAACCCTGTGCTCATAAACCCCAGCAGGAGCATTGCACTGAGCAGAGCAGCAGAGCTCTGACTTCACAAGATGCCCAAGGCTGGATTTCACTGGACTGCACACTAAATTTCACCTGGCATGAGGCCCACAAGTGGTCTCTACTGAAAAAAAAAAAAAAAGGATTTTGTCCTAAAAGATTACATGCCTGGATTTATTTAAACTGGCATTTACAAGAAGATATTCAATAAAAAAGAAAGCATCAGGAAAAGAAGGAGGTTCACCGGAAAAAGGATTTCTGTTCAGCCTTAATTTAAGTGGAAAATTATGTTTGTACTGCTGCATGACAAATATATTAGAAGGATTTGAGATTATAATATAGAGTAGGTTAATGGCAGTTTCATAATCTAATCTGCTGTTGAATTCTGATTTTACCAACCATCTTTCCTCCTTGGGCTTAGGAAGTCTTTGTGTTTCCACAGATTGAAAGAGTTCAGAGTTGAAAGCTCAGTGATTTAGATTTGCCGTGCTGCTAAATGCTATGGCTTAGGAGCAATGAATAACTGCAATATGGAGCCTCTTACACACCAGGGAATCTTCAGCTCCTTGAATTGGTGACAATCCATTCCAGGGATTTGCACCCCAGCTCCCATGGGCTGCTGCCAGCACACTCACATTCGGATAATTCCTCAGAGGCAAAACACACCAGCAATTTTACTTGTAAACACAGCTCATTTTCTCCAGCTGCAGTGGACAAGGATGTCAAAAGGCAGCCCCTAGAAATGAAGGTCACATTGCATGGTGCTCCGGGGCATCCCCTTCTCTGAGGGCATAGGTTGTGCACAGCCAAATTCCTCTTGGGAGGATGGGGAGCAGAGAAGATGTGTTGAAGCGGGTCTTATGGGGATCCCCAGTATGTGAATCCAGCCTTGAGGCATGGCCCATGTCCTGGTCCTCCTCTGAGCTTTAGAGGGATGCTCAGTGTGCTGTGCTCCATTAGGAGCAGATTTCAGGTGCAGAAGCACTGCTTCGTGTCGTGTTTTTCCAGCTGCGTGAGAGGACATGAGCTGACTGTGCCTCCTAAATGACGCATTTAGCTCCGCTCGACAGAAAATGTTGACAGACAGAACGTGGGTTTAGTACTTGGATACTTATGGGGAAAGACTGGGGAAGGAGGAGGAGGATGTCCAACTGTTTAGAAGGGGGATATTTAGGAAGATGCAGAAGAAGAAGCAGTCGGCAACTGGTACGCCTAACCTACAAATGTCAGCTTTACACAGCGAGTCAGTCTAAAAATAACCTCCAATTGTCTCCCAGCTACTCCAGCAGCACAGCGAAAGCACAAGTGGTTGAGAAAAATCACCAGAGGGGGGAAGAAAGATTCTCTGTCTGGCTTTTTTTTTTTTTTTTTAAATTAAAAAAGCCTATGATTTTAGAAATTGCTGACTAAAAATGAAGCAAATACCAGGCTCTCACAAGTCTTGTTTAATTGTATTCACTCGATTTATTTTGCCTCTATTTATTTTACCTCTGAAAGGCAGCATAGGCTGAATTCCAGATATTCCATGGAACACTATAAATGTAAAACATGGATAACCTTGCATAATTGCATGAGAACTTCCCCTACATCCCCCCCTGACTAGACTCCTTTCCATACTCAATATTTTAAATTAGAGTATTGAATATCTCTCTATATAATTTGCATACTTTTTTTTAGCAGTCTCCCTGCCCATTTATGCTCTATGAACTATTCTTTTCTCTTTTCAGAGGTCATTAAAATACAGTTTTTCTACAGCAACACTAAACTAATCCATGATAATATTTCAGAATAAATTTTAATGCATGATCCAGAAATCTGTAGAAGCTTTTTCCTTCCTTGTTGTCTGAAGCCACTGCTCCACAATAGGTGCACACTGGCTCCAAGATGCAGCAAGAGCCAGAACAATGCCAACACTGTTCCATCCCTATGCACTTCCATTTGATATAGCAAACCAACCAAAAAATACAAAAGGAAAGATCTGAGACATGTGAGCTTGCAAACAAGCAAGCAAGCAAAAATGCTATTGAAAGACATGAAAACTAAATATCTCTCCAGTAATGTACAGGACTGGTGCTTACCTACAAATGTTCTAGAGATGAATCATGCTGCTGCAGATTAGAGGAACTATTTTGACAATTAATACTACATATTTATCTGATTTAAGGTCACCCTTCCAGCATGGAAAGATGTCATGAGGTCTCTCCACTCTGGAACAGATTTCCCAGAAGCTCGGTTTTTAAACAATTAAGCCTAGAACGTACCAATTTTGAGGCTTGAAACATTCGTCATCTACTCTGTTATATTCCCCTTTTCTACTCTGTGACTGGAAAAAATACACAGCAGGGTTCCTGACAGGGCCTCCCCATGTCAGGTAGACTCCAGTGGCATTTCCACTGCCATGAGAAGGTCAAACCCAAATGGATCAAATTTGATGCTGATGCTGCTCAAGGAAGATCAGTCTCAAGGATGTGGAGGAACACGTTATGAGGCAGGTAGATGGATGCTGCATTGGAAACACCCTGTGTCCAGAATGGGATGATGGCAAGGGCTGGTGTCCCTCAGGAACCCAGTGCTCAGCTCGTGTGTAGCCACGAGTGCTCCTCCATGGGGGGGGTTTGGGCCAGTGGTAAGATCAGTGGGCAGGACAGGTAAGGAGGACATGAATGACCGTGTCCCTCAAGTGACTCTCCCTCGTGGGGAAGCAGTGGTAGACACCTCCATACACAGGGGCTGTACCAGGCTTCAGCGCTCTGTGGTCACACGCTGAATGCACCAGAGCTGGGGAATGGAAGGACACTGCAGAACTGATGGCAGCAAATCAAACATATGGGCACACTGGAAAGAAGTGGCACAAAGCATTATTCAGCTGTTAATGAATCATTTGAATTTTCCCTGGACTCACTGGAATTGGCCCCAGAGATGGACTCACATCATGGCAGTACAACTAGACTTGGAAAGACCACCAGGTTTGGGCTCCAATTGCTCAATATTTCAATGTGGCAGAAGCTCCATATGTGGCTCAAACATGCCAGATGGCCTAAAACACACACTATCCTAAATACTCCAACACCCCTCTTGCCCTGCAAAGCCACAGAGCACCAGGCATGCAGTAAACACGGAACTGAATCCCCTTGGATGTGAGTTAGTGATGGCAAAATTGAGTACTCGGTTAAAGAAATCAGTTCTCCAGTATGTGTGGCTAATTGGTTTGTTTTACTCAGTGATACCCACTTTCCTGGATCATTTAAATAATATCTCTCTGGGAGAGCTGATGGCAGGAGGCTTTAGTGACCAAGAGCCAGAGTTGTTTATATTTACATCATTGGTCTGAATCCAACAGAGAGCCTGATAGTGAAAGAAAATATTAGCCATCTGCCCAGTGCTTGACAGCCTTGCTAGCAATAAAAGCAAGAATTGATTAGATATGGAGGTTTTCTGACTATCCCTTGCTAGGGTTGGCCTTCCAGTTTACTGAGGGAGGTCCTTGATGAAGCAGAACCATCAGTCCTCTTGACACCCTTCCCCACTCCTATTGGACCAGCAGGCAACCCTGGCAGTTGCCTCCCCCCCCAGAGAAATCCAACTTGTTACCAATAATAAAGGAAAAGAGAGAGAAAAATGGCTCTGTATAAGCAGCTGCTTATTCTGGTGATACCTCACACTGTTTTTGAACTAACAGATGCCACACAGTGTCCAGAGCTCACAAAGGCACAGCTGGAAGGTAGACCTTGCCCATTGCTACATTACTGTAATGTTCTTGCTTGCCAAAACAGAGATATTTTAATATCTCCTACTCGCACTTGCATTTTGTAACATACTTAAATGCCCCAGCTGCAAAGCTAATACTTTATAGCCTTAGACCCAGGGTCTAGGTAGCTCCCATACATGAGCTCTCCACACCACCAGCAGATGCACAGGAAGTAGAAGCAGCTGTCTATGGCTTTGTTTTCCCTTTGCAGTGGCAGCTACCCCACAGAGACTGCCTTACCTTGGGATCCCTCCTCTGCCTAAAACACTGCCTTTGAAACTGCTAATGAAAAACCAGTGGGCCAACACGCTAGAGGCTAAAACATCTATTCTTGGTATAAGTAAGTAGAAAAAAATATCTAAAACATGACTCAGAGGGTGGTTACACCTGAGAATAGATGGTGTGCTACACTGTCTGGAAGATGTTGGGCTTGTGGCAGAATCCAGCAGCAGGAATGAGTAAGGAGAAGATGTTGCTCCTATACCCAGATAGTCAGCATGGCCCATCTCCACACTGCTCACCTGGGAAGCAAGGGGAAGGGCAGAATGCCACACTTTGGACAGGTGATTTGGTCCCCTTTGTTCTCTGCTCTTGAGACAGAGACCCCCCCCCCCCCCCAGCCCGCATTTGTGCGTGTGTATATTGAAGGGCATCCACGTGCAGTGCATGCCAATAAATATTATCCCTTGCTTCTCACACAGCATTTGTGTGGCAAAAAGTTTGCACCACCTCGCTTTTATTGTGTCTCAGCCAGAAAGATCCCCCCCACAAATGATGGACTTGCATCGTACCACCTACACTTCATCACACCAGGCAGTAATAAATGCATGGAGGAGTACTATGCCTCAGGACAATTTAAGCACTGTCCAAAGGTCACTCTCTTCAGACCCTAATTGCTCAGCAAAAGTGACATTTAAAATGCATATCATTAAAATCATAACAAATTTATTTACCTTCTTCCTTATTGGGATTGTTTCTGCATACATTACACATTTGATATATTGGGTGCTCTGGAGGTCAGGATGTGTTTGCATCGTAAAATAATGTCTTGTGGAATCACGGTGACATGGGCTGCCAGGCTCCCAGTATTACTCATGCACTGACTGCTCTTGTAGGAGCTATCACAAAATCCCAACAGCCAGAGAGGGCCAACAGTCCCTGAGTTTTGTAGGAAGAGAGTGTGGTGGCTGGTTTGAGACAAAGAAGTAATATTGCAATAGGAAATAATATTGGGAACACTTTTGGACAGGAGGAAGAAAGGTGCAGCAAGAAGCACATGTGCATGTGCATCTCTGCCTAAGTTCTGATCCATTTGTTCAGTGCTACTATTGCCTTATTATATCTTTCTTTCCATCATGTGTATGTGTGTGTATCACTGTATCTTTCTCTCTGTCTCAGAAGATGGCATTCAAGCCAAAATCTTCTCGGAACTGGAGACACTGCTCATCTAACATATAAAAGATGTTTTCTCTCTTGTGGGAACCCAGGACATCCCTCTGGGTGCCCTGGATGGCCAGAGCCGCTGGCAGGGGGCTCTGAGACCCTGGCATGCAGCCAAAGACGCACGTGGGGTTTTGATCTTAGCCCGTGGAGCAAATTACCAACTCTGTATGAAGAATTACAAGCCACACACACAAGTTTAGGTATTGTAGTAGAAGTGGTCACGAAGTGAAAGGAAGGATTTTTGAGTGCTGTACAGGGGGATTTAAGCCTTGTACGCAGGGGTCCAAGTTTTGTACATGGGGTCAGGGGTTCTAAGATGGAGGGATTTGGGTGTGCCCCGTCCTTCTTCTTTCTCCTTCCTAGCCTCCATGTCTTTGGTGATGTTGGCACTCACAGATTGGTCTAGAGTAGAAAGTCACCATTCAATATAGATAGTAGGCATTGGGGGAAAAGTATAAACATGTAACACGTAATGTGTGATATAAAAGATGGCACCAGCCCCTGGGAGGGCAGTGTGCCTTTGTCTGAGCTGCTGAACAGGCCACAGCAGTTCAGGGAGAAGAATCTTTTAGATAAACAACAATAAACAACCTTAAGAACAGACAACAGAGGACTACTGAGCCTTTGTTTGAAGGCACGGGTTGGAGGAGAGACTTTTCCATCTTTTGGGGTCACCCCAATCCGGGGCTGGAAACCTGACACTCTCTCACTTGCCATTAGATGTCAAACACCACTTTTTAGCTTCGGCACCCTGAAAACCACATTTACCATGAGAGCTGTTATCACAGTACCTCTGTGTTTCTATTTGCTATGTCATGATTAGTTGAAGGCAGAAAAGCTAAATGCAAGTTCAATTAGGACAGAATTATTTCAGATAGCCTCAGTTTTTCCTCTATTTCACTTATGAGCATTCATTTCTTTTGTTCATGAAGTTATTTACTTACCTTTTAATGTCCTTTGGAACACTTGGATTTGTATGCCATAGGAGAGGAACTAGGTTTTGTGACTATAATCATGGCAGTTTAATGTCAGTACCAGAGGCTGAAGATCTAGCTTGCATTCTTAACTGAAGATAAAACAAATCTAACCAGTTATTCATCCATGTGCTTAGCTCCCTTCTTCTACACAAAGACGGTGGAGGACTGAGAAGTCATATACTCTACTAAAGCATGCAGAAAATGTTTACTTGCTGCTTTACAAGGACTGAACCAAAGCCTACTGGATTCTTTCCAATCCATTGAATTTTAGTTGTTTGGTTTTGGGTTTCTTTATTAAAGCTGGGAGAATGTTTCTGGCGAACAACAAATTTGTCAAAAAATGTAGTTTTGAAGAA